>NC_136057.1:950102208-951339708 GCF_964261635.1 Lissotriton helveticus
CCAAAGGGCGTGTTTGCTGACATGTCACCTCAGGCCACGCACCCTTCCTTCACCACTGTGCAAACGTGCACCGTAGCGCATTTTAAGTTGGGGAATTAATTTTCTTTCAATACTGAGGGTCCTTGAGGGCCAAACAGCCCAACAGGTATCTCCAGTATGCGCCAGGGAGCTGCTTTGCATACAGGTGTACAGAGTCCACGCCCATTTTTTCACCTCTCTGCAACGCAGCTCTGTGGCGCTCATTGGAGTTACCTAGTGGGCTAGTTTGACCTTAGGGACCCTTAGGATTGAAGGGGACTTAATCTCTCAACTTAGAACGGCCACAGGGCGCGTTTACACAGTGGTGATGGGAGGGGACGGGCCCTGTGGTGCATTTTAAGTTGGAGAAGCATTTCCACTTAAAACCTGAGGGACCATGGGGGCCAAGTATCCCACCAGGTGCTTCCAGGGAGCGCCACTGCGCTGCGTTGCAGAGAGGTGGTGAAGGCCATGCCCCTCTTTACATCTCTCTGCTATGCACTTGGGTATAGGCTGGTGTGCGCAACTTCACAGGGGGCTCGGGTTCGGGGGGTTGCTATTTTAGCTAAAGGTAACAGACTGATCTTTAGTCGATCCAAAACCGATAATTTTGGTAGGTGGTCTATTACAGAATGTCACTACGGCAAGGGCTTAAAATGTACATTATGTACGGTCTATGGGAGTAATAGTGATGACCCTGCAGTTTTTGATGCAATCTCCAATGAACTTGCACACTAGCCCTTACCGATATTGGTCTGTAGGGATTTTAACATTAATCTCCCAACTAACTGGTCGATCAAAGAGGAATGGGTATACAGAGGCCGTAAGCCGCAAGTATTTAAATCCCTAAAAAATGTATGCCTCACACATGGATTAGTAGATGGCTGGCAGATATCTAAACCCAATGATCCGGGGTATACCTTTTTTTTATCCCACACTCTTCTCACACCAGAATTGACTTTATGTTTGTGTCCAACTTTCTCAAAACCAAATGTCAAACAGAGAAGCTGCCTTGAATACTATCCGATCATAATCCCCTAGATTGCTCATTAAATTTAATGCCAGCCAAAACTGAGCCCATATCTTGGACCTTTGAGAAAATCCTTCTAGAGGATAACAAATACCGTGCCCATGTGAAAGAATGGATCCCCAATTTCTTAGCTTATAACTCAGGTAGCGCCTCGATCGATATAGTTTGGGACACCCTGAAAGCTGGGATTTGTGGTGAGACCATACAGTATTCAATGAGAGACAACAAGATAGAGAGGGTGACAATGGGTGGCCTCCAAGAGAGTCTCAGGCGGTCAGAGTAAGAACTGTCAGAAGCTACAAAGAGGGCCAACATGACTGACGAAATCTCCAAAATCCAAAGTCAGGTTGCATTTGCCAGGGCGACTATTACCATTGTTTTCATTGAGAAAGCAGTGAGGAAAGCTACTGCCAGGAAAGAATTGGTCTATAAAGGTAATGAATTAGTGGGCCATCAGCTAGCCGTTCGTCTGCGACAACAAGCCACCTCCAATCTGATTTGTGAAATACATGATCCTGTGGAAGGCTATATCTGACCCAGAGCTTATTAGAGAGGCCTTTGGGAGATTCTACCGGACTTTGTATTCGGAGGAAGCACGGGGGATATAACGGAGATAAAAAAATACCTAGAGAGTGGTGACTATGACAAATTGGATGAGGAGGATCAGTGCATGTTGGGACAATCCCCCAAATTGGAGGAACTTGTAACTATTATTCAAAACCTCCCGAAAGGGAAGGCCACTGGACTGGATAGCATTTCTTCTGAGTTCTATCTAATCTTTTTAGAGCAAATTAAGGGTATTATATTAGAAATGTTTTCTCACATTTTTGATGGTGGTCAACCTCCTAGCTCCTGGTCCAGGGCTAAAATAATAATATTCCCGAAAAAGAATAAACCCCCGGAACAGCTAGGATCTTACCACCCTATCACGCTCATTAACGCGGACTCAAAAATGTATTCCAAGATGTTGGCAAATAGGGTTGCTCCTATTGTGCATAAGGTGATTATGCGATGTCAACACGGCTTTGTCCCGGGGAAGTCTACTATCAATCATATACATAGAGTGAATCCCTTATTCGATGGTACAGAGGTGGCAGGAGAACCCATGGCACTAATCCTTCTAGATGCCGAGAAGGCGTTCGATAGGGTCTCCTGGCAATTTTTATGGGCTACCATGGCCAAGGTCAGGTTTAAGGAGTGCTTTATTAAGGCAGTACAGAAACTATATGTTAACCCTAGGGCAATGGTATCTGTGAATGGAAGCTTCACCAAAGAATTTACAATATCCCGTGGAACTCAACAGTGGTGTCGCTGCTCTCCACTCCTCTTCGCCATATATATTGACCCCTTTATTTGGAAACTCGAGAGAAATGAGAATATACCACCAATTCTGCTCCAAAATAATCCAACTAAAACTCTGGCATACGCCGATGATGTAGCTATTGCCACCGCCGATCCTAGCACAGCTATGCCCAATATTGAGGAAGAAGCTACCAACTTTGGGCTAGTTTCCAGTTATGCTCTCAACCAAGGGAAGACTCAAATCATTTTAAATAGAACAAGCAGGATGATTAATCCCCGGGTGGTGGAGTCAGCTACTTATTTGGGGGTGGCCATCTGCTCCAATCTGGAGAATTTGACATAAACATGAAACCAATGATAGGCTCAATCCAGAAAGACCTATGTCGCCTAGCCAATCTCCATCTGTCTATCATTGGCAGAGTGAACGCTGTTAAAATGGTGTACTTCTCAAAGATCTTGTACTTATTTAGATCAATCTGTTTAGAATTCACAAACCATTGGTTTAAGGCAATAGAATGTACATTTGCAGCTTTATTTTGGCCTATGCTCAACCCTGGCGTGCTTATAAATTCCTTACTCTCCCTAAAGATAGAGGGGGTTTAGCTGTCCCTAACCTAAGGATGTATTATTGGGCGTCGGTAGTACTATACAGGTGTGAGCTCATACAAAACTCGGGGGATGAGGACCTGTTGGGAGGCAATTCACCGACAGTCTTTCAATTACTGCTTGGTAGCAAAAGTAGAGACTATCTTTGGAGACATATGCATGATAGCTACCATAAAAAAGTTAAATTTAAAACTCTCTACAGCAGGTTTAAAGTGTGGAAGGTGGTGAGGAAAATGATGAAACTAGGTCGATTTTCACACTACACACCCCTAGTAGATAACCCTATACTTCCAGGAGCCATCTTTAGAGATAACTGCCTGGTTAAGTGGAGCAGGGCCGGATTGTCACAATTAGGTTGTTTTTTCACCCCAGCTGGGATTAAGTCTTTTGAAATGGTAAAAACTGAGTACCACCTGGACTGGCGAGACTTCTTTAAATACTTACAAATAAGGACTTTTCTTATACGAAAACTAAGAGGGAAAGTTTGGAGTGAAGAGATAGCTTTTATTGAGTTAATCATTAAATCTAGGGTCCATACTATTGGTGGAGTTTACTCCTCTCTAATAGCAATGTTTCAAGATGATCTACCGAAAACCTCCCAGAAATGGCAGGATACAGTAGATATATCCGCTGAGGGATTTAAACATGCCTATTCTCTATGCCAATCCATTTTCATGTCTACCAAACTCCAGACCCAGTCTTATAAAACCTGCTTTCCTCTTTATTACACGCCAGACAAAATTGCCAAATGGGGAAATTATAAGGGAACATGATGTCCTAGGTGCAATGCCTTTAAAGCCAACTTGGTTCATATTTTTGCCTTATGTAATGGGCTAACAAAGTTAATACGAGACATAGAGACATTTCTGACTACTGTTTTACAAAGGAATATAGGGGCATATTACCAAGCAATACCGATAATTATCGCTATTGCTTGGTTAGCGAGAAAAATTTATCGCCGAGCTGCGACGATTTTTATCGCAGATAAACCTTGCTATTAGCAAGGTTTATCTCTGAAACGATAAAAATCGGCCGAAATGCATAAATATCGCTGTAAAGTCAGCGATATTCATGCATTAGTGAGCGAATGCTCTTAGCCATGTTATCCACCTCCCATTGGATAACATGGCTAAGAACCGCTCAGGGCAGGTGTTAGCTTTTGGAGATATTCGCGCTTAGCGCGAATATCTCCAAAAGTTGGTAATAGGAGATAGCGATGTTAGCGACTGTTTCCAGTCGCTAACATCTTGGCACGCCCACTTTGCATGTCATTAGTGATAAATTTCTCTGACATGCAAAGCGGGGCCCAAGATGGTCGCTATCTCCTACTAGCTGTCGCTAACTGGTATTAGCGACAGCTGGGTAATACGGAGATAATTTTATATCCGCTTTCTTGGCTTTTAAAGCCAAAAAAGCAGAGATAAATCAATTGATAATATGCCCCATAGTCCTATCCAGTGAAGTAATTCTGCTAGGAGCCACCGATACGGATCTTTCCGGCAATGGCCATGAGTTAATCTTTATTGCAATGGCGGTTCTACGTCTATGCATAGCCTCTGCGTGGCTAGATCCAACGGCACCGTCCTTCCAACAATGGTTAGCTAGGTTCTTAGCTATCTCCAACTTGGAGGTTGACATGTATAAACGAAAGGCTAATCAACGGCGGTGGTGCAGGTCGTGCCCCTTTTTACATCTCTCTGCTACGCAGCTCCTTGGAGATTACTGGATGTACTACGAATTCCGGTTTACTCACCTGTTATCAGGAGAGACCTCAGTGCTGCATCTTTGAGCCCAGTACTGATCCTGAAAAGCAATTCTAACCATACTTACCAGTAACTTGAATTTCCTTCCATAGGCTAACATTGACTGGTTTCACTTGGAAATTCTTTTAAGTGTGGAGTTTTGGAACTTTAAAATATTCGCTTAAAATCATCCAAACAATGAATTCCGATTTTACTCACCTCTAGAGAGAACCCAGTGCTGCATTTGTTAACCCAGCATTGACCCTGAAAAGTAATTCTAACCTTACTTACCAGTAACTTGTCTTTCCTTCCATAGGAATCCATTGTCTTGTTTTCCCCAGAAAAGTTTCTGTCTATTTTCACAAATTACAAATATTGCTAAAAAATCGCCTGTATGTCTTAAACGCATTCTTTCAACTGTTTACAGGAGGTGCACCAGTGCTGGATCCAGGTTCCACCACTGAGTAAGAAAAAGTAACGATAACACTACTTACCTGCTAAGTGAATTTCCTTCCATAGGGTAACATTGACTGATTTCACTTGGAAATTGTAGTAGAGTGAAGAGTTTTGGTGTTAACCTGGGCTTCTTATGGGAATTCACAAGGGCATGTTATCAAGCACCATTATCGCTGCTTTAGCGGCAGTTTCCTGCCGATAAAACAGCAATCATGTATCTCCCTTTCTTGATAATATGGCCCCCGTTTTTTTGTTTTTTTTTTACAGAGTTTTATATAGTGCAAACTTGACCTGAGTCGGGTCTCAGAGCTTGCATAGCAGCAGTTGATTACATAAGGACACATTCATTTTTGTTAGGCTCGGGGAGATTAAGTGATTTGCACAGAATCACAGGATGTTCAGCGTCATTGCCGAGACTCAAACCCAGGGGCATATTATCAAGACAGGTGATAAAATTATCGCCACTTTATCGGCAGAAAACTGCCGCTAAAACGGCGATATTTGGCTTGATAATATGCTCTATGGAATTCCAATTGAAGCCCATGTTAGATGTCCTTCACATCTAACATGGGCTTCAATTGAAATTCCATAGAGCATACTATTAAGCCCATTATCGCCGTTTTAGCGGTTGTTTTCTGCCGCTAAGGCGGCAATAATTTTATCACCTGTCTTGATAATATGCCCCCCAGTTCCCCAGATTGAAGGTCTACCGCCCTAGCCGTTAGGTTAATTTGTAAACCATCACTTGGCGTTAGCAGAAAACATAGCTAAGTTAACCAATAAGTAACTGACAATGCAGTCTAAAACGTCTCAGAGATCAGCTTTCAGCTATCTATATTACCTCATTTCACATGCACTGATTAAGAGTTCGTGCCCTTAACAGTGAATTCTACCCCATGGTACCTGCAAAAACATTCTGACATTCCACATTGGAGGACTGTTGCACACATTCTCACGCTTGGTATCCATTAGCTTTCCTTTGACGATAATATTTACCATGTTTTCTGAAATATTCTAGTTGCAAATATTAGTACGTTGCTAATTGCGGCAAAATACTGGCCCCACTTTACATGATTAGCCATTTTTACCGTATTCGCACCTCCCATAGATTGAATAACTATGACAGATATCGTCTGTGCACACTATTGTAATTCTCTAAATCAATTGTATTTAGTTTTATATTTCAAATGAAAAACAATCAATTAAGAAGGAGCGTGGCCCATACTATTTCATAATCTCTATACACCTTCTCATATAGGGACACCTCCTTCAAGTCACACCCAAATTTAAATCACGCCCCCTGTCCCTCCTCAGATGTGGAGTATCACAAAAAATGGCCACTACAAATCCTGATCCCGATTAAAATATGTTCCGATGTGGGAATATTGAACTTCAAAGGTCCATTCAGTGGCGGCTCCTTAACACTGAGAGCGCTCGGAGGTTCTGTGTTTTCCCAGTTTAACTAATTACAAGCATTTTTGCCCCAAAACAATGCCCACGGGAGTAAGACCTCACTGTTGGTCATTAATCTCAACTTTTTCAGCTCCTTACCAAGCACCAACTCCGGTAATTTAAATATATCTCTATAAACGTTCACTCAAAATGTGTGCACGAGCGGTTCCTTTTAAACCCACATGATGGCAGTAGAAGCATTTTAAAATCCGTGAGAGCGTATACCTGCGTCTACATCAGTTCATCTGTTTGCTATAATTTGATTTCAAACACGTTTTTTTTTGGCGTGATGTCAGTCAGTGAAAGAATTCTGAAAGTTGTGTGTAGGTACACTTAGTTTGAACGTTGAGAAAAAACGGACAAATCATAAGCTATCAATCAATTTAAAACGTAACAATGTTAGAAAGGCTGACAAATGCAGTATGAAATGAAAAAGTACTAAGCTTTCTCCTGATCGTGAGCATCTTTGAGGGGAAATCCCTTCTCACTACAAGAAACTGTTAGAACACCCCCAATCTGTTAATCCCTATAAATGAATGTTAGTATTTTAAGGAAGTTTAACGAAGTAGTCAGTCAAACTCTGATGAAATTTCAATGTAGAGTGTTCCTCGTGCCTGACAACGTTTATAAACTCATGAATTTAGAGGCAGTGAAAACAGTACAGGTCGGCGGAGGCATACACCGGAGACGTGAGTGAACGCATTTACCCTAGCTAAAATACTGTCCAATAATTTGAATCCAAGTTTCATCTATATATACTGGGTCCGCTTGTTTGAAGTTGAGACATTTGTATTTAATTACATTAGAATTCCTTGGTTTGTGCTGTTTTGATGACAGTGTGAACAAGAAAATCTATAGCGTGTTACCAAATGTGAACTTGAAGCAGCAACGTATGAATCGGACAGATAAATTCTGGATTTGTTCTGAACTGCAACTAACTCTCGTTATAATTATCGCCGTTTTAGCGGCAGGAAACTACCGCTAAAACGGCGATAATGGGCTTGCTAATATAGGTTACAGAATTCCAATAGAAGCCCAGGTTAGAAGTGCAGGACATCTAACCTGGGCTTCAATTGGAATTCTATAACGCATATTGGCAAGCCCATTATCGCCGTTTTAGCAGCAGTTTCCTGCGGTAAAACGGCAATAATTTTAACGACGTTCTTGCTAATATGCCCCTCAGATTTCTTACTGTTAGCGCTGTGAGTTAAGTACTTCCTGCTGTGGTGTTTCTTTAATCTACAGGTTTATATTCAAACTAGCCTGTCCCTTTCAGACTTCTCAATTAAGTGTCATTTTTGATTGCATAAAAAGACGTTTATATGAAAATGGTGTATGTGAGCACATTGGATAAAACGACAGCATAAATAACAATATTTAACCTGAAACATTTAAGCCTCGAGCCTATTGAGCTCAAGTGATTTCAAGGGCATTCAGTTGAGCCCAGCTCTGTAAAAGTAACCACAACTTTGCTTCACCTAATTTGTAATATTACATTTATGTGTCACTATAATTATTCTCTTCAGTGCAGTGGGTATATACGGAATCTAGGGGCATATTTACGAGGAGCTAGCACCGGCGCAGCTTAATTGTTTTTTATGCAGCAGCAACACAATCAGTGCTCCACACTGCTCCATATTTACAAACGGACACATTGAGCGTCGCTTTGTAGAGGCTGCCATCACATTATTCCGAATACAGGCATAATAGGGCATATTTACAAGAACTGACGCAGCGATGCATCACATTTCTTGTGCCTGTCGCAAATGCCCTAACGATGCCATGAATGCACTGCATTTACAATATAATGCTCCATTGTGAAAGGATTCTCAGTTCTGTAAGAAATTCTGGGGTATATTTGCAAGATAATGATACAGCATGGCACTGCAAGACATCCTGCAGCACGAGCTGCGTCATTAGGAAAGTGCAAGGCTGTGTCATATTTACAACAATGCAACACATCCCTGTGCTTTCCTCTGCGCTGACGCACAATAGGCTGCCTAGCGCCAACGCAGGCACCCTTGCAAGGGTGCCTGCGTTGCTTTTGTGCAGGAAGGGCACCTTCTGTACCCAGGAGTCCTTGGTTCTGTCGATACAGTGGTCCTTTTGGTGTCTTGACACCTTAAAAGTTGTTAAAGCAACACCCAGTTGCTCACACTCCACTCGCTTCTGGAGATCTTCCCTCTGGATTACAGGGTTTACAGGAAGCACCCTTTTGAGCCTTTGGAGTCTTTTTCATTGTCTGGGCTCTTTTCTACAGGAATGTTCCTTGTCACTCTCAGTTCAGTCAGAAGCTTAGGTGAATTAGACTCCTTAGTGATTTCTCCTCCCTACCTACGTGTTATCCAGACATGATTGTATTGTGGCCTGTTCTGGGGCCCACCTCCAAGATTTCTTTCCAATTTCATTTGTCAGTAGCTTCTCTTTCCTGTGTTTCAGCCAGAGTGTGACCATGAATCCTTTCACTCTTTAGGTGTTATGTGGGCCTTGCTAATTTATTTACAGAGGACAAAGGGACCTTTTCTTTGCTTTGGAACCATTGTATGTAGCCTTTGGGGCCGTCAGTCAGGTTAGGAAGCCCTCTACTACCAGCTGAAGCTGTTGGATTTGGCTCACTTTTCTTAAGCATATGCTCCACTGAGATGGAATTCTTCTAAAGTTGCTCAGGCTGCCACTGGGACCATGGACACTTCATGGTCCAAGGCCAGTGGGGGTCCCGTGCATGAACTTTGCAGAGCTTCTACTGGGCTTATTTTCATATTTGTTTCTAGCTACTTCCTGGATGTCTTTTGTAGGGGTGGATTTGGTTTTGAGTGCTGTTTTTAGTTGCGATAATTTTTCATAACACTTTGTTCCACACCACATCTAGTGTATTCTTTGTATGTCCTGATCGATTGGTTTTGCACATCCTCATGCATGAATGGAAGACTAACACAGACATCTGATTACCTACTGGTAATCTTCTTTACTTCAAAAGTAAGTCTTCAGTGTTTCACTTTTCCTTTCATTTTCCCTCACTTCTATTCCCTCCTTTGCACATCTTAAGCTGGGATTTTACCTTTTGTATGCTTAAGGGCATAGTTTGTCTGGAGAAGTTTGAGGCAGGGTCATAGGAAGGAGTAGAACATCAAAGAATAGCCAGGAGCGAAGAAACTATGGGGCATATTCACAAGGAGCTATCACTGAATGAACAGCACTTTATCACAGCCAATGTCGTGATAAATTTACCACCCCATTCACAAGCTGGTGCTAACAGCCCACAGCACCAGTTTACCCACAATAGCAGCCACCAAAAACATTGCCACAGAGGACCTCCGCAACTATGGCTAATAAGATGCAGAGTAGGCGTTCCCATGCAAAAAGCCATGAAAACACGACACCTTAACATTCACAACGACCAGCCAGATCTGGGATAAGAACACAAAACATGCAATAAAGCGCATTAGCAGCAGGAAATGAACACCTGCTCTGACCTGGTGTAAAGTCGGACGGCAGCCTGCACCACAAAAGGGAGCCAAGCCCAGGGCGTCATTGGAAGGGCAACAGATGCCATGGAGCCACTCATCCTGCAGCTCGTACACCCAAGAGGGCCACAACACCCACCTGGCCCCCCCTTTGACCACCAGAGAGGCAGCGCAGACAAAGAGAGCAGCCCCCCAGGAAACGCACCTGCCTCACAGAGCCGATATCTGACAATGTCACTGTCCACTATAGGTTGAAAGGGACAACCATCATACGCATCCTGGCCATCATTGCCTAACAGGCCTACAGCACCAACACAGCGGACAACCAACATGCCACCCCACACCAAGCTGCTGGCTGTGCTGCACCTGTTGGCCCCTGGCACACCCTAACCAACACCCGCCAGAGTCGGCGGAGTCTCACAGCCAGCCACATCTAAGTCCCCCACAGCTGTGCTGGACATCACCATCACCCTGGCACCCCAGTCCCCATGCGTCCAACACAATGCGCAGGAACCGCTGAAGACTAAGCAAGGACCATACGCCATAGCCGGATGCACGCATGTGTAGGGGGAAATTCACTGCACACATGTCCCATCTGTGCCCCCTGGTGACACAGCACTCAATCAGTGCAACAGGAAGCACACATCACACATTAATTTGCAGGCAACAAAAGAACACAGTGGGACCGTCACCAATGTCACCTCCAAATACACAGCCAGAGTGCATGATCCCTTCACCCTCTGACAGTCCATCAGCAACCAGCGTTCCCATGATAGCACCAATGGAAATGCAAAGCCCCTTGGCAAGTGTCAAATTAACACCCCACTCACTTCAACTCCACAACCACGCAATCCACAACTCTGACAATGCACACGTCACCAAATCACAACCAACATGCACAACAACATGCCCACCAACCAGAGAAGGTAGAACAACTTACAATCGTAAGCTGGGCAAGCCATGTACATACCAATCAACGGCATGGCACCTCAGCCACACAATAGCTGAATGTGGATAGAGGTGGCAACCAGGCATGTGTAAAGGATGCAGTAGAACCATGATTGAGAAAGTACACAATGCCAAGAGTGGCAGCGAGTGTACATCGGATGCAGACATGTCCCCGCAGGCAGCGGGTTGGAGCTTGGACATGTAGCCTTGTCGTCACCCACTCAATCCGTAAGGGGAGTGGCCAGGGCTGTTGTACGCATAGCCAACATGGGTTTGTGACTGCTATTTGAGTGCCCCTGGGCGTGGTTCTGTCCTCTGAATGTGCATCGGCAGTGTGGGTCTCCTTAGTGGGGTGTGGGTGGGCCCTGAAGGGTGATAGACACCTATGTATATGTCCTGGCTTGTATTCCATGGGTTTGGCCCCCACCCACACCTGTTGGGCCACCTCCTTTGGCATGCTGACACATTGCATTGGGGTGCCATGTATGTGTGGGTGAAGTGTTGTGAGCCAGCTGTGCTTGCGGGTGCTTCCTGCTGTGTGGTCTGTTGCAGGCTCAGTGTTCCCCCCTGAGTAGCTTGGCTGGCAGGGTCCTGGTGGGGGGTTGCATGAGATATCCATGGGCTGTTGAAGGGCGTCAGTGTCGACTGTGTGGTGGTCCTCTCCAGCATCACTGATGTGTTGTATTCTGTGCTCTGCTGAAGCTGTTGTGTTCCCCTCTGCAATGTGAAGGGGAGGTGCATGTTGACTTTGTGTTGACATGTATGTTGGTGAATTGTGCTGGTTTGCATGCAGACTGTATGGCAATGTACATTGTGACTATTTGCCGTGCTGGGTTCTCCTGTGGGACAGTGTACATTTGGACTACATAACAGATGTGAGGTTGTACGCTTACATTTCCATTTCGCTGTTTCTGGCTCTGTCATATGTAGTAGGCATGTTTTGTGCATGTGCCGAGCCGGTTGTGTCCTCTGTTCCACATTGTCGTCAATGTGGGTGTGCTGTTTATGTTATGTGTGTGTGCTGCAGTGTACCAAGGGGATCTGGGAGATGATCCTGCTGGGTGATTGTCACCTCGTAGAGGGTAATTTGTCCCATGGGATTTTAGTCAAAACTGGTATAAGGAAGACTATCACTGAGTAATGACGATTATTGGTAAGTAATGAGTACATTCTGGGAAAGAGTTCAAAAAGAACAATTGTTTCACGGAATGCTGAACAATATCAAACACTCTCCTCCAGTATAGAGATCTGGAACTAACTCTATTGTGTTTTTTGCTCACCACACCATTCTAGTTTGGACCCAGTCAATTGCAAATCAGCCTTGACTTTGCTCCCCATGAGAACAGTCCAGCCCGAACTGCCAGACCAGAACCTCCCCAGACCAGAAACAAGCATTCTAGGACTGGGTTCGTAGCATCACCACTCATCAGCCAAGATAGCTTGACTACGGTGGCATAACAAGCACGGGACCCACTTCTGGACATACCCTCCCTAATTAGGGCAACAAATGCACAAAGAAAAATTGATGGACTGAATGCAGAACAATGTCAATGTCAAACACTCACCCCAGTACAGAGATCTGGGCCTAAATGCATTGTTTTTTTGCTCACCAAAATAAGGAAAAGGGGGAAGGGTAGGAATACCCTGACCCCAAGCCGTGGTCTTGGGGTCCCCTTGAGATTCTAACAAGGCATAAACGCATGTTTTAAAACAAATACTCCGAAATCGCGATATACACAAATTTTGGGCAAAAAATAAAAATAAAAAAGCAAGCACGGACTCCCGCAGTTGCTTTTAAATAACCCCCAGGTGGGCCAGGTTACGAGGGGATGTAATGAATATAGGAGGAGGCACATGAGGCTCCCCTTATAGGGCTGATCAAATGCATGGGGACCTCTACTTCGCCAGGGCACAAATATACTAATGAACGGGGTCTGTTGTGGACCCCCCTCCCAGGGGACCACCACCTCCCTGGGGTAAATTTGAATATGCGAATAGGGGCGCATGACCCCCCTCCAGGAGCCCTAGATGGCCCTGGGTAAAGCCACCCCCTAGGGTCGGCTCCAGCACTGTCCTGGGGTGCCCACCACCGTGTACATTGCAGTTTGCTATGGCATGTTGGGAGCACTGCTCATGCCATGCCAAAGCAAACAGTGTGATCTGCTGTGAGCAAGCAAGAGCATTTTGCTCTCGCTTGTTCAAAGCGGAGCACACTTTGCTTTTTACACACAGGGAGCTGCATGTCTGCAGCTCCATGGGTATAAAAAGCAATGCTGGCTCCCACAGGATGCAGGAGCCAGCCCAGACTGCGCTGGCTTTTAGGCTCCTCCTGCAGTCCCCAACAAGGTGGCAATGCCCCGGGAATGGGGTCCCCATGGCAAAAATGGGCCCAGGCAAGGGGGACATGCTGGCCCCCCCTCTCCATAAAAAAATATGCATTAAGGCCTGGCCCCAAGGGGATGGGGCCCCATGGCCAAAATCAGCCTGGGGAGAGAGGCTGCATGACCCTACTCCCCTTTTAAAAATACATTGTTTAAAGGCCTAGCCCCGGGGCATGGGGTCCCCTTGGCCAAAATTGGCCTGGGGAGGTGGGCTGTGCGGACACTGCTCCTCAGAAAATTTTTATTAAGACCTGACCCCATTGTTTGGGGCCCCAGGGCAGAAATCAGCCTGGGTGAAGTACCATGAAAATAACATAAAGAGCTATACTTACCAATAGCCCCAATCCCATTACTAAATAATCAGTCAGTTGGGTGTGAAGAAAGTTCAATCATTTACTAAGCAAAAATACTCTATAGAGGAGCCTCTCCAACCCTCACCCGTCAGGTGTGCGGAGAAGACTGTTGGCTCACATTCAAACATGAGATTATATACTTTTCAGTTCAACACATATAATCACTGTAAAAGGAAAAACACCAGTTGGCCCTCAAGCTCCAGGAAAGGACCATATATGGCACACATGATTACTTCAAAGCTTAACTATTTATTACTGGGAAGGTCAGGAGGGGTGACTCCCTTTCGTCTTGGTGCCCGGGAGTGTAGGCACAGCGCCTCCAGGAATGCGCTTATCGCACCCAAAGCAGATGCGACCTTTAGTCCCAGGACAGTCGAGTAAACAGCCTACGTTCAGCTGCTCCCAGTAATTCAGATGAACTGGGGCTTGACACCTGCCGGAGACTAACACGTGATCCTAGCCCGTGTTCGAGCATAGGTTCGGAAAATGGTGTCTGTATGGTTCTCGGCCTACTCTGTTAGCAGTGTTAACGCAAGGAGTGAATAAATGCTGTCTCCCTGCAAAAGCAATATATATGTATATATATATATATATATATATATCACAGCTCCAAGGTTCCCACCTGTTGGAGCCGCACTCTGACATGAAACATTTCAGACAGCGGCACATAACTGAAGCACACACTACAAGACCCACAAACCAACGCCGACTCATTCGAGTCGCTCTTTGGAGGGCTCATATGTTTAAGTGGGAGGTGTGGCCTCTATGCCAAACTGACTGTCGCGCCACTGAAGAGTGCAATGAGCACGAAACGCGTCCGGCATGAATCGACAGGCATGCTGTAAACTGGATCCGCCCACCGATCCGGCTTTTACCTCATGAAGGTTGCTGCAGTAGATGTCAGAGTGCGTCTCCAACTGGTGGGAACCTTGGAGCTTAGATTTATACGCGGCCTCCCAGCCGCGCGAGATGCACCACCCGTAAATTTGGGTCCACGCAGCTCAGAATCATGGAGTCTCAATGTAGAGGCATCCATGGAGGATTGACAAGCCGGATGTGCGAGTGGAGGCCCATTTGTGGGCTTGAAACATTTCAGACAGCGGCACATAACTGAAGCACACACTACAAGACCCACAAACCAACGCGGACTCATTCGAGTCACCCCATTGGAGGGCTCATATGTTTAAGTGGGAGGTGTGGCCTCTATGCCAAAATGACTGTTGCGCCGCTGAAGAGTGCAATGAGCACAAAACGTGTCCAGCCTGAATCGACAGGTATGCTGTAAACTGGATCCGCCCTGCGGTCCGGCTTTTACCTCATAAAGGTTGCTGCAGTGGATGTCAGAGTGCGTCTCCAACCGGTTGGAACCTTGGAGCTTTGATTTATATATATGTATGAACTTTGACCATTATAATTAGCTTGAAAGGGGACTCTTGGAGCCCCGCACATAGAGGGACTAAAGCCCCTGGAGGGCTAGCATACATAAGAGAGACCCAATGAATGCATGAAAATATTTATTAAAACTTTGTGATTTAATTGATTAGGCCCACTGGAGGGCGTGATGGCACAATATGGGTGACACTGATAAGTGATGATTATTGAAATAGCGTTGTGGCGTAACAACATGATTTAAAATAATATCCATTTGGGTTGGTCACATCATGTCACCAGAAATTTATTGCACTTTGATTATGAATACTCTGCAAATATTATATGTGTAAATGATAAGCGCTGTTGAAACAATTATGTGATACAGTAACATGATTGGATAACAATAATCAAGATGGTCTGTTCAATGAGGGCAACATGGAATTAATGTACCTTGACATAAACTACATGTCCCAGAAATCCTGTAGGAGCTAACAGGAAGTGATGTAAAATAACGAGTAATTCCTTTAAAAGTAAAAAAAAATTGTCAAATCTGGTTACCTGTGAGCAAGGTCTCCGCTGAGACCGAAACGCGTAAGGTGCTGCTGGCTGGCTGTCAATAAACCTTACAATTTGACAAACAGAACGTGTTGTGTAATTGAATGAGGACGAGAGTGCACGAAGAAAACATTCCCTGAACAAGGGAAAACAGAACTGATTGATACGGCGGGTCCTGCCGTTCTTCGCGTGCACCGCCTGTAGAGCGCCCGGAAGCCTTAGACTTGGATCAGACGGGAGAAGATTTCCAAATGAGGCTCAGGTGAACGCCGACATCTGCATCGACACTGAAATAACAAGTGTCGTGGGAAGCGCTGGGAGCAACTTGTCGACACAGGTTGGAAACGGTAAGCGACGGTTCCGGAGGGAGCGGGTTTGCCGAAGTACCCTGCAGCCGGTAAGCCTTCCAAGCAGTCTTTCAAGCAATTAAATGACATTGTACTATGAGTTAGAAAGCACAATTTGTCAAGTCGGTTGGTCTTCACATATCTGCAATATAACGCAAAATGCACGAGTGAAAGCCACACTCGAGGAACTGTTTATTCCTAATAATTAAGTTATCTACAGAGTCCCTGTTGACAGAAGTGAAGTCGTGTTCTAAAAATTACCAAGTCACATCAATTCAGAAGTGAATGTCAAAAGCGTTATAATTATATTCAGCCTTGAAAAAATACAATTTGCCAGCGCATCATGGAAAAAAGAGAGGTTTCAAGAAATACTCTTATTCAAACATGCTTTGACGAAGAAATATCTGCCACAGGAGCATTTAAAAAATATCTGCAAGTTAAACGCGTACCTCGGGGCTTGCGCATTAGTCTAATGCCAAGCCATCAGGATACTAGCAACGAATTATTAACAGAATGGGGAGAATTTATCCTCAACTCATCTTTAGGACTGATGGGGATCTTGATAAAACACATTGAGATCGCACTGGAAAAAACAACAAAACAACTTAAGGAAATGGAAAAGGATTTGGCAACTTTGGATTTAAACCCTGAGATGAAAAAATTCAAAGAGGATCTTGAACAATATATTGATAAACATGAAGAAAGTGTACGCCTGAGAAAACAAACTAAATTCCAAAGAGACAAAGAGGACTATGAAGATGGTCGCATATTCACCTATGCCAGAAAATACGAAAAATTTAGACAAAATGAGCCCGGGAACATGGGAAGTATGTCCTCCTTATCCTCTGTTGCATCTACAGAACCAAGCATCGATGGAGGGGAAGATGAACAAAGAGAAGCCAGAATGAGGAATTCTTTTTTAGACGAAATGAAACTGGCATTTCACCAAAAGACTTGGGAAAAAACAATGGCCCCTCAAAGAAATCAACCCCAAAGGGGAAAAGGGAGAGGCAAGGGTCAGGGAAGCACGCCGCAAAACAAACCAGAAGAGGCAAGCGAAAGTACGGGACAACCTTCTGGCGCAAACCGCTTCGGAACGATGACGCGCAATATGAGAAAGAAATGGAACCACTAAACAAAGATACAAACGAAACATCAACTGACCAGGAATTACAAATAATCAATTTATCCTCAAAAAAATTCAGTGATCTTGAGTTAAGTGTACTCAAGCGGGGCATGAATTTCTGCCCAACCAATGGAATGAACCTGGCGGAGACACGTGTAGATCTCTACAAGTATATCAGGAAAATAAAACTAGCCAAACTGTTTATCGACAAACCTAATATGGCCAATTACAAAAGAGGTATACCACAGCCAACTATGGATACACCATTACATGATGCTCAACATTTTGTAAATCTAATGGAGCTGAGTCAAGATCCAAACCAAACCAGTGGAGAAGTACAAACATATTGTGTCCAATTAGGAGCAGGAATATCCAAGATGAAACCGCAATCAAAGTTTTATCCACAGCTCCCACCTGGAAATAAAATAGATTTTTTTCATGAGTGCGTAATAAAAGATCTTTATCAACTCAAAGTTCCATCTAAAAAGGATAATCTTACGAAAGAAGAACGTCATGCTTTAAACAACATCAAAAAAGACGACACCATCGAAATTAAAATGGCAGACAAAGGTGGCAATGTGATCATTCTGGACAAAGAGGCATACATGCGAGAAGCACACTCTCAACTACGAAACAAGGAATACTATGAGAAATTGAAAGTTAACCCACTACCAAAGTTAAAAGAAGAATTAGACCAGAAATTAGACGTCATTTGAGATGTCATCAGTGATGTCACTGACCATGTCATGAATGATCTACTATGTGACATCATCAGCAGTGGATTGCGGGTGCGCAAAATATAGTTAGTACAACTAACTATATATGAGAAATTTCAATGGTTTTGTATGAGTAAAATGTCCAGCTAACTATAACACCACTAAAACTTATAGTTTTTTGAGTGAATTTCAACGGTTTTGTAAAAGCTAATTCCTAACTATATAACTGCTGAAACCTATGGTTTTTTCAGTGAATTTCAAAGGTTTTTTAAATGCTAATTCCTAACTATATAAGGCCTGAAACCTATGATTTTTTCAGTGAATATATATATGTATATATATATATATATATATATATATATATATATATATATATATATATTACCTACTGGCGGTCGCCAGTAGGTATATATAGTTAGGATTTTTTCTCTATGGGATTTTTGAAAATTCTATGTCTAATAACTTTGGCGTTTGTGGACGGAATTGGCTGAAATTTTCAGGAAAATGGCACATTTTGTTTCTGAGCAGCCCTTGAAAATTTGGGGGGGTTCGTCAAGGGGGGGCCGAGAAAAAAGGGGGGTCCCAAAACGTGTTTTTAACATTGAGTTTTCCATAGGGCGGTTGGCCTCACTTTTAGCCCGAACGGCTGAATGGATTTGCACGAAACTTGGCAAAATTGTAGGGACTGGTAGCCCGATGTGCCTTTGCTAGGTCTCAATATATGTGCTTCAGTGGATTTTGGGAAATTAACGTTCAAAAAAAGATATATATCTGTAACAGCGGACCGGGCAGCGCTCCGGTTCGCGGACTTTACGCGGTACGGAGCTTTGTGAAGCGAAGCTGATTGGTTCTCCGGCGTCTGTGATCATTCCAAACAGTCCGTAGCGGCCGCCATCTTGTCTCTCGGTAGGATCGAGAGACAAGAGGAGGCCAAAGCGAAGGGGCAAATGACCATAAGGGGGCATAGTAGATCCTCGCTGACCCCCTAGGTTTGATGTGGAGGTTTTAAAAGGGCCCGGCGGGGCAAAAAAAATAAATAATAATAATAATCGAACGGCTGAATGGATTTGCACGAAACTTGGTAAAATATTAGGGACTGGTAGCCCGATGTGCCTTTGCTAGGTCTCAATATATGTGCTCTAGTGGATTTTGAGAAATTAACGTTCAAAAAAAGATATATATCTGTAACTGCGCTCCGCTTCGCGTAACGGAGGTTTGCGAAGCTGATTGGTTCTCCGGCGTCTGTAAACAATGCAAACAGTCCGTAGCGGCCGCCATCTTGTCTCTCGGTAGGATCGAGAGACAAGAGGAGGCCAAAGCGAAGGGGCAAATGACCATAAGGGGGCATAGTAGATCCTCCTTGACCTCTTAGGTTTGATGTGGAGGTTTTAAAAGGGCCCCGCGGGGCAAAAAAAATAATAATAATAATAATCGAACGGCTGAATGGATTTGCACGAAACTTGGCAAAATTGTAGGGACTGGTAGCTCGATGTGCCTTTGCTAGGTCTCAATATATGTGCTTCAGTGGATTTTGAGAAATTAACGTTCAAAAACAAGATATATATCTGTAACAGCGCTCCGCTTCGCGGAGATAAAATTATCTCTGTATTACCTAGCTGTTGCTAACACCAGTTAGCGACGGCTAGTAGGAGATAGCGACCATCTTGGGCCCCACTTTGCATGTGAGTGATATTTATCACTAATGACATGCAAAGTGGGCATGCCAAGATGTTAGCGACTGGAAACAGTCGCTAACATCGCTATCTCCTATTACCAACTTTTGGAAATATTCGCGATAAGCGCGAATATCTCCAAAAGCTACCACCTGCCCTGAGCAGTTCTTAGCCATGTTATCCAATGGGAGGTGGATAACATGGCTAAGAGCATTAGCTCGGTAATGCATGAATATCGCTGAGTTTTCAGCGATATTAATGCATTGCGGTCGTTTTTTATCGTATTTGCGATAAACCTTGATAATAGCAAGGTTTATCTGCGATAATTTCTGAAGATGCTTAGCGGTAAAAAATTTGTTGCTAAGCTTCGTTAGGGATAAATATCGCTTAACTTTGGTAATATGCCCCAACGTCTGTTAACGTTCGATTCGAAGGAAATCAGGAAGTGTTGAAAAAGCAGAAGCGCGCTGTGACATTTCAGCCCGGAGAGGAGAGCCCTGCAGTGTGCCTCTCATGTCACAGGCATCTTGTTTGAACATTTCTACGCGGCAGCCTGGCCGCAGAGAGGGAACCATCGCCTGCTGCTCTGTAATGAGGAGCGGCAGGATGAAGCTCAAAGCATCCAAACTTCTTGGCTGTAACAGGAGCGCAGGACTCGTCATTTTAATAACAGCGCGCCAAAGCACAAAAAGCAAGCCTACTCAAGGCATCAAATTGAAGCACCATTCACTCAAGATTATCGAGGTGTATTCTTCACCATGGACTACAAATCCCACAATTCCAACTCAACAGGCCACATGCTTGCCTATGGATTTGCCTGATAGAAAATGTCCATAAATCACGTGAATTACATCGAGATTTGACTGGAAGCAGCCCCTGATGACGGGGGTGGAGTCCCCCAGAAACGCGTCGGGCACATTACTCCTTGCAACGTGCAGAAGCGCGCTGTGACATTTCAGCCCGGAGAGGAGAGCCCTGCAGTGTGCCTCTCATGTCACAGGCATCTTGTTTGAACATATATATATATATATATATATATATATATATATATATATATATATATATATATATATATATATATATATATATATATATTAATATATATATATAAACACCAAACGTTGTCTCCTGCACCTCCATCAAGCACAAAGACAACGCGAATCCAATGCTTCTGGCACACGATCTTTATTTGGAGCCGCTAAATCTGACGCGTTTCGGGCGTCCGCCCTTGTTCACAGATTGGCAGTTAAAAGGTCGCCATTTTCTTAAATACATTTTACCACACCACATGTGATCATAGACATGGAAGGCATACTGAAAACAACCTTGTTTGCACTTTCTTCTTCTTTTTTTAAAATAAACTGTACGCAAACTTTTCAAATGTCCGCTGACAAATGACAATCAGTAGGATTTTAAGCTACATTAATCAATAAAATGAATATTTTCAAATATTACTGCATAAATGCTAATTCATTTAATAAAATCTCCATGGCTCATAAATTCTGTATCCACATGTTAATAAAAAACAACAATATACAGTTTTAAAATTATATACTCCTGAAGGCAAATGACACCATTTCATATTTGAATAAAGAGCCTATACAAATAATGAACCTATATTTTCTTCTCATAAATATTTGTGCAAAATACGCAATAAATATGTGCAAAATAAATATTTATTTTTGTCTTATTATTGAGTTTGTACAAATCACGCAATAAAGTGCAGTGCAAATTTGTCACATCAGCAAATAGTGCTTTTCAAGAAAATATCTTATTCTAAATAAGTTCACTAAACAGCCCATAATTACTGTTATGTCGAAATGGTTCATCTGCCCTGCTAACTATCTGCATGAATGCAGTATTACGAAATAATGAAATCAAACTGTATTGCACATGGTATTAAACAGAGCCGAAAACAAATAACAAAAAGGAAAAAAATATCCAAAAATTAGATATATCAAATGATAAATATGGCTAATTTGAACAATTCCTACTCAGTATTATCTATGTCCAAAAATTGAACTAAAACAAATTCCCCAAAGAAAACTTATTAATGTGGTTATACAATATTCATTACAAAAAGGAAAAAGTGAGAAAGTTCAAATATGATGTCTAAACTCGGCAACAGGGAGGTTAGTTCTATGACACTCTATATAACTCCAACTATTTTTAATGAAATTACAATTCATGAAAAGTGATACAAATCCTCTGTGGTATTCAGTCCATTTGGAAATTTGCTGTCTAATTCAAGAATTAATTGTGACTCCATTCTCCTCAGCATTTTATTCCTATCTCCTCCCCTACGTGGCTTGGAAACAGCTGCTATAACAAAGTATTTGAGACACTGCAAGTCATTATTATGCATCGACTTGAAGTGCCTAGCCACCGGGTATGCACTATCGTTGTTAACGATGGCATGCAAATGCTGGAGAATCCTGACATGCACCTGCAGCTTCATACTTCCCACATATCTCAAGCCGCAGGTGCATGTAAGGACATAAACCGCATATTCAGTCTCACAATTATAAGATCCTTTGATATTAGACATCTCCGGACTGAAAGGCGTGGCATACTGTGTGGTGTTAACTCCAAATCTGCAAGCTCTGCAGCTGGAGCATCGTACAAATCCCGGCCGGGACTTTAACCACATCTGTTTTTTACTCAATTCAGAAAAACTTCTAATGATTTGAGATCTCATGGAAGGTCCCCTCCTATATGTGATTGTTGGAATATCGGGCAATCTCGGAGCCAATACAGTGTCAGTTTGTAAAATGGACCAACCTTTCATGACAATGGACCTAATTTTCCTTTCCTGGCGATTATAAGTAGTTATAAATCTAGGAGCCAAAGAAAGATCAGTAGCCTCTGTTTCAGTGTGGATAGATTTTTCATGCTCAAACAGTGACTCTCGTGATCGGGCCTGCATTTTATTTACTGCTTGTTTTAAATCCCTTCTTTATATGCTCTCTGCCTGAATCTTTCTAATGCTTGACAGGTAAAAAAGGCCAAACCTTCTTCCGTACTACAAATACGTTGAAGCCTTAACAATTCATCGAAGGGAATATTATTGATGACATGCTTGGGGTGAGCACTGCTGGCATGCAGAGTACTGTTTCCAGCAGTGCTCTTTCTATGTAATTTCGTTGCTAAATGCCCCCTATGAATAAAAACTTTAACATCTAAAAAGTCCACCTCCTGCTTACTTATCATAGATGTAAATCTCAAGTTTTCCTGATTGTTATTAATTGTTTCAACAAAAGCATTGAACTATTTACACCCCCCTTCCATAAAACAAAAACATCATCAATAAAACACATCCACTTTAAAACATGGCTATTAAAAACTGCCTTGTGTGTGCGCATGAGGACCTGCTCCTCCCACCAGCCTACGTTTAAACACGCATAGCTGGGGGAGAAACAGGCCCCCATCGCCACACTCCGTGTTTGCAGATAAATGTCATTGCCAAACATAAAATAGTTCTTATTGAGACACCATGATGTTAATTCCAAGACCATTTTGTTATGATTATAACATTGTATTGGTCTTTTTCCTGAGAAACGTTCCAAGGCCCTTAAACCTGTGTCATGTTCAATGCTAGTATAAAGCGATTCGATATCCAACGCTATGAATATCAAATCCTCGGTCCATGGAACATCTCTGATTTTCCTTAGGAAATCGCCGGTGTCCTTAATATATGTTGGCGGACTTTTAACTAGGTCCTGTAAAAAATAGTCAATATATTCCGTGGTGTGTTCTGCAACCCCTTGAGATGATGGGGCGCCCTGGGACCGGAAATACTTGCTTATGCGCCTTTGGTAGAAGATATTATTTTGGTAGAACGGGATTCTCCACATACAGAACCTCATGTTCCTGTGTAGATATCAACCCCTCTCTTTTACATTTGAAAAGGATTTTTCTGAGTTGTTCTCTTGCCAAGCTATATTGTTTTATTGTTGTCTTAGCATAGCACAAAGGATCACCAAGTTGTTGCAATGTTTCTGCGATATACTCCTTTTGCGGCCAAATTACAACATTTCCGCCTTTATCTGCAGTGGTGACAATAATCTAATGGTCATTGCTCAGTTTTTTAATTAGGGACGCATATTCTTTCTCCTGCTCACTCTTATATCTCCTTCTATGTTTGACCTTGTGGTGCAGCTTTTTTAAGTCCTCCACAATTTCGTCATGGAATGTGTCAATAGCGTCCCTTGGCATGTTTGGCATAAAATTTGATTTGGGCTTAAACGGACTTATATTGGCCCCAATCTGTATCACTGATGCATCCCTGAGTTCCTGTTGTGTTCACATTTTCTCTGTTCCTGCCACAGTGTTATTGCGCTCAAGTTGATGCATTGTGAGATACGTTTTTGTATCTGCCGCAGAGAGCTCCAAGCTGGTTTGCTTATTAGCGTTTTGCTCAACTTCCTTGAGGCCATCTTTAATTCTGAAAAATGTACGCAACTTTAATTTGCATATATAACAAAAGACATCCACTCATGTTCTGGTGTAATTGAAATCCGAGATTGGGCAGTAAGATAAACCAAGACTCAAAAGCAGTTTTTCCGCCTCGGTCAAAGCTGTTGTGGACAAGTTTATGATTGTATTTTCAATTACTGCTTTTTGCGCCAATACTGCCTTTTGGGTTTTTTGTAAGGATTTTCGCTTCTTGCGGCGCTCTCTCCTTCTTTTGTTATTTCTTGACCATGTTTCTGTTGATTGCGTGGCCTAAATGTTTGTAGTCAATCTGAAACTAAAAAATCCACCTCCTCCCCTAAATGCAACACTCTTGATTTGTCCATTGTTGTTGATTTCGTCGAACTTCCTTCATCTGATGACAAACCACTTGTGAGAGAATCAATGTCACTATTATCTGTCATTGATTCAGAAAGGGTGGCTGCAGATGCTCCCGTTTGAGTATTGGATGGAATTTGTTGATTTAGCTGATTAAACTTGGATTTTTTAGCATTTTCATATTTGCTTGCAAATGGGCATAATCTTCCTAATCGCGTGCAAATTTATAAATCTTGCGAGCCCTAATTTTATCTTCCTGCTTGGTTAGCCTCTTTTGTATCTCTTTACGTGATTTTGTTATGAAATCATTTGGTGCAAACTTTGCCAACAATTCATTGATTTCATCAATTTCTGTCATTAGCGCGTCCCTGTCAATTGTTGCATACTTCACTAAAATCTTGACTAAATTTGTAGATGCCTCCAAGTTACTGTGGCCCCACTCCTTCAGCATCTCTGGATTTGGGCTCTCGTAACTCGGGGCTAACAAAATACGAAGCTCCCTGGGAACATGACCTTCTTCCACATATTTAGATAAGGACCTATGTTCCCACCATTTTGTTATCTCCTGGCGCATACATTTCTCCAAGCGCTTCAATAAACCACGTATCTGGCTTTCATTACTGTTTTCACTACTGCCGAGCACCACTTTTGCCATCGCCCCTTTACCAGTCACTTTAGGTAAGTTGGAGAAAAGAGCTTCAGCGGCTGCCTCCCTGCCGCGCACTATTTCTGCTGACATGGTTCAGCGAGCTCCTCTTGTTCTTATATTTAAGGGGGTCCTTTCAAACAATCACCATGGAAAGTTTCCCGCTCATGCCTTGCCGACCTCCCCACCGTTGATTATTGCCGTGTCACTCACCGCCGACAGGTTCTACTGCAAACGCCGTCAATTAAGGTTACGCTGCTGCTTCCCTTTTTTGTCACGGTTCCGTGCTTGGCTTCAAACTGGGCTGCTGCTGAAAACTCCGTCGTCGAAACAAACAAATGCTGGTTGAGAGCAACAGCCGACTTCAAGGGAGTGAATTTGCCTCGGAAGCAACCACCTTCCGACTTTTAAATAAACACCAAACGCTGTCTCCAGCACCTCCGTCAAGCACAAAGACAACGCGAATCCAATGCTTCTGGCACACGATCTTTATTTGGAGCCACTAAATCTGACGCGTTTCAGGCATCCGTCCTTGTTCACAGATTGTCAGTTAAAAGCTCGCTATTTTCTTAAATACATTTTACCACACCACATGTGATCATAGACATAGAAGGCATACTGAAAACAACCTTGTCTTCTTTTAAAAAAAAAAAAATTACACAAACATTTCAAATGTCCACTGACAATCAGTAGGATTTTAAGCCACATTAATCAATAAAATGATTATTTTCAAATATTACTGCATAAATGCTAATTCATTTAAGAAAATCTCCAAGGCTCATACATTCTGTATTCACATGTTAATAAAAAACAACAATATACAGTTTTAAAATGATATACTCCTGAAGGCAAATAACACCATTTCATATTTGAATAAAGAACCTATAAAAATAATGAACCTATATTTTCTTCTCATAAATATTTGTGCAAAATACGCAATAAATATGTGCAAAATAAATATTTATTTTTGTCTTATTATTGAGTATGTACAAATCACGCAATAAAGTGCCGTTCAAATTTGTTACATCTTGTGCAAAATATCGCAAAAGTTTGTAAACTATCATAGTCTAATATGTGCAAATAATGCTTTTCAAGAAAATATCTTTTTCTAAATAAGTTCATTAAACAGCCCATAATTACTGTTATGTTGAAATGGTTCATCTGCCTTGCTAACTATATATCTCAAGCAAAGAGGATACATATAGATGCATCATGCTAACATAATATGGTCCAATACTCCTTATGTATGGGAAATCTATGTTTTATCCCTCATGGGAAAAAAAGTGGAAGACCCCATGGGATGGAGTTCTCAGGGCCAAAAAAGGCCCCAAAAAAGCCAGCAATTCATCTTAGGGCCCTCTCCCTTTCTCCACTACTCTGCAACAGCACCTCCTGGCACACTCCTGGTTGGGAGATAAAGTCCCCTTGGCTGCTTAAGGTCCTTAGGGGCCAAGAAGACCTCCTATTACCTCCAGTAAGCCCCACACAGTGAGATTGCTGAAAAGTGGTCAGAGGCCATACCCCCTTTTTCCATAACCCTGCAAACATGCCTCTCGGTCCAATGCTTGTGCGGGAATGAGATCCCCTTGCCTCCTGAGGCCCTTAGAACTAAAGTGGACTTCCCCCCCAAAGCAGTAATGTGCCGGGAGCTGCATTTCCAGAGGGATGTAGAAAGGGGGCGTGGCCTCTAATAACCTCTCAGCAATGAAGCTGTATGGAGTTAACAGGAGGGCTAGTTGGCCCCTAAGGACACTGAAGAGCCAAGGGGACTTCATCCACCGACTAGTAATGTGCCAGGAGGCACATTTGCAGAGTGGTGGAGAAAGTGCGCGTGGCCTCAGAAGACATGTTAGCAATCCTGCTGTATAGGACATACTAGAGGTAACAGAAGGGGTAGTTGGCCCCCAAGAATGGCCTTGGGGACCAAGTACTCCCCTTGTTACCTCCAGTTAGTCCCACACAGCAGGATTGCTGAGAAGTTGGCAGCGGCCATGCCCCCTGTCTCAACCACTCTGCAAAAGCGCCTCCCGGCACACTACTAGTTGGGGGATGAATTTCCCTTGGCTCCAGAGGGTCATTGGGGGTCAACAAGTCCTATTGTTAACTCCAGTAAGTCCCACACAGCAGGATTGCTGAGAAGTTGTCAGAGGCCATGCCCCCTTTCTCCACCACTCTGCAAATGTGGCTCCTGGCACACTGCTGGTTGGGGGATAAAGTCCACTTTACTCCTGAGGGACCTTGGAGGCCAAGAAGCCGTCCTGGTACCTCCTGAAAGTCATATACAGTGGAATTCCTGAGAGTTGGTCGGAGGTCCCGTACCCTTTCTCCACCACTTCCCAAACGTGGCTACTAGTTTAAAAACCAGAGAAATTCACTGAAAAGAAAACAAATGTTGGTGGCCCAAGGATAATTCTTTATTCCATACGATTTAGACGCGTTTCGGCGGACACAGCGCCTTGGTCACTAAATCTACCTTCACCCAAGTGAGAAAGCCTTTTTATAGTGGGCATTGTTGCACAAGTGACACACAGAAAAAAAGTTTGAAAAAATGAGTTGTCATGGTGATGGACAGGTAAGTGATGGACAAAGTAGAGTTAATGAAAATTAAAATTGCAAGTCATCCAAAATAAATTTCAAAAGTTACTTCACTTATAGGCATTACAAAGACATCTAATACACATGGATTGTCTGTGTCTTAATGTTCGTGAAAAAACATTGTTTAACTGCACGTAATGGTGTTTTTGCTTGTTTTGTATGTATGTTTGGGCACAACGTGCGTCCTTAACATGAAAGTGTGAAGGACATGGAGGAAATACTTCGAACATGTGTGTATGAAAGTGCTTGCTGCATGCGCATTCTGTAATTTCGGCGGAGCTTGGTGTTATATTGTGGCCTGTGTGTCAATTAGGGAGCGGGCTGAGCCTGTTTCCGCTGACAGAATGTGGAGATTAGTCCCTCATTATTGCACAAATCCAGGTATGTTTGAGACCCGATACTGTTGTTGTGTGCGCCTATTTGTTTTATGCAGCTAATTCAATGGCCGATGTTTGTGGATTCCGAGTATGCCTGCGAGTCCTTCTTGTACCGATTCTGCCCCAGTTGGCGGACGCTCACTACATTAAGCCTGTTGGGTTCTCTAGCGTGTAACACCCGGAGTCGGGAAGAAATCTGCCATTATAATGTTTGGCTGGATTGAATGGTTGTATGCTGGCTGGCTCATGTAGAGTTATAATTTAACTATGTGTGCAGATGTATTGGGGACATATCGTGTAGTTCACGGAGTCAATGTAAATGTTTGTGTCTGTGCTGCCTATTACTATGTGTGGTTTTTAGTCTTACATGTGACAATTGTGCTTGTGTGTGTATTTACAATGGATGGTGAGTGAGGATGTTTAAAACAGAGGTGCGGTCAGTTTTCTGGAGCGTGAGGAGGTTTACATTAGTTCAGTATTTACAAAGGGGATAGTCTAGAGATGAACGTTCAGCGCTTCATCTGCATTGAGCCCATTAGGTATCTTACTGTTCAACAAGATTATATACCTGGATTCCAGTCTCCTGAGTGTTAACAATCGGTTGCCTCCTCTAGGGTGTTTTTTGACACTGTCAATTACAAAGTAACTCAGATCCTCCGCTTTGCCTTTATGGTACATGTTTATGTGGCGTGCCACCGGGTATGAGGGATCATCGTTTGTGATGGCTCTTAAGTGTTGCAGGATTCTCACGTGGACGGGGTGCAATGTGCTCCCCACATACGATTTGTCGCATGTGCAACGTAGTACGTACACTGCAAAGTCTGTTTTGCAGTTGTAGTGATCTTTTATCAGCAGTGGGCTTTTCCTGAGTTGTGTGTTCACTATTTTTGTGTTGGTTGCATGTTTGCAGACTTTGCATTTTGTGCACTTGAAGAATCCTGCATGGGCTTTGAGCCATAACCCCCCTCTGTCCTTTGTTGGGGGATTGTTGACTAGTTCCTCCCTCATTGATTTAGCCCGCCTGAAGGTTAGTTGTGGTAGTTTGGCACAATTGGCGCCTATGCTGGGGTCGCTGCGGATGATTGGCCAGTGCCAGTATAGAATTCTGCGGAGGTTGGTGTGGTATTTGTTGAAGCCCGTGATCAGTCTGGGGGTGTTGGAGTTTGCCTGACTAAGTGTCTTTTTGCTGGATGTGTTATTACTCAGTAATTCTTCTCTGGTGTGTAGTTTGATTTTCTGTTTGGCTTTTGTTAGTGTTGTGTTTTTGTACCCTCTCCGACTCAGTCTGTTGAAAAGGCTAGATGTGCAAGTTTCCAGGTCTTTGCTAGTGCTGCAATTTCTCCTCATCCTTAGGCATTCGGCATAGGGGATGCTTTCTATCAGACTAGTTGATAGGCACTACAACACTTCTTAGGCACGTGCAGGATGGCATTTCCTGCCATCTCTTTCCTATGCATCCGTGTCTGGACTTTGGTGTCATCATGATATACTTCAAGATCCAAAAACCTATTTTTTTCCTTGCTGGTGTTACATGTAAATCTTAGGTTCAATGTGTTGCTGTTGACCCTGTTGGCGAAGTCCAGTGCACTGTGCTCCGAGCCGCACCAAAGGATGAAGATGTCATCTATGTAGCAACAGTAGATCACCACATTATCAGACATCTCCGGCTGGTGTTGTGTCATGAGTACTTGCTCCCCCCCAGCCCATATGCAAATTAGCATAGCTGGGGGCGAAGCAAGTACCCATGGCTGTGCCCTGTGTCTGTTTGTAGAGGAGTTTATCAAATAGGAAGGTGTTATTTTCCAAACACCATTCTGTCATGTGTAGGAGCATCATAGTGTGTTGATGGAGTTTGATGTGTCTTGTGCCTAAGAAGTGTTGTAGTGCCTTTAGGCCATCCCTATGCCTTATGCTTGTATATAGGCTTTGCACATCTAATGTTACAAAAACATAGTCATCTTGCCACATACATTCAGAAATAAATGATAGGAAATGTCCAGTGTCTCTTGTAAATGCAGGTAGGGATTTGACAAACGGTTGGAGAAAATGGTCTACAAATCCACTAGTGTTCTCAAATAGACTGCCAATGGCCGATGTTATGGGTCTACCTGGTGGGCATCTGATGTCCTTGTGAACCTTTGGGATCAAGTATAGTTGAGGAGTAACTGGGTAGTCATTTAAAAAAAAATCTAGTTCCTGTTTTGTTATCAGGCCTTGTCTTTTCCATTTGTAGAGACATGTGTTTTACCTTTCCTTGATGTTGATCATGTTTGTAGAGTTTGTTCTTATGTAACACTCTTTATCTTGCAATTGGGTCATAGCTTCCCTGTTGTACACATCCAAAGGCCAGAGAACCACGTTTCCACCCTTGTCTGCACAGCGTACCACAATGTCTGGTCTTGCTTTGATTTTTTTCCATTAATTTGGTGTACCTCAATTTGTGATTCTGCGATCTTTTATTGAAATCATTGCTGCTGGTTTGCGCTAGGATTTTGAGGTCTTGTATGACTTTGTCAGAAAAAATGTCTATGTTGTCTTTGGGCATGAGTGGGGTAAAACAGATTTGGGTTTAAAAGGTGTCTTGATGCGGGCAGTTATGGAGATTTCCGACATGGCTGCTGCCTGTGTATTGCTGATGGTCTCCATCTCAGATTCAGTGTCTTTCTCTAGTTCAGTCATCTCCCTTAAGAAGTCCATGCCTGCTACACACAGTGCATCGGTTCCCACCTCAGTCATTTCTGCCCTTTGTTCCTCCTGTGTTTTTTCCTTCATGTTAGAGAAGTATTTTTGTAACTTTAGTACAATAGATATATATATATCCAAGCTGTTTATTGATGACATTAGATGTCAACAGCCTTTATACAAGTATTCCACACAAAATGGGGATCAAAGCTTGTAGATATTTTTTGAGAAACAGATCCATATCCTTTCTGTTTCATACGGAAATTATATTTGATATGGTCAATACATGCTTATTGCAAAACATTTTCTTGTTCAATGGTACTATCTATCACCAAACCCTCGGAACGGCGATGGGCACTTGCTTTGCCCCCAGGTTTGCGGGACTGTACCTAGGCTGGTAGGAGGAGCAAGTGGTCAGACCTCTTCCCACATTGAGAAAGATACAATTGATTTTCTTGACTTAAAAGTTAAGGTGAAAGATAACGGATTGACAACAGCACTTTACAGGAAAGAGACTACTGGAAACAGCTTGTTGCATGCTCAGAGTTGTCATCCCAGCAGCCTCATCAATTCTGTTCCCTTGAGCGAGCTACTCCGTGCCAAACGAAATTGCAGCAAAATAGAAGGTTTTGAAAGTGAAAAGATGGTAATGTGCGAGAGGTTCAAACAAAGGGGTTACTGTAAGAAATGTGTAGATAGTGCCCTTGAGGTAGTCAGTAAAAGAGAGAGAGAGAGGGGAGTTACTTGTTGAGAAACCTAAGAAAGATGATTGGAAAATGGCTGAGACAGCACGATTCATCACTAACTTTAGCCAACAGTCATTGGAAGTCAGGAAAGCACTGAGAAAGTTCTGGGATGTGTTAAAAACAGACAAGGATATGGCCAAAGGCATTCAGGATTATCATCAGATAATATATGGCAGACCGAAATCATTAAAAGACATGGTATGTAAGACACTGATCCCTGCAGAAACCAAAAAGAATCCGGTAAAAGGATTTTACACATGCAGCAGGTGTAAGGCGTGTACATTTAGCAGCAATGTCAAAGAGGTTAAACTCTCTATACACTGCAAGCCATTTAAAATTCTCAAGCATTGCTCATGTCACACGGAGTACGCAGTATATGCACTCAGATGCCCGTGTAACAAATACTACATAGGCAGTACGATCCATCCAGGTAAAAAATGGGAAAATGGGAAAAAGGGCTATAAAAAACCTTGACAGACAGTACCATGTAGCAAGGCATTTTGCCACCTACGATAAGAGCAACAATAGTTGCATCTCATTCTGTGTCTTTGATAATGTCCAGATGATGGAAAGAGGGGGGAAAGATTACAAGAGCTGAGAAGGTTAGAATCAAGACTAATCATTAAGTACTGCATGATGCAACCTGATGGACACAACTGTGATGAGGCACTAGCGATAGACCTGGGTTCGGAGTATCTAGTTGGTGTTTGCATTTTAGCCTAGACCCTGGTCTGCAATAAGTCTAATAAAATACTGTTTTGAATGCCTGCAATGATACCTCCTTTGGTTTTAAACATTTATGTAGTGTATGTTATGAGTCACGAATGAATGAGACACCTTCTCACTTTTATCTTTTATTCACTTTATATTGCCGGTCCCTGTTGAGTCCATTAAGGAGAGTTTAAGGAAAGACACTATATTATAAGCAGAAATGGCGGAGAAACGAATGAGGATTAATTACTAAAGCATGAAGGAGGACTTTACCCACTGGGGTTCAACTGGTTTGCCCACTGAGCTTTTGTTAGAACTTTGGCGCTAGCCCACTGGGGCTTAAGGAAGCAATGGAATTTATTAGGAAATACAACCTAGGACAATTGACAGCTTACGCCGTCAAGGGAAGTCAACGGTGGTTGGATGCGGTGCAACAGCGTGTGACTGAAGTGCATATTATTTATTTTTGACATTTTGTTTTTCCTTGACTAAATTGCATGTTTATTTACCAAATAACACATGGGCATTTGTTAGACTGTTTGGTGCCAGCCCACTGGGGCTCAAGAAAGCAATGTAATGTATTATGAAATACAACCTAGGACACTTGATAGCTCACGCCGTGAAGGGAAGTCAACGGTGGTTGGATGCGGTGCACCAGAGCAAGACTGATTTGTATATTATTTATTTTTGGTAATTTGTTTTCCCTTGACTAAATTACACGTTTAAATGCCAAATACCAATGAAATGTGATTTGTGATAATGTGATCCCACAAACCTAAAGATGAATTGTTGTTAGTCTGCCCTCTAGCTCCGACAATAAACGCGAGTTCAAGGAGTCTGTCTTCTATGTTTCACTAATGGAGAGGTGTGTCACATGATTTGTATGAAGACGTTTGAAATACATACACTCGTGCTCGTGAGCAAAGAGGTCTCATTCCGAAAGGCGTCGAGTTATTGAGCGTTTATCTAAATGAATTCACACTGATTTATGGGAAAAGTGGCCTGCACATAATTTTTTTCACGTGCGGAAACAATTGTTGGGGATTACTGGGAGTCGCGACCCCGTCTGGGCCTGCCGCTGCAAGTGGCCGGGGTTTCTGTGCGAAACAAAGAGGTGGAAAATATATATATATATATATATGTTACCTACTGGCGATAGCCAGTAGGTATATATAGTTAGGATTGTTTTCCATAGGTAAATCGCAACATTCTATTGGGAATAACTTTGGCGCCGGTTGAGGAATCTTCCTGAAATTTTCCTTAACTTTGCCTCCCGGCGCTCCGCTCCTTCCCTGAGAGTTTGGGCGGGATTCGTCAAGCGGGGGCCGAGATAAAAGGGGGGTCCCAAAACGTGTTTTCCCCATGTTAATTTCCATTGGACTCACTTTTAGCCCGAACGGCTGAATGGTTTTCCACCAAACTTGGCAAAATTGTAGGGACTGGTAGCCCGATGTGCCTTTGCTATGTCTCAAGATATGTGCTCCAGTGGTTTTTACAAAAATTAACTTTGAAAAAATATATATTGGGCTACATTGGGCTATATATATGTTAGAGCCCAAATGTAGCCCAATGTAGCCCAATGTAGCCCAAAGATGGCCATCAGAGACAAAAAAAACAAATGCAGCCCAAATATCAGCCAGATGTAACCCAGTAGCCCAATGACAGAATGTCCAAGAGTGTTCTAAAGAACAACTAGAGCGCTAACAGTCTCACTTATGACAAAAGTATGGCACACCTGAAGTCATCTTGATTGGAATAAAGAGTTAACACTTAAAACATTTAATTTGCAAAGGAACAAAATGAGGGGGTTCATTTTGCCATAGAAATTATGATTAGTGCTGAAGAAAGAAAAATTAGGGCACATTTTGAGTAACTTCTCAAATCCTCTTATATTTAATTAAAAAAATTCTGATATGCAGTCTCCCAAGATGGCCACCAGAGACAAAAGAGCCCAAATGTAGCCCAAATATCAGCCAGATGTAGCCCAACTATAGCCCAATGACAGAATGTCCCAGAGTGTTCTAAAGAACAACTAGAACGCTAACAGTCTTACTTATGACAAAAGTATGGCACACCGGAAGTCATCTTGATTGGAATAAAGTGGTAACACTTAATATATTTAATTTGAAAAGGAACAAAATGATGGGTTTCATTTTGCCATAGAAATGTTATTACCTACTGGCGATAGCCAGTAGGTATATATAGTTAGGATTGTTTTCCATAGGGAAATCGCAACATTCTATTGGGAATAACTTTGGCGCCGGTTGAGGAATCTTCCTGAAATTTTCCTTAACTTTGCCTCGCGGCGCTCCGCTCCTTCCCTGAAAGTTTGGGAGGGATTCGTCAAGCGGAGGGCGAGATAAAAGGGGGGTCCCAAAACGTGTTTTCCCCATGTTAATTTCCTTAGGGCGGTTGGACTCACTTTTAGCCCGAACGGCTGAATGGTTTTCCGCCAAACTTGGCAAAATTGTAGGGACTGGTAGTCCGATGTGCCTTTGCTATGTCTCAAGATATGTGCTCCAATGGTTTTTATGAAAATTAACTTTGAAAAAATATATATTGGGCTACATTGGGCTATATATATGTTAGAGCCCAAACGTAGCCCAATGTAGCCCAATGTAGCCCAATGTAGCCCAAAGATGGCCACCAGAGACAAAAAAAAACAAATGTAGCCCAAATATCAGCCAGATGTAGCCCAACTATAGCCCAATGACAGAATGTCCCAGAGTGTTCTAAAGAACAACTAGAGCGCTAACAGTCTTACTTATGACAAAAGTATGGCACACCTGAAGTCATCTTGATTGGAATAAAGTGTTAACACTTAAAACATTTAATTTGCAAAGGAACAAAATGAGGGGGTTCATTTTGCCATAGAAATTATGATTAGTGCTGGAGAAAGAAAAATTAGGGCACATTTTGAGTGACTTCTCAAATACTCTTATATTTCATTAAAAAAATTCTGATATGCAGTCTCCCAAGATGGCCACCAGAGACAAAAGAGCCCAAATGTAGCCCAAATATCAGCCAGATGTAGCCCAACTATAGCCCAATGACAGAATGTCCCAGAGTGTTCTAAAGAGCAACTAGAACGCTAACAGTCTTACTTATGACAAAAGTATGGCACACCTGAAGTCATCTTGATTGGAATAAAGTGGTAACACTTAATACATTTAATTTGAAAAGGAATAAAATGAGAGGTTTCATTTTGCCATAGAAATTTTATATATATAAATATATATTCACTGAAAAAACCATAGGTTACACACCAGTTATAGTTAGGAATTAGCATTTAAAAAACCTTTGAAATTCACTGAAAAAACCATAGGTTTCAGGCCTTATATAGTTAGGAATTAGCATTTAAAAAACCTTTGAAATTCACTGAAAAAAACATAGGTTTCAGGAGTTATATAGTTAGGAATTAGTTTTTAAAAAACCTTTGAAATTCACTCAAAAAACTATAAGTTTTAGTGGTGTTATAGTTAGCTGGACATTTTACTCATACAAAACCAATGAAATTGCTCCTATATAGTTAGTTGTACTAACTATATTTCGCGCACCCGCAATCCACTGCTGATGATGTCACATATTAGATCATTCATGACATGGTCAGTGACATCACGGATGACATCTCAAATGACATCACTGATGACATCACTGATGACACCATCCACGTGACAATCAAATACACCTTTTCATGCACTATTACAATTTTTCATTACTGTTTGTAAAATACAGAGTATCATATTTAAATCCATTGTCACAGCAATACAAGTATCTAAAAATCCACACAGTGATTCATAGATGTATACACACATCTAATCACTTACCTATGGATTCACTCATACATGCTGTCAATGAACAATAGAACACTATCAAAAATACTTATACATCTATATCACATTAAACAACAGCACGCATCCTATTCACATATGAAGTCATCCTACTCACTTATGCAAACAATGGATCATACTTACATATTTACTTAGCAAAACACTTATACAAACACCACTTCTTCTATTCATTTAGATAGTAAGTCATACTTAGTGAATTATAAAATCATTATTACAAGTATACATTTATCCATACAGTCACTCACACAATCATTGTGTCTTATGTATACTTATTTATATACAACAACTGACACATACACTGCCTTTTATTTTTCTAGTTTGTTGGACCTGTACCTTTGAGAAATATATTTGCTCATCACCACACCCATAAAGAGATTCCCTCACCCAAACTGTTAGAACATGTAGTTTTAACTTCATATATCTACTGAATCAACTATTCACACATCTTTGGACAGTCACACACCCCCCACCGAACCACACACACTTTCACACTCTCATACAAATACTCAGTTAACTAATCAATAACTAATATAGACTTTCACATAGCTAGTAACCAACTGTAGAATCAGTTTACACAACAACTGACAAAGTGATACAGATATTCACACAGTTTAGTCACTATCCACTATATTTAGTGAGACATTATAAATTGGTCAAGTAAACAGTCAATTACACTGCTACTAAATCCTCCATCCAAATATTTATTTATATATATCCACTCATTCTTCAATGTAAATTGCTATATATATAATGCATATTTAAATAACGAAGCAAACCACATTCACTGGATGATGTCATCAGTGATGTCATCAGTGATGTCATTTGAGATGTCATCAGTGATGTCACTGACCATGTCATGAATGATCTAATATGTGACATCATCAGCAGTGGATTGCGGGTGCGCGAAATATAGTTAGTACAACACTCTATATACGAGCAATTTCATTGGTTTTGTATGAGTAATATGTCCAGCTAACTATAACACCACTAAAACTTATAGTTTTTTGAGTGAATTTCAAAGGTTTTTTAAAAACTAATTCCTAACTATATAACTCCTGAAACCTATGTTTTTTTCAGTGAATTTCAAAGTTTTTTTTAAATGCTAATTCCTAACTATATAAGGCCTGAAACCTATGGTTTTTTCAGTGAATATATATATATTCACTGAAAAAACCATAGGTTATAGACCATATATAGTTAGGAATTAGCATTTAAAAAACCTTATTTTACTCACACAAAACCATTGAAATTCCATATATAGTTAGTTGCACTAACTATATATCGCGCACCCGCAATCCACTGCTGATCATGTCACATATTACATCATTCATGACATGGTCAGTGACATCACTGATGACATCACTGATGACATCTCAAATGACATCACTGATGACATCACTGATGACATCTCAAATGACATCACTGATGACATCTCAAATGACATCTCAAATGACATCACTGATGACAACATCCAGTGACTGTATGTTTCTGTAAAGTTAAAATATGTCTTACATATTGAAGAATGAGTGGATGTATAAGTGTCTGGATGAAGGATTTAGTAGGTGCGTGACTGACTGTATGAGTGAGTGATTAAATGTGTCTCACTGAATGCATGGGTTAGTGACTAAACTGTCTTAATTTGTGCATCATTATGTCTGTTGTGATGTAAACTGCTGCATGTGTTGATCATTAGCTATACGAGAGGCTATATGTGTTATTAATTGGTTGCCCAAGTATTTCTATGGGAGATTGAGTTTGTGTGGGGGTGGCTGGAAGGTGTGTGACTCTATGCATAGATGTGTGAGCAGTTTATTCACTAGGTGTATGAGTTCAAGACTGCATGTGGAAACAGCTACATGGGCAGTTGACTGTGTGCATGAGTGTATTGATGAGTGAATGGATATCTCAATGCTACATGTCATAGTAAGTACATATGTAAAACACAGAACATGTGAGAGTTGGCATATATAAATAACTGTGAATGAGAGCCACTGAATGAGTGAGTGGTTGTATCGATCATTGTGAACTTGTATCAGGGATTGTATAAGAGAGTAAATATGTGTTAGTATATGTTTCAATAAGTAAGGTGTGTTTAACTGTATAGTTGAAGAAATGGAGGTGAGATTGTTTCTTTGCATGACTGACTGGGTGTGTGAGTAACTCCATGGATGAGTGGCAGTGTGTGAGTGTCTGTATACACTGAGTGTATCTAAGGTTATATTAGAGTCTGAAGAGGTTTATCGTATTAGCACAAGAATGATGTCAAATGAGATGTCATCAGTGATGTCATCAGTGATGTCATTTGAGATGTCATCAGTGATGTCATCAGTGATGTCACTGACCATGTCATGAATGATGTAATATGTGACATGATCAGCAGTGGATTGCGGGTGCGCGATATATAGTTAGTGCAACTAACTATATATGGAATTTCAATGGTTTTGTGTGAGTAAAATAAGGTTTTTTAAATGCTAATTCCTAACTATATATGGTCTATAACCTATGGTTTTTTCAGTGAATTTTCAAGGTTTTGTAAATGCTAATTCCTAACTATATATGGTCTATAACCTATGGTTTTTTCAGTGAATTTCAATGGTTTTTTAATAGCAAATATCATAAGCCGTCGAATGTCAAGTAAGTGGTAAGTGAAAACATTTTCGTGTTTATACACACTGATCTGCTTTAAAAGGTGCCCCCCCCCTCATTTCTATTAGGAGTACTCTCTCTTTGCAGATAGTGAAAGGTAGTTAACGCAGGCGTTTGCCCCCGTTGTAATCCGTCGTGCCTGCTTCTCTCTCCAATTGATTGATTGTTATCCAAGTATTTACTGTTTTAGAATTAGTTCTCTTTGGTTCATTCTCTATTTACAAACAAACACAGAGTCGCAATACTCTGTTTAGTCTTTGCAGATAACGAAAAATCGTGTAAAAAAAAAGAAAAGGAATCGAGCAAAATCAGTAGGCCACTAATGGGATCTCTTTTTGACCTCGCTAAAATAGAAACATTAGGAACAACCCCTCATGACAAATACAAAACTAGTGAGATGAACTGAACTCCACACAATGATGGCTGCAAAACAGCTCGGCTCCGCCACCCACCCCGCCCAAAATAACGATAAAGAACGGCTGCCATGATTGGTTGCGGAATGACCACGACGGAGCTACGAAATGGTGCTGCTCTCATGCTAACCCCAGCTTCAGTCTGAAACATCCAGAAACACTGTAGACTACCAATTCGATCAGTTCCGGTAGCGCCCCAATGTAACCCGGTAGAGAAGAACTAGCCCTCCCCTCTTTGACTGATGGTTCTTGTTGCCTGTCCCTTCTGTTGCCATTTAACAGAACTATTTAGCCTGCTGAAAGGGGTTGTGTTCCGACCGCTGGTTGGTGGAGACATTTTGACTATATTCTGTACCTGCGTTGTCGCGTAATGCGTCATATGACGCGCCGCGTTAGCGCATCCGGAAGTCATCCGGGGCGCGCAGCGCGTAACGTAAGCATAACAAGTCATGTGACTTGTTAATAAAACTTTTCATTGGTTCATTTTACTTTTCTTATTGTAATGATGAAAGGCTTGGTCATATGACCTAAAAATTACACTTTTCATTACTTCCGAACATTATTTTTTCTTAAATATATGTTATAATGTTCCAGGCTAATGTACTTTCCCGGAAATTTTACAACTGTCCTGCAAGTAAAATATATTCTTTTTTCGAGAAAATTAGCGTTTCTTCGTCCCATGACGGAGCCGTTGAGCAAAAGAGGGTCGACCTGCTGTCTTAGTCGCCGATACTCCTGAATATGAGATTCTTATCGATCACTTTATGTTGCAGGAATAGAAAACACAACAGCCCTTGACCATTTATCTTTACTGCGTTCCTTCGTATTATACCTTTTACCCTTCATGTAATTGGTCTGCTTTATTTCACTTGCCTTTTAATGATTCTAAAACAGTCACTATTATTAAAAACTTTACCAATGTATATACTACTACCATGTTTTCTTTTAAAAACCTTTATTGTGAAAATGTCATTATACAAATACGAGCCTATAACCACGTGGGCCTGCCACAGAGCAAACTGTAATCGTATATGATGAATAGACATTTACACTGTAGAGGAACGTAACGGGCGGGCCATTAGGTTGCAAGAACTAAGGTGTCTAACAGTTACGGAATCGGTGGACGTACATTTTATAATTAAAATACGACAGGGCCAGTTACAATAAAATTATCTAGATATACATTTGCGGGCAAGTACCATGGGTGACGTTAATTCGAACTTTCAACAGTACAGTAATCAATAACACATCAGAACTTAATATCAATAGGGATGTCGAAATAGTCAATCAATTCTCGTCCCCGCCCGCCATGTGCTTCAAAACTGCATACGTATCTCGTGATTTCAAGGTTCTGCAACCAGTACACAACAAGGAGTTACGAGTCCCATTTATTCCGGCGCCATTTTGGGCGAGGACGGGCAGGTCCAGGATATAGTCAAAATGTCTCTACCAACCATCGACTATGATGATGTTCATATGCTGTATTTATTAGAGTAACACTCATCTGTCCACATGAAATTAATTTGCCACAATCTAAACATGTCATTTTAATCTTTCCAAAGTTCTTCTAAATATTTGGGACCGTTTCCCTTGCCTCTGAAGCTCTCAGTGCCACTTCTTTGATGAATGTACTAGCAGGTCAGGGGTTCTCCTCCAAATCTCTCTTTTATGCAGCACTATAATTAATTGGTGCCACCTCTCCATATGACGATGCATGGTATAGTTACCACAACTATATTTTTTTTCGGTTCCTCTGGAGAGTTCATCGTGGCAGATGAAGCGTGTAACGTACCGGGCATTTACCTTTTTTTGCATGTACAGGAAAGGAAAAAAAAATCGAGCGTCCGAGTTCTAAGGTGTCCCAGGGCCATTTTAGTGGACCAGGCCCAAATCCAAAGAACAGGCCGCCATTTTGAGAGTCCTCTTGCAGCCGCCTGTCGCTGTAGCATCAAGAGCAGCCGAAACTCAGCTGAATGGCAACTGAAACGGTAAAGGGGCGCCCCACTACAGCAGACGAGCCTCCACCTAGGAAGGCCCATTCACGCCGGCTCCCCCCCCCTTCGGGCACCCCACGCCGTTATTCGGAGCAGTATTGTAGGATGGCCACACCAGTGCGGCAACTTGCTAGACATCACCTCGGTGGTAACCGAATCTCAACGCCTTGTGGTGTCTTCTATTCAAAAAACATTGTTATGCTGCCTTCGACCTATTCGCCGCAAGTGCGCACACAACTCAACTGCATAGCTTGCTAGACACCACCTCGGTGCCATCCGGATCTTGGAATCTCAGCACCTTTTGGTGTCTTCTCTTCAGAAAATATTGTTGCGCTGCCTTTGGCCCCATTCGCACATCAGTCCGCTACTGACGCCATCTCACAGGCTAATGGGGCGCCCCACGCCGACTTTCAGCATTGTAGAATGACCACACCAGTACAGCAACTTGCTAGACATCACCTCGGTGCCATCCGGATCTCGGCGCCCCACTGCAGATGAAGTGCCTCTCAACTATGAAACCACCACGGTGACATCCGGATCTTGGCGCGTTGTGCTGCCTTCGGCCTATTCGCACATCGGTCCGCTACTGACGCCATCTCACAGGCTAATGGGGCGACCCACGCCGAGTTTCAGCATTGTAGGATGACCACACCAGTACAGCAACTTGCTAGACATCACCTCGGTGCCATCCGAATCTTGGCATCTCAACGCCTAGTGGTATCTTCCATACAAAAAATATTGTTACGCTGCCTTTGGCCCCATTCGCACATCAGTCCGTAACATAGACATCACCTCGGTGCCATCCGGATCTTGGCATCTCAGCGCCTTGTGGTGTCAGTCAGAAAATATTGTTGCGCTGCCTTTGGCCCCATTCGCACATCGGTCCGCTACTGACGCCATCTCACAGGCCAACGGGGCGCCCCACGCCGACTTTCAACATTGTAGGATGGCCACAGAAGTGCGACAACTTACTAGACACCACCTCGGTGCCATCCGGATCTTGGCGCGTTGTGCTGCCTTCGGCCTATTCGCACATCGGTCCGCTACTGACGCCATCTCACAGGCCAACGGGGCGCCCCACGCCGACTTTCAGCATTGTTGGATGGCCACACCAGTGCGGCAACTTACTAGACACCACCTTGGTGCCATCCGGATCTTGGCGCGTTGTGCTGCCTTCGGCCTATTCGCACATCGGTCCGCTACTGACGCAAACTCACAGGCCAACGGGGCGCCCCACGCCGACTTTCAGCATTGTAGGATGGCCACACCAGTGCTGCAACTTGCTGGACACCACCTCGGTGCCATCCGGATCTTGGCGCGTTGTATTGCCTTCGGCCTATTCGCACATCGGTCCGCTACTGACGCCGCCTCACGTGCCAACGTATTTTCTACGCATTTTATACCCTATGCCGCATAACAGGTCATGTGACTTGTTTATAAAACTTTTCATTGGTTCATTTTACTTTTGGTTTCCTAATGATGGAAGGCTTGATCATATGACCTAAAAACAACACTTTTCATTGGATGAAAACTTTTTTTTTTTCCCCAAACGATGAAAGCCCCACCTTGTTTCTGGATGTTTCAGACTAAACTGGCGTCAGCATGAGAGCACCACCATCTCGTAGCTCCGTCGTGGTCATTCCGCGAGCAATCATGGCAGCCGCTCCCCACCAGAAGCCTGCAGGAGTCGGGGCCCCCAAAACTTTTGATGAATTCTCAAGGCGGAGGGGACGCTTTCGAGAATGGGGTCCAAGACCTAGCAGACAAGCGTCCGATTTCCAAGGTGTCCCAGGGCCATTTCAGTGGACCAGGCCCAAAAAGGAAAGAGCCTGCCGCCATTTTGAGAGTCCTGTGACAGCCGCCTATCGCTGCACCGCAAGAGTGGGCGCAACTCAGCTGAATTGCGGCTTTTGACACAGTGGACCAAAAACGGACGGAATGGCAACTGAAACGGTAAAGGGGCGCCCCACTACAACAGATGACACTCCACCTGGAGAGGCCCGTTCACGCCGCCTCCCCCGGGGCGCCCCACGCCGTTATTCGGAGCAGCATTGTAGGATACCAAAACCAGTGCGGCAACTTACTGGACATCACCTTGGTGCCATCGTTCTGCTGCCTTGGAACTATTCGCACAACAGTTTGCTACTGATGACCCACCCCCCGCGACGCCCCACGCCGTTATTTGCTGGGTGGCAACTTACTAGACATCACTTTCGTGTCATCTAGATTTCGGCGCGTTCTGCTGCCTTGGAACTATTCGCACAACAGTTTGCTACTGATGACCCACCCCCCGCGACGCCCCACGCCGGAAATCTGGACGTTGTGCTGCGTTGGGACTATTCGCACAGCCGACCGCTACTTCGTTGTTTTTCCCTAAAAATGTTTATATGTTATTACTATTTTTGTTTTCTTGTATATATTTATAAATTATTAAAGTTTTATAATCTTACTACTTTGTCGGAGTGCTATATATTTTTAATGTGACACATAATTGTAAAAACTTTCATGTACAAAGAGTCATCCCTGGAATCTTCCGCTTCACGCTCGGTCCCCTCCCCAATCACAATACAGGATGGTTTTCAGATAATAGCAACGCTTCTGCTGTGACGGATCTCATCGAGTGTGGGCCTTGATCTACTATAACTCCTTTGAAGAGGGGTGATTCTTTACAGCTGTGGCCATAAACTACATCTGCAGGGCTAGCTGATAGCCTAGGACCGGCCTGGACAATCGGACACAGAGGAAAAGGAGTGTCAGAGGGTGCGGTAGTGAATAGGGTGAAAGGGAGGTGTCGGGCGGGCACAGGGTGTGATTCTCAGGGAAGAGCAGCGCAGATGGGGGGAGGTTTATTACCCATGCATAAGACAGAGAGCGGGGGTGACCACTGCCTGGGTGAGATGCTTGCGAGGGTGGGGAGCCATGCTAAGGATCGACAGCGTGCACAGAGTGGGTCTGGTCAAGGCATCTAAAATGGCTGCCGTGCACGACAAAAGTGTGGCATTTGAAAAAAGACAAGATGGCGCAGACAATGTTTTTCAACACTTCCTGATTTCCTTCGAATCGAACGTTAACAGACGTTGGGGCATATTACCAAAGTTAAGCGATATTTATCCCTAACGATGCATTGCAAAGATTTTTTTACCGTCAGAAATTATCGCAGATAAACCTTGCTATTATCAAGGTTTATCGCAAATACGATAAAAAACGACCGCAATGCATTAATATCGCTGAAAACTCAGCGATATTCATGCATTACCGAGCTAATGCTCTTAGCCATGTTATCCACCTCCCATTGGATAACATGGCTAAGAACTGCTCAGGGCAGCTGTTACTTTTTGGAGATATTCGCGCTTATCTCGAATATTTCCAAAAGTTGATAATAGGAGATAGCGATGTTAGCGACTGTTTCCAGTCGCTAACATCTTGGCATGCCCACTTTGCATGTCATTAGTGATAAATATCACTCACATGCAAAGTGGGGCCCAAGATGGTCGCTATCTCCTACTAGCCGTCGCTAACTGGTGTTAGCAACAGCTAGGTAATACAGATATAATTTTATCTCCACGAAGCGGAGCGCTGTTACAGATATATATCTTGTTTTTGAACGTTAATTTCTCAAAATGCACTGAAGCACATATATTGAGACCTAGCAAAGGCACATCGGGCTACCAGTCCCTAATATTTTACCAAGTTTCGTGCAAATCCATTCAGCCGTTCGATTATTATTATTATTTTTTTTTTTTGCCCCGCGGGGCCCTTTTAAAACCTCCACATCAAACCTAGGGGGTCAGCGAGGATCTACTATGCCCCCTTATGGTCATTTGCCCCTTCGCTTTGGCCTCCTCTTGTCTCTCGATCCTACCGAGAGACAAGATGGCGGCCGCTACGTACTGTTTGGAATGTTTACAGACACCGGAGAGCCAATCAGCTTCGCTTCGCAAAGCTCCGTTGCGCGAAAAGTACGCGTCCTGGGACGCTGCCTGGTCCGCTGTTACAGATATATATCTTTTTTTAAACGTTAATTTCTCAAAATCCAGTGGAGCACATATATTGAGACCTACAAAAGGCACATCGGGCTACCAGTCCCTACAATTTTGCCAAGTTTCGTGCAAATCCATTCAGCCGTTCGGGCTAAAAGTGAGGCCAACCGCCCTATGGAAAACTCAATGTTAAAAACACGTTTTGGGACCCCCCTTTTTTCTCGGCCCCCCCTTGACGAACCCCCCCCCAAATTTTCAAGGGCTGCTCAGAAACAAAATGTGCCATTTTCCTGAAAATTTCAGCCAATTCCGTCCACAAACGCCAAAGTTATTAGACATAGAATTTTCAAAAATCCCATAGAGAAAAAATCCTAACTATATATACCTACTGGCGACCGCCAGTAGGTAATATATATATATATATATATATTACCTACTCGCAACATTCTATTCCCAATAACTTTAGTGCCGATTGAAAAATCTTCACAAAATTTTCAAAACTTATGGCCGGCTTCGGTCTGCTCCTATCTTAAAAGTTTCTGGGTGATTCGACAAGTGGGGGCCGAGAAAAAAGGGGGGTCCCAAAACTTGTTTTCTCAATGCAAATTTCCATAGGAAAGTTTAGACACAGCTACAGTCCGAACTGCTAAACGGAAAAACACCACATTTGACAAAAAGGTTGCCCTTGGTTCAGAAAGAGCCCTTTTTGTTAAATTGTGTAAATACGTTCAGTAGTTTTTAAAATATTAATCGAAAAAATATATATTTATCTGGGCGGAACCTAACCACACATCTCATCGTGAGATCTGATTGGCTGTCAGCACTTCATCCAAGAAGTTTTGGCAGCCATCTTGGGACCAATATACATGATAGCACCTCATTAAAAAGATTGCAGTTAATAGAAGGTTTTAAGATTTTAGTTACATTATTGAAATTGTGTTGTGTTCTAAGGTGATTTTACAATGTGAAAAAGCCTTCTGCTGGGATATCATGATTCATGTTTGAGAGAAAACTATTTTCTCATGCTTTCCCCACAAAGGTTGATAAGGTGATCTATAAGCTAAACTGAGAGCATATTTTCTGTAAATTCCCATTATCTTTCTCAGTCATGTGAGAATGATGTCTGACATTCTCAGTAAAACATGTACATCCAACAAGGGACGAGACTGTCAGTTGACTCCTTTGTGTTCTACTGCAGCTTCTCAGAGTGTTCTAAAGAACAACTAGAGCGCTAACAGTCCTACCTATGACAAACGTATTGCACACCTGAAGCCATATTGATTGGAAAAAAGTGGGAACTCTTAAAACATTTAATTCAAAAAGGAACAAAATGAGGTGGTTCATTTTGCCATATAAAGTATGATTAGTGCTGCAAAAAGAAAAATAAGGGCACATTTTGAGTGACTTCTCAAATCGTCTTTGATTTCATTAAAAAATTCTGTCATGCAGACTGAAACATGCACTTTCAATACCAGCGGCAGACTTCCCTGGTGAGCAGTAGTTTTACTACAGTAATCTAATAAGCAACTGAATGCCTTCTTGATGGAATCAAAGTAAAACACTGAAAGTATTTCCTACTGAGGAGACTGTAGTAAATGAGGAAATAAGGAAAGTTCATAACAAATAAGTCTTCCAAGATGTCCACCAGAGACAAAAGAGCCCAAATATAGCACAAATATCACCCAGATGTAGCCCAAGTATAGCCCAATAACAGAATGTCCCAGAGTGTTCTAAAGAACAACTAGAGGTCTAACAGTCTTACTTATGACAAAGGTATGGCACACCTGAATCCATCTTGATTGGAATAAAGTAGTAACACTTTAAACATTTCATTTGCAAAGGAACAAAATGAGGGGGTTCATTTTGCCATAGAAATTATGAATAGTGCTGCAGAAAGAAAAATTAGGCACATTTTGAATTCTCAAATCCTCTTCTATTTGAAAAAGAAATTCTGACATGCAGACTGAAACATGCACTTTGAGTACCAGCAGCAGACTTCCCTGGTGAGCAGTAGCTTTTCTACAGTGATCTAATTAGCAACTAGAGTGCTAACATTCAGAATTTATGACAAATGTGTGACACATCTGAATGCCTTCTTGATGGAACCAAAGTAAAACACTGAAAGTATTTCCTACTGAGGAGACTGCAGTAAACGAGGAAATTAGGAAACTTCATAACAAATAAGTCTCCCAAGATGGCCACCAGAGACAAAAGAGCCCAAATGTAGCACAAATATCATCCAGATGTAGCCCACATATAGCTCAATTGCAGAATGTCCCAGAGTAATCTTAAGAACAACTAGAGCGCTTACTGTTCTACTTATGACAATAGTATAGCACACCTGAAGTCATCTTGATCGGAATTAACTGGTAACACTTAAAACATTTAATTTAAAAACAAACACAATGAGGGGGTTCATTTTGCCATAGAATGATTAGTGCTGAAGAAAGAAAAATGAGGGCACATTTTGAGTGACTTCTCAAATCCTCTTCTATTTCATTAAAAAATTCTGACATGCAGACTGAAACATGCACTTTTAATACAAGCAGCAGACTTCCGTGGTGAGCAGTAGCTTTACTACAGAGACCTAATGAGCAACTAGAGTGCTAACATTCAGAATTTATGGCAAATGTGTGACATATCTGAGTACCTTCTTGATGGAATCAAAGTAAAAAACTGAAAGCATTTCCTACTGAGGAGACTGCAGTAAATGAGGAAATTAGGAAACTTCATAACAAATAAATCTCCCAAGATGGCCACCAGAAACAAAAGAGCCCAAATGTAGCACAAATATCACCCAGATGTAGCCCACATGTAGCCCAATGATAGCAGTGTGCAAAACACTTTTTTATTTATTGTGTTTTTTGCAGTTTTATATAGTGCAAACTTGTCAGGTATTGGAGTGCTTTAAATGAGCATTGGTTACATTACACAAGAACTAATTTATTTTGGTTTTACACATGGGGAGATTAAGTGATTTGACCAGAATCACAGAATGTCGAGCTGAAGCAGAAACTCCAACTTGGTTCCCCAGTTGCAAAGTCTGCAGCTCTTGAAGTAACACCCCATCCTCTCACCTAAGTGCAATATTTAATCAAGTGGTCAACCTTTGTCGCTATTTGAAAACTCAGAAAATATGTCCTCATTTTAGTTTTTTAGAGCACTAACCATAATTTTGATGCAAATAAGAGCCTCTCATATATGTAATTTCTAGAGGAAATGCTCTAGCTATTACAGTTTTGATTTAATCAAGATGACGGCAGGCGTTCCACACTTTTGTAATCAATATAGAATGTTAGCAATCTAGTTGTTCATTAGGATACTGATGAGAGGCAGAGGCCAGGGGCACGGACTCTAAAAATTAAAGGCAGGTAGGAGGGTGTAGAGGCAACAATTTGACCACACTAGGCAAGCAGGAAGGGCAGTGGCAGCACAACAGACTATGGAGGGGAGTGGAAAGGGGGGCAGGGGCAACAAACCAACAAAACAGGACTGACAAGAGAGGCTGTGGCACTATAATAGACCATTGTGGGCAGAAGGAAGAGGCAGTGGTAGTACAAACACACATGCCAACAGACCCGATTCAGCCAGGAAACGTCCAATGTTTTTAGGCCCACATGGGATTTATTTGATCTGTCTCCTGTCTACAATCTCCTCTTTTTCAATGTAGGTCGAAGGGGAAAATCAATACCCCAGTTTTTTTCAAAATCTCCCTCTTACCAAGTTCAAAATGTTAGCAAGTATGGTACATTGGATCATGGAAGGCAGGAGGAATTGGGGTAGGGACATGGACTCGGATAACAAAGGACAGGAGGGACATGGAGAGGTGCACCAAACTTTCCCTACAGGGCAGGTATCAGGGTTTGCAGCAGCACAATACACCACACAGGGCATGTGGTACGGGAGTGCAGCACAACAATCCCTAGAAAGCAATAGGGAGGGGACAGGACCATGCACATGGACAACAGAGACCAGAGGGGAAAGAGGCAATGGTAGCTTGCTGACCATAATGGACAGACAGGAGAGAAAGCTGCAGCATAACGGACCATAAAGGGCAAGACGGATGGTTCAGGGGCATTACAATGGAACAGACAAGCCAGGAGGGAGGGAATAGGGGTATGCACATGGAAACAGAGTGCTGGGGGCAAGGGGGCAGGAGCAGCAAGATGACCATGGAGGTCAGGCAGGATGGCCACTAGAAACAAGACACACCATGGAGAGCAACAGTGAGACTATAATGGCATACTTACAGACCATGGAGGGAAGGAGGGAGGTGGTCAGGGGCAGCTAGCTGACCACACAGGGAATGTGGAAAGGGCAGTGGCAGCACAGAAGACCATGCATGGCAAGCAGGAGGGTTAATGGCAGCATAATGGCTATGATTGGCAAGAAGGAGGGTGCAGGGGCATGCACAAAGGACCATGGAAGATAGAAGGAAATGTCAGGACCTTGGCTCAAACAAGAGAGTTCAGGGAAAGGGGCCTCACAACAGACTACGTGGGCAGGCAGGAGGAGCAGTAGCAGCACAACAGACCAGGAAGGGCAAAAGGGTGGGGCAGTAAAATAGACCATGGGGGACAGAAGGAAGGGGATGGGGCATGAAATGTTAACAGGCAGGATAGAGGTGGCAGGGACAGATTACAGTCACCTGATAATGCTAGGCAGGTGGGAGGGGAGTGGCAGCTCAACAGAACACTCCGTGTAGATAGGAGTGGCAGGTCCATGTAACATGGTGGGCAAAAAAGATGGAGCAGGGGCATGCACACTGAGGATAGGGGGAAGGAGAATAGAGGCAGCAAGCTAAGCACAGAGGCAAAGCAGGAGGTCAATCATGAGGCATAGAATTGGGCAATGGAGAGCAGGAGGAGTGGAGGGGTACATCATGCTAAATGGAGGGCAGTTGCAGCACATCAGACCATGCATGGCAGGAGGGAGGAGGCTAGTCCATGGATTCAGACAATAGAGTATAGGGAGGAGGTGGATGGGGCAGCAAGCTAACTGTTCAGAGAACGCGGGAAGGTCAGTGGCAGAACAACGGCCACACAGGGCTGTAATAAGGGAGATGGGGCATGCACTTTGACAATGGATGGCTAGGAGGAGGGACGGCAGGAGCAGCAATCTTGGATGGGGGCAGTACAATGCCAGGCCCTGCTTCCAACCCCGCACCAATTATTGTGATATGCATCATAACGTAAAAAAATTGCTGAAAAAAACAAAGATTACAGGGATGGTATCGTTAGTCTCAGATTACACTCATACACAACCAGTGAAATTCAGCAGTTATAGTTACCTGAGCTAACTATAACTTACACCCCCGCAATGTACTGCTAATGACCTCAGACATTACATCATTCATGACATGGTCATTTACATCACTCATGACATCTCAAATGAGCTGTGAATGAAATGGAACTATAATCACTAGAACTTATTTATGGATAGTGTGTGTTTTTTTTACACCCATTTTTTTCTTTTCATTCATGTAAGAACCATTATAATACGCAACGTGCCCAGATTAATATGGCCGATAGCCTTTAACTTTAAAGTAATGTGTAGTCCATTGTTTATGTTGATGCTTGCAATCCTAAGTATGTTTATTATGAATAAGTCATGGTGACGTACATACAGGTATGGCGGTCATGTGGCAAGATATGCTGAAATGACATTGTGTACATATTAACACTTGTTTTCTTTTCTTTATTGTATCAATTCCTGAAATTTCACATTGTGACCAGGTCAATATGGCCGCCAGCTTTTTGGATAATAGTAATATGTAGTCCTTTGTTAATGTTTGCAACTTTAGGCATTTGTACAATTAAATAAGGATGCTACAATGACGTCTTGTATCGTTTTCAAGGTTCGGACAAGCCGAAACGCGTGGATTACATCCTTGCAGATTAAATACTTCCAAACTACAACCTGAGTACTGATTCCTTCCTTGTAAGAGTGAAAGGAGATTAATTACATATATATAAAATTCACTGAAAAAACACAAGTTTCAGTGACATTATAGTTAGAAATTAGCATATAAAAAACCTCAGAAATTCACTGAAAAAACCACAGGTTTCATGGACGTCATAGTTAGTTGGACATTTCACTTGTACAAAACAAGCGAAATTTGGCCGTTATAGTTAGTTGTGCTAAATATAACTCGCGCCCCCGCAATGAACTGCTGATGACATCACATATTACATCACCCATGGCATGGTCAGTGACATCACTGATGACATCACTGATGACAACTCAAATGACATCACTGATGACATCAGCCACGTGATCATCTGATGCACCTCCTCACACCCTAAAATACAGACTACCATTCTCTAAACCATAGACATAGCAATACTAGTACAGCTACAATATTCTGTGCAGTATGCATGCAGACCTCTAACAAGCTACATACTATTTATACGCTCTTCTAAATACCCAGTTAGTACCTATGAAGTCTAGGAATCCTTCTGACTGTCCCATGCACTTCTCCATTTACCCATCCAGCACTATCTATGTATCCTATCACTCCACCAATACCTAAGCACTTATAAAATCAGCACACACTTTCTTTGCAACACTGAAATTACTCCAGTTATTAGTCGTATACTTAAGGAATGGCATAGTCACTAACACAAGTGCAGGTATAATATTTTGCACACTATGCATGTACACCTCTAACCAGCTACAAACTATTGATACTCTCTTCTAAATACCATGTTAGTATCTAAGCAGTGTAGGAATCCACCTGTCTGTCCCATGCATTTCCCCAATCACCCATCCAGCACTATCTACTTATCCTATTACTCCACCAATACCTAAGCACTTATAAATTCACTATACACTCTGTTTGTGATACTGTAATTATTCTAGTTACTAGTCATGAACTTATGGAATGGCCTAGCTACTAACACAAGTACAGCTATATTATTTTGTGCACTATCTAAGCAGACCTCTTACTAGCTTCACGCTATTGATACACTCTTCTAAATACCCAGTTAGTACTCATGCAGTGTAGGGATAGTCCAGTCTGTCCAATGCACTTCTTTAATCACTTATCTACCACTATCTACTTATCCTATCACTCCACCAATACGTAAGCACTTATAAATTAAGAGTTCACTCTGTTTGCAGCACTGTCATCATTCCAGTTACTAGTGGTATTCTTATAAAAATTACCTAGGCACCAACACAAGTACACATAAAATATTCTGTGCATAATCTTTACAAATCTCTAAGCAGATACACACTATTGGTCCACTCCATTAAATACTGAAGTAGTACCCATGCAGGGTAGGATACCTCCTGTCAGTCTCATGCAATTCTTAAATCACCCATCCAGCACTATGTCCTTACTGTATCAGTCTGCCAATACCTAACCACTAAGGGGCAGATTTATAAGCACCCTGCGCCACCAGTGCGTCACTTTTTGTAACATAGTGATGGTGCCAGGCACTCCTTCATGTTTGGAAAAGCTACCCTGCATGGTTTTGCCTCCCCTTGCAAATACAACCCCTTCATACACAGAACTTTGCGTTGAAGGGGTGTTCCATAACTGCTGAGTGGGTGTTCCCTCGCAACACCCATAGAACAAGACACATCTCCAGATTCATGAGAAATCTTAAATCTGGAGATATCGGGAATGCTGTGCCATCCTAGAGTTGGTGTAGCAAGGCGCAACGAGGAGAATTGTTTTCATTGCTCCTCATTTTTTCCACTTGCAATGCATGCTGCATTCCACAGCATACATTGAAAGAGGAAAATGCCTTCACTGATTGTTTTTGTGCAGGAAGGTGTCCTTTCCTGCACAAAAACAATCTCCACATGACACAGACATCCTTGCACCATGGTGCAAGAGTGCCTGTGTCACCGCATTGCTGCAGTTTGTGCAGCAGTGAGGAGGGAAGCACAGAGTTGCAACATATTCATGTAAATATGTCACATCCCTGGGCTTAGGAAATGCCACAGTGCAGTGCATCTAAAGAGCTTGCAGTATCATGCTGCAGTACTTCCTCATAAATATTCACCTATAAATTCACCATACACTACTAATGCATTCTTTCAGTCAATCATGCTGTATACATATATTCAACCAAACTTTCACACATTACCTTGCAATTATAGTTCTTTGTTTAACCAGATAAGGTAGTTCTAATAAGATTTTATTTTTGTATTTTTTTTATTTTTTTAAAGAAAATTTGAACAATTTTGTATTTTTTTGTGTTTTTTCACAAAATTAACACAAAAAGAACGAATAAAACAGGAAACTTTTGGAATTACTTATCATTCCAAAACAAACAAAAAAATTAACAACGATGGTTGTGTTGTGCAGCACAAACTGCATCCACCGACTGCTCACCGAAGCATATAGCTTTCTTACACTTCACGCAGTGTTGCTCAAGAAAGGTGAATTCTAGCCTAATGTCCAATGCAGGTGTTACTGAGGGCGCTCCAGACGTACTTGCTACAGCAGGTGAGGGGTTCAAAGCAGCTCGCCTCATTTCCTCCCAAGCAAGATTGAGAGGATGTGTGGTCTGGAGATGCTTGTACATAGAAGTAGTGCCACAAGAGTATTTTTTTCACTGCCTCTTTACAGGACTCGGTCACAAATTCACCTTTCACGCATTTACTTTCTTCTCGCCAGTTGGAAGGTGGAAAAAAACATAGGTTTCAGGGACGTTATAGTTAGTTGGACATTTCACTTATACAAAACCATAGAAATTCCCCCGTTATAGTTAGTTGAACTAACTATAACTCGCGTTCCCGCCATGCACTGCTGATGACGTCACATATTACATCATTAATGACATGGTCAGTACATCACTGATGACATCTCTAATGACATCATCCAGTGAATGTGTGTTTCTATAAAATTGAAATATGTATTATATATATGCCAAAGTGTATTGAAGAATGTGTGGGTGTATAAGTGTCTGGATGGAGGGTTTAGTAGGTATGTGACTGACTGTTTAAGTGAGTGATTACATGTATCTTACTGAATGCATGGGTTAGTGACTGATACACACTTTCACACAGTTTAGTTTGGCAGTTGGTGTGTAAGCGGTTGCATGGGTTGGTGAGTAGCTAAACGAGGATATATAGGTTATTAATTGGTTGTCTGAGTATCTGTATGGGTGCCTGGGTGTATGTTTGAGTGCATGGGAGGTTTGTGAGTCTGTTCATAGATGTTTGCGTGGTTGATTCCATGTATGTATGTGTTCAAGAGGCATGTCAAAACAGCTGTATGAGTGTGAGTATGTGTATGGTGTGTTGGTGAGAGAATGGATATCTCAATGATATATCTCCAAGTAACTACATATATAAAAGGCTGTGTATGTGAAAGTTGAAGTATACAAATGACTACACATGAGAGTGTACTTGTGTCAGTGATTGTAGAAAAGTGTAAATATGGATTTGTTTCTGTTTGAATAACTGATGTGGTGTGTGAATAACTGTATAGGTCAGTAAATGGAAGTGTGATTGATTCATTGCATGACTGACTAGGTGTTAATGTTAATGTTAATGTTAAAAATGCTTATATAGCGCATGGCTACCCCAGCAACGGGGCGTCCCAGCGCTTGCAGACAGTTTGAAAACAAAGCAACCTAACCCCAGGAGATGACATGTAGCGCTACTTAGAAACCCTAGATAGAAGGAAACAGCCATGTTCTAATTTGCTTTCTAAATGCCAAATAGTAATTTGTAGCACGTACCTCCGGGGGGATCGAATTCCACAATTTCGGTGCCAAATACCTGAAGGAACGGCCACCCGCTCTGCTCCTTCGGATTTTAATGGTACAGGCAAGGTGAAGGTCCGCTGAACAGAGAGCACGTGTGGGAACATAAGAGGAGCACAAACCTCGCAAGATTAGGGGACCAGAGCAATGAAGAATTTTATGAAGTAGACAAAGGGCCTTAAATTGGATACGTTGTGACACCGGTAGCCAGTGTAAGCGCCGCAGAATATGTGACATATGACAATGTTTGGGCAGGGCGAACAAAATGCGGGCAGCTGCATTTTGAGCCCTTTGGAGTCTGTTGATGGCTGTACGGTTAGAGCCCAGCATTAATATGTTACAGTAATCTATATGCGATAGAACAAGGGCTTGGACAATTGTCTGGCGTACAGGTGGTTGTCAGGACCTTTGATTTACAAGCTGCAAAAGTCTTTCATGAACCGAATCGCTTGGCAATGCTGGAGCCCATGACAGGTTCCTGGTCAGAAAGAATGAGGAAGTGGAACCTCAAGATGGCCGCTGATATTCGCCGCGGTCAGCATTCTAGTGTTTAGCTTCGTTAACCGCCGAGTCCAGGTGATGCGCGTGATGACAAGGAACTGCGCACTTCACCAATGGCGTAACCCGGAGTGGAAGCGTTTACAGAACCTTAGAGGAGTTTTTTGGTAAAAGAATCTTAGTTCGTGAGAAAAGTAAAAACCTACAGCCTTAGTTTGTTTCCAGGTACTCGTGAGAGGTGCTAGCACAGAGGCGCTTAAGAAAAAATTTCCTAGAGGCGGAGCGGAGTTCTGAGCTGAGCGACTTCGACGAAATCCAAGGTGAATGAGGAGGAGTTCGTTGTTGAACTTACCGTGACAGCCGTATCCCGTCGGAGCGTCTGAGGAGAAAGAAAACGAAAGACAGAGATAAGTGACAAGAACTTTGATAAACTCAGTTCTAAGTTATAACGAAATTGAGACTATTAACCTACCTTGATAAATGTGGAAGATATCCGCACAGCTGCATATGTTGACAACATGAAAATAGAGCAGTTGGAAATCTAAAAAGAAGAACAGGAGAAAGAAACGAAAATTAGTTTAATTTACAGGAGATAGTGTACAGAGAAAATAAGATAATAAGAAGTCAGGAAACCTAAATAAATACTACAGAGTAGCCATAGTAGATAGAGCATCCAAGTTTAACGACCAAATTCTATGTATTCACAGTAACAGGAAGAATTCAAGAAGACAGCAAAAGACATCTAGGATAACTGAACAGGAGAGCAGATAGAAAGTGAGTAATGGGAGTAAAAGATAGTTTAGAGGCAGGGCTGACGTAGGAAGGATTAATACATTGTGCTATTGTGAATTACAGAAAGAAACACTTAACAGAGAAGTTCAGTTATATCCAAAGCTTCATCAGATAGAAGAGAAGACAGGACTCTTGACAGAATAGGTAGGTGAGAACTAGGGAGAGTAAAAGGGAAGAGTAGAGAGGGAGCGAGAGGTATCAGTTTAAAGTAATTGTAATCTTTCCCACAGGTTCCAAGCCAGAGAAGGTCTGCAGGTCGGACTGACAAGCGGAGCCATTCAAGAGGATCTCTTCTTTGTTGTTTATTATTTTATCCAATCTCCCCTTCCCCTTGAGGTAATAGGTTGGAGTCTTATATTAAATGAGCTCTAAGTTATTGCCTTAGGTGGATTCGGAAGCCAGCATCCTGTTCTACGAGTATCCTTTTTAAGATCTGACAGAGTGAAGTGCCCAAGTTGCACCTTGCACCTGAACAGAGATGGCAGAAGGAATAGATCTGCAGAGTTTAGGAGTGATCTTAGATACAATTCAGAAGGAGTTAAGTGCAGTTAGAGAGGAGAACCAAAACCTAAGAGTGGAAATTGTGAATTCTAGAAAAGAAACAGCTGAACTGGCACACAGACTTAGACAGCCCTTTAGTACAGGTCAGGAAACTCAGAATCCTCTGTCAGATAGTGCAAATACAATAACCACCCAAGTAATCCATTCCTTGTCTCCAGTTATACCCTTGGCAGCCCTCGAGCCATTTAGTGGGGACCCACAAAAGGCGCAAATATTTATAACTCAGTGTTCCCTGCATTACATGTGCCGCCCTTCAATTTTCCCTGACGCACAATCCAAGGTCGCGTTCGTATTGTCTTATTTGAGTGGGGATGCGGCAGCCTGGTCTTTGCCACTCATCACCAGAAACGATCCAATCCTAAGAAATTATGAGGAATTTAAGGATGAATTTTTACGAATTTTCGACCGGAGGAGGATTTCTCAAGTCGTTGACAACAAGCTGCTTGATTTGAAACAAGGAAATCGAGATCTGGTTGGTTACCTGGCCCAATTCAACAAGCTTGTGGTAGAGACAAACTGGCCCAAGAGTAAGCGGGCAGCGATGTTTTATCGCAGCTTAAGAGATGAACTCAAAGACGCTTTGCCTGGGATTCCGAATAGACCCACCGAAATATCTGCGTTGGTGGACCTTGTATTAGAGATAGACTTCCGGCAAGGGGAAAGAAAGGGTGAAAAAAGGAGAGAATTCCGACCGACAGTCCCAAGGTATGATCGGGCCCGATCAGAAGCTAGTCGGAGTAACGAAGGTTCCTCTGGGGTGGAGCCAATGCAGATTGGTACAATCCGTGGGCCTCTGTCCAAGGAAGAGAAGGAAAAGAGAAGGACGGGTAACTTATGCATGTACTGCGGAGCAGGGGGCCATTTTGTCAGGAATTGCGCAAAGAAGCCCAGGACTAACTACAAGCCGAAGGAAAACTAGTTGCACTACCTGTTAGAGGAGTCGAACAGGCGAGTGCGATTCTAGCAGAGACTCCAGAAGAACATCGAGTGGCCAATACACTACAATCAGCAGCTCCTCATCTAAATCTATCCATGGAAGTGAAGTTCAGACACTTAACCTTATCAGGGGTGTCGGTAATAATAGACTCTGGTGCTACGGGAAACTTCTGTGATTTGAGATTTGCTCGTAAGGTGGGAATACAGGCAATAATGAAAAGCAAAAGTGAACCTGTAAGAGCCGTGGATGGGACAAATCTATCCTTTGGTTCCATAATCAGCCACACTGAAGTAATCCATCTTGTCTCTGATAGTGGCCATGAAGAAAAGATGCAGTTCAACTTAATAGATGCTCCCCAGTTTGAATTAATTCTAGGCCTGCCTTGGCTCACTGAGCACAACCCCACGATAAATTGGAGCAACCGAACATTTAAAATGGATTCGAAATATTGCTTGGAACATTGCTTTGGACACCGTGAAGGAGGATTAGAGATCGAAAACAGCCTGTCTCATTCCCTATGTCAACTGGAAAAATCAATATGTGTGATCAACGCTCAAGAAGTTCCAGAAGAATATTCAGAGTTCCATGAGGTGTTCAATGAAGTAGAAGCTGAACAATTGCCCCCGCACAGAGACTATGACTGCAAGATAGAGATTGAACCTGGATCCAATCTGCCCTGTAGTCGGGTGTATGCATTGACAGAAAAGGAACATCGTCATCTTAAGGAGTATCTAGACAAATATCTAGCTAACGGATTTATTCGGCCTTCTTAGTCTCCGGTATCGTCGCCCTTATTTTTCGTACCGAAGAAAGAGGGAGACTTGAGAACCTGTATTGACTATAGAGCCATTAATAGGATCACCAAAAAGAACAGGTATCCACTACCCCTGATATCGGTGTTATTAGATCAAGTGAAAGGAGCTCAAATATATACGAAGCTCGACCTGAGGGGAGCCTACCACTTGGTCAGAATGAGGGAGGGCGATAAATGGAAGACAGCCTTTCGGACCCGGTTCGGGTTGTTCAAATACCAAGTCATGCCCTACGGACTCTGCAATGCCCCGGCAGCATTTCAACATTTCATTAACGATGTACTGAAAGAATTCATAGACCAATGCGCCATCGTGTACATTGACGACATTTTGATTTACTCTATAGACAAAGAAATACACAAGGAGCAGGTCAGGGGTGTCTTGGAAAAGTTGAAGGAAAACAGGTTGTTTGTAAAATTGGAAAAATGCGCCTTTAACGTGACTCAGGTAGAATTCTTGGGTTTCGTTATTTCGCCAACAGGAATACTTATGGACCAGCGAAAAAATGAAGCGGTGGTCAAGTGGAAGTCTCCAGAAAGTGTTAAGGAGGTCCAAAGCTTCATTGGATTTGCTAACTTTTATCGCAGGTTCATTAGTGAATTTTCTCACAAAATGTTGCCACTTACCAAGTTGCTGAGGAAAGGTGTTCAGTTCAATTGGACCCAAGAAGCTGAGGAGGCTTTCAATTCGTTGAAACAAGATTTCACTACAGACCCAATTCTTCAGCATGCAGATCCTAATGAACCTTTTTACGTAGAAACAGATGCCTCAGACCAAGCAGTAGGAGGAGTCCTATCTCAGCAAAACAAGATGTCTGGGCAACTGCATCCGGTGGCCTACAGGTCCAGGAAATTGTCTCCAGCTGAGTGTAACTACACCATCACTGAAAAGGAACTGTTGGCGATTAAAGACGCTTTTAAAGAATGGAGACATCACCTCATGTGTGCCCAACATCAAGTGACCGTCTTTACGGACCATCGCAATTCAAAATTCTTGAAGACCGCTAGGACATTGACTCCCCGGCAGCTGAGGTGGTCGCTGTATTTCGCCGAGTATGATTTCATAATTACTTTCCGACCAGGAGCACAAAACGGAAAGGCAGATGCCTTGTCCAGAATTGACACAGAGAATCAGAAAACGCCTTTGGAAAATCAATCCATTATGCCCAGAGAGAAAATCATTGGAGCCACGACTTCGATAGGGTTGGAAACCAGTATTTCAGAGATAATGACACCAGCCGTGATGGAAGCATGGGCAAGAGAGGAAGAAGGAAGAAAAATTATTAATCAACTCCCTTATTTTCATGGAAGTCTGTATATTCCTACAGAAGAGCTGCAGTCACAGGTCATACAGGAAAACCACGATGTGAAATTGGCAGGACATAAGGGAGAAGCAAAAACAAAGGAACCAATTAAGCGGCATTATTGGTGGCAAGAAATGAACAAGGATATCGAGAACTACGTCAAGACTTGCGAGGTTTGTGCGCAAGGAAAATCTGAACGGCAAGCCCCTAAAGGTCTACTGCAACCCCTGCCCACACCACCCTACCCCTGGCATACAGTTACAATGGACCTTATCACAGATCTACCTGTTAGTAAGGGCTATGACACAATATTGGTAGTGGTAGACTCATTCTCGAAAATGACACATTTCACAGCTTTGAAAGGGATTCCATCTGCCAAACAGTTGGCTTCACATTTTAGTCCCGACATTGTAAAAATACATGGCATACCCAAAATAGTGATATCAGATAGGGGTACACAATTCATTTCCCATTTTTGGAAATCCTTTATGGTGGGATTAGGAACTGAAGTAAGATACTCCACTAGCTGCCATCCCGAGACCGATGGTCAAACAGAACGAGTGAACCAAGAATTGGAACAGTACTTGCGACTGTTTCTTCTGAAACAGGAGGGGGACTGGGTAGATTACTTGTGGGCAGCAGAGTTCGCCCACAATAACGCCAAGAATGTGTCCACAGGTTTCTCTCCCTTCTACATGAATTATGGAAGACACCCGAATTCAACCCTTCAACAGGTAGACTTATCAGTCCCAGCAGTTCAGGATATAGTGTCCCATCTAGAACAGGTACACCAAGATGCCATAGGAAGTTTACAGAGAGCCAAGGAGAAATATAAAGGTTATGCAGATAAGAAGAGGCGAGAGGGTCCAACACTAGGAAAAGGAGATAATGTGTGGTTAAGTACCAAGAATTTGAGGTTGAAAGGAAACCGAAAGTTCCAGCCTCGATTTATTGGTCCTTACCCAGTGGAGAAACAGATAAATCAGGTGTCTTATAGGCTAACCTTACCGTCAAGGCTAAAAATCCATCCAGTTTTCCATGTTTCATTGTTGAAGAAGGCCCCAAACAGTTTGCGGAAGACTTTACCACCAAAACCCATCAGTCTAGAGACAGGAACAGAATACGAAGTCAAGGAAATCCTGGACTCAAAGAGTTTGAAAGGAAAATTGTTCTATCTCATAGATTGGAAGGGATACGGTCCTGAAGAGCGATCTTGGGAACAAGAAGGGGATGTTCATGCTCCCAGATTGGTTAAATCCTTTCACCGACGCTTTCCCACTAAACCAAGAGGGAAAAAATTCACCTTGTTGGGGGGTACTGTCAGGACCTCTAATTCACAAGCTGCAACAGTCTTTCATGAACCGAATCGCTTGGCAAGGCTGGAGCCCATGACAGGTTCCTGGTCAGAAAGAATGAGGAAGTGGAACCTCAAGATGGCCGCTGGTAATCGCCGCGGTCAGCATTCTAGTGTTTAGCTTCGTTAACCGTCGAGTCCAGGTGATGCGCGTGATGACAAGGAACTGCGCACTTCACCAACGGCGTAACCCGGAGTGGAAGCGTTTACAGAACCTTAGAGGAGTTTTTTGGTAAAAGAATCTTAGTTCGTGAGAAAAGTAAAAACCTACAGCCTTAGTTCGTTTCCAGGTACTCGTGAGAGGTGCTAGCACAGAGGCGCGTAAGAAAACATTTCCTAGAGCCGGAGCGGAGTTCTGAGGTGAGAGACTTCGACGAAATCCAAGGTGAATGAGGAGGAGTTCGTTGTTGAACTTACCGTGACAGCCGTATCCCGTCGGAGCGTCTGATTAGAAAGAAAACGAAAGACAGAGATGAGTGACAAGCACATTGATAAACTCAGTTCTAAGTTATAACGAAATTGAGACTATTAACCTACCTTGATAAATGTGGAAGATATCCGCACAGCTGCATACGTTGACAACATGAAAATAGAGCAGTTGGAAATCTAAAAAGAAGAACAGGAGAAAGAAACGAAAATTAGTTTAATTTACAGGAGATAGTGTACAGAGAAAATAAGATAATAAGAAGTAAGTCAGGAAACCTAAATAAATACTACCGAGTAGCCATAGTAGATAGAGCATCCAAGTTTAACGACCAAATTCTATGTATTCACAGTAACAGGAAGAATTCAAGAAGACAGCAAAAGACATCTAGGATAACTGAACAGGAGAGCAGATAGAAAGTGAGTAATGGGAGTAAAAGATAGTTTAGAGGCAGGGCTGAGGTAGGAAGGATTAATACATTGTGCTATTGTGAATTACAGAAAGAAACACTTAACAGAGAAATTCAGTCATATCCGAAGCTTCATCAGATAGAAGAGAAGACAGGACTCTTGACAGAATAGGTAGGTGAGAACTAGGGGGAGTAAAAGGGAAGAGTAGAGAGGGAGTGAGAGGTATCAGTTTAAGGTAATTGTAATCTTTCCCACAGGTTCCAAGCCAGAGAAGGTCTGCAGGTCGGACTGACGAGCGGAGCCATTCAAGATGATCTCTTCTTTGTTGTTTGTTATTTTATCCAATTTCCCCTTCCCCTTGAGGTAATAGGTTGGAGTCTTATATTAAATGAGCTCTAAGTTATTGCCTTAGGTGGATTCGGAAGCCAGCATCTCTGTTCCCGTGCAGTATCTACGAGTATCCTTTTTAAGATCTGACAGTGGTTCAAAAAAGCACAAAATCGGTTTAAGCGACGGTAAGTGGCCATAGCACACGCCAGCCACTCTTTTTGCATGGGACTCTAGGGAGAGTGAGTCGTCCACAGTCACGCCCAGGTTTTTTACTTCCTTCTTAGGGATGGGCCTAAGGTGGGGGGCCACCAGTGGTCATCCCACTTGTGTGTTTCCTTGCCAATTAGAAGAACCTCAGTTTTTGATGAATTTAACTGCAGGCAGTTCGCGGTCATCCAACTAGAGATGGCCAGAATGTCATCTTGAAATTTGGCTTGGTCCATTTCGATGTCATTGGAGAAGGAAAAAATGAGCTGCGTATCGTCCGTGTATGAAATTAATTTGATCTTACGTTCTCTGGCCAACACTGCCAGAGGGCGGACGTATACGTTGAACAACGTGGGGCTGAGAGCCGACCCCTGCGGAACACCGCAACTCAGTGGAAACCTGCTGGATGAGAACGGTGGAGCATGGACCTGGAAGGAACGGTCTGATAGAAAAGATGCGAACCAGTCCAGGGCTCCATCTCGGACTTCGATCTCCTAATCTTCTAAGTAGAATCCCATGGGAGACCGTGTCGAACGCCGCACTCAAATCCAGCTGGACCAGAGCCGACGTGCCACCCAGATCTTGTGTCGCCCTCAGTTGTTCAGTGACGGCCAGCAGGGCGGATTACGTGCTATGGTTAGGCCGGAATCCATTTTGTGAGTCATCTAGAATCCCATTGCTCTCCAAGAAATTGGTCAAGATGTCATTCACGTGCGCCTCTGCCACCTTGGCCAAATATGGAAGCAAGGAGATGGGTCTAAAGCTTTCAGGCCTGGAGGGATCCAATGTGGGCTTTTTTAGTAAAGGAACAACCTTAGCGTGTTTCCACAATTTAGGGATGGTGGAAGACTGAAAGGATCTATTAATCAGCTCCCGACCCTCCTCCAAAATGGAATCTTGAAATAGATTAAACATTTTAGGATTAACAGGGTCCTCCGCGGACCCGGACTTAACTTTTACAGCCAGAAGTTCCATATTAGTCTGTGAGATAAGAGAGAGGGTAGGAAGTAAATGAGGGGGTTCCGGTAAATCTGAGGCTTGGTGTGAGGTCAAAACAGACTTATCAGATTTAAAAGAATTATAGATCCCTTGGACTTTACTGACGAAGAAGCCAGCAATCTCTTCACATTGCCGGCCAGATGTTATTGTACAGTTAAGTCCCTCCGGTGACTTAGTCATATCCTTCACTAGAGAGAAGATGGTTTTGGATCGGTTTGTGCTAGAACTGATCAGTTCAGTATAATAATTAGCTTTGACTTTCTTTATGAGTTTGTGATAAGCTTTGGTAGCCGATCTGAAGTTGGCTTTCGCCAGAGGCTCATAGGATCGCCTCCAGGTACGCTCTAGTTGCTTGCATTGCTTTTTCTGATCAGCCAATGCCACAGAGTACCAGGGGTGGGATTGCTCGCGCTTTGGCCTGGACAGTTTCTTGGGGATGAGGTAGTCAAGTGACGAATTAACCCACTCTCTGTATTCTGTGTCAGCTTCCTCCAGATCCTCTGTCCAATCTGGGCGGGAATTCTTTAGTCTAGTCTCGAACGAAGCACCATCTAGTTTGTGCCATGGGCGCCTCCAAAGAGGCGGAAGGGGCTGTTTCCTGGAACTGACTGGAATCTTAATAAGAATTTGAACCAGGAAATGATCCGACCAACTGAGGGGACTGGGAATAGAGGGCGAGATACCAGGAATGTTTGAAAATACCGGGTCAAGCAGATGGCCAGCCAAATGGAATGGCCCTTTGACTAGCTGAATGAGTTGGCAGGTGTGTGAGTAAGTCTGGCTGAGTGGTGGTGCGTGAGTGTCTGCATATATGTATGAGTGCTTATTATAGTGTTGTATTCATGACTGACTAAACCTGTGAGTGATTCTATGGGTGAATAAGTGGATCTGTATGTAGACTTAGGAAACAGTGAGTGTGTATGTAGTAACTGGTACAGTGGGTGTATCAAAGGTTATATTACAGTGTGAGGTAGTGGATCAGATTTCCATGTGGATGATGTCATCAGTGATGTCATCAGTGATGTCATTTGAGATGTCATCAGAGATGTCACTGACCATGTCATGAATGATGTAATATGTGACATCATCAGCAGTGCATAGTGGGGGCGCGAGTTATAGTTAACTATAACAGGGGAATTTTTATGGTTTTGTACGAGTGAAATGTCCAACTGACTATAACATTCCAGAAAAGCGGTATTTATTAGCTAATATCTTTGGCACCGTTTGATGAATCTTCGCGAAACTTTCAAAACTAATGGGGGGCTCAGGCCAGATCCTGTCTTCTAAGTTTTGGGGTGATTTATCAAGCAGGGGGCGAGACAAAATGGGGGTACCAAAACGTGTTTTCTCCATGCTAATTTCCATAGGAAATTTTGTAACAGGCTACAGCCCGAACTGCTGAACGGAATCACACCAAATTTCGCAAAAAGGTTGCTCTTGGTTCAGAAAGTGATCTGTATTTTAAATGGTGTAAATCCGTTCAGTAGTTCCTGAGAAATAAAAAATGCAGGGGCCACATGGGCTCCCAAAGCCCTGGGGACCACCACATCCCGGGGCTTTTTAAATAATATGCAGGGGCATGCGGCTCCCCTGCAGCCTGGGGTACTGCCACCGCCCTGGGGCTTCTTTATAACACGCATGGGGGGCTCCTGCCTTCCGACGCTGCCCCAGGGACTGCCACCCCCCTGGGACATTCCTGATTGAGGGTGGGAGCCTCAAATGCCACCTCTCTGGGGTTAAATTTAAATAGGAAAGTGTGGGGGACTCTTGCCCCTTCCCACACTGCCCTGGGGACCACCACCTCCCCAGGGCACTAATTATGTTAATGCAGGGGTCCGTTGTGGACCCCTGGCCTTGGGGACCACCACCTACCCGGGGCGACATACACGTTGGGAGGGGTCCCTTCCTGGAGCCCTTTATGGCCCTGGGGACCACCACCCACCAGGGCTACTTCCAGTAATGTCCAGGGGTGCCCACCCCAGGACATTGCAGTTTGCTCCTGCCCTGTCATTGCAAACTCGGCTACACTTCATGGAAGGGAGAGCAGAAACCTGTTCTTGCTTCCATGAAGCGAATCAAATTGCTTTTGCACAAGCTGCATGTTAGCAGATCCCTGTGTCCAAAAACAATGCCTGCTCCCGTAGGACTGTACAAATGATGGGTTAACCCAATAAAGTCACTGGGACCTGGGTATCTAGCATTAAGAAGAGGGGGTCCCAGTAGAATAAACGTTCAAACAAATAAAGCGATTGAAAAGTAAATACATCTATAATGTTTAATTCACATTATAGGGAAAAGATACACATATGCATAAATTACAGTTGTATTGGTGCCCCTGGGGGATAAAAGGGGGGGGGGAACGTGCAAACGTGAGGGTAGTGTGGGAACGGATAGTGATATTAAAATCAAGTATTATTCAAACATTTGTATAAATTCAATGTCGAACAGACAATACGAGAACCACAAATCAACAGTTAAGTTCACAAAACACATGCCCCACTGTCCATACTATGCATGAATTTATGGGTTGGAGGAGGCTGTGTGTCGGGGTAAGGAAGTCGACGTTTCGACCCAGGTGGCGCAGGAGTCAATAAGGTCCTTGCAGTTGGGTCTTCATCAGGACAGGAAGGGGGGGAGTGGGGCCAACAACCTAAATTTAAATAAATATATGGAGTAAGTCTTAATTAAAACTGACTGAATCACAGTAACGGGGTATTCACATTGCATATATTACACATACCTGAATATATCAGTGTTCGTCGTTAATTATTGTGAAGAGTTGGTAATGGATGTTAAATCCTACGAAAATAAAGTGGTTCTGATCAGGATAATGATTAGGTTGACCATGTGTCCACCAAAATGGTTGAACAAGGGAATTCAAAAACTTACTTATGAAATGCAGTCCAGTATCCCAAAGGGGATATGGCAAAACGATCCAGTCGTTGCACACAGGCAGGTGGGGGGACCTCTCCGCGTATCTGGTTGGAGAGAACATTAAGTCAATATGGCCAGGGTGTCAGTATTAGTGATGGAATTGCACAACCGCAGTACTCAGTTAAGCTTACCGAGTAGCGTAGAGTGTGTCCTTAATCACCAGCGTATCGGGTAAAAATGGAATGGGTCCGAATGAATCAGATTCCTGAAAAAAGGAGGGGCAGGAGGAGAGCGTCAGTACGGGATATATTTACAATAAGTCGGGATCAACAGTGGGGCGAGTTAATGCGGGGAGAGCGGAGTCTTACCAGATAAAGCGGCTCAGCGGCAATGGAGCGTCTCTCTCGGCTACCTCGAGGAGAACGCCGGCCTTCCTGTTGACACTGTAGACATGGCAACAGGAGGTCACGTGATAGTAGTAAACGAGGAAAGACTACGGGACTCGTTTGTAGTCAAGGTGACGTTGTCGAGAGGACGGTCTGAAAGACTGTAGTTAGATGGTATTAATTAGTTGGCTGGAGGGGTCTCCATTATTAAGTAGCGGGGGGATTGCTGACTAGATAAATAGAGTGGTACTCTCGGCTACCTCGGGGAGAGCGCTGGTATCCCTGTGTGGTTACCGCTGGCATGGCAACCATAGTAAAGAAAGGACTAAGGAAGTTACTCATAGTCATGGTTACGTCTACGAGAGAAAGGGTGGACGATTAGGGGACATTATTAATGGACAGCTGGAATTGCTCTGTCAATAAACGGGGAAATTAGTAAGTCAGAGTGGGAGAAGGGGGTTAAGCGACCTATAGTTGTGAAGTATTGACACAGTAAGCGTAGTAATACTGCGAACCTATCACATGATGGTTAAGGCAGTACCAACAAAGGGCATGTCAAGCAATACACATCATAAGATAAATCATAATACTAGGTGTTAGTCACACTAAAGTGTCGCCAGATATGTATATATTTACTACAGTATGTAACACCAGTGGATAGTACCCACATATATTGGAGATCAAAACATTCAGAACATACAAAAATGTACAAAAATAGCCAGGATCGATCAGACTGCGTACCTGTCACAAGATGGTAAGGCAGTACCAGTCTAAGGGGATTACATAACTGGCTAGTAATTACCGTTCAGAAGAGAAGATCAGCGGTACTCAGGGTAAGGTTGCAAGCTGAGAGAAGGAGCTATCATGTTCGTTTAAACCTGAATGGATTGAGTTGAAAAAGAACATCCATTTTAGTTCTCTGAGGTTTAATATAGTTGAAACGTTACCGCCCCTGGGGCCTAGGGTGGCTTTCTCAATCACAACCCACCTCAAGCTTTCCGGTGGATGCGCAGCTGCTTTGAAGTGGTCTACTAGGGGAGCCCCCGCAACCTCGCATCTTATTCTACTCATGTGTTGCAGGATGCGTTGTTTGATCTTCTGTTGGGTTTGACCAATATAGATCATGTCGCATGGGCAAACAATGGCATATATCACCGTGGAAGTGTTGCAGTTCGTGAGAGTTTTTAATTGGATCTTATTCTGTTTGTGTTGAAACTCTTTGGTCTGCATCGTACTGTCGCAGGCTTTGCATTGTCCGCATTTGAAATGTCCTATCACTGGTTGAAGGTTCCAAAGTGTTCTCACAGTAGATTCTGGCTGGGTGGGTAGGAGAGAACGTATCACATAGTCTCTAACACTCTTTGATTTTTTGAAAGCATGGAGAGGGTTGTCCGGTTGTCCAATGTCATCTGCAACCAGTTGCCAGTGATGATTCACAATTTTCTTAATTTGGTTGCTTTTGGTGGTAAAAGTGGTGACGCATACAATGCGATCCATCGGATTGGTGGCAGGGTCTTTACCTTGTAGAAGTTCTTCTCTCGGGTAGAACCAAGCTCTCTTACGAGCCTTGGTTACCAATCTTTTGGGATAGCCACGAGCCTTCAGGCGGACAGATAAGTCTTCTGATTGTTGGAAATAATGCTCCTTAGTGGAACAGTTCCTGCGGATGCGCAGGAACTGTCCAAACGGCAAATTATCCCTCAGTGCACGGGGGTGATGACTGCTATATTGGAGTAGGGAGTTCCTCTCAGACGGTTTACGGTAAAGAGTTGTTAGAAGTATCCCCTGTTGGTGGTAGATAGTAATATCAAGAAAATCAATATTTTGGTTATCCGATTGGACAGTGAACTGTAAATGGGGCGATTGTTGGTTGAGCCAGCCGTGAAAGTCAGTGAATGTGGTCAGGTCGCCGGTCCAAATTATTAGGATGTCGTCTATATAACGAACCCACACGTTCAAATGGTGTTGAAACGGATTCCGAATATTCAATACGTTGGTATCTTCGAAGGCTGCCATATACAGGACGGCTACATCTGGGGCAAAGGGAGCCCCCATTGCCACGCCTTTGATTTGCAGGTAGAAATCATTCTTAAACGTGAAGAAGTTCTTAGTCATCGCAATTCGCAATAATGCTGTGATAAATTCAGTTGGAACTTGCATGGGCGATGGTCGTGAGTCTAGATACCTGGTAATAACCGCTAGTGCTTCTTCTTGCGGAATGGAGGTGTACAGCGATACCACATCACAGGTGGCCAGGAGTTGCGTTGATGGATCAAATGGTGAATTTTCAACCAGGTTGATGGTTTGTAACGTATCCCTCAGGTATGTCGGTGTTGTCTCTGCCAGAGGTTTTAAGAAAAAGTCAATGTACCTTCCTAGTGGTTCTAGAATAGAACCACATCCTGAGACAATCGGGCGTCCAGGGGGGTTGGTCATATCCTCATGAATTTTAGGCAGTGTATAGATTGTTGCCAGGCGCGGGTGCTGCTGATTCAGAAATTCAAATTCGGTTTTGGAAAGAAAGCCCTGATCGAGTCCTAGTTGGGTTATTTCTGAGATCTCACGTGCTATTGCTTGTGTGGGGTCGGAACGTAGTTTCTTATAGCTAATGCCATCTGTCAATTGGCGTTGGATCTCAGACTCATATTTCTTGATGTCTTGGATGACGATGGCTCCGCCCTTATCAGCAGGTTTTATCACCACCTCCCTATTGTTTGCCAGTGATTGGAGGGCGTTTCTTTCAATTTTGCTGGTGTTGTACTTGGTATAGGTGTGATCAAGCAGAGTCGAGTTAACATCTCTCCATACAACCGCCTCGAAAGCTAAGATCTTGCTGGTCATTGTGCAGGATGGAGGCACAAAGGTGGATGGAATCCTAAGGCCCGTATGTGAGGGGTTCCTGTATGGTCCAGTATTCCTGAAGAAATATTTGAGCCTGACTTTCCTGAAGAATTTGAAGAGTTCCGTCCGTACTGTAAAGGGGTCTGGTCGGCTGGTAGGAACATACGATAGCCCTTTACTTAATGCACGTGTTTCATGTTCATTAAGTGTATATTGCGAGATATTGACAATAGGGTTGGTAGTGGGTGTATCTCTTACCACCGGTAGGTCTTGTTCCGTGTGGTTCGTTCCCCGTGTTGCTCCTGTTGGAAGTGAACCTGTTTGGGAGCTTGGCCACGTCCGGTGTCCCAGTTGGCATTGCTCTGGTCCTGTCCACGTGATTGGCCTCTGGTGGAATAATTCCCTCTCCCTCTCGGGGGGCGCCATGGTGTGGGGCGTGGTCCTAAAAAAGGTGCGTATTGGGGTAGATCGTATCCGTGATCTGGATAATAGTATGGGCGACTAGGGCCAGCGAAATCCTGCTCACCTTCGGAGCTGTAGGAGGAATCGGAGAAGGTGGTATAATTTCTTCTGCCACGAAAGTTTCCTCTGCCCCTGTTGGTGAATCTACCCTGTTGATCTTGTTTGTAGTAGTCGTCTTGGAGATAAGGGTAGGTTTTCTTTTTGTCGTAGAGTCTGATATCTCTCGCCAGTTTTTCTAATTTCCTATTTTGTGTAGTGAGATCAAAATCTTTTAAGGTAGCCTCCAGGTTGTTGAGGGTTTCTTTGGCACCTGCTAGGTTGGAATCTGCAGCGATTTCAGCTCTCAGTGACTTGATTTCACTGGTCAATAGCTGGATTTGAAGGGCAGCCGTCTCCACCCCAAGCACCATCCAGTGGCGGGAGCAGTTGTTGGATATATGGCTAAACCCTTCCCTGAATTTGGGCACCTCCACAAAGATAGCTGGTTCAATCTTTATCTGTAGGCCAATGGGAATAATGTTCTCTTTGAGATATTTCGTGAGTAGGTGGCCGTGCCAACGAGTGCGGATCAATTTCTTTTCTAAGCGTTCAAGGCGTTGAATTTTATCTTTCAGACTCAAGTCTATGGTAGATATGTCACTTGATAGAAAGTTATGGTCGGGATTCTCGAGGAGCCGATCAATGTAATCCTCAGAGTAGGACAGAAGTTCACGTTTGACCATGGTTTGGGGAATACCCTAGGATATAGAAATGAATTCTAAGAAGGAACCTCGCAGACAGCGTCTGCACGAAGTACTGTACAAATGATGGGTTAACCCAATAAAGTCACTGGGACCTGGGTATCTAGCATTAAGAAGAGGGGGTCCCAGTAGAATAAACGTTCAAACAAATAAAGCGATTGAAAAGTAAATACATCTATAATGTTTAATTCACATTATAGGGAAAAGATACACATATGCATAAATTACAGTTGTATTGGTGCCCCAGGGGGGTAAAAGGGGGGGGGGAACGTGCAAACGTGAGGGTAGTGTGGGAACGGATAGTGATGTTAAAATCAAGTATTATTCAAACATTTGTATAAATTCAATGTCGAACAGACAATACGAGAACCACAAATCAACAGTTAAGTTCACAAAACACATGCCCCACTGTCCATACTATGCATGAATTTATGGGTTGGAGGAGGCTGTGTGTCGGGGTAAGGAAGTCGACGTTTCGACCCAGGTGGCGCAGGAGTCAATAAGGTCCTTGCAGTTGGGTCTTCATCAGGACAGGAAGGGGGGGAGTGGGGCCAACAACCTAAATTTAAATAAATATATGGAGTAAGTCTTAATTAAAACTGACTGAATCACAGTAACGGGGTATTCACATTGCATATATTACACATACCTGAATATATCAGTGTTCGTCGTTAATTATTGTGAAGAGTTGGTAATGGATGTTAAATCCTACGAAAATAAAGTGGTTCTGATCAGGATAATGATTAGGTTGACCATGTGTCCACCAAAATGGTTGAACAAGGGAATTCAAAAACTTACTTATGAAATGCAGTCCAGTATCCCAAAGGGGATATGGCAAAACGATCCAGTCGTTGCACACAGGCAGGTGGGGGGACCTCTCCGCGTATCTGGTTGGAGAGAACATTAAGTCAATATGGCCAGGGTGTCAGTATTAGTGATGGAATTGCACAACCGCAGTACTCAGTACAGGACAGATGTAGCCGTCCTGTATATGGCAGCCTTCGAAGATACCAACGTATTGAATATTCGGAATCCGTTTCAACACCATTTGAACGTGTGGGTTTGTTATATAGACGACATCCTAATAATCTGGACCGGCGACCTGACCACATTCACTGACTTTCACGGCTGGCTCAACCAACAATCGCCCCATTTACAGTTCACTGTCCAATCGGATAACCAAAATATTGATTTTCTTGATATTACTATCTACCACCAACAGGGGATACTTCTAACAACTCTTTACCGTAAACCGTCTGAGAGGAACTCCCTACTCCAATATAGCAGTCATCACCCCCGTGCACTGAGGGATAATTTGCCGTTTGGACAGTTCCTGCGCATCCGCAGGAACTGTTCCACTAAGGAGCATTATTTCCAACAATCAGAAGACTTATCTGTCCGCCTGAAGGCTCGTGGCTATCCCAAAAGATTGGTAACCAAGGCTCGTAAGAGAGCTTGGTTCTACCCGAGAGAAGAACTTCTACAAGGTAAAGACCCTGCCACCAATCCGATGGATCGCATTGTATGCGTCACCACTTTTACCACCAAAAGCAACCAAATTAAGAAAATTGTGAATCATCACTGGCAACTGGTTGCAGATGACATTGGACAACCGGACAACCCTCTCCATGCTTTCAAAAAATCAAAGAGTGTTAGAGACTATGTGATACGTTCTCTCCTACCCACCCAGCCAGAATCTACTGTGAGAACACTTTGGAACCTTCAACCAGTGATAGGACATTTCAAATGCGGACAATGCAAAGCCTGCGACAGTACGATGCAGACCAAAGAGTTTCAACACAAACAGAATAAGATCCAATTAAAAACTCTCACGAACTGCAACACTTCCACGGTGATATATGCCATTGTTTGCCCATGCGACATAATCTATATTGGTCAAACCCAACAGAAGATCAAACAACGCATCCTGCAACACATGAGTAGAATAAGATGCGAGGTTGCGGGGGCTCCCCTAGTAGACCACTTCAAAGCAGCTGCGCATCCACCGGAAAGCTTGAGGTGGGTTGTGATTGAGAAAGCCACCCTAGGCCCCAGGGGCGGTAACGTTTCAACTATATTAAACCTCAGAGAACTAAAATGGATGTTCTTTTTCAACTCAATCCATTCAGGTTTAAACGAACATGATAGCTCCTTCTCTCAGCTTGCAACCTTACCCTGAGTACCGCTGATCTTCTCTTCTGAACGGTAATTACTAGCCAGTTATGTAATCCCCTTAGACTGGTACTGCCTTACCATCTTGTGACAGGTACGCAGTCTGATCGATCCTGGCTATTTTTGTACATTTTTGTATGTTCTGAATGTTTTGATCTCCAATATATGTGGGTACTATCCACTGGTGTTACATACTGTAGTAAATATATACATATCTGGCGACACTTTAGTGTGACTAACACCTAGTATTATGATTTATCTTATGATGTGTATTGCTTGACATGCCCTTTGTTGGTACTGCCTTAACCATCATGTGATAGGTTCGCAGTATTACTACGCTTACTGTGTCAATACTTCACAACTATAGGTCGCTTAACCCCCTTCTCCAACTCTGACTTACTAATTTCCCCGTTTATTGACAGAGCAATTCCAGCTGTCCATTAATAATGTCCCCTAATCGTCCACCCTTTCTCTCGTAGACGTAACCATGACTATGAGTAACTTCCTTAGTCCTTTCTTTACTATGGTTGCCATGCCAGCGGTAACCACACAGGGATACCAGCGCTCTCCCCGAGGTAGCCGAGAGTACCACTCTATTTATCTAGTCAGCAATCCCCCCGCTACTTAATAATGGAGACCCCTCCAGCCAACTAATTAATACCATCTAACTACAGTCTTTCAGACCGTCCTCTCGACAACGTCACCTTGACTACAAACGAGTCCCGTAGTCTTTCCTCGTTTACTACTATCACGTGACCTCCTGTTGCCATGTCTACAGTGTCAACAGGAAGGCCGGCGTTCTCCTCGAGGTAGCCGAGAGAGACGCTCCATTGCCGCTGAGCCGCTTTATCTGGTAAGACTCCGCTCTCCCCGCATTAACTCGCCCCACTGTTGATCCCGACTTATTGTAAATATATCCCGTACTGACGCTCTCCTCCTGCCCCTCCTTTTTTCAGGAATCTGATTCATTCGGACCCATTCCATTTTTACCCGATACGCTGGTGATTAAGGACACACTCTACGCTACTCGGTAAGCTTAACTGAGTACTGCGGTTGTGCAATTCCATCACTAATACTGACACCCTGGCCATATTGACTTAATGTTCTCTCCAACCAGATACGCGGAGAGGTCCCCCCACCTGCCTGTGTGCAACGACTGGATCGTTTTGCCATATCCCCTTTGGGATACTGGACTGCATTTCATAAGTAAGTTTTTGAATTCCCTTGTTCAACCATTTTGGTGGACACATGGTCAACCTAATCATTATCCTGATCAGAACCACTTTATTTTCGTAGGATTTAACATCCATTACCAACTCTTCACAATAATTAACGACGAACACTGATATATTCAGGTATGTGTAATATATGCAATGTGAATACCCCGTTACTGTGATTCAGTCAGTTTTAATTAAGACTTACTCCATATATTTATTTAAATTTAGGTTGTTGGCCCCACTCCCCCCCTTCCTGTCCTGATGAAGACCCAACTGCAAGGACCTTATTGACTCCTGCGCCACCTGGGTCGAAACGTCGACTTCCTTACCCCGACACACAGCCTCCTCCAACCCATAAATTCATGCATAGTATGGACAGTGGGGCATGTGTTTTGTGAACTTAACTGTTGATTTGTGGTTCTCGTATTGTCTGTTCGACATTGAATTTATACAAATGTTTGAATAATACTTGATTTTAATATCACTATCCGTTCCCACACTACCCTCACGTTTGCACGTTCCCCCCCCCTTTTTACCCCCCAGGGGCACCAATACAACTGTAATTTATGCATATGTGTATCTTTTCCCTATAATGTGAATTAAACATTATAGATGTATTTACTTTTCAATCGCTTTATTTGTTTGAACGTTTATTCTACTGGGACCCCCTCTTCTTAATGCTAGATACCCAGGTCCCAGTGACTTTATTGGGTTAACCCATCATTTGTACAGTACTTCGTGCAGACGCTGTCTGCGAGGTTCCTTCTTAGAATTCATTTCTATATCCTAGGGTATTCCCCAAACCATGGTCGAACGTGAACTTCTGTCCTACTCTGAGGATTACATTGATCGGCTCCTCGAGAATCCCGACCATAACTTTCTATCAAGTGACATATCTACCATAGACTTGAGTCTGAAAGATAAAATTCAACGCCTTGAACGCTTAGAAAAGAAATTGATCCGCACTCGTTGGCACGGCCACCTACTCACGAAATATCTCAAAGAGAACATTATTCCCATTGGCCTACAGATAAAGATTGAACCAGCTATCTTTGTGGAGGTGCCCAAATTCAGGGAAGGGTTTAGCCATATATCCAACAACTGCTCCCGCCACTGGATGGTGCTTGGGGTGGAGACGGCTGCCCTTCAAATCCAGCTATTGACCAGTGAAATCAAGTCACTGAGAGCCGAAATCGCTGCAGATTCCAACCTAGCAGGTGCCAAAGAAACCCTCAACAACCTGGAGGCTACCTTAAAAGATTTTGATCTCACTACACAAAATAGGAAATTAGAAAAACTGGCGAGAGATATCAGACTCTACGACAAAAAGAAAACCTACCCTTATCTCCAAGACGACTACTACAAACAAGATCAACAGGGTAGATTCACCATCAGGGGCAGAGGAAACTTTTGTGGCAGAAGAAATTATACCACCTTCTCCGATTCCTCCTACAGCTCCGAAGGTGAGCAGGATTTCGCTGGCCCTAGTCGCCCATACTATTATCCAGATCACGGATACGATCTACCCCAATACGCACCTTTTTTAGGACCACGCCCCACACCATGGCGCCCCCCGAGAGGGAGAGGGAATTATTCCACCAAAGGCCAATCACGTGGACAGAACCAGAGCAATGCCAACTGGGACACCGGACGTGGCCAAGCTCCCAAACAGGTTCACTTCCAACAGGAGCAACACGGGGAACGAACCACACGGAACAAGACCTACCGGTGGTAAGAGATACACCCACTACCAACCCTATTGTCAATATCTCGCAATATACACTTAATGAACATGAAACACGTGCATTAAGTAAAGGACTATCGTATGTTCCTACCAGCCGACCAGACCCCTTTACAGTACGGACGGAACTCTTCAAATTCTTTAGGAAAGTCAGGCTCAAATATTTCTTCAGGAATACTGGACCATACAGGAACCCCTCACATACGGGCCTTAGGATTCCATCCACCTTTGTGCCTCCATCCTGCACAATGACCAGCAAGATCTTAGCTTTCGAGGCGGTTGTATGGAGAGATGTTAACTCGACTCTGCTTGATCACACCTATACCAAGTACAACACCAGCAAAATTGAAAGAAACGCCCTCCAATCACTGGCAAACAATAAGGAGGTGGTGATAAAACCTGCTGATAAGGGCGGAGCCATCGTCATCCAAGACATCAAGAAATATGAGTCTGAGATCCAACGCCAATTGACAGATGGCATTAGCTATAAGAAACTACGTTCCGACCCCACACAAGCAATAGCACGTGAGATCTCAGAAATAACCCAACTAGGACTCGATCAGGGCTTTCTTTCCAAAACCGAATTTGAATTTCTGAATCAGCAGCACCCGCGCCTGGCAACAATCTATACACTGCCTAAAATTCATAAGGATATGACCAACCCCCCTGGACGCCCGATTGTCTCAGGATGTGGTTCTATTCTAGAACCACTAGGAAGGTACATTGACTTTTTCTTAAAACCTCTGGCAGAGACAACACCGACATACCTGAGGGATACGTTACAAACCATCAACCTGGTTGAAAATTCACATTTGATCCATCAACGCAACTCCTGGCCACCTGTGATGTGGTATCGCTGTACACCTCCATTCCGCAAGAAGAAGCACTAGCGGTTATTACCAGGTATCTAGACTTACGACCATCGCCCATGCAAGTTCCAACTGAATTTATCACAGCATTATTGCGAATTGCGATGACTAAGAACTTCTTCACGTTTAAGAATGATTTCTACCTGCAAATCAAAGGCGTGGCAATGGGGGCTCCCTTTGCCCCAGATGTAGCCGTCCTGTATATGGCAGCCTTCGAAGATACCAACGTATTGAATATTCGGAATCCGTTTCAACACCATTTGAACGTGTGGGTTCGTTATATAGACGACATCCTAATAATCTGGACCGGCGACCTGACCACATTCACTGACTTTCACGGCTGGCTCAACCAACAATCGCCCCATTTACAGTTCACTGTCCAATCGGATAACCAAAATATTGATTTTCTTGATATTACTATCTACCACCAACAGGGGATACTTCTAACAACTCTTTACCGTAAACCGTCTGAGAGGAACTCCCTACTCCAATATAGCAGTCATCACCCCCGTGCACTGAGGGATAATTTGCCGTTTGGACAGTTCCTGCGCATCCGCAGGAACTGTTCCACTAAGGAGCATTATTTCCAACAATCAGAAGACTTATCTGTCCGCCTGAAGGCTCGTGGCTATCCCAAAAGATTGGTAACCAAGGCTCGTAAGAGAGCTTGGTTCTACCCGAGAGAAGAACTTCTACAAGGTAAAGACCCTGCCACCAATCCGATGGATCGCATTGTATGCGTCACCACTTTTACCACCAAAAGCAACCAAATTAAGAAAATTGTGAATCATCACTGGCAACTGGTTGCAGATGACATTGGACAACCGGACAACCCTCTCCATGCTTTCAAAAAATCAAAGAGTGTTAGAGACTATGTGATACGTTCTCTCCTACCCACCCAGCCAGAATCTACTGTGAGAACACTTTGGAACCTTCAACCAGTGATAGGACATTTCAAATGCGGACAATGCAAAGCCTGCGACAGTACGATGCAGACCAAAGAGTTTCAACACAAACAGAATAAGATCCAATTAAAAACTCTCACGAACTGCAACACTTCCACGGTGATATATGCCATTGTTTGCCCATGCGACATGATCTATATTGGTCAAACCCAACAGAAGATCAAACAACGCATCCTGCAACACATGAGTAGAATAAGATGCGAGGTTGCGGGGGCTCCCCTAGTAGACCACTTCAAAGCAGCTGCGCATCCACCGGAAAGCTTGAGGTGGGTTGTGATTGAGAAAGCCACCCTAGGCCCCAGGGGCGGTAACGTTTCAACTATATTAAACCTCAGAGAACTAAAATGGATGTTCTTTTTCAACTCAATCCATTCAGGTTTAAACGAACATGATAGCTCCTTCTCTCAGCTTGCAACCTTACCCTGAGTACCGCTGATCTTCTCTTCTGAACGGTAATTACTAGCCAGTTATGTAATCCCCTTAGACTGGTACTGCCTTACCATCTTGTGACAGGTACGCAGTCTGATCGATCCTGGCTATTTTTGTACATTTTTGTATGTTCTGAATGTTTTGATCTCCAATATATGTGGGTACTATCCACTGGTGTTACATACTGTAGTAAATATATACATATCTGGCGACACTTTAGTGTGACTAACACCTAGTATTATGATTTATCTTATGATGTGTATTGCTTGACATGCCCTTTGTTGGTACTGCCTTAACCATCATGTGATAGGTTCGCAGTATTACTACGCTTACTGTGTCAATACTTCACAACTATAGGTCGCTTAACCCCCTTCTCCCACTCTGACTTACTAATTTCCCCGTTTATTGACAGAGCAATTCCAGCTGTCCATTAATAATGTCCCCTAATCGTCCACCCTTTCTCTCGTAGACGTAACCATGACTATGAGTAACTTCCTTAGTCCTTTCTTTACTATGGTTGCCATGCCAGCGGTAACCACACAGGGATACCAGCGCTCTCCCCGAGGTAGCCGAGAGTACCACTCTATTTATCTAGTCAGCAATCCCCCCGCTACTTAATAATGGAGACCCCTCCAGCCAACTAATTAATACCATCTAACTACAGTCTTTCAGACCGTCCTCTCGACAACGTCACCTTGACTACAAACGAGTCCCGTAGTCTTTCCTCGTTTACTACTATCACGTGACCTCCTGTTGCCATGTCTACAGTGTCAACAGGAAGGCCGGCGTTCTCCTCGAGGTAGCCGAGAGAGACGCTCCATTGCCGCTGAGCCGCTTTATCTGGTAAGACTCCGCTCTCCCCGCATTAACTCGCCCCACTGTTGATCCCGACTTATTGTAAATATATCCCGTACTGACGCTCTCCTCCTGCCCCTCCGTTTTTCAGGAATCTGATTCATTCGGACCCATTCCATTTTTACCCGATACGCTGGTGATTAAGGACACACTCTACGCTACTCGGTAAGCTTAACTGAGTACTGCGGTTGTGCAATTCCATCACTAATACTGACACCCTGGCCATATTGACTTAATGTTCTCTCCAACCAGATACGCGGAGAGGTCCCCCCACCTGCCTGTGTGCAACGACTGGATCGTTTTGCCATATCCCCTTTGGGATACTGGACTGCATTTCATAAGTAAGTTTTTGAATTCCCTTGTTCAACCATTTTGGTGGACACATGGTCAACCTAATCATTATCCTGATCAGAACCACTTTATTTTCGTAGGATTTAACATCCATTACCAACTCTTCACAATAATTAACGACGAACACTGATATATTCAGGTATGTGTAATATATGCAATGTGAATACCCCGTTACTGTGATTCAGTCAGTTTTAATTAAGACTTACTCCATATATTTATTTAAATTTAGGTTGTTGGCCCCACTCCCCCCCTTCCTGTCCTGATGAAGACCCAACTGCAAGGACCTTATTGACTCCTGCGCCACCTGGGTCGAAACGTCGACTTCCTTACCCCGACACACAGCCTCCTCCAACCCATAAATTCATGCATAGTATGGACAGTGGGGCATGTGTTTTGTGAACTTAACTGTTGATTTGTGGTTCTCGTATTGTCTGTTCGACATTGAATTTATACAAATGTTTGAATAATACTTGATTTTAATATCACTATCCGTTCCCACACTACCCTCACGTTTGCACGTTCCCCCCCCCCTTTTACCCCCCAGGGGCACCAATACAACTGTAATTTATGCATATGTGTATCTTTTCCCTATAATGTGAATTAAACATTATAGATGTATTTACTTTTCAATCGCTTTATTTGTTTGAACGTTTATTCTACTGGGACCCCCTCTTCTTAATGCTCCCGTAGGAGGCGGGGAGCCGGCTGCGCCCACGGGTGCATTGGGACTCTCCAGTGAGGCCTGGCCACAGGGGATGGGGTCTTTGGGGCCAAAAGAGGCCCAGGGCAGGGGGGGCAACAGAGCCCCCCTCCCGTGTAATAAAAAAAAGAAAACGAGGCAATGTCCCGGGCCACCTCCTTAAAAATAATTGTTTTAATAAAAAAAAAAAATATGTGGCCATGTCCCGGAGGATGGGGTCCCCGGGGCTGAAATTGGCCTTGAGAGGGGGGGGCTACACGCCCCTTCCCATTTACAAATAAAATAAAAAATTGTTGCTGGCCCTGGCTGATGGGTTCCCCAGAGCCCTCAAAATATTGAGAGAAAGCGGGCCATATCATCACCCTTCTAAAAAAAAAAATGCCAGCATCTCGCTGGAGGCCCCACCCCCTCCCTGCACCACTCTGGAAACGCGCCTCCTGGCGTGTTCTGGGATGGGGAATTATATCACCTAGAATCTTAAGGGTCTTTAGGAGCAAAGTAGCCCACCAGGTACTGCCAGTAAGCCCCACACAGTAGGATTGCTGAGAGTTGGTCCGAGGCCATGTCCCTTTTTACACTTCTCTGCAAACGCGGCTCTTGGTGCACTGCTGGTGGGGCGATGAGATCCTCTTTTGTTCTGAGGAACTCAGAACTAAAGTGGACTTTTCCCCCGGAGCAGCAGTGCGCCAGGAGATGTGTTTGCAGAGTGGTATAAAAAGGGGGCGTGGCTTTAGATCACTCTTACCAATCTAGCTGTGTGGGACTTACTGGAGATAACAGGAAGGGTAGGTGGCCCCCAGGGACCCTCATGAGGCAAGGGGACTTCATACCCCAACCAAGAGCGTGCCAGGAGGTGTGTTTGCAGAGTGGTGCAGAAAGGGGGCTTCCCACTATCTGGGGCTTACTAGAAGTAACAGGTAGGCTATTTGGCCCCTAAGGACCCCCAGAAGTGAAGCGTACTTCAATCCACATCCCAGAGTGTACCACAGAGTGCATTTGCAGAGTGGTGGGAAAAGGTGGCCTGGACTGCTATGTGAGCTTACTAAAGCTGCTGGTGGGACTTACTGGAGGTAATAGGAGGGGTAGTTGGGTAGGGTGTCACCCAGAAACCGGTCCCAGGATGCTTTTTCCGGTTCAGCCCAGATCTGTGACTGGGGGTGAGTGTCTGAAAAGTTTAAGCACTCCATCCATCATCTCCTTGTGTTTGCTTTGTTCGCCCCTAGTTGGTAGGGTATGCCCAGATGTGGGTCCCTTGCTCACTTTGCCACTGGATTCAAGCTAGCCTGGCTGATGAAGTGTGCCACCCAGAAACAGGTCCCATGATTCTTGTTTCCGGTTCAAGGAAACAAGCATGACATGGCAGATTCGGCTGGACTGTTCCCATGAGGCACAGTGTCAAGACTGGTTTGCATACATCTGGGCCTTAACTGAGGTGGCGAAGTGAACTAATGAATGATGATGGATTCAACCCAGAACTATGACTAGGAGTGAGTGTCTGAAAAGTTTCAGCGCTCCGTCCAACATCTCCTTGTGTTTGCTTTGTGTACCGTCTCTGTAACCTTTGTTTTGTTTAGGAAATTTCTAAGGATTTCAAAATTCCATTTCCTAACTATAACATCCCTTTAACATTTGTTTTTCTCAGTGAATGTCTATGTTTTATAGCGTAAAGTAATATTTAATCACCATACGTTAATCCAACTGTTCCCGTATCACCTTCCTCGGTCTGTCTCCTGCTCACGCCATTCCTTTCCCTCATCACATTCCCCCTAACTCCTCCTCCGGGGGTGCTGTCAATCCTGGACTCACTAAAACCCTTTCAGCTTATTATCTGAACACCCGGTCCGCTGTAGCCCACCCGCATGAACTGTCGGTGCTACTGGACCTCCACTCACCAGATATCCTGTTTCTTACAGAAACCTGGTTTTGCGATGACTCCCTCCCCGTTCTTTTAGCCACCTTACCAGCCCCATACTATGCTTTACGCTTAGATCGCCCCAATGGTAGGGCTGGGGGAGGCGTAGCGGTCATCGCTCAAGCCGACGTCCCTTTCCAAATTCTCTCTTTGCCGGATATTGCCACCACGGAGTACCTGGCCATCCGTACCACCTCTACTACCCCTCCTCTCACCTGTGTACTCATTTATCGCCCTCCCCAATCGCCCTTATTCTTTCTCCCTAGCTTTCTGGAAGTTTTAGCTACGATTACGATTAATAATTCTTCCATCCTGCTCTTGGGTGACTTCAATTTCTGGCCCTCTGACCTCGCAGAATGTCCTTCCTCAAAGGAATTTTCTGAAACCCTCCAATCTCTTAATTTCACTTCCCATATTCATTCCCCTACCCATGTCAAAGGACATACCTTAGACCACATCTGGTCCTTGAATTGCCCTGTAAAGTCCATATCCATCTCACCCTGTACGTGGTCGGACCATCACCTGATCTCATTTACCCTCCCCACCCACTCCCCGGTTAAGCCCCCACTTCCTAAAAATGTCTGGGTTCGGGCTTGGGGGCGAGTAGACCCCGACTATCTATCTACCCTACTCACCGCTTCCTATCCCCCCCTACAAGGCCTGTCCACTCTCGCCCAGGTCACATCCATCGATCAGTGGCTCACCTCAGGCTGCGATTCTATCGCTCCTCTGAAGCGGGTCACTTCAAAGCGGGAGAAGGATGCAAATCTGTGGTTTAATGAGGACCACCAAATTAACGGTACGCAGAGCGGAGCGGGCCTGGAGGAGAAACTACTGCCCCCTACTCCGATTGGAGTTCACTAACATCTTGACCCAATATAAACAGGCCATCTTGGCGGCAAAAACAACCTATTTCTCCTCAAAAGTCCTCGCTGCGGAGAACCAATCGAGGGAAATTTTCTCGATTGTGCACAACCTGGCATTCTCCGACAGAACCACTTTGAAGCCTACCCCCTCTTTGGAACTATGTCACTCCCTTAACAACTTCTTTATCCAAAAAATTGCTATCATCAAAGCCAACATTCCTCCTCCTTCTTCTATTTTTGTGGACCCCCAGTGCCCCTCCCCCAAGGGACAACTGGGTGCCCTTCCTCCTTTGACCAAGGAATCCCTGACTTCAATTATCCCTTTAATTAAATCTGGTTCCCCCCTAGACCCTTGTCCTTCTCACATTCTTCGCCACATTTTTTCCTCTTGCCCTGACCCCCCCCTTCATCTCCTCAACAGCTCCCTCTCTCAGGGCGTTGTACCCCCCCCATTGAAAACAGCAATCATTGTCCCTATCCTTAAGAAACCGGGCGCGGATCCCTCGGCCCCCGCCAACTATCGCCCCATCTCCCTCTTGCCATTCTTGGCAAAAGTACTCGAGCGCCATGTCACCTGCACTTTGAGCTCTTTTGTGGAGATGCATGGGGTCTTAGCTCCCCGTCAGGCCGGTTTCCGCACCGCACACTCTACGGAGTCCGTAGTACTCTCGGTCCTTGACAACCTCAGGGAGGGAATGGATACCAACCAGACCCAGGCCCTGGTCCTCCTTGATCTCTCAGCCGCCTTTGACACGGTTGATCACACCATCTTACTCTCCCGTGTCGGGGCGGCGGGGATCGGGGGTACCGCCCTGGTATGGTTGTCCTCCTTCCTGAGGGACCGCACCCAGGCGGTTCGCCTGGGTGATTTTACTGCGGACTTCCGGAAAGTTCAGTGCGGGGTCCCCCAAGGTTTCTCCCTTTCACCCCTTCTGTTTAACCTTTACATCGCCCCTCTTATTTTTTCATTACAACAGATGGAGGTCTCCGTGTATAATTACGCGGATGACCTCCAACTTGTCTTTAATCTGTCTTCTTCCCCTGCTTCTGTCTCTAGCTTTCAATCTACTATGATCCACATCCGAGACTGGATGAAACACAACCATCTGAAACTCAACCCAGACAAGACTGAGCTGGTGTTGACGGGTGGTTCATCCAGTCCCTGGTCCTCTCTGTTTTGGCCCCATTCCCTAGGTCTCCCACCTGTTCCCTCAGTAAAAACATTAGGCATTAAACTCAATCCCCAGCTCACCCTTCACTCCCAGGTTAGTTCTGTGGTGTCCTCTTCCTTTCTGTCACTGCGCACTATACGCAAGGTGTCCCGTTTCTTTTCTTTTGACGCTCTGAAACTGATTACCTTGGCAATGGTCATCTCCCGCCTGGACTACGGCAACGCCCTATATGCTAGTATACCTGCATATAGTTTAAGGCGGTTGCAGCAGATCCAGAACCAGGCGGCACGCTTGGTGTTTAAATTGCCAAAGTTTCACCATATCAGCCCCCTCCTCAAATCTCTGCATTGGCTCCCAGTCCGTGAGCGTGTCCAGTTCAAGCTCGCTTCCCTTACCTTCCAAGCTCGACTGGGCACGGCTCCGGTCTTTATCTCATCTGAGATGACACCCTATGTTCCTACCAGGGAACTACGTTCATCCACCAAATCCCTCCTTACAGTCCCGCGGTTTCGGAGGAAGAAATGGGGAGGATCGAAATTTGCGACCCTTGCTCCACTTCTTTGGAACTCCCTGCCTTTAGAACTTAGAGCCTCCACTCTTTATCCGCAATTCAGGAAACTGCTCAAAGCACATTTGTTCACCAAAGCCTTCAGTTAGTCCTTCTGTAGTTCTAATTCCTTTAGCTTAGTATTCACTGTCCCTTCCCCTGTTATTTTGCCAGTTATAGCGCCATGAAACCGCTGGTGACCGTGCGCTTAATAAATAATTTTAAACTCAAACTCAAACTCAAACTCAAACTGCTGCCATGCATAGCCCTGTGACCATGCCTCCTCATGCAACCAATCCCCCACCATGCATAGAATTTGGCCGTGTACAGCAGGGGGTTTGCTGCAGGGTCTAGCCTTTGGCCAGGCCCTGTGGCCAACCCCCACCTGCAGTCAACCTCACACTGTACACAACCTTAGGCCATGTGAGCCTGGGTGTTGACCATGTGGCCAACCACCCCAAAGGCAGCCAACAAGGGAGAGCATGCAGTGCCCCTCCCCAGACCATTTTTGACCATAGGGACCCTAGTACCCCAGGACCCACCACATTTCTTTAGGGGAGGGTTGTATCTAGCCTCTCTCTCCGGGCCGTATTTGGCCCTGGGGACTTCATTTCCCAGGGCTCGGCCATACTGTAAATGGGCAAGGGGCCACATAGGCTCCCTTCCTGGGCCACTATTAACCCTGGGGACCACATCCACAGGGCCTATTTAATTTTAAATTGGGAAGGAGGCTGATTTTAGCCCCGGGAACCCCATCTCCAGGGGCCCAGCCACATTATGAACTGGGAGATGGGCAAGCAGGCCCCCTCCCTGGGGCAAAATTAACCTAATGGACCCCAACATCTGGCGCCTCATCATCAAAAGGTGGGGCCCCTGGAGTCCACCCTGGTAAACCATCTACGTCATTGTTGGGAGCTGCGGAGGGTACCCCAATGTCCCTGTGAACCCAACCACCTCTTCGCCTCCAGCAGATACCTGCACTGCTCCTGCCCAGGGCCACCTAGCACCACCAGTCCTAGGTGGTCAGGGTATTCTTACCCTGCCCCCTTATGGTTTTATTTATCACTTTGTTTTGAGACCCAATCCCAAAATGTCTTCCAGCACTTCCTGGTTGAAGCTTTTGCCGCCAATCAGATCTCACCAAGCCATTGTTTTGATCCACATAGGACTCACATACCTAGATATCTATACATCTTTTTCTTTAATAACCCAATACTGCTGAATGGATTTACACCAAATTAAAAAGGGCTATTTCTGGGCAAAGAGCCAGCTTTCTGTCAAATTTGGTGTAATTCCATACAGCGAATTGGGCTATAGTCATGCACAAAATAGCTATGGGATATTGCATGGGGAAAACACATTTTGGGGTCCCTCCTTTTTCTCGGTGCCTGTTTGAAGAATCCCTCCAAAACCTTCCAGACAGCAGCTGCAGTGAGATGTCATCAGTGATGTAATTTGAGATGTGATCAGTGATGTCACTGACCAGGTCTTGAATGATGTAATATGTGATGTCATCAGCAGTGCATTGGGAGTGCGCAAGTTATAGTTAGCTCAACTAACTATAACGGCTGAATTTATCTAGTTTTGTACAAGTGAAATGTCCAACTAACTATAACAACCCTGAAATCTATGGTTATTTCAGTGAATTTCAAAGGTTTTTTAAATGCTAATTTCTAACTATAACGTCCCTGAAACCTATGGTTTATTCAGTGCATTTCAAAGCTATTTTAAATGCTAATTTCTAACTGTAACATCCCTCAAACCTATTTATTTTTCAGTGAATTTCAAAGGTTTTGTAAATGCCAATTTCTAACTATACCTACAGAGGTAGGACATGTGCAGAAAGAGAAAGAAAGGTGCAGAAAGAAGCAAGCTAAATGCAGGAAGAGGTAACAGAAGTCCAGAAAGGCAAAGAAAAGTACAGAAAGAAGCAAGAGAAATGCAGAAAGAACCAACAGAGGTGCAGAAAGATGCCTTGTTGCAAAGTCATCCTGTGCCCCAAATTTTTTTGCTGACTGGTACTGGTTTGAACTGACTCTGATTAACCAGGCCCGGAGCCAGTGCTATGCTGAAAGACACTTAGAATACAGTGAAAATACCTACATACATTAGGGTACATTATAGGTTGGGGCAACACTGTGATTGGCATGACTTACCCTGTAAGGCCCTGGTCCAAAATAGGGCAGGGGATTACCTCTAACTCAGAGGGGCAGAAAAAGGCAAGAGAGGTGCATAAACAGGCAGGAAAGGTGCAGAAACAGGGGTGCAGAAAGAGACAAGTGAGGTGCAGAAAGACGCAAGAGCAGTGCAGAAAGAACCAACAGAGGTGAAAAAAGAGGCACGAGAGATACATAAAGAGGTAGGAGACGTGCACAAAGAGGCAAGAGAGGTACAGAAAGAGGCAGGCAGGGGCAAAAAGAAGGAAGAGAAGTGCAGAAAGAGACAAGAGATTTTCTGAAAGAAGCAACAGTGTAAAAAGAACCAAGAGAAGTGCAGAAAGAGGCAAGTGACGTGCAGAAAAAAGCAAGAGCAGTGCACAAAGAACCATCAGAGGTGCTGAAAGAGGCGCGAAGTGTGCAGAAAGAGCAAGAGAAGTGCAGAAAGAGGCAAGAGAGGTACAGAAAGAGGCAAGAGAGGTGCAGAAACAGTCAGGAAAGGTACAAAAACAGGGAACAGGGATGCAGAAAAAGGCAAGAGAGGTTCAGAGAGAGAAAAGAGGGGTGCAGACAAGCCAGAGAGCTGCTGAAAGAGGTAAGTGATGTGCAGAAATGAGCAAGAGAGGTGCAGAAAGAGGCGATAGAAGTACAGAAAGAAGCAACAGAGGTGCAGAAAGAGGCAAGAGGGGTGCAGAAAGAGGTGAGAGAAGTGCAGAAAGAAGCAAAAGAGGTGCTCAAAGAGGCAAGAGGATGCAGAAAGAGGCAAGAGCATTGCAGAAAGAACCAGGAGAAGTGCAGAAAGAAGCAACAGAGGTGCAGAAGGAGGCACGAGGGGTACAGAAAGAAGGAAGAGAAGTGCAGAAAAAAGCAACAGCAGTGCTGAAAGAGGCATTAAGGGTGCAGCAAGAGGCAAGAGAAGTGCAAAAAGAAGCAACAGACGTATAGAAAGAGGCAAGAGTCATGCAGAAAGAGGAAAGACTGGTACAGAAGAAAGAGAGTGAGGTACAGAAACAGGCAAGTGAGGTGCAGAAAGAGGCAAGACAAGTATAGAAAGAGGCAAGGGAAGTGCAGAAACAGGTAAGAGAAATGCACAAAGAGGCAAGAGAGGAGCAGAAAGAGGCAAGAGAGGTGTAGAATGAAGAAAGAGAAGTACAGGAAGAGGCAAGTGAGATGCAGAAAGAGGGAACATGGGTACAGAAAGAGTAAAGAGAGGTGCAGAAAAAAGCAACAGAAGTGCTGAAAGAGGCAAGTGAGGTGCAGAAAGGGGCAAGTGAAGCGCAGAAAGAAGACAATGAGGTGTAGAAAAAAGAAGAAAGGTGCAGAAAGAAGCAAGGGTAATGCAGAAAGAAGCAAGAGAGGCAAAGGAAGAAGAGAGGTTTGTGCATCATAAGTACCAATTTAACACCCACATTTAGCAATAAGTAACACATGACCATTCCAGCTTTGCAAAGAGCCTTCCACTACGCTGTAACACGTGACACTGTATTTTTGGGAACATTTGAGCCATTTGAGCTAGAAACAAGGCTTTTTTTATTCAAATCTGCAGATTAGGCAGCAGATGATGGAATATTTGGCAAATGCGGAAAATGTTTAATTATAAAAAAATTGGTGCAGCCAGTCACATAATTCCAGTAGCCCTGCTCATACCTCCGACTAGGTCCAGAAGTGCTCCTCAGTGGTTCCTTCTTTTTTTGTGTCTCATGGAGTTTATAGTTTAGTTTCTGTGGAATCCAGGAAGACTAAACCTGATGTTACCACTCCACAACACAGTTTACAATACCACATAATTACTCTCCAAAACACATAATCAGATGCCACATAATTCCTATACACGAAATACCACAAACTTTCTATCCAAATAATTTCACTGCACAACATAGCACATTATTCCACCAGACACAACGTACATCCACTCCACTGAACTCCAAAAAACATTAGTAATAAACTTTTAGATTTACAATACCAACAACTCTTACAAATGCTTCTTTAACTGGTACTCGCATTTGCAGAGTGGTGCAGAAAGGGGACTTGGCCTTTGGCCAGTGCTCAGGAATTCCGCTGCGTAGGACTTACAGGAGATACCAGGAGGGCTTCTTGGCCCCCAAAGTCCCGCAGGAGTAAAGTGGACATCATCCCTTAACTAGTACTGCACCAGGAGGTGCGTTTGCAGAGTGATGAATAAAAGTGGGCGTGGCCTCCTAAGACCTCTTAGTAAACCCACTGTGTGGGACTTAGTGGAGGTAATAGGACTAGCTATTCCCCACCACTCTGCAAATGCACTCCCTGGTGCGCTCTTGGATGGGGATTAAAGTCCCCTTCGCAGATGGGGGTCTTTAGTGCCCAACTAGCCTACCTGATATCTCCAGTATACTCCAGATAGTGGGATTTGCTTATAGGTTGATGCAGGCCATTCCCCCTTTCTCCACCACTCTGCAAACGCACCTCCTACCATGTTCTAAGTTGGGGGATTGAGTCCCCTTCATTCCTGAAGGTCCCTGGGGTCCAGCTAGCCCACCAGGTACATCCAGTAAGCCCCACACAGCTGGATTGCTGAGAGTGGTCCAAACCCACGCCCCCTTTTTACACCACTCTGCAAACGCACCTCCTGGCGCACTGCTGCTTGGGGGATGAAGTCCACTTGTGTCCTGAGGTCCTCAGGACACAAGAGGACCTTAGCGCCCAACCAGGAGGAAGGCTGCATGGCCCCTTCCTGAGGCCAATAATGATCCAAGGACCCCATGTTCTGGGGCATTGCCTCGTTGTTTTTTTTTACAGAAGATTATGGAAGAAGGGTCGTGTGGCCCCCCTTCCCTTGGCTACTTCTTGCCCCAGGAACCCCATCCCCCTGGTCCGGCCTTCCTTTTTTAAAATAAATAAATTAAATAAAGGGGAGGATGGCCCAGTGGCCCGCCTCCCAGGCCACTTCTGGCCCCTTGGACCCCACCCCGGGACCTGGCCTCTTTGATGGGGACCGTGGGGGGAGCCTCAATGCCCCCAAGGTCCCAGCCGGCTCCAGGCGGCATTGCTTTTGGGTAAGGGATGCTGCTAACATGCAGCTCCCCTTGCCCAAAAGCAATTCTGCTTCGCTTCATGGAAGCAGAGTTTTCTATGGCAGGGTAGGAGCAGTGCTCCCGCCCTGCCATAGCAAACAGCAATGCCCCGGGGTGGGCACCCCTGGACATTGCAGGAGCCGGCCCTGGGGGGTGGTGGTCCTCAGGGCCATCGAGAGCTCCAGGAGGGAAGCTGCATGCCCCCCCTACATTTGCACAGCCCCGAGGGGGTTGTGGTCCCCGCGGCTGGCGATCCACAACGGACCCCGGTATTTCAATATCAGTACCCCGGAGAGGTTGTGGTTTCAGGGTCAGTGTGAGGGGGATCCAATCCCCACATGCTTTGTTTTTACAAGTAGCCCCGGGGAGGAGGCGGTCAACGGGGCTGTGGAGGTCCATGTGCCCCCTGCATTTCAAAAACAAGGTACCAGGGAGGTGCTGGTCCCCGGGGCTGCGGGGTGCCACGTGCCCCCTGCACATAATTAACTAAGTCCCAGGGAGGTGGTGGCCGCTAATTAATTGTGCATTTCCCCCTGGGACTTGGCCCACCCAGGGGCTTATAGAAAACGAAGTGTGGGCGCCCGCGCTTCATTTATTTGAAATTTTTTTGGCCTGATTCGCGCACCCAGTGAAAATTCAGTCTATTAATTATTTTTTTAGTGGTTTTCTTTGGCCCTGGGGGTCCTTTTGAGCGCCCTGACCAGGCCCGGGGATCAGGGTGTTTCTACCCTGCCAGTTTTTCTTGTTTTTTCATGTTTTTTTTTACTGTTTTCTTGTGACTCAGTTACTGTGTCACAAGATCACTGCCAACACATTCTGGTTTGGAGTGGTGGCAGCCAATCAGAATTAGGCTTGTGCTCGGGAGGATTTGCGGCTCCTCCTCTGTGCTCAGATATCAATATATATTTTTTTAATTTCTCAGGAACTACTGAACAGATTTATACCATTTAAAAATAAGGTCGCTTTCTGAACCAAGAGCTAACTTTTTGTCAAATTGGTGTAATTCCGTTCAGCAGTTCAGGCTGCCAAAAATTCCTATGGAAACTAACATGGGCAAAACGCATTTTGGGACCCCCTTTTTTCTCACCCATCGCTGGACGAATCACCCCAAACTTTCAAGACAGGAACTGACCTGAGCTGGTCATTAGTTTGGAAAATTTTGCGAAGATTCGGCCCAAAGATATTGGCAAAAAAAATTATGCTTTTTGAATAGAAACAAGGTCCTAACTATAACTACCTGCAGGTAATATATATACATATATAAATATATATATCTATATATCTATATATATATATATATATATCCTGGCTCCAAAGCTTCACCCGCTTCTCCCACACTTAGTCACTGCTACTGTGCCCTCGCTCAGCCAACCGCCTCCGTGTACTGCGTTATATCGGAAGGGACAAAGATAATTCAGCTCGTCTTACCCCGTTTCCGATGCTTTGGATGTCATCAAATGGGCGGGGATTTTACTCTCCGATCAATCCTTTTCGGCGGTGGCGGTGCTCTCGTTTCATAAAAATCCTGGCTCCAAAGTTACACCACAAAAAAACGAGTCACTCCTTTGAGCGGGTGCCGCTTACACGGTGGCGTATCCGTGCTAAACAAATGCAGGCTCCAAAGTCTTTCTCTCCATTCTGAGAAAAAACAAACAGCACTCCCGGGCACAGTTGCAAGAAAAGTGGGTTTAATTACGCCTTCGACAGACGCGTTTCGGGAGAACACTCCCTTCTTCCGTGTCAAACACCCGCGCAATGCGCGCCATCCTTTTTAAAAAAACAATGATTGACGGTCACAAGACACAAATGAGGGACACGCTCACTGAGAATATGCGTGGGCGCCATCTTGTAACTGCTAAAATGCATTACAAAAATATACACTTCGTATAATATTATCACGTTTAAGTTGCGCATCAATATTGCATCTTAAGCATTGTAAAACATATCGTTTTAGTCTATGTTATCTTGCCGTGGATCGGCAAAGCAACCCTGCCGGGTTTCTAGGTCCCATCATTATCGTTGTCAGTAAAAAACAATTTTATGTTTTTAACATTACAGAATTCCACTCTTAAACACACAACCTATGCAAACAAGATCTATTATATATACTTCAATTGATTATTTCATTTCCTGGGAAAAATATTCCTTTCGGCAGATCCCTGCCAAAATAAGTAAAAAAGATTTTCACAGATTCATCTGACACTTCATATTTCAAAAACATTACATCACAGCAACAGCATTCATTGTTATTTTTACAGGTCATAAGTGTACGGACAACTCCTCACCACTAATAAGCCCATCAGGTGCCTTAGTTTGCATATCTACTATATATCTAGACTCCAGTCTCCTGAGCTTTAATAACCTATCACCCCCTCTGGGTGTCTCGGGTACTTGATCTAGACAGAAGTATTGGAGGAGATTTCTATCACTCTGATGTTTGATTGCAAAGTGTCTCGCAACCGGATATGTAAAATCCTTTTTGGCTATTGCCCGCATGTGCTCCAGTATCCTCAGTTTTACGGGATTGATGGTGCTCCCTACGTAGTTTAGTTTGCACGGGCATCTCAAACAATATACCGCATAATTGGTGTGACAGGACAGGAATTTGGTTATTCTTCTGCCTTCCGTCACTCCATTGACCTGGTATGTGAGGACTCTCCTACTGTGAGCACAAGCTTTGCATTTCCCGCAAGGAAAGAAGCCTTTGGCTTCATGTAAGGTACCTTTGGTCGTGATTATAGGGTCCATATGACTATGTACCAGTTGGTCCCGTATGGACCTAGCCTTTTTAAATGTTATTAGGGGCCTCTGAGGTATGTCTGGACCAATGATATGGTCCGTCTTCAGGACGTGCCAATGTTTATTTATCATCGATCTAAGCCAGCCAGCATCCTGTGAGAATGTAGTTATCATTCTAAACTTCTCCTGGTCATTTGAGGTTTTCACCTTCTTCTCAAACAGTTTGTCCCTGGCCAGCCGATCTACTCTCTGCAAGGCATTGTCCAAGAATTCCACCCTATACCCTCTGGCTATGAACCTCTTTTTGCTCTCATCTGCCGCCTGTTGAAAATCACTGTCTAATGTGCAGTTTCGTTTAAGTCTTAAAAATTCCCCGTACGGGATACTTCTGATAAGACTCTTAGGATGACTGGTGGAAGCATGCAACGTGCTGTTGCCCGCTGTGGGCTTTCAATACAATGATGTTTTTATAGTACCGTCTGCAATTTCCACCTTCAGATCAAGATAACTCGCTGCCACCGAGCTTACCTGTCCCGTGAATATCAGATTACAGACATTATCATTCAGCACAGATATATAACTTTCTGCCTCAGTGACTGACCCATCCAAAATCAGGAACAGGTCGTCTATATACCTGTACCATGAAACGATCTTTTCAGACCATCTTGCATTCTGTGGGGCCCAGGCTACCTGCTCCTCCCACCAGCCCACGAATAAATTTGCGTAGCTGGGGGCGAAGCAGGAGCCCATCGCCGTCCCTGAGATCTGTCTAAACATCCTTTCCTCAAACAAGAAGATATTATTCAACAGACAGAAATCAATTAATTCCAACAGCATCTGATTGTGTATAGCATGCTTCAATGGTTTTTTTCCCAAGAAATATTCAACTGCTCAAAGACCTAATGTGCGGTCTATGCATGTGTATAGACTGGTGATGTCAAGAGTTATAAAGCAGTATGATGATTGCCATTTTATTTGTTCAACATGTTCAATGAAATCTGCAGAGTCTCTGATGTACGATTTCAAGGTGAGGACTGAGTCAAACAAGAAAAAATCTAGGAATTTGGATAGACTTTCAGTTAACCCCCCCATTGAAGAAACTATGGGTCGCCCCGGTGGTCTGTTCAGGTCTTTATGAATCTTGGGCAGATAATAAAACGTGGGCAAAATGGGGTTACTCGTTTTCAAAAAAAGGTACTCCTCCACATCCAGCATTTGGTTATCATGCCATTTCTTTAATAGCCGATGTAGATTCTCCACACTTTCCAAGTACACTTTTCTGGTAGTTTTTTCATAGCAGTGTACATCGCCTAATTGGTGCATCGCCTCCTCAATATATTGTTCCCTAGATAGGAGAACAATATTCCCCCCCTTGTCTGCAGGTTTGCAAATGATTGAATGATCATCCATTAGATCTTTGAGAGCCTTTCTTTGTTCCTTCGTCACATTGTCAAACTTTCTCTTCGACAGTTTCTTCCCCCGGAAATTCCTCAGCTCCCTGATGACCAAATCCGAGAAGGTGTCGATTGCGTCTGAAGGTAATTGTGGAACGAACTTACTGGGGGGCTTCAACCCACTATGTGGAGCATCTGGCACTATATCTATGTTCACTAATCTTTGTGACAGCGTCGTAGATGTCAATAATTGTCCTCCGTCGCTCTCCCTGCGGAGGTTCTCCAAAAGTTCACATGCTGTGAGATCATTGACATTGAGTAAGTCAGTTTCTCTATTGGTGATCTTCATTAATCTATTTTCTTTGGGGGTGGGTTTGGTTTTGTAGAATTTGTGTAGCTTCATTTTTCGAACGAATTTAAAAAAGTCTATCCTAGTTTGGGTGTATTCGATGTCATCATTAGGGCAAAAGGTGAGTCCTAGTTTCAAAATTGATTCTTCATCAGGAGTTAAAACTCTATTAGAGAGGTTGACGATGGTCAAAAGATCTTGATTGTTTACCACCTGCCTCCCCTCTTGCTCCTTGTTACTCGGGTATTTTGGTTCTGTTTGGCTCTTCCTCTTCCTCTTCCGCCCACCTCTTCTGGTTTTTCTCCTGCTTCCGGGGGTTTGTTTTTTCCTCCCCTTAGCCAGTTCTGGCGGATGAGTTTGAATTCCTGTTGAAAAGGAGTCTTCAATACCGAGGCAGACGAGCCTGCCGCTTCGTCTCCAGATTGTTCTTCCTCTGTGACTTCTGACTCCGAGGTTTCAACCCTTTGCACCATAGTTGTTTTCGACATCTGATTCTTGCTTGCCATATCCTTTCTTGTTTGGTCATATTTTTTCGCGAATGTCAGGACCCTGCCCATTGCGTAGTCCCTTTCATCGCGATCAAATTTTTCTTGTTTACGAATTTTAATCTTGGTCTCGTACTTTTCCAACCTTTTCTTCATGGCTTGTCTGAGTTGGTCCTGTTGATCTTTTTCCAGGTTGGCAACCAGCTCTTCCTCCAAGGCTTCAATCTCCTTTAAAGTGCGATCTCTATCACTCCATGCGAACTGTATCAGGATTTCCAGCATCCCTTTGCACGACAATTTGATGTGTGCCGCCCAGGCTTCTAACAGAAGTGGATCCGGGTTTTCATACGCTGGAACCGTGAAGATGCGCAAACCTCTTGGGACTCTTTCTACTTCAATGTAGCTTTGTAACGAAGTACCCTCCCACCATTTGCGCACCTCCCTCTCATACAGTCTTTCCAATGTCATATATTGGTTGGCCAAAGTACTTTTCCCAATAACTTTGTCTTTCACAGGTTGTGTGATATCAGGATTCTTGTTCTTAAACATGTCGACCGCCGCTTCCCTGCGTTCAGTTACATTAAACATGTTCGTGTTTGAAAAGGCGTTCAATAGTGAAGCTCCAAGCCCGGAATTCACCCAATTCTCCAACACTTAGTCACTGCTACTCTGCCCTCGCTCAGCCAACCGCCTCCGTGTACTGCGTTATATCGGAAGGGACAAAGATAATTCAGCTCGTCTTACCCCGTTTCCGATGCTTTGGATGTCATCAAATGGGCGGGGATTTTACTCTCCGATCAATCCTTTTCAGCGGTGGCGGTGCTCTCGTTTCATAAAAATCCTGGCTCCAAAGTTACACCACAAAAAAACGAGTCACTTCTTTGAGCGGGTGCCGCTTACACGGTGGCGTATCCGTGCTAAACAAATGCAGGCTCCAAAGTCTTTCTCTCCATTCTGAGAAAAAACAAACAGCACTCCCGGGCACAGTTGCAAGAAAAGTGGGTTTAATTACGCCTTCGACCGACGCGTTTCGGGAGAACACTCCCTTCTTCCGTGTCAAACACCCGCGCAATGCGCGCAATCCTTTTTAAAAAAACAATGATTGACGGTCACAAGACACAAATGAGGGACACGCTCACTGAGAATATGCGTGGGCGCCATCTTGTAACTGCTAAAATGCATTACAAAAATATACACTTCGTATAATATTATCACGTTTAAGTTGCGCATCAATATTGCATCTTAAGCATTGTAAAACATATCGATAACATAGACTAAAACGATATGTTTTACAATGCTTAAGATGCAATATTGATGCGCAACTAAACGTGATAATATTATACGAAGTGTATATTTTTGTAATGCATTTTAGCAGTTACAAGATGGCGCCCACGCATATTCTCAGTGAGCGTGTCCCTCATTTGTGTCTTGTGACCGTCAATCATTGTTTTTTTAAAAAGGATGGCGCGCATTGCGCGGGTGTTTGACACGGAAGAAGGGAGTGTTCTCCCGAAACGCGTCTGTCGAAGGCGTAATTAAACCCAATTTTATTGCAACTGTGCCCGGAGTGCTGTTTGTTTTTTCTCAGAATGGAGAGAAAGACTTTGGAGCCTGCATTTGTTTAGCACGGATACGCCACCGTGTAAGCGGCACCCGCTCAAAGAAGTGACTCGTTTTTTTGTGGTGTAACTTTGGAGCCAGGATTTTTATGAAACAAGAGCACCGCCACCGCCGAAAAGGATTGATCGGCGAGTAAAATCCCCGCCCATTTGATGACATCGAAAGCGTCGGAAACGGGGTAAGACGAGCTGAATTATCTTTGTCCCTTCCGATATAACGCAGTACACGGAGGCGGTTGGCTGAGCGAGGGCACAGTAGCAGTGACTAAGTGTGGGAGAAGCGGGTGAAGCCCGGGCTCGGAGCTTCACTATTGAACGCCTTTTCAAACACGAACATGTTTAATGTAACTGAACGCAGGGAAGCGGCGGTCGACATGTTTAAGAACAAGAATCCTGATATCACACAACCTGTGAAAGACAAAGTTATTGGGAAAAGTACTTTGGCCAACCAATATATGAAATTGGAAAGACTGTATGAGAGGGAGGTGCGCAAATGGTGGGAGGGTACTTCGTTACAAAGCTACATTGAAGTAGAAAGAGTCCCAAGAGGTTTGCGCATCTTCACGGTTCCAGCGTATGAAAACCCGGATCCACTTCTGTTAGAAGCCTGGGCGGCACACATCAAATTGTCGTGCAAAGGGATGCTGGAAATCCTGATACAGTTCGCATGGAGTGATAGAGATCGCACTTTAAAGGAGATTGAAGCCTTGGAGGAAGAGCTGCTTGCCAACCTGGAAAAAGATCAACAGGACCAACTCAGACAAGCCATGAAGAAAAGGTTGGAAAAGTACGAGACCAAGATTAAAATTCGTAAACAAGAAAAATTTGATCGCGATGAAAGGGACTACGCAATGGGCAGGGTCCTGACATTCGCGAAAAAATATGACCAAACAAGAAAGGATATGGCAAGCAAGAATCAGATGTCGAAAACAACTATGGTGCAAAGGGTTGAAACCTCGGAGTCAGAAGTCACAGAGGAAGAACAATCTGGAGACGAAGCGGCAGGCTCGTCTGCCTCGGTATTGAAGACTCCTTTTCAACAGGAATTCAAACTCATCCGCCAGAACTGGCTAAGGGGAGGAAAAAACAAACCCCCGGAAGCAGGAGAAAAACCAGAAGAGGTGGGCGGAAGAGGAAGAGCCAAACAGAACCAAAATACCCGAGTAACAAGGAGCAAGAGGGGAGGCAGGTGGTAAACAATCAAAATCTTTTGACCATCATCAACCTCTCTAATAGAGTTTTAACTCCTGATGAAGAATCAATTTTGAAACTAGGACTCACCTTTTGCCCTAATGATGACATCGAATACACCCAAACTAGGATAGACTTTTTTAAATTCGTTCGAAAAATGAAGCTACACAAATTCTACAAAACCAAACCCACCCCCAAAGAAAATAGATTGATGAAGATCACCAATAGAGAAACTGACTTACTCAATGTCAATGATCTCACAGCATGTGAACTTTTGGAGAACCTCCGCAGGGAGAGCGACGGAGGACAATTATTGACATCTACGATGCTGTCACAAAGATTAGTGAACATAGATATAGTGCCAGATGCTCCACATAGTGGGTTGAAGCCCCCCAGTAAGTTCGTTCCACAATTACCTTCAGACGCAATCGACACCTTCTCGGATTTGGTCATCAGGGAGCTGAGGAATTTCCGGGGGAAGAAACTGTCGAAGAGAAAGTTTGACAATGTGACGAAGGAACAAAGAAAGGCTCTCAAAGATCTAATGGATGATCATTCAATCATTTGCAAACCTTCAAACAAGGGGGGGAATATTGTTCTCCTATCTAGGGAACAATATATTGAGGAGGCGATGCGCCAATTAGGCGATGTACACTGCTATGAAAAAACTACCAGAAAAGTGTACTTGGAAAGTGTGGAGAATCTACATCGGCTATTAAAGAAATGGCATGATAAACAAATGCTGGATGTGGAGGAGTACCTTTTTTTGAAAACGAGTAACCCCATTTTGCCCACGTTTTATTATCTGCCCAAGATTCATAAAGACCTGAACAGACCACCGGGGCGACCCATAGTTTTTTCAATGGGGGGGTTAACTGAAAGTTTATCCAAATTCCTAGATTTTTTCTTGTTTGACTCAGTCCTCACCTTGAAATCATACATCAGAGACACTGCAGATTTCATTGAACATGTTGAACAAATAAAATGGCAATCATCATACTGCTTTATAACTCTTGACATCACCAGTCTATACACATGCATAGACCGCACATTAGGTCTTCGAGCAGATGAATATTTCTTGGGAAAAAAACCATTGAAGCATGCTATACACAATCAGATGCTGTTGGAATTAATTGATTTCTGTCTGTTAAATAATATCTTCATGTTTGAGGAAAGGATGTTTAGACAGATCTCAGGGACGGCGATGGGCTCCTGCTTCGCCCCCAGCTACACAAATTTATTCGTGGGCTGGTGGGAGGAGCAGGTAGCCTGGGCCCCACAGAATGCAAGATGGTCTGAAAAGATCGTTTCATGGTACAGGTATATAGACGACCTGTTCCTGATTTGGGATGGGTCAGTCACTGAGGCAGAAAGTTATATATCTGTGCTGAATGATAATGTCTGTAATCTGATATTCACGGGACAGGTAAGCTCGGTGGCAGCGAGTTATCTTGATCTGAAGGTGGAAATTGCAGACGGTACTATGAAAACATCCTTGTATAGAAAGCCCACGGCGGGCAACAGCACGTTGCATGCTTCCAGCAGTCATCCTAAGAGTCTTATCAGAAGTATCCCGTACGGGGAATTTTTAAGACTTAAACGAAACTGCACATTAGACAGTGATTTTCAACAGGCGGCAGAGGAGAGCAAAAAGAGGTTCATAGCCAGAGGGTATAGGGTGGAATTCTTGGACAATGCCTTGCAGAGAGTAGATCGGCTGGCCAGGGACAAACTGTTTGAGAAGAAGGTGAAAACCTCAAATGACCAGGAGAAGTTTAGAATGATAACTTCATTCTCACAGGATGCTGGCTGGCTTAGATCGATGATAAATAAACATTGGCACGTCCTGAAGACGGACCATATCATTGGTCCAGACATACCTCAGAGGCCCCTAATAACATTTAAAAAGGCTAGGTCCATACGGGACCAACTGGTACATAGTCATATGGACCCTATAATCACGACCAAAGGTACCTTACATGAAGCCAAAGGCTTCTTTCCTTGCGGGAAATGCAAAGCTTGTGCACACAGTAGGAGAGTCCTCACATGGAGTGACGGAAGGCAGAAGAATAACCAAATTCCTGTCCTGTCACACCAATTATGCGGTATATTGTTTGAGATGCCCGTGCAAACTAAACTACGTAGGGAGCACCATCAATCCCGTAAAACTGAGGATACTGGAGCACATGCGGGCAATACCAAAAAAGGATTTTACATATCCGGTTGCGAGACACTTTGCAATCAAACATCAGAGTGATAGAAATCTCCTCCAATACTTCTGTCTAGATCAAGTACCCGAGACACCCCGAGGGGGTGATAGGTTAATAAAGCTCAGGAGACTGGAGTCTAGATATATAGTAGATATGCAAACTAAGGCACCTGATGGGCTTAATAGTGGTGAGGAGTTGTCCGTACACTTATGACCTGTAAAAATAACAATAAATGCTGTTGCTGTGATGTAATGTTTTTGAAATATGAAGTGTCAGATGAATCTGTGAAAACCTTTTTTACTTATTTTGGCAGGGATCTGCCGAAAGGGATATTTTTCCCAGAAAATGAAATAATCAATTGATGTATATATAATAGATCTTGTTTGCATAGGTTGTGTGTTTAAGAGTGGAATTCTGTAATGTTAAAAACATAAAATTCTTTTTTACTGACAACGATAATGATGGGACCTAGCAACCCGGCAGGGTTGCTTTAGCGATCCACGGCAAGATAACATAGACTAAAACGATATGTTTTACAATGCTTAAGATGCAATATTGATGCGCAACTTAAACGTGATAATATTATACGAAGTGTATATTTTTGTAATGCATTTTAGCAGTTACAAGATGGCGCCCACGCATATTCTCAGTGAGCGTGTCCCTCATTTGTGTCTTGTGACCGTCAATCATTGTTTCTTTAAAAAGGATGGCGCGCATTGCGGGGGTGTTTGACACGGAAGAAGGGAGTGTTCTCCCGAAACGCGTCTGTTGAAGGCGTAATTAAACCCACTTTTCTTGCAACTGTGGAAAAGTAAATTTTGCCATGTTCTGTGTCCCTACGCCTCATCCATCATATGTTATGTGTGCATGACCAATATGCATATGTTATTCCCCATGTCCGATTAATGACGCAATTCCAGTTGTGTCCACCTCTAGTATGTCATTTTCCAGTCCTCGTGAATACTACGAATATCAGGCCTATATAAAGTAATGTTGTCACGTTTCTCAGTACGCACGTTATTCCATTATAAAGTCCCCGTTTCCAGGCCTCAACAGGGCCCGGACATCAGATTCAGCTCCTGTCTCCTGAAAGCCTCGCTGAGGAGCGATACAGCCCCCACCTGTATCCTCGACCCTTCACTTACTTCCTGCCTCGCAGTGCCCGGTGCAGCTTGGCTCTGCCTCTGAGTCTGCCAAGAGTATGTTATGATTCCAGCTATCAGTTCAGTCCTTCTCCTCTGCATTCCTAAGCCACTGAACTGCATCAATAGTTTCCGTCATTGTCTAGCCTATTCGGCTCCACGTTAGAGAAATACTGTATTAATGGTCATTTAATATTCTTCATCACGCACTACATGTAGAATAATGCATGGTCCAGTCTTAGAATCAAGTTAGCTTTTCCCCTCATGACTTCTAGTTTATATCAACATGTTCCCTAAACATCAGATACCAGATAGGGTTTAGGTACATGTCGCTCCGACCCTCCAGACTCTAGTCTCTGCTCCTAGCACAGAGTTCGTAGCCCCCAGCTTCTCCTAGTAACACGTCATTGCCAGTTTTCGCGCACCATTAGGTTAGAGGTCCCGGCTCCTTAGGTAGCCCCCTCCTATGTTTCCGCCCATTCATGACATATTCTGTTACGTTTGCATCACATGTCTATGTATACTCCCAGTTACACCTACTTTTACTGTTATCTCTCGCGACTGCTACGCGTCACGCCTTCTGCTCCACCCACTGCTACGCCTACTGCAATGTAATGCTATGTGTTTGCGCTATGTATATAAGTCAATGTATTGTTATTAAAAGTTAGCGCGCTCATCCCAGATCAAGCCCCGGCAGCTGCTGGGCCCCAGTTGTCCTGCTGGGCCCTGTCACCTCTGTTCTATGCAGGTTGTCCTGATCCTGTCCTTATGCTGTAATAAACCTGCAGAAACTCCTACTACCTCGAATCTTGACTCTTATTTTATTGAGCTATCTGTTATTCATTCATTCATTAAAAAATAGATCCGGTATTATTTATTTATATACCACATAATGGCGCCCGAACAGGGACTTGCCCTTTCCCCACGCGTCGGTGAAGCCACGCCGACCCCCTGACCCTCTGCAGTCGTGACGGAACCATACCGTGCACTGGCAGATATTTCTGCTCCAAGTATCCCTCAGGCCCACGGAGGAGACGGAGGAGGCGGTCCAGCATCCAAACGAGACGGTGGAGGAACGCGGCGAGTCCCGACCAGAGCCCAAGCCGAGAGTCCAAGGTCCGAGGTATCCGGAGGCCCACCTGTAACTAAAGTCCGAAGTTCGTCGTCCGTCGTCCAGTCCAGTCCGAGGCCTTCCGTTCCGTGCTGCCCGGTGAGTACCATTGCTGGGGTAGTATCTAGACAGGGTCAGTCTAAATTGACTCCTGGTCCGTGGGTTGGTGGTGCCCAGACTCACAAACGAAGTGTTCACCTAGGTGGATACGGGTCTTGATGCGTCCCTTTATGGGACCGGTATGTTCCGTACTGTTACAGCAGTGCATCCAGTAACTCTAGTCTGTTCCGTTCTCGAGAAATTCTGTTCTGTTTCTGTTCTCAGTATTCCAGGTAATATTCTGTTCGAACTGTTATTTATAATGTTCTTCATGTATTTTAATGTTGTGGTATGAGTGTGACGTGATTTTGTGTTTTCATTGTGTATTGTATTGTGTCCAGATTACAGTTCAGTCATGCCTATATTTTCCAAGTTACGTCAGTTAAAAACTAGAAAGGGTCTGTTAGAGGAAGCAGTTCCTGTCCCGCCCAGGGACAGTCCAGGTCACTTTATGTATCAGAAACATGGCATAAGCGCCATATTGTATCTAGATTTATGGGTAGAGTATACCAAACAGTTAGAAGAAAAGTATAGATGGCCCGTATCGGGTACATGGGATGCCGAATGTATCATGCGAGTAGAAGAAGCATTATGGAAAAAGAAAGCCAGACAGTCACAGAAAGATGCCATCGAGTTCTACCACTTTTCCAGACGAAATAGTGGCACAAATGTTTCTGAAATTGCCCCCAGCCGAGCAACGACTGGTGGGTACGTATATGATTCAGCACCTCATTACTCTGTATGAGGGTCAACATTCTGATCCAGGCCCGTTACACGATATCCTGAACGAGTTACTCCAGTATAGATGGAGAGGTCTAGGTACCGATTTAATTAGTGTTATTCTAGAACAGCGTTACAAATACAGAACGTTTCTGAATCCGCATTTTGTTCATGTCTCACCCCCAGAAAGTAAATCATTTTACATAGACAGACAGAATCCGTTACGAGAAGTCCACCCAGTCCAAGGGGCGGGTGGCGTAATGCAACGAGTGTTTGTATACACTCCGATTTCAAAGATGGAACTTCTTGAAATGAAGAAATTAATTCCCTGTCATGACAAAGATCCAGCAGGGTTCCATAGAGAATTAAAAGACATGCTCCGTATGGGAGAATACACTTACCCAGATATCATTAAAATGTTAAAGGTCCTGTTACCCGCAGGGGTGTATGAAAAGTTAAAGGAAAAGGAATGGGAGGTGGGAGAGAAAAAGATCGATTGGACAGCTCTGGAAGCTGAAGACAAGGCACGAGTACCAGGTACCGGTCTTGGAGATAAATGTAAAGAATTACCAGAATTACTGATTCAAGTTTTACCTAGATTATTGACAACAAGGAAAGAAGACTGGGATGCAATCTCAGCCTGTAAACAGAAACAAGATGAAGATATTAGTGATTTTTATTCTAGATTTGAGAAATGTTTCAGTATTAACAGTGGTCTCAAGACAAGTAGTGAGTCATACCCTCACCTTTTCGTTACCAAATTAGTCGAGAATTCAAGTCCACAAATTAAAAATCGAGTTTTGAAAGTCGAAAGCACCTGGCAAGCAAATACCCCGTCCCAGATGCTCCAGATGCTCCAGTACCACCAGAATAGAATCAGGGAAGAGCAAGAACACGAGAGAAAACGTATGAAAGACACGAAAATGAAAGTACTAGTTGCACAATCTGTTCCTCAAGACAGTCAGAAGAGGGGTCCGAATCAAGCCAGTCATCCTGCAGCTCCCGTTAAAGGGAACTGCAATTATTGTAAACAGCCAGGTCATTTTATAAACGAGTGTGCAGTTCTGAAACATAATATAGCTACTGGTAAGACTAAAGAAAGACCACGTCCGCCTAGACAAGAACAAGTTTCACAGATTCCTCAGTCACAGAATGCACAACAGACAGTTTCCGCACCGCAGCCTATTGCTGCAACACAGCACGTTACATCGCAGATGTACCAGTATGCTCAGACAGAGTATCCAGAGTACCAGCCATATTCATGAAACAGCCTAGAGAGGGAGGTAGGCTTGCCTCTCATCGAGATACCTGTAGATCAAGAAGGTCCCTATGTTCACAGTCAAGTATTAGGGAAAGACAGAAAGTTTTTGATCGATACAGGGGCAAGTAGGACCACAATTAGTCATGCCGAAGTTCCAGGGGCTCCGCTCTCAGGCTCAAGAAATGTTTCCCTTGGATTTTCAGGAAAGCCAATAGTTAATGAGATATCAAAGCCAGTTACTCTAGAAGTAGGTCCATTGTCCCGTACTACTGATCTGTTACTTACTAAGTCATGTCCAGAAAATCTGTTAGGCATTAAGACACTGAAAGAATTAGGTGCAGTTATTTGCTGTTCCCCAGAGGGAATACGTCTGTTCCTACGTGACTTCAAGGGTCACTATGTATTACGAGATTTTGATTCCAGACTGTGTAAAGTTCCGCAGCATTTATGGGCGCAAGGTCCAACTGATGTAGGTTACATGCAAATCACACCCCATCGTGTGACTCTCAAACCAGGTGTAGTGTTACCACGAATCAGACAGTACAGATTGCCACCTGAGGCTGTAGCAGCCTTGTCCAAAATTATTGACGAGCTCATGGCTCAAGGAGTAGTTGTAGAAACTGACTCCAATGTATGTAATTCTCCGATCATTCCAGTCATGAAACGTACTGATCCGAAGGCACCCCCAGTATATCGATTAGTGATTGATTTACGAGAGCTTAACAAATGTATTATTCCTCAGTACCCAGTTGTCCCAGATATTTCTTCCCTGTTAACAGCCATTGATTCCGAAGCCATGTTCTTCACTGTTATTGACCTCAAGAATGCATTTTTCAGTGTTCCAATTCATCCAGACAGCCAGTTTCTTTTCGGATTTTGTTTAAACGGAAGGAGCTATATGTTTACACGCGCTCCTCAAGGTTTCACAGAAAGCCCTAGTATTTACAGTCAAGCACTCAAGAGACAACTAGACAACATTCACATGCCAACTGACACTGCCCTGCTCCAGTATGTCGATGATCTCCTGATCACAGCCCGTTCTGAACGTGACTGCGAGCGAGCATCCCTTACAGTCTTGTATTTTCTAGCCGAGATGGGGCACAAGGTGTCACCCTCGAAGCTTCAATTCTGTGTCCAGCAAGTGGTATACTTAGGACACTTGCTGTCCAAGAGGGGTAGACAGTTGACACCCGACCGTATCCAGTTAATAGCGAGTCTTCCCCAGCCCAGAACCCAGAAGGAGGTACGTGCCTTTATTGGCCTTACTTCTTATTGTAGGCAATGGATTCCCCAGTATGCATTTCTAGCCAAGCCACTGATACAGTTAACGACACAGGAGGCAGCCGTATCGACTGTCCTCCCTTGGACATCTGAACATACACTTAGTTTCAATGAGTTAAAGAAAGCCCTATGTCAAGCTCCAGTTCTAGCTACACCGAACTACAGTAAGCCTTTTACACTTTTCGTTACTGAACGCGAAGGTACAGCGTTATCTGTTCTCACACAAGATCAAGCAGGACAATACAAGCCCTGTGCTTATTTTTCGAGCACATTAGATCCAGTCGCCCAGGCGTTGCCTGCGTGCCTCAAGTCAGTTGCAGCCACAGCACTAGCTATCAGACAAAGTGATTCCATAGTTTTAGGGCATTCCCTGACAGTACAAGTTCCACACTCCGTAGAAGTTCTTTTAAACCGAACACAAACTCAGCACTTGACAATTGCACGTTTAACAGGTTATGAATTGACACTGTTCCAGCCACACATAGAAATTAGACGCTGCAACGTTCTGAATCCTGCTACACTGTTACCATCAGTTAATTCAAATCCTGACCCACATGACTGTGTGGAAGTAGTTAACATTACGACAAAGCCAAGACAAGACCTGACAGACATTCCGTTACCAGATCCTGACCTGACACTTTATGTGGATGGTTCATGTATGAGAACTAGTACAGGAGAACTAGTCGCCGCGTATGCAGTGACTACTGACACCGAAGTTATTGAAACACACCGTATTGATACCCTGTCTGCTCAAGCAGCAGAGCTAGTTGCTCTGACACAAGCCTGTATACATGCCAAGAACCTGAAAGTTAATGTTTACACAGATTCACGTTACGCATTTGGAGTTGTACACGACTTCGGAGTGCTCTGGCAGGAGAGAGGTTTCATGACTTCTCATGGAACCAAGATCCAGCATGGTCTCCTTATTCAAGCCCTGTTAGATGCCATACATTTACCGACATCTATTGCTATCATGAAGTGCAAAGCACATACGAAAGTTACTGACATTATTTCCCAAGGTAATGATCTAGCAGATCGCACAGCCAAGCTTACAGCACAGACTCCAGACATTCCAGTTAATCAGACACATACTCCAGATCCGATTACATGCATGACAGTTAAGGACCCTACACAAGATGTCATAGATATCCAGTTACATGCTACCCCCGATGAAATCAAGAAATGGTCTGAACAAGGAGGGGTCCAGACAGATCAAGGATGGTTAACAAAGGGTAGAGCCACATGGTTTCTCCCCGATTCTATGGTTCAAGTCATTATCAATACCGCACATAGTCCAGCACATTTAGGAGAAAAAGCTATGTTAGACAGTATCCAGAACATTTGGTTCAACAAGCATTTACGAGCTGCAGCCAAGCAGAAAGTCCGTACCTGTATGATATGTTGTCAGTTTAACCCAGGTAAAAGTGTCCCGGTGGAACAAGGTGGTTTCCAGCCCCCTGACCACCCTTTTGAGGTCCTCCAGATGGATTATATTCAGATGGAGCGATGTCGAGGTTTCAAGTATGTCCTTGTAGTTGTATGCGCTTTGTCCAGATGGACAGAAGCATATCCAGTCCCAGATTACACAGCCGCGACCACTGCCAAGCAGTTGGTTCGTGAATTTTTCCCTAGATATGGACTCCCTAGAGTCGTATATTCTGATAACGGTCAGCCATTCTCCTCAGAGTTAATGAAGCACGTTTCCCTGTTGTTAGGGTACCAGTGGAAGTTCCATTGTGTACGCCATCCTGAAGCAGCCGGTCTCGTAGAGAGACATAATCAGACCCTGAAAATCCGTATTGCCAAAGTCTGTAAAGAAAAAGGTGTGGACTGGCTAGTAGCTCTGCCAGTCGCTTTGTTTTATATGCGCATGGTCGCACATTCCAGATCAGGTCTGTCCCCGTATGAGGTCGTATTCGGCCGCCCCCCTAACATGTGGGGTACTCCTAGACCCCGAAGTATTACCGATGTTTCATGTAATATGCTGACAGATTACCTAGCTTCCTTGATGTCTGCCCTCAACTCATGTCGTTCACAGGTTGCCGCCGCATTTCCAGACAATACCGAGGTGGCACCGCATGAAATCGTTCCAGGCTCCTTGGTGATGATCAGGAATTTCGACAGATCAAGTCCGCTGGAACCACGTTGGAAGGAGCCACGTCAGGTCCTCTTGACCACCCGTACTGCCGTCAAGTTGGAAGGCAGAAAAGGATGGATCCACCTTTCTCATATTAAACTTTTTAAAGGATTGAAACCAGTCTCCAAAAACATTTCCCAGGATTCGAAGGACTGCCAAAATATTGCTCTTAAGGACTGTCCCGCACAAGACATTATTACAACCCCTCCCTTGTTAGAGAAAACTCCGCAGCAGGAGTATAAGTTAAAGCTCAGGTCTAGTAAAATAAGTCAGTCAGTTTGATTGTATAAGTCCTCCCCTAGGTGAAACGGTTAGACTGTTTCTGACATGTATAAAATAGACCCCCATAGTGAGAGAGTCAGTCAAAATTCAATCAGATGTATCGTTTTTCTGAGTTTCATATTATTCATCAGCATAATAATTTCCTGCACCAGCTATGCGTTCTATCTGTATTTTCCAGTTCCTCATGTAAATATGTCTGCTAATGCTACAGTAGAGCACACGTTTAGTGATCTGCCTCCTCACGAATATTCATACCGCCTCGCTATGCGCAACAACACATTTATCCGTATGTTACATTACTCACACCAGACCAGCAATGCCACTAATTGTTGGGTGTGTGGTCGTCTCCCCCCTTTCCAGACACCGAAGGGAGTTCTGCCACTTTTTCCTTATCCATTCTCACATAATGGTTCGTGTGGAGCATGGTCCACGTTAACGTCATCCTCAACAGATATGTCTTTTCTTAACAGTACATGTTTTCCAGACAAGAAAGGTCTCCCCCACAGAACAGGTTTAGATCTAGAAAATGAAGTTTATAATTTAGGTAATTATTCGTCGAATTTCATGGTCCTGAATGTTCAGTCTGATACTACTCCAGACTTACCTGCTATTTCAGTACTACCAGTCAAAGGCGAATTATGTGTCCGTAGTTATGGTTCCATACATGTAGGCCATAGTGAATGTACTACTGTTATCCAGTATAGTGACAGTGGGAAATCTAATTTTAAAGCTTCACGTCATTCATATTTTGTTTGTGGTCAAACTGCATATGTCCGTCTGCCCCTCGATTGGGAGGGAACCTGTTACATTGCCTTCCTACTGCCACCTGTTTTCCTAGCCCCATCTGATTATCACAGAAACACACATCTAGTACACATTAGACATAGAAGGGAGTCCCCAATTGTCGACTATACTGAAACTACTCTAGAACAGTATACAGATTTCAATAAAGGTTTCTTCTTCTTTGTAGGACCTGTCCAGAATAGTAAACTGATCCGTAGGTTAACAAGAACCCTTGAAGCTGTAGTAAATGAGACTGCCTCTGCTCTAGGTAACTTAACCGAAGAACAATCTGCTATGAGATTTGTCGTTTTGCAAAATCGTCTCGTCCTTGACGTCATACTGGCCGATAGGGGCGGGGCCTGTAGAGTCATCGGATCTAGTTGCTGCATTTTCATTCCAAATAACGCGCCGTCTGTTTATTCAGCTATAACCAGACTCCATAAGATTGCCCATCTGTTACACCAAGATCCAGGCACCTGGACATGGTCCGGTTGGTTCTGGAATATAATTTCCGCCTGGGGATGGAAAGTCCTGTCCTTTCTAGGTATTGCAGTAGCGATTATATTTAGCTGCTGCCTCTGAATACAATGTGGCCCTGCGATTTGCAGCATGTGCGCTACCTCTTGTATTCCTAGTCCCAAGCCCCGTTCTAAATCCCGTTCCAAGACAATTCGAGACGAGCAAATGGTACTGTATGAAATGATAGACGGTATCATGAAAATTGATGTTTCCTGATGGAAACGTAGTGACAAGGAGGGAATGTGGAAAAGTAAATTTTGCCATGTTCTGTGTCCCTACGCCTCATCCATCATATGTTATGTGTGCATGACCAATATGCATATGTTATTCCCCATGTCCGATTAATGACGCAATTCCAGTTGTGTCCACCTCTAGTATGTCATTTTCCAGTCCTCGTGAATACTACGAATATCAGGCCTATATAAAGTAATGTTGTCACGTTTCTCAGTACGCACGTTATTCCATTATAAAGTCCCCGTTTCCAGGCCTCAACAGGGCCCGGACATCAGATTCAGCTCCTGTCTCCTGAAAGCCTCGCTGAGGAGCGATACAGCCCCCACCTGTATCCTCGACCCTTCACTTACTTCCTGCCTCGCAGTGCCCGGTGCAGCTTGGCTCTGCCTCTGAGTCTGCCAAGAGTATGTTATGATTCCAGCTATCAGTTCAGTCCTTCTCCTCTGCATTCCTAAGCCACTGAACTGCATCAATAGTTTCCGTCATTGTCTAGCCTATTCGGCTCCACGTTAGAGAAATACTGTATTAATGGTCATTTAATATTCTTCATCACGCACTACATGTAGAATAATGCATGGTCCAGTCTTAGAATCAAGTTAGCTTTTCCCCTCATGACTTCTAGTTTATATCAACATGTTCCCTAAACATCAGATACCAGATAGGGTTTAGGTACATGTCGCTCCGACCCTCCAGACTCTAGTCTCTGCTCCTAGCACAGAGTTCGTAGCCCCCAGCTTCTCCTAGTAACACGTCATTGCCAGTTTTCGCGCACCATTAGGTTAGAGGTCCCGGCTCCTTAGGTAGCCCCCTCCTATGTTTCCGCCCATTCATGACATATTCTGTTACGTTTGCATCACATGTCTATGTATACTCCCAGTTACACCTACTTTTACTGTTATCTCTCGCGACTGCTACGCGTCACGCCTTCTGCTCCACCCACTGCTACGCCTACTGCAATGTAATGCTATGTGTTTGCGCTATGTATATAAGTCAATGTATTGTTATTAAAAGTTAGCGCGCTCATCCCAGATCAAGCCCCGGCAGCTGCTGGGCCCCAGTTGTCCTGCTGGGCCCTGTCACCTCTGTTCTATGCAGGTTGTCCTGATCCTGTCCTTATGCTGTAATAAACCTGCAGAAACTCCTACTACCTCGAATCTTGACTCTTATTTTATTGAGCTATCTGTTATTCATTCATTCATTAAAAAATAGATCCGGTATTATTTATTTATATACCACACAACTGTGCCCGGGAGTGCTGTTTGTCTTTTTTCTCAGAATGGAGAGAAAGACTTTGGAGCCTGCATATATATATATATATATATTACGCTCAAAAACTTCTCCGTGTATGGAAAGAAGAGAGCAGCACTCCGGGGAGTTACTAAACAGCGTGCAGTTTATTTAGCACAAACAGACAAACGTTTCGGCAAAAAGCCTTCGTCGGTGTCACAACCCATAATCCAAAACACACCTTAAATAAAATCATGTGATGATTCATGAACATCAACAAGGGACTCAACCCTCAGGAGTACCATGAGCGCCATCTTAGAATGGTTTTCTAAGAATCAAAAACCATACAGATATAAACCATGAATTGGTTAAATCAAATAGGCAGAGGGCAAAATTCAATAATGCATTCAAATGATTGTACAAAAGATACAGCCGTGGATCGGCAGGGGTCCCTTGAGTGAAGAAAATAAACAAAATTCATGACCACATACAATAAAGTGCTGGAAATTATACACAGATATGTGCAAAGAGGAAATGGCCTACTTCATATCAGCAATCAAGACGAATATTATTAGGTGCTATAATTCCACCGTGAATAAATAGTAAAAGGAAAAGGTAATAGATCCTGCAACACAGCAGAACAAACAGCCGGACGTCCGTCCAGCGGGGTACGTTCACCACAAAATATATACAAATGATCACAACTGTACAAAAGAGAATGGTCATATTCATGAGATCCATCCAATCAAAAACCTGATTAATGTAGAGAGTGATCAAGGTCAGAATATATACACAAACATACAGATACTAGCACAATGTAAGAGGAGTGAGTTTCCGATGCGAGACAAAAAGTATATATACACAATTTACTGATGATGTTAAAGAAATATATATATATATATATATATATACATTGACTTGTAGAAGCTGGTGATCACCGTTAGTCTATAATTTGACCATGTAGTCTAAACACACTATATACACTATATACATATATACATTTTCATAAGTTGACCATACTTTCAAATAATCATGCATAGTATTATAGTGTACAGATGGTATAGAAACAAGATGGAATATCAGGTGCTAATGACTATGTACTCCTGTTCAGCCCTTCATTTCCCCAGGTGGACCACCATATCCTCACCACTATTCATACCCTTGGGGAACTTGGTGGACAGATCGATTATGTATCTAGACTCGAGGCGTCTAAGCCCTCTTAGTCTGTCTCCACCCCGTGGATTGAATTGGACATGGTCCAAGCCAAAGTAGCGTAATTTAGTTCTATCCTTTTGATGATGTTCGGCGAAATGCCTCGCTATATATATATATATATATATATATATATATATATATATATATATATATACCCAATTATGCAGGCTGCTAATGCCCAAGCCTCTTTTGAACGGTGAGCTGGCGGTGGGGTTGCGAACCCCTATAAAAAATTATCAAACACTGTTCAGATCTTCTGTTAAAGATGTTAATCCCAACACTGAAGAGAAAACACACTGCAGCTCTCATGCTTTTCCAAGAGTGTTTATTTGATTAGTGCAACAACACTGCCTAATGCATTTCAGAGCTCTCAACTCCTTGATCACCGGTCATTAAACATTAAACTCCTTCCTGTTTCTAACACCTCACGTGATTTCAAGTGCTTAACAAACAAAAACAACAGACTGTCAAAGGTTACTCCACCTGATTTTCTTTCGATTTTTTTTGTGTTAAAATTCTTTATTAATTTTCGCAGGAAAAAGAAAATTACATCTTCTAAGTACTAGCATTAGTCACATAATTACAATGACCAAATACATATTTTAAAGAAAAAATTATGCAACATATGCCTCTTAAGAACTGAAGGAAGTATTTGATATGATTCGGGAGGAGGAAGGGGAGAAGGATACAATGCAATTAACCTCCTATTGCGAATTAACCTCAAAATGACCAAATGAAGCTGCAGTAATATTCTGCTGCTGCGTTGTTGCCTTACCAGGGGGATAAGAAGTATTGAGATGGTAATTGGTTAAATAAGAGGTGGAAAAGGGGGGGAATCGAGACATGTATTAGGCGGGAATGGAGAATATTGTCGGGATACGTATCTGAGCACAAAGATAGCTGTAAATACTGGGAGTGTAAGATGGGTAAAATAGAACATTACTGGCTTGTTCATGTGGGAGAAAGAGAGAAGAATGGGGTGAATTAGGGTATATGAAAAGTTGCATCAGTACAGATGAAGGGAGATGACCTCTAAAGCGAAGAGCCATTGCTCTATTTTAAATTTAGGGAATGCCAACTGACATCGCCGTTGCTGGCGCAAGAATTGGGTTATTTACTGTGGTGTTATCGTCTGCATCACTCCCCACACATAAGAAAGGTGGCCACACCTGAAGGAACAGGTCAGATTGGTCTTGAAAATTATACATGACTCATTTGTGGTAAGCAGTCTGTATCATAGCTACTAATCAAGCCTCCTGTAAAGGTGGATTTGGTGATTTCCACTGCCGCAATATGCAGATCTTAGATGTGGCGAGCGCTGTGTGTAAAAGGTGTCGTTGTGGCTTTGAGAGCTCTTGGGATTGTCTTAAGTCATGTAGGAGAACAGTGGCTGATGTAAGTGGAAGTTGCAAGGGCATTGAAGTGTGTAGAGTCTCACCTACATGAATCCAGAAGGATTGCAATAACGGACATTCAAATTTAATGTGAGTTCTGTCACAACCAGTGTCAGCTCATCTCCAACAGATGTATGTGAAAGTAGCCCTACTCTGTGTAACGTTGTCGGTGACCTGTGCCAATCATGAAGGATTTTGAATATACAAAACTTCAGTCTTGCTTCCCGAGCCCCCTACTCAGGTCGTCTAAAATTCCTATCCATTCATCGTCCCCATATGAGACCAATAACTGTGTTTGCCATCTGCTACGAAGATTTGGCATTAAGGTTGTGAAAATAGGTGGGATGCGAGTACTTCATTTAGGCCGGACGTAGCCCCTTTGTATTTTCCCCAAGTGTGTAAGTACAATACCACTGATGAGACCTGTAGCAACCAGGGTGTGGCCCTAGGATTTTCCAAGGCATTGTCAAAGTTGCATGTATTGCCAGGATTGTTGTAACGAGAGACCAAATTCTTCCCGTAGTTGTGCAAATGTCTTGAGTTCACCGTCATGAAGAAGCTAATCTAAGGTGTGTATGCCTGCTGTCTTCCACAGAGGCAAAGACAGCATTTGCCTATTAAAGCATATAATTTCATTATCCATTTTGGGGACTTTCTCATGGATTCTAGTACTCAAGCCCAGCAGTCTATGCGCTCTTTGCCAGGACCTACACATGGCTAACAGAACCGTATTAGTGGGTTCTTGGCGGCTTATTCCCGTCCTGTATAGGGCTGAAAGGCCTTGCTCTGTAGATAGTAAATGCTTTTCTAAATGTTCCCAATGCAGTGTCTCAAGGGCATCTGATATAATATGCATCAATTGGGATAATTGCAGTGCATGGGCAAAGTGTTCCACCGAGGGGAGGCTCATTCCTCTGCGGGATGGCGAGCTATCAGTTTCAACGCAGCTAGGTGGGGTCTCGCTGAATTCCACACAATGGATTTTATCTTAGAGTCTATTGAGCGCAGCATGATCAAAGATATCTGGAGGGGGAGCATACCAAGAGTATATATATGAAGCGCAGGAGAGTAACCATTTTCACAGCTTGTACTCTACCTCATTGAGAGCCCCAAGGCCTTCCATTTTTCAAAGTCACACTGCATTTGATTGAGTAGTGGACCTAAATTATCTGCAACCATTCCTGCCGCACTCTTATCCACAAGTACACCAAGGTATTTGAGGCACAAGGATTGCCAGTGAGAGGGAAATCCGTGAATGGCCGCCTTTGTGGTTCCTGTCCGAGATGGACATTGCTTCACTTTTGTCCCAATTTATTTTGTAGCTGGAAAAAGAATAGAAGTCATCTAAGATTTGGAGTAGGGATGTAGGGCAACAAAAAAGATCCATGAGGGTAAGCAAAATGTCATCCACATATAGGTAGAGTTTAGATTCTCCTGTCGGGAGTGGTGTGGCCTTAACATTGGTAGCTTGACGTATTGTGGCCCCTAGAATCTACATAGACAATTGAAAAAAAGTGGGGACAAGAGGCATCCCTGACGAGTTCCTCTACGAATTAGGAATGGCTCCGACACAAAGCCCCTGCAATTTACTTGTGCAGTGGGGTTATCGTATAGCAGTCAAATTGTGGCTATGAACTGACCCCCCAATCTAAATTGTTCCAGCAATTTAAAAAGGTATTTCCACTCAATGCGATCAAATGCCTTCTCCGCGTCTAGTGATAATGCCAGGGCATCATTTTGAAGGCGTTTGGCAGACCACAGCATCTGGATTAAGGTGCGTCAATGACTCCTGGAAGAGCGTCCAGGTACAAATCCCACTTGGAAATAGGGTAGGACTTTATGTAGGCGAGAAGCCAAGACACTAGCCAGGATTTTGATATCACAATTTAATAGTCATATAGGATGATAACTACTACAAAGTAAGGGGTCTTTCCCAGGTTTGGGTAAAACAGCTGTCACTGCTTTATTAGAGAGGGGACCTAGAGAAGCCCCACTCTCCGCCTCTTGGAGCGTGGTTTGAAGAGTGTCAGCTTCCTCCTCTCCCGTGCACCGATAAAACTCAGTAGGAAACCCATCTTCGCCCGGGTGCTTGTGGTAGGGTAGATTGGCTATCGCACGTAAAAATCCCCTCTTTAGGGACCACTCCTTCCAGAAGTGTTCTACTTTCATTAGAAAGGCAGGAAAGGTTCACCCCTGTGAGAAAGGCATACATCTTATCCCTGTTAGCCTGAGGCCCTGGAGTATAGAGAGACTTATAAATTAGGGCAAATTCATTCACAATATCCCGAGATTGTGTTAATGGGGCTGCTCCAGCTGATTGTATAGCCGGTATAGCCATGGCTGCTTCTCTTTGATGTAGCTGTGCCGCTAGTAGTCTCCCATCTTTTTCCCCCTGTTCATAGGGCCTGCCTTTCATCCTTTGCAGGGCATATTCTGCCTTGGAAGGGAAAAGGCCATTCAATGCCATACAAGCCTATTCCGAAGTATTTTCGATGTTGTAAGGTTGGCTTTGTTGTGTATAAGCAAGTATAGGATGCAATATCCCATTCCAATTCTATATGTCGAGCAGCCGTTTGTTAGCTAATGATGCATCCCGCATAAGCTGACCCCTTATGGTATCTTTTGCTGCTGCCCATAGGATCCTACCTGAATTTACAGACCCTTGATTGGTAGAAAGTTAATCTTGGAGGTGTTCTTGCAGTTGGGAGTTACCCGTACTGGTCCTATGGCACTGAATGTTCATGCACCAGGGTTTGCGTCCCGGCCTGGTCAGTCCTATTTCTAGTGACAGGAAGACCGAAGAGTGATCAGAAAGTGCTGCTTCTAGGATGTGATATTCCTGAACCACCTGCACTGCTCTCTGAGAGACCAGAAAGTAATCTAGGCATGAAAGTGTGCCGTGTGTGGTGGAGGTGAAAGTGTATTCCGCATCTGCCGGGTGACAAAGGCGCCAATGATCCACCAGACCATTACCCTCCACAATGTCATCCATCAGGGCTATGTCTGTGGCGTTGTCGAATGGACTTGTTTTGTCCAGGACTGGATCTCTTACCAGATTCCAATCCCCGCCTAGCCAGCATTGCGAGGCGCCTATCCCTACTAGGAGGTGATTCAGTTGAAGAAGAAATGGTTTTTGTTTGCTCCATTCAGGGTGTAAACTGATACAATACAGACATGGGTATCCCCAGTTTGCAATTTGTCAAAAAGTTTATCGTCCATCTGGATCCGTCCACGTCTTTGTCACTGTAACCGGTAGAGATTTGTGGATGAGAATCGCTACCCCGCATTTGCCGATGGGTCTAGTGTCTGAATCGTCTCCCTTCTCTACACTGCTATGTATCACCCTTCCCACACAATCACTGCGTAGTTTGTCAGATTCTAGGGAATTCAGATGAGTTTCCTGGAGTAGTGCTACATCTACCTGTTTTGATTGGAGATAAGACTGTATTTTTTTCCTTTTGATGTAATGTATTAGTCCATGGATGTTCCATAATATTATGCGAAGTGGATGAGAGGTAGTCATGCTGAGGGGACAAGGAGAGAAGGGCAGAGGCAAATGGTTGCTATCTATGTGCCAAAGACGTTAAGTGGTGCAGAGAGTGAGCGAAGTCTCACTGGTTCTATGGGAGGGTAGAATAGAAGGAAGGAAAATAAAGAGAGTATGGAAGATGGGAGGGAGAGTCTCTGGTCTGTAACAGAGGAGGTATAGTCTGGTGAAATGGTTGGATTCAACGGTGTCAAAGATGAAAGTCTGGGCTTAGGTCACAAGGGAGTTGATGCAATACAATTTGTTAGGGGGAAAGAAGGGGGTATGGAGGAATGGAGAAATGAAGAGAAATAAGTTGGAAGCACAGGTTACTGGCTGTGTAACAGTGGGGACCCTGCACTTTGTACCATGGGTCTAAGCTTGTTGGAATGCCGCCATGAGGGGGGGCTCCATCAGGAGGATGAGGTAATGGCTGAGACAAACCAGAAAGAATATTTACGTCATGCAGACTGGGGCATGTATAATGTTAGTAAAAGGAGAGAAGGAACATCCTTGTGTAATAAGAAAGCATGCTAATCGACTCCGGAATTAAGTACATTTACATGTAAGTAACGGGTTATGCTAACAACAGTGGGTTCAAATACTTTACATAAAATGATTACAATAAGACCTTATGAGTCATGACTTCAATGAACATCTACAGAATATATCGCTAAGCGAAGCAACAGTAAAAATAACACAATTGGCATAGTTAACACATTAGATACAATAAAGCCAATGTATACCATACCCAGCTATCCTGCGTCTGATCGTTTCTTTTCATCTCAGCAACTTGGTCACATCCAGGTCTGCCTCTTAACAAAGGATGTTCTGAATGTGATTATGACTAAAATCATGTCCATTATTGAGCCTCATTCAACTTCACTCTTCATCCGAAGCAGATTTTAGAGGATACCAAGATTTGTCTCTATGTTGCTCCTGAGTAAAGTCAGGCACAGTTTGAAGAGCTGAAACGTTATCCTCGTGGGTGCGGACAGATCTTGCAGGATCTCTGCAACCGTATCTTGAGTCTCTAGTGTTCCGTTGCCTGTTGCCCGGAATCAATGTAGAAGAGCTAGATTGTGACTGCTTTGGGGAAGAATGTTGCGTGTCCCTAAGGCCAGGCTTCTCCTGGCTTTAGGCGGTCCAGGAGGAGGAACAAGTCTTCAGGGTCATAGAAATCTTTGGAGACTCCATCTTTGGTGATGAGAAAGCAGGCAGGTTCAAAGAAGCCATATTTGATGTCCATTTGGTGCAGCTGAGGCCTCATAGAGAGGCACATTTTAAGGTGTTTATTAGTCTCTCTAAAGAAATTTGCTGCCATACGAATTTCATGCCCATCATATGTGAATTGACCTTGGGTGCATGTTGTTGCTAATATCGGATTCGCCTGTTCATGCCTTAGGAAAGAGGCAATGAGGGGACCTGGGCGTGTTGTAAGGTCTTTGCAAGGGGGGCTGATACGGTGTGCACGCTGTATTTAGTGGTGGATCAAAGGTGATGCCTATCAGATTCACAAGAGTATTTTGGGGGAATGCCCTAAAGTTTGAGCCTTCAATTTTCTCCGGGAAACCAAAAATTTAATATTATCTCTCCTGCTGCGATCTTCCAAGTCGATCAGCTTTCTGTGAAGGAATATTAGTTCCTGATTTCTACTTTGTACTGCTTCTAGACGTTCCTCCACTGCTATCAGCCTTTAGTCAAGCCCCGCTGCTCTGAATGGAACTCTGCAATGTCTATTCCTATTGACTTTGATTCCAGAGAAAATGTTTGTGTCCATTCCCTCCAAGCGATGACTGACAGCTGAAATTTCTAGTGAGATGCGATCCATTGTCTCACCCTGTGTGGAGATTTGGGTAGCCTGGGAAGAACTGTCGGTTGGAGGAGTGGTGATTTTCGTAGACATATTGCATGGTTGTTTAAGTACGTCTGCAAAAAGGAGTTGTTTAACCCCTTGGATGCTCATCACAAGGTCAGCTCGTCATGCAGTACACTGGAGCTGTGCTAATGACGATCTGACCTTGTCATGAACAATGGGAAATCCAAAAGTTCAGCACCCAGCGGGAATTGCCTTAGCATTGAAGGTGTTAAAGGACTTGCTTCTGTGCTTTGTGGCGCACATACATTTCTTTAGACCCAGTGTAGTATGTTGAACCAGTGCAAAAGCACAAAAGAACAGAAGTGCAGCAAAATCTGCAAGAACAGGGCTCCAGTCACTTTAGCGTAGACCCGAAGTGGCTACTCACAATAAGCGTTCCAGGAGTACATTGCGTGTTGTTGTATGGACCTCTCATCCGTTAGGGTATCTGTGCAAGGCTCTAGGCACTAGTCTAGGTTTGTGAAGAACTTCTTCAGGATTCACACCTCGGATCTTCTATTGGAGTTTCCAGAAACTTCCAGTCTATAGTGTCGGGAGGAGATTTGAGCTCACTTCATCGTGTGGGAACTGCCGCCCAAATATTACTTACCGTATCTGCTCAAGGGACGTGTACTGGGAAATTAGTAGGCTAGGAGGTAGTATTCCTGGCGGTGTGGAAGCTTAGGCTGCAGGCATGACTCCAGGCGTGATAACCTCCAGTAATCTACTGATACTCTCTCTACTTTCCCACTTTTTTGCTTAAGAGGAATGAGCAGGATGGACGAGGGGGGTGACCGTAATCAAAACTCTCCTTTTCTCTGAGCGTAGTCCTTGTATGGGAAAGATTTATTGGTTCATAGTACCTTCCGGCATCCTCATGGTGCTTTTAATTGATTTAGTGCATTTATTTGTGGTGAAGGCCCTGATGGCACCTTCCCAGTGTTGCAAGGTTAGAACGTAGGAATTTTTAGGTAGGAGACCCTGTAGAGAAGAGTACCTGGCTGCATAGTTGTTTGAGGGCTGAAGCTTTCCTCATATCTTAAGTTCCTCAAAATATCCAGTTGTGATATGGAGAAATTTATTGAGGCAAAATATGATTTTTATTAGACTTTCTCCGTGTTTAATATGATGCGGCAATAGAGTTACAGAAGACAGGGTCACTCGAGCAAGTGTGGACCGGTGCTGCTATAAGTAAGAGCAGGCCTGGCGGTCTCCTGGATACCTCAATACAAGTGGTGGGCTGTTAGTATATTCAGGGCATTGAGTTAGGTAGAATCCATGATATTCATTTGTGTCACAGCCCGCGTCGTTTTCTCAGGGTTGTTAATGCCGTCAGTTAGAGAAAAAAAGGAAAATCACTGCTGCCCTTATGTGACACTCACCCGTGTCACAGTTCGCATCGTTCCCTCAGGACTCATATCAACTTTAGCCTGGTTATGAGGAGAATCGCTGTAGTTTCATCAATCACGTCAGGCTCCTCAGAAGCGTAGGCCCTCCGATGTCAGCGGAGCTGGGGACTTTGTTTGTGATCATAGAGCGCAAGTGGTGGTGGGGTCAGCCTGACACTCTAGGGCTGAGGCCAACGTCCCACCTCTAGGCCCGGCTTCCTCACGCGCACCTCGGTTCTTGCTTTCCCCTAATTACACCTCTGCTGCCTTGTAAACAAGTCCATCACCTTCCAGGGCTCCCAACACCACAGGAGACATCGGTGTCAAGCCCTCAAGAGAAGCGTGGCTCAATGGTTAGAGCGGCAGACCCTGATGCAGAGGTCTGGCCCGGGACCAGGGTTCAATTCCCGCCTCGGCGGCTCTTGGACACAATTTCCCCGGACCTGATAATTCTTGCCTCGGTGCCTAGTCTAATCATCGGTCCCACTCTGGGCAATAGCTTGCTTAATCTACACTATGGCCCCAGCAGCACTAGGATGCCTGGCTTCACCTTGGGGGTGCCCAGGGGTGGACATTTCACAGGAAAGCCAGGAAGGGTTCCACAGCGGTATGAATACAGTGCTACGAGACCTCTGGGTAGAAGGCGCTATATAAATACAAACACATTTACATTTACAAACATGGAAGACCTCCCTCTCCAGATCAGCGCCACCTCCTCTCCTCTTGAATTCTAGAAGAAGCTGAAGACCTGACTTTTTAATTAAGCAAGCTACCATAGGTAGGGCTAGGTACAAAAACCTACTCAGCGTCAGGATACCCTAGCAGGTGATAGTGGACTTTTCAAATACACATAACATAACATTTTCTATGACATCATTGATAATATCACTACAACTTTTGCAATGAAATTATTGATGAGAAAACTGTGCATGGTGAGGGTGCGTGTTATAGTTACCTTATGGCACCAGTTACTGTTACTTGAGATAACTATAACTGGTGGATTGCAGTACTTTTGTACATTTAAAGCAACATGTTTTACCTACGTCTTCACCTAACTATAATGTCACTTTAAATTTTGTTTTCTTCAATTCATTTCTAAAGAGATTTTTTTTTCATTTAAAGGAAAATATCATTACAATTCCTAAATATAGCATCACCTTAATTTGTTGTTATTTTCCAGTGAATTTCTAGTGGTTTTTTTCACGTAAAATAATATTTTATTTCCATATGTAAAGTCAAAGTCTCACTGTGTATAGGGTTCTGGCCTCCTGGTTTTGGGAGCAGATCTCCCTGTAGTTCCGACAACAATAAAATAAAACTTTTTGGTAGTGACCCTGCCCTTTCCAGGGACATTTCCAACAACAAATGCAAAAAACATGTAACTAGCCCTTGCAGGGCATTTTAGGGCACTACTTGCGGGAGCAGAAAATAATAAATGAGCGTCTCGGTCTACTAATTTATTATTCACTTTATGTTTTTTTGTTTTATGTCTGGGTGTCCCGAGTCCACTTGAACCCACCCGAGAGACCCATTTTATTTCTTTTTGGGGACTCCCTGCAAAAGGCTCCATTTCATGCAGCTGTGCAGGTGATGGCAATTTTTTTCACTACACATAGGCACCCTCAAATAACAACATTTAGCTTCAGTACGGCTAACCGAGAAGACCTCTGGCAAAGAGCCCCCCTGAGGGGCCCATTGGGCATTGCAGCGCTGGCCTAAAGAGGAGCTGCCCTATGATGAAGCATGACACCCCTCGGGTGTGTGAGGACCGTTGCTCTTTATTGGAGCTATCCATGGACGAGCATGCACTATCTTTTCCTATCTATCACCTGTCTGTAACTGACATTACTGATGTGGCCTCCCACATCTCTTGTCCCACCCCAGTAGGAACATCATACCCTATTTTCTTTATCAGTATCCCTGGGGCCTCTATGCTGGACCTACCAAGCCCCTCGTCCCTCCTTGTGAGACTCAAATTTTTTTCAACGTAAGTTGTGCCCCGGTGGGTAGAGTCACTTCATTTTATGCTGCTTCACTGTGCAACACTCTACTCCACTTTATGCCCTTCCACTCTACGATACTCTACCACACGACACTCCACTGTACGACAGGCCACTACATTCCAGTGACACATCACACCACTCTACGACATGCCATTCACTGCACTCTATGACGGTGCACTCCACCCTATGATATGCCACTCCACTCTATGTCACTCCACGTATACTCTAAGACACTCTATAACACACCACTCGATGAGAAGCCACTCCACTCTACTATATGACACACCACTTTACTCTATGCCACTCCACTCTATGACACGCCACTTCAGTCTACACTTCTCCACTCTATGCCACTCCACTTTATGCTACTTCACTCTATATCAAAACACTATATACCATGACAATCTGCAATCTGCAACACTCCACTCTATGACACTCTGCTTCACTCTATCCCACTTCACTCTACAACACCATACTCCACACTTTGCCACTCTATGACACTCTATTTCACTGTATGCCACTCTAAGACATTGTACCGACTCTACAACACTTTACATAACTGCCTCTATCACATTCCATGCCACTTTACTCCACTGCAATCTACACCACTCTATGACACTCCACTCTACGACACTGAATGCCACTCCATTGTACGACACTCCACTCTTTTCCACTCTATGACGCTTTACGACACTCCACTCTATCACACTGTACGCCAATCTATGCCAATGTACTCTATGACTATATACAGGACTCCTCTCTATGACACTCCTCTCTGGGACACTCCACTCTACCACAATGTACTTTACAAATCTGTCCTCCACTCAACTCTATGACACTCCATTCAATGACACTCTACTTTATGCCACTCAACAACACTGTACTCAAATACGCTTCACTCGACGACACTCCACTCTATGACACTCCACTCCACATTATGCCACTCCACTGTACTCTAGAACACTCTAGTCCGCTGTGTGCCCCTCAACAATATGCCACTTATATAATATATATATGTAATAAATGAGGTCTGAAACCCGACGAGTGCTCTGTTTCTCTGGTTGATTCTGGTGGGGCATAGACAAAGGCCTGCACATTTGTCATGATTTGGACGCTTTTGCAGGCACCATCTTTGCATCTGCCGACACCAAATCCTTTAGCCACAGTAATCTTCCATGAACACATACACACTCGCTTTAACTGTTAAAGTAACAATCCTTCTCACCTTTGTGGGTGCACGTTGCATTCCAATAATGTTCCATTATTGTCTTTATGCAGTCCAATATTAATAGTTGCCTCTGTGGTAATTAACACTTTGTCCCAAGTCTGAAACCCTCGCCCGGCTACGAATGTCTCCTATTTAGGGTATGTACCCCCATACACTGATTTGGTAATCAATGTTTATCCATTTAGTTATGTCCCAATTCTCTCTTGGCGGGTGTGTAAAACCTCAGGAAACATGGTGGGTCTATCGGTCACTAAAACATCCACTAAAAGTTGCCAGGGCCGGACTGGCTGTTGCTGGCACCGGGCGTTTCACTGGTGGGCCAGAGTGGTGGGGGCCTGCTTTGTACCGATTAGGGGTGGTTTTATTATGGCCCTGCAACAAAAGTGCGGGAGCAGTGCTTCCCACTGGCGCTGCCCCACTTCCCCACCCAGGCTCCGGGAGCTGGTCGGGCAGCAATCTTTCTGGGCTGGTTGCTGTTCCGAGTCTGGCCGTGCAAGTTGGCACACCCAGCCATCGTACACTTTTCAGGGCGAGTGTTCCTTTAGTGCGAGTGCCATCTCACGCAAATATATACCACCAAGAATCCACCAGGGAAACAGAGCTCTTGTCAGGTTTCAGACCTCATTTATTTAATCCAAGAGTTGCCTTGTGCTCACTAGAATGGGTCTGATTTCAATTTCTGCATAAATACTGCACCCATGACCCCATAGCCATGGAGCTACAGTAATACATATACTAACAAATAGATATTAAGAACCAATCGCCATTGGGTCCCACATATTGCTAGTGCTGCAGGGCCATGCTTCATTGGTATTTTAACATTTGCTATATGGAACAGCATAATTGGGCACCTATTTGGCGTAAGCTATGGTCAAGGAGCCTGGTCTGCAGTTAGGTGGCTGAGGCATTTGAGGGCATATCACACTACAAAAAAACATGTATTAAAGGGTGAGGGGCTACTTTTTTGTAATTTTGTACTAATTGTTTTTAATGGTGTAGTGCAACACCTTTTTTGTAGACAAGGGATTTCGGATGGTTGTCTACCACTTTATTTGAGGTGTGGCATTGCTGCGGATAAAGGAGCTCCACGGTCTCTGTTTTTAAAACTCTCTAAAGAATGTTTAGCCCCCGTCTTAGAATAAAATCTGAGATAGGACAGTTCACATCTGTCATTGCATTAAAGTTATTTAGCAGCACAAAGCCAGCTCCCATGACATACATGTACTCTCTTACCGCAGATTTTCAACAAACATTTCAACCGTTTACCACTTTTGAGCGATAATTGTTTTTTGAGTAAACATTTTCTTACATGTTTTTGAAATCCTCCTCTCTGAATGTTTTGACCTACCCGGCACCATCAATCTTAAAGCAGCAAACCAGGAAGGTCAGAGACCTTGGGTCACGGCAGGATACTCCAAAACACGGATTAAATGGGGGGGTTGTGGAAGCTTTGAGACCCAAGAAACATTCCGACTATGTAATAGTTTTAGGGACGTGCAGCATTCGGTACGATACAGGAGGTCATTCGGGTCTCAACCGCGTTAAAGCATTATTTGCTGCGAGTGGGAATGCACGACCCCCTGATTCACGTCGACCCAGAACCAGGGGCAGGATGTGAACCAGCTCATGTGGGCGACGAGGGTGTATGCGCGCTGTTTATTATTGTTCTAATCTTCTGCGTTCATATTTCTTTCAATCAACAATTGATTTATAAACTTGGTGGAATGTTGAGATGAGAATCACATGTCGGCTACTGCTGCCTTAGTCTGCGGCCTCTACATTTAGGCTTAAGTGCTTAGAAATGGAAAGCCTCTCGGCTCCAAGCAGAGCTCAAACAATGTCACACATAAGTCAGAAATATGGGAACGCATTAATGCACAGCTTTAATTTCTGGATTTTTCTTCAGTATGCACATTTGATTACCATGGTTTTAGCAGTTGTATTATTATTATTATTATTATTATTATTATTAATATTTTTTTTTACACGAATAAGAACAATTCTACAGCTATTATTGCTACTTATATTAAGTATTAGTAGTAACATTAATGATAACAATACTAATGATAAAAATGGGACTACTTACTTTATTATATAATTTATAAAGGCTCGACCTTGAGGGATAATTTGTAGGATCAAAAAGACCCAGAATGGGGCAGCAATAGCACTATTATTGGCAGCGATCAGAAAGAGCCTACCCCGAAAAAGTAACCAGTGTTACACCAATTAAAGTGTCTGCAGAATTAAAAGGCACTTTCCAAAATTATTTGTATTTAGTCAGTTGGAATGAGAGAGCGCAACTGACTGGGTAGTTATAAGGCAACATGTGCATGTACCTCAGAGGTATGAAAGGCTGAAATAGCCCTCCCTGAATTTGAATGTGTGATATACAGGGTTTTAAGTATTGGAGCTATGTAATATACCAAGGGCCAGCCATTTATGAGCAGGGAGGCCAGCGTAATCATGCAAAGCAGAACAAAAGTCCTGTTGGGACTCATTGAGAGAATTACCTCTTGTATGAGTACATTGTTCATCTCAGAGGTGGTCTAAATCAATAAAAATGAAAATAAAATCGATGAGTTAATAGTAATTCGATGAAACCTATGTATAAATCACATCATAAAAATGCATAAGAAACTTCTTATCTTTCAATCATTTCGAGAATAAATCAAACCAGAATGGTGCAGAATTATAATTATTTTGATACACTCAGAAGTGCTGTATATACTGAAAAAATGGAGACAACGCATTGCTCATATACATTAACATAGATCTGTATACATAAATAAGAACAAACCATGCCAAAACCAAAAGTTGATGTACTATACAAAAAACTATTTCAGACCCTGTCAAAAGTTCCAAGAGTATATCCCATAAGATAAATAAAAGCTCAAACAAGAGGGGGTTGTTGGCATTTCGACTCATTGTGATGTAACAAGTCTCATCAAGACCTTGGCATCTGTCAAATGCACTTGGGGATAATCAGAGAGAAAAGGGCACGTAGTCTATCGCACTAAATTAATATTTAATCCACAGAGCACTGAATGTTCCTCACTGGACACTTACCACTACATAGACACCCAAATATGGTAGATTCAAAATCGGCACGAGATCATTTGATATCAAAACATATAAACAGAGAAATGCTTAAAGTCATCACCTGTGCACTGCTACCTACAACGTGCCCCAAATGGGGGGTGGCGTAAAGCAAACTATCACCGGTGAACCGATAGGAGGGCATTTGTGCGACCACTTGATGTCAAACACCCTAGCTCATGGTCACATGTGTGAGGTGCCTCAAAAGAACGTAAGAACAGACATTGAAATGCCATGATTCACTGCATCAACATGTAACAACTGTCATCGCGGCCGTGGTGTGAAAGGAATATGAATACACTCTCTTCCACTGCTTCATGCAGAGACCGACAACCAATGGTGTAGAAGCATCATCAATACTTTTGCTCACAAATACAAGGATTTATAAAAGCTGTCCGTGAAGTACATAGCATTCACATGTAGCATACATGCACAGTACCGTACAGACAGAATACGCAGTGTGCCAGTGTGTCTAAAACTGTGTGCTCTCCATAGTGCCAATTATTGAAAAATTGATCAAATGCACGTGAAGAGAAGAACCAACTGGCAGCCTCATGGTTACTGACATTTCTAACAAGTGCTCTGAACGAAACAACCCCCCAAAAAACAAGATTTGGTACCAATAGTGTCCTCCCTCGCTGACACTCAAGTCCAGTCTATACCATGTCTATTTGTGTGTGTAACTCAGCAGAACACACAAGAGGGACCACAGTTAAACGCAGGGCTATTATCAGATCTGTGTGTATGTACATGTATGTTTCGGCCCACTCACACAACAGAACCATCTATTCCAAAAGCCTTCCTCTCCCTTACCCCTGACCATCAACTCAGAACTGCCCTGCCTTCTTCCCCACGAATTCACCATCTATCTCTGAGACACCCCCTCACACTACTAGCAACCATGCCACACTGCCCACAAATGCCCACTGGAAGGACTTTACTTGTTCCCACCCTAACCAGCAGACATATGGTAACAAATCTTGTTGATGCTCACCTCAAGCCTAGTGACGTGAGCCCCAACTTTAGACCATCATATTCTGAACCCTCAGCTGATGCACCCCTCCCTATTAATGCAGACCCTATTCAGCCCACACCGACTGTCTACAATCCTAGTCCCAATGGGAAGGAGCATCCCCATAGCACATCTCTGCTCCATTATACCCAGGATTTGCCGTGCATCCATCCCTGGCCTTCTACTCCCTTGTGTCATCTGTCCCACAGCCCCCACCACGCTCATTCCCCGTTAACAAATTTGAAGCTGATGCTCTCAGCGAATCTTACCTCACTAAGAACCAAACTAGCGTTCCAAAACCCCCCTCCACAATTCCAGTAATTGTGAGCACAAATAGAATTCCTATAATTATCAACGAGCCCAGACCTCTCGCTCAATTCACCACCATCCAAACACTGCATTCCAATAAGGATAATTCCTGCCCTCTCTCATGCATGCTCTTCAACTGTCGATTAGCAGCCTAACATGCTACAGATATCAAGGAAGCTATACTCAGTGAAGAAATTGATATTGCTTTCATCTCTGAATCCTGGCTTAATGACCACTCTACCCCATACTTGACCTGCTGACTCCACCTGGGTACACCATCATTAGATATGACAGACCAAAACTTTCCACTTTAAATAACGCAGAATACTTGACTTTCGAATACCTTGCTGTTGAACATAAAAACAAAGGCTTCTCTCCTATTAAACTTCACACCATCTACCACCCTCCTGTTGATTGCACACTCTTTGCAGAAGAATTATCTAACCTAATAACTTGGTTCTTCTTAACTGAGATGAAGGATGAGTTATTGAGTGACTTCAACATTCCCTGGAACAACTCAGAAGACACCACAGTCCGGCTCCTCATGAACCTTCTTGAAATAAATGACCATAAACAACTCTGCAATGGATCAACACATATTAAAGGCTCAACTCTAGATGCGATTATCACAAAAAATGAACTGGTCTCTCTCAGCTCCGTCTCACCTATTGACTGGTCAGACCACCATCTTCTACCGTTCAATATCAATTCCCAGGTCAGACTCCACCTAGACTTAACGAATAAAACTTACAGTGGAACAGAAACCTCAAACAAGTACAAATAACCGAACTGGAATCCAAGATACTTGAAGAACTACAGCGTCACCCCCTCACGCATACTGCTGATGATCTCACTGCCCAGTATAACACAGCAATGTCAGAAATTCTCGATCAAGTGGCACCGCCCAAACTAACACAACTGAGATCAATCCAATCAAAATCTTGGTTTGATTTAAATCTTAGCAACAGAAGAAGATAACTCAGAAGAAAGGAGACAACTCAGACAAGCAGCTAGGACATGGAGACAAAACCCCTCATCAATCCACCTAGCACTACTTAGAACTACAAGTTTGTCATATAAGAAGTGCATTTTTAGAGAAAAAGCTTATTTTTTCCGCAACCAACTATACTCTGCAAAGAATAGACGCGGGGAGCTCTTTAACATTGTCAAACAACAAACCATGCCTTCGCCCCCACAAGAAATAATCACCACTAATAAACGCTGTGAAGAAATTGCCAGCTTCTTCACTGACAAATTTGGAAAAATTGAGCAATCCTTATTACAAGTCATAAATCTCCCTCCTAACCATCCTCACCGACCCACCTCCCTCCATGGCAGCTCCATCTCCAGAACTCATCAATGACCAAATGGCCCCAAAAAGAACTAACAGCAACCATAATCACACCCAACTGAAAAACAATGCCAACTGGTCTGACTTCAAACCCATGACAGATATTGAAGTCTACAAAATAATCACAACATTAAAGCCCACTGCACACACTAAGGAACCCCTCCCTCCACGATTGTTCAAAATTTCCTCCATATCATTGCCCCATTCTGGACAAAAATCATGAACACATCTTTTGCCTCACACCCATGCTCACAAACTCCATGGCTGACCCTAATGATCTCAACAACCTCAGACCTATCTCCAAGCTTCCGTTCCGAGCCAAAACTATGGAAAAAAAACAAAATAACCATCATATAGGGAAATTTTACCCCCACAACAACCTTCCAACCAGGGTTAAGGAAAGGCTGTAGCACAGAAACTGCCATGCTCAATATCTCAGATAACATCCACAGATCCTTAGACGATGGAGACACATGACTACTTATCCGCTTGATTATCAGTGGCTTTTGATACTATAAACAACTGAAGATCCACTCTGGTATCAATGGCACAGTCTTAAAATGCAGCCTCGGCTGCTGCAGGTTACATCAGTGAGGCCAGGTGAGGGGGGATTTTGAGAGATGACCACGAGGGGAAATTAAATAAATAATTAATTTTCCCTTGTGGTCGTCTCTCAAAATCTCCCGTCACTTGGCCTCACCGCTCTTACCTACAACAGCCACAGCTGTTAAAATGGTTCACATCATACCTACAGCACAGATGGCAACAAATCAAAATCAACTCCTGTCTCTTTAAACCCACACACGCCACACTTTGTGTGCCCCAGGGCTCAATTCTCTCCCCTTCCGTTTTCAGTCTTTTCAAGGAAGCCCTTACAATCATCCTAAAGCAGGGATGAAATATTACCTATATCCTGATGACACTCAACTCTATTACAAAATCAAATCACTCAGTGACATCCTACATCTCAACCCCACACTGAGCAAGATAAACCGCAACAAAACTGAAATTATTCTGTTCTTCCCTAAAAGTAACCACCTAGCAATCCACGAATGGCTCAGCAACCTAAATGCAATAAATTGTTCTCCAACTCTGTCCAACTCCGCAAAGTCTCTAAACTTCATCCTGGACAATAAGTCAACGAAGGATCATATCAAAAACTCAGCTAAAGGAGCGCTTTACACACTAAAACACCTCAAGAAAATTAAACCATTCATTCCCTCTGATAATTTCAAGATGGTAGTTCAATCTCTTGTCCTCTCCAAACTGGACTATGGAAATTCCTTCTTAAGAAGGACGCCAAAACTTCACCTCACCCCTTTAGATCAGTTCTAAACATGGCAGCCCAGCTCATAACATGTGTTAAATGGTTTGAAGCAAAATACTAGGGGAGAAGGAGGGATAGAAGACTAGGTCATCCTCCAAAGCAAACTGTATAACCAAGAATCCAAGTTACTGAATTCGTAGACCTAGCTCAAGTTATGGCAACTGACCTGTGTGGTCGGTCCACACAGGTCAGTTGCCATAACTTGAGCTAGGTCTACGAATTCAGTAACTTGGATTCTTGGTTATACAATTAAATGGTTTGAACACATCACACCAGACCTCAAGATCCTCAATTGGCTTCCCATCGAAGGAAGATGTACTTACAAGACTGCCTGCATCACCCACAAAGCCCTTCAGAAACATCCCCCAACTATTTAGACAACAAGTTCAACAAAGCTGGGAGAACCAGACATTTAAGAAGCTCCAACTCACCTCTTCTCGTACCTCCCAAACTAAAAAGGAAATTAACCCAGGCTCACTCTTTTTCTCGAAATGCACCCAGCATATGGAAATCTCTACCTAGAGATTTACGATGCAACCCCTTCTTCTCTTGCATAAAAAAAGACATGAATTTCCTCCCTCGCAACCAATGCTTTAACACTTAAGCATACTGAACTTTGCTTAATTGTCTCTCTTTACAGGAGTAGACCCTCTGTTACAATCGGTTATTTGTTTGAACATTTGTTATTTATTTGAACATACTGTTCTTAATGCCCACATACGGTAATCCACGATCGTTGTCTAATGATTTTCTTTGTATATGTGTGTACTAGAATCTAATAAGTCTCGCCTCATATGGTAAGCAACTTGATTATATTATGTTTCACGATCATGTAAAGCGCACTGATACATTCGGATCTAGCTAGCGCTACATAAAACCTATACAAAAATAATAAATAAATAAGTACATCAGTGGCCAATCCTTGCACAACCAGGTTCCATGCCTCTAGGTTTTTTTTAGATCAAAGATAGAAATCACGAATTATCTTGAAAGGGGTGCTCCATGTATACCTGTGAATTTGCTGTATTTCTCTAGTTGCGATTGGCAGGAAACCAAGTAATATTAAATGCAGTGCATGTCAAGGTTGAATTATAACCTGTAAAAGAAAAAAGAAATGCCAAACATTCTTTTTACAGCAAAGCCTATCCCTAAACTCAATGTGCTTCAAATATAATTTGCATAAAACCCAGGAAATAGCATTTTGCTGTTGAACAAAAATATATCAATGGTATATCCAACATTCTCATTGAAGCAAGAAGAAAAGTTACAAGATACAGTACTCAGTGTCATACATTAAGAAGCAACAGATGCTGTAAGTCATTCACATCATGGAGACCATTAATAGATCTCCCAATCCAGTTCATCCATCTAAATTCTCTCATTTTCAGCAACTCTGCAATGTTTTTTCCTCGCGTGTCTATTTTCACAACATTGATCACTTGCCATCTGATGTAGTTTTCTTTATAGCCTTTCTCTCTGTTCACCAGATTTGCACCTTCTACTTTGCATTTTATTCAGATTCTATGTTGGCAGACCAGTTGTTTTGCCATGTCCTATGCGACATAGTCTTGGGAAGCTGGAGGTGACCTGGAAGACTTTTTGCATATTACTTCAACCTTGGGTTTTGTCCAGTATTTGTTCATATTTATGTATGCAATGTATGTTTACTTATATGAGTATTGCTTTGTCAACACTTTTTTGACTGTAAATACTGCACCTTTGAAAGTATCAAAATAATAATAATTCTGTACAACAGAGAAAATTGGCTTTGATTTGATTTGTTAATAAAGCTACAGCTGATCCTACTTGCTCAGTTTTCCTGCACTCAGATTTTCTGGGTGCTTCAACACCAGGATTCATTTTAATGGCCGAAAAATTCAGCATGTAACATTTGTTAAGGATCAAGCAGAGGCTGTGGTAAGAGGTGCATCCCAACCTCTAATGTACATCCTCCTAGGGCGCTGAAACAGGTTGCATGGCTCTGCCGTGCATGTTCCATCATCCTCTGCCAATGACCACCTCAACATCATTTCCCCTCACAGTGCACCACTAAATTGCTTCCATTTACCATTAGTTAGACCCAAACCAAATTTGGAATTCCATTCATAATTTGACTCGGAAACTCTTATCTGGATATTCCATATTAGCTGTGGATTAATGCAAAGCTGCATGGTAATGGTGTGGTATTTCCACTTTATACCAGGGTTTTCTGTTATGGAGTTTGCACCCCACCAGTACCCTGAAACTTGTAAGTGGTTGTAACTCTGCTTCTCTTGTCTACTTTGATAGTTCCACATTACTACAGATACCACAACATTTTCAAATGTTCCAAGACATGCACAATAAATATCTTTGAGCTGCTGACATTTATGAGAAGGTGCCACACAGTTAATGCTAATGTTTCAAATAATGTTTTGCAGCTACAAGGCATAACTGTATCATCAAGAAGGGGATAAAGCTTGCATGATAGTGTTTGATCAACTACTTTCTTCTCCCTTAACATTGGATGCTTTCAAACATATATTTTAATGCGAGCATAATAGCATGCCAGCCTGAATACACTTACAGGTGATATGTTGCACAATATCAATCATATCAATTGATTTAACATAGCATTTCTGGTTTGCTTCCTACATGTGTTGACTAAACATGAACCAACAATCTACCACATGTTCCTATCAGAGATCAGAAATTCCCACCAGTACTATAGGACTGCAAAATCTAGTAAACCAAAGGTGTGGCACCTAATCCGCTTTTAGATCAGAAATGGTTCTTAGGCCCTCACTGCTTAAAGTCGCATCCAACCCAAAAAAATAGCAATATTATGTACAATAGTGAAAGTTGAGGAGGAATTGCCATTAAAAACTTGGATATCATCACCCAGATTATTTCTAATACTTTGATTAATGCTGTCCGCTGTATATATCTGCTTATGGCTTGCAACTTGAAATAGGAACCAGAAATAAGGGGGTGATGTCTAAATTTGCCCTGTAAAGTTTTGCTTTAAAACAATGAATGTAAAGTCCGTTTATTATGGTATGTGAAATGTGGCTAATGCATTGCATGTGTCTCCTGCTAGCCGAATACATGCAGGAGGTAAAATTATGGTGGACTTTTTCAATAGCTCTAGATAAACTGGACTGCACCCTGACAAATAGTGTTAGTACATAGGTTGCATTGCAAATTTCACCCCGTAACCAAATCAGTCATTGCGAAATGTGTACATTCCTAGTTTACAAAAGGGGGTGATACGTAGGCTCTATGTTCCATTCTGTGACTTCGCATTCTAACACAGGAGCTAGACTGACCACACCATTTATCATGATAGTGAACATATCTATAAAAGGGCATGCCACAATAGGATTTGTTCTTCAGACTTTTCAGAAAAGAGAACAGAATAATAATTGAGTTTGGCCAGAACATGCTTGGAGCTGGTTGTGTAAACCGTGAGTTCCGGTGCAGCCAGCCCACAGAGACACTTTTCCTGCAGACCCTGGAGATCTGAGGAGCCCAAAGGCTAGGAGTGGAGCCCGGGATGCTTGGAGAATCGCTCTGGTGCCCAGACAGATTCCGAAGCCGGCTTTCTGGGCTGGAAAGTGAGTTGTGAGGTCAGCAGCTGCGGTCACAAGATTGTGGCCCAGTCGCAATAAACAGGAGTCCCAGTGGTGGCTGTGGTGAGACCTGGGGCGGGATTTGGGCCAGTGGTGCAGTGGCAGAAGTGGGGGCCCCTTGGGTGATCTAGGTGCAGGGCCTCCACTCAGTGGATATGCAGGGGTGCTTAGGACTTGGATGCAGACCCCCTGGTGCAGGCAGTGTCAGCTAAGACATGCAGACAGCAGTGGTGAATGAGGCCCTTGAGGCATAGCAGGAGTCTGGGGGCATGGAGGGCCAGACCCCCAGGTGGTGCCTCATCAGTGAGTGAAAAGTAGAGTGGGGTGCTCCTCCCCTGTAGTGGTGAATGGGAATCCTTGCCGGGAACTGCTCTACGCCCTCTGATGCATTCCCCTTGGGATCGTGATTAGGGAACCGGCTGCTGCTTGGGGGGACAGGCGACCTGCACAGGCTCCTGGGAGGGCTTTTGCATGCTGGATGAGGGGCGGCCCCAGCCCATGGACAGGGGCAGTAGAGGAGATACTGGGATGACATCAACAGAATGATGAGTGTGGCTGAGAAGACCGCAGGCCATTCCTGGGGGGTGAGAAATGACCGGTTGGGGAGCACCTGGTGTGGGACCTCTTGAATCTTCTTAGGCTAGAGTGCTGAAGACCCCACTTTGAGAAAGAGTCGCACTAAGAGGGAGAAGTCAATGCTGCAGGGGACTCTCATGGGGCTGCTGCGGACTGCATGTGATATCCTCATGGGGGCTCCAAACTTGGGTTTGGAGGACCACTAGGCAGAAATCCTGGTGGTTATACAAAGTCCACTTTAGAGCATAAAATTCAGTCACTGTCACATAATGTGGGACTGCAGCTGGCAGAACACAGAAGACTGGCTGAGAGGGTGGGCCCCGCAGAAAGGTCCCTCATGCATTGACACTGATGGCCATGGGGACCAGGGACCACCTTAAAGCACTGGAGGTGAAAACATGCAGCCATGTCAGTGAAACTGAATGACTTGGAGCACTGCTCCCATCACAATAATGTCAGGATTGTGGGAGTCTCAGGATGCCCAGAGAGTTCCATCGCCTTAACTGTACATGGAGGACTGGTTGGTCTTGATGGTGCTGGATGGGAGACCCTCCAAACTGTTTATGGTGCAAAGGGCATCCAGGATGCTAGGGGGTTCCCTGCCACCAGGGGCACATTCATGAGCCATAGTGGTGAGGATCTTCAAATTCAGGGACAGAGGCTCTAATCTGCAGGTGGCTCAGACCCATGGCTCTTAGCAGTTGGATGAAGGGACAATAAACATTTATACAGACTATACTGCAAAGGTGCAGAAGCAGGGGAAATCATTTTGGGGATGAAGCAGCAGTTGTGTCAGCTCAACATCATGTACAAACTAATGCTTCCCACAAAGTACAATTCACAGAAGGGGAATGTTCACATTTCTTTGAGTCAGTGGCAATAGTGTGGGATTGGTTCAATTCTGAAGAACACCTCTTGCTGAGTCGCTCTGAGGTCGCCCATTTTGACCCCTGGAGATCCTAGTGACAGAGAAGGAGGAGACGATAGGGAGCTGGTTCTTACCCCACTAAATCTCAGGCTGTGTCTGCAAGGGCCTGAGTGGTGGTGGAAATTTATCCTTACTAGGCATGTTCAGTTGACAACAAATGGGCAGGCTTAACCTCAGATAAGGGTTCCTCAGATGATGAGGCTTCCTCTCTGGGTGAGGGGCATGAGGAGGAGAGACTACCGCTGGTGACTCACATTACGGCAGACTTTGTGGTTTGTAGTACTGTTGAGACTCTGTGGGCCAGTGGTCTGCCCCCTCATTTACTCTGGTACTGTTTCTCACAGGCATGCTGCGAAAGGGAATGTGTTTGGGGATGCAACAGATGCCTGGAGCAGTGGGTAGGTTTAGGCTAACCATCTGAGGCTATGGGGAATCGGGTGGTTCCTGTTGGAGGGTGTTGGATTGGTAAGGCAGTGGCGCTTGAGGAAGTAGTTTGGAAGAAATGTATAAGCACAAAAGGGGTCCACGGGGTAGAACGTCCATTCCACAGCAGTCTAAGGGGTAGCAGCCTCAGGTTCCTCTCTTGAAATGTTAATGGGTTCCTATCCTGGCATGCTCCAGATATTGAATTGTTGCAAGAGATCCACCATGGTGGGCAAGAGATATAGATTTTTCAACAGGGTGAGGTACCGGATGGTGAGGCATGTGGGGATCTCTCCGAGTTCCAGGGTGCTTGAGTTCTTGATGTGTAAAACCATCCCCTTCCATATCACTCAGACTTGGGTAACTGTGGAAGGTTGTCAGACTACCGCTTGAGGTACTTAGAATGGGCTGCCCCTTATGGTTGTGCCGTGGTATCTCCTGCAGAGGTTGCAGATGGAGGGAATAGAGAAGATGGAGGACTGGTTGGTGGCAGGCCCTGATGCTCTCACACTCCTTGGGGGGACCTCAACTTTGTGGCACAGGGGGGTCGAGATAGGATTACACAGACGGGGACCCCACCCTTATCAGATATGCACTGGTTTCTGGGGGTTGTGCATTCCATATCCTAAGAGCGATTTCAGAGAAGGCACGGTTTGGTATTTTGGCAAATCATTGTGGTTTCAGAAGAAGATTGCTGGAGCTCCTGGAGGATATGTTGCCACATGAGAGAACTGGTTTCTGGGCCAAATACCTCATAGTGTTGTGATATAGGGCTTTGTGAGTCATGCAAGCGATTTTTTGTTGAATTCTTGCTTCGTAAGGTAGCCAGTTAAGAGCACTAAGGTCAGGGGAAATGCGGCACTTTCTTTTAGACCCTGTGATGAGTCTGGCCGCTGAGTTGATTGATGCTCTTAGAGATCTGGGAAGATCTGGGAAGTCCGCAAAGAGTTGCACTCCCATATTCTAGTCTTGGGATTACTAGTGCTTGAACTGCCAGTTTGAAGTCATTTCCGGAAAGGAAGGGTTTTCATTTTCTCAAGCTGTTCATCTGAAAGTTTGCTCCTTTTGTTGCAGCACTGATGTGTATCTGATGTGTATCTGCAAGTTTAGATTTCTGTTAAGTGTTACTCCCAGCAATTTCGGTGAGTCAATAATATGAGGTTGACAGTTGAGCGCTGTTAGTTGTTTAAGCCATTCTTGTGTAATGGTTGATTGGATAAGTGGAGAAATTAGGAGGAATTCAGTTTTGAGGGTGCTTAGTTTCAGGTGGTTTTCTGCCAGCCAAGTCTGAGTTTTTTGTAGCGTTAGATTGAGAGATTTAATGTCATCCAGAGAAGTGATCTTTAAGTATAGTTGTGTATTATTTGCATACATGTGATAATGGATGTTTGAGGAACTGAGAATTTCGGTGAGTCGTTTCATGATTAGGTTGAAAACTGTAGGTGAAAGGGATGAGCCCTGTGGGACTCCTAATGTGACTGGGATGGCAATGGATAAGGTTGATTAACCATGCATCTTTGGGATCTAGTTCCCTAATGTTGGCTCTTGGCGCTTCGTCACTCACTCAAGGTTCACACTGGGACACTCTTGCAGTATCTGTGCACGTTAGAAATGACAAATAACATAATATAACAGGAAATACGTGAGCCAATTTAGCACTGACTCTGATAAGCCCATTCTATATTTCAGGAGGTTTCACAGATTGTCATGTTTGACGGTGTCAAAAGCTGAAGATAGGTCGAGCAGGATTAGCAGACAGGCTTCGTTTTGGTCTAGGATCTTTTGTGTGTCATCTACTATGTGGGTCATGGCTAATTCAGTACTGTGACCCGCACGAAAACCGGATTTGTATTGGTTGAGCAGGTTGAAATGGTTGATGTGATTGCCCAGCTGTATGTGTACCCTTTTTTCTAAGAGTTTAGCCAGAGTTGGGATGTTGGAGTTCAGGGGGTAATTATTTAAGTCCATGAGGTCTACCGCTGATTTCTTTAGGATGGGGGACACCTGCCCGGATTTAAGGATTTCTGGAATGATTCTTTGAAGCAGAGAGGTATCGATATTCTTGGTCAATAGTGGCAGTAGCAGCGGTATGAAGTCTTTTAGATAATTTGCAGGAAGAGGATCGTTGAAGTGGTTGGATGGGTTCAGAGACATGAGCGCTCTTAATATTGCATCTTCACTGTGAGTTTTGAAGGAGGACCATGCAGCGTTATTTTTGAGGGTGAACTTAGGTATGCATACAATTGGGGTTGCTGGAGAGGGAGATGAAGTGTCCTTATGAGTGTCAGCTAAGTATGGGCGAATTTTGCGGATCTGCGGTCCGCAAATTTGCGCGAATTTGCAAACAAATCCGCAAGTTCGCGAACAAAATTCGAACTCGCCGATTTCACCAAATAGACTGTTTCCCACTGTCTACAATGGCTAATCAGTAAGTGCTACCTCGTTGGGTAAATGTTTAGTGCTTTTCCTTCACTACAGCTGCGTAAAGTGCCAGACGAGTTGTCTCCATTGACCATGTGTGTGTTACTATGCCATTGCGCCGAAGAGCGCAGGGGTCCCCTGAGTGAGCTGTCCATCATAGTGGGTAAATGGCGGGAAGACGGTGCACACCACTAGTGTGTGCGGCGGGGCCAAAGAGCGGGGCTTCTATGCGACTTCACATGCCTCTTGTGTGTATAAAAGGTCAGAGACCGATCAGAGCAGCAGATGAGGAGAAAGAAGCCCCTGGTCACAGGAACTGCACAGGGATTGCACTCCTGAAAGTGAAGGTTGCAAAGGCCTCCATCCAGCATCACAGCTAAATTTCGACGGTAGATATTGAGAGAAAGCACACCTGCCCAGCGCCGGGGTCCCTTGAGTGAGCTGTCCATCATAGTGGGTCAGGGCGGGAAAACGGTGCACACCACTAGTGTGTGGGCGGGGCCAAAAAGCAGGGCTTCTACGTGAGTTCTCAATGCCTCTTTTGCGTATAAAAGGTCAGAGACCGATCAGAGCAGCAGATGAGGAGAAAGAAGCCCCTGGTCACAGGAACTGCACTGGGATTGCACTTGTGAAAGGGAAGGTTGCAAAGGCCTCCATCCAGCATCACAGCTAATTTTCGACGGTAGATATGGGGAGAAAGCACACCTTCCCAGCGCCGGGGTCCCTCGAGTGAGCTGTCCATCATAGTGGGTCAGGGCGGGAAAACGGTGCGCACCACTAGTGTGTGGGCGGGGCCAAAGAGCGGGGCTTCTATGCGAGTTCACAATGCCTCTTGTGTGTATAAAAAGGTCAGAGACCGATCAGAGCAGCAGATGAGGAGAAAGAAGTCCCTGGTCACAGGAACTGCACGGGGATTGCACTCGTGAAAGTTAAGATTGCAAAGGCCTCCATCCAGCATCACAGCTAATTTTCAACGGTAGATATGGGGAGAAAGCACACCTGACCAGCGCCGGGGTCCCTTGACTGAGCTGTCCATCATAGTGGGTCAGGGCGGGAAAATGGTGCACACCACTAGTGTGTGGGCAGGGCCACAGAGCGGGGCTTCTATGTGAGTTCACATGGCTCTTGTGTGTAAAAAAGGTCAGAGACCGATCAGAGCAGCAGATGAGGAGAAAGAAGCTCCTGGACACAGGAACTGCACGGGGATTGCGCTCGTGAAAGTGAAGGATCCAGAGCCCTCTATCCAGCATCACAGCTAATTTTCGACAGTAGATATTGGGAGAAAGCACACCTGCCCAGCGCTGGGGTCCCTTGAGTGAGCTGTCCATCATAGTAGGTCAGGGCGGGAAAACGGTGCACACCACTAGTGTGTGGGCAGGGCCAAAGAGAGGGGCTTCTATGCGATTTCACATGGCTCTTGTGTGTAAAAAAGGTCAGATACCGATCAGAGCAGGAGATGAGGAGAAAGAAGCTCCTGGACACAGGATCTGCACGGGGATTGCGCTCGTGAAAGTGAAGGATGCAGAGGCCTCTCTCCAGCATCACAGCTAATTTTCAACTGTCGATATGGGGAGAAAGCACACCTGCCCAGCCTCCACAAAGCTCACAATTGTTTTTGGGCTGATGAATGCGTGCCCGAGTTGAACTTCAACTCGGGCACCTGCTTAGTTGTAACTATTCTCTGACCCTGCCTCGGGCACCCGGCTGTTTAGGGTCAGGACATGGTCAGAGAATAGTTTCAAGTAAGCAACTAAAACTCTGGCAGCTTGCCGGTGCCATTTGTAACTATTCTCTGACCCTGCCCTGTTTAGGGTCAGGACAGGGTCAGAGAATAGTTGCAAGTAAGCAACTCTGGCACCTGCTTTATTTATATATGTAAGCGCTTCCTGTTGAGGTTTAATTTTTGTGACAGGAGCATCGTGCCACCAATGATCCCTGCCCTTCATATTTATCCAAGAAGACGCCATCGTTTTGTGCGATAGCTCTACTCAACTGCGGTACTTTCTTCTGGCTAATCAGGAAGTGCTACCTCGTTGGGTAAATATAGTGCTTTTCCTACACTACAGCTGCGCAAAGTGCCAGAAGAGTTGTCTCCAGTGACCATGTGTGTGTTACTGCCATCACGCCGATCGGCACAGGCGTCCCTTGAGTAAGCTGGCCATCAAAAAAAAAAAAAAAAAAAAACGCCCGGGAGCGAATTTGAGAATTTTCAGCAATTTCACGAGATTCGCGGATCGCGAAATTGCCGGAAATCCGCAAATTTCACGAGCGGAACGGATTTTTGGCCCATGCTTAGTGTCAACATGAGTTACTAAGGCATTAAGAAGGGACGTCTTAATTTTTTCTGTCTTCTTAGTGAAGAAGGTGGCAAATTCTTCACAGCAGGGACGTACACATGGTCAAGCTTGGGTGGGGTGAAGTAAGCCATTAGATTGTGTTCTGACTAGTTGAAATAGTTTTTTGGGTCGATTCTTGGCTTGGTCTAACTGATTTCTGAAAAAGTTTGCTTTTGATCGCCTGATCTTTCTATAGTAGGAGTTTCTGTGGCTGTTAGCAGCTTAAGGTGGTCAGTAGATGGTGATGATCTTCATTGGCGTTCAATTAGTCTTAGGGATCATCTGTCCTTATTGAGTCTACCATCGTAACATGGATTTGAATCTTTTGTGGAGAGCCTCTTCAGTTGTAATGGAGCTGCTGAACCTAATACCGTGGTCTTGTAGTTAAAGTAGTGGTTTGTCAGAGCTTGAACAACAGATTAACCCTGGGCGGAACACTACGTTATGCTCGCGGTGTGTGTGTAGTTTGCGCAACTACGCGCTACGCGAATTACACGTAGCACAGTGCAAAAATGCATAGCATAATGTAGCAGCCATTTTTTGCTCGCTCGTGGTCCTCAACGTCAAGTTGGCGACCGCGAGCGAGCAAAATCACCATCCCGGCGAGGCTTTTTCCTTGTTTGCAATCAGCAACATGAAGTTGCTGATCGCGAGCATGGAAAATAGACCTCCTGGCAAGATTCTCAACGTTGGGAGGTCAGGTTTCTCATTGCGAGTGGTCGTGTATGCTCGCAATCGCTCGTGATGAGGAACTACCAGTCCGCTTTGAGAAAGCTGCCGCTAGAGTACAAATCTACTAGAGCGGCAGAAAATAACCACTTGCACTATGCAAGATGTCATTTGCAATCATTGCACAGTGCGGACAAGCATCCGGCACTGTGCAATCAGTGCAAACAGCATTTTCCCTACTGTACTGTGCAGTTTGCCTAGCTACGCATAGCATGCTTAGTGCGAAGTGCACTTCGTGTAGCTACGCGTAGTGCTACTATGCAAACTATACCCAGGGCTACATCAGATAGGCCTTCAGGGGGAAGCACAGGGTTAACACTAGAGGATGTGAGTAAGTCTGTGCTGGTATTTTTTAGGTTCCTCTTCCATATTTTAGTTCTTGTAGGTTGTGCTGAGTATAATTTTACTGATTCATTTATGAAGAATGTGATGGAATTGTGCTCAGACCAATCACAGGGGAGGATCGTTTCAAGCTAAATGGATTTAGCATTGGAAATAACCAAGTCTTGGATTGAGCCTTTGTCAAGTGTAGGGCTGTTGCAGATTTGGGTACGGTCAAGGTCCAAGAGGAAGGCTTTGAGGCTACTAACTGCTGAGTCATTAAGGTCATTCCAATGGAGACTGAGATCTCCAAGGAATATTTGGGTGTTTTGTTGTCTAGTATTTGTAGTCACGGTATCTATGAATTGTTCGATGAAGGTGAGGTTGTCACCAGGAGGGTGGTAGAATGTGTGCAATGAACAAACTGGTTTGTTGTTATTTGTGATATCAATACAGAGGTATTCCCATGAGGATAATATCTGTGAATGTGATCGGTTCACTGAGAGGCTGTTCCGACGTATGCAGGCAATTCCACCCCCTGGTCTATCGGTTCTGTCTAATCTGATGATGCCATGTTTTTTCGAGGATAGGCGTAGACAACTCATTTAACCATGTTTCAATCAGAATTAAGAGGTCAGGTTCGTGAGTGAGTATGATATCAGCTATATCAGCCGCATGTCTTAAGGCTGATCTACAGTTTAGTAGTATACATTTGAGACGTAACTTAATTGGGGTTAGAGGTTCTTGTGTGAGGGGGACTCGCATAAGATTGTCTTCGGTTATACCTCTAGTTTTGTGCTTTGGAGCTCTGTGTGTATTAGAGGTGATTGTTTGGATTAGGGAATTTTTATGAATGTTTTTTGAGTACTCTGTGTTATAGGTGAGATGAGGGAGATCATAAGAGCAGAGTAGGGAGTGTATATCATTGGACGAAAGAGGATTCTTCCTTCAGACCGGTCGGGTTGTGGCATTGGGGTAAGGTACTGTTCTCCATCTTGGGGAGGATGCTTTGGGGGTCATAAGTGAGACTTGTGGGGGTATGGGGAGCGGATACAGTGGAGGTTCATACTAGAGTCCTTCTCATTTCATCTGATCTTAGGTTGGTGTAAAATCAGGTGCCGTAGAATTTGGAGGTCATCTTTGACTTGTTGCAATGAAAGTAAGATTTCATCAAGTCTATTGTCTGGTGTGGGTTGTATGCTTACTGTTTGGTCTGGGGGTAGGGGAGGGGTGGTTGGGCCATGGATGGAGCTTGGAGGGTTACAGTAATATGAGTCGTCTTAGTGAGATCTACCTGGATGGCTATCAGAAGAGGGGGGTAAAATAGTCAGAGGCGGAGAGGTATGTACCAAGTGGATGTGATGCAGGGTTAGGGCTGTGGAGGTGTTCATGGTATTTGGGTGCAGATTGTAAGAGATCCTTCTTGTTTGGGTATGAAGTATCGGTTGGGTAGTGTTGGAGTTAGGGGGTGGTTATCGTATCCTAGGGTGTCTGCTGGAGCTGGGGTGGGTGCATATCAAGGTTTGGTCATAAGAAGAGAATGCCTTGAGGGGGATTCAGGAAGGGAGTTAGGGGGCGTTCTGGAATTGGGTGAGGCTGGGGAGGGGGATAGGGTCTGAAGCCTTTTTCCTTGATGAGAGGAAAGATGTTATCAAGTAGGATTAAGTTGCGGTCTGATGATTGAATGAGATTGATCCCATTATGATAAATGGTGATTGTTGCTGCAGCTCTGTAAAATGGAGAGGGGATGATAGAGATCTTGAGACCATTTGCTATTTTCCTAGAGGAAGAGACCAAAAACAGGGCAAAAAAGGCTTTCCTCCATTGGGCTCTTCTCTTTGTGTAAAAAATGATGTCATTAGTTATATAATCTTTGTTTGTTGAGAAGTAAGGATCTGAGATTGGAATCTCGTGGTGTGATTTTAGCAGATAATGTTTAAAGCATTGTTGTTTTTTTGTAAGGTTAGGGGATACTTAATGGTATATTTATGTTGTCCTGTAAGCTCCATAGTGGAGTTGATGCTTATCTGTAAGGGTAAAAAAGGTAGGCAGATGGTGCTAGAAAGGTGATGTTAGGTGAGGAAGTGGGGTAAAGGAGGAAGGGAGATTGTGCGAGAGAGGTGATGTTAGGTGGGGGTGTGGGGGAAGGAGTTATGAGCGGTCATGCATTTGGGCCGTTTAACTTCTTCAGTGCTCATGACGAGCTGAGCTTGTCACGAGGCACGGTGGCCATGTTCTCAGGACGAGCTGAGCTCGTCATGACACGTGCGGCGCTCACACGCGGGGCTAATTCCCCCGCGGTGCTGAGCGTTCCATTAAACGGGCATGGTCATGACGAGCTCAGCTTGTCATGAGCACAGCGCCACCGTGCAGCGTGACGAGCCGAGCTTGTCACAAGCATGGTGGCACTGCGCGCACCCCCAGTGCCGCGGGGGATTATAGCCCCGCGGCAAAGGGGTTAAGGGCCAAACCCTATGTAGGCAGGGATGGAATTGGGTAAATTGCTGTAAAGTATGATAGGAGGAGAGGTAATGAAAGGGGGGGTGAGGCCAGAAGGTCATGAGGGGTGGGGAGGGAGAAAGGGGAGATTAGGGCTAGGCCCAAGTCGGCGTAGGTAAGGCAATGGTATAAGACTGGGTAGTTGAGATAGGGCTGGGTAAGATTCTCACCTGTGTAGATGTGGACTTGGGTACCACAGGATGTCGTCTGGTTCCTTTAGGGAGTAACCCAATGTCAATCAAGCCAGTCCAAGATGGCCACCTGTTATGCGTTGATATCTAATCTCTGAGAGGTGGTCCTATCGTACTTTCTACATATGGATCAGCTTTGGGGCGAAGTCCTATGACACTTTCTATATGTGATATGTAGTGATTGGTCCTTTCTTCCTTTTTGTGATATGTTGTGATGCAAAGTCCTATGCCTTTTTCCGTGTTTCAGTACGGAGTAATTAGTCCTTTCTCCATTAGTGTGAATATGACTGCCATTTTGCCAAAAGACGGGATCTGGTGTGTGTTGTAGAAAAAACCTAAAATGTTTGTGATCTTCTGACCCTTGTTATTGGGGTAGAGGTGAGCATGCTCTGGAGGCAGAGATCGCGGACACCAAGATTGTGGAGGCCCTGGCCCATATGAGGGGGAGGATAACGCCAAGGCCCAATGGCTGGCCAATTAAGTTCTTTAAATATCTTTGGACACAGGCGGAGCCTCATTTGGGGGAACTGTTCCAGGGCTCCAGAAAGGTATCTGTGTGGGCAGGGGATAAAACAATTGCTTCCCTCACAACTGCCCTCTTGGTGGATATGTGACAGAAGGCAGTGTGGCTTCTAGGCTGGGAGGTGAGGCTTACTTTGGCAATGCCTATGTGGGAGTGGGAGACATTCAGGGAGCTTAGAGGGATCAAGAGTTACAGACTTTCAGATCTACTGGGAATTTGGGGATGTCTGGAGGGATGGGTGCTGATTCCCTTCTCAGATCTGCAGGCAGAGTAAGTCCTGTCAGGGGTCCAATATCTCTGATATGTGCAGATGTGGAACATCATTGGAAAACACTAGGCTCTTTTTGCTGATCTGCATGAGAAGCTCCCTTTGCAATTCTGGGTGCTAGCTTCCCCTTCCAAGAGCATGCTACCGCCCTGTTCTACACCATGATATTAGCTCATGGTGTGACTCCACTGGATACACAAGGAGCCAGGTGGGAGCTGGACCTGGGGAAGCTGGTGGATGACGCGTGGGGAGATGTCTGCTGCTACCCAAGGGAGGTGGCAATACAGGCAACTATCGGCCGGATACAGCTGAAATTGCTACAATAAGCGCATTACACATGGAATCGCCTCTACAGAATGGGGCGTGGAGTGTCTGTCTTATGTTTGAGGTGTTATGGTCAGAGAGGCACATTGCTGCATACAGTTTGGGAGTGCTCGCTGGTGAGGAGATTTTGAGAGAAAGTGAGAGTATACCTGTCTAACGTGGTGGAGCAGCAGATTCTGCTCAAGCCTCAATTGATTACCCTGGGTATCTGGGGGGATAAAACGTTATATAGGTATACCCTGCTCTTCTGCAATGGCCCTGGCACGATGGGACATTGTTCAAAAATGGGGGAGTCCCATTGCACCCATGCTGTGGAAGTGGGAAATTAATCTAGATTGGTGCATCATGACAGAGAAATTGGTGTAAAAATGTTGGGGCTGTCCTCCAAAATGTGAGAAAATATGGCACCTATTGAAGTCTGCTGAGGATGGGCACTAACGTTGATGGTTGTAGGGGTCGGCAAACGAGGGGGTGATCTGGGGCCACCATGTGGGCTAAGGGAGGACGTGACAGGATGGTATGCCGGGTTTCCTGAGGGTGTTGGGGTAACATACCCCACGTTAGTGACCCACATGCCTGTTAGACTCAGATTATGGGGGGTGAATTATCGAGTGACTGAATGACAGTAGCTGGCTGCCTGGTCCTGCTTCTGGTTTGGGCCTGGATTTTCTGGTTAGTTGGGGGCTTTGTTCTCGTTGCAGGATGCTTAGTATGAGCAATGTACCATAGGAAAATCTAGGAGTAGCAAAGATAATTCTAGGAAAACCCCGGGGATGGAAAAAAGGAGTGATATGGAAAGGAGGATGGAAAAGAATCCAAAAGTAGGACCTAGTAGTCTTAGTAGTTGTAGGGGTCATATGAAAAAAGGCAAAGATGAGGAATTTAATGGAAGAAGGGAGGTTGTTTCAGTGGAGGGTCCACCTGCTTTAGGGGCAGAATATAGTCAGGACCTGTGGGTTTTCCTAGAGCCTACAGGTCAGGGGAAAGGTGGGAAAAAAGCTAGGAAACGAAACCCCCTAAATCGTTCACAACTCCTTTTTTTTCCTTATCTAAATGTGCAAGCCTATGGAACATTGGTACTGAGTATCTTAGAAAAGTAGGGTTCATGGTAAATAGCAAAGGAGGTGAAGTAACTAAGGACCTCTTTTACTCAGCTTTAGTAAAAGCAGCATTAGTAAACGCAGAGTATGAGCTGCAAAAGGAAGGCATCAGATTAGTAAAAAGGGAGGAAAGGCTGAATAATAAGCAGTCATTCCTTATGAATCGTGCAGGGCTGGGAGTATGACAGAAAAGATTGATTAATTCCTGCTGTGATAATGAGGAAGAACTTGAAATTACTATTACCTCTAAGGAAATAGAGAGAGGAGAAGAAGATACGTTAGTGGGGAATAGATATAGAGCCCTAGCACCCATAGAGTATGAGGAAGATGGGTGCCTGAGTGAGATCGACAAGGAACTAGGGTAATCGCACAGCCTGTCCATACTATCCGGGAATATTAATGGGTATAAGATAATATTGATCCAAGAAAGTTTTAACAAGATTACCGAGAGCAATGACATTGTGTGCTTACAGGAGGCTAGGCTGTGCAACGAAATCCTAGTTATTGAAGGGTTCGCCCAATATTCAAACGTAGCGAGGAGGAATCCTCTTGACAGACCTTCAGGAGGGCAATTGACGTTGATCTCTACAAAAATTGTCAGGCAGGTAGAACCCTTGAAACTAAAATGTATATGGGCACTAGGTTGTAGAGTACTGTTATTGAATCCCGTTCCATGTTATGAAGGAACATCATGTATTGTTAATGTGTACATTGAGATGGGAAAGGAGGATGAATATAAGGTGGAACTGGGAAATTTAAAAGACGATATGGTGGCTGTTGGACTTGGCTCTTTTTGCAGGGTCATCCCTGAACTTTTTGCCTTCCTCCTGTCTTATTTTTTCTGACCTGTTGTTGGCTATTTTATGACTCTGGGCACTTTACCACTGCTGATCAGTGCTAAAGTGCATATGCTCTCCCTATTATAAATTAATATATGAATTAGTGATTCCATGATTGGCTGGTTTGGTTTACCTGTCAGACCCTAGTACAGTACACCAGGAGTGCCCAGGCCTGGTAATCCAAATGCTGCTAGTGGGCTCTCCTCTGGCGATGTGAGGCGCTTCATGTTGTGAAGCGCTAAACAGAACAAAATGGCTGGTCCGGTTCGTTACTTAGCAAATTTACGCCCTACCTAGCCTATCAATGCTACGTGGGCCACTCTTTGTTTGGAAATTATTTATTTTTATTTTTCTCACAAGAGTCTTGTTGATTTCTCATATGACATGAAAGACACAATTGTGTAGCAGTAGAATCAACAAGCAGACATCGGTGTGCACAATATATACAAGTGACAAATTAATTCAGAAAGCAAAGTGAATCACAATCAATACTCAAAATTGGAAACACCAAGACCCACATTACAATATACAAAAATATTGAAACATACAAAACATTCCATAAAAACAACACAGCCCATCTCGCATCTCCGGGGGAGAGGATCGTCATCGCAGCAGACGCATTACGGAAAGCGTGTTGCATCAAGGAGAAAGTGCCCTCTTTATTTCTTTGCCCCGGATCTTTGCCGCATTTCCATCGTTGCAGCACATTCGTTGCCCTGCCTGTCGCATCTTAAGGTACATTGACTCAAAGTGACGCATTTTAAGAACTAAAGAGAACTAAGCTAATTCTATCATTTTAAGTATAGTATTGTGGATTTTTGTCGTTTGTGGTCTTGTGATAAGTATATATAAAGAAAACTTATTTTTTATATAAAACCTGTGTGGTGTCCATCTGTAGTGTTGTCACTTGATTACTGTATGTGTTCACAAATGCTTTACACACTGCCTCTGAGATAAGCCTGTCTGCATGTGCCAAGCTACCAAGGGGGTGAGCAGGGGTTATTTTGGGAGTGTACCCCCTTACCCTGACTATTTATTTATTTATTTATTTATGAAATTTGTAGAGCGCAACAAATGCCCTAGGGCGTCTCGGCACTGGACTAGAGGCAAGGGTCCCTATTTGTCACAAGTACCTACTTGTGCCAACTAGAGAACCCCAAATCTAACAGTGGCTGTATGTGATATGTTCCAAAAGGATGTGTTCCTGGTGTTGGGGGCTTTAATCACAGATTTGACCCCCATAGAATAGATCCATGGTGTAAGGAACTGTTAAGCGCCTTTAATATAGAGCCCGCCATATTTCCTAGTGAAGATATCTTGGCCCAAGATATGGCTTTTGGTCAGTTGTTGGGCTATATTGGTCTGCTATATGTAAATGGGAGAATGGAGGCTGATCGCCTGGCAAGGCGAATATTTACGATAGGCAATGGGGGATATTCTCAAGAACGTGCGATAACCATCGCAAAATTATCTTAACGCAACTTTCCACATCGCAGTCTATCGTGGGAAAATTACACTGTGTTAACTAGGTATTCACAACATGGAGGCACCATGCGATAGGCCCCCGACAACGTGTCAAATGTTCGCGAAAATGCCAATGCAAAGCGGCAAAAATGCAAAACAAGAACGCACAAAAAAGTTGTGAGGCCAATTGTGATACAAAAAGCAGCGAAAAGCAGCAGCAGTCTTGCAAATCCCACGCATCTGGCGGAAAAATGCACTATAAAAGCAGACAAAGAAACACACCAAAAACATTTCAAAATGTGCAGCAACATGGATGCACCCTGACCGAGTGCTAAAGTGAACGCGAACCCCACAAGCCCCACAGACCACCTGCAAGGAACCTCGGGGTTAGGGAAGGCCAAGGAGAAGAGTGAGAGGAAGACAGGGTGCAGTCTGCAGCAAAACCAGGTCAGTGTCACGGAGGTGACAGTACACTACCTTCAACTGACCCTCAATGAGACTAACGTGAATGCAGTCAGTGGGTCGAGGAAGTCAAGAGGCGCTGGCATGTCGTGAAAATCCACACCATGCACAAACCCGCTGCCAACAGGAAGGCAGCAACAGTGACAGGAGGTGGGAGTACTGTGCTACAGGAGGAGCTGGAGGGAATGGAGGCCACAGTCATCAGTGTGGTGATGATGCAAGGAGGTGGGAGTACGAACAGAGCTTGATAGGACCTGACACAACATCAACAGGGTGAGTAATGACCAGGGACTGGGGGACGGGGTAGATGGGCACCATGACACACATGCACAACGATGTGGAGAATACTGCACACCCACAATGACCCTGGCTCATGTCCCTGATCCCCGTGGCACACTGTAGCACACACACATAGCAATCACAGCACATCCCATGACAATGTGGTACAAAGTGCAACACCAACACTGCAGAACAGGGGACCCAACTGGGTCCGCTCAAGTGCAGAAACAGGCTAATCACATCGAACAGAGCTGGAAACTGTGAGCTCCATATGTACGTGTACAACCTCACATCCGTCAGGTAGTCCAAAAGTCCACTGTCCCGCATCAAATTGCCAGCACCGCCCAAACAGTCACAATGTACATTGTCATATAGTCTGCATGTCAACAAGAACAATGTGCCAACATACCTGTCAACACAATGTCAACATTAACCGTGGGCATAGTGCTCCGCTCCGCCCACAGAGTGTGCGCAGCCTACTTAACGGTCCGTGAAGTAGGCGTAGTAGGCAGGCTACGCACATGCCACAGCAGAGCGGAGTTGCCCGCCACCCGCTCCCTCCCGCCCTCTTTTAAATGCCCTTACAATCTTTAAAAACATTTTTAAAGTAATTAAAATGACTTAGCTGAGCTGAGGCATCCCTCTTCCTGCTTTATCACCTACTTCTTCCAACGCATGTGCTTTTTTGAGGAAGAAGTCGGCGAGCCCACTCCACTCACGCTTACGGTGGGGATGTCACAAGCCACATTTCCATGTTCTTCAATCGCTGGCTGGGGTGACATGGTTGCGTCCACTGTTCACTACACTAAGAAAACCAGCGGTGTATGTCGACATGGATATGTGTGTCTTCTGCACACTGCAGTCTGTCCATCACATCCATGCCACACTTGGCATTGTGTACATTCACATTCATTGGTCACATGCCTCCTTCGCATCTGCTACTGTGTGGCTGAGGTGCCATGCCGTTGATGGCTTATGTGCATGGCTGTCCCAGGTTCCCACAGTGAGTTGTGCTGTTGCGTCTGGTGGGTGGGCATGTTGTTTGGCATGTTGTATGTGAGTTGGTTATGTGTGCATTCCCAGTGGTGTGCGTTGCATGATTGTGGAGTTGAGGTGTGTAGTGTGTTCATTTGGTACTTGCCAATGAACAGTGCTGTTCCATAGCTGCCATCCAGCTGGTTGATGATGGACTGGTGGCAGATGTAGGAATCCTGCACACTGCCTAGGTGGTTGGCATCGATGTTGGTGGAGATTCCCGGGTGGTCCACTATTGCCTAATGGAATACGAGTGCTTTCTGTTGCGGTTATTGTGTGCAGTGTTGCCAGGGGGGGCACAAGTAGGACATGTGTTTAGTCAATTGCCCCTTCACATGTGCGGGAAGCCAGCAATGGCGTAGACATCTTGCTTGGTCTTGAGGTATTCCTGCGCAGTGTGGGGGAGGTATAGATAGTGGGGTTTGAAGCTGATGATGACACCCAAGACTGTTGTGCGGAACTTGTATTGGGCTGGCTGTGAAACTCCTCCAACTCTGGCAGTTGTTGGATGGACGGTACCAGTGGCCAAATGAATCAGCACAACCAGCAGCTTTGTCTGCAGAGGGATGTTGGTTGTCCGCTGTGTTGTTGCCGTCAGCCTGTGGGCAATGGTGGTCAGGATGCGGGGTATGGTTGTCCTTCTGAACCTGTAGTGGGCAATGGCATTCTTTGGTGTTGGGTCTGTGAGATTGGTGCGAAGTCTGAGAGTTGCTGTCTTTGTCTGCGCTGCCTCGATGTTGGTCTGTGGAGGTCCTGGGGGGTGGCAGTGGGTGTTTTGACCCTGCTGGGTCTCCCAGCTGCATGGTCAGTGGCTCCATGGCATCTGTCACCCTTCATGTGTGGCTCCGTCCTTGGCTCCCTTCTGTGGTGCAAGCAGCTGCTAACGCGCCTTATCGCATGTTTTGGGTACTCATCGCCCAGCTGGCTGGACGTTGAGAATGTTGCAGAGTGGTATTGTTGCAGCTTTTTGAACAGGAACGCCTACTCTGCATCTCATTAGCGATAGTTGTCGGGGTCATCTGTGGCGATATTTTTTGAGGCTGCTATCATCGGTAAACTGGTGATATGGGCTGTTAGCACCAACTTGTTAATGGGGAGAATAAATGATCGTCACTTTGGCTGTGATAAAGTGCTGATAACTCAGCGATAGCTCATTGAGAATATGCCCCTTCATGTTTACACATGTCTGGTGCTTTGAATTAATTAGACACTTTGAGGTGGTAAAAGTGGAGGGTAGTGATCACTATCCTCGGAAGACAGAATTATATGCAAAAAGGGGAAAACAGAAAGAGATGGTACTCCTGGTACATGTGAACTACCCAAAGCGGCTTACAACCCGTATATCTGAAGAGCACATTGGGAAATTAAGTGCTGTACAGCAGACTCTTTCATTAGAATAAATCCCAATTGAAAACGGCAATGCCTCATATGAAAATACAATAAAAAAACTGGTCGAATGCCTAAGGGTAAAAATGAAAGGGAGGAAACCCGGGACAGCTAGTAATAATAGACCCCATAATAAAGATCGACCATGGTTTGATGAAGAGTGTCGTAAAGTAAAAGCATGTATTAGACATAAGGAAAGAAGATTTAGGGTAAGATATAATGCTGAACAATCACTTACCCTCCAGAAACTAAGGATTAAATATAAAACGATTATAAGGGAAAAAAAAGAACCTATAAAGATAGATGCTGAGCAAGTATGCGATCTGTAATTGAGTTCAAAGATGTGAAAGGTTTTTGGAAGTTGGTCCAAGAAAGCTCTTGCAAAATATTAGGATATTTGCACTGTATGGTCCCCAAAGATAATTGGGTGGGTTACTTGGGGAAATTTATGGGAAGTGCCCAATGCTAGAGAAAGTAAGTACAATATCATGGACAGGAGTGAGGGAGGATATAAAGGAGTACCTTACCTCCAGCCTTGCGACCGGGCGGAAAAGGTTTAATATGGTGGCGGTGTCTATCAGACAGCGCCAGCCATATTCGCGTGGGTCAAAACAAATGCCTTTCCATGGCGGCAATGCCGCCACAGAAAGGCAGGCGGTCTTCACTTCGGGGGGGCCCCTGCTGGTCCCCATGGTGAAGGCGAGGTGGGGGGTGCACATGGGGGGTACCTGTGGTACACCCCTGCATTTGCATACGCAATGCGGCAGGCACGTACCGTGCGGTGCCTGCCGCTTTGTGTATGCAAATGCATAAATACATTTTTAGCATTGTGGCGGGCGCCTGCCACAATGTTAAATATGCAGGATGTGCCCGCCACTGTGGCAGGCGCATCCTAATACCCCCAACAGGACCCCTGCCCTTATGGCGGGCGGTCCCATTATCCGATAGGATGGCGGGCGGACTAAGTCCACTCGTCATCCTAAAGACCCCCTTAGTATGAGAAAGCAAAAGACACACAATTGATGGACGGAATGCAGAACAAATCAAACACTTCACTGCCAGTCAAGAGATCTGGGTTAAATCCATCATTATTTTGCTCACCATGCCACCCCAGTTTAGACCTGGCCATATGCAAATCAGTCTTGACCCTGTGCCTCACGGGGACGTTCCAGGCCGAACTGCCAAGCCAGGTCCTCCCGGGAGTGGGAACAAGCATCCTAGGACCGGTTTCAGGGTTTCACCCCTCTTCAGCCAGGATAGCTTGATTTCAGTGGCACAGGGAGCCCAGGACCCACGTCTAGGCATACCTGGCGGACTTAGTGTGAGAAAGCAAAAGACACACAATTGATGGACGGAATGCAGAACAAATCAAACAATTCACTCCCAGTCAAGAGATCTGGGTTAAATCCATCATTATTTTGCTCACCATGCCACCCCAGTTTAGACCTGGCCATATGCAAATCAGTCTTGACCCTGTGCCTCACGGGGACAGTCCAGCCCGAACTGCAAAGCCCGGTCCTCCCGGGAGTGGAAACAAGCATCCTAGGACCGGTTTCAGGGTTTCACCCCTCTTCAGCCAGGATAGCTTTATTCCAGTGGCACAGGTCCACAGGACCAACATCTGGGCATACCTGGTGCACTTAGGGCGAGAAAGCAAAAGACACGCAATTTATGGACGGAATGCAGAACAAATCAAAACATTCACCCCAGTCAAGAGATCTGGGTTAAATCCATCATTCTTTTGCTCACCATGCCACCCCGGTTTAGACCTGGCCATATGCAAATCAGTCTTGACCCTGTGCCTCATGGGAACAGTCCAGCCCGTACTGCCAAGCCAGGTACACCCTGCACCGGAAATAAGCAACCTAGGATCGGTTTCGGGGTTTCACCCCTCTTCAGCCAGGATAGCATGATTCCAGTTGCACAGTGAGACCAGGAACCACGTCTAGGCATATCTGGCGAACTTGAGGCGAGAAAGCAAAAGACACACATTTGATGGACGGAATGCAGAACAAATCAAAACATTCAACCCCAGTCAAGAGATCTGGGTTAAATCCATCATTCTTTTGCTCACCATGCCACCCCAGTTTAGACCTGGCCATATGCAAATCAGTCTTGACCCTGTGCCTCATGGGAACAGTCCAGCCCGAACCTGGCTGATGAGGGCTGAAAGCCCGAAACCGGTCCTATGATGCTTGTTTCCAATCCAGGGAGGACCTGGACTGGCAGTTCAGGCTGGACTGGTCCCATTGGGCACAGGGTCAGGACTGATTTGCATATGGCTGGGTCCAAACTGGAATGGCATAGTGAGCAAAAAAACAATGGATTTAGGCCCAGAACTCTGTACTGGGGTGAACATTTGACATTGTTCTGCATTCTTTCCATCAATTGTTCTTTTTACATTTGTCACCCTGAGTGGGATGGGTATGCCCAGACGTGGGTCCCGTCCTCTCCATGCCACTGGAGTCAAGCTATCCTGGCTGATGAGGGCTGAAAGCTCGAAACCGGTCCTAGGATGCTTGTTTCCAGTCCAGGAAAGACCGGGCATGGCCGTTCGAGCTAGACTGTTCCCATTGGATGCAGGGTCAAGACTGATTTGCATATGGCTGGGTCCAAACTGGAATGGCATGTTGAGCAAACAAACAGTGGTTTAGGCCCAGATCTCTGTACTGGCGTGAAAGTATGACGTTGTTCTGCATTCTGTTCATCAAGTGTTCTTTTTGTTAAAGTTGAGGCCAGCAGCATTGGTCAGTGGTTTGAAAGATTCAATGGTGCTTATGGAGAAATGTCCGACAGACCGGCCCTAAAAGCTTTCTCCGCAATGATACCACCACAATTTTTGTATGGTGCAGAATTGCTTTATTTGAGTGACAAAAACAGATGGGACGTTGAGGAGGGAAAAATTCTGAAAAATCTATTTTCATTGCCCAAGTCGTCAATGGTCTAGACAGTGAGACTAGAAATGGGAACCACATGATGGGGTATAACAGCTTGTGTGGCCCTAGTATGATTCTGGCAGTGCCAGGGAACGGCAGAAGATTATAAAATCTCACAATGGTGCAGAAATTAGATTGTAAAGAGTGAGCTAACGTAGTCAAAAGGGATCAGAGCTACCATCACTAAAGCATGTTTCATGATGAATGTTAAGTTGCACCCCCAGACCCTCCAAATCGAGATCGGCAAGAGGGAACTTAGGGCCCTGGGAAAAGAAATCTCTCGAGCACAGGACCAAGATTACTTCTCGAGGAAAAGCTCAGTACGTTTCATGGCTTCTGCGTGGCAAAATGAACAACATTTCCCTTATATTGATAGATTAACTCGCTGTCGGTTAAGAAGAGATTTGCTAAGGTTAAGAATTGGGTGTAACCCATGCTATGCGAATAATGGGGTAAAAAGATCTATGAAAGACAGTAAGGGAAAATATTCCTGCACTTTTGGAACACCATGTAACATTTTACACATACTATTGGATTGACAGAAGGTTTTAGATATACGAAGAGAGTTTTTATGTACGATTTTTAAAAAGTATGATATTAAAATCAGGGTTCAAGCAGTAAACCTTCTAACAGAAATGAGTAATATAGACATAGCATGAGCCATGGGGAAGTTCATCCAAAACGTTTAAGAATTTCTCGAATGTGTTTAGAACTGAAATGTTTATTTTATAGTTTTATGTGGCCTATGTTATATGAATTGTGAAAGGGAAGCTGAGTGTAATATATGAATTTTTTATGAGGTTTAAATAATGAATTGTGATTTTAGAAGTTTTATCAATGTAGTTTTTAAAACGTTTGAGGACCTTCGGTCTAAATAAACCTGTTTGAACTTGAACTTGAGCAATGTACCATTGTGTCCTGAGCTATTAACGTTGTTTGAGCAGATGCCTGTTGAAGCGGTCAATAAAATGATTTATTTAAAAAAAAAGAAGAACAGAGTCATTGGAATTCCTTTGCTACTATTAGAGTGATCAGAATGACGTGCCCAGAGAATCATGGCCATCATTTAATTTAGTTGTCCATCAGCTACTAGTGACCAGAATATGGCCATCAGAATTTCGGTGTAAGTGTTACTGTGCAGGAAAACCTTTAGGCGTCACCATTTACTGGTAAAGCATATTTAAATACAAACACCTAGATACGCATTATTTAGAGGATTGGTATATCAGTAACTTTTCTACAGAGGCGTGACCATCAGGCACTGGGCCATGTAATCTCTCCCCATCAGTTTCTCAAAGTGTCTGTCTATTAAGTACGGTGTCATGGAATGCTTGCTGTTGAATATGTGGGCTGTGTTTACTGTGTACAGAGGTCTAGTATTCAAGTACTGTACAAGATGTTGCAAATGCCTCCCCCTCTTCCTTTTCCGTCTCTCAGTCTCGCAATAGTCTCGTTAACTCTGCCTCGCCTCCTCACGGCCCAAATATACCTCATATCTCTTTTGAAATCCACCTCTGTCCCTCTCTAACACTGCAGCTCTCATTTTCTTACTGTTTTCAGAATCACCCTCATAGATATCTGTTCATCCACAAGTTTGACAAGGATTCACACACACTTTCGCGTTACCCTCTCTCTCCCTTGTCCCAACACCAAGACAGTGGCAACCCATATTCCCTATCACGTTTTTATTGCTCAGTTTCTCAATCTTCCTTGAGCTCTCTCTCCGACATACTCTGTATCTCTTTCAATCGCTCTTGTCTCCTCTCACATGCATTCTCTCACAGTGTTGCTTCTCCCAGGATGTCTCAGGATATCATTCATTTTCCCTTGTTTACTCACTGTAAACATTTTGAAAAATAGAAATGTAAATTAGGCAGCTGAGATAGGTACTGTAAGTGAGTCTGTGACAGAACCTGACCTAGAAATGTTAGTTAAATATGACTACATGCACTACAGAATAAATCCACAAAGTGGTTCACGTGAATAGATAGAAAACAGGGGTTTTGCAGATGCCTGATATCAGATACGTCTAATACATGAGGTCAATCTGCTTATAACTGCAACATCAGCTGGCGGTGTGTATCTTCCCATCACATCTTTGGCCCTGATTCAGAAAACTGTTTACTTGTGTTAATTTGACTTACACCTGCAAAGCCCTTCTTTTTTGAGTAGAGAACATCTTTTGAAATTCACAAATGTTGTTTTCTCATTTGTAAAAGTATCTACTCACATGAAGGTTTCCATGGTAGGAGATTTCCTCCTGTTGGGAATCAGCGTTCTAGGGAAGAAATGCCATGGGCGTTGTAAAAAAAGAAATGTTTGTGGATATTCACGAATCACAGACAGGTTTGCGCCGGTCTTGCACCAAACAACGTGATTCAAGAGTGGCGCAAACCGTAAGTCAAATTTTTGAAGTTATGCAAAGACACTTTGCTTGGCTTTGAATGGCTTCAGAAATCGCTGCATTGCGTTACTCTGCACAAAGGAGGCATCCCCTGGTCATTGTGTTGGTGTTCCCCTGCAACCACCATTTTTTGTACATATTTTCCTATTTACCAAATCTGGTAAACCTGGGAATGCGCCCAAAAGATACACGTCCCCAGGAGAGGCGTAAAAAGGAGAAATATCTTTAGTTCTCCCTGTGTTTTCTCAATGTGTGCTGATGCAGCACACACAGAAAGAGGAAAAAGCCTCTCAGGATTGTTTTTTGTGCAGGAAGTTGCACCTTCCTGCACAAAAAAACAACCCTGCCTATCACACAGGCACTCTAGCACCATGCCTTCTTAGCATTTTGGCCCAACTTAAAAAAACAATTTCTACATAGGGCCTTTCATCTCCACCACTGTGAGAGTTATCAGGGTTAACAGTTCCAACTATATATCTCCTAAGACTTTTTAAAAGGTGCACTATTGGAATCAAATATCATTTTGAAAAATCAAAGCTGAGTCAATGAATAACCTGATGGTAATTAAATAAAAAGTAATTTGTTATTTTCAGTTCAATGTAGGAATTTTTAATTCCATTGTAATAGCTGATCGGTACTGCTTTTTGGAAAAGTGGGTTCGTTTTTGTGGGTGGTAGTGAACCACTTGTCATATTAGCCCTATTCTTATTAGGTCCAATAAAGACTTCAGAAATTTCAACCTGAACTCATCCCCTGGTAGCTATAGCTCAGCGCAGACGGACATAACTAAAGAACATGTGTAGAGCATTTAGAAGTACCAAAACAGTTAAAAAGTCAAAACCACAACCCAATAAAAATCCCTCTCCAATTCCAATAGAAAATAATTAAATGAATAAATTTTACTAAAATGAAAAACATCTAATAAGGGGAACCAGAGATACACATTTTTAAACTTTTCAATGAAAATATCGCCAGAAAGCATTAATCGGCAACCACGGTCATCTGGTTGCACTTGACTTGGTCAAGACTAAGGGGCTTATTAGGACTTTCGCGGTGCGGGTGGTGGCGGAAAACATCCATTTAGTTACTCCTGCAATGGTCCTTGTGTCAGCATATTACAATTGGCAAAGATAGCCCTTTTTCCATCCGTCGCAGTTTTTCCGGATCCACCAGAAATATTGGTCCACAAAGGGAGTCAATAGAGAAAGCCCGCGGTGCGGAATGAAGTCCTGACCGCCGATCAGATCACGATGATTGAAACAGCCCATCAGACATCAGAACGCGGCGGAAAAAACAGCTTATCGGAGATGGCGGAAGCACATCTGCGGAGATAGAAACTCAAGTCTGAGAAACCTCTACATGTTCCTGGCCTTCTAGGATCCTGCTCTACGAGCCCTGCCGCTGCTGTATCTGATTCACTACCAGCAGATAAGATGCCATTGTGGTCAACACCATAGGTAAGTCAACAACATATCCCCGCACACAACCCCGGTAAAACAACAACACACAACTGGTGCTCTGAAATACGTGTCCTGTCTACATCAGACACCCTGGTGGCGACAAGAACATATACCACAGTTAAAGTACCCATGTCTTGCACATAGGTAAATTGCACCTCTGCATCAGGGCACCCATCTCCATAGAAATTATGGCATTTAGTCTGGTCGTGGCGGTCACGTTTCTGCAACGGTGAAGAGGCAGTAGCACTTGCCCACAATGTTGTAGGAGTCCAGCACATTGTCCCAGTCAAGCAAGATCTCATTACAACCTCCACCCCACACATTTTCAAAAAGAGGCATAACTCTGCACAACATATCTGCAAGTTATGGGCAGGCACACTGTCTATAGTGACTGCTCATTAGGATCATCAGGAATTGTAATGGAACAGGAGTGAGGGATGAGGCAAGAGTCCCTTTGAAACAACATTAGTCATCATTGCAGCCAAATAAGGCTTAGTCTACATACAATGTGGAACAGAGGAGGGATGAGCAACCAGGTTGTGCACTTGTATATCACAGTATCCCAACAAAGTGTTGGATGAGTCAGAGAGCCAAGGTAGATGACATATGATTTGAGATACCACTGCCACACAATCACAGTTTGGCACACACCCCAAGCAGACATTGGTAGGCTCATCACATACAATGGCAGACCATATCACATGATGACAGCCCATACCATGCAACAGTGCAAATTTACTGACTCAAACAGCAAACTCAAAGTAAGCACCAGTGTGCATTTGTCTGACTTGTGTACTGCTGCACCACATGACACCATGTGAGTATGTCTTGCTCATCAACAACACAAACAACACTGCCACTTCACAGAACACCTCCACACCATAAGTCAACCTCAACAAAGGTAGCACCAACTATAATGTATTGAATGAATGCCAAATTGTCAGGCAGAGTCCATCTTGAGAGTAGTAAACTCTGACCTGAGACTCCTGAGAATCCTCCTCTTCCTCACACCTGCCTTCCACTCATGTGAATAAAAGTGAGTAATTGAAGAAATGAAGAGTCACTGTGCAGATTAACAACCTTGGAAATGATAAGTCTGCATGTTAAGTCATTGATACAGTTCACACACTCTTACTCTGCCTCATACACAAAACATAAGTCAGCAGCACTATATGAGAACAAGTAAACTATTCTAAAGTGGAGGGCACAGTGCAGGAAATGCATGGAGAAATAACTGGTTCCATATGTGCATGGAATTCTTTTTTTTTTAAATATATATTTTTTTTCCCAGTACACACATTGTATATATTATACATTTAACCAGTTTAATTTACATTTATGATTTACCCTATCTGGTTTGATTACTTTTCAAAAAATGTTCCCTCTTTTTGAAGCTACAGCAATACAAAACAAAACCAGAGAGAAAAAATACATTTTCAAATCATATTCATTACCTTATTAGAGTCTGTAGTTCATGTTACATTTCACATAAATTACCCTTTAATACCATAGTCTCCTTCCATTTCGCAATTGGCTCCCAGATTTTTAAGCCTAACCTTATTCCCCTTTTTCCCTTTCGTGCATAAATTGCCTTCTCGAGATTATACATAGCTAATAGGTTCGCCAGCCAAGTTTGCATAACCGGGGGAGTCTTATCCAGCCATGCTCTTGCTATTGTCAGCCTCAACACTGCGGTAGCCATAAACATAAATTCCTTATGAGCAGGATCTCCCCCCCGGGTCGCTCCCCAACAAAATCAACATAGGTGTCAAATGTGCTTGTAGTCTTAGTGTCCTGCCAAGAAAGTCCTTTAAGTCTTTAATCAAAATGTGTAGCTGGGGGCAGAGAGCAAACATATGAACAATATCTGCCTCCGCTGAACTACATCTAGGGCAGGTGATACCGGTAGAGCCTCCCAACTTAGCTATTCTCGCTGGGGTGTGGTACAGTGAGAACAAAGTCTTATAATGCTGGGACTGCAGGGGACCGGAGCACAAGATGGTACGACCCAAGTCCAAAGATTCCTGAAAGGTTCCAGGCTCCCCCCCCAACTTTTCAACCCACTTGTTACTAACTTTATTTATATCATCCATCTTCCCTTTTGCAAGGCTTGCATAGAAGGATCAGATCGTACATTCCCCTCCTATTTTTATCTTCTCCAATATTTCATTACTGCCAAACCCAGCAATACCACCCTTCTTATTACTAAGAAAGCTCCTTACCTGTAAAAATTTTAAAAAATCCCTTCTTTCAATGCCATACTTAAGGGTAAGGTCTGCAAACTGAGCTATCCCCTCATCATCCATTAAATCCCCAATCTGTATTATCCCTTTTTGTGCCCATCCGGCCATTGTTAAATCAGCAAAGACTGCCGCAGGGAAGGATTTATTCTTATACAACCGGACATACCTGTTATATCTTCCTAGACCAGCCTTTTTTAAAAGAGCGTTCCAGATCTTGACTGCTGCCACTACAGTCTTAAATCTTGTCCTTTTGTAGTACCCAAACTCCACTCTATTTAAAAAACAGTTTTCTGCCTCCGCCCCCAGCACTACTGAGTATACTTCCGTGGACATGGTCGTAACTCTTTGCTCAAGTCCCCCACCCCCCATTAATCCCTGCATATACTGTAATGGTGCAGCCATTTGATACAACCTAACGTCCGGGGCCCCCCAGCCACCTCTCTCTCTCGGGAGAGACATAAATCTGTAAGCCCGCTGAGTCTTCCCATGGGCCCAGATAAACCTATTCAGTACACTCTCTATTAAAATAAACCATTTAGCTTCAAAAACTAAGGGGATGGATCTAAAAAAATAAAGAAATTTTGGCAGGATCAACATTTTAATCACATTAGTGCAGCCCATAAGAGAAAGGTGGAGATTGTTCACCCTCTCCAGATCTCCCTTTACACTAGAGATTAATGGAGTCAAGTTATCCTCTGTGGGGCATACGGAGGCAGGGGGTGAGTATCTAGTAATTCCTCCACAAAAATATCACTTTCCTCTTGGGCCAAATAAGACTTATCATATTGTAACCGAAACCTCCTACCTTCACAGTCAACTCCTATCTCCTGTTTTTCTCTATCATATGCTACAGCTTTCCGGGTCAGTGTTTTCATCTTTCCTTTCCATGCATCTTTTTCCATCTTCAGTCGTCTCTGCCTAGCTGCTTTCTGCCATGTTCAGAGGGAATCATTGACTGTCTACTTTGTCTTTTAAACAACTGTTCCTGTAAGAGCCCAATCTTGTGTTCATCAAAAGTGCCCATCAACGGCCACTGTAACTCAGCATTGTCCCTCATATATTTGTGCCATAATGTACTAAACATAAAAGGGCGAAGACCGTGCTTCACATACATATCAGAATTAAGGGTGCATTCTGGAGGCGCCTGCTAGGCTTCTTCTAATCGAGCATCTGCAGAACAACAACGACAACACAAAGAGAAAAACATACTAATTCCAGACATTTTCAAAAAGAAAACAAGTTTGTTATTTATGCCTGGCAAATCAGTTGCAAATGCTTTTAATGAAAAACAGCCCTCAGACCAAACTCAAACCACAATGGTACCCTATCCACAAAGAACCAAAACAAACTCACCTGAAATGAGTAGCACAAATGAACCAATTCCCCACTGCTGACTCTTCAGACCAAATGGTCAGATCCAAGGGTTTTGCCGTTTAGGACTTCAGTCGGAATTACTACTGGGCGATGCACCATCTGGCAGAATGGAAGGGGTGCTGCGAGCAATCAATACTACTCATGCAGGGATCCCTGAATGGTCTGACCCGATGATGGCCTTGGCCTCACCCCAGTCCATGGAAGGAGGTGGGTTACTCACCCGAAGGAGTACCTGTTCTGGCACCAACTGAACGAAGTTACCCATTTAGGGTTACCCGGGTCACTAGTGACCACCTCTCAGCCTTCCATACAAATGAAGAGTTGGTCAGACAGAAGAGAATGCAAATCAATAACTGTTCCTTCAAAGTACACTCAGAGCAAAGCCCAGTCTGCACAGTCACTAGGAGTGCTGTAGAGGGACTGAAATCAACAAGCATAAAGATACATTGTGTGCATTTCGTAACTGGGCTAAAACACGCTCATAGTGTAATTTTGAAGGCAGGTGCCGCTAAGCAATTCAATACTGAATAAAAAGAGCTCAGCACTCATATCTTACACAAGGTTGCAAAGTCCAAGGTTGTCCTAGTCGAGCCCGTCACCAGACAAGTGGAAGAAGGCCTTTATCTACTAAGAAAGGTATGCAGTATTAAGAACAGTCTATTCATTGGTGAAGCAAAACCGAACCTTGGAGAATCGAAACCTAACAGAGGCCTTTTCTCAGAAATAACGAAGGATTGGTTTCAATCATGATTCAAAATGGTGCCTGAACTGGAAAATGGTGCTTCGAATGCTAACTTACATAGAGCAATGCTAGAGCATAAACTTTACTATTCTAACACATAAGTAATCGTCATTACTCTGAGTCCTTGTTTTCCTCATCCTATTCCTTTTCCCTGTTTCTGGGGATAGAGAGGAAAGAAATGTGTTGTTCGTAATAAAGGAAAAATGCTATTTCTAAACCATAATTTTAATAGGGTATTTTGGTTTGGGAAACAAAACACTTCAAGTAAGGAAGGAGTGGGGCAATGAAAATGGGCAAGGGCCATTGAAATAATTACTTACCCGTAATCTTAATTACATTACTTTTGAGTCCAAATGTTCCTCTCAGATCAGTCCTCTTTCGTCCCTCAGAGTCGGTCTTTGGAAAGTGCAGAAACGTGTTATTATATTCAATAAAAAATGCCTACTTCCCAGCTATTTTGTTTTAGGAAGCAGAACTCCTTAAGTAAGTAAGCAGTGCTGAGAGGAAAACTTTTACTTAAGTTTACTGTTATGAGTAAACGTTGTTAAGCTTTTGCTACTGTTGCATTGACAAAATATATTTTCCTAACGTATCCTTTGATTTAAATGTTATGTTGCTGATAAAGAGAGACGAGAGATGCATGCCTGAAGACTTTGTAGTTTTTTTTAAGTTTGAAAGCTTTATTAAAGTAAATACTCAATACAGCAAGGTGACATCAGCATAAATAAATGAGGAAGAGGAAATATGAAGAGATAATCATAATAAAGCCGATGGCACAAATGAGGAACAAAGCATTTTGAGTTTTAAGAGGGGGGGAAAAGGGGGGAGGGGAAAGGGGGGAGGGGGAATAAGAAAACCCATTAATAAGTCATAAATGGAAAATTGCAATAATTATAAACAGCAATCACAATAAAGTACAGTAAAAGCACCAATAACGTCAAATACATGGCCTAAAAGGCAGTAGATAAGATAAGCATGAAGCTAATAAAACAGCATAAGTGAAAGATTAAGGAATGTAGTTATAAGCAGGAGTACAAGTATTCAGGGGGGGTTTAAAATTGGCAGAGGAGAACGTAGAGGGTTTCTTCTTGGCAGATTGATCCAAATGGAGAGTGAGGGGTAACCAGTATAAATCAACATTACGAGAGGGTTTGCACGAGGCTGCAAAGGCAACGTCGAGCCTATGGGAATGACAAAGTAAGTTCCACCAACATATTATGGAAAGTTTGTTCAGAGACTTCCAATTAGAAGAAATGTGTTGGAGGGCAAGGGCAAGCATGAGGTCTAGGAGACCCCGTGAGTGTGGAGGGAGGTCAAGGGATTCTGACAGACTCCCCAGAAATACCAAAGAGGCTGAGAAAGGGATAGAGAAATGAAAGATATGAGAAATACGAGTCCACACCTGTGTCCAGAAAAGACGAACTGAAGGACAGAGAAAGAAAAGATGAAAGGAATCCGCATTGGTAGCATTGCAGGTCCAGCAATTAGCACTAGAGGAGGAGAGAAAGCGAGACAGGGAAAGTGGAGAAAAGTAGAGTCTATGATAGAAGAAAAAGAGGGATTGAGTAAGAGAGGCATTGCGGGAAGTTTTCAGAGATTTAGCCCAGACTTAATCCCAAAGACAAATCAGCCATGTGGAGTCGAGATCTTTTTCCCAAGAGAGTTCCAGTTTTGATTTGGGGCGATCAGGGTCAGAAGCAGAGAAAAACCTGTAGATAAGAGAGGCCTTAGGAACATTGGATAGGAGTGTAAGTAGAGAAGAGGATGATGGGGGTGAAATGTCCGATTCAAGAGAGTAGTACCGGTCAAGAACAGTTTCCATAAGAATGAAGTATTTCTTTGCAAAGGAAGAAGGACAGTGGAAGAAGGACTGAAATTGAGGAAAGGAACGAGGAGATAAACCATCGAAAAGATGATGGACCCAGATAATACCCCTCGATCTCCAGGTAGGCCAGGCAATTGGTCTGTTTCGTATGAGAATGAGTGAATTATACCAGATGGGTAATAACAGAAAGGATTCACGAGAAATAGGGGCAGTCAAAGTCAAGGGTCGTAAAAGAGAGGAAGTGTGTCTAAATAAAGGGGGGATAAGACAAGGAGCTTTAGCGGTAAAATGGAGAACTTCCTGAAATGAATATGGGAGTAACAGGTCACGTTCAACAGAAAGCCAAAGAGGTGAAAAAGGGGAAATGTCCTGTGACAACCAGCGAGAAGCTTGACGGAGGGAAAAGGATTTGTGGTAAAGACGGAAATCCGGAAAATTAGTGCCACCATTAATTTTGGGTTTACGAAGGGATGAGAGTGATACTCGTGCTTTTTTCTGTTTCCAGAGGAACTTGGACAAGACAGAGTCAATACGACGAAAGTAAAGAGCCGGAATATGGATCGGGAGCATGGAAAGTAGATAAATTAAGATTGGGGCAATCATCATTTTAATGGAGTCGAGACGCCCCCACCAAGAGAGGAAAAGGGGATTCCAGGAGGAAAGTAGGGCGTCTATCCTAGAGATAACTGCGTTCATGTTAAGCTGAACAGAAGATGAAATAGAGTTGGAAAAAAGGACACCAAGATATTTTATTTTCTTACTATTCCAAGCAAAACCAGTAGAGGAAAAGAAGTGTGGAAGGCAGAATTTAGTTAGGGGAAGAACCTCCGTCTTATCCGAGTTTATTTTATAACCGGAGACCAAAGAAAAGTTCTCAAATTCAGCTAATAAGGAAGGGACCGAGGTAGTAGGGTCAGAAATAAATAGAAGGATGTCATCAGCATATGCAGATAATTTAAGTTGGTGGGGTCCGTACGGAAAGCCAGAGATGGAAGGATTATTACGAATGGAGGTCAAAAAGGGCTCAAGAGCTAGGATGAACAAAAGGGGGGAAAGAGGACAACCCTGGCGAACACCGCGTTTAAGTGTAAAGCGTGAAGTAAGTTTACCATTGACTAGAACAGATGCTTTGGGCATAGAATAGATTAAGGAAATATAGGAAATGAATTTCGGGCCAAAACCGTGCCACTTCAGTGAAGCTAACAGAAAGGACCAATCAACTCGGTCGAAAGCCTTCTCAGCATCAACTGAGATGGCCGCAAGAGGGATAGAGAGGGAGGAGGCTTTACTAAGGACATTGAGGAGTAGTCTGGAGTTGTCCGAAGTGAGGCGACCTTTAACAAAGCCACATTGCTCTTTCCCTATGAGGTGTGGCATAAGGGGATCAAGACGAAGAGCTAGAAGTTTAGCAAACAATTTATAATCTACGTTGACTAAAGATATTGGGCGATAATTTTTGCAAAGTTTAGGATCCCGACCTTCTTTAGGGATGAGGCATATAGTAGCGTCTTGGAAGGAGCCTTGAGCCAGGCCGTCGGAACAAAAGGACTGAAAAAGGAGGAGAAGATGAGGTAAAAGAATGTCGGAAAAATGCAGATAAAATTCAACTGAAAGCCATCGGGGCCGGGGGTCTTGCCTTTGGTGAGAGACGTCAACGCAGTGGATAATTCAGAGAGTCTAAGGTCAGAATCTAGAGTAGAAAAGTTGAGCTGGGAGATATCAGGTGTAGGCAAACAATCAAAATATGAATGAAGAAGATCTGGGGTAGGGGGATTTTCAGGGGTATATAAAGATTCATAGAAAGCGTGAAATTGCTCCAAAATGTCTTTATCTGTATGTAGAAGAGTGTTGGAAGGGGAATAAATAGAATCAATAATAGTTCGTTCTTTTCGTGATTTTAGATAGTTAGCAAGCAGTTTACCCGATTTGTTACGACCACCGTAGTAACGAGCACTACTTCGGAGAAGATAGGAAGAGGCTGAATCTGTAGTGAGTTTGTTAAAGGCAATTTTAGATCGAAGAAGTTCAGGAGACATCTGATTTGGAGAGGAGGTATAAAATTGGTGTTCTAGTGACTTTATATGTGTTAGGGCGATCTTACGTTTTTGAAGGAATGCTTTCTTTTTTTTGGAGACAAAGTCGATATTGAAGCCGCGGGCCGTGGCTTTAAAAGAATCCCAAAGGATATGCAGGGGGGTGTCCGGGGTAGAGTTGATTTGGAAAAATTCTGAGGTGAAAGAGCGAAAGGAGGAAGAGAAAAGAGGATCAGTGAGAAGAGAGGAGTTAAAACGCCAGCGAGAGGAATTAGGAGCAGGAGGAAGAAGATCAAAGATAGTAATAATAGGGGCATGATCAGAAATGACAATAGGTTCAATAGAAGAGGAAAGAAGGTTTTGAGATAAGGAGGAAGAGAGGAAGATGTAATCCAGGCGGGAGAAGGAAGCATGTGGGGGAGAGAAAAAGGAAAAATCTATGGTTTCAGGGTGTGTGATCCTCCATGAGTCTATGAGATGAACCTGAGAGATAGTATCAAGGAACTGCTTGTGGGGTTTATGAGGGGTGAAACGAACAGAAGACTTACGGTCTAAAAAGGGGTCAACAATCTGGTTACAGTCTCCGCCTAATAGAAAGGAATCATCTTTGTATTGGATACATTTTGCTGTGATCGAGGGCCAAAAGGAAGAGTCAAAGCATGTAGGACCATAAACATTCAATAAGGTAATCGGGATAGCATTGATAAGTAATTTAACCAAAATCCAACGACCCTCTTCATCCCTCTCCTCAAGGAGTACTTTACATTTGAGACGTTTGTGAACTAGGATAGCAACACCATTCTTTTTATGAGAGGCAGGTGAAAAGAAAACATTGCCCACCCAAAGTCTTTTTAGTTTCAAAGATTCAGCATCAGAAAGGTGGGTTTCTTGGATCAGGACAATATCAGGGTTATAAGAGGAGAGGTGGGAAAGTACTCTCTGCCGCTTAATAGGATGATTAAATCCTTTCACATTCCATGAAATAACTTTAAACATGAAAACGCATAAAACTGTTCAGAAACAACAGGTGCAAAAATATACTGTACATGTAATAAGGCAAATTAGAGAAGGTAGGAACCATCACAACTATTAGAGGAGTAGAATGAAAAATAGGTGGGAGCATGAGAAAAAGGGAGAAGGGGGGGATAAGAGAAGGTAGAGAGAAGAGGTATAGCAAAGGGATGAAGAAAGAAAAGTGAGAGCACATAGAAGACAGAACAAATCCAAAAGGATGTCTGCGGGGAACATACCTGAAAGGGAAAATACACAAAGGGAGGTGGGGAAGTGGTGCTGCGTAACAAGACAGGGAGACCAGGAACAGAGGCGCGACCGCACCGGAACCTCACAACAGAACAAAGGTTGAGAACATGGTGAAGGGGATATCCGAAACACATCTGTAAAAAGGAAACAAGGAGAACAAGGAAGTTACATGGGTCAAACACCAGAAGATCAATAGAGAACATGGTCATCAACATAAAAGGGAACACTGAAGAAGAAAGAGAAGCTAAATTAACAACGAGAAACTACAACAAGGAAGAGAAGAGGAGAAAGAAATTGTCAAAGACATTACAAGTGCAGAACAATCACAGTTGGTCAAAAACTGTAAGCACTATAATCAGCCACTAGTCGAGGGTGAAGAATCCATTCCATCGTTGTTGTGTAGAAGAAGGAAATTACGGAGTTCACCAGGATCCTGAAAAGACCAGGACTTGTTTTGATGGGTGACTTTGAAAGTACAAGGATGGAACAAGCCATATCGGGCACCAAGAGATCGCAAAGAGGGTCGAAGAGCTAGGAATTCCTTACGCCTAGAAGCGGTGGCATTAGAAACATCTTGGGAGATGAAGATACGTTGACCCTGCCAGGATAATTGGCGCTTGGTTCTGGCTGCGGAAAGAATGGATAACAAGTCAGTGTACTTTAAAAAGAGGATGATAACACCTCGAGGCTTCGTAGACGTGGAAGAACGAGAACCCAGTCTGTGTGCCCTCTGAATGCTGATGGACGTGGAAGGCGGTAAATCCACTAACTTCGGAAGGAAAGAGGTGAAAAAAGCAACTGGGTCATCACCCTCAAGAGTTTCCTGTAGACCATAAATACGAAGGTTGTTCCTCCTATTTCGATTTTCCAAATCCTCTGTGTGGCGTTGTAAAGATAGAACAGTCTTTTCCAAAGATTCTATGCGCTGCGAATTGGAGTGGACCTCCGGGATTTGTTGCTCTATGGAAGAGATGCGAGTGTCCATAACCTCCCATTTGTCCTTCAAATGTTGCATGTCTATGCTCGTTTCCTCAATGAATGGACGCAACACACGAATCTCCTCTAGGATTAATGCAATGGAAGGTGAAGGAGGTGAATCTGGTGGAGGAGAATTCTGCTTCAGTCTTTTACTAGATGACTCAGAAGGTGGTGTTCTGGATGATGAAGAAAGAGCTGAAGAAGAACGTTGAGAGGAGGAGGTCGCCATCTTGATAGGTCGTGAGGAGGCACCCAAGGATGAGGAGGGTACAGTAGGAGTCTTAGAAGAGCGGAACACAAACTTAGGTTTGCGCAGATTCACCATAGGAGATGAAATCGATGAAAAGACAACTTGCAAAGGTACATAAATAAGACCCACTTGGTGAAGATGAGGCAGTATGAATCAATTATAAGTCAATGGTTCCAGTTACATCCAATGAGCTGTCGGAAGTGTTCACCGCCTGAGCCTGAGAGAGGCACACCACAGTCTAGATGGGGAAGCCAGTACGTTGTTGTACATAACAGAAGGTCAACAATGACGAATAACGCCTTCCACTCTTAAGCTGAAGAGAGTGCAGGGGCCACAGGCCCTGCTAGTAAAAGTGGCGGAAGTACCTGCAGATAAGTAGGGTAGTACATACAGTGGTGTAGAGGCATATTATAGGAATCTGCGAGAATCACACCGTGAAGAATCTCATGAGGCACGCAGGAAGGAACTCACCATGGCGACTGGTTCAGTCTATAATGCGCAAAGGGCAAATAAACGGCCATCACCCCACACAAGAAACAGCCATTGTAGGTGTAACCATGTTTGCGTCGTCACACTTGTGAGGGAAAGCTCGAAAATCCGCTGTTGCGCAATCAAAATGGCGGCCTTCTGACTAACAAGCAGTGCGTGAGGTAGAAATGAGGAGGAAAACAGCAGGAAAAAAGCTAGCAGTATCGTAGTGCTCACCAAAGATGTCGCAGATAAAAGGCAGCAGCTCACAAAGACCAAACCATGTCAGGCGAGAAGAGCGTGAGGTCCGCTGGTGAAGCAGAAGCTGCAAAATGGCGGCCGTAGAAGACGCGATATACACATCGCGAATTGCGGGTGAGAAACGGCACTGTAAGGGCCACAGAGAGGACCCGGGTGCTCACCGTCGGGTCCGCTTGTAGAAACCGCTACGCCGAGACGATGACAGTCCCCGTCACATCGGGAAAACTGCTCGGAGGCTTTCCAGTGCGGCGGAGCTCCGCAACTAGCCGGCCATCTTGCGCGGCAGCCAAGCCACGCCCCCCCAAGACTTTGTAGTTTTAATATTCGTTACATGCAGCTTGCAATCCTTCAATGCAATAGCTTTAATAGGCCAGCACACTAAGTTGAAAACCTTTATAGAGTCATGATGTTAAAGAGTTGCTTTATACCTTGGCATGCAGCCAGCAAACCCAGCAGGTCACCAGAGGCTGGGGCACCCACCATGTTATGAGATCGTACCTGACTCATTTCTCACTGCTTTTTGTGCTCATCTGCTGGTGAAGTACTTGTACAGAAGGCACACACCTTTGTCGAACAGGCAACATGTTATTTTGGCCAGGTTGTGCAGAACGGTTTTTTTTCAGAACAAATCAAAACACTGAAGAGGGATTTGTTTCTGAAAAACACACACACAAAACAAAAATAATAATGTCACTGACATTATTTGCATTTTTTCCTAGAACCACGAGGATCCTTTGAATTGTTTCTTCTACAGGACAGCCAAGCTTTCCATGCCGGTACCAAACAGGAATGATGGGTAATAGTAGATCAGTCCCAAATAGAAATGGGCCTTCGAGTGGATAGTAACTTATGGCCCTTTAGCTGGCTGCAGCACCCACCACAATGGAAAAAATGCTGATTTTGCATTTCCCTGCACTATGTGGTAGGCACCTTGCGGTGTCTGCCACATGGTGCAGGGAAATGTAGGGGGCACCATAGGTGCCCCCAAGTGCAAAACCAAAGTGCCCCTGGTCAAAGTCCATCCCCGCCTGCCTTTCCATGGCGGATGAACCGGGATAGACCATCTTAATCTGGCAGACAGTGCCTGCTATCCACCACCACCATAATAAGGATGTGGGGCGGGTTCGACAGGCAATAGTAACAATTGCCTTTGTTGGATTGGTAGCGGACGGGCTTTCCGCCCGTCATCCTAATCTGGCAGGTGGGAATTGGCCACAAGATGGCAGTGAACCCGCCACAAGCAGCCTGCTGGTGGCGAGTTTACTACCATCATAATCACCCCCTAAGTGAGGACTACCCATTACAAATCTTGACAAGCAGTCTCCTGCCATCTTGGGATTTCTGTCACCCAAATCATCCTTATATGAACATCAGCAAAAATCTCATGGGTAAGAAAACACTTGCCTATTCTGAACCACAACAAAGTATGAGACATTCTACTCAATAGGTTAGAAAGTCTTTCCCTACAGTGTACGCCCTTTAAGTTCCAATCCTTCGAAAAAGTTAGAATCGACGTCACGAATTCACAGCATATAGCCCTAATAAGTGTGGTCCTTGCATCGAAAATCAAATATTCGATGCGATTCAGGAAATCTTTGTGAGTCCTTTTCTATAATACTCATCCATGCAAAATGTAGTTACCCTAGGAAGAACTCTGTCCTAATTTTACACCTTGGGGCTATGCTGCCCTTTCTAAAAGAAACCACTTCTCTGTATTTCAGGTTTGTATGTATTTGAAGATCGAGGGGCGCGTTTCCCCCCTGCAGTGTGCAGGAAATTCCAATTTATAATTCCATCCTGGAACGACACCGTTCTCATTTCTCCAGGCCACGGTTTGTTAATATTCAACAAAGTCCCAAGATGCAACTATAAGACGACATTCAAATCGACGGGCATGAGGCAATCATGCTCAGCAGAGTATGGCAATAATTATAATGGAGATTAAGTAAAAATAATTAGAAAAAGTTCATCTAGTTTTGATGTATTAATTATTCTGACCCGGCTCCATTCAGAGTCTAATTATCTGGTTCAGTGAAAACGCCAGGATTTCTACGACTCATAAAAATTACATTCCAGTAATTATGTCAGCAAACTAAACAGTATTCATCTACTGCAGCTTTTCTATGCACACTTTCGAATCTTTTTAAATGTTTTTTGTTCTTTGCTCTCTATTCATGAGGGACAATATTGTACCTGCTAAGACTGTGTCTGTCCGCAGAGCTTCAATTGCAAACGACCAATCAAGGACAAGCAGTGTTTGGGCTTTTGAGAATGACTGTCAATCACTGAGTCACTTCTCTTTGAAGACCATACATCAATGCATTTTCTTACAAGTCATTTTGCTCTGCTGATGTATGAAAAGGTGAAAGTTGCAGGGTACTTGTTATGCATATATTAGTCAATGTTCGAATATTGGAATAGCAGAAATAATAGTGGTTTCTAAAAACATTATTCACGGGAACAAGATCTTAAACATGAATTATGTTTAAGGCACCCTGTTTTCCGTTTTTACTGATTTTTACAGATGAATACAGACAGAAACCCATTTATTTTCTTGTATGTATTTATTTTTAAATGTGGAGAAAAACGGAAATTGGGTGCTTTTTGGCTGATTCTAAATACACTTTGCCATGTCTGCCAAGCCAATAACTGTATGGATTGATAGGTAAGGGGGTCAAACATTTTTATTTTAGTAAAGAGGCCTAAACAGCAGTAAATATGCACAAGGCGGATACTGATATGTGCATATATTCATATAAGTGCATTGATTTATCTTCTGCAGGTCTTCATATCACTGAAACCTGGCAAGCATTCAAGCTTGACTGCATATCTATTGGTTAGATAAATGCAGAAATGTACCAGTTTCAGCTTTATTTTTTTCACAAAACCCATCATAAATAAGGATAAATACAGTTAAAGTTGACACAAAATAAATATGGATAAATACAGACGGCAATGTAAAAAAAAATACCATAAAATCGGGAGCACTAATTATGTTTAAGGATTTACGTGAATATCTTTCTGGATGATATCAACTGATGTACTCATCTTTTTAGGCTTCGGTCTTATTTCTTAATTTATATATCTCCTGAACCTCTTGATGGTATTATAGAATAATCTCAGATAATGATGCAATTCTATTGGAATGAACCTTTTGCCAAACTTTTAACTTCCATCTTTATGTACCGAATTCCTCGAACAGCAAAGCTAATTTATTTGTGTCCCGCTTTGTTGTGGGTTGGGAAAGTTAAAGTTGTAGGGGTGATCACAAAATTGTGTTTTACTATTTAACCATATATTATAAACTTTTCTGTATGGACAAGCCCACAAATGTTAAATTAAAATGTATTTAATTTGGGAGATAGGTCACGCCCCAGCGAATTTCGGTGTCTTTTTTATCTAGTTTGCTGTGTTTTTAACACTAGGTTTGTGACGAAATAAAATGGGTACAGAAACCTTTGACGCTTTATTTAGTAAAAAAACGTATAAACATTACGAAGGACAAACTATTTCAAATTGTTTCCAAAGGGTTTGAATTTATATATTTTGCAGCAATTATTTTTAAAATGAAAAGATGATTATGCAATAGATACATTTCACTGAAAACAGTTGTGCTCTTTCTCCATTACGCCGTCATTGTGCCTAAAAAGTTCTACATATAGCAAGTTATAAAAAAGCATACATGATTTTCCAACATTAAATTCATATGTGCACTAATGCAGACGTTTATAGAATGTCTTGGTTCTAGTAATGTGAACATTGTCTTGCTATGTGGGGAAAAAAATTACACTGTCAATAAGAAAGCTGAAAATGTGCAACCTTTGTTAAGGGCAAACATCGAGACCTTGGGTGAAAAAAAAATTGCAAGTTCTTTAAAATAACCCTAAAATGTTCGTCTCCAGATCAGAAGGGCATCACGTTTAATTATAATCATGAAATGCTTTCAAAAACTTGAAGAAACTGAAATTTCTGAAATTCATCTTCTGCTTGGCTGCATTTGGATTTTCAAAACACAAGAGACAACTATCCTGCCTTTGAACCTCTTCAAAGTAAAAAAAAGAAAACCAGTGTGCTGATACCATGCCACTCCAGGCCAGCGTGAGATCTCGAGTGCAGCCTTTTTTTTTATTAAAGTGCAGTAAAATGAAGGTTTCTGCAATGTTAAAAGGGCAACCATCAGAGAATAAAAACAGGTGTGAAAATGACCCAGGTAAAAACAGCAATGGCAGGTCCACGCAGTCTCTTCTTTAAAATCCCTCTTCAGTGGCACTGTGGCCACAAAGTTTACATTTAAATGAGCCCATTGCCAAACCCATGTCGTGCTTAGAACTGTGGAGGCATATTTTTGAGCTGTCAGGCTTAGACCGTGGCTAAGTAACAACAAATTCCATATAAACAATTCATTTTCCCACTTCTCTTTAAAAAAAAAAACTACTAAGATTCAGCTGCTATGGCATATTCTTTAACAAGCATTGCCAAAACCAATAAGTATCGGGTCAGTTGAGCTGCAGGCTTGGAAATGCTTTTGGCAATTGATGTGTATGCATGCATGGCTAGCAATTGACGAATGGATTTTGTATTAAACAAAACCCATTTCAAGAAGGCTGCCGAAGTCTATCAATAGTTTCTGATGCTTGTGACACATGCATTAGCATGTGTGTGACACGGTTGGTTTATTTTACCATTCAATCATGGGAAAGGCCATATTGGAACAGTAAATTAAAACTTAAAAAAAAAAATAATAATAAGTGCACACTAAGTGAAAAAAGGATGTGAGTTGACGAGAAATATTTTGCAACTGCAGGGCCTTCATTAAAAACAAAAAACTTACATTCAACAGGTGGAGTGGGATGGGGATCGGGGCACGAAACACTGGGGAGCGAGGGATGGGAAATGGAAATAGGGGAAAGATAGAAAAAACAGAGAGAGAGAGTGAGGAAACACATGACATCCGATGTATGTAAAATAGTAGGAGGATACAATTCACCCAGCAGAACACTGTGAGCCCAACACGCTCCTAGGCAGGACAAGCACAAGAATAGGGAGGGATGCCATTAAATCAAGAGCAGACAAATGAGAACGAGAACAAACCAATCTAGGTGCTGATCCAAAGCCAAGTCTGAGAATAGATGTGTGGATTGAAACAATGGGTCTTGCCAACAGACACCTAAAGTTGCTTGTGTCAAAGACCTAAACATCATGTGTATTTAAATCCTGCGTCCATGTTTTTCCTTATGTCACACACAAAAAAGGGAGAGCTGCCCTAATATGCCAAAAGGGACAGGGGTATAATGTGAAACAAAAATATTTCCCTCTTGTGCTCATTCTTGTATTAAATCATTCCTCAATAGGTAAAACCCTCCTTCTGTAGGTACAGTTCTAACATTTAAGCCAACTTAAAGCCAACTTTATGTCTCACTATAGTTAAAAAACAGTGCTATTTATCAAAGATTATAAAGAAACATCATGTTACATATGAAAATGAACGCTTCCCAATCATAAAAAGAGTTTTACGCAAACCTCATGTTCCAAAAAACAACCCATTACACATTCATGTTGTACACAAAATCACTAAACATTCCTGTCAATGCAGCGTTTGGGTGTTTTTAGATATGGTTCACATCACCTTCGTCAGGAAAAATCATTAAAAACAATTACTTCTGTTGTCTACTTGCTGGCCACAGTTCCCTTATATTCCTCAGGTACTACCTTAATAGAATTGAGCTACTAGCAGACCCCTCTTGCTGAAATATTCTTTCTTACTCTTTTTCCACAGAGCCAGGTCCTCTGTCCCTCTGTCAAATTATAACAGGGAACCCTTTTTAGGTCGAGCCTAGCGTTGCCGCACATGCGCTACCTGCTCTGCAAGGCATATTGTAGAAGGGACAGATGTGGAAGTGCCGTGGAAGCCCCGCCCATACTTTCATTGCCTGGCATCATCGTCCATGGTAAATTCTGGCTTCCGATTGACAATGAGGCTTCTTAGTCCCTCAGCCGCGGCCCGTGGAGGGAGTTACGGTGGGGCAGAGAGGCGGGGCGGGGAGGGGTAGGGTGGGGGGTGCTAAAAACCGGCATATGGATAATTGAAGGAAAGTAAACAATTTCATTAAAAAAACGAATTTCGTTCCGTGCCCTGCATCGCATTTTGTGATGCAGGGCATGCTACGAAATTCGTTTTATTAATTAAATTGTTTACTTACCTCCAATCATCCATATGCCGGTTTTTAGCACCCCCCCAGCCTGCCCCTCCCCTGCCCGCCTCTCTGCCCCACCGCAACTCCCTCCACGGGCCGCGGCTGTAGTCCTTCCTTGTTACCGCCCTGTCTCCTTTTGGGACTGCCCATCAGGACTGGATCTTTTACTTGTGGCGTTATACTGTCTCCTTCAGTTAGTCGGTAAGCACCTTTTTTTAATTTCGCGCAATGGCGACAGCTTGTTTGTCTGGCAAGTTTCTCACTTGTGGGGTGGGGGAGGGATGTGTGTGCATGCGTGTTTTTGTTCATTGTTTTGGTTTGCATGTTGCGCTTCTAGTTCCTGCAACAGATTAGATTCTACTGGTTTTAGGGAGCTAAACCAGAGTACAACAGGAAAGCCTGGAGCTGAAAGTTGTGCAATTGGACCTCCTGTACCCTCCATACTACTCTCTCTTGGGCATTAGCGCTATCGCTTTCGCTAAGGGACACAGCACAAAGAGGCTTGGACTGGACATGAAACACATAAAGGGGTGCGGGAAAGGGTTAAGTTAGGAACACTGGTCTAATGCATGGATGTCTACTCAAATGAGGACCTTAGCACTCACACAGCTCACCGTGATTGGAATAAGGCGAGATGTAATATGCACAGACCGTCTTTAAATGCATCCTTCCTTCCGTTCATTAGGCACGGAGCCTGATGCTCAAGGGAAACCACGTGGAGAGGCAGCTTTGCCTTTAACAGTACACAACTGATGTCATGCTGCCATCATCATACACAAACTTTGACACATTCAAATGCAAAGCATTAGAGTGGCGAGCTCCTCTCGACAACATAAAATGTGTGAAAAAAATACAAATGACACTGTTATCTTTAAGGATGTTCTTATACAGGGGCTTCTAGATGCAGGAGGTCACATCTCGGATGCTGGCCCAGGTCTCATGTGGTGTTAAACGTGGATTATAAGGCCTTGGGACCCGCTGCTCCATGCACATAGCAATGTTTGTGTGGGTAAAGGGGAAAACATATTTTCCACGGTGAACAACACTTACAACGCAACTTTTACATCGCAGAGCCTTTACAACGCAACCATTACAACGCAAACTATTACAACGCATTGCTCTGGGGGGCGCTCTAGGATAGGGAATAGGTTAATTTACTATCCAATAACCTTCCCTAGTGTCCACGGGGACTGGAGTTGGAATAGTAAATTAAACTATTCACTAGCCAGCACCCCAAAGCACTATGCCTTGTAATGGACTGCGCTTTAATACTTAAGTTGTAAAGGCATGCAATGTAAAAGCATGCATTGTAATGTCATACATCCATTTTGCACTTGATTCTCCTGTTTACTACCTGACAATTTCAAGAAGACCTGTCATTATAACCTCTCTGCAACACCCCTAAAGTGGCACAGACCTACTTACTTTTCTCTAAAACGAACAAGCTTGAGAAACTTTGTGGTGCTATAGAAACAACATCCAAATCAATCTTTGGCAGTATTTGAGTTTTTAAAATGTATATTCTGCACAGTACATTCTTCGAATCAATGAACACTTAATACTTATTAACTCAGTTGACCCCAGGAGAATAGAAAAAGGCACATACACCTCATTGTTGTTAGACAATGGCGCCATCCCACATACCACAGCCTTCAGCAGGAACCAGTCACACATCACTGAAAGCTCATGACAACATCAGCTCAGGGCACACGTGGACATGATTTAGAAACCGGGTGACCATAAAATGCCATTAGAGAACTGGCATTTCATAGTCCGATCATGGGATGGATGGGGTTTACACCCTCCAGAGGCTGCAGGAAACTCTGACACCCCTCTGCCATCCCCAAGAGAATCTCTAACACACACCACCAACAGTATGAGCACACTGTCTCTTCTAGAGACAACAGTGAGCCTTTGACAGCCACCAGAAAAGGCAAGGAAGTCCTGATACACAGTGATAGAGCGCACATGTCACCTGACTCTATTTACCATACTCACCTGGGCCCATAAAAACACAACACAAACTTTTCGTGAGTTTAATTCAGGTAACCTGTGCTCTTACTCTAATCAGTGATTTATGAATTTCATTTAGGACCTATACCATTGACTTACCAATCCTTGTCATTGATACCTATGTCCTAAGGGATTAAAGGAGTTAGAATAATAGGTAGAATAATAACATTGCACTCATATAATAACCACAAACTCTGGAAATGTTTAAACTCTTTATCTAAACTTCTTTAAATGTCGTAATCCACGCATTGATCAATAGAAAATTCTCAATTCGGAAAATAACGATTAGAATGAAAATATGCAGAGATTTTATAAGGCAGTCTTTATGCATTTGACATTAGCATGGGAAGAGAGAAGGAAACAGTACAAGGACATACCCACATAGAATATTTACCTAGAACGGTGTGAAGATCTAACCCTGGCCACGGATCAGTCAAAGGATAGAGCCCAAAGTGCAAGTGTCAGCATAGACGACAGGTACCGACCAGAAATCAGGACAGGTGCAACAAGATTTGGATCAGGACAGGACCACCATAGGATAAGACCGGCACCCACAGTTAAAGTTGCTATGTCAGCGCTACAACCCTCTCTGAAGCTAACAGCCAGAACCCCGATTGGGTTACCGAATTCTTCGACAGAGTGTTCCGCCAACACCCTTGCTCCCAAACCCCGATTGGGTTATCGAATCTTCTGACAGAGTGCTCCGCCAGCACCTCTGCTCACGATCACCTATTGAGTGCGTTGGGTCAGTGACAGGTCAGCTATTCGGACAAGTCAGACAAATTAACTAACTAAGCCTACCCTATTTATACTATTTTTCAGGTCAGTGTACCACCCCCCAATGTTGCAAGTGTAAGGATCCCCAAATTTGATTGGACAAGAGACGGGGAGAGGTCATCACACCATACTAAAATGAAACTTTTACCTCTGAATATTCTATTAACGTTCCCGCCCATCAATTTTTATTTTCCCATGCATCTTTATTCCACCCAATAATGGATGTTCTTATAGAAATACAATGTTGACAATATTTTTTTCTGCTTGGATTAAAGGAGTTAGAATAATAGGTAGAATAATAACATTGCACTCATATAATAACCACAAACTCTGGAAATGTTTAAACTCTTTATCTAAACTTCTTTAAATGTCGTAATCCACGCATTGATCAATAGAAAATTCTCAATTCAGAAAATAACGATTAGAATGAAAATATGCAGAGATTTTATAAGGCAGTCTTTATGCATTTGACATTAGCGTGGGAAGAGAGAAGGAAACAGTACAAGACATACCCACATAGAATATTTACCTAGAACGGTGTGAAGAACTAACCCTGGCCACGGATCAGTCAAAGGATAGAGCCCAAAGTGCAAGTGTCAGCATAGACGACAGGTACCGACCAGAAATCAGGACAGGTGCAACAAGATTTGGATCAGGACAGGACCACCATAGGATAAGACCGGCACCCACAGTTAAAGTTGCTATGTCAGCGCTACAACCCTCTCTGAAGCTAACAGCCAGAACCCCGATTGGGTTACCGAATTCTTCGACAGAGTGTTCCGCCAACACCCTTGCTCCCAAACCCCGATTGGGTTATCGAATCTTCTGACAGAGTGCTCCACCAGCACCTCTGCTCACGATCACCTATTGAGTGCGTTGGGTCAGTGACAGGTCAGCTATTCGGACAAGTCGGACAAATTAACTAACTAAGCCTACCCTAGTTATACTATTTTTCAGGTCAGTGTACCACCCCCCAATGTTGCAAGTGTAAGGATCCCCAAATTTGATTGGACAAGAGACGGGGAGAGGTCATCACACCATACTAAAATGAAACTTTTACCTCTGAATATCCTATTAACGTTCCCGCCCATCAATTTTTATTTTCCCATGCATCTTTATTCCACCCAATAATGAATGTTCTTATAGAAATACAATGTTGACAATATTTTTTTCTGCTTGGGGTCATCAAGTCAAGTTCCCAGACACATCTTCTGGTGTGCTGTAAGCTTGGCTTTGGTTCAATTACGAATGACGTAAGCTCCTTCTGGAGTTTGACATGCGCAGTGTGGGTTTTCAAGATGGAGTAATAGCACCTCCCAGGCCCAAGATTATTGTTACATGAAAAAAATAGTTAAAAAACTGTTTTAGAACACAGAATAAATGAATGTACTATATACCACTTGTCTCTACTCTATTCCCATTATTTTATTTTAACTATTGTGTTTAGTGTTTAGGCAAGACAAACGGCTTAGCAAAAGCAGTAGTGCAAGCTTCATGCATGCGGTAACACAAAGCAGCCATCTTAGTTCTAGTGCACAGAAGCAAAAGATTCCCTCCAAAGCAGAAAGTACGTCATGTCACGTGAGTGTGACAGACGCATGCGCAGTAAGAAATCCCGCGTAGCAGCGGCCATATTAATGCAAGCGGAATATCGTTAGTAAAAGCACATTGAAAAGCTTCCCCTAGATACCAGTAACTTTATGTGGTGCAATTATTAGTACACGAAACATGTTTATTATTACGTTAAGAGTTATTAGAGAGGGTTGAGTACAAGCAAGTCGCTCTGCGTGTGAATTCTTGCTCCATCACCAGCACCACACATATGGGCACACTAACACCATCCATATACATCAGGTGACTCTGGCACTACCTACAGTAAATGTGGTCAATGTCATAGGTGTCCAAGTACCGCAATTCATGTGTAACACTATATGCCAGCACTTGCATGTTCGTTTCATTTAGCATAGATCGGGTATTGGCAACTAGGTGAAAAAATTACAGAAACCTAATGTAACATCAAAATAATTATGAAGTGTGAGCTATGAAAAAAAGAGCAGAGAGGGGACGGAGGCTGCACATATTACACATATATGTGCCATCGCAGGCTAGCGACATCTGGACAAAATGGTCTGGGAGGCAGCAGAGAGGGCAGCCAACAGCAAACAAAGTGTAGACAGATCATGGTCAATCTCAGATGGATCTATGTTAGCTTACTGAAGGTGGCATGGGTGAGCATGGGAAGGACAGAACTTCACTCGGCTCTGGTTTTAACAAAAAATAGTCAGAATAAAGGACTGTATTGAGACGGGTTCCTGAATTGCAAAATACGTTGGGGAAATGTTTCCCAGGCCACCCCACACCAATACCAGCACAAATAATTCAACAAGCATTTGCAATGCAATAGGTCTCCCATTTACGCGAGTTTAAGCTATTGACATTGTAAATAACAATGCGTTTTATTTATGTTTCAAAAACCAAAAGATAAATAAAAGGCATTGTCATTTACAATGCCAATAGCTCAGACTCGCGTAAATGGGAGACTTGTTGCATTGCACATGCTTGTTTATATCACGGGCAGAACTCTCTTGCCACAAAGTTTCTTCTTTGGTAGATCACAAGAAGACAGTCAAAAGAGTGCATTGCGTTCCCTGGTTAATTGGAGTGAGGGATAGAGGACCCGTTTCCGTGTGTAAAAGAGGAAAACATTGTAGAAAGAGAGTTTGGTCGGTAATATGAAAAGGATTCCCTGATATAATTTGACTGAGGGACAGAGGATCGGGCTCTGTGGAAAAAGATCTAGAAATAATATTTCAGCAAGAAGGGTCTGCCGGTAGCACGAAAGAAGAAATTCCATTCAGGTGGCTCTTTGGGATATGAGGGAACTCTGGTGTAACAAGCGGGCCACAGAAGTAATTGTTTTTAACCTTACGTCGTGAAGAAGGTGGTGTGAACCATATCTAAACCCACCGAGGTGTCCTGTCATCAGGAGCTTTTAGTGATTTTGTCCACAATATGAATATGCAACCGGTTGTGTTTTGGAATATGTAATTTAAGGGAATAGTCTTTTAATGATTCTGAACCATTTTTATAAAATATGTAATATGATGATTTTATGATGTTTAATCAATAGCATCGTTTTTTAACGATAGTGAGACAGAAAGTGGTTCTATGTTGGCTTAGATGTTTCAAATGTACTTACGAAAGGAGTGTTTTACTTATTGAGGAATGATTTACTACAAGAACGATCACAAGAGGGAAATATTTTTTTAAGTTACGACACATCAGTGCTGTATTTTTTTACATTTAAATCTACACCAACCTACAGTAAGATTTTCGATCCAAGGGATAACTGTATAAATATTATACTTTACATTAATCTTGAAAAAAATAATGTTATGAATAAGGTCAAAAATATTGAAAAGTTGCATGAGATTCCTAATACAAGCGGATCAGAACAACATGTTGCTTGCGAATGCTAACTAAATACACCATTGTCCATTTTTTAAGAAGGACATACAGTGCTAGGTTTAAACTTTTTTTCCTAATTTACTTTGAAAATACCGTAAAAGTAATGGGAAGCAGCACACAGAGCTGCATCGCATTACATTGCGCCATGGGGGAGTACCAAGGGTGATGCATGAGCATTTCCATGGAATCACCCATGGTTTCTCACGCTAAACCCAATTCACTAAACACAGTAGATTGGGTTTAGCGTGAGAAAATTGCGCCCTTTTAAACTATGCGCAAAGAAGGAAAAATGCTTTCATTCCTATTTCCATTTCCAACTTAGCATGCATGCTGCACTGTGCAGCACGCATACAAAGTGGGAAAAGCTTTCCCTCGTGTCTAAGCATAGTATTTTGTACAGAAAGGCTACCCTTCCGGTACAAAACCTATGCCAGACTCACACACAGAAGAGTGGCACAAATGATTAGAGCGGCAGACCCTGATGCAGAGGTCTGCCCTGGGACCAGGGTTCAATACCTGCCTTGGCGGGTCTTGGGCTCAATTTCCTCGGACCTGACAATTCTCACCTCAGTGCCTATTCTAATCATGGGTGCGACTCTGGGCAATAGCTTGCTTAGGGCCATATGTATCATCATCACCCTTTGCGATTTCTAAATAGCGATTTTTAAGGAATCGCTATTTAGAAATCGCAAAATGGTATGTATGTAGAAATCAGCTTCTTTTTAGCGATTTCTTACAATTCATTAATTGCGATTAGCAATTTGCTAATCGCAATTAAGGAATAATTTCCCTATCATTTCTATGGGCCAGGAGGCCCATAGGAATGAAGGGGAAATGTGCGATTAGCAATTTGCTAATCGCAAATTGGGAATATTTTCAAGGGTGCAGGGGTGTCCAAAGGACACCCAGCTGCACCCCTGAAAATGACATGTGTGCGCATATGGCGCACCACATACATGCCCTAAGGGCATGTATGAGCGTCACATGGCACCTTTTGTTTTTTAAAAAAATGCTTTTTCAAAGGAATTCGCAACTTACCACCAACTGGAAGTTGGTGGTAATTTGCGAATCCTTAGGGTCAATTAGCAATATTTTTTTGCTTCATACATTGCATTTAAGGAATCGCAATTTTTGCGATTCCTTAAATGCAATCGCAATCGCAAATTGTGCGATTCCTTATTGTGAACCACATTTGCATAATACATACCATATTGAGAATTCGCATTCGCAAAGGCCGAAATTCTGCGAATTTCGGCCTTTGCGAATGCGAATTTCAATGATATATATGGCCCTTAATCTCCACAATGGCCCCAAAAGCGCTGGGATGCCTGGTTTCACCTTGGGGGGTGCCCAGGAGTGAACACTCACAGGGAAAACCAGGAAGGGTTCCTAAGCGGTATATGGACAACGCCGGGACACTACCTCAGGGATGTAGCTGTGCGCTCTATAAATACCGCTACATTTACATTTACATTTACATTTACACACAGACACCCTAGTGCTATGGCGCTAAGGTGGTGCGAGGTGCACAGCAGCTGTAATCAGCGCTGGTGCAAGGGAAAGGGGAGGAGAGAGCCATATATTTGAAAATATGGCGCTCTACTGCGCCTTGCTTGTCGCGCAACCCAGTGCAGTCTCGCATGGAGATTTGGTAAATCTCCCCCTAAGAAGCAGTGTGATTTCTGTAAATAAATACACAATGCAAACATAAACATTACCAAACAAAAGCCAATCTAGAACATAAGCAGAATAATTTAGTAATAAAAATGTACAAATCTAAAATCATTAAACAGTGGAAAACTGATTGTATAATCACGTATACTTTACGCAGCAGTAGTGGGATTGACACTAACAAGCTCCAGAGAGACTGCAGCCTGGCCCCAGCACTCTAGATCAATGTTCCAATCTAATACTTACTCACTAGGACCCACTGATTTAATATATTGTGAATAGACAGACATAGCTTGAAATACAGCACAGTTCCATCCACCAGTCGTTGCTCATTATTAACCTTGGGGCAATGCTGCCTTTACTCCTAACACTTTATGTTACTTTTGAAAATGTATGCCTAGCCACAAAGTGCAGCACAGAGTAAAGCACAAGAGCCCTTGGCTGTCTTGGTGCAGCTTTCGGCCAAGTAGCTGAGTGGACCTTCGGTGTACCCATAATGTTTCCAATTGCCTCCTGCCCTCTCCCATAGGTTGACCAATCCAAGCCAAGAGAGGATACATACGGTAAGGAAGTGGAAACAGCACATAAGAGGCAGAAGCTCTCAGGGCTGATGGGTACAACTGCCCACTGTTAGCTTAAGCGCCATCCTTGCAAACCAACATCGGAGGCATACACCCCACTGACCAGCTGCACCGGTTGATTGGGGCTGAGGGGCCATTTCCCCTCACCTTTTTGCCCCTAAGAAGACTGTCTGTCAGGCTGAGCAAAGGTCAGCCTGACCGACACTCTTCTTTCAGGTCAGGCAGGCAGGAGCTAGACCTGCGCTAAATGCACAGGCTCCTGGCTGCCTGAGTTGAATTTTGCTGGACTGAGGATGTCAGGGATTCTGTGGGTATGACCTCCTCAGCTCAGCAAAGGCCCTTGAGGCCTTCCCCCACAGTGACGAGGGGTAGCGTCACTCATTGCCTAAACCTAAGCACTTCCGTTTTAAGCCATGAAACGCCCAGAGTAGAGTGTCAATCAGTGGCACTTCGACACAGAGTGGGGCGGGTCAGTAGTCTCACTGACCCTATCCCACTCTGTGATGACGCAGAGAATGCTGCCTTCCCTCATTGGCTGACCTAAGGTATAAGCCTAAGGTCAGCCATCGGGAGAAGGGAGCAGTCTCAACCCTGCTGGGACCTCAGAGGTAGAGCTGCAGGTAAGTGTGATTAAAAGAAAAGAAAAATGTTTGATGCGTACATGCGTGCGTGTATGTTTAAGTATTTGGTAGAGTGTTGTGAATGGATGTGTGTCTGTGCCAGCACCTGTGTGAATGCATGTGTGTCAGTGTGTCCAGCCCGCCCCACCCTCTTAAAATTACCATCCGCCACTGCCACTAACTCACTGTTACCTACAGTAAGTATAACAGAGAGCACAGCAATGTCAAAGTGTAACTAAGAGTGTTGCACAGCTATTTTAGGACAGTTTTTCTTTCGTTGCCAAGCTAAAACACTATGCTCCTAGAAAGGAAGTATCTAGTTGCCTTGTCTTTCAATTGTTCAAATCTAAACAGAATTCGATTTCCTACAAAGAACTGATGTGATAAGAGTTGACATTGGAACCAACCCATTTCCACATAATTGAAGCAGAAATGACCAGGCCCAGGTCCTGAAGAGAACACCTGAAAAGCTTGGGGGTTGAAATGTGTTGAACCACGCCCATGGGACAGGACATTAGCAGCATTAGTGTCTGGGAAAGATTTAGTACTGGTACCACTCTCCTCTTGACAACATTTTAAGCCCGCGTTCCCAGGGCTACACATAATGGCAGGACATACTGTATATTAACAAAAGTAATTTTTCGCCAAGTGTATTATATGTCAGTAAAGGACTGGTCAAACACGTTATTTACATAGATATATATATATATGTCAGTAGGTTTGTACATGTTATTTATGTAAAAATAACTGTAAACTATATATGTTCTATGTATGTTTGTAAGTGTGTTCACGAATTAAGAGTTGTCCTTCATGAAGACATGCTTTAAATGCAAAAAGAATTTTTCTGAAAAATATATAGAAAAGTGAAATAAATCATAAGGACTAAGGGCATTGGTTCAACACTCATGTGTTAGTGGTATGGGAAGTAATGGCGCGTGGCTACTTCTGTGTGTAGTATGTTGGATTCCTGACTGGTATGGTGTAAAAGGTAGGTAAAAAACACCCTATAACCCCTAAGTACGTGAAGGAAATCCTGCACGTTGCTATGAACCAAAGTCCTATACATACGTTGTGAGTTTTCTATGATAGTTCATTTATTTTTTATTAATTTATTTATGTATTTATTTATTTAAAGAGTTTTATATAGCGCTGGCTAGACCCGAAGGTATCAGAACGCTTTACATGAGAATCAATAATGTAACAGAAAAAGAACAACAATTACATAATGCATCAAAAAAATAGGCAATACAATTGGAAGAGGAGAGAAAGGAGAGAGAAAAGTAGTAGAGGGGGCAGGGGAGGTGAGAAAGGGAGGATAAGGGAAGAGACAACAAGGAGAGACAAAAGGAAGTCTGTCTAAAGACCGACTGAGTAGGTGACGACCAAGGAGGGAATCCACGGTCCATCTCCCCTATAGCTAAACAAGGTAGCTCCATCGTGCATCAGACAAAATAGTTCACTCTCAGTACATTGAGAGAGGAGAGAAGGAGAGAGATAAATAGAGGGAGGATGCGGGAAGAAACAACAGGAGAGACGAAAGGAAGTCTGTCTAAAGACCGACTGGGTTGATGACGTCCAAGGAGGGAATCCCCGGCCTGTGTCTCCTATAGCTAAACCAGGTAGCTCCATCGGGCATCAGACAAAATAGCTAGATCTCAATTGACGAGGGAAAATTCACCGATAAACAGGGTGGGGACTAAGGGCCAGGACAGGTGAGGGCAAAGGTCAGTAGCGGAAAAGTGGAGAAGAGTAGAGCGGAGAGGGGTAGGTGGTAGGGGGAGGAGGGAGATAGGTTAGGAGAGAAGCAGGAGGGTTTGGTGCGGCCGTCATTTTAGGCAGGTACAGGCAGTATTTCAGGAGCAATCACTGTGTGGGATAATTACATTGCAGCTTTGTTGTCTCTCGTGTCCCTGTATGCTCTGAAAACTCACTGCATTCCACTGTTTTTTTGGGTTTGGCCACTATATTCATGTTGGCCCCTTTACATGCTTTGTGCCACACTGCCAGGTTCCATGTCATTCCATGCACCCTCTCTGTCGCTGGTTCACAACCCATTGGCTAGGTTTCTCAGCAGGGTGAGGGGGTAGGGGGTCCAGCGCTAATACCTCAAACTAAGGACCCTGTTGTATGGCTGTTGCGCTCCCTGCTCCCCTCAACAGCTCACAGTGCCCGTCTTGATGTTTTTACGGTGATCGCCGGTCCTTCCCCTCTCCGCCGGCCTCCTTAAACTTCACCGATGAGGGACCCCTCTCCTCGGCGGCACCTGCTCTGGAGCAGCTGAGTTCTCCGCCGATCACTGGTCGCTCTTTGGCTTGAGATACGCCGTCCCGCCTCTGAAGCTCTTGGTCCCCGCTGATCTTTGTTATGTTATGTTGTTATGTTAATAAATTTATAGAGCGCGTCTGTTACCCCAATGGGGTCGGCCGTGGTGTCTGTTTACTGCCAGGTGCCCGATTAGTTTGCATAACAAGAAGAATGAGGTGTGCCCCTTTCCAATGCTAGGTAAACAGGCTCCTGTGGGGCCTTAGCAACTTTATGAGGCGTTTTGTCCAAAACGGGCACCATGTTGGAGTCAGGCGCCACTTGTTTCTATCTCCTCTCAGGCTCTATTGTGGATATTCTGTTCAAAGGGCAAGAGAATCCCTGCAATTGTACAGTTCTCTCCCCACACCTGCTATCTTTTTCGCGTGGCTGCCTTAACGGCTCGCCCCTCGGTTTTCCCCCGCCACGCTGATGCTATGTTGCCGTGAAATGGCGGCTGGCGCTCCTCCCGCCTCACATTATCTTCAATCACCGGCCGCATTAGCCTGGGTGTCTCTCCCGGTCCTCACGGCAATGCCCGCATACCGCTTGATTTCCTCGCGGCTGGGCCCAGGAATACCATTTATTGCTTGCTTCTCAGCAGCGCCGTCAACAGTAGGTGGAGAATGGAGTGGGAGACAGCGGACGCAAGGAGCGCTTCCCAAACACCCCCGCAGGAAACCGGCTCACCTTGGGTGCGAGAGTCGGCGAGGAGAAACCCAGGTCCCGGGAGCGCCGTCCTCGCCAGATCCAATGCTTAGGGTCTATCGGCAGCCACCATTTTAGCCCGCAGCCCCGAGAGCCTCATGGTTCATCAAGTAATTAGACCACAATTGTCAACAAAGTCCCAAAGAGTCTATTTCTTGTCTTTTATTCAATCAATCAAAAGTACCATCCAGCCAACATGTGTTTTATCGTAAGGGGAAATGGCCCTTAACTTCTTCAGGCCTGGGAATGATACAATAAGTCTTGTATAAACAGAATGTACAACATTATGAGAAATAGTATGGTGAGGAATTTCACCTCTCTTTTGCAGTAAAGGACTGTGGTCAAATACGGTATGTGTATTACCTACTGGCGGTCGCCAGTAGGTAGTTATAGTTAGGACCTAGATAGGACCTAATTACCATGGGAAAATGTAAACATTCTATTCCCAATAACCTTGAGGGCGATTGACGAATCTTCGCGTAATTTTCAAAACTTATGGCCCGCTTCGGTCTGCTCCTATCTTGAAAGACTTTTGGGGATTCGGCAAGCCGGGTCGAGAAAAAAGGAGGGTCCCAAAACGTGTTTTCTCCATGCAATTTTCCATGGGAAACTTGAGACACGGCTCCAGCCCGAACTGCTGAACGGAATTACACCAAATTTGACAAAAAGGTAGCCCTTGGTTCAGAAAGAGCCCTTTCTGTTAAATGGTATAAATCAGTTCAGTAGTTTTTAAAATATTAATGGAAAAATAAATATGCATATCTGGGCTCAGCCTGACTACACATCTCATTGTGAGATCTGATTTACTGTCAGCACTTCATCCAAGAAGTGTTAGCAGCCATCTTGGGACCAATATACATGATAGCACCTCATTAAAAAGCATTGCAGTTAATACAAGGTTTTAAGACTTTACTTACATTATAAATCATTTGTTGGTGGTACCATACTCATTTTAGGAATTGTGGTGTGTTCTAAGGTGATTTTACCATGTGAAAAAGCCTTCTGCTGGGATATTATGAATCATGTTTGAGAGAAAACTATTTTCTCATGCTTTCCCCTCAGAGGTTTGGAAGGTGTTCTATAAGCTAAACTGAGAGCATATTTTCTGTAAATTCACATTATCTTTCTCAGTCATGTGAGAATGAAGTCTCACATGACTGTACATGTACATCCAACAAGGGCAGAGACTGTCAGTTGATTCCTTTGTGTTCTACTGCAGCTTCCCAGAGTGTTCTAAAGAACAACTAGAGTGCTAACAGTCCTACCTATGTAAAACGTATTGCACACCTAAACCCATCTTGATTGGGATAAAGTGGTAACTCTTAAAACATTTAATTTAAAAAGGAACAAAATGAGGGTGTTCATTTTGACATAGAAAGTATGATTAGTGCTGCAGAAAGAAAAAATAGGGCACATTTATAGTGACTTCTCAAATCCTCTTTCATAAAAAAATTCTGACATGCAGACTGAAACATGCACTTTCAATACCAGCAGCAGACTTCCCTGGTGAGCAGTAGCTTTACTACAGTGATCTAATAAGCAACTAGAGTGCTAACATTCAGAATTTATGGCAAATGTGTGACATATCTGAATACATTCTTGATGGAGTCAAAGTAAAAAACTGAAAGCATTTCCTACTGAGGAGACTGCAGTAAATGAGGAAATTAGGAAACTTCGTAACAAATAATTCTCCCAAGATGGCCAGCAGAGACAAAAGAGCCCAAATGTAACACAAATATCACCCAGATGTAGCCACATGTAGCCCAATGACAGTAGTGTGCAAAACACTTTTTATTTGTTGTGTTTTTGCAGTTTTATATAGTGCAGACTTGTCAGGTATTGCAGTGATTTACATGAGCATTGGTTACATCACATAAGAACAAATTCATTTTGGTTTTAGACATGGGGAGATTAAGTGATTTGACCAGAATCACAGAATGTAGAGCTGAAGAAGAACCCCCAACCTTGTACCCCAGTTGCAAAATCTGTAGCTCTGAAAGTAACACCACATCCTCTCCCCTAAGTGCAACATTTAATCAAGTGGTCAACCTTTGTCGCTATTTGAAAACTCAGAAAATATGTCCTCATTTTAGATTTTTAGAGCACTAACCATAATTTTGATGCAAATAAGACCCTCTCATATATGTAATTTCTAAAGGAAATTCTCCAGGTATTACAGTTTTGATTAGATCAAGATGACATCAGGCGTTCCACACTTTTGTAATAAATATTGAATGTTAGCAATCTAGTTGTTCATTAGGATACTGTTGAGAGACAGAGGCCAGGGGCACGGACTCTGAAAATAGAAGGCAGATAGGAGGGTGCAGAGGCAACAATTTAACCACACTGGGCAGGCAGAAAGGGCAGTGGAAGCACAACAGACTATGGAGGGCAGTGTAAAGGGGATCAGGGGCAACAAACCAACAATACAGGACTGGCAAGAGAGGCTGTGGCAATACATAGACCATTGTGGGCAGAAGGGAGAGGCAGTGGTAGTACAACCATACATGCCAACAGACCCGATTCAGCTAGGAAACGTTCAATGTTTATAAGCCCAAATGGGATTTTTTTGATCTGTCTCCTGTCTACAATCTCCTCTTTTCAATGTAAGTCATAGGGTAAGAACAATACCCCAGGTCTTTTTCAAAATCTCCCTCTTACCAAGTTCAAAATGTTAGCAAGTATGGTACATTGGATCATGGAAGACTAGAGGAATTGGGGTAGTGGCAAGAACTCGGATAACAGAGGACAGGAGGGACATGGAGAGGTCCACCAAACTGACCCTACAGGACAGGCATCAGGGTTTGCAGCAGCGCAATACACCATACAGGACATGTGGGACGGGAGTGGAGCACAACAATCCATAGAAAGCAATAGGGAGGGGACAGGACCATGCACATGGACAACAGAGAATAGAGGGGAAGAGGTAATGGTAGCTAGCTGATTATAATTACAGACAGGAGAGAAAGCTGCAGCATAACTGACCATAAAGGGCATGAGGGATGGATCAGGGGCATTACAATGGAACAGACAAGCCAGGACGGAGGGAATAGGGGTCTGCACATGGAAACAGAGGGCTGGGGGCAAGGGGGCAGGGCAGGAGCAGCAAGATGACCATGGAGGTCAGGCAGGATGGGCACTAGATTCAAGGCACACCATGGAGAGTAACAGTGGGACTATAATGGCATACACACAGACCATGGAGGGAAGGTGGGAGGGGGTCTGGGGCAGCTAGCTGACCACACAGGGAAGGTGGGAGGTGCCATGGCAGCATAGATGACCATGCATAGCAAGCGGGAGGGTTAGTGGCAGCACAATGGCTATGATGGGCAAGAAGGAGGGTGCAGGGGCATGCCCAAAGAACCATGGAGGATAGAAGGGAGGGTCAGGACCTGGGCACAGACAAGAGAGTTCAGGGGAAGGTGCCTCACAACAGACCACACGGGGCAGGCATGAGGAGCGGTTGCAGCACAACAGACCAGGGAGAGCAGAAGTGTTTGGCAGTAAAATGGACCACGGGGATCAGGAAGAAGGGGATAGGGGCATAGAATGTGGACAGGCAGGGTGGAGGTGGCAAAGAGAGGTTACAGTCATCTGACAATGCTAGGCAGGTGGGAGGGAAGTGGCAGCTCAACAGAACACAGAGTAGATTGGAGTGGAAGGTCCATGGAACATGGGGGCCAAAAGGATGGAGCAGGGGCATGCACACAGACATTGGAGGGCAGGGGGAAGGAGAATAGAGGCAGCAAGCTAAGCACAGAGGCTAAGTAGGAGGTCAATGAGGGGGCATATAATTGGGCAATAGAGGGCAGGAGGAGTGGACTGGTACATCATGCTAAATGGAGGGCAGTGGCAGCACATCAGACCATGCATGGCAGGAGGGAGGAAGCTAGTCCATGGATTCAGACAACCGAGGATAGGGAGGAGGTAGATGGTGCAGCAAGCTAACTGTTCAGAGAAGGCCGGAAGGCCAATGGCAGAACAACGGCCACACAGGGCTGTAATAAGGTAGCAGGGACATGGACAATGGATGGCTTGGAGGAGTGAAAGCAGGAGCAGCAAGCTTGGTTGGGGGCAGCACAATGCCAGGCCCTGCTTCCAACCCCCCACCATCCATTGTGATATGCATCTTACTTAACAGTAAAAAAACCTGGAAATTTGCTGAAAAAAACAAAGATTACAGGGACGGTATAGTTAGACTCAGATTTCACTCATACACAACCAGTGAAATTCCGCAGTTATAGTTACCTGAACTGACTATAACTTACGCCCCTACAATGTACTGCTAATGACCTCAGACATTATATCATTCATGACATGGTCAGTTACATCACTCATGACATCACTCATGACATCTCAAATGAGCTGTGAATGGAATGGAACTATAATCGCTAGTACTTCATTTAGGGATAGTGTGTGTACACCCCTTTTTTCTTTTCGTTCGTGTAAGAACCATTATAATATGCAACGTGCACAGATTAATATGGCCGATAGCCTTTCACTTTAAAGTAATGTGTAGTCCCTTGTTTATGTTGATGTTTGCAATCCTTAGAATGTTTATTATGAATGAGTCACATTGACGAACATACAGGTATGGCGGTCACGGGGGAAAATATGCTGAAATGACATTGTGTGTATATTAACACTTGTGTTCTTTTCTTTATTGTATCAATTCCTGAATTTTCACATCGCGACCAGGCCAATATGGCTTCCAGCTTTTTGGATTAAAGTAATATGTAGTCCTTTTTTAATGTTGGCAACTTTTGACATTTGTACATTTAAATAAGGTTGCTGCAATGACATCTTGTATCGTTATCAAGGTTCGGACGAGCCGAAACGCGTGGATCGCATCCTTTGCAGATTAAATACTTCCAAACTACAACCTGAGTGCTGATTCCTTCCTTGTAAGAGTGAGAGGAGATTAAATACATATATATAAAATTCACTGAAAAACCACAAGTTTCAGGGACAATATAGTTAGTTGGACATTTCACTCGAACAAAACAAGAGAAATCCAGCTGTTATAGTTAGTCGTGCTAACTATCTCTCGGGCCCCCGCAATGCACTGATGATGATGTCACATATTACATCACTAATGACATGGTCGGTGACATCACTGATGACATCTCAAATGACATCACTGACGACTTCATCCATGTGATCATCTGATGCACCTCCTCACACCCTAAAATACAAAAACCATAGACACACCAATACTAGTACAGCTACAATGTTCTGTGCACTATGCATGCAGAGCTCCTACCAGCTACATAATATTGATCCGCTCTTCTAAATACCCAGTTAGTACCTATGCAGTCTATGAATCCTTCTGTCTGTCCAATGCACTTCTCCAGTCACCCATCCTGCACTATCTATGTATCCTATCACTCCTCCAATACCTAAGCACTTATGGGGCAGATTTACAAACACTCTGCGCCACCAGTACGTCACTTTTGTAATGTAGTGATGGCGCCAGGCACTCCTTCATATTTACAAGGAGAGGAAAAGCGACACTGCATGGTTTTTCCTCTCCTTGTAAATATGACTCCTTCATACAAAGAACTATGCATTGAAGGGGCATTCCATAGATGTTGCTGTGGGTGTTCCCACGTAACACCCATAGAACAAGACACATCTCCAGATTTTTGAGAAATCATAAATCTGGAGATGTGTTTGAATGCTGCTCCATTCTAGAATTGGTGCAGCAAGGTGCAATGAGGAGAATTGTTTTAATTTCTCCTCATTCTTTTCTCTTTCAATGCATGCTGCATTCCACCGCATACGTTGAAAGAGGAAAATGCCTTTACTGATTGTTTTTGTGCAGGAAGGTGTCCCTTCCTGCACAAAACCAATCTCCGCACGACACAGACATCCTTGCATGCCTGTGCTTCAGAAATGCCGCAGTACAGCTAAAGAGCTTGCAGTGTCACGCTGCAGTACTCCCTCATAAATCTTCACCTATAAATTCAATATACAATACTTATGCATTCTTTCAGTCAATCATGCTGTATACACATATTCAACCAAACTTTCACACATTAACTTGCAATTATAGTTCTTTCTTTAAACAGATAAGGTCGTTCTGATAAGAACTTTTTTTTCTTTTGTATTTTTTTTGGGACAATTTTGTATTTTTGGGGGGTGTTTTTTCGAAAAATGAACAAACAAACGAATAAAACAGGAAACTTTTGGAATTAATTATCATTCCAAAAACAACAACAACAAAAAATTAACAACGATGGTTGCGTTGCGCAGCACAAACTGCATCCACTGACTGCACATCAAAGCATATAAGTTTCTTACACTTTACGCAGTGTTGCTCGAGAAAGGCGAAATCTGGCCTAATGTCCATTGCAGTTGTTCCTTATGACACTTCAGACGTACTTGCAGCTCGCCTCATTTCCTCCCAAGCAAGATTGAGAGGATGTGTGGTCTGGAGATGCATGTACATAGAAGCGGTGCCATAAGAGTAGTTTTTTTTCACTGCCTCTTGACAGGATTCGGTCACAAATTTTGCACATCACCTTTCTCGCATTTACTTTCTTCTCTCCAAGTGGAAAAGTGAATAATTTCCACACAACAGATTCCGGCCTCTGTGGACGTGGTGCCTCCTGCAAGAATTCTTCTTCAGAAGATACTTCCTCCTGCTGCTGCTGCTGTCCAGATGCCATTTTGCGTGATATTTTTTGAAAAACACCCAAAAAAACTAGCAAAAAGGGTTTTTGTAGGAAAAGAGGTGTCTCTCTAAAGATGCTCCAACAAGAATGATTAAAATGGGTGGGGTCCTTCAATAGTTACAGTGGGAAATGTTTTGAACCAATGAAATCTTCTTTTTTGAGGTCACATAGGATCCGTGCGCTCACAAAGCACGCTCTCGACGCAACTTCGCGAAAAAATATATTTAAAAATAATATAAGTTTATTATAAGTACAAATATATTATTTTTATGAATATCTTAGATAATGTATTGCCCTAATATGTGTATTTAAAACACATATCAATCATTTTATAACATAAATAAAAATTGCGGGGGTCATGGACCCAGCGCGCCCCAGCACGTATATGACGTTATGTGGAACCCGCCACCTCGCAAGCATTGTGTACCATAATGTGCATGAGCCGCGAATGCGCGGGAACAGGAGTCGTGGACTGGTCGCATACCCATCGCGCACATCACATAATATTAAATGTATATGATGTAACTGAAAAACAGGCAGCCGTCGCACAACGTACGTGGATCCCTCACGACTTTTCTAAAATGGTGGCTAGAATCCGCACACCCACAGTGATGTGTATGCTTTGGGTACGCGACTCAGAACATAATATAAATATATTAAAATAAAAAAATAAAACAAAATAATTAAATAATATTTCAGTTTGAAATATTTTAAATATTTTTTTGCAATTTTCAGAAAAATATATAATGCTATTTAATGAATAAAATATTTATAAATAATCAGTTAAAAAACGGTAGAAAATCAGTACAAAAAAATAGGTATAACTACTATTGCACTTAAAAATTAGCATTTAAAAAACCTTTAACATTCACTGCAAAAAATCATAGGTTTCATAGATGTTATAGTTAGAAATTAGCATTTAAAAAAGCTTTGAAATTCACTGAAAAAACAGAGGTTTCAGAGACGTTATAGTTAGAAGTTACCATTTAAAAAATCTTAGAAGTTCACAGAAAAAAACACAGATTTCAGGGGTGTTATAGTTAGCTGGACATTTTACTCATACAAAACCATAAAAATTCCTCTGTTATAGATAGTTCTGCTAACCATAACTCGCGCACCCGCAATGCACTGCTGATGATGTCACATGATGTCACATGATGTCATCCACGTGACAATCTGATACACCTCATCATACACTAGTATAACATTTCATCACTCACTGTAAAATACAGAGTACCATATTTGAAACCATAGACACGCCAATACCAGTTACTACATACCCACTCACTGATTTCTAAGTCTACGTACACAACTACCCGTTCAAAAACAGAATCACTTATACATGCAGTCACTAATTAATAGAACACTATCAAATGCAATTATACACATATATAGACATTGACACATCAGCAGTCATCTTACTCAGTTATGCAGTTACTCTCACAATCACTGACTCTTACATATATGTATTTATATACACCAACTCTCACATACAATGCCTTTTATTGTTTTACTTTGTTGAAGATGTACAACTAAAACATATATCCACACACCAACACACAAATAAATACACTCAGTCACCCAACATGCACTCTTCAACCTATACACCTAGTCAATCAACAATTCAAACATCTATGCATAGAGTTACACCCCATCCAGCCACAAACAAACTCAGTGTCCCATACAAATACTCACCCAACTAATCAATAACTAATATTCACACTCATGTAGTTAGCGACTGATGCAGCATGTTACATAACAACAACAGAGACAGTGATGCACACATTCACATAGTTTAGTTACTAATCCATGAATTAAGTGAGACACTTTTAATTACTCACTTAAACAGTCAGTCAAACAGCTACTAAATCTTCCATCCAGACAGTTATATATCCATTCAATCTTCAATACAGATTGGTATATATATATATATAACACATGTTTAAATTTCAAACTAAACCATATTCACTGGATGATGTCATGAGTGATGTTATCAGTGATGTCATCAGTGATGTCACTGACCATGTCATGAAAGATTTAATATGTCACCTCATCAGCAGTGCATTGCGGGTGTGCGAGTTATAGTTAGCATGGTATGGTTTTGTACGTGTGAAACAGCCCAGCTAACGATAACACCCCTTAGACCTATGTTTTTTCCAGTGAAAAAATAAATAAAAATATATATATATATTACCTACTGGCGGTCGCCAGTAGGTATATATAGTTAGGACCTAGTTTCCATAGGAAATCCGCAACATTATATTGGAAATAACTTTGGCACCGGTTGATGAATCTCCGCGAATTTCTCAAAGAAGATGGCCCGCTCCACTCTGCTCCGCTCTGCTCCGCTCCGCTCCTTCCGTGAAAGTTTTGGGGGGATTCGACAAGTAGGGGCTGAGAAAAAAGGGCGGTCCCAAAACGTGTTTTCCCTATGTTATTTTCCATAGGACGATTAGACACGGCTACAGCCCGAACCGCTGAACGGAATTACACCAAACTTGGCAAAATGGCAGGGACTGGTACGCAGTAGGGCCTTTTGTTTAAATGGTGTAAATCTCTCTAGTAGTTGTTGAGAAAATTGAATTTGAAAAAATATATATCTATATAAGCTTACTGTAAGCTTACTGTACTCTGTACCTGCATTCTGATTGGCTGCCAATGTCTGTCAACACTCCAAAACAGAAATTGTGGGCAGCCATCTTGTACCTCGGTAGACTGAGGCACAGCAAAGCAGAAAAACAAATGTGTAGAACTCAAAAAGGGGGCAGGATTTGAAAAATCGCGGGGTACGCCATCCTGGGACCAATATACATGATAGCACCTCATTAAAAAGCATTGCAGTTAATAGAAGGTTTTAGGACTTTAGTTACATTATAAATCATTTGTTGATGGTACCATACTCATTTTAGGAATTGTGGTGTGTTCTACGGTGATTTTGCTATGTGAAAAAGCCTTCTGCTGGGATATCATGAATCATGTTTGAAAGAAATCTATTATCTCATGCTTTTCCCACAGTGGTTTGGAAGGGGATCTATAAGCTAAACTGAAAGCATATTTTCTAAATTCACATTATCTTTCTCAGTCATGTGAGAATGAAGTCTGACATTCTCAGTAAAACATGTACATCCATCAAGGACAGAGACTGTCAGTTGATTCCTTTGTGTTCTACTGCAGCCTCCTAGAGTGTTCTAAAGAACATTTAGAGCGCTAACAGTCCTACTTATTACAAAGGTATGGCACACCTGACGCCATCTTGATTGGAATAAAGTGGTAACTCTTAAAACATTTAATTTAAAAAGGAACAAAATGAGGGGGTATATTTTGCCATAGAAAGTATGATTAGTGCTCCAGAAAGAAAAAGTAGGGCACATGTGGAGTGACTTCTCAAATCCTCTTCCATTTCATTAAAAAATTCTGACATTCAGTCTCCCAAGATGGACACCAGAGACAAAAGAGCCCAAATGTAGCCCAAATATCACCCAGATGTAGCCCAAGTATAGCCCAATGACAAAATGTCCCAGAGTGTTCTAAAGAACAACTAGAGCGCTAACAGTCTTACTTATGACAAAAGTATGGCACACCAGAAGCCATCTTAAAATGGAATGAAGTGGTAAGTCTGAAAACCTTTAATTGAAAAAGGAACAAAATGAGGGGGTTCATTTTGCCATAGAAAGTATGATTAGTGCTTCAGAAAGAAAAATTAGGGCACATTTTCAGTGACTTCTCAAATTGTCTTCTATTTCATTAGAAAAATTCGGACATGCAGACTGAAACATGCACTTTGAATACCAGCAGCAGACTTCCCTGGTGAGCAGTAGCTTTACTACAGTGATCTAATGAGCAACTAGAGTGCTAACATTCAGAATTAATGGCAAATGTGTGACACATCTGAATGCCTTCTTGATGGAACCAAAGTAAACAAGCATTGAAAATGCAATAGATCTCGCCCTCGTTTAAGTTAAAGCCATTCTGTTTGTAATGAGGTGGCTTTTTAGCTTTGCTTTTATTAGTGTTTTTCAAACTTTCAGGTAAATAACATGCATATGTATGCATATATGTATATGTATGCATGCATTTATATTTGTATTTATATAGATATGCAGATTATATATGTTTATATTCACTGAAAAAACCATAGGTTATAGACCATATATAGTTAGGAATTAGCATTTACAAAACCTTGAAAATTCACTGAAAAAACCATAGGTTATAGACCATATATCGTTAGGAATTAGCATTTAAAAAACCTTATTTTACCCACACAAAACCATTGAAATTCCATATATAGTTAGTTGCACTAACTATATATCGCGCACCCGCAATCCATTGCTGATGATGTCACATATTACATCATTCATGACATGGTCAGTGACATCACTGATGACATCACTGATGACATCTCAAATGACATCACTGATGACATCACTGATGACAACATCCAGTGACTGTATGTTTCTGTAAAGTTAAAATATGTCTTACATATTGAAGAATGAGTGGATGTATAAGTGTCTGGACGAAGGATTTAGTAGGTGCATGACTGAATGTATGAGTGAGTGATTAAATGTGTCTCACTGAGTGCATGGGTTAGTGACTAAACTGTCTTAATTTGTGCATCATTATGTCTGTTGTTCTGTAAACTGCTGCATGTGTTGATCAGTAGCTATATGAGTAACTATATGGGTTATTGATTGATTGCCCAAATATGTGCATGGGAGACTGAGTGTGTGTGTGGCTGGCTGGGAGGTGTGTGACTCTGTGCAGATCAATGTGTACTTGTATCAATGATTGTATAAGAGAGTAAGTATGTGTTAGTATATGGTTGAAAACATAAGGTGCTCTATGTTTAACTGTATAGATTAGAAAATGGAAGTGTGATTGAATCTTTACAGGACTGACTAGGTGTGTGAGTAACTCCATGGATGAGTGGCAGAGTGTGAGTGTCTGTATAGGTGTATGAGTGCATATGATAGTGTTGTAAAGATGAGTGATTGTATGTATGAATGATTGTATGGGTGAATGAGTGAATGTGTGTGTAGACGTAGGAATCAGTGAGTGCGTATGTAGTAACTAGTATTGGTGTGTCAATGGTTTCCAAAATTATACTCTGTATTTAACACTGGGTGAAACAGAGGTTATATTAAAATGTGAGGAGATGCATTGTATTGTCACATGAATGATATCATCAGTGATGTGGTCATTGATGTCAAATGAGATGTCATCAGTGATGTCATCAGTGATGTCACTGACCATGTCATGAATGATGTAATATGTGACATCATCAGCAGTGGATTGCGGGTGCGCGATATATAGTTAGTGCAACTAACTATATATGGAATTTCAATGGTTTTGTGTGGGTAAAATAAGGTTTTTTAAATGCTAATTCCTAACGATATATGGTCTATAACCTATGGTTTTTTCAGTGAATTTTCAAGGTTTTGTAAATGCTAATTCCTAACTATATATGGTCTATAACCTATGGTTTTTTCAGTGAATTTTCAAGGTTTTGTAAATGCTAATTCCTAACTATATATGGTCTATAACCTATGGTTTTTTCAGTGAATTTCAATGGTTTTTTAATAGCAAATATCATAAGCTGTCGAATGTCAAGTACGTGGTAAGTAAAAACATTTTCGTGTTTATGCACACTGATCTGCTTTGAATGCTGCCCCCCCCTCATTTCTATTAGGAGTACTCTCTCTTTGCAGATAGTGAAAGGTAGTTAACGCAGGCCTTTGCCCCCGTTGTAATACGTCGTGCCTGCTTCTCTCTCCATTTGATTGATTGTTATCCAAGCATTTACTGTTTTAGAATTGGTTCTCTTTGGTTCATTCTCTATTTACAAACAAATACAGAGTCGCAATACTCTGTTTAGTCTTTGCAGATAACGAAAAATCGTGTAAAAAAACAAAAGGAATCGAGCAAAATCAGTAGGCCACTAATGGGATCTCTTTTTGACCTCGCTAAAATAGAAACATTAGGAACAACCCCTCATGACAAATACGAAACTAGTGAGATGAACTGAACTCCACACCATGATGGCTGCAATACAGCTCGGCTCCGCCACCCACCCCGCCCAAAATAACGATAAAGAGCGGCTGCCATGATTGCTCGCGGAATGGCCACGACGGAGCTACGAAATGGTGGTGCTCTCATGCTAACCCCAGCTTCAGTCTGAAACATCCAGAAACACTGTAGACTACCAATTCGATCAGTTCCGGTAGCGCCCCAATGTAACCCGGTAGAGAAGAACTAGCCCTCCCCTCTTTGACTGATGGTTCTTGTTGCCTGTCCCTTCTGTTGTCATTTAACAGAACTATTTAGCCTGCTGAAAGGGGTTGTGTTCCGACCGCTGGTTGGTGGAGACATTTTGACTATATTCTGGACCTGCGTTGTCGCGTAATGCGTCATATGACGCGCCACGTTAGCGCATCCGGAAGTCATCCGGGGCGCGACGCGCAGCGCGTAACGTAAGCATAACAGGTCATGTGACTTGTTAATAAAACTTTTCATTGGTTCATTTTACTTTTCTTATTCTAATGATGAAAGGCTTGGTCATATGACCTAAAAATTACGCTTTTTATTACTTCCGAACATTATTTTTTCTTAAATATATGTTATAATGTTCCAGGCTAATGTACTTTCCCGGAAAATTTACAACTGTCCTGCAAGTAAAATATATTCTTTTTTCGAGAAAAAGGGCGTTTCTTCATCCCATGACGGAGCCGTTGAGCAAAAGAGGGTCGACCTGCTGTCTTAGTCGCCGATACGCCTGAATATGAGATTCTTATCGATCACTTTATGTTGCAGGAGTAGAAAACACAACAGCCCTTGACCATTTATCTTTACTGCGTTCCTGCGTATTATACCTTTTACCCTTCATGTAATTGGTCTGCTTTATTTCACTTGCCTTTTAATGATTCTAAAACAGTGACTATTATTAAAAACTTTACCAATGTATATACTACTACCATGTTTTCTTTTAAAAACCTTTATTGTGAAAATTTCATTATACAAATACGAGCCTATAACCACGTGGGCCGGCCACGGAGCAAACTGTAATCGTATATGATGAGTAGACATTTACACTGTAGAGGAACGTAACGGGCGGGCCATTAGGTTGCAAGAACTAAGGTGTCTAACAGTTGCGGAATCGGTGGACGTACATTTTATAATTAAAATACGACTGGGCCAGTTACAATAAAATTATCTAGATATACATTTGCAGGCAAGTACCATGGGTGACGTTAATTCGAACTTTCAATAGTACAGTAATCAATAACACATCAGAACTTAATATCAATAGGGATGTCGAAATACTCAATCAATTCTCGTCCCCGCCCGCCATGTGCTTCAAAACTGCATACGTATCTCGTGATTTCAAGGTTCTGCAACCAGTACACAACAAGGAGTTACGAGTCCCATTTATTCCGGCGCCATTTTGGGCGAGGACGGGCAGGTCCAGGATATAGTCAAAATGTCTCTACCAACCATCGACTATGATGATGTTCATATGCTGTATTTATAGAGTAACACTCATCTGTCCACATGAAATTAATTTGCCACAATCTAAACATGTCATTTTAATCTTTCCAAAGTTCTTCTAAATATTTGGGACCGTTTCCCTTGCCTCTGATGCTGTCAGTGCCACTTCTTTGATGAATGTACTGGCAGGTCGGGGGTTCTCCTCCAAATCTCTCTTTTATGCAGCACTATAATTAATTGGTGCCACCTCTCCATATGACGATGCATGGTATAGTTACCATAACTATATTTTTTTTCGGTTCCTCTTGAGAGTACATCGTGGCAGATGAAGCGTATAACGTACCGGGCATTTACCTTTTTTTGCATGTAGAGGAAAGGAAAAAAAAATCGAGCGTCCGAGTTCTAAGGTGTCCCAGGGCCATTTTAGTGGACCAGGCCCAAATCCAAAGAACAGGCCGCCATTTTGAGAGTCCTGTTGCAGCCGCCTGTCGCTGTAGCATCCAGAGCGGCCGAAACTCAGCTGAATGGCAACTGAAACGGTAAAGGCGCGCCCCACTACAGCAGACGAGCCTCCACCTAGGAAGGCCCGTTCACGCCGCCTCCCCCCCCCCCCTTCGGGCACCCCACGCCGTTATTCGGAGCAGTATTGCAGGATGGCCACACCAGTGCAGCAACTTGCTAGACACCACCTCGGTGGTAACCGAATCTCAGCGCCTTGTGGTGTCTTCTATTCAGAAAACATTGTTGTGCTGCCTTCGACCTATTTGCCGCAAGTGCGCATGCAACTCAGCTGCATAGCTTGCTAGACACCACCTCGGTGCTAACCGAATCTCAGCGCCTTGTGGTGTCTTCTATCCCAAAAATATTGTTGCGCTGCCTTTGGCCACATTCGCACATCGGTCCGCTACTGACGCCATCTCACAGGCCAACGGGGCGCCCCACGCCGACTTTCAGCATTGTAGGATGGCCACACCAGTGCAACTTACTAGACACCACCTCGGTGCCATCCGGATCTTGGCATCTCAGCGCCTTGTGGTGTCTTCTATTCAGAAAATATTGTTGCGCTGCCTTTGGCCCCATTCGCACATCGGTCCGCTACTGACGCCATCTCACAGGCTAATGGGGCGCCCCACGCTGAGTTTCAGCATTGTAGGATGGCCACACCAGTGCACCTTACTAGACACCACCTCGGTGCCATCCGGATCTTGGCATCTCAGCGCCTTGTGGTGTCTTCTAGTCAGAAAATATTGTTGCGCTGCCTTTGGCCCCATTCGCACATCGGTCCGCTACTGACACCATCTCACAGGCCAACAGGGCGCCCCACGCCGACTTTTACCATTGTAGAATGGCCACACCAGTGCCACAACTTGCTAGACACCACCTTGGTGCCATCCGGATCTTGGCATCTCAGCGCCTTGTGGTGTCTTCTATTCAGAAAATATTGTTGCGCTGCCTTTGGCCCCATTCGCACATCGGTCCGCTACTGACGCCATCTCACAGGCCAACGGGGCGCCCCACGCCGACTTTCAACATTTTAGGATGGCCACACCAGTGCGGCAACTTACTAGACACCACCTCGGTGCCATCCGCATCTTGGCGCGTTGTGCTGCCTTCGGCCTATTCGCACATCGGTCCGCTACTGACGCGAACTCACAGGCCAACGGGGCGCCCCACGCCGACTTTCAGCATTGTAGGATGGCCACACCAGTGCTGCAACTTGCTGGACACCACCTCGGTGCCATCCGGATCTTGGCGCGTTGTGTTGCCTTCGGCCTATTCGCACATCGGTCCGCTACTGACGCCGCCTCACGTGCCAACGTATTTTCTCCGCATTTTATACCCTATGCCGCATAACAGGTCATGTGACTTGTTTATAAAACTTTTCATTGGTTCATTTTACTTTTGGTTTCCTAATGATGGAAGGCTTGATCATATGACCTAAAAATAACACTTTTCATTGGATGAAAACTTTTTTTTTTCCCAAACGATGAAAGCCCCACCTTGTTTCTGGATGTTTCAGACTGAAGCTGGCGTCACCATGAAAGCACCACCATCTCGTGGCTCCGTCGTGGTCATTCCGCGAGCAATCATGGCAGCCGCTCCCCACCAGAAGCCTGCAGGAGTCGGGGGCCCCCAAAACTTTTGTTGAATCCTCAAGGCGGAGGGGACGCTTTCGAGAATGGGGTCCAAGACCTAGCAGACAAGCGTCCGATTTCCAAGGTGTCCCAGGGCCATTTCAGTGGACCAGGCCCAAAAAGGAAAGAGCCTGCCGCCATTTTGAGAGTCCTGTGACAGCCGCCTATCGCTGCACCGCAAGAGTGGGCGCAAGTCAGCTGAATTGCGGCTTTTGACACAGTGGACCAAAAGCGGACGGAATGGCAACTGAAACGGTAAAGGGGCGCCCCACTACAACAGGCCCGTTCACGCCGCCTCCCCCCCCGGGGCGCCCCACGCCGTTATTCGGAGCAGCATTGTAGGATACCAAAACCAGTGCGGCAACTTACTGGACATCACCTTGGTGCCATCGTTCTGCTGCCTTGGAACTATTCGCACAACAGTTTGCTACTGATGACCCACCCCCCGCGACGCCCCACGCCGGATGCCGAAATCAGTGCGGCACCCAGGCAACATCACCTGGGTGCCGTCCAGAAATCTGGACGTTGTGCTGCGTTGGGACTATTCGCACAGCCGACCGCTACTTCGTTGTTTTTCCCTAAAAATGTTTAAATGTTTTTACTGTTTTTGTTTTGTTGTATATATTTATAAGTTATTAAAGTTTTATAATCTTACTACTTTGTTGGAGTGCTATATATTTTTAATGTGACACATAATTGTAAAAACTTTGATGTACAAAGAGTCATCCCTGGAATCTTCCGCTTCAGGCTCGGTCCCCTCCCCAATCACAATACAGGATGGTTTTCAGATAGTAGGAACGCGTGTGCTGTGACGGATCTCATCGAGTGTGGGCCTTGATCTACTATAACTCCTTTGAAGAGGGGTGATTCTTTACAGCTGGGGCCATAAACTACATCTGCAGGGCTAGCTGATAGCCTAGGACCAGCCTGGACAATCGGACACAGAGGAAAAGGAGTGTCAGAGGGTGCGGTAGTGAATAGGGCGAAAGGGAGGTGTCGGGCGGGCACAGGGTGTGATTCTCAGGGAAGAGCAGCGCAGATGGAGGAAGGTTTATTACCCATGCATAAGACAGAGAAGGGGGGTGACCAGTGCCTGGGGGAGATGCTTGCGAGGGTGGGGAGCCATGCTAAGGATCGACAGCGTGCAGAGAGTGGGTCTGGTCAAGGCATCTAAAATGACTGCCGTGCACGACAAAAGTGTGGCATTTGAAAAAAGGCAAGATGGCGTAGACAATGTTTTTCAACACTTCCTGATTTCCTTCGAATCAAACGTTAACAGACGTTGGGGCATATTACCAAAGTTAAGCGATATTTATCCCTAACGATGCTTAGCAACGAATTTTTTACCGCTAAGCATCGTCAGAAATTATCGCAGATAAACCTTGCTATTATCAAGGTTTATCGCAAATGCGATAAAAAACGACCGCAATGCATTAATATCGCTGAAAACTCAGCGATATTCATGCATTACCGAGCTAATGCTCTTAGCCATGTTATCCACCTCCCATTGGATAACATGGCTAAGAACTGCTCAGGGCAGGTGGTAGCTTTTGGAGATATTCGCGCATAGCGCGAATATCTCCAAAAGTTGGTAATAGGAGATAGCGATGTTAGCGACTGTTTCCAGTCGCTAACATCTTGGCATGCCCACTTTGCATGTCATTAGTGATAAATATTGCTGACATGCAAAGTGAGGCCCAAGATGGTCGCTATCTCCTACTAGCGGTCGCTAACTGGTGTTAGCAACAGCTAGGTAATAGAGAGATAATTTTATCTCCGCGAAGCGGAGCGCTGTTACAGATATATATCTTTTTTTGAACGTTAATTTCTCAAAATCCACTGAAGCACATATATTGAGACCTAGCAAAGGCACATCGAGCTACCAGTCCCTACAATTTTGCCAAGTTTCGTGCAAATCCATTCAGCCGTTCGATTATTATTATTATTTTTTTTTTTTGCCCCGCGGGGCCCTTTTAAAACCTCCACATCAAACCTAGGGGGTCAGGGAGGATCTACTATGCCCCTTTATGGTCATTTGCCCCTTCGCTTTGGCCTCCTCTTGTCTCTCGATCCTACCGAGAGACAAGATGGCGGCCGCTACGGACTGTTTGGAATGTTTACAGACGCCGGAGAACCAATCAGCTTCGCAAAGCTCCGTTACGCGAAAAGTACGCGAAGCGGAGCGCTGTTACAGATATATATCTTTTTTTGAACGTTAATTTCTCAAAATCCACTGGAGCACATATATTGAGACCTAGCAAAGGCACATCGGGCTACCAGTCCCTACCATTTTGCCAAGTTTCGTGCAAATCCATTCAGCCGTTCGATTATTATAATTTTTTTTTTTTTGCCCCGCGGGGCCCTTTTAAAACCTCCACATCAAACCTAGAGGGTCAGGGAGGATCTACTATGCCCCCTTATGGTCATTTGCCCCTTCGCTTTGGCCTCCTCTTGTCTCTCGATCCTACCGAGAGACAAGATGGCGGCCGCTACGGACTGTTTGGAATGTTTACAGACGCCGGAGAACCAATCAGCTTCGCTTCACAAAGCTCCGTAACGCGTAAAGTCCGCGAACCGGAGCGCTGCCTGGTCCGCTGTTACAGATATATATCTTTTTTTAAACGTTAATTTCTCAAAATCCACTGGAGCACATATATTGAGACCTAGCAAAGGCACATCGGGCTACCAGTCCCTACAATTTTGCCAAGTTTCGTGCAAATCCATTCAGCCGTTCGGGCTAAAAGTGAGGCCAACCGCCCTATGGAAAACTCAATGTTAAAAACACGTTTTGGGACCCCCCTTTTTTCTCGGCCCCCCTTGACGAACCCCCCCCAAATTTTCAGGGGCTGCTCAGAAACAAAATGTTCCATTTTCCTGAAAATGTAAGCCAATTCCGTCCACAAACGCCAAAGTTATTAGACATAGAATTTTCAAAAATCCTAACTATATATACCTACTGGCGACCGCCAGTAGGTAATATGTATGTGTATATATATATACACATACATATATATAAATGCATATGCATATATATGCATATATATATATGTATATGTGTGCGTGTAGAGAGAGGTAGAGAGGTAGAGGTGTAGAGGTAGGGAGGTAGAGGTAGAGAGGTAGAGGTGGAGAGGTAGAGACTAGTAGAGAGAGAAGTAGAGAGAGGTAGATAGGTAGAGAGTAGAGAGTGAGTAATAGAGAGTGGAGAGTGAGTAGTAGAGAGTAGTAGAGAGCAGTAGAGAGAGTAGCAGAGAGTGAGTAGTAGAGAGTAGTAGAGTGAATAGTAGAATGAGTAGGAGAGAGTAGTAGAGAGTGAGCAGTAGAGAGTGAGTAGTAGAGAGTAGTAGAGAGTAAGTAGTAGAGTGAGTAGTAGAGAGCAGTAGAGAGTGAGTAGTAGAGAGTAGTAAAAAGTGAGTAGTAGAGAGTAGTAGAGAGTGAGTAGTAGAGAATGAGTAGCAGAGAGTAGTAGAGAGTAGTAGTAGAGCGTGAGTAGCAGAGAGAGAGGATAGTAGAGAGTAGTAGAGAGTAGTAGAGTGAGTAGTAGAGAGTGAGTAGTAGAGAGTAGTAGAGAGAGAGTAGCAGAGAGTGAGTAGTAGAGAATAGTAGAGAGTGAGAAGTAGAGAGTGAGTAGAGAGTGAGAAGTAGAGAGTGAGTAGTAGAGAGTAGGAGAGAGTCAGTAGTAAAGAGTGAGTAGTAGAGAGAGGGTAGTAGAGAGTGAGTAGTAGAGAGTAGAGAGTAGTAGAGAGTGAGTAGTAGAGAGTAGTAGATAGTGAGTAGTAGGGAGTGAGTAGTAGAGAGTAGTAGAGAGTGAGTAGTAAAGAGTGAGTAGTAGAGAGTAGTAGAGAGTGAGAAGTAGAGAGTGAGTAGTAGAGAGTAGTAGAGAGTGAGTAGTAAAGAGTGAGTAGTAGAGAGAGAGTAGTAGAGAGTGAGTAGTAGAGAGTAGAGAGTAGTAGAGAGTAGTAGATAGTGAGTAGTAGGGAGTGAGTAGTAGAGAGGGAGTAGTAGAGAGTAGTAGAGTAGTAGAGAATGAGTAGTAGAGAGTGAGTATTAGAGAGTAGTGGAGTAGTAGAGAGTGAGTAGTAGAGAGTAGAGGAGAATATTCCAAAGTTTGGCACAGCACCACTTGCACAACAAGTCCAATCAAATCATATCACTTAGAGTCCTTATTGAAGCGCTGAATCTTGGTGTATATTCAAATGCTTTTATTTTCCTTAAGTTTATGTACCACAGCCAGCCGATGCGTTTCGTTCTGTACAACAGAACTTCTTCAGGGCGTTCTTATTTTCTTCAAGTTATGTCGGTATCCTGTTGTCATATAACTAGATATTTCTTCCAAATGTTAGACGAGACGTAAGTACATTCTTATTCAAAGTGACAAGGTATCAATTTTACAAACACAATTCGGGCAGACTTGAGTAATTTATAGCATCCTCAAAGTCAGTCTTTCAAAAATTCCAAAGTATAGGACATGATAATCCAAATCCAAATGTTTCTCAAGGAAAGTCATTTTCAATCGTTCGGAATATTGGCGTTTGGGCAGATATGACCCACGGACACGGTTTATGACTTTTCTTGAGAAACATTTGGATTTGGATTATCATGTCCTATACTTTGGAATTTTTGAAAGACTGACTTTGAGGATGCTATAAATTACTCAAGTCCATGGATGCTGCTGGGAACGCCCCCAGCAACACCCATTGCACACCCCTTTAACGCAGGACACTGCATTAAAGGAACTGATATTTATCAGGCAGTATTACGCTACAAAAAGTGGCTTAGCCCTGCCTGATAAATATCACTCAGTCTTCTGCGCCACCGAACGTCACAAAAAGTGCATCATTCATGACATGGTCAGTGACATCACTGATGACATCACTGATGACATCTCAAATGACATCACTGATGACATCTCAAATGACATCACTGATGACATCACTGATGACATCATCCATGTGACAATCAAATACACCTCATCACACACTAGTATAATCTTTCATCACTCACTGTAAAATAGAAAGTGTCATATTTGAAACCATTGACACACCAATAGAAATTTCTAAACACCCACTCAGTTATTCATAGAACTATACACACATCTAATCACTTACCTATAGATTCAGTGTTATATGCAGTGAATAATCAACAGAACACTATCAAATATACTTATACGCCTATTTCAACATTACACACCAGCACACATTGTATTCACTTATAAAGACATCCTTCTGACTTATGCAAACAATTGATTATACTTACATTTACTCACCTACCCACTTACACAAACACCACTTAATCTATTTATATAGATAGTAACTCACACTTAGTGTGTTATAAAATCACTATTACAAGTATACAGTTATCCATACAGTGACTCATACAATCACTAAGTCTTAGGCACACTTAATTAGATATAACTGTCACATACACTGCCTTTTTTTCAAGTTTAATGGAGATGTACCATTGAGAGAACTATTTCATCACCACCACACCCATAAACATATACACTCACTGAAACAACTGTTATAACATGCAGTCTTAACATCATATACCTACTGAATGAACTATTCACACATTGTTTAGCAATCACACACCCCCACCAAACCACATAGACATTCATTTACCCATACAAATACTCAGTTAAGAAACCAATAACAAATATAGTCTTTAACATAGCAATTAAGACAAAGCAATAAAGACTTTCACACAGTTTAGTAACTACACATTATATATAGTGAGGCTCTACAAATTAGTCAAGGAAACAATCAATGACACTGTTACTAAATCCACCATCCACACATTTATATTTATATATCCACTCATTCTTCAATGCAAAGTAGTGTATTTATAATACATATTTAAATATCAAAGCAAACCACATTCCTTGGATGATGTCATCAGTGATGTCATTTGAGATGTCATCAGTGATGTCATCAGTGATGTCACTGACCATGTCATGAATGATGTAATATATGACATCATCAGCAGTGGATTGCGGGCGCGCGAGTTATAGTGAGTCCAACTAACTATAACGTAGGAATTTCAATGGTTTTATATGAGTAAAATGTTCAGCTAACCATAACTGGTGTGAAACCTCTTGGTTTTTCAGTGAATTTCAAAGGTTTTTTAAATGCTAATTCCTAACTATAACGAGTGTGAAACCTGTGTTTTTTTCAGTGAATATTTATATATATATATATATATTCACTGAAAAAAACATAGGTTTCAGGCCTTATATAGTTAGGAATTAGCATTTAAAAAACCTTGAAAATTCACTGAAAAAACCTTAGGTTTCAGGCCTTATATAGTTAGGAATTAACATATGAAAAACCATTAAAATTACTCCTATATAGTTAGTTGGACTAACTATATTTGGCGCACCCGCAATCCACTGCTGATGATGTCACATATTACATCATTCATGACATGGTCAGTGACATCACTGATGACATCACTGATGACATCTCAAATGACATCACTGATGACATCTCATTTGACATCACTGATGACATCATCCAGTGACTGTGTTTTTCTGTAAAGTTTAAATATGTTTTACATATTGAAGAATGAGTGGATGTATAAGTGTCTGGATGAAGGATTTAGTAGGTGCGTGACTGACTGTATGAGTGAGTGATTAAATGTGTCTTACTGAATGCATAGGTTAGTGACTAAACTGTGTGAATGTGTGCATCAGTATGTCTGTTGTTGTGTAAGCTGCTGCATGCGTTGATCAGTAGCTATATGAGTGGCTATATGGGTTATTGATTGGTTGCCCAAGTATTTGTGTAGGAGACTGAGTGTGTGTGTGGCTGGCTGGCAGGTGTGTGACTGTGCAGATCAATGTGTACTTGTATCAGTGATTGTATAAGAGAGTAAGTATGTGTTAGTATATGTTTGAATAAGTAAGGTGTTGTGTGTATAACTATATAGATGAGGAAATGGAAGTGTGACTGACTAGGTGTATGAGTAACTCCATGGATGAGTGGCAGTGTGCGAGTGTCTGCATAGGTGTATGAGTGCATATGATAGTGTTGCATTGATGAGTGACTGTATGTCACTCTGCGACTCTGGGCAATAGCTTGCTTAATCTCCACTACGGCCCCTCGCGGCGGGATGCCTGGCTTTCACCTTGTGGACACCCTGCCGGGGTTTCTCACAGGGGAATACCAGGACGGGTTCCCTAAGCAAGCGCCGGGACGCTCACGGGCAGCTGTGCGCTTTACAAGTCCAGCACATTTACATTATGTATGAGTGATTGTATGGGTGAATGAGTGGATGTGTGAGTAGACCTAGGAAACAGTGAGTGCCTATGTAGTAACTGGTATTGGTGTGTCAATAGTTTTAAGAATGGTAGTCTGTATTTAACACTGGGTGTATCAAAGGTTATATTAGAGTGTAAGGAGGTGCATCGTATTATCACATGAATGATGTAATCAGTGATGTAATCAGTGATGTCAAATGAGATGTCATCAGTGATGTCATCAGTGATGTCATTTGAGATGTCATCAGTGATGTCATCAGTGATGTCACTGACCATGTCATGAATGATGTAATATGTGACATCATCAGCAGTGGATTGCGGGTGCGCCAAATATAGTTAGTCCAACTAACTATATAGGAGTATTTTCAATATGTTAATTCCTAACTATATAAGGCCTGAAACCTATGGTTTTTTCAGTGAATTTTCAAGGTTTTTTAAATGCTAATTCCTAACTATATAAGGCCTGAAACCTATGTTTTTTTCAGTGAATTTGCAAGGTTTTTTAAATGCTAATTCCTAACTATATAAGGCCTAAAACCTATGGTTTTTTCAGTGAATTTCAAAGGTTTTTTAAATGCTAATTCCTAACTATATAAGGCCTGAAACCTATGTTTTTTCAGTGAATTTGCAAGGTTTTTTAAATGCTAATTCCTAAGTAAATAAGGCCTGAAACCTATGAGTTTTTCAGTGAATTTGCAAAGTTTTTAAAATGATAATTCTATTAGCGGATAATGTTTAAATATGTTAATATCCTTGTGGGACACCTGAGCAGCACTAGGGATCCGATTTTCGAACCGGAGCAAGATGCTCTCTGATTGTGCCGTATTTCTTGCCTTCTGCCCCCCTGATTGTGCCATATTTCTTGCTTCTGCCCCCCTGATTGTGCCAGAGGAGCGGAGCGGGCCATCTTCTTTGAGAAATTTGTGAAGATTCATCAACCAGCGCCAAAGTTATCCCCAATAGATGTTGCGGATTTCCTATGGAAACTAGGTCCTAACTATATATACCAACTGGCGACCGCCAGTAGGTAATATCTATATATATATATATTCACTGAAAAAACCATAGGTTATAGACCATATATAGTTAGGAATTAGCATTTACAAAACCTTGAAAATTCACTGAAAAAACCATAGGTTATAGACCATATATAGTTAGGAATTAGCATTTAAAAAACCTTATTTTACTCACACAAAACCATTGAAATTCCATATATAGTTAGTTGCACTAACTATATATCGCGCACCCGCAATCCACTGCTGATGATGTCACATATTACATCATTCATGACATGGTCAGTGACATCACTGATGACATCACTGATGACATCTCAAATGACATCACTGATGACATCACTGATGACATCATCCAGTGACTGTGTGTTTCTGTAAAGTTTAAATATGTTTTACATATTGAAGAATGAGTAGATGTATAAGTGTCTGGACGAAGGATTTAGTAGGTGCGTGACTGAATGTATGAGTGAGTGATTAAATGTGTCTCACTGAGTGCATGGGTTAGTGACTAAACTGTCTTAATTTGTGCATCATTATGTCTGTTGTTCTGTAAACTGCTGCATGTGTTGATCAGTAGCTATATGATTAACTATATGGGTTATTGATTGATTGTCCAAGTATTTGTATGGGAGACTGAGTGTGTGTGTGGCTGGCTGGGAGGTGTGTAACTCTGTGCAGATCAATGTGTACTTGTATCAATGATTGTATAAGAAAGTAAGTATGTGTTAGTATATGTTTGAAAATGTAAGGTGCTCTATGTTTAACTGTATAGACAAGAAAATGGAAGTGTGATTGATTCTTTACAGGACTGACTAGGTGTGTGAGTAACTCCATGGATGAGTGGCAGAGTGTGAGTGTCTGTATAGGTGTATGAGTGCATATGATAGTGTTATAAAGATGAGTGATTGTATGTATGAATGATTGTATGGGTGAATGAGTGAATGTGTGTGTAGATGTAGGAATCAGTGAGTGCGTATGTAGTAACTAGTATTGGTGTGTCAATGGTTTCAAAAATTATACTCTGTATTTAACACTGGGTGAAACAGAGGTTATATTAAAATGTGAGGAGATGCATTGTATTGTCACATGAATGATATCATCAGTGATGTGGTCATTGATGTCAAATGAGATGTCATCAGTGATGTCATCAGTGATGTCATTTGAGATGTCATCAGTGATGTCATCAGTGATGTCACTGACCATGTCATGAATGATGTAATATGTGACATCATCAGCAGTGGATTGCGGGTGCGCGATATATAGTTAGTGCAACTAACTATATATGGAATTTCAATGGTTTTGTGTGAGTAAAATAAGTTTTTTTAAATGCTAATTCCTAACTATATATGGTCTATAACCTATGGTTTTTTCAGTGAATTTTCAAGGTTTTGTAAATGCTAATTCCTAACTATATATGGTCTATAACCTATGTTTTTTTCAGTGAATTTCAATGGTTTTTTAATAGCAAATATCATAAGCTGTCGAATGTCAAGTACGTGGTAAGTGAAAACATTTTCGTGTTTATGCACACTAATCTGCTTTGAATGGTTCCCCTCCCCCCCCCGCATTTCTATTAGGATTACTCTCTCTTTGCAGATAGTGAAAGGTAGTTAACGCAGGCCTTTGCCCCCGTTGTAATACGTTGTGCCTGCTTCTCTCTCCATTTGATTGATTGTTATCCAAGCATTTACTGTTTTAGAATTGGTTCTCTTTGGTTCATTCTCTATTTACAAACAAACACAGAGTCGCAATACTCTGTTTAGTCTTTGCAGATAACGAAAAATCGTGTAAAAAAAAAAGAAAAGGAATCGAGCAAAATCAGTAGGCCACTAATGGGATCTCTTTTTGACCTCGCTAAAATAGAAACATTAGGAACAACCCCTCATGACAAATACGAAACTAGTGAGATGAACTGAACTCCACACAATGATGGCTGCAAAACAGCTCGGCTCCGCCACCCACCCCGCCCAAAATAACGATAAAGAGCGGCTGCCATGATTGGTTGCGGAATGGCCACGACGGAGCTACGAAATGGTGGTGCTCTCATGCTAACCCCAGCTTCAGTCTGAAACATCCAGAAACACTGTAGACTACCAATTCGATCAGTTCCGGTAGCGCCCCAATGTAACCCGGTAGAGAAGAACTAGCCCTCCCCTCTTTGACTGATGGTTCTTGTTGCCTGTCCATTCTGTTGTCATTTAACAGAACTATTTAGCCTGCTGAAAGGGGTTGTGTTCCGACCGCTGGTTGGTGGAGACATTTTGACTATATTCTGGACCTGCGTTGTCGCGTAATGCGTCATATGACGCGCCGCCTTAGCGCATCCGGAAGTCATCCGGGGCGCGACGCGCAGTGCGTAACGTAAGCATAACAAGTCATGTGACTTGTTAATAAAACTTTTCATTGGTTCATTTTAGTTTTCTTATTCTAATGATGAAAGGCTTGGTCATATGACCTAAAAATTACGCTTTTTATTACTTCCGAACATTATTTTTTCTTAAATATATGTTATAATGTTCCAGGCTAATGTACTTTCCCGGAAAATTTACAACTGTCCTGCAAGTAAAATATATTCTTTTTTCGAGAAAAAGAGCGTTTCTTCGTCCCATGACGGAGCCGTTGAGCAAAAGAGGGTCGACCTGCTGTCTTAGTCGCCGATACGCCTGAATATGAGATTCTTATCGATCATTTTATGTTGCAGGAGTAGAAAACACAACAGCCCTTGACCATTTATCTTTACTGCGTTCCTGCGTATTATACCTTTTACCCTTCATGTAATTGGTCTGCTTTATTTCACTTGCCTTTTAATGATTCTAAAACAGTGACTATTATTAAAAACTTTACCAATGTATATACTACTACCATGTTTTCTTTTAAAAACCTTTATTGTGAAAATTTCATTATACAAATACGAGCCTATAACCACGTGGGCCGGCCACGGAGCAAACTGTAATCGTATATGATGAGTAGACATTTACACTGTAGAGGAACGTAACGGGCGGGCCATTAGGTTGCAAGAACTAAGGTGTCTAACAGTTGCGGAATCGGTGGACGTACATTTTATAATTAAAATACGACATGGCCAGTTACAATAAAATTATCTAGATATACATTTGCGGGCAAGTACCATGGGTGACGTTAATTCGAACTTTCAATAGTACAGTAATCAATAACACATCAGAACTTAATATCAATAGGGATGTTGAAATATTCAATCAATTCTCGTCCCCGCCCGCCATATGCTTCAAAACTGCATACGTATCTCGTGATTTCAAGGTTCTGCAACCAGTACACAACAAGGAGTTACGAGTCCCATTTATTCCGGCGCCATTTTGGGCGAGGACGGGCAGGTCCAGGATATAGTCAAAATGTCTCTACCAACCATCGACTATGATGATGTTCATATGCTGTATTTATTAGAGTAACACTCATCTGTCCACATGAAATTAATTTGCCACAATCTAAACATGTCATTTTAATCTTTCCAAAGTTGTAAATATTTGGGACCATTTCCCTTGCCTCTGATGCTGTCAGTGCCACTTCTTTGATGAATGTACTGGCAGGTCGGGGGTTCTCCTCCAAATCTCTCTTTTATGCAGCACTATAATTAATTGGTGCCACCTCTCCATATGATGATGCATGGTATAGTTACCATAACTATATATTTTTTCGGTTCCTCTGGAGAGTACATCGTGGCAGATGAAGCGTGTAACGTACCGGGAATTTACCTTTTTTTGCATGTACAGGAAAGGAAAAAAAAAATCGAGCGTCCGAGTTCTAAAGTGTCCCAGGGCCATTTTAGTAGACGAGGCCCAAATCCAAAGAACAAGCTGCCATTTTGAGAGTCCTGTTGCAGCCGCCTGTCGCTGTAGCATCAAGAGCAGCCGAAACTCAGCTGAATGGCAACTGAAACGGTAAAGGGGCGCCCCACTACAGCAGACGAGCCTCCACCTAGGAAGGCCCGTTCACGCCGCCTCCCCCCCCCTTCGGGCACCCCACGCCGTTATTCGGAGCAGCATTGTAGGATGGCCACACCAGTGCGGCAACTTGCTAGATATCACCTCGGTGCCAACCGAATCTCAGCGCCTTGTGGTGTCTTCTATTCAGAAAATATTGTTGCGCTGCCTTTGGCCCCATTCGCACATCGGTCCACTACTGACGCCATCTCACAGGCTAATGGGGCGCCCCACGCCGACTTTCAGCATTGTAGGATGGCCACACCAGTACAGCAACTTGCTAGACATCACCTCGGTGCCATCCGGATCTCGGCGCCCCACTGCAGATGAAGTGCCTCTCAACTATGAAACCACCACGGTGCCATCCGGATCTTGGCGCCTTGTGCTGGTTCCGGCCTATTCACACATCGGTCCGCTACTGACGCCATCTCACAGGCTAATGGGGCGCCCCACGCCGAGTTTCAGCATTGTAGGATGACCACACCAGTACAGCAACTTGCTAGACATCACCTCGGTGCCATCCGGATCTTCGCATCTCAACGCCTAGTGGTATCTTCCATACAGAAAATATTGTTGCGCTGCCTTTTGGCCCCATTTGCACATCGGTCCGCTACTGACACCATCTCACAGGCCAACAGGGCGCCCCACGCCGACTTTTACCATTGTAGGATGGCCACACCAGTGCCACAACTTGCTAGACACCACCTCGGTGCCATCCGGATCTTGGCATCTCAGCGCCTTGTGGTGTCTTCTATTCAGAAAATATTGTTGCGCTGCCTTTGGCCCCATTCGCACATCGGTCCACTACTGACGCCATCTCACAGGCCAACGGGGCGCCCCACGCCCACTTTCAACATTGTAGGATGGCCACACCAGTGCGACAACTTGCTAGACACCACCTCGGTGCCATCCGGATCTTGGCGCGTTGTGCTGCCTTCGGCCTATTCGCACATCGGTCCGCTACTGACGCGAACTCACAGGCCAACAGGGCGCCCCACGCCGACTTTCAGCATTGTAGGATGGCCACACCAGTGCTGCAACTTGCTGGACACCACCTCGGTGCCATCCGGATCTTGGCGCGTTGTGTTGCCTTCGGCCTATTCGCACATCGGTCCGCTACTGACGCCGCCTCACGTGCCAACGTATTTTCTCCGCATTTTATACCCTATGCCGCATAACAGGTCATGTGACTTGTTTATAAAACTTTTCATTGGTTCATTTTACTTTTGGTTTCCTAATGATGGAAGGCTTGATCATATGACCTAAAAACAACACTTTTCATTGGATGAAAACTTTTTTTTTTTCCCAAACGATGAAAGCCCCACCTTGTTTCTGGATGTTTCAGACTGAAGCTGGCGTCACCATGAAAGCACCACCATCTCGTGGCTCCGTCGTAGTCATTCCGCGAGCAATCATGGCAGCCGCTCCCCACCAGAAGCCTGCAGGAGTCGGGGGCCCCCAAAACTTTTGATGAATCCTCAAGGCGGAGGGGACGCTTTCGAGAATGGGGTCCAAGACCTAGCAGACAAGCGTCCGATTTCCAAGGTGTCCCAGGGCCATTTCAGTGGACCAGGCCCAAAAAGGAAACAGCCTGCCGCCATTTTGAGAGTCCTGTGACAGCCGCCTATCGCTGCACCGCAAGAGTGGGCGCAACTCAGCTGAATTGCGGCTTTTGACACAGTGGACCAAAAGCGGACGGAATGGCAACTGAAACGGTAAAGGGGCGCCCCACTACAACAGACGAGACTCCACCTGGAGAGGCCCGTTCACGCCGCCTCCCCCGGGACGCTCCACGCCGTTATTCGGAGCAGCATTGTAGGATACCAAAACCAGTGCGGCAACTTACTGGACATCACCTTGGTGCCATCGTTCTGCTGCCTTGGAACTATTCGCACAACAGTTTGCTACTGATGACCCACCCCCCGCGACGCCCCACGCCGGATGCCGAAATCAGTGAAATCTGGACGTTGTGCTGCGTTGGGACTATTCGCACAGCCGACCGCTACTTCGTTGTTTTTCCCTAAAAATGTTTATATGTTATTACTGTTTTTGTTTTCTTGTATATATTTATAAGTTATTAAAGTTTTATAATCTTACTACTTTGTTGGAGTGCTATATATTTTTAATGTGACACATAATTGTAAAAACTTTGATGTACAAAGAGTCATCCCTGGAATCTTCCGCTTCAGGCTCGGTCCCCTCCCCAATCACAATACAGGATGGTTTTCAGATAATAGGAACGCGTCTGCTGTGACGGATCTCATCGAGTGTGGGCCTTGATCTACTATAACTCCTTTGAAGAGGGGTGATTCTTTACAGCTGGGGCCATAAACTACATCTGCAGGGCTAGCTGATACCCTAGGACCGGCCTGGACAATCGGACACAGAGGAAAAGGAGTGTCAGAGGGTGCGGTAGTGAATAGGGCGAAAGGGAGGTGTCGGGCGGGCACAGGGTGTGATTCTCAGTGAAGAGCAGCGCAGATGGGGGGTGGTTTATTACCCATGCATAAGACAGAGAGCGGGGGTGACCACTGCCTGGGGGAGATGCTTGCGAGGGTGGGGAGCCATGCTAAGGATCGACAGCGTGCAGAGAGTGGGTCTGGTCAAGGCATCTAAAATGACTGCCGTGCACGACAAAAGTGTGGCATTTGAAAAAAGGCAAGATGGCGCAGACAATGTTTTTCAACACTTCCTGATTTCCTTCGAATCGAACGTTAACAGACGTTGGGGCATATTACCAAAGTTAAGCGATATTTATCCCTAACGATGCTTAGCAACAAATTTTTTACCGCTAAGCATCTTCAGAAATTATCGCAGATAAACCTTGCTATTATCAAGGTTTATCGCAAATACGATAAAAAACGACCGCAATGCATTAATATCGCTGAAAACTCAGCGATATTCATGCATTACCGAGCTAATGCTCTTAGCCATGTTATCCACCTCCCATTGGATAACATGGCTAAGAACTGCTCAGGGCAGGTGGTAGCTTTTGGAGATATTCGCGCTTATCGCGAATATTTTCAAAAGTTGGTAATAGGAGATAGCGATGTTAGCGACTGTTTCCAGTCGCTAACATCTTGGCATGCCCACTTTGCATGTCATTAGTGATAAATATCACTCACATGCAAAGTGGGGCCCAAGATGGTCGCTATCTCCTACTAGCCGTCGCTAACTGGTGTTAGCAACAGCTAGGTAATACAGAGATAATTTTATCTCCGCGAAGCGGAGCGCTGTTACAGATATATATCTTGTTTTTGAACGTTAATTTCTCAAAATCCACTGAAGCACATATATTGAGACCTAGCAAAGGCACATCGAGCTACCAGTCCCTACAATTTTGCCAAGTTTCGTGCAAATCCATTCAGCCGTTCGATTATTATTATTATTATTTTTTTTGCCCCGCGGGGCCCTTTTAAAACCTCCACATCAAACCTAAGAGGTCAAGGAGGATCTACTATGCCCCCTTATGGTCATTTGCCCCTTCGCTTTGGCCTCCTCTTGTCTCTCGATCCTACCGAGAGACAAGATGGCGGCCGCTACGGACTGTTTGCAATGTTTACAGACGCCGGAGAACCAATCAGCTTCGCAAACCTCCGTTACGCGAAGCGGAGCGCTGTTACAGATATATATCATTTTTTGAACGTTAATTTCTCAAAATCCACTGGAGCACATATATTGAGACCTAGCAAAGGCACATCGGGCTACCAGTCCCTAATATTTTACCAAGTTTCGTGCAAATCCATTCAGCCGTTCGATTATTATTATTATTTTTTTTTTTTGCCCCGCGGGGCCCTTTTAAAACCTCCACATCAAACCTAGGGGGTCAGCGAGGATCTACTATGCCCCCTTATGGTCATTTGCCCCTTCGCTTTGGCCTCCTCTTGTCTCTCGATCCTACCGAGAGACAAGATGGCGGCCGCTACGGACTGTTTGGAATGTTTACAGACGCCGGAGAACCAATCAGCTTCGCAAACCTCCGTTACGCGAACCGGAGCGCTGCCCGGTCCGCTGTTACAGATATATATCTTTTTTTGAACGTTAATTTCTCAAAATCCACTGAAGCACATATATTGAGACCTAGCAAAGGCACATCGGGCTACCAGTCCCTACAATTTTGCCAAGTTTCGTGCAAATCCATTCAGCCGTTCGGGCTAAAAGTGAGGCCAACCGCCCTATGGAAAACTCAATGTTAAAAACACGCTTTGGGACCCCCCTTTTTTCTCGGCCCCCCTTGACGAACCCCCCCCAAATTTTCAAGGGCTGCTCAGAAACAAAATGTGCCATTTTCCTGAAAATTTCAGCCAATTCCGTCCACAAACGCCAAAGTTATTAGACATAGAATTTTCAAAAATCCCATAGAGAAAAAATCCTAACTATATATACCTACTGGCGACCGCCAGTAGGTAATATATATATATATATATATATTGCATATTCGTTATCCTCCAGACGACGCCCGTAGTCCAGAGCCATCACACCAAAGGAAAAACGGAAGACCCAGATGCAGTGAGTTACTTTATTTCTTAGCACGCCACGGCAGCATAACGTTTCAGCCTACACAGAGGCGGTCGCCAGTAGGTATATATAGTTAGGATTTTTTCTCTATGGGATTTTTGAAAATTCTATGTCTAATAACTTTGGCGTTTGTGGACGGAATTGGCTGAAATGTTCAGGAAAATTGAACATTTTGTTTCTGGGCAGGCCCTGAAAATTTGGGGGGGGTTCGTCAAGGGGGGGCCGAGAAAAAAGGGGGGTCCCAAAACGTGTTTTCCCCATGTTAATTTCCATAGGGCGGTTGGCCTCACTTTTAGCCCGAACGGCTGAATGGATTTGCACGAAACTTGGCAAAATTGTAGGGACTGTTAGCCCGATGTGCCTTTGCTAGGTCTCAATATATGTGCTCCAGTGGATTTTGAGAAATTAACGTTCAAAAAAAGATATATATCTGTAAACTCGCTCCGGGCAGCGCCCCGGTTCGTGTACTTGATGTGTAACGGAACTTCGCGAAGCGAAGCTGATTGGCTCTTCGGTGTCTGTCAACATTCTAAACAGTCTGGAGCGGCCGCCATCTTGTCTCTCGGTAGGATCAAGAGACAAGAGGAGGCCAAAACAAAGGGGGAAATGACCATAAGGGGGCATAGTAGATCCTCCCTGACCCCCTAGGTTTGATGTGGAGGCTTTAAAAGGGCCCTGCGGGGCAACAAAAAAAAAAATATATTTTTTTTTTGCGTGGATAGCGCCCGGTTCGCGAACCGGGAAGCGGCCCGGGGAGCGTACTATAAGGAAAAAAGAATGATAGACTTTTCAAATACTGTATGTTAATTGATTGTTGGTTTTGTTGATTATTTTTTTATTTCTTTATTTTTTAAGCAATTATTTATTATTGTGATTGTGTTTCAAAATTTAATAAAATGTCTAACATTTCACTGTCTGAAATGTCGTTATTTTCATTGAACATAGCTTGTAATGTTTGAGTGTGTAAAATGTCCTCATTTTCAAGGAGGACATCTACTGCTTGCACACATTGCAGTAGTTCTTGATCCCAAGTTTCATCCATAAATTCTATATAATTTGGATCAATTATTTCTTGGTTGGTCTCTTGCAGGACAATTTCAAATGAAACTTTGTGTTCGCCTTCCATTTTGTCTGAAATTTGGATAAAGAATATATTAGTAGAGATAGGGCACTGTTGGGATTAATTTTAGATAGGCAGTTTTTAACAGTGAATTTATCTTTGGGCAGTGTATAGTATCAGAGTGGAAGTAGGAATATAAAAAAGTGTATGTGATTTAACGTAAGTAAATTCATAATTATACAAGAGAAACCTAACTCCATCCATAACTGTAACAGAGAAGTCTATCTAAATCTATAACTACTACAGAGGGATAGTATATAACTATCAGAAAAAGTTTACCATATTAACTTATAGTGCAAAATATACTTCAGTTTTTAAAATAACAACTTACCTTTACAAAGAAGTTGAAGTGATTAGTGAAAATCCTATTGAAATGTACACCAGGAAGTAGTAGTCAAAATGGCTGTGTTTCCTTCTCTTCCTTTATATATATTCAGGTACATAACCAATCAAATGTCAGGTAAAAAAAAAATAGAAAATGAAAGTAACATTTTAATTGGTTGTCAATTCCAACACTTCAGATGTGTTTTGTGAAGTAATTTACCTCAGGGTATTTAGAGAGGTCTACAGGCTAAATGGCTAAATGGAATTTCAACCAAATTTGTGAAAATGGTAGGGATTGGTATGTAGTATGAGCAAATCTATATTTGGTGAAAGTGTCTCAAGGGTTTCTTCTGTAAATTACTTTCCCACCTTTTTTAATGGAGCGCTTCCCGGGAGCGCCCCGGTACGCGAACTGGCGAGCGCCCCGGTACGCGAACCTTAAGCGTTATGGGAGTCCACCATTTTGTGTTTCGGTCGAATTAAGATACAAGATGGAGGGCACATAATGTTCAGAATGGGTAGAAGGGGACACGGTAGACGTATTTTGACCCCCTAGGTTTTCTGAGGATGGCTGAGGAGGCCCATATGTGCGAAAAAAAAAAAAAAAAAATTACATTTCGCGCGGTTAGCTTCCGGTTCGCGTACCGGGTAGCGCTCCGGGGAGCGTACTTTGTTGAAAATTTGTGAAAAAAGTTAGAGTAAAATAATAATTGTGAGTGATCAGATGTAGGGTAGCTCTGAGAAGAGCTTTTGGGTTTATGGTACATTTAGGTACTTATAAGTAGGTACCAATGCACAGTCTTAAATTCAAAATGAAAACTCTGTTGCCCTCATCTGAGAAGTGAACTCCATCTCCTCTGTAGATATCTTGCATGTAGTAACGCAAGTTATTGTTGTACATGGAGCCCATTCCATGGTCTCTCATGTAAGCTGGAACAGATTTGTTTACATGCTTCCTCGACTTCTCAATTTGTGGACAAAATTGGTTCGACCACCTCCATTTCTGTCTTTGGCATATATTTGAATATACCAAGGCAGTTTGAGGAAAAAGTGCCAGTAATTGCTCAAAGGTGTCCTTTAAAAGCATTTCCAGACCTACTCCAGTCAAAGTGCCCAAGTCATTTCCTCCACAGTGCACAATTAACAGGTCAGGTTTTGGCAAATGCATAAAGGTTTTCACCAATGGTATCAATTGGTGACATTTTAATCCTCTGTGGCCAAACCACTTAATTTCCACATCTTGTAAATTGAGGTTAGGTAAATTTCTGTTCTCAGCATACCTCTGAGCCCAATAGATGTTACTATGTCCAACAATCCAGACAGAAAACATGGTGAGAGAAGGTTCTGCTGCAGTCAGATGAAGTGTGGTAATGAAATGGGAGTTGAAAAAATAAGAGTTTAAAATGAAAAAAACTGTGGAGTTTCTGTGTTGATGAAGCAGTAACAGTGATTGGTGGATTTTGATTGCTGAAAACAGAAAGTTAGGGTGCATGGATGAGTTCTTTGAAAGATGTATTTTGAATGGTCAAGAAAAAATCATTTAATGAAAGATTGCACTGGATACGCAGGTGCACTGAGAGTTCAGAGTTCAATTGAAACATTGTTGTGTGAACTTGCAAACATGAGAGGTCTTTCAGGAGGTGGTTGCTATGCAAAAAAAGCAGAAAGGGCAGAGGGGGGAAGGGTGTTGATTTGAAAAAAGTGAGGGAAGAGTTTTGATTGGGTGACATGAGAGATATGTGTGATGAATTACAGCATTTCTGTGCTTTCTATAGCTACAGCCTCTGGAGTGCATACCCTTTGTTCTGCTGAAGACAAATTGGTGTATTTCTGAGACTGTTTTGAAACTCATAAAGTATTTGCTAAGGTGAGAAAAGATTTATTTAATTTAGATAGAGAATAGTATGCTTTAAGGAGAAAATTATGAAGAAAGTTGTGTTTTTAAAATGTTGCTTTGTCTCAAGTGTTTTACAAATAGATTTTGTTTCTTTGAGAAATTGTAATTGGAGATAATGTGAAGTATTAGTACTGACAGGGTGTTTTTGTACATAGGAGCTGTGCAGTGTTTTCAAATTATGACTTGAAAATCGTTTTTGAGGAAAAGGAATGCTTTTAAAATTTATGACAAGGAAATAATGGTGTCTGCTTCTTTATAAGGCATTTGAGTGTCTCTGATGTTATTTTTCCCATTTTAATTTAAGACCTTTCTCCGTGGGGCAAGTTCCTTGTAAATATGCTCCCACCTGTGCTTGGCAAATTTAGATTTTGATTCTTTGAGTTACATAGCCATGTTAAAAGTGACCCAAAAATGGTGCAAGGGCAATCAAAAAACGCTTTCATGTGTCTTAAGGACATTTTAAGTCATTTTCCCATGAATGTAGGTATACAATTGATTTATATGTTGTGTTTAAAAACGTTTTTTGAAATCAATTACATTTCTGGATATGTACTGCTAGAGCTTCATAGGTTGTTTGGGGCATATTTATAAGGCATTTGAGTGTCTCTGATGTTATTTTTTTCTCATTTTAAATTAAAAGACCTTTCTCCGTGGGGAAAGTTCCTTGTAAATATGCTCCCACCTGTGCTTGGCAAATTTAGATTTTGATTCTTTGAGTTACATAGCCTTGTTAAAAGTGACCCAAAAATGGTGCAAGGGCAATCAAAAAACGCTTTCATGTGTCTTAAGGACATTTTAAGTCATTTCCCCATGAATGTAGGTATACAATTGATTTATATGTTGTGTTTAAAAACGTTTTTTGAAATCAATTACATTTCTGGATATGTACTGCTAGAGCTTCATAGGTTGTTTGGGGCATATTTATAAGGCATTTGAGTGTCTCTGATGTTATTTTTCCCATTTTAATTTAAGACCTTTCCCCGTGGTGCAAATTCCTTGTAAATATGCTCGCACCTGTGCTTGGCAAATTTGTATTTTGATTCTTTGAGTTACATAGCCATGTTAAAAGTGACCCAAAAATGGTGCAAAGGCTTTAAAAAAACACTTTCATCACCTGTGTTTCCTAAGTTTACGAATGACATTGTGCAGATGAAGTTTAGCTCTGTCCACGGACACAAAAGAGGTCTGGCCTTTGTTCAAGAGTGAAGTGGACATGACTTACTTCATTGGTAGGCTTTCACATGTATTATCTCCTCTTTATTCTTCAACAAGCGTAAATTTGATCTGCAACCCTGAGTAGGCCTCACCTTAAACAAACCTTTGGAGAGGCCACACCTTATCGTCATCCTGAATTAATCATTTAAAATGTTAGGGACAGATTTATGATAGGTGTATGCCTCTTTTGCGCCACTGTGCGTCACTTTTGTGACGCAGTGGCGGTGCAAAAGATTTGCTATGTGGCGACAAAATTACAAATTGATGCATCTAGGCAGATGTGTCATGCTGTAAAGTCCCGTGCCACATCAAACCGATGCAGCAGTGATGGAAAAGATGCACCATGTTGCAAGACAGGCCTCATTTCATCTCCAACAAGATAAGAAGCTGAATCTTCTGTAAATGTCAAAATTGTTGTATACACTGCTCAACTTCTGTGTACTCTTTCATATGCTAGAGTCCATCTGCACTATGAGATACCTAAGCAAAGGAAACACAGGTGATGTGATTGTGAAATGAGGAAAAGAAACTCCACATTTTTCAATTACATCACCTGTGTTTGCTAAGTTTATGAATGACATTGTGCAGATGAGGTTTAGGTCTGTCCACGGACACAGAAGAGGTCTGGCCTTTGTTCAAGAGTGAATTGGACATGACTTACTTCATTGGTAGGTTTTCACATGTATTATCTCCTCTATAGTCTTCAACAAGCGTAAATTTAATCTGCAACCCTGAGTAGGCCTCACCTTAAACAAACTCTGGATAGGCCACACCTTATCGTTATCCTGAATCAATCATTTAACATGTTAGGGACAGATTTATAATAGGTGTGTGCCTCTTTTGCGCCGTTGTGCGTCACTTTTGTGACGCAGCGGTGGTGCAAAAGATTTGCTATGTGGCGACATATTTAAAAATTGATGCATCTAGGCAGATGTGTCATGCTGTAAAGTCCCGTGCCACATGAAACCGATGCAGCAGTGATGGAAAAGATGCACCATGTTGCAAGACAGGCCTCATTTCATCTCCAACAAGATAAGAAGCTGAATCTTCTGTAAATGTCAAAATTGTTGTATACACTGCTCAACTTCTGTGTACTCTTTCATATGCTACAGTCCATCTGCACTATGAGATACCTAAGCAAAGGAAACACAGGTGATGTGATTGTGAAATGAGGAAAAGAAACTCCACATTTTTCAATTAAATCACCTGTGTTTGCTAAGTTTCCGAATGACATTGTGCGGATGAGGTTTAGGTCTGTCCATGGACACAGAAGAGGTGTGGCCTTTGTTCAAGAGTGAAGTGGACATGACTTACTTCATTGGTAGGCCTTCACATGTATTATCTCCTCTATACTCTTCAACAAGCGTAAATTTAATCTGCAACCCTGAGTAGGCCTCACCTTAAACAAACCTCTGGATAGGCCACACCTTATCGTCATCCTGAATCAATCATTTAACATGTTAGGGACAGATTTATGATAGGTGTATGACTCTTTTGCGCCACTGTGCGTCACTTTTGTGACGCAGCGGCGGTGCAAAAAATTTGCTATGTGGCGACATATTTACAACTTGATGCATCTAGGCAGATGTGTCATGCTGTAAAGTCCTGTGCCACATGAAACCGATGCAGCAGTGATGTAAAACATGCACCATGTTGCAAGACAGGCCTCATTTTATCTCCAACAAGATAAGAAGCTGAATCTTCTGTAAATGTCAAAATTGTTGTATACACTGCTCAGCTTATGTGTACTCTTTCATATGCTAGAGTCCATCTGCACTATGAGATACCTAAGCAAAGGAAACACAGGTGATGTGATTGTGAAATGAGGAAAAGAAACTCCACATTTTTCAATTACATCACCTGTGTTTCCTAAGTTTACGAATGACATTGTGCAGATGAGGTTTAGGTCTGTCCACGGACACAGAAGAGGTCTGGCCTTTGTTCAAGAGTGAAGTGGACATGACTTACTTCATTGGTAGGTCTTCACATGTATTATCTCCTCTATACTCTTCAACAAGCGTAAATTTAATCTGCAACCCTGAGTAGGCCTCACCTTAAACAAACCTCTGGATAGGCCACACCTTAATGTCATCCTGAATCAATCATTTAACATGTTAGGGACAGATTTATGATAGGTGTATGACTCTTTTGTGTCACTGTGCGTCACTTTTGTGACGCAGCGGCGGTTCAAAAGATTTGCTATGTGGCGACATATTTACAAGTTGATGCATCTAGGCAGATGTGTCATGCTGTAAAGTCCTGTGCCACATGAAACCTGGGTCAGTTTTTATATAGGTGTTTTGTTGCAAGGTATGCATTAATTTGCATGAAAGCCCTGTAAAACTAACACAGTGAAATTTAGAAGATTTCACTGAGTCAGCTTTATAGAATTGCTGAATCAAATCCTTACGCCTGTTTGAAGCAGGCATAAGAAGTGATGCACCATGCAATGTGAGGGGCCTCCTGTGCATTGCAGTAGACATGTTGCGCTTATGACGTGATTCCTGCAATGTGCTGCTTTTGCGGCACAGATGCGTGACGCATCTGTGCTGTTTTTGCTCAATGGTGCTCCACATTGTAAATTCGGCACACTATGGCTGGCAGAGCAGCGGTGCACATTAACTGGTGCATCCGTGGGGATGCGCCACTTAGCATAAATCTGCCCCTGTACATTTAAGTATGAGCAGGGGACACAGAGTCGGTGAGGCTTATCCAAGGTTAAGAAGAGATGAGTCCTGTTCACTGAAAACTTGGACATAGGCCTCACCTCCTCAGCATCGCTGGACATGGCTAAATAATAGCTGCAAAATATTACTCTTGTTAAACAATTTTACTATTATAATCTCTGAGATTTGTCTCTTACTCTGCAACATCTCATTGTTGTTATCTTTCTTTAAAGATAACGACAACATCAACATGAGCGACAATCAGCAATCAGTTGATCTCGACCTCATCATTGAACTCGTAATTGAAACATCAGTGGAAGTAGATCCCTTGGATGATTTAAATCCTGAGGATGAAGAAGAACATGATGAGGATGCAGATTTGTCAGAATTGTATGACATAGGGTGGGAAGCTGACCTGCTTGAGCCTATGGAACTATAAACATTTATTTTTAAAATGTACAATAAATGAAAAGTAAAAATGTAAACTGTTTAATTTTAAATTAAACACACCTTCAAAAACAGGTTATGTGTAGTGTCTTCAATAAAATATTAAAATATGCTCATAAAATTAGATCAGATTCACATATAAAACAGGACAGGTAAATGAAGAAGAATTCCATTTCTTTTCTGCTATTTGTCTATTCTAAATTTGCCAAAGCACTAAAAAATATTGTATGTAAAAATGTCAAGTAGTGTGTTAAGTTTTTGACGACTGTTATTGATTTACTGTTTGGTAATAATGGTTAATAAAATGTTTTATTATATTTTACCACAGATTCAACTGCACACCATTTCAAAATTTGAAAATGCCAACTAAGGCTCGAATGGAAAGGGGCGACCGCTCGGTCCCCCCGAACGTATGGATGGGTGCCCGAACCTCCCGGGAAGCCATTTTGGGCGGGGTGGGCGTAGCCCGGCTGGTATGCCCAAAGCGGCGTAGCCGGGACGCGCCTTCCCCCGCCCAAGAGGGGTTGTCCTAGACACCTCGATGGAAGACCACGCCCAGTAGGCGTATCGGGGACGGGTACACGCCCTCCCGCAGAAGGATAAAGGAACGGGAATCCAGAAGATCGTCCTCTTGTTCCTCGGATCGGAAGGCTGCACCCACTCGTTGCTCGTGAGCCCTCGACGGAACAAGCAGCAATTTTGAACGTGGTAATCTTGTTTTTTCTCTTTCAGTTTCGAGGGCCCACAGATTTCAGGACCTCGTGGATCGACCAAGGGCGGAAGACTCGAAACCATGCCTAGCAAGCAAGCAGGAAAGGGTTCGGAGACAGAGAGGATGTTACGCCTGTTGTCGAATCGGATGGCTTGTATGGACCGAAAGCTCGGAAAAAGTCCAGTCGCTCGGGAGAGGTTTAGCGGAGGTAAAGAAGCAATTGGCCGCATTGAACGACCCAGGTCAGCCAAAAAAGGTGATAGGCCCGGCTTTGCCGGGAATAGTCCCCGGGGGAAGAGGGAAGCGGGTCAAGGAAAGGGCGGTTTTGGGGGGGGTCCCAGTTCCAGAGGTACCTCTCATCGCCCCCCTCGTACCGTTCGATAACCCGGTTCAGAACCCAGATGTAGGCCAGCCTATCCCGGTGGTGATCACCTCTGTCGAGGACGAGGAAATACCCCCAGAATTGGCCGCACAGTTGACGGCATGGCTCAGAACAAAGGTGGGGGGCACAGCGACCCCGGGAGATCCGGCCGAAGAAGCCAGAGTGTTAATAAAGCAGTTGCGGCAATCGAGAGATGTCGCGAAGGCGAGTGTTCCTCTTGTTCCTCCACAGGTGGCGCCGGGAGTACCAGCAGCTGGTCAAGAAAAGACGGCGGCAACAACAGCCGATCCGGGTAAGCTCGCATTGCCGATGGTGGGGGAGGGCTCGATACCCTCAAGGCGGGAAAAAGTTGCACAGCACATTCCCTTGGCCACGAAAGAGTTAATATGGGGAGACAAATATGTCAACATGTTTTCATTGTTAACGGACCATCGTGAGATGGAGTATGCTAAAACGCAGAAAGATTTGTGGCACCCTAGTGTCTGGCGCGCCAAGATGGCCGAGTTCAGGGTGGAAGAGACAGTGACGAACTGGGTTAAGGCCTTCTCTATATTTACCGCAGTTATGGGGGAACGTAAACCTGAGGTTATGACTGAGCAGGCACAGGTGGGGGCTATCAGCCTAGAGTTGGCGGGAATGGCGGCAAAGGAGGGGTCTGTTGGGGCTTCAATCGAGGCAATTGTAACAGACCACAGGGGACATGCAAGTTTAAGCATGTGTGTGCCGGCTGTGGGAATTCCTCACACCCGGAAAGTGCATGTAGATCAAAGAATGGCGGGACGGGAGGAAAAGGAGGACCTAAGCAGGAGTGAGGTGGACCTTTGTAACCGATTGCCTACACCCGTTGATCTCATGGTTATGATTCCGTGGTTAAACAAATACCCTGATCATGTATCCGCTGGGGTGCTGAGGAAGGGATTCTTACATGGCTTCCACATCCCGGCGGGGGAAGTTCGGGGGAACTCCTTTTGTAGAAACCAGTTATCGGTACGGCACGACCCAGGCGTGGCAGAAAAGAGAATAGCAAAAGAGGTCAGTTTAGGACGAGTGGCTGGCCCCTTTTCCTGCCCGCCGGTGGCCGATTTCATCTGTTCCCCGTTAGGGGTTGTCCCGAAAAAAGATCCGGGGGAGTTTAGACTCATACATAACCTTTCTGCTCCTAGGGGTTCCTCGGTGAATGATGCCATTGACCCAGAAGTTTGTTCGGTACGATACGCATCGTTCGACGATGCCGTGGCCATATTGAACCACCTAGGCCCTGGGGCGCTGATGGCGAAATGTGATATCGAATCAGCGTTTCGGTTGCTTCCGGTGCACCCGCAGGATCAGCGCCTGCTAGGTTTTGCATTTCAGGGAAGTTATTACATGGATAAATGCATGCCCATGGGTTGCTCCATTTCATGTGCATATTTTGAGATGTTTAGCTGTTTTTTGGAATGGGCATTTATCGAAGCTACAGGGCATAGACATGTTATGCATTATCTGGATGACTTTCTGTTTTTGGGGGCAGCCGGGAATATGAATTGCGCACAGGCGCTGTATGATTTCTGCATCCTCATGAATGAATTCGGTGTCCCATTGGCACCAGGTAAGACGGTCGGACCATCTACTTCACTGGAGTTTCTGGGAATTGAGCTCGATTCGGTGGAGGGGTGTTTCCGACTACCAGTGGACAAAGTGCTCAAATTCCAGGCTTCTTTGATGCAATGCCTGGGTGGGGAGAAAGTGACCCTGCACCAGTTACAACAAACAGTGGGTCAGCTTAATTTTGCCTTGAGGGTGATTCCTATGGCCCGCCCGTTTTCGCGCTCTATCGCGCAGGCTATGGGTGGTCTCAAAGAGGCTCACCACCGTACAAGACTGTCTGGGGAGGTTCGCCAGGATATGCGTATTTGGTTGGCATTTCTGGCGGACTTCAACGGTCGAGTCGTCTGGAGCTCCCCGCCAGAGTCTTCGGAGGAATTAGGTCTATGGACCGACTCGGCAGGGAGCGTGGGTTTTGGCGCCATCTTTGGTGATCGATGGTCGGCACAAACATGGCCAACATGGTGGCACTTCAACGGTCTCACAGGTAACATTGGGTTCCTGGAGTTATTCCCCATCTGGGTTGCTCTGATGACATGGGCTGACGACTTCAGGGGCCGTTCAGTGGTGTTTTGGTCCGACAATATGACTGTCGTTGATTGCATTAACCAACAGGCAGCACGCTGCAAAATGATCTTGAGATTGTTGAAAGAGATTGTGCTGCTTTGCATGAGATTGAATGTACTGTTCAGGGCGAAACATGTGCCAGGTGTACTGAATCATGCGGCTGATGCACTCTCTCGTTCACATATACAGGCATTCAGGGGTTATCTGCCCACAGCAGACCTAGAGGCAGCACCATTCCCAGAAGCATTATGGCTAATCGGTGCCTCGGATTACAGGACCTCGTGGCAGCGAGTCTAGCCCCCAGGACGAGGAAAGCATACGAAGGAGCGTTTCGTTCCTATTGCACATATTTGGGTCCTGCAGGGAGTCAGAATTGGGGTCAGGAGGAATACTTCCTGGGGTACCTGGTTGCACTACACAGAGAGGGCCGATCAGCAGCAACGGCCGGTAGGCATAGGTCGGCCATTTCCTTCATGGCCCAGGTACACGGCATAGAAGACCCTACAGGTTCTTTTTTGGTGAAGAAAGCCCTTCGCGGCTGGCAGCGCCTTGAGGGTCGCAAGAGAGATTCGAGGCACCCGATTGGCTTAGACAGACTGTCTCTGCTTTTAGCAAAGCTGGATGAGACGTGTTCCTCCCATTACGAAGCAGTTCTGTTCCGGGCAGCATTCACATTGGCATTCCATGGGGCCATGAGGGTGAGCGAGCTTGTCGCAAGGAACAAGAGAGATATGGAGGGAGGTTTGTGCAGGGATCACATCCAGATAAGGGGTGATTCGATGGTAATCATGATAGCCATGTCCAAGACTGACCAGGGGGCTACGGGAGATAGTGTGGTCGTACAGCGCAAGCGTGGGTCCCCCGTCTGTCCTTTGAAGTGTGTGGAAGACTATTTGGCGCTAAGAGCGGCCGCTTGGGGGGGGAGCTTGCTCCGACACAAGGATGGCACCCCACTGACGAGATTTCAGTTTCAGAGGGTGCTGGCACTGGCAATCGCTGACGCGGACATGGACCCGTGCGATTTTGGGACCCACTCTTTCAGGATAGGGGCTGCTACTGAGGCTACAGCCAGGGGTCAGAGTGCCGAGGAAGTGAAACAATTGGGCCGTTGGTCCTCGAATTGCTTCAAGAGGTATGTGCGCTTGCACATGTTGTAAGTGATCAATTGACATGCACTCACGTTTTCTGTCTTTTGTTTACTTTGCAGTTTCGCGAGCCTGCCATGCAGGGCGGAATTGGAGGTCGACCCTGCATCAAGAGACCAGCGGTCAGAGATCACCGACTGGAGTGAGGATGGTATGGGTCGTGGGCCACTCATACGTGAGGCGTGCCGGTGACGTATTCAAAGAAGGTGACGCGATTCACGCACCTGGGGAATACGGGTTCAGAGTGGCTTTCCATGGGAAAGGTGGGCTCGTTTTTGACAAATTTGAGTCATTTTTCGAGGGACTTTTAGGGCGGCATAGGTCACCGCCATCTATAGTCATAGTACACCTGGGAGGCAACGATTTGGTGACACTGGGGAGAAAAGTGTTACTTGAACGAATCTTGTCGGCTGTTAGCTGGTTGGCTAAAAGAGTCCCGGGGTGCACGATTGCCTGGTCCCACATGATTCCTAGAAGGAGGTGGCAGGGGGGCCTTTCGGTGTCAGCTCTGAACCATTCAGTTAAACGGGTCAATAATAAGATTGGTAGACTGTTCCGTTCTGCACAGTTGCATGTCATTCCTCATGGGTGTATCCGGGGTGACCAAATGTATCTGAACGATGGGGTTCACCTATCCAGGGAGGGGAATGATTTACTCATAGGAGACTTTGTTGCATGGCTAAGAGGTTTGAGGAAGCATGACCTATAGGAGGAGTTGGGGGGGACCGGATCGTCGGTCAACTATCCGGTCTGTGGCGGTAAGGTCATGATCGGTGAGCAGTAATTTAAAGGTCCCTAGAGTGGGGCGCCACCCACAATGGATGGGAGCGCCCGGGGGAAGACGGCCATTGGCCCCTTCCACGGGGAGGCGGCACCCACTAAGGATGGGGCGCCTAGGGGGAGATGGCCATGGGCCCCTCCCAGGGGGGGAGGCGGTTATATGCCCCTCCTTACTAATTTCCCGGGGGCCGGATATCCGCGACGGCGGATAGAGAGTGTGGGGTTGGGGGGGAGAGTCCACGCTGTCCTTCCTACAGAGACCTCATACGGGAACTCGGACGACCCTTAAGATGGCGTCGAGTAGAAAGGGGGCCCCCACCACGACAAGGGAAGTTACAGTTGGCAATGAGGGTAGAGCCCTCTGCGCATGCGCCGCTCACACAGTGAGGGCGGGAGTTGGTAGTAGGGATCTGACACCGGTTAAGACCTTGCCGTTGGCCCTTAATGCTAGGATGTGCAATTTGAATTAGAGTGTATGCATTTTCAGGATGTTAGCCAAAAGTACATGACTGCATCGAAATGTAATAAATGACAAATTGTACATAATGATGAAACTTTTATTTAATGTTTTAAATTTTGTTTCATATTTTAATAAATACGGCCGGGAGGGTGACTCCCTCCCGTCTTCCAAAAGTTCAACAATTGTCCGACTTCCCATCCTTGGGGATATGTGTTGGGAGGGGGTGGCGGGCATCCCGGCCATATGGAAAGGGGCGAACGCTCGGTCCCCCCGAACGTATGGATGGGTGCCCGAACCTCCCGGGAAGCCATTTTGGGCGGGGTGGGCGTAGCCCGGCTGGTATGCCCAAAGCGGCGTAGCCGGGGCGCGCCTTCCCCCGCCCGAGAGGGGTTGTCCTAGACACCTCGATGGAAGACCACGCCCAGTAGGCGTATCGGGGACGGGTACACGCCCTCCCGCAGAAGGATAAAGGAGCGGGAATCCAGAAGATCGTCCTCTTGTTCCTCGGATCGGAAGGCTGCACCCACTCGTTGCTCGTGAGCCCTCGACGGAACAAGCAGCAATTTTGACCCACCCACCAGCCCCTGATAGCAAATGTTTGGAGAAAAATAAAGTTTTTCTGAGTGATGAAAGTATAGGCCTTTTTTCCTTGAAGGAGTGAATAAAGGAATTTTGAGAATTTAAATACGGTTCGCATTGGAGAAACTTCTTCTTGCAGGAAAGATCAGTAATAACAGTGAGATGATGTGAATTTTTTTCTTTTTTAATAGGTAAACAACTGTCGTATTTATTTGTCGGGCGGTAAGGTCATGATCGGTGAGCAGTAATTTAAAGGTCCCTAGAGTGGGGCGCCACCCACAATGGATGGGAGCGCACGGGGGAAGACGGCCATTGGCCCCTTCCACGGGGAGGCGGCACCCACTAAGGATGGGGCGCCTAGGGGGAGATGGCCATGGGCCCCTCCCAGGGGGGGAGGCGGTTATATGCCCCTCCTTACTAATTTCCCGGGGGCCGGATATCCGCGACGGCGGATAGAGAGTGTGGGGTTGGGGGGGAGAGTCCACGCTGTCCTTCCTACAGAGACCTCATACGGGAACTCGGACGACCCTTAAGATGGCGTCGAGTAGAAAGGGGGCCCCCACCACGACAAGGGAAGTTACAGTTGGCAATGAGGGTAGAGCCCTCTGCGCATGCGCCGCTCACACAGTGAGGGCGGGAGTTGGTAGTAGGGATCTGACACCGGTTAAGACCTTGCCGTTGGCCCTTAATGCTAGGATGTGCAATTTGAATTAGAGTGTATGCATTTTCAGGATGTTAGCCAAAAGTACATGACTGCATCGAAATGTAATAAATGACAAATTGTACATAATGATGAAACTTTTATTTAATGTTTTAAATTTTGTTTCATATTTTAATAAATACGGCCGGGAGGGTGACTCCCTCCCGTCTTCCAAAGTTCAACAATTGTCCGACTTCCCATCCTTGGGGATATGTGTTGGGAGGGGGTGGCGGGCATCCCGGCCATATGGAAAGGGGCGAACGCTCGGTCCCCCCGAACGTATGGATGGGTGCCCGAACCTCCCGGGAAGCCATTTTGGGCGGGGTGGGCGTAGCCCGGCTGGTATGCCCAAAGCGGCGTAGCCGGGGCGCGCCTTCCCCCGCCCGAGAGGGGTTGTCCTAGACACCTCGATGGAAGACCACGCCCAGTAGGCGTATCGGGGACGGGTACACGCTGAATGTGATTTATTTATTGAGTTGCCCTTGTAAATTGCACTATGTTGGACACACAGAGCGTAAGTTGAAAATCCGCCTTAACGAGCACAAAAGTAACATTCGTACAAAAATGCTCAAATCAACGGTGGCCACTCACTTTGTGGAAGCTCAACACGAAATTACAGAATTGAAAGCTTGCATTTTGGAAATTGTTGATAAACGTGAAGGGGTTAATAACAAAACCCAACTCTTGAGGAGAGAGAATCATTGGATTTACCGTTTGAAATCCCTTAAGCCGTTTGGGCTCAACGAAAGGGTGGAATTTCTTTGCTATTTATAACTGTATCTGTGTTTCTTATAACTGCAATGTATGAAGTGCTGTGTTTTTTTGTTTTCCATTGTAAATTTAAGGCATTACACCAGTATTAGCATACATGTTCCAGGATGCATAGCGCTAGAGCAGCGAGTATAACTTAGTCTAACTACTTCCGCCACAGGTCATTTGCCGCGCCGTGATGGTTATGCCGGTGCGCAGCAGTCTCCTGTGAGCGATTAGTTATCCACTTCGGTAAGCCTGTCTGTCATGAGTACGTATTGTTAGTAAAAGCAATGTGCGCGTAATGAATTGCTCATAAACATGGGTGGTTAGTTGAGAACAAGCGACGACATCCCCCAATGCCTCCCGCATAACAGTAGGGAGCGCCGTACACGGCATAGTTTTAGATATTTGGGGCGCTTTCCATAGCGTTTCATAGCGGTTATCCTACGTAAGTGTAATATCGTTTTGGTAAAGTTATCCCCGTGCGGGTGGAGTTTACTCATAAAGTGGCATATTAGCTTTCTGGGACACAGTTGATGCTTGTATGAGCTACGATTAAATTAACTGGTTGTTATATACATTTGTTCTTTGTAATAAGTACAAGCAGTAACTTTAGTTAACTCGCTATGTAGCGAGTTGTAGGTTATGTTGTTGGCTTAGGATGTAGTATTAATTATGGATATTTAAATTACAGATCCCTTGACAAAGGCGCATAGCAGCGCCAAAATGCATCGGGAGGCCATGGGAGGCCATGTTTACAAACATTTGTGAATTTTGCAACAAGCAATTTGTTTGGTTGGATACCATATGTGAAGCAACATTTGAATGTCGTTATCCAGCAATGATAACTAAATAAAAGAAAAACTTTTTTGAATGAAATTGAGTGAAGCAACGTTTTGGAAATAATTTGTAGCTGTGTTTCAGCATAAGCTTGTGCCCAGGGATACAAGTTGATCAGGAACTTGTTCTTCAGTTGGACTTCCTACAGAGACCTCATACGGGAACTCGGACGACCCTTAAGATGGCGTCGAGTAGAAAGGGGGCCCCCACCACGACAAGGGAAGTTACAGTTGGCAATGAGGGTAGAGCCCTCTGCGCATGCGCCGCTCACACAGTGAGGGCGGGAGTTGGTAGTAGGGATCTGACACCGGTTAAGACCTTGCCGTTGGCCCTTAATGCTAGGATGTACAATTTGAATTAGAGTGTATGCATTTTCAGGATGTTAGCCAAAAGTACATGACTGCATCGAAATGTAATAAATGACAAATTGTACATAATGCATAATGATGAAACTTTTATTTAATGTTTTAAATTTTGTTTCATATTTTAATAAATACGGCCGGGAGGGTGACTCCCTCCCGTCTTCCAAAAGTTCAACAATTGTCCGACTTCCCATCCTTGGGGATATGTGTTGGGAGGGGGTGGCGGGCATCCCGGCCATATGGAAAGGGGCGAACGCTCGGTCCCCCCGAACGTATGGATGGGTGCCCGAACCTCCCGGGAAGCCATTTTGGGCGGGGTGGGCGTAGCCCGGCTGGTATGCCCAAAGCGGCGTAGCCGGGGCGCGCCTTCCCCCGCCCGAGAGGGGTTGTCCTAGACACCTCGATGGAAGACCACGCCCAGTAGGCGTATCGGGGACGGGTACACGCCCTCCCGCAGAAGGATAAAGGAGCGGGAATCCAGAAGATCGTCCTCTTGTTCCTCGGATCGGAAGGCTGCACCCACTCGTTGCTCGTGAGCCCTCGACGGAACAAGCAGCAATTTTGACCCACCCACCAGCCCCTGATAGCAAATGTTTGGAGAAAAATAAAGTTTTTCTGAGTGGTGAAAGTATAGGCCTTTTTTCCTTGAAGGAGTGAATAAAGGAATTTTGAGAATGTAAATACGGTTCGCATTGGAGAAACTTCTTCTTGCAGGAAAGATCAGTAATAACAGTGAGATGATGTGAATTTTTTTCTTTTTTAATAGGTAAACAACTGTCGTATTTATTTGTCGGGCGGTAAGGTCATGATCGGTGAGCAGTAATTTAAAGGTCCCTAGAGTGGGGCGCCACCCACAATGGATGGGAGCGCACGGGGGAAGACGGCCATTGGTCCCTTCCACGGGGAGGCGGCACCCACTAAGGATGGGGCGCCTAGGGGGAGATGGCCATGGGCCCCTCCCAGGGGGGGAGGCGGTTATATGCCCCTCCTTACTAATTTCCCGGGGGCCGGATATCCGCGACGGCGGATAGAGAGTGTGGGGTTGGGGGGGAGAGTCCACGCTGTCCTTCCTACAGAGACCTCATACGGGAACTCGGACGACCCTTAAGATGGCGTCGAGTAGAAAGGGGGCCCCCACCACGACAAGGGAAGTTACAGTTGGCAATGAGGGTAGAGCCCTCTGCGCATGCGCCGCTCACACAGTGAGGGCGGGAGTTGGTAGTAGGGATCTGACACCGGTTAAGACCTTGCCGTTGGCCCTTAATGCTAGGATGTACAATTTGAATTAGAGTGTATGCATTTTCAGGATGTTAGCTAAAAGTACATGACTGCATCGAAATGTAATAAATGACAAATTGTACATAATGCATAATGATGAAACTTTTATTTAATGTTTTACATTTTGTTTCATATTTTAATAAATACGGCCGGGAGGGTGACTCCCTCCCGTCTTCCAAAAGTTCAACAATTGTCCGACTTCCCATCCTTGGGGATATGTGTTGGGAGGGGGTGGCGGGCATCCCGGCCATATTAGAAAGGCTACAAAACGTCAAAGACAGCAGGTGTATCAAATACTGCAGCAGTCCTCTTCAAAAAAAAGTTGTCAAGTCACCAAGAAAGCACCGGGTAAGACCACGAAATCATTCATAAGTAATATTTGTAGTAAAAAAAGTATTACTACAGAAAATGTTTCAGTCCAGAAAAAGAGAAGCAATTTAAACGGAAAGGAAAGGCCAATGAAAAATGTTACTGCTAGAGCAAGAGATAACTCTGTGCATGATAGTAGAAGGAAACAACAGTTTAGGGACATTCGTAAACGAATGTTCCGCAACAGGATAATTGGCAATTTGTTAAAAAATATTAAGAAAGGTCAACAGAAAGTGGTTTTTTATAAGAGAAAAAAAAAAAGGTTGAGAAAGTTATTGATCAGGCATTTGAAATTAAACGAACGTTATTTATTTTGATAATCAATAGAATTAGGAAGCTAAACAAGGCAATTTATGATTTCAAAAGAAATAGTAGATGGAAGAGAATAGTTAATCGTAGTAATTTTTGTGAAGTTTTTTCCGGAGAATGGATGCATAGTTCAAGTTGTGAGGCATTTTTCAATGAGGAGAGTTATTTCCAGGATAATGATTTGGTGCATGCAGTTGACACCAGCGGTCGAGCTTATGAGGTGAAAGATGGTTGTCCAGTTGAAAAAGAAAAACTTGTGACAACAGAGGCAGAAGAGATGTTAGGTAATGAGGTTTTAGGAAGACGTCCTAAGGGACCTGTGTACACCTGGAAGTGTAGTAGTATTTGCAGTGTACGACAGGATTCCATCAATTTGCTTTGTGATTTTGTAAGGACATTTAATAAGAAAAGTTTGAAGCAGAAAATGATGTTGTTGCAAGAATTAGATCCTTGCAGAGTGAGAGAAGTGACAGGTTTGCATGGTCATTCACTGGCTTGTCTTTCCAGGAGAGTATGCCAGAGTGTTTTTCATCATTTTAGGATGCTAGCAGTGCATCATAATAAAGTGAGGAAATTAGTTAGAATGTTGTATTATGCTAAGAGTCCAGCAATTATGCTTAAACAATTATGCGCTGCTCTTTTGCATGGTTCAGAAGTAGACGTGAAGAATATTCGTGCAGAAATTGAGTTTTGTTACTTTGGAAGTAAAGAGGAGAATGTTGAAATTGACCAAGAAGAAGAGGGTAATGTGGAAGATAGTGTACAGGTTTCCAGTACAGATAATTTTCAGAGGGAAATTGCGACGTTTCAGGTGAAATCAAGTGAGAGGCCTAATTTCACTTGTGTGTGTTGTCGACGCACTTATTATAAGAATCATACTAAGTTAGTGGATTTATATGCAAAAAGTGAAAGGGAAAATAATAGTGAATGGAAGGATTTCACAACATACTTGATGGTAGAAAATTGTTTTGATTTGGCATCGGATCAACGTGTGTGTACTTATTGTTGTAACAAATTAAATCAAAACCAGATGCCTGCTAGAGCAGTTCATAATAATCTGAAATTGGTTGAGATTCCTTCTAAATTGAAGGATTTAAATACTTATGAATCTATTTTGATTCAAAGTATCCATCCCTTTCAGGTTATTGTAAGAATGGAGCCAAAGACAGGGAAATTGCCTCCATCAGATTTACAGAGAGGATTAAAGGGAAGAGTTGTTTATTTGCCTCTAGATTTGAAGAAAAACATTAACACAATTGGAGTAGAAAAAGTGGAAGAGGAACCTCTGGTTATCTTAGTTAATGGGGTTCCGACAAAGAATAAGAAAATATGGCAAAATTTAGTGGATGTTAGGAAAGTCAAAAAGGCAACATTGTATTGGAAAAAAAATAATAAGTACTATAAGAATGTATATGTTGCAGAAGAGGAAGTAAGTGAGGAAGAGGATAGTGATTTGTGTGCTGGTCAAATTGAGAAAGTAGAACCCTCTACTAGTGAAGAAATATATGAACATTATAGTGTTCATCCTTTGCATTCCAAGGAAGTCATGGGAAATGCTATTGAGTTGTTTCAAATGAAACAAGCCAAAGGGAGTCCCATTAGTGTTTGGGAGGAAAGTTTGGAAGCTCTGTGTTTCCCACAGCTTTTTCCAACAGGTCAGGGAGGAAGATATGATGAGCGACCTCATCAAATTCCTGCTTCTGAATACCGGACTTTGCGATTGTATGCAGGAGATGCTAGGTTTCGACAATGTATTCCCTATTTGTTTCATCTCCTGTTTGAAAGCGATCTGTCTGGACTGTCATATGCAGTTAACCACATCTTGAAAAGTGGTATACACATGCAAAACATCTCGGCAAGTGACTTTATGGATAAAGTCAATGTCCAAGACAGTATTTTGGATTGTCACCTGATTAATCTCATGGCGTGTCAGCGTGGTACTAATGAGTACTGGTACCGTCGTCATGGTGATTTAAAATGTATGCTGAGGAACTTAGGAACTCCCACATGGTTCCTCACTCTGAGCTGTGCCGAGTATGGCTGGGAAGACTTACTTGAATTTCTACGAGAGGCAAATGGAAACATTGAAAACATCAAATTCAAGACATCCGGAGAACTGTGCTCTTTGGATCCAGTCAATGTATGCAGGTACTTCAATCATAGATTTGAAGCTATGATGTCTTTCATCATGAATAAGAAGAATCCACCTCTTGGAGAGGTGTTGGATTTCTTCTGGAGAAAGGAGTACCAAGCAAGAGGTGCTCCTCATATACATATGCTGCTGTGGATCAAGGATGCACCTAAATTTGGAACAGACCCAGAAGACTCAGTGATGAGTTTCATACAACAGTATTCTACGTGTGCTGTTCCAAACGCAAAGGAGAAGAAAAGCCTAAGAGAAAAAGTTCTACGTTTCCAAAGCCATCGTTGTGGAAAGTACTGTCGTCGTAAATTCCGAAACAAGGACAAGTTCTACACCAAATGTCGTTTCGGCTTTCCACGACCGGTGATTTCTAAAGGAAGAGTAAACAGTTTGATGTCTTCGCTGCGACATAATGTGATGAAGAAATCACCTAAAAACACATACAATTTGAAGAGGAACGAAGAGTCCAAGTACATCAACGACTACAACCCAGTGATTTTGTCCATGTGGAATGCTAACATGGATATACAGTTTGTGGCTGATAACTGTATGGCTGTGGCTCGGTATGTGACATCTTACATCACCAAAAAAGAAAAGACAGAATTGAAGGATATGTGGGAGGACATTTCCCATGAAAAGAGCCTCAGTAAGAAGTTGTACAGTTTCAGTCTGAAGATGTTGTCGCATCGAGAAATCGGAGCTTACGAATGTTCTGACCGGTTGTCTTCAGCAAGTCTCTATGCCAAATCTAGGGGTATCGTTTGGGCGAGTCTTGGTCTTGCTGCAACGCGTAATCGAGTTCTGAAACCTGTGCGGGAAATTGAGTATTTGGCAGAAAAGGAGCCAAACAGTACCGACATTTTGAAGACCAACATGTTGGATACATATTATCCAAATCGAAGCAGTCACCTCGAGAATGTTTCTCTGTATGAGGTTCTACAAAATTACATATTCAAGAGGAACATCAAAGAAGATACTGAGAAAGGAGTGTATGCTGTAATTGGAAGTGAGGGATGTCTGGTCAAGCAAAGAAAATGCCACTTGGTAAACCATCGAAAATTGAGTGGCGAATCTCCTGAAAAAAAGGAGTTTTTCTATTTAGCACTTTTGCAACTTTTCAAGCCGTGGCGTGCAGAAGAGGAACTGCTTGGAGATTTCCTCTGTTATGAAGACTCTTTCACTGCCGCCAAGGAGACCATAGAATGTCCTGCTTTTCCCAAATATGTAGAAATGTTGAATGCGTTGCAGCCGAGATTGCCAGAGACAGTTCTCAGGACAGTCAGAGTTCTGTTTCATTGAGTCAGGATCCACTAGGAGGACCTGTTATCGAAAATGAAGCTGCCACTGCCATGAATGAAGTGGAAAGAGCCATGGCACATGCTCAGGAGGATGCGGTTAACTTAGAAGACTTGGAAAGACAACTCAACGTTGAGCAGAGGAAAATATATGACGAAGTTACCAAGCAAATTGATAATGGATTAAGTCATGAGAAGAAAGAGTGCTCATGTACGTCGTTGAAGCCTGTCCGACTGTACGTGAGTGGAGAAGCGGGAACTGGAAAAAGTTTTCTGATTAAAGCAATTGCATCTTATCTGCAGAAAAGGACTGAATCACCGCTGTCTTGTGTTGTTACCGCTCCAACTGGGCTGGCAGCACATAACATTAAAGGGATTACTTTACATCGTTTACTGATGCTGCCAGTGGAGCATGACAACAAATTACAATATCACAAACTATCTGGAGATGCTTGTTGTGAAGTTTCAAGAGTCTTGAGGAAAATGAAACTTCTTATCATTGACTAAGTAAGCATGGTTTCCAATGTCATGCTTGCCTTTGTGCATTTGAGAATGCAAGAAGTTCTCAAAACAGAGTATGATGTGTTATTTGGTGGCAAACACATCATTGTTTTCGGAGATCTTCTGCAGCTGACACCAGTGAAAGGACAACCTGTGTTCAAAATGCTCACGCATGAAGATACCAGGAAGTGCCTAGGGAGCATTGGCAACGTCAATATATGGTTAAACTTCAATTATGCTGAACTGCATGAAAATATGCGTCAGGCGAAGGATGAAGTTTACAAGAATATTCTACAAGATGTTAGAATTGGAAAAGTGACCGAGCATGGGAAAGAAGCTTTACATGCACGATTACTGTCAAATTTATATCCAGAACAAGATGTTGTGCCTGAGAATATTTTTCAGAAAATTACTGAGAAGAAATCCGGAATATGTTTGATGCCAACTCTTGCAGAATGTGCCATCTTCAACAACAAAATGTTGCATTTAGAAAACCAAGAGATTGTGAAACTGGAAGCTATTGACAGAGTAGAGCATATGGGATCAACAATTATTTTGTCTGAGAATTTGAAATCAAAATTGGATTCATTAGAGAAGACTATATCTAAAACTGCAGGTTTTGAAAAGACTCTGAATGTGTGCTTAAACTGCCGTATAATTTTAAGAAGGAATTTACATGTTGAAAGAGGTCTGGTAAATGGATCAATGGGTAATGTTGTTGATTTTGTGAAATACAGAAATAGAGATGGAATTGAATTTTTAAAAATTAAATTTGATGGCATTGAGGAAGTACAGCTAATTGGTCGTTGTTCTGCCCGATTTTTGCTTGTAAAAGACTTATATGTTCGCCGTAAGCAGTTTCCTGTTTGCTTGGCATATGCGGTGACAATCCATAAATCGCAAGGTTTAAGTGTAGACAGTGCATTGGTGAATATTGGCAGTTCTGTGTTCAAGGAGGGTATGGCATATGTGGCATTGTCACGAGTTAGAACTTTATCGGGATTGTACTTGATTGAGTGTGATGTCACAAACATTTGTGCGGATCTAGATTGTGTTAAGGAATACAATAGGTTAAGAAGAGAGTATGCGCCACATTTGCCTCAATATCCTTTGTTTGAGAAACGTGTGGTAGGCCGGAAACGAAGAAATGTGACCAATACTAGGGAGGTTGTAGCAAAAAGACGAAAAGTCGATGAACCTGAAATTATAAGCAGAAACAAAAAGGATTCTGTTGAAGATGTTGTTGGTTTTCAATTTGAAAACAGTTCTGGTGTCAACTGCTATGCTAATGTAGTGGTTAATGTTTTGTTTTCTCTAGAAAATGTAAAAGAAGAGATTGTGGTCAATTCTGATCAAAGATTTTGCAGTTTGTTAAATTCTGTGTTAGAGAAATGTAGCACTGATAGAACAAAAATAGAAAGTGTGTCTGAAATTCGAAATCTGTTAGACAGATGTTCAGGTCAAACACAATTCTCTCAAAATATTCAGCAAGATTGTCAGGAGTTTTTAATGTATATGCTTGATGTATTGCATGCTGAAGGTGTAGATGTAGATCACCTGTTTGGGCTTTCTTATCAATGGCAGCATGACTGCGAGAACTGTAGGGTATCAAGTACTACTAGTGTAGACTCAGAAAGATTTATATATTTAACTTTGCCAGACAGTAAATCAGTCTCCTTTAATAAGCTAGTAAAAGCAGCTGATCACAACATGGAATGTAGCCAATGTAAATCTGAAATGATGTCAACATTATTTATACGAACATATGGCCAGTATGTCATTTTAATGTTCCAACGATGTAGGCCTGATGGAACAAAATGGACAACTTTAATTAAAAAATTTGTGGCTTCACAGTTGTCAATATCAGGAAGGACTTTTGTAACTGCAGCAATTATATATCATGACGGTCCTTCAATAACATCAGGACATTACACAGCTTATTTAAAGTCTAGAAATGGCTGGTCATTCTGCAACGATTCTGTTTTAATTTTCAAAAAAAATTTGCCGTATGACCTTAAAAATTCTTACCTGGTGTTTTTAAAACCAAAATTTTAGGGAAAGAATCTCGGGATGTGCTCTGAGGAATTTCAAGAGGTTCTAATGGCTCCTACACGATTTGGCCTTGAGGATAAGTGTAGTACAGAGACATAACTTCTTACCATAACACTTGACGTAATGGAAAAATAACTGCACTTTGAATGAGTTCAGAAAAACTGTTTCTTTTTATAAGCTAATTGAAGCAGCCAATCAAAACATGGAGTACAGGGAATGTAAGTCTGCAATGCTGTCTACTGTTTTATATTGCTTTGTGATTAAAAGTGATGTAGAGAATTAAATAATTGTAGTAGTCATAGAGGTAGTGTAAGTCTGCTTCATAGTAAGCAGTATCAGTGTCATAGGAAATGTAGAACATGAGTGAGCAAGAAGGGTAAGATATTACTAGTCCAGGATTGTGAAAATGATCTTCAACATTTTAATTCTGAAAGTTGCGGAAATACAAAATGACGGGATTGGCTTACAAGAATTCCAAGAGTTATAAATGGCTCTTACATGATTTGGCCTTGTGGAAACGTGTGGTAGAGAGCGAGAAGTCATTTATTGTATGTAACATATTTTTCAAAACGATGGAGGTTTTCTTTCAGAAAGTGGCGGGCTGAAAGTAATAACAGCACAACAGAGTGTAAGCTGTTCATAGGACATCCTTCGACGTCATGGAAAGTAAGTTAATTTTAAGGAGTTCTGAATTCTGATTTGTTATGTTGTATGGGTTTTTTAAACACAATCATTTTGATTGTGTTTTTTTTCCCCGCTGTTATATGATGAATACCTTCAAGTCACTGTTTTTAGTGAAATTTGATACATTCTGAGAACAGCAAAAATAAACCATTTAACATGTATAATTTATTCTGTACTGTTTGTATTTATGATGTACATTTAGAACTGTGTAGGAGGCATGGAGAAGGAGAGGCTTCTGTAAGTGTCAAAGTTGTTGCATACAGTGCTCACATTCTACGTAGTCTTTCATATGATAGACTACATTTCCACAATGAGATACCTAAGCAAAGGAAACACAGGTGATATGATTGTGGAATGAGCAAAAAGAATTGCACGTTTTTCAATTATATTACCTGTGTTTCCTAACATTACACATCATATTGTGTAGATGAGGTTTAGGCCTGTTCCAGGAGACAGAGGAGGTCTGACATTTGTTCAAGAGTGCAGTGGACATGACTCACTTCGTTGGTAGGCCTGCACATGTATTATCTCCTCTGTATTCTTCAACAAACCTAAATTTCATCTGCAACGCTGAGTAGGACTTACCTGAAACAAATCTGTGGATAGGTTACACCTTATCGGCATCTTGAAACAATCATTTAAAATGTTAGGGTCAGATTTATGATGGCCGTGCGCCTCTTTTGCGCCGCTGTGGGTCACTTTTGTGTAAAAGATGCACCATGTTGCAAGATAGGTTTCAGTTCATCTCCAGCAAGATACCATCAGTTTAAAATGTATATAATTACTACTGTGTAGGGGGCATGCAGAAGGTGAAGCTTTTGTAAGTGTCAAAGTTGTTGCATGCAGTGCTGCACTTCTGGGTACTGTTTCATATGCTGGACTACATCTGCACAATGAGATACCTAAGCAAAGGAAACACAAGTGATGTGATTGTGAAATGAGCAAAAGAAATTGCACGTTTTTCAATTACATCACCTGTGTTTCCTAAGTTTACGAATGACATTGTGCAGATGAAGTTTAGGTCTGTCCACGGACACAGAAGAGGTCTGGCCTTTGTTCAAGAGTGAAGTGGACATGACTTACTTCATTGGTAGGCTTTCACATGTATTATCTCCTTTGTATTCTTCAACAAGCGTAAATTTGATCTGCAACCCTGAGTAGGCCTCACCTTAAACAAACCTCTGGAGAGGCCACACCTTATCGTTATCCTGAATTAATCATTTAAAATGCTAGGGACAGATTTATGATAGGTGTATGCCTCTTTTGCGCCACTGTGCGTCACTTTTGTGACGCAGTGGCGGTGCAAAAGATTTGCTATGTGGCGACAAAATTACAAATTGATGCATCTAGGCAGATGTGTCATGCTGTAAAAAACCCGTGCCACATGAAACCGATGCAGCAGTGATGCGAAAGATGCACCATGTTGCAAGACAGGCCTCACTTCATCTCCAACAAGATAAGAAGCTGAGTCTCCTGTAAATGTCAAAATTGTTGTATACACTGCTCAACTTCTGTGTACTCTTTGATATGCTAGACTCCATCTGCACTATGAGGTACCTAAGCAAAGGAAACACAGGTGATGTAATTGTAAAATGAGGAAAAGAAACTCCCCATTTTTCAATTACATCACCAGTGTTTCCTAAGTTTACGAATGACATTGTGCAGATGAAGTTTAGCTCTGTCCACGGACACAAAAGAGGTCTGGCCTTTGTTCAAGAGTGAAGTGGACATGACTTAATTCATTGGTAGGCTTTCACATGTATTATCTCCTCTGTATTCTACAACAAGCGTAAATTTGATCTGCAACCCTGAGTAGGCCTCACTTTAAACAAACCTCTGGAGAGGCCACACCTTATCGTCATCCTGAATTAATCATTTAAAATGCTAGGGACAGATTTATGATAGGTGTATGCCTCTTTTGCGCCACTGTGCGTCACTTTTGTGACGCAGTGGCGGTGCAAAAGATTTGCTATGTGGCGACAAAATTACAAATTGATGCATCTAGGCAGATGTGTCATGCTGTAAAAAACCCGTGCCACATGAAACCGATGCAGCAGTGATGCGAAAGATGCACCATGTTGCAAGACAGGCCTCACTTCATCTCCAACAAGATAAGAAGCTGAGTCTCCTGTAAATGTCAAAATTGTTGTATACACTGCTCAACTTCTGTGTACTCTTTGATATGCTAGACTCCATCTGCACTATGAGGTACCTAAGCAAAGGAAACACAGGTGATATAATTGTAAAATGAGGAAAAGAAACTCCATATTTTTCAATTACATCACCAGTGTTTGCTAAGTTTATGAATGACATTGTGCAGATGAAGTTTAGCTCTGTCCACGGACACAGAAGAGGTCTGGCGTTTGTTCAAGAGTGAAGTGGACATGACTTACTTCATTGGTAGGCTTTCACATGTATTATCTCCTCTGTATTCTACAACAAGCGTAAATTTGATCTGCAACCCTGAGTAGGCCTCACCTTAAACAAACCTCTGGAGAGGCCACACCTTATCGTCATCCTGAATTAATCATTTAAAATGTTAGGGACAGATTTATGATAGGTGTATGCCTCTTTTGCGCCACTGTGCGTCACTTTTGTGACGCAGTGGCGGTGGAAAAGATTTGCTATGAGGCGACAAAATTACAAATTGATGCATCTAGGCAGATGTGTCATGCTGTAAAAAACCCGTGCCACATGAAACCGATGCAGCAGTGATGCGAAAGATGCACCATGTTGCAAGACAGGCCTCACTTCATCTCCAACAAGATAAGAAGCTGAGTCTTCTCTAAATGTCAAAATTGTTGTATACACTGCTCAACTTCTGTGTACTCTTTGATATGCTAGACTCCATCTGCACTATGAGGTACCTAAGCAAAGGAAACACAGGTGATGTGATTGTGAAATGAGGAAAAGAAACTCCACATTTTTCAATTACATCACCAGTGTTTCCTAAGTTTACGAATGACATTGTGCAGATGAAGTTTAGGTCTGTCCACGGACACAGAAGAGGTCTGGCGTTTGTTCAAGAGTGAAGTGGACATGACTTACTTCATTGGTAGACCTTCACATGTATTATGTCCTCTGTTCTCTTCAACAACTCGAAATTTCATTTGGAACCCTGAGTAGGCCTCACCTCAAACAAACCTCTGGATAGGACACATCTTATTGGCATCCTGAAACAATCATTTAAAATGTTAGTGTCTTGCGACACTTTTGTGAGACAACAGCAGTGCAAAAGATGCACCATGTTTTAAGATAGGCCTCACTTCATCTGCATCAAGATACTGTTAGTTTAAAATGTATATCTTTAGGACTATGTAGGGGGCCTGGAGAAGCAGAAGCTTCTGTAAGTGTCAAAGTTGTTGAAAAACTGTTTGTCCTTCAATCTTTTCCCTTGTCTTTTCTAATTTTTAAATACATGTTTTAATATTTTTCAAATGTTTGTTCTCTCTTTCACAGATTGAAAGTATAAAAATAAAAAGTGAGTAAGTTAACGACAATTATAAGGTAAATGTTTTGTACTCTTTTCGTTACATTTCTATCACATTCACCTACTATTAGTTCCACAGCTTCATTTCTTTAACCCTCAGTTTCCTGCCTTTGCTACTTCCCTCATTCCTTTCTCTTTTACCTACTTACTCTACTCCTTCCACTCCTTTTCTCAGTCCCTCTCTTCTCATAGTTCCTCACTCTTGTTCACTCACTCCGTCTCTATTACTCTTAGTGTCTTTGACTGATCACTCTTTCACTACTTGTTCATTATGCTTTCTCTGTGTAGTTGAAGCACACTAAGGGGCATATTATGAACACAGCCAATAAAATTATTGCTGTTTTTATTGGCAGAAAACTGCTGCTAAAGTGGTTTTAGCGGCAGTTTTCTGCCGCAAAAGCGGCTTTAGCGACACATTTCTGCCGATAAAAGCTGCAAAACTTTTATTGCCTATGTTGATGATATGGCCCTATGTTATTTACATTTCTTTGCTGTTTCAATTATTCTTTTTGTGTTACTTCTTCTTTTCTGTTTTCAGTTTTTTCTCTCTGTTAATCCACATGTTTTAATCTTATTTTGAACATTCACTCACATTCTCCAAGAAAATCTTCTTTGTTATTCTTCTACTCTCCTTTTTTTCTTTTACTTCCTTATCTCTTTTGTTTTTCACAATTATATCCTCTTCCCTCTTTTCTTCGGTAAATAAATCTATTAAACAGTATCTCTGGTTTAGACCCCATAGCTGTCTTTGTTTTAACATTACTCTCTGTTTACTTCCCTTACTTACTCTTCTTTTTTTTTTTAATTTTTTTTTGGTTCGCTCCCGGTTCGCGTACCGGCGAGCGAATCAGGAAGCGAGCCAAAAGAAATACAGCTTGCCAGAGTGCTAAACATTCTAGCAATTTTTTTTGAAAGGGGAGGTAGTTCTGAAAAGAACTTTTTTTTAAATGTTTTTGTTGTTTTATATATTTTTTTTATTTTTCTGAACATTTTTTGTTTTTTTTGTATTTTTTGAACAGTTTTATGTTTTTTTTGGTTTTTTTGGAGGGGAAACAACAAAAAACAGGCATTGGAAAGGGCTCAACAGGAGCAAAAAAAGAATTTACTTTCTGGGGCGTTTAGAGCACTTGTGGTTTTCAAATACTCTGTTGATTAAGTTAATGCTCATATTGGCACATGAGAGTAATGCACCGCAATATAAACAGGTAATCTTCATATGGACAAAGTTGTCCTGAATGTTTGGCACGGTTTCCCGTGCCTCTGGCCCTGACAAAGATATCTGTGTTGATGTCCTGGCCACAGGAGTTTGAGGATTGTCCTGAAGGTCACGAATCTCTGCCCGGCTGTAGTTTAGTGGATGCCACCTCTGCATGTGACGGTGCATGGTGTAGTTGCCGAAGCTATACTTCTTTAAGGTGCCTCTAGATAAGTCCTCTTTACATATCAGGCACGTCACATATCGAGCATTAACTTTTTTCTGCCCTTCAGGGATTGAAAAAAACTGCTAAATGAAACTAGTTTTCCGATGAGAAACCCGGGGCTCCTCTTGTAAAAACTGTGGTGCCTGTATCTCTTCTTCCTCTTGTTCATCCTCTTCCTCCTCTGTGTTGCTAATGAACTGTGGAGGTGGTCCTCTCTTCCCATGAGGAGGTGGTGGTGGTGGTGGGGGTGCACCAGCTGAAGCTACCAATGAAGCCATTGCTCAGTGATCACAAAGGGTCTTCCTCTCACAAAGATGAAAGTCAGAGTGAGGAAAGAAGGAGGGGTTTTCATCATTTTGGAAAAAAATAGGTCTAAACCAATGAAAAGTGTTATTTTTAGATCACATGACCTAGCCTTACATCATTAGGAAACCAAAAGTGAAATGAACCAATGAAAAGTTTTATTAACAAGCCACATGACCTGTTACGCTTATGTTACGCGCTGCGGAACGCGCCCTGGATAGCTTCCGGGGAGCTGCGCTTCGCGCCTCGGTTCGCGCTCCGGAGTCATAAGACGCATTACGGGGCAACGCGATACGTCGTGCTTTCGCGACGCGCCCGTGTCTCAGTTCGCGTACCGGAGCACTTCCGGGTGCGCTAACGCGGTGCGTCATAAGACGCATTACGCGACAACGTGATACGTCGCGCTTCCGCGACGCGTCACGATGTTGATTTCTAACGCGGCAGTTGCGCAAACGGAACGTTTACTGGTTCGCGGACCGGGTCGCGGCACCAAATTAAGCTAACGGGAAGCTTCCCGGTTCGCGAACCAGGAGCGAACCAAAGCATAATAATAAAAAAAATATTAATAAATATATAAAATAAATTTTTTGATTTCAAGAAAAATACATTTTACAGCTATAGATATTAGCTTTTAAAAAACCAATGAAATTCACTGAAAAAACCATAGGTTATAGACCATATATAGTTAGGAATTAGCATTTACAAAACCTTGAAAATTCACTGAAAAAACCATAGGTTATAGACCATATATAGTTAGGAATTAGCATTTAAAAAACCTTTTTTTACTCACACAAAACCATTGAAATTCCATATATAGTTAGTTGTACTAACTATATATCGCGCACCCGCAATCCACTGCTGATCATGTCACATATTACATCAATCATGACATGGTCAGTGACATCACTGATGACATCACTGATGACATCTCAAATGACATCACTGATGACATCACTGATGACAACATCCAGTGACTGTATGTTTCTGTAAAGTTAAAATATGTCTTACATATTGAAGAATGAGTGGATGTATAAGTGTCTGGATGAAGGATTTATTAGGTGCATGATTGACTGTATGAGTGAGTGAATAAATGTGTGTCACTGAGTGCATGAGTTAGTGACTAAACTGTCTTAATTTGTGCATCATTATGTCTGTTGTTCTGTAAACTGCTGCATGTGTTGATCAGTAGCTATATGAGTAAGTATATGGGTTATTGATTGGTTGCCCAAGTATTTGTATGGGAGACTGAGTGTGTGTGTGTGGGTGGCTGGGAGGTGTATGACTCTGTGCATAGATGTGTTAGCAGTTAATTCAATAGATGTATGGGTTCAAAAGTGCATGTGGAAACACCTGTATGGGCGGTTGACTGAGTGCATTGGTGAGTGAATGGATATCTCAGTGCTACATGTCAAAGTAAGTACATATGTAAAACACAGTACATGTGACAGTTGACATATATAAATAACTGTGCATAAGAGCCAGTGAATGTGTGAGTGGCTGTATGGATCATTGTGTACTTGTATCAGGCATTGTAAAAGAGAGTAAATATGTGTTAGTATATGTTTGAATAAGTAAGGTGTGTATAACTGTATAGTTGAGGAAATGGAGGTGTGATTGATTCTTTGCATGACTGACTAAGTGTCTGAGTAACTCCATGGATGAGTGACAGTCTGTGAGTGTCTGTTTACACTGAGTGTATCTAAGGTTATATTAGAGTCTGAAGAGGTTCATCGTATTATCACATGAATGATGTCATCAGTGATGTGATCAGTAATGTCAAATGAGATGTCATCAGTGATGTCATTTGAGATGTCATCAGTGATGTCATCAGTGATGTCATTTGAGATGTCATCAGTGATGTCATCAGTGATGTCATTTGAGATGTCATCAGTGATGTCATCAGTGATGTCATTTGAGATGTCATCAGTGATGTCATCAGTGATGTCATCAGTGATGTCATTTGAGATGTCATCAGTGATGTCATCAGTGATGTCATTTGAGATGTCATCAGTGATGTCATCAGTGATGTCATTTGAGATGTCATCAGTGATGTCATCAGTGATGTCACTGACCATGTCATGAATGATGTAATATGTGACATGATCAGCAGTGGATTGCGGGTGCGCGATATATAGTTAGTACAACTAACTATATATGGAATTTCAATGGTTTTGTGTGAGTAAAAAAAGGTTTTTTAAATGCTAATTCCTAACTATATATGGTCTATAACCTATGGTTTTTTCAGTGAATATATATATATATATATATATATATATATATATATATATATATATATTACCTACTGGCGGTCGCCAGTAGGTATATATAGTTAGGATTTTTTCTCTATGGGATTTTTGAAAATTCTATGTCTAATAACTTTGGCGTTTGTGGGCGGAATTGGCTGAAATTTTCAGGAAAATGGCACATTTTGTTTCTGAGCAGCCCTTGAAAATTTGGGGGGGGTTCGTCAAGGGGGGGCCGAGAAAAAAGGGGGGTCCCAAAACGTGTTTTTAACATTGAGTTTTCCATAGGGCAGTTGGCCTCACTTTTAGCCCGAACGGCTGAATGGATTTGCACGAAACTTGGCAAAATTGTAGGGACTGGTAGCCCGATGTGCCTTTTTTAGGTCTCAATATATGTGCTTCAGTGGATTTTGAGAAATTAACGTTCAAAAAAAGATATATATCTGTAACAGCGGACCGGGCAGCGCTCCAGTTCGCGTACTTTTCGCGCAACGGAGCTTTGTGAAGCGAAGCTGATTGGTTCTCCGGCGTCTGTAAACATTCCAAACAGTCCGTAGCGGCCGCCATCTTGTCTCTCGGTAGGATCGAGAGACAAGAGGAGGCCAAAGCGAAGGGGCAAATGACCATAAGGGGGCATAGTAGATCCTCGCTGACCCCCTAGGTTTGATGTGGAGGTTTTAAAAGGGCCCCGCGGGGCAAAAAAATAAATAATAATAATAATCGAACGGCTGAATGGATTTGCACGAAACTTGGCAAAATATTAGGGACTGGTAGCCCGATGTGCCTTTGCTAGGTCTCAATATATGTGCTCCAGTGGATTTTGAGAAATTAACGTTCAAAAAAAGATATATATCTGTAACAGCGCTCCGCTTCGCGTACTTTTCGCGTTACGGAGCTTTGCGAAGCTGATTGGTTCTCCGGCGTCTGTCAACATTCCAAACAGTCCGTAGCGGCCGCCATCTTGTCTCTCGGTAGGATTGAGAGACAAGAGGAGGCCAAAGCGAAGGGGGAAATGACCATAAGGGGGCATAGTAGATCCTTCCTGACCTCTTAGGTTTGATGTACCATTTTGCCAAGTTTGGTGTAATTCCGTTCAGCCATTCAGGCTGTAGACGTATGTAAATGTCCTATGGAAAATTGCATGGGGAAAACACATTTGAAAGTGTTGAAATTTAGAACCAATTAAAATGTTACTTTGGTTTTGTATTTGTGTGTGATGAAAGTTAATTGGTTATGTATATATGTCAAATGAGAGGAAACCACAGCCATTTTGTGATACTACTGTCTGAGGTACATTTGTGCGGAATTTTTGGTGGTGAATTTCTGGTGTTTGATTTACACAGTACTAACACTTCTCCTACTTTTAAAAAGGTGAGTTGTTAATTTGTAAGGGGAACTATGTTGTACACTTGAAGATAATTTGAAAAATGTTTTCTGTTATTTATTTGCAGTCCTTCTGTTATACTAAATACTTGATAAAGTTAGTTTTATATTATGTATTACTAAAAACGATAAATGAAAGTGATTATTTTTTCTGCAATTTACAGCAAGCAATTTCAAAATAAAATGGCTCACAATGAAGAGACCGTGGCAATTTCTTTTGAATTGTCCACTACATTGATTGAAATTGAGAGCACCAATAATGAAATATTGTCACAAGGAGGAGATGACTTGTATGATTCCATTAGATTGATTGAAATGGACAGCACCAATAATGAAATATTGTCACAAGGAGATGACTTGAATGATTCCACTACATTGATTGAAATTGAGAGCACCAATAATGAAATATTGTCACAAGGAGGAGATGACTTGTATGATTCCATTAGATTGATTGAAATGGACAGCACCAATAATGAAATATTGTCACAAGGAGGAGATGACTTGAATGATTCCACTACATTGATTGAAATTGAGAGCACCAATAATGAAATATTGTCACGAGGAGATGACTTGAATGATTCCACTACATTGATTGAAATTGAGAGCACCAATAATGAAATATTGTCACAAGGAGGAAATGACTTGAATGATTTTTTTGATCAATCTGTTGATGGCAAATTTATCGAATGTTTGGAGACCATAGAGTTACAAGAATCATCATTGCAGACTTTTCATGAGGAAATTGCTGATGAGGACATGTTACTAGTTCTTTCAAATTTAGAAAATTCTGAAGAATAAATTTATATTTAGAAATCAAAAATTGTTTGAGACATTATTCATTTTTATTTTTAATTTATGAGGTTGTAGCGAAGTGATTGTAGTATAAAATGAGACTTATAGTATAGAGTGCAACATTTTTATGTTACATGGTAAGTTTACTCATATTTACTTCCCTTCTGCCACTATATTATCTCCAATGTGTATTTGACATCTCTTCTTCATCTCCGGCCTCCTTTCTCTCACTGTGTGTCTCCGATGCATCTTATCGCTGCTATTTTGTGTAATTACAGAAGAGAGTAAAATAAAATAGTTCGGAACGTGAAAAGGGGGCAAAGTAGAGTACCCCTCACCCCCTAGGCCTTTTTAGGCGGTCCCAAAAGGATCAGTTTCTGCTTTCCTGAGAGATTATGGTATGAGTTCCATATACCACAATAATTTGCATTACAACATGCAAGATATCTATCTCCTATTACCAACTTTTGGAGATATTCGCGCTAAGCGCGAATATCTCCAAAAAGTAACACCTGCCCTGAGCAGTTCTTAGCCATGTTATCCAATGGGAGGTGGATAACATGGCTAAGAGCATTAGCTCGGTAATGCATGAATATCGCTGACTTTTTAGCGATATTCATGCATTGCGGCCGTTTATTATCGCATTTGCGATAAACCTTGATAATAGCAAGGTTTATCTTCGATAATTTCTGACGATGCTTAGCGGTAAAAAATTCGTTGGTAAGCATCGTTAGCGATAAATATCGCTTAACTTTGGTAATATGCACCAACGTCTGTTAACGTTCGATTCGAAGGAAATGAGGAAGTGTTGAAAAACATTGTCTGCGCCATCTTGCCTTTTTTGAAATGCCACACTTTTGTCGTGCACGGCAGCCATTTTAGATGCCTTGACCAGACCCACTCTCTGCACGCTGTCGGTTCGTAGCATGGCTCCCCACCCTCGCAAGCATCTTCCCCAGGCACTGGTCACCCCCGCTCTCGGTCTTATGCATCGGCAATAAACCTCCCCCCATCTGCGCTGCTCTTCCCTGAAAATCACACTCTGTGCCCGCCTGACACCTCCCTTTCGCCCTATTCACTACCGCACCCTCTGACACTCCTCTTCCTCTGTGTCCGATTGTCCAGGCTATCACCTAGCCCTGCAGATGTAGTTTATGGCCCCAGCTGTAAAGAATCACCCCTCTTCAAAGGAGTTATAGTAGATCAAGGCCCACACCCGATGAGATCCGTCACACCACACGTGTTCCTACTATCTGAAAACCATCCTGTATTGTGATTGGGGAGGGGACCGAGCCTGAAGCGGAAGATTCCAGGAATGACTCTTTGTACATCAAAGTTTTTACAATTATGTGTCACATTAAAAATATATAGCACTCCAACAAAGTAGTAGGAATATAAAACTTTAATAACATATAAATATATACAACAAAACAAAAACAGTAAAAACATTTAAACAACGAAGAGACCGTGGCAATTTCTTTTGAATTCCTGATGAGGACATGTTACTAGTTCTTTCAAATTATGAAAATTCAGAAGATGTTGCCTGGGGGTGGGTCGTCAGTAGCAGTCTGTTGTGCGAATAGTTCCAAGGCAGCAGAACGCGCTGAAATCTAGATGGCACGAAAGTGATGTCTAGTAAGTTGCCGCCCAGCAAATAACGGCGTGGGGCGCCGCGGGGGTGAGTGAGTCCAGTAGGCACCACAGCTATTCTTACCGGCATTGCAGAATTACTGCTGGGGACAATGCCTGTGCTGTAGCAGGGTCACAGCAGAAACAAAAAGGATTCTGTTGAAGATGTTGTTGGTTTTCAATTTGAAAACAGTTCTGGTGTCAACTGCTATGCTAATGTAGTGGTTAATGTTTTGTTTTCTCTAGAAAATGTAAAAGAGGGGGAGGCAGTCCAAAGTTCCGTTAAAAGGGCAAAGGAAAGGATCGGTGGTTTGAACTATCAGTCAATAAGGGGAGGGGGTGCAACAATTTTTCCTACCGGGTCACACTGTGCTTTCACCGGAACTGAGGTCTGCAGGATTCTAGTAATTCAAAGTGAGGCTGGCGCCAGCATGGGAGCGCCGACGTCCCGCGGATACAGTTTCGTCACTCCACGGGCGATCATGGCAGTCATTCCCCATCGGGGGTCGGAGACTCCCACGGCTCCTCTAGAATCTTCAAGGTCGTGGAGGACTACGGTGGTGGAGTCAACCAGTGACCGGGCCATTTCTTTATGCTGGGCCCGCTCTTGCCAGGTCGACCGCCATTTTGAGAGTTCGGTAGCTACTGCCGATCGCGGGGTCAAATGAGCGGACGGGCTCCACCCTGCCGGGCGAGACGTTGCAGCATGGCCACAGTGGAAGAACACTTTTCCGGGCGCCTGGAGCGCTGAGGGTGCAGCTGGGAAGCCTCCACCTGGGGAGGCGGGAGAGGCCTGTTCGAACCGTCTCTCCCTCCCAGTGCACCCCACGGCGTCTCGCTTGGGATTTGTTATGGCCGGACCAGGCGATGAGGACGAGGGGGGGGGGTCGGAGGCATGTGCAAGACATCCCCCCCCAGTGTTGTCGCAGCCATTATTCAAGAAAGAAGAAGTGTCCCGTCCGTCTTCGGGCCGGGCTTCCGGTAGATGTCGGCCGGACGCCCCTGACTCTGGCCCTATGAACGGGTTTCTTGGTTTATCGGCTGCAGCCGGATCCAGTCGGCCTCGGCCCCCCGACCGTTGGTGGCCGGACCGGAAGAGCATGTGGCGGGACTACCTGAAACTGTCAAGGGCCACCGCGGCCGGACTGGGAGAGAGAGGGGAGGGTCGAGGAGATATTCCCCCCCCTGCAACTCTTCAGCGTTGTAAAGGCAATCCCCTGGCCGGGTCCCGCTGGCCTCGGCCTCGGCCTCGGCCTCTCCTCCGGCTACACCCTACGTTAGGATCTCCTGGCCGAGGCGTGGCAGCAGGACCCGCCTTATATGGGCTGCTCCCGGCTGGGCGTAGCCGCAACCCTGCCCCACCTTGGAAGTTTCCAGAGTGGGGGCGGATGTTCTACTGACTTGCATTTTCCCTAGTCTATCGATTTTTTTGGCGTGGCAGGCGGTGGGACAGCGAGGGGTGATTTGGTTTCTCTTACTGTTTTTCTGGTCTCTCACCACTGGCATATTTTAACGTTTTCTTGTTTCTAGGACATTAATAGGTTTTATCATTACGTTATGTTATCGTTTCTTTGTTCGTTGTTTAATAAAAGTTCATGTTCATCAGTGGCCTACTGATTTTCATTTTCCTATTCTTTTCTTTCCAGGTTGTTTCATGCTAAAGTTTCTGTTAACAGGATACAGTGATCACTTCGTTATTATTGCATATGTCCTTTTCAGTAGGGGTGCTCTCTGGTCGGGCCAGATGACGTATCTCTAGTAAATGGTCCGGGTGAAACAGGTGCATCAATCAGTGGGGAGTAGATAGGCATGACAGATTACAACGGGGGAGAAAGGTCCGCATTACATACCCTTTCACTATTTGCAAAGATTTTCCTACGTATATTTGCAAACAGGGAATACCTCCAAAAAGAACCAATTCCCAAACAGTCAATGTTTGGGGAAACAATCAATCAATGAGGAACAAAATAGGCACGACGTGTTAAAGGTTTGCGTTACCTACCCTTCACTATCTGCAAAGGGAGAGAGAATATTCCTATTCTTCCTCGTTTGCAGGCAGAGGAGATTCTTAAGAGAATCAACTTCGAACAATTCAATGCTCGATTCAAACAATCAACAAGGGGTACTGTGAACACAAATGAACGCCGCTTATGTACATACACATTGGTATTATCAACAGGTTGTTCCTAATGTTTCTATTTTAGGGAGGTCAAAAAGAGATCCCATTAGTGGCCTACTGATTTTGCTCGATTCCTTTTGTTTTTTTACACGATTTTTCGCTATCTGCAAAGACTAAACAGAGTATTGCGACTCTGTGCTTGTTTGTAAATAGAGAATGAACTAAAGAGAACAATCAATCAAATGGAGAGAGAAGCAGGCACGACGGATTACAACGGGGGCAACGGGGGCAAAGGCCTGCGTTAACTACCCTTCACTATCTGCAAAGAGAGAGTACTCCTAATAGAAATGAGGGGTGGGGGGCAGCATTCAAAGCAGATCAGTGTGCATAAACACGAAAATGTTTTTACTTACCACGTACTTGACATTCGACAGCTTATGATATTTGCTATTAAAAAACCATTGAAATTCACTGAAAAAACCATAGGTTATAGACCATATATAGTTAGGAATTAGCATTTAAAAAACCTTATTTTACTCACACAAAACCATTGAAATTCCATATATAGTTAGTTGCACTAACTATATATCGCGCACCCGCAATCCACTGCTGATCATGTCACATATTACATCATTCATGACATGGTCAGTGACATCACTGATGACATCACTGATGACATCTCAAATGACATCACTGATGACATCACTGATGACATCTCATTTGACATCATTCTAGTGCTAATACGATAAACCTCTTCAGACTCTAATATAACCTTAGATACACTCAGTGTATACAGACACTCACACACTGCCACTCATCCATGGAGTTACTCACACACCCAGTCAGTCATGCAAAGAAACAATCTCACCTCCATTTCTTCAACTATACAGTTAAACACACCTTACTTATTGAAACATATACTAACACATATTTACTCTCTTATACAATCCCTGATACAAGTTCACAATGATCGATACAACCACTCACTCATTCAGTGGCTCTCATGCACAGTTATTTATATATGCCAACTCTCACATGTACTGTGTTTAACATATGTACTTACTATGACATGTAGCATTGAGATATCCATTCACTCATCAATACACTCATGCACACAGTCAACTGCCCATGTAGCTGTTTCCACATGCAGTCTTGAACTCATACACCTAGTGAATAAACTGCTCACACATCTATGCATAGAGTCACACACCTTCCAGCCACCCCCACACAAACTCAATCTCCCATAGAAATACTTGGGCAACCAATTAATAACACATATAGCCTCTCGTATAGCTAATGATCAACACATGCAGCAGTTTACATCACAACAGACATAATGATGCACAAATTAAGACAGTTTAGTCACTAACCCATGCATTCAGTGAGACACATTTAATCACTCACTCATACAGTCAGTCACGCACCTACTAAATCCTTCATCCAGACACTTATACATCCACTCATTCTTCAATATGTAAGACATATTTTAACTTTACAGAAACATACAGTCACTGGATGTTGTCATCAGTGATGTCATCAGTGATGTCATTTGAGATGTCATCAGTGATGTCATCAGTGATGTCACTGACCATGTCATGAATGATGTAATATGTGACATGATCAGCAGTGGATTGCGGGTGCGCGATATATAGTTAGTGCAACTAACTATATATGGAATTTCAATGGTTTTGTGTGAGTAAAATAAGGTTTTTTAAATGCTAATTCCTAACTATATATGGTCTATAACCTATGGTTTTTTCAGTGAATATATATATATATATGATGTGTGTGTGTTTTATGTCATTTAAAAAAAAGCATAACTTATGCATGGTAAAGTACAGAGTTATAAGGGCACCTTTAAAATAGACCTGTGTGCTAAAGACTGCATGGTAAAGTTACTGTGGTGTAAAAACAAACTTGTTGTAAGGGTAACATACCACTGCCAGGTAGCTCTATGCTATGAGGAACAGTATCATTACCAAGTTCTGGCTTCTTAGACATAACTTTGGATTGTGGTTTCTCCAAAGAAAACTGCATATATTTCAAAAGAAAGTATTAACTTAACAGTGATTTCTGTTTTGATTTTGTTCTCCACGCGTTCTTTCCATTTGGTAAGTGTTTCTGTGTTAAGTGTGCTTAATATATAATGTCAAACAGCGCTGTGCGACCACAGGCGATTTTATAAATGCGCTTTGATTACAAACTGGATCCTATATTACTTTACAGACTTTGCATAAGTCAGCTATGTCTTTTGTGGCTAGTATCTAAATTTTAATTCAGGAAAAAAATGCAGCAAACTAAATTGTAGTTGGGTTCATCAAATTATATGCCGGATGTTCACTCGTTTTTTAAATATAAAAACGTACTACATTCCTTTACACGTACTATTTCATATATACTAATTTAATACTAGTTGTGGGAAATCTCATCTACTGACTGTAATGCAGACCCTGGCTGAGTGAATATGCAAGGACCTCCTCACAGGCTGAAAGGCTGAAAAACCATGTCACACGCTTGTTTGTGAACGACTAGTCCGTGTTCCCTGAGGCACTTCTGGGTTTTATTTTTTAACCGCATTGCCAAAGAAACAAACACCTATTAAGTCCAATATGTCGCTCAATCCTTCCTACCCTTTCCCCCACCTGAAAAATCTACTGGGGGGGGGGAGGGAGCCACTGTGAATAATTTATTTACTATGATGCCAGTGTGAATAACAAACACACTTATCCAGAATTCCCTCGCCTCCTTGATTTACACATTTTGAATAACATACGAGGTATGAATCTTACTTTATAATTTGCGTAAACAAAGCCATATCGCTGCGCCCGTTAACGCTTGCCTCAGTCTAACGATCACGAGTTGAAGTCCCACAGAGGGGCTTCTATTTTCCATGTTTCCGAAGTCGCCAAATTGAGCGCCATAAACTGGGCTACATTATTATTATTATTTTACACTAAGAAGGAGCAGAAGCGCGGCGGGTACATCGTAATGTTATTGTATGCTTGCATTTTCGACGACTTTTGCAGTTAATAGGTCCTGGACGAACATAGCGGGTTTGTAAATCGTCAGTCTTGTGCGCAGGTGTGGGGCCGGGGGCAGTGTGGAAGCTGGCTCTGTTTAGAACGGTTCAAGCCCCGTCCTACCTATCACACGGGGATACTTCTTGCACCCACGCCATCTCCTAGAGGCCATTCACTTCGCAGTGTGCGCTGTACACAAGGAAAGTGCTCGGTTGTGGACTCTGATTACATTACCGGCGAGCGTCGCCTCCTCGTGTCCACATCCATCATTCGAAGTATCTCCGATACTAATGGGGATTTATGGGGTCGGGGAGGTCACAGCGGTGCAGCCGATCTGACCTGTCCCAGCTTTCTCTAAGGCTTTCTCGCCATCAGCCCCTTATCTACACTAATCAGTCTTCTGAATTCGCCTGCCTCGCGCTTGCTCTTCCTAGCCGCTTCCAGTCTCCTTTTCACTTCTGTCCCTCCCTTTCCCTACTTCCCTTCCCATCACCCTGACTCCGTGAAGTGGCGCCCTCAGTGGTCGCCAGCCGGCAGCATCACCCGGTCTCCCCCTCGGCACGGGAGACCGGGCGGGCACATCTTTGGCTTCCGACCGGCTGGGCCACACAGTACTTTCCCGCACTCACCGGTACGGAGGAGGCACTCCTCAGGTGCGGCGGGGCTCTTCTCCTGTGGCTCGCCTTCTCCTCTGCGCCGGCACCTGCGGGGCTCTCCCAACACCACGGGGGCCCCGCTGCGGTACGGGCGGCATCTCCTCTTTTCCCGGGGCTCCCTCAGCACACAGGAGCCCCGCACCAGCCGGCAGCATCACCCGGTCTCCCCCTCGGCATGGGAGACCGGGCGGGCACATCGAAGGCTTCCCCCAAGCAGGGGGAAGCGTAAACCACATCCTCCCGGCCCCGCCCACAACCAGGCGGCGGCCATCTTCAGGCGGCTCGGGCCGCGGCGGTGATCTCGGGGGTAAAACGAGGGTGGGCACCCTCGAGATTAAAATAAAGACATTAAAATAAAAGAGAGAAGCCCCCCAAGCCCCCCCCCCAAGTTTTTTTTCCGAAAAATCGCTGGGTGCGCGCACGGTGCGCGCTTACAGATATATAATGTTTTCCTCTTTTAATTTTCTCAGGAACCACTGGAGGGATTTACACTATTTACCTAAAAGCGTGATCTGCGTACCAGACTCTACCATTTTGACAAGTTTGGTGTAATTCCGTTCAGCGGTTCAAGCTGTAGCCGTGTCTAAAGGTCCTACGGAAATTAACATGGGGAAAACACGTTTTGGGACCCCCCTTTTTTCTCAGCCCCCACTTGACTAATCCCCCAAAACTTTCAGGGAAGGAGAGGAGCGGAGCGGGCCATCTTCTTTGAGAAATTTGCGACGAAGATTCATCAACCAAAGTTATTCCCAATAGAATGTTGCGGATTTCCAATGGAAACTAGGTCCTAACTATATATACCTACTGACGACCGTCAAACACTTCCTAGTTCCAAAGAAAAGGATGCAGCACTCAAGGAGGGGTTGTGAAGTCGGTAGGGTTTATTGGGGGAAAGAACCGCACAGACGCGTTTCAGCGTGAGCCTTCGTCAGTGTATACATATATATATATATATCTATATATATATTCACTGAAAAAACCATAGGTTATAGACCATATATAGTTAGGAATTAGCATTTACAAAACCTTGAAAATTCACTGAAAAAACTATAGGTTATAGACCATATATAGTTAGGAATTAGCATTTAAAAAACCTTATTTTACTCACACAAAACCATTGAAATTCCATATATAGTTAGTTGCACTAACTATATATCGCGCACCCGCAATCCACTGCTGATCATGTCACATATTACATCATTCATGACATGGTCAGTGACATCACTGATGACATCACTGATGACATCTCAAATGACATCACTGATGACATCACTGATGACAACATCCAGTGACTGTATGTTTCTGTAAAGTTAAAATATGTCTTACATATTGAAGAATGAGTGGATGTATAAGTGTCTGGATGAAGGATTTAGTAGGTGCGTGACTGACTGTATGAGTGAGTGATTAAATGTGTCTCACTGAATGCATGGGTTAGTGACTAAACTGTCTTAATTTGTGCATCATTATGTCTGTTGTTCTGTAAACTGCTGCATGTGTTGATCATTAGCTATACGAGAGGCTATATGTGTTATTAATTGGTTGCCCAAGTATTTCTATGGGAGATTGAGTTTGTGTGGGGGTGGCTGGAAGGTGTGTGACTCTATGCATAGATGTGTGAGCAGTTTATTCACTAGGTGTATGAGTTCAAGAGTGCATGTGGAAACAGCTACATGGGCAGTTGACTGTGTGCATGAGTGTATTGATGAGTGAATGGATATCTCAATGCTACATGTCATAGTAAGTACATATGTAAAACACAGTACATGTGAGAGTTGGCATATATAAATAACTGTGCATGAGAGCCACTGAATGAGTGAGTGGTTGTATCGATCATTGTGAACTTGTATCAGGGATTGTATAAGAGAGTAAATATGTGTTAGTATATGTTTCAATAAGTAAGGTGTGTTTAACTGTATAGTTGAAGAAATGGAGGTGAGATTGTTTCTTTGCATGACTGACTGGGTGTGTGAGTAACTCCATGGATGAGTGGCAGTGTGTGAGTGTCTGTATACACTGAGTGTATCTAAGGTTATATTAGAGTCTGAAGAGGTTTATCGTATTAGCACAAGAATGATGTCAAATGAGATGTCATCAGTGATGTCATCAGTGATGTCATTTGAGATGTCATCAGTGATGTCATCAGTGATGTCACTGACCATGTCATGAATGATGTAATATGTGACATGATCAGCAGTGGATTGCGGGTGCGCGATATATAGTTAGTGCAACTAACTATATATGGAATTTCAATGGTTTTGTGTGAGTAAAATAAGGTTTTTTAAATGCTAATTCCTAACTATATATGGTCTATAACCTATGGTTTTTTCAGTGAATTTTCAAGGTTTTGTAAATGCTAATTCCTAACTATATATGGTCTATAACCTATGGTTTTTTCAGTGAATTTCAATGGTTTTTTAATAGCAAATATCATAAGCTGTCGAATGTCAAGTACGTGGTAAGTGAAAACATTTTCGTGTTTATGCACACTGATCTGCTTTGAATGGTGCCCCCCCCCCTCATTTCTATTAGGAGTACTCTCTCTTTGCAGATAGTGAAAGGTAGTTAACGCAGGCCTTTGCCCCCGTTGTAATCCGTCGTGCCTGCTTCTCTCTCCATTTGAATGATTGTTATCCAAGTATTTACTGTTTTAGAATTAGTTCTCTTTGGTTCATTCTCTATTTACAAACAAACACAGAGTCGCAATACTCTGTTTAGTCTTTGCAGATAACGAAAAATCGTGTAAAAAAAAAGAAAAGGAATCGAGCAAAATCAGTAGGCCACTAATGGGATCTCTTTTTGACCTCGCTAAAATAGAAACATTAGGAACAACCCCTCATGACAAATACAAAACTAGTGAGATGAACTGAACTCCACACAATGATGGCTGCAAAACAGCTCGGCTCCGCCACCCACCCCGCCCAAAATAACGATAAAGAACGGCTGCCATTATTGGTTGCGGAATGACCACGACGGAGCTACGAAATGGTGCTGCTCTCATGCTAACCCCAGCTTCAGTCTGAAACATCCAGAAACACTGTAGACTACCAATTCGATCAGTTCCGGTAGCGCCCCAATGTAACCCGGTAGAGAAGAACTAGCCCTCCCCTCTTTGACTGATGGTTCTTGTTGCCTGTCCCTTCTGTTGTCATTTAACAGAACTATTTAGCCTGCTGAAAGGGGTTGTGTTCCGACCGCTGGTTGGTGGAGACATTTTGACTATATTCTGTACCTGCGTTGTCGCGTAATGCGTCATATGACGCGCCGCGTTAGCGCATCCGGAAGTCATCCGGGGCGCGCAGCGCGTAACGTAAGCATAACAAGTCATGTGACTTGTTAATAAAACTTTTCATTGGTTCATTTTACTTTTCTTATTGTAATGATGAAAGGCTTGGTCATATGACCTAAAAATTACGCTTTTCATTACTTCCGAACATTATTTTTTCTTAAATATATGTTATAATGTTCCAGGCTAATGTACTTTCCCGGAAATTTTACAACTGTCCTGCAAGTAAAATATATTCTTTTTTCGAGAAAAAGAGCGTTTCTTCGTCCCATGACGGAGCCGTTGAGCAAAAGAGGGTCGACCTGCTGTCTTAGTCGCCGATACGCCTGAATATGAGATTCTTATCGATCACTTTATGTTGCAGGAATAGAAAACACAACAGCCCTTGACCATTTATCTTTACTGCGTTCCTTCGTATTATACCTTTTACCCTTCATGTAATTGGTCTGCTTTATTTCACTTGCCTTTTAATGATTCTAAAACAGTCACTATTATTAAAAACGTTACCAATGTATATACTACTACCATGTTTTCTTTTAAAAACCTTTATTGTGAAAATTTCATTATACAAATACGAGCCTATAACCACGTGGGCCTGCCACAGAGCAAACTGTAATCGTATATGATGAATAGACATTTACACTGTAGAGGAACGTAACGGGCGGGCCATTAGGTTGCAAGAACTAAGGTGTCTAACAGTTACGGAATCGGTGGACGTACATTTTATAATTAAAATACGACAGGGCCAGTTACAATAAAATTATCTAGATATACATTTGCAGGCAAGTACCATGGGTGACGTTAATTCGAACTTTCAACAGTACAGTAATCAATAACACATCAGAACTTAATATCAATAGGGATGTCGAAATAGTCAATCAATTCTCGTCCCCGCCCGCCATGTGCTTCAAAACTGCATACGTATCTCGTGATTTCAAGGTTCTGCAACCAGTACACAACAAGGAGTTACGAGTCCCATTTATTCCGGCGCCATTTTGGGCGAGGACGGGCAGGTCCAGGATATAGTCAAAATGTCTCTACCAACCATCGACTATGATGATGTTCATATGCTGTATTTATTAGAGTAACACTCATCTGTCCACATGAAATTAATTTGCCACAATCTAAACATGTCATTTTAATCTTTCCAAAGTTCTTCTAAATATTTGGGACCGTTTCCCTTGCCTCTGAAGCTCTCAGTGCCACTTCTTTGATGAATGTACTAACAGGTCAGGGGTTCTCCTCCAAATCTCTCTTTTATGCAGCACTATAATTAATTGGTGCCACCTCTCCATATGACGATGCATGGTATAGTTACCACAACTATATTTTTTTTCGGTTCCTCTGGAGAGTTCATCGTGGCAGATGAAGCGTGTAACGTACCGGGCATTTACCTTTTTTTGCATGTACAGGAAAGGAAAAAAAAATCGAGCGTCCGAGTTCTAAGGTGTCCCAGGGCCATTTTAGTGGACCAGGCCCAAATCCAAAGAACAGGCCGCCATTTTGAGAGTCCTCTTGCAGCCGCCTGTCGCTGTAGCATCAAGAGCAGCCGAAACTCAGCTGAATGGCAACTGAAACGGTAAAGGGGCGCCCCACTACAGCAGACGAGCCTCCACCTAGGAAGGCCCATTCACGCCGGCTCCCCCCCCTTCGGGCACCCCACGCCGTTATTCGGAGCAGTATTGTAGGATGGCCACACCAGTGCGGCAACTTGCTAGACATCACCTCGGTGGTAACCGAATCTCAACGCCTTGTGGTGTCTTCTATTCAAAAAACATTGTTATGCTGCCTTCGACCTATTCGCCGCAAGTGCGCACACATCTCAACTGCATAGCTTGCTAGACACCACCTCGGTGCCATCCGGATCTTGGAATGTCAGCACCTTTTGGTGTCTTCTCTTCAGAAAATATTGTTGCGCTGCCTTTGGCCCCATTCGCACATCAGTCCGCTACTGACGCCATCTCACAGGCTAATGGGGCGCCCCACGCCGACTTTCAGCATTGTAGAATGACCACACCAGTACAGCAACTTGCTAGACATCACCTCGGTGCCATCCGGATCTCGGCGCCCCACTGCAGATGAAGTGCCTCTCAACTATGAAACCACCACGGTGACATCCGGATCTTGGCGCGTTGTGCTGCCTTCGGCCTATTCGCACATCGGTCCGCTACTGACGCCATCTCACAGGCTAATGGGGCGACCCACGCCGAGTTTCAGCATTGTAGGATGACCACACCAGTACAGCAACTTGCTAGACATCACCTCGGTGCCATCCGAATCTTGGCATCTCAACGCCTAGTGGTATCTTCCATACAAAAAATATTGTTACGCTGCCTTTGGCCCCATTCGCACATCAGTCCGCAACTTAGACATCACCTCGGTGCCATCCGGATCTTGGCATCTCAGCGCCTTGTGGTGTCAGTCAGAAAATATTGTTGCGCAGCCTTTGGCCCCATTCGCACATCGGTCCGCTACTGACGCCATCTCACAGGCCAACGGGGCACCCCACGCCGACTTTCAACATTGTAGGATGGCCACAGAAGTGCGACAACTTACTAGACACCACCTCGGTGCCATCCGGATCTTGGCGCGTTGTGCTGCCTTCGGCCTATTCGCACATCGGTCCGCTACTGACGCCATCTCACAGGCCAACGGGGCGCCCCACGCCGACTTTCAGCATTGTTGGATGGCCACACCAGTGCGGCAACTTACTAGACACCACCTCGGTGCCATCCGGATCTTGGCGCGTTGTGCTGCCTTCGGCCTATTCGCACATCGGTCCGCTACTGACGCAAACTCACAGGCCAACGGGGCGCCCCACGCCGACTTTCAGCATTGTAGGATGGCCACACCAGTGCTGCAACTTGCTGGACACCACCTCGGTGCCATCCGGATCTTGGCGCGTTGTATTGCCTTCGGCCTATTCGCACATCAGTCCGCTACTGACGCCGCCTCACGTGCCAACGTATTTTCTCCGCATTTTATACCCTATGCCGCATAACAGGTCATGTGACTTGTTTATAAAACTTTTCATTGGTTCATTTTACTTTTGGTTTCCTAATGATGGAAGGCTTGATCATATGACCTAAAAACAACACTTTTCATTGGATGAAAACTTTTTTTTTTTCCCAAACGATGAAAGCCCCACCTTGTTTCTGGATGTTTCAGACTAAACTGGCGTCAGCATGAGAGCACCACCATCTCGTAGCTCCGTCGTGGTCATTCCGCGAGCAATCATGGCAGCCGCTCCCCACCAGAAGCCTGCAGGAGTCGGGGCCCCCAAAACTTTTGATGAATTCTCAAGGCGGAGGGGACGCTTTCGAGAATGGGGTCCAAGACCTAGCAGACAAGCGTCCGATTTCCAAGGTGTCCCAGGGCCATTTCAGTGGACCAGGCCCAAAAAGGAAAGAGCCTGCCGCCATTTTGAGAGTCCTGTGACAGCCGCCTATCGCTGCACCGCAAGAGTGGGCGCAACTCAGCTGAATTGCGGCTTTTGACACAGTGGACCAAAAACGGACGGAATGGCAACTGAAACGGTAAAGGGGCGCCCTACTACAACAGATGACACTCCACCTGGAGAGGCCCGTTCACGCCGCCTCCCCCGGGGCGCCCCACGCCGTTATTCGGAGCAGCATTGTAGGATACCAAAACCAGTGCGGCAACTTACTGGACATCACCTTGGTGCCATCGTTCTGCTGCCTTGGAACTATTCGCACAACAGTTTGCTACTGATGACCCACCCCCCGCGACGCCCCACGCCGTTATTTGCTGGGTGGCAACTTACTAGACATCACTTTCGTGTCATCTAGATTTCGGCGCGTTCTGCTGCCTTGGAACTATTCGCACAACAGTTTGCTACTGATGACCCACCCCCCGCGATGCCCCACGCCGGAAATCTGGACGTTGTGCTGCGTTTGGACTATTCGCACAGCCGACCGCTACTTCGTTGTTTTTCCCTAAAAATGTTTATATGTTATTACTATTTTTGTTTTCTTGTATATATTTATAAATTATTAAAGTTTTATAATCTTACTACTTTGTCGGAGTGCTATATATTTTTAATGTGACACATAATTGTAAAAACTTTGATGTACAAAGAGTCATCCCTGGAATCTTCCGCTTCACGCTCGGTCCCCTCCCCAATCACAATACAGGATGGTTTTCAGATAATAGCAACGCTTCTGCTGTGACGGATCTCATCGAGTGTGGGCCTTGATCTACTATAACTCCTTTGAAGAGGGGTGATTCTTTACAGCTGTGGCCATAAACTACATCTGCAGGGCTAGCTGATAGCCTAGGACCGGCCTGGACAATCGGACACAGAGGAAAAGGAGTGTCAGAGGGTGCGGTAGTGAATAGGGCGAAAGGGAGGTGTCGGGCGGGCACAGGGTGTGATTCTCAGGGAAGAGCAGCGCAGATGGGGGGAGGTTTATTACCCATGCATAAGACAGAGAGCGGGGGTGACCACTGCCTGGGTGAGATGCTTGCGAGGGTGGGGAGCCATGCTAAGGATCGACAGCGTGCACAGAGTGGGTCTGGTCAAGGCATCTAAAATGGCTGCCGTGCACGACAAAAGTGTGGCATTTGAAAAAAGACAAGATGGCGCAGACAATGTTTTTCAACACTTCCTGATTTCCTTCGAATCGAACGTTAACAGACGTTGGGGCATATTACCAAAGTTAAGCGATATTTATCCCTAACGATGCATTGCAAAGATTTTTTTACCGTCAGAAATTATCGCAGATAAACCTTGCTATTATCAAGGTTTATCGCAAATACGATAAAAAATGACCGCAATGCATTAATATCGCTGAAAACTCAGCGATATTCATGCATTACCGAGCTAATGCTCTTAGCCATGTTATCCACCTCCCATTGGATAACATGGCTAAGAACTGCTCAGGGCAGCTGTTACTTTTTGGAGATATTCGCGCTTATCTCGAATATTTCCAAAAGTTGATAATAGGAGATAGCGATGTTAGCGACTGTTTCCAGTCGCTAACATCTTGGCATGCCCACTTTGCATGTCATTAGTGATAAATATCACTCACATGCAAAGTGGGGCCCAAGATGGTCGCTATCTCCTACTAGCCGTCGCTAACTGGTGTTAGCAACAGCTAGGTAATACAGATATAATTTTATCTCCGCGAAGCGGAGCGCTGTTACAGATATATATCTTGTTTTTGAACGTTAATTTCTCAAAATGCACTGAAGCACATATATTGAGACCTAGCAAAGGCACATCGGGCTACCAGTCCCTAATATTTTACCAAGTTTCGTGCAAATCCATTCAGCCGTTCGATTATTATTATTATTTATTTTTTTTGCCCCGCGGGGCCCTTTTAAAACCTCCACATCAAACCTAGGGGGTCAGCGAGGATCTACTATGCCCCCTTATGGTCATTTGCCCCTTCGCTTTGGCCTCCTCTTGTCTCTCGATCCTACCGAGAGACAAGATGGCGGCCGCTACGTACTGTTTGGAATGTTTACAGACACCGGAGAGCCAATCAGCTTCGCTTCGCAAAGCTCCGTAACGCGAAAAGTACGCGAAGCGGTGCGCTGTTACAGATATATATCTTTTTTTGAACGTTAATTTCTCAAAATCCACTGAAGCACATATATTGAGACCTAGCAAAGGCACATCGGGCTACCAGTCCCTACAATTTTGCCAAGTTTCGTGCAAATCCATTCAGCCGTTCGATTATTATTATTATTATTTTTTTTGCCCCACGGGGCCCTTTTAAAACCTCCACATCAAACCTAGGGGGTCAGCGAGGATCTACTATTCCCCCTTATGGTCATTTGCCCCTTCGCTTTGGCCTCCTCTTGTCTCTCGATCCTACCGAGAGACAAGATGGCGGCCGCTACGGACTGTTTGGAATGTTGACAGACGCCGGAGAACCAATCAGCTTCGCTTCACAAAGCTCCGTTGCGCGAAAAGTACGCGTCCTGGAGCGCTGCCCGGTCCGCTGTTACAGATATATATCTTTTTTTAAACGTTAATTTCTCAAAATCCACTGTAGCACATATATTGAGACCTACAAAAGGCACATCGGGCTACCAGTCCCTACAATTTTGCCAAGTTTCGTGCAAATCCATTCAGCCGTTCGGGCTAAAAGTGAGGCCAACCGCCCTATGGAAAACTCAATGTTAAAAACACGTTTTGGGACCCCCCTTTTTTCTCGACCCCCCTGGACGAACCCCCCCCCAATTTTCAGGGGCTGCTCAGAAACAAAATGTGCCATTTTCCTGAAAATTTCAGCCAATTCCGTCCACAAACGCCAAAGTTATTAGACATAGAATTTTCAAAAAACCCATAGAGAAAAAATCCTAACTATATATACCTACTGGCGACCGCCAGTAGGTAATATATATATATATATATATATATATATATATATATATATTTTTTTTTTTTTTTTAAATGTTATTTTTTTTTTTTTACCGCCAAGAAATTATACTCGCACTCCTCCAGGAAATAATTTCAGCAGGTTTAATTTCTCATTGTGCCATTACAGCACACAGCACTTCAACCTACGTGTTTCAATCTCACGATCTTGCTCACGGTTACAAACAATTGTTCTTCTTTACTTTTTATGTTTTATACCAGTCAGTCATATCCGCACTGTTATGGTGCATTATGGGTCTGGTAGTTTTTATTCACACTTCAATTTCCCATTACACAGTTTTCAGTTCTTTTCTTTACACGTAGAGTTCTTTAGTGCATGATTTAAAGTTAAAAAACTCTGGCCCATTTTACAAAGACAAGTATTTGCCATGACTCGATTTGTTCATCCATTTAAGCCGTAGTAATTCACGGAACTAGCTTCTCCACGATTAAGTTGTCTCTTAGTGAGTCGAGTGGCGATTCATTATTCATCAATTTTGGAAAGATATAACTTACAGTGGGAAGGCAACAGTACCAATAAAAGAGAGAGGTGGCAACAGGTTAATGACACTGCAACGTCTGGAATCAAGACTGATAATTCGTTTTAAAACTAAGATCCCATATGGATTGAACGGGGATGAGGAACTTTATGTGCACCTTTGAGTAAATCGACCCTCCGTACTACTATATACAAATCTGGCTAATATCTACCAACAAACAACAGAGAATCTACTAGGATCAATGTAATTGCCATAATCGTGGGCACTAAGACCCCAAACAAGAAAATAAGTATGCAACAAGCGATCACACTAAATTAAGGAAATTTAGTAATGCTAGCATATATTCCCTTAAGTGAATGGTGGGTTCATATATGCAATGATTCCAACAATGGAAAAAATTGATAAATAATGAATCGCCACTCAACTCACTAAGAGACAACTTAATCGTGGAGAAGCTAGTTCCGTGACATCACTGATGACATCTCAAATGACATCACTGATGACATCACTGATGACATCATCCAATGACTTTGTGTTTCTGTAAAGTTGAAATATGTTTTACATATTGAAGAATGAGTGGATGTATGAGTGTCTGGATGAAGGATTAAGTAGGTGCGTGACTGACTGTATGAGTGAGTGAATAAATGTGTCTTACTGAATGCATTGGTTAGTGACTAAACTGTCTGAATGTGTGTATCAGTATGTCTGTTGTTGTCTAAGCCGCTGCATGTGTTGATCAGTAGCTATATGAGTGGCTATAGGGGTTATTGATTGGTTGTTCAAGTATTTGTATGTGAGGGTGAGTGTGTGTGTAGGTGGCTGGGAGGTGTGTGACTCTGTGCATATATGTATGAGCAGTTGATTCACTTGGTATATGGGTTCAAGAGTGCATGTGGAAAGAGCTGGATGGGGTGTTGACTGTCTGCATGGATGTGTTGGTGAGTGAATGGCTATCTCAGTGCTCCATGTCCAAGAAAGTATATATGTAAACACAGTGCATGTGAGAGTTGGCATATCTAAATGACTATACATGAGAGCCTGTGATTGCGTAAGTGACTGTATGGATCAATGTGTACTTGTATCAGTGATTGTAAATAGAGTAAGTATGTGTTAGTATATGTTTGAATAAGTAAGGTTTAGTGTGTATAACTGTGTAGTTGAGGAAACTGGAGTGTGATTGATTCTTTGCATAACAAACTGACTAGGTGTTTGAGTAACTCTGTGGATGAGTGTCAGCGTGTAAGTGTCTGTATAGGTGTATGAGTGGATATGATAGTGTTCTACTGATGAGTGACCGTATGTAATGAGTAATTGTATGGGTGAATGAGTGGATGTGTGTGTGTAGACCTAGAAATCAGTGAGTGCGTATGTAGTTACTGGTATTGGTGTGTCAATAATTTCAGGAATGGTAGTTTGTCTTTAACACTGGGTGTATCAAAGGTTAGATTAGAGTGTGAGGAGGTGCATCGTATTACCACATGGATGACGTCATCAGTGATGTCATTTGAGATGTCATCAGTGATGTCATTTGAGATGTCATCAGTGATGTCATCAGTGTTGTCACTGACCATGTCATGAACAATGTAATATGTGACATCATCAGCAGTGGATTGCGGGCGTGCAAGTTATAGTGAGTCCAACTAACTATAACGTGGGAATTTCAATGGTTTTGTATGAGTAAAATGTTCAGCTAACTATAACTGGTGTGAAACCTATGTTTTTTTCAGTGAATTTCAAAGGTTTTTTAAATGCTAATTCCTAACTATAACGAGTGTGAAACCTATGGTTTTTTCAGTGAATTTCAAAGGTTTTTTAAATGCTAATTCCTAACTATAACGAGTGTGAAACCTATGGTTTTTTCAGTGAATTTCATAGTTTTTTTTAAAGTTAATTCCTTTGTATATCGACTTTGTTACCTACAAAAAATTTTTATTAGCTGTTTTTTATAACTATTAATTATAATTATTATTATTATTTTTTTTATTATTTGTTCACTGTATTTTTCTTTTTTTTTAATCATTTCCTCTTGGTGCGCTCAGGGTGCGCGCACCGGTAAGCTTACCCGTATCATTTTGACTTGGAGCGCTCAGGGTGCGCGCACCGGTAAGCTCTCCTGAGAGCGCAGCGAGAGCGCTATTTCTGCGTTCGTAAAAGAAAATTATGTAAGAAAACTAAATAATAATACAAGACATTCAGTACCACACTTATAAAATCAGTATTTTAGATTTACGTAATGGAAATGATTTTGCAAAACGTCACTCAGGCGCGCCGCGTAAGCGCCCCCGGAAGCGCCTACGTTCGCGCCGCGTAAGCTCCCCCGGAAGCGCTCCGGTGCGCGCAGCGTAAGCCTGTCAAGTAATGTGACCTTAAAATAACACTTTTCATTGGTTGCTAACAGTTTTTTTTACAAAGAATGAAATCCCCACCCATTTCCTTCACTTCTTTCACTTTTGTGACTGCAAGACCTGTCTTTTTCCTGCTTAATCTTTTTTGGATTATCATGGCTGCCAGAGCATCCAGCAGCAGTGATGACTCTGATGGATTCATAGATGAAGAGCCTCCTCAGCCGAAGGTGAAAGAACATTTCATATGGACATTTTTTAATATACCTGAGGGACGTAAAAAAGTAAATGCTCCAAAGGTGTAGTGTAAGATCTGCCATACTGTACTTTCCTGTGGAGACACCACAAGGAAGTACAGTTTTGGTAATTCTACCATGATTCGCCACGTCCAGAGAAGGCATCCTCAGAATTATGCCCGGGAGAGTGTCAGGGTTCTGGCACGAGAGGCTCCAAGAGATGGTGCCTCTACTTCACTGAAGGAGCAACTGCATCGGTGAGGGGGAGACCAGAGCAGCTGATCCCCAATATTCAGCCTATTTTTAATGATGCCTCCATCAAATGCAAGCATTGTGATGCTTTACTTTGTTACGGGGAACAAAGTATCATGATCATTGCTCGAGCATTAGAGAACCACCGCTGCCGTCCCCAGCCCTAATTTTGATTTTTTTTTTGCTCCTGTTGAGCAGTTTGCCATTCCCTGTTTTTGTTTTTGTTGAAAAAAAAGAAAAAAGAAGAAAAAAAAAAGTTCTTTTCAGAACTACCTCCAATTCTCAAAAAAGAGCTGTATTAAAAAAAAATGAAAAAGTGGAGTGCAGTGAGAGAGGAGAGGAAAATGAGTGGGAAAGCAAAGAAGGGGACGACAGGGGAAGGGAAGTGAAGTAGGGGGACTGAAAGAAGGTGAGTGTGGGGAAGGAGAGTGAGGAGAAGGAGAGTGAACATGGGGAATGAGGAAAAGTGAAGATAATGTAGTAAAGGAATGGGGGTGTGGAAGGGTAAGAAAAGAGCAGTGATGTTTAGGAAAGAGTGGAGATACAGACTGGATAAAGACAAGTGAGTGTGAGACAAGGTGAGTAAGGGAGTGAAGAGACAGTGAAAGTGAAAGAAAAAGTGAGAGTAGAAGACTGAGGGCCTCACACTTTTACGCCGCCGGTGCGTCACTTTTTGTGACGCACCAGTGGTGTAAAAAATGCATCTTGTTGAGTCATATTTACAAAGTGACGCATCTAGGTAGATGCGTCACTTTGTAAACCCCTGCGCCACATTATACCTGCGCCAGGTGTAATGTATGCAAAGGGGGCGTATTGACGTAAGGAAGGGTCGTAGAAGTGACGCAGTGAAATCTATGTGATTTCACTGCGTCACTTTTAGGACGCTGTTGCGTCAAAATCTTGCCCCTGCCTCACTGCAAGCGTAAGACTGACGCAGGCCCATTCACATGGGGCTGGCCCCATGTGAAAGGATGCATTGCTGGAGTTGCGTCACTTTTGTGACACACTCCAGCAATGCATTACTTTTGCACTTACAGATACACCAGAAATACTGACGTATCTGTAACTCCTTGCGAGAGTGGAGATACAGACTGGATAAAGACAAGTGAGTGTGAGACAAGGTGAGTAAGGGAGTGAAGAGACAGAGAAAGTGAAAGAAAAAGTGAGAGTAGAAGACTGAAGGCCTCATTTATGAGGCCATACGTCAATTTCACGCCGCCGGAGCGTCACCTTTTGTGACGCACCAGTGGTGTAAAAAATGACCTTGTTGAGTCATATTTACAAAGTGACGCATCTAGGTAGATGCGTCACTTTGTAAACCCCTGCGCCACATTATACCTGCGCCAGGTGTAATGTATGCAAAAGGGGCGTATTGACGCAAGGAAGGGTCGTAGAAATGACGCAGTGAAATCTATGAGATTTCACTGCGCCACTTTTAGGACGCTGTTGCGTCTAAATCTTGCGCCTGCCTCACAGCAGGCATAAGACTGATGCAGGCCCTTTCACATGGGGCTGGCCCCGTGTGAAAGGATGCATTGCTGGAGTTGCGTCACTTTTGTGACACACTCCAGCAATGCTTCACTTTTGCTCTTACAGATACGTCAGAAATACTGACGTATCTGTAACTTCTTGCGAGAGTGGAGATACAGACTGGATAAAGACAAGTGAGTGTGAGATAAGGTGAGTAAGGGAGTGAAGAGACAGAGAAAGTGAAAGAAAAAGTGAGAGTAGAAGACTGAAGGCCTCATTTATGAGGCCATACGTCAATTTCACGCCGCCGGAGCGTCACTTTTTGTGACGCACCAGTGGTGTAAAAAGTGACCTTGTTGAGTCATATTTACAAAGTGACGCATCTAGGTAGATGCGTCACTTTGTAAACCCCTGCGCCACATTATACCTGCGCCAGGTGTAATGTATGCAAAAGGGGCGTATTGACGCAAGGAAGGGTCGTAGAAATGACGCAGTGAAATCTATGAGATTTCACTGCTCCACTTTTAGGACTCCGTTGCGACAAAATCTTGCGCCTGACTCACAGCAGGCGTAAGACTGACGCAGGCCCTTTCACATGGGGCTGGCCCCATGTGAAAGGATGCATTGCTGGAGTTGCGTCACTTTTGTGACACACTCCAGCAATGCATCACTTTTGTGCTTACAGATACGTTAGAAATACTGACGTATCTATAACTCCTTGCAAGAGTGGAGATACAGACTGGATAAAGGCAAGTGAGTGTGAGACAAGGTGAGTAAGGGAGTGAGGAGACAGAGAAAGTGAAAGAAAAAGTGAGAGTAGAAGACTGAAGGCCTCATTTATGAGGCCATGCGTCACTTTTACGCCGGCGCTGCGTCACTTTTTATGACGCACCAGTGGTGTAAAAAATGCACCTTGTTGAGGCTAACAGAGAGAGAATGAGGTAAGAGGAGTGTAGAAGTAAGAGGACAGAGGGAGTAAGAGAAGGAATTAGTGAAGTGGAGTAAGGACAGTAAGGGAAGGGAAAACAGTGAAAGACCAAAGGATGGGAAGAGAGAGGAAGAAAAGAATAATGGCATAGATTCTTTCTCATTTCAGACCCATATTCTTGTATCTAACCGATTAAAATTGTTCCCACACAAATTCAAAATCAAACTGCACATTTTAATTGGTTGTACATTTCAAGACTTTGAAACTCACATAACATTCACCCATCCCCCCAGTGCTCATTCACCAAGTAACCATGGTAACTCCCTCTTAAACCAGCACACAGTTCACAAGTTCATCATACTATGTTGCAAAAAAATCCATCAAGGCTGTTTGACCTCTCAATCTGGTAGCTAATGAAATGCAATGTTTCTTTAAATTACTTTTTCTCAACCATTGAAATGACTGCTTACAAAAAAAAAAGCATGCAGCCTAATTTTCAGTGGAGATTTTTAAGAAAGCACCAATCATTTCTGGTTTTTCAACTGCACTGATTCCCAACCACTTTTTTTCATAATCCAACTGCCATTTCATTTCCACAATTCATCTGACTAGAAGCACATCTGCCTTCAACATGCAAAAAGTCAGGTTTGTGGGTCATAGCTATGTCCACTGGAGTGAAAAATACGCAGCTAACAGAGGTATATACAACCTTGATTTACCAAATGTGGACATTGTATGGATTGGACAGAGAGGATTGAGAAGTCACCAATTGATACCATTGGTAAAATCCTTTATGCATTTACCACACCTTGACCTTATAATTGTGCACTGTGGTGGCAATGACCTGGGCAGTTTGACTGGGGTAGGTCTGGAAATGCTTTTAAAGGACATCTTTGGGCAACTGATGTCACTTTTTCCAAAAACTGCCTTGGTATTTTCTAATATATGCCAAAGGTAAAAATGGAACAGGTCCAACCAATTTTGTCTACAGATTGAGAAAGCAAGGAAACATGTGAATAAATCTGTTTCTGCTTTCCTCAGAGACTATGGTATGGGTTCCATTTACCACAACAACTTGCGTTACAACATGCAAGACATCTATAGGAGAGATGGTGTGCATTTTACAGATGAGGGGAATAGAGTTTTCCTCTTGAATATAAGACTCTGCATTGGTACCTACTTGTAGGTACAAAAAACACCCACCTAACACAACAGCTCTTTTCAGAGCTACCCTACCTCTAAGCACTCTAAATAATTTTTTTACTATAATTTTTTACACTGTTTTTCCCTGCGGTGCGCTCAGGGGGAGCGTACCGGAGCGCGCACCTGGGAACGCACCCAGCGCTTACCCCGCAAAAATTTTACAAAAAAATGTTTTTGCCCTTCAGGGTCCTTCTAGGCCCCCCTCAGAAAACCTAGGGGGTCAGGATGTGTCTACTCTGCCCCCTTTTAATTATATCCCCCTTTCTTTTTCACCTCTTGCTCCTCGATTCTACCGAGACACAAGATGGCGGACTCTCCGGACTGTTTAGAATGTTGACAGACACCCGACAGCCAATCAGCTTTCCGCTCGCGCACTCCCGTAGCGCGCCAAGTGCGCTCCCCGGTACGTGTACCGGTGAGCGCTCGGAGCGCGCCTATAGATATATACGTGTTTTTGAAGTTAATTTTCAAAAAAAACACTGGAGCATTTTTTACCAAATATAGCAAAGGCACATCTGTGTACCAGTCCCTACAATTTTGCCAAGTTTGGCGTAATTCCGTTCAGCGGTTCGGGCTGTAGACTTGTCAGACCGTCCTATGGAAATTAACATGGGGAAAACACGTTTTGGGACCCCCCTTTTTTCTCAGCCCCCACTTCACGAATCCCCCCAAAAGTTCCAGGGAAGGAGCGGAGCGGAGCTGGCCAAAATTTTGGAAAATTACACACAAATTCCTCAACCGGCGCCAGAGTTATTCCCAATAGAATGTTGCGGATTTCCTATGGTAGCCAATCCTAACTATAACTACCTACTGGCGACCGCCAGTAGGTAATAAATATATATATATATATATATATATATATTTATATATGTAATATAATATATTATATATATTTATATATATTTTTCACTGAAAAAACCATAGGTTTTAGGCACGTTATAGTTAGGAATTAGCATTTAAAAAACCTTGGGAATTCACTAAGGGGACGTTTTAGTTAGTTGAACATTTGACTCATATAAAACCAGGGAAATTTGCCTGTTATAGTTAGTTAAGCAAACTGTAACTTGCGCGCCCACAATGCACTGCTGATGATGTGACATATTACATCACTCATGACATGGTTAGTGACATCACTGATGACATCACAGATGACATCTCAGATGACATCACTCATGACATCACTCATTACATCATCCAGTAAATGTGTGTTTCTATAAAGGTTAAATATGTTTTACATATATATATATGCCAAGGTATATTGAAGAACTAATGAATTTACTGTTACGATTCTGACCTTTGAAGGAAACAGGGAGGGAGCACACTCCTGACCTCTCAGCCGGGTCGCCCCTTCGCATTCTGGTAAATGCAGTTCATAAGATTCAGGACAAAGTTCGTAGGTATTACACCAAGGTTGGTGCACGCAGGTGCTTAGTATAAGGTGTCTCTAGACACGAGACATGGCTCGTGTTTCTGGATAATATCCTTCATCAGTAGAGATCAATCTGGGGTGGCTAAGAGGCTGCCAAACAATCCAGGCTTCGTTGCCTCTAGGGCTCGATTCTGACCTTTATCCAGTACTCCACAGGATTCGAGTGATGCAATAAGATATCCACCTCTTGATATCCCCAACTCCTGCAATTACTGCATGGAGGATTAGAGCGACCAAGTGAGGGAAGGGTAGGGAGGGAACAGCAGGAATTAGAATCTGAAATACAAATAACACCACAACGAAATACACTGGCATGCCACACTACTCTCATATAGTCTCGCTAGATAGGTCGCTACCTTGATCTTGCAACACAACCCTCCAGACTTCCTCTTCTCTCCTGTTAAGGCGGTATTCCATCGTACTGGAATGTACTACAACAATAAAACACATATATTAACTCCCCATCAAAAGACACCTAGTGGAAATTCAGATCCCTTTGGAAAGACACCTACCTAGATGAGTAAGAAGGGTTGATATAAATGTGTGATATGCAATATCCTATGCCACAGGATGTTGCAGAGGAAAACCAATGTCTCGCAGGAAAACAACTACCCAGCAGTCAATAGTCTATTCTGCTAATCGAGGATTCCATGTCTTTTTGGTTTGACACACCAGTTAGTGCTATTCCCAAATGAACATGAAGTGAGGACTAGGAAACCAGAAAGAAAGCTCGAAGGCAGTTCACTGAGGGTGCAGGCCCCTGCTCCTAATACAATGTCCGGTAGGAGCAGTATTCACTATAAAGACATGCTTACCACTTCTGCGTGGTTCAAGCACATAAATGAAACAAATCAAAGATAAGGCGTCTGAGCGATTAATGGCTCCTTCTTCGGAGCTCTGATCAAACGCAGTACCAAATGCCAAAGTTTAATGAAATGCTAGCGCTAACTGGCGCTCAGGCCTCGGAGCTCTACGAAAGCAAATAATTCAAAATATCACGGAGCGTAGAATACTTATATCACTTCTCATATCGCAGCTGAGAGGAGCTGAAATCAGGAACAGATTGCTTCGGTTGCCTTCACCGGGGTAAGCAATCCTCTTGGGGTGGAGACGAACAGACAGGGGGTGTCTCGTCCTACAGAGGCACAGCGAAAACAGGAGACTTTGCGTCCGCGACTTCTCCTCTGGAAACGGGAAGTTGGCGACGGGTTTGCAAATTGGGAATTATGCACGTCTCCTCGTGCGCATCACGTTTTTTTAAAGACGTGATTCCGCCCCTTTTTTAGGATGCCTTCTGGGGGTTGTATGCCAGGCAGGCGCGATGCCCGTGAATCCTGACAGTAGGTCCCCTTGTCAAGAGCCTCCTAGAACCCGGCTTATTTGGATGTTTGCGGTTGAAAGTGAGAACTGCATCCGGGGCATGCACATTGGCGCAAGGTTCCCAGGAATCATGCTCTGAGGTGTTGCCTTTCCAGGACACCAGGTACCCTCTCCTGTATCAGGAATCCAAAATACTCTTTACTTTGTAACTCCTGCCCATCTTTCGTAGCCATCGAGGGGAACGGTCTCTTCTTTGCCCCCGTCACGGGTTTCTGGAGACTGCAATGAAGCACTGGATGGATTCTGAGAGAGCCAGGTAACCTCAGCTTGTGAGCCACAGGATTGATCCTCTTCACCACCGGGTAAGGGCCTATGAATTTCGTATGGAACACACTACGATTTTTAAATCCGAGGTTTTTCGTAGACAACCACACCATGTCCCCCACCTCATACTGTGGGCCCTGAACCCAATGCTGGTCTTCCCAATTTTATATACCAACTTGGCCTTCAGCAGCTGTCTCCTCACCTTCTTGTGCCCCTCGTGCAATGACCTGATATGGGCAATTATTGAGGGCTGGTTAGCTATGTCGTCCGGCAGGTCAAAGGGCAAGATCCTTGTGTAAAAGCCGTTGGTAGCTGCAAATGGGGAAACTCCAATTGAACTATGTGGAGCGTTGTTATATGCCAATTCGGCCATCCATATCATAGAAACCCAGGATTCTTGTGCTTCTTTGGCGTAACATATTAAGTATTTTTTCAAAGTCTGGTTTAGCCTCTCGGTTTGCCCATCCATTTGGGGATGAAGGCTAGTAGACACTGCAGACTCGATATGCAAGGAGCGGCACCACATCCTCCAGAAACCCGCTATAAATTGAGGGCCTCTATCGGATACGATGACTTTGGGAGTGCCATGGATCCTAACAAAGTTTTGAAGTATCAACTGAGCGGTTTGGCCAGCTGTGGGCAGGTTCTTGCACTGAACAAAATGTCCCATTTTGGTTAGGCTGTCCACCACCATGAGAATGGCGGAATATCCCTAATCCACCGGGAGCCCTGTGACAAAGTTCAGACTGATGTGTTGCCATGGTGAATGAGGCATGGGCATGGGAATGAGCTTTTCTTTCTTCTTTGATGTGTCTGATTTGCCTCTAGCACATTCGTTACATCTAGAGACTCAAATCTTTACGTCTTGCACCAAAGAAGCCCACCAAAAATACCTTTGCACCAAGAGTGTGGTTTTTCTTGTGCCAGGGAGTCCTGCTAATGGCGAGTCATGGCACCATGCAAAAGCCTTTTTCCTTAGGGCCATTGTGGGAAGGAATAGTCTATTGAGCTGAAAAGGCAATCACTGCCTGATGTTTCTTTCTGGTTTGGCTTCAGCCACTTGCTCCACTCTTCTGGGCTCCTGTTTTTTCCTATGTCATCCAAGTAATATTCGGCTTTAAGTGCACATAACACATTGGAAGGGGGTATGATGGCCTATTCCGGGACCGCTGTTTCCTCGTCCTTTGTCATCAGCCAGGACAGGGAATCAGCTTTACGATTGTCAGCCCCCGGTCGGAACGTGATGACAAAGTCATATTCCTCAAAAAAGAGCATCCACCTCATTTGTCTCGGACAGAGATGTCTATCTGTTTTTAGATATTGCAGATTCTGATGATCGGAGTATACTGTGATCGGATACCTGGCTCCTCACAAGTATGGAGGCCATTCCTGGAAAGCCTTCTCTATTTATAACAGCTCCTTCTCAGCAATATTGTAGTTCCTTTCGGCCGGGAGGAGTTTTTTGGAGAGGTAGGCTACGGGATGTAACTGCCCGGTGTTTTTATCCAGTTGTGACAGGATAGCTCCTGTTACCTCATCCGATGCGTCCGTAATATGTGGGGGGTGTCAAATTGGGGATGTCGTAGCACTGGCGCCGAGGTGCAGGCTTTTTTCAGATACACAAAGGCTGTCTCCACTTCCTGGGTCCATCCAAAAGGTTAATCACTTCCTAAGCAACCTGGTTATTGGAAGAGCCTAAAAATCCTTGTATGAATCGCCTGTAGTAGTTGGCAAAACCAAGGAAGCATTGCACTTCCCGAACATTGTGTGGAACAGGTCAGTCCTGTACTGCCTGGATCTTTCCCTCAGCCATACCCAGACCTTCGGGACGGAGCATCGCCCCCAAAAACTCAACCTCATGCACTCCAAACTCACACTTGCTCAGTTTGCAATATAAGTGGTGCTTCCTCAAAGATCTCAGGACCTGTTTAACATGTTCTATATGGCTGCTCTCTGATGCTGAATATATCAATATGCCATCTATGTAGATTACAACAGAGCAGTCTACATAGTCCTTCAGTATGTAATTTAGGAAGTACTGGAATGCCACCGGGGCATTACACAGCCCAAACGGCATCACAGTATATTCACAAAGACCATAGCGCGTCTTAAAGGCTGTCTTCCACTCATCCCCCTCACGTATGCGTACAAGGTGATATTCACCCCTATGATATAGTCTTGTGTATATCTTTGTCTCACGTACGTGGTCCAACAAGACAGGAATGAGGGGCAGTGGATATTGATAGCGAACTGTGTTTTTGTTTAGCATTCGATAGTCACAACAAGCCCTCAATTCCCCATTGGCTTTGGCTACAAAAAAAAGAGGGGACGCAGCTGGAGAACGGGAAGGCCTGATAAACCTGACGTCAAGGAAATTATCCAAATACTCCCTCAAGTGTTTGGTCTCTGGGTCTGAGAGCTCGTAGACCCTACAAGCTGGTACAGCCGCTACATCCACCAGGTTGATTTGGCAGTCATAGGACCTGTGTGATGGGAGCTTCTCTGCCTGGGATTTGCTAAACACGTCTGCATACTGAGAGTATTCTCAAGGCAACTTTACTTCCTTTTCTGCAGCTGTGGCCTTCAAAAACGAGCGGGCCAGCAAAGCCGCAAAGGATCCCAACTCTGGAAACAGGTGCTCTTGACATTCATCGGAGAGGAACTGTACCGTCTTATCTCTCCAATCAATGCTAGGATTATGAAGGCTGAACCAAGGCATCCCCTGAATTACCTCATACTGTGGTGCTTCAATTATATTCAGAGCCAGGGTTTCCACATGTTGTCTCCCCCTGGTCCTAACAGATAGCCTTATTTTTTCTGTTTGCTCAATGAGTAGTCCTGGGGTAAGGGGTTTGCCATCCACCACCAACACCTCCTCTGGGATGTCTCGTGGTACTCTACTTATGGCCAGCTGTTTCACTAATCCACTGTCTATGAAGTTTCCCATGGCCCGTGGGTCTAGCATGGCCTTGACCTGGAACAGGTGTTGACCAAATTCCAGACACATGTTAAGCACAATGTGGGATTCAGTGTATTTCAGTTGGGCAGTAGCCAGAGAAGGGATTCTCCATTCCTTGTTCCCTGTCGACTCTGGCATGACCGACGACACACTACTGGGTTCAGAACTCGTGGTGGATAGTAGGGACTTCCTAGTCCTGTAGGCACCTCCTGTTCTTTTGGGTTTTGCGGGACATTCCCGGACGTAATGCCCTTTTTTCCCACAATACATGCAAAGCCCCAGAGAGCGTCTGCTCTCTCTCTCAAGGTGAGACAGATGGGGCACGTATTGCTCCCACCTCCATGGGTTCAGAAGCGGCTTGGTTTCCATTTGCCTCTTTCCTAGGGCTTTTGTCCGGTCGACAGCCAGACCTCTCCCCTCTGTACCTCTCCCCGCCTCTATCTGCTATGCATCCATCTAGCCATAGCGCAAGGCTGATAAGATCCGTACAAGAGCGGGGATGGGGGTCTATTCTGGCTATGACATCTTTAAGTTCATTGCATAGGCCTTGGTAAAAAAAGAAATATCCTCTTCTCTTCCGGCCAAGCTGCCTCAGCCACTAACCTATTGAAAGAAGTGAAATAGGTCACTAAATCGTTCCTCCTTTGCCTCAATTCCAGGAGTTCCTCGTCTGCACTGAGGGTCGTGGTTCTCCTATCAAAAACCCCTTCCAAGGCCGCCCTGAAATTGCCCCAATCTGATAAGATAGGGTCATTGTTTCACACCAAAGGCACCGCCCAGTTGGCCGCATCTCCTACCAGATAGGATATCGCAAAGGCCACCCGTGAATGATTGTTCGGGAACGAAGACAGTTTGCAAGAAAAATGCATCAAGATTTGTGTCAAGATCACCTGGATCTTCTGAGGGTCCCCTGCATATCTCTCTGGGTTAGCTAACGGAATAGGAGGAGGTACTGTGATGTGTATGGGAGGTGTTCCAGGACCGATATTGAAAGGGTTTCTAGTCATCCTTTCTACCTTTTCTCGTAATGATGCAGTTTCTACCTTAGAGGCCACCAGTTCCTGTTGAATTGCGGCTAGAGCCTGTAAGACCTCCTCCATGGTGTACCCTTATTGCAGCCCCAGAACTTGGAGGAGTATAATTTCGTGGGTGCGTAATTCACTTACGATTCCGTCCTTTATTCGGTACTCCTCAGGATTCGAGCGATGCAATAAGATATCCACCTCTTGATATCCCCAACTCCTGCAATTATTGCATGGAGGATTAGAGCGATCAAGTGAGGGAAGCGTAGGGAGGGAACAGCGGGGATTAGAATCTGAAATACAAATAACACCACAATGAAATACACTGGCATGCCACATTACTCTCATATAGTTTCACTAGATAGGTCGCTGCCTTGATCTTGCAACACCACCCTTCAGACTTCCTCTTCTCTCCTGTTAAGGCGGTATTCCATCATAACGTAATGTACTACAGCAATAAAACACATATATTAACTCCCCATCAAAAGACACCTAGTGGAATTTCAGATCCCTTTGGTAAGACACCTACCAGGATGAGTAAGAGGGGTTGATAAAAATGTGTGCTATACAATATCTTATGCCACAAGTTGTTGAAGAGGAAAATCAATGTTTCACAGGAAAACAAATACCCAGCAGTCAATAGTCTCTACTGCTAATCGAGGATTCCATGTCTTTTTGGGTATCACACACCAGTGAGTGCTATTCCCAACTGAACATGTAGTGAGGGCTAGCAAACCAGAAAGAAAGCTCGAAGGCAGTTCACTGAGCGTGCAGGCCGCCGCTCATAATACAATGTCTCGTAGGAGCAGTACTCACTATAAAGACATCCTTACCGCTTCTGCGCAGTTCAAACACATAACTGAAACAAATCAAAGATAAGGCGTCTGAGCCGTTAATGGCTCAGATTCAAACGCAGTAACAAAAGGCAAAGTTAATGAAATGTCAGAGCTAACTGCCGCTCCGGTCTTGGAGCTCTATATGAAAGCAAATAATTCAAAATGTCACGGAGCATAGATTACTTATCTTGCTTCTCATGTCTCTGTTGAGAGGAGCAGAAATCAGGAACAGATTGCTTTGGTTGCCTTCACCGGGGTAAGCAATCCTCTTGAGGTGGGGACAAACAGGCAGTGTGTGTCTCGTCCTACCGAGACACAGCGAAAACAGGAGACTTTGCATCCGTGACTTCTCCTCTGTAAACAGGAAGTTGGTGACAGACTCGCAAGTTGGGAATTACGCACGTCTCCTTGTGCCCGTCGCGTCCTTTTAAGGACACAACTCCGCCCTTTTTTTAGGATGCCTTCTGGGGGTTGTATGCCAGGCAGGCGCGATGCCCTTGAATCCTGACATTTACATGTGCCTAAAGGAAATATTTTGTATTGGAGTGACTGACTGTTTAAGTAAGTGATTGAACGTGTCTTACTGAATGCATGGGTTAGTGATTAAACTGTGTAAAAGTCTGTATTAGTTTCTCCGTTGATGTGTACGCAACTGCATGAATTGCTGAATAGCTACATGAGTGTCTGTCTAGGTTATTGATTTGTAGTCTGAGTATCTCTATGGGTCCCTGAGTGTCTGTGTGGGTGGGTGCGTGGGAGGGTGTATGAGTCTGTGCATAGATGTCTGAGTGGGTGATTCAGTGGTTGTATGGATTAAAAAGTGCATCTGCAAAGGGCTGTATGGGTGAGTTAGTGTGTCTATGGGTGTGTTGGTGAGTGAATAAATGTCTCGGTGGTATATCTGTGACTAACTGCATATGTTGTAGGCAGTAGATGTGAGAGTTGGAGTATATTAATGACTATACATGAGAGTAAATTATTTTAAGGGTGTGTGTATAAATAAGTGTCTGCTTCTATCAGTGATTGTATAAGACAGTAAAAATGTGTTAGTATCTGTATAAATAAGTGATGTGGTATGTCTAAAAATAATGACGTTGGTGTGTATAACTGTATACATGACTAAATGGGTATGTGATTGATTCTTTACATGACTGACTAGGTGTGTAAGTAACTCTATGGATGAGTGGGGGAGTGTAACTGTATGAGTGCATATTATAGTCCAGTATTGATGAGTAACTACAAGTATGAGTGACTGGATGTGTGAGTAGACATAGGAAATAGTGAGTGCTATGTAGTATATGGCATTCTTCTGGATATGGTTTCAAAAATAGTAGTCAGCATTTTAGAATGGGTGTATCAAAGTTTACATTAGCACATCAGTATGTGTATCAGACTGTCACGTGCATGATGGAATGAGTGATGTCATCAGTGATGTCATCAGTGATGTCACTGACCATGTTATGAGTGATGTAATATGTGACATCATCAGCAATGCATTATCGGCGTGCAAGTTATAGTTAGTTCAACTAACTATAACAGGCGAATTTCTCTGGTTTCATATGAGTAAAATGTTCAACTAACTATAACGTGCCTAAAACCTTTGGTTTTCTTCAGTGAATTTCTAAGGTTTTTTAAATGTTAATTTCATATTGTAATTTTTCTAAAACCTATATTTTTTGCAAATATATTTTTTAATATGTTAGAACTCTATTATACTTCTTTTTTTTTACTTAAAAAATTATGTAATGTTTTATATCTTCTCCCAAAAATATGTATATATTTTTTAGTTTTTAGTCAAAAACTGCACTCCAAGCGTACTAAGCTCCATCACCACGCAAATCCTATCCGCCATATTGCTAAACTCGTAAATGATGCGCATTTTGCATCCAACGACTTCGTGGCACCGCATCCCGCCTCACGCCATATTCGCATGAAGTCACCCCAGCTGCTACTTTGGTATCCGACGGGTACACAGTACCAAGCCACGCGTTACGTCATGTACGTATGGGATCGCACCCACTGCGTGTTGCATATGCAAAAAGTACACACTGCCAGGCCCTGTGTTACGTCACTGACGTATAGTGTCACGCCGGGTATGCCATTCCCTTGTTTTGCTCTCAAAAGTATATCTAAATAACTTTAAACAGTATATGAGAGCAATCGATAATCTAAAATATTTCAAACATTTATATATTTCTAACTGTAATGAATTTACATTATGATAAATATATTTTTTCAAAATCGCGTTGGGTGCGGCCTCCTTGCGCGCTCGGTACTCGATTGCCATGTGACCTTAAAAAAAGCATTTGATTGCCCATTGTAACAGTTGGTCTACCCCACCCGTTTTACTCATTATCTCTACAGCGTTTGATGAGAGACAACTCTTCTGCTTAGAGAGCTCTTATGAAAGTTTTTTTTGCTGTGTACACGTATCTTATACTACACACAACATGCAATGATCATCTTAATCAATATTCATGGTCTGTACATTAGCCTTCCACGTGTGATTGCCATGCATCTCAAACGTTCCATTAAAAAACAAATATGTGTTACACCATGCCCCTCATGTGTGTGTGTGTGTGTGCACATTATTGTGCTCCCTTAAAACCTGGGTATTCATGGCTCTGAGAAGTATCAGGAGCATGGGCAGAGTGCACATCCTACATCACATGTGACAAACAGTAAACAGCAATGTGTAGATTTATTTTGCTGAACGCTCTGTTGTCAGGCTTTACCAATATACTAATGTGTTACATTTGATACTTTCAGATTCTATTTTGACATGTATTCCATGACTGTAATGAGTGTTATCACTGTGTATGACATAGCCTCACTGCTGATCCTCCCTCCATCCGACCACATTCACATGTGTACGCTTTGCGATAGCAAAACTTTCAATAAAACCGCACACCATTAACATGCATGTCTGCGCATATCCACAACCTTGACAACGACATGTAATGTTCACCATTCAATATTTTCAAATACCATCTCATTAACAATAGTTTCCGCCCTCCCGACACATGCTACACTGACGTAAATTGCACACTCTGTGAGGTCAATACTACAAAAGAAAAACACATAAATACACTTCCTGGCCAGACAGGAACTGAACAACGCCCAGGTCCCCGTAATAATTATTCACACCCCTACGCTGGCCTGGTGCACGCAAGCCCAGCCCACTTTGCACACGTATAAATAGGATAACCACAACGATGCACGTCCCTCTTCTTCCACACTGCCTAAGGTGATATGGCCGCATCCATCGCGCATATCACAATGCGCAATAAAAAAAACGGGATAAAGGGATTCATGAGGTGTACACCATCAGGCAGTCAACACTGGCTCTAAATTATGAGCCCTACTGCCCGTCGTCTACGAAAGGGATCCATGAGGTGTACACCACCCTGCAATCATCACTCCACCTGAACTGTGAGCACTGCTGCCAGTAGTGTTTGCTCATACAACAATGACAGCAGGTAAGCAGAGCGGCCTGGGTGCACAGGGCCTCCAATTGAGTGTGGTGCGGCAGGACGGGTGGGGTGCATCACACTGGCTGCGCAGGTGCTAACAAATGATATTTGCTGTGTGTAATGATGTGATCTCTGACCTGAATCAGTCTCATCTCTGTCTCATTTTAAAGACCTGCTTTACCGAACTATAGACCTGAGCCAGCGGGCAACGCTGCCCTACAGACACCTCTTGAATGTGATGCTGCGGGAGGGGTGGAGTGCATCACCCTGAGTGCGCATGTGTGAAAAAGCGATGTTGCTGTGCGTAGTGATGTGATCTCTGACCTTATTCAGTCACTTCTGTCTCATTAAGGACCTGCTGTACCATACTGTAGGCCTGAGCCAGCGGGCCGCGCTGCCCTACAGACACATGGTGTTTGCTTTTAGGGCACTGTAGTGAGCTCGTTACTGAGTGTACATGCACACAGGCTTTCGCCACTGCATTACACACGGACAGTATGCTTCTAGCATGCGCTCTGTTCCTTTCTATATAAACCTTCATATAACGTATTATTATTTAACCTTGTGAATTCTCGAACACTCCAACTCCTCTTTGTACCATGATTACTATTAACAGTTGGTAGATCGTACTTCAAAAACTAAGGATGCACTCATCTCCAGTTTTCTATCAAGCTAGAAATAAACCTTCATTTACCTCCAGACATTTCCACCATTAAATTATTCCTCCCTTTTCAGACATTCAATTGATTGCCTCAAGAAGGGTGGAGCGGGAGCTGACCCCGCAATGATGCCCTGGGCATACTGACACCTTCCATCGTGGTATCAAGACACTTTCCCCGACCGGAGCCCTGGTCTACCGTACAATCCTACCCCGGATTTGGAGCTTGCACCAACACATCGTGGGACACACCGGTGGTGGCAGGTGAGCAGTGAAGCCTCGGAGTGCAAGACCTACAATTGAGCATGGTAAAGGGAAGGGGCTGTGGTGCAGCACCCTGGGTGCACAGGTGCATGCAAGCGATGTTCCCGTACCTAATAATGTAGGACTATATTATCAAAGAACGGCGATACAATTATTGCCGCTTTAGCAGCAGGAAACTGCTGCTAAAGCGATCATAATGGGCTTGATAATGTGCCCTTGTGAATTCCCATTGAAGCCTAGGTTCACACCAGAACCTGGGATTCTATGGGAATTTACGAAGGGCATATTATCAACCCATTATCGCCGCTTTAGCTGCAGTTTCCTTTTACTAAAGCGGTAATATTGTTATTGCTGTTCCTTGATAATATGGCCCCTAATCTAGGCCTCATGTGTTTCATTTTAAGGAATTGCTCAACCACACTCTTTCTCGTGCACTCCAGCATCCTAGACAAATGGGTGAAGGGAACACTAAGGGCTGGGTGCAGCAGACCGACGCTTTGTCTCCTCTTCCCTCTCTTCTTTTGACTCTCCCTCCCTTTTTCCCTTCCACCTACTCCCCTCCCTTCCATTCTCACTATCATCCTTTCATTCGGACTACCTTTCTTTACCTCTTCCACATCGCACACATACTCATGTTTCATTTTTGTCTTGCCAGTTTCCTATGCTGCTTCCACTGGAGTCCAACCCATGTTTTTTATATTTACTTGCATTTTAATAAAGGTTACTTTTTTTTCAAATAAATAACTGAGTGTATAGGTCTTCTTTTTCTGACAACACTTGTCTATTATTTATTGTGAAAATCATCTGTTTATAGGATATTTTATGGGCAATCTTTTCTACTATCACAGTGCACCAACCAAACATAATTTAACTGACTAATAGACAAATGAAGCCTGGGTAATTCTACAACTGCAAGAGTTTAATGAGTGTTTCACTTTATAACACCATAAGTACTGCCTGTGTGACTACCGAACAAATAAGGCACTGCCTAGGACCACCGAGGCTTCAGGGACTGCCGAGCCCCACCCTGCATATTTAAATAAAGCCTCATAGTGTGGCGATCCCCACACTTCAGTTTGCCTCGAACCCCCAAACAATTAGTAAACAATACCCGGGAAGGTGGCGGTCCCATAGGCTGCAAAACGTTACCTACCAGGGGCCTCATTTAAAAGAACGTGTGAGACCCCGCTTTTTTTTTTCTCTACATTTTTACCATCTATTAAAGCGATACGAGGTTTTTCTTCTCTCGCTTCAAGTAGTCAAACAAGTATTTGCTGTCACAGGGTGGAAGACATGCACCAGCCCTCTAATAGCAAACACAAATGTTCCGCGAATGCACACCCCGGGACATTGTATGAGCTGCACCTGACATATTGCCCTCCCTAGGACCATGATGCATTTGTTAGTATAAACGCATACTAACAATACTTATACACATGTAGTACAGCGAACAGAATGTAGTGAAGAAGCAGAGGAAGCACAAAATCTAAAAATATAAATCCTACCAGAAGTCGATTGACATAGTTCAATTAGTCGATGACCCTGGAATGAGTAGAAACAGCTACATGAAGAAAACAGGACTTCAGCACAACGCAAGCAATTTTGAAATATTGGTGAGTGGTGTTTTCTTTTTACCTTCTCCCGTTCATCGCCAAATTTATGTAGTGAAGAAGCAGACAGCAGTGGATCCAATAAATAGATTTATTACAGAAAAACAAAACACCTGAATCAGCCAACAACAGGAGCAGACAGCAAGGCAACCGTGTTCTCCAGCACCGTGTACAAACCCTGCAAGGTTCCCCGCATGAAAGCCCTACATTCTAACATTACATACTTAAATTCTAGTAGAATTACATACTAACATTCTACTATAACTTACATTGGAATACTACACAGAGCACATGACTTTACAGCAATGAGCTCATGGTTTCATCCACGAGTTTTGAGACCAGTAGGGGTATGTATTTCGCTTCTCACTCCCTATATTGTATAAACGCAAACTAACACTACTTCCACAGGTATGGTACAGCGCCCAGAGCACATTACTTTACAGCAATGAGCTCACAATTTAGGATCATGGTTTAATCCCCGAGTCTCCACACCAGTACAGGTGAGTAGTTTGTTTCCCACTCCCTATATACTATAAACGCAGCGTAACACTACTTACACACTTATACTACAGTGGCTAGTATCCTAAAGCGCCCAGAGCCCATCACTTTACAGGAATCAGCTCAGTTTGATCCCCGAGTCTTCACACCGGTAGGCTGAGTACTTCGCTTCACACTTCCAGTATAGTATAAACCCACGGTACCGTTCAGAAGTTCACTTGCCACTCCCTGTATGGTATAAACGCCTACTAACACTACTTGCACATGTATACTACAGCGCCCAGAGCCCATCCTTTCACAGCAATCACCTTGGTTTCATCCCCAAGTCTTCACAGCGGTAGGCGTAACTACTTTGCCTCCCGCTTCCGGTATACTATCAACACACAGTAGCGGTCAGTAGTTCGCTTCACACTCCCTGTAGATATAAACGCATACTAACACTACTTGCACACGTATGCTACAAAGACCAGACCACATCACTTTACAGCAATGAGCTCACGGTTTAGGCTCTCGGTTTCATACCTGAGTGTAGCAGCATCTCATCTCAGCAGAATGTCACTCTGAACAACACCACACTTTCAGACCGGTAACAGTGACTAGATCGCTTCGCACTCCCCCACAAAGCTTACAGTGCTCCTACCCTCCTTTCCTACTTTTTTCGCCCTTTTTTCCCTTTACTTGCTTCAACGAAATCACAAAATGGTGGCCAACACTTCCTAGTTGCAACACCATCACAGCCAATAAGCAGCAAGCTCCTGCTTATAATGCCTCAGCCAATCAGATGGCAGAATTTCCAATTATCGATATCTGTAAATTTCAATATTTCTCAAAAACTACTGAATGGATTTACAACAAATAAACAAAAGCGAGCTTTCTACACCAAGACCCTTCTCCATGCCAAATTTGGGCTAATTCCTTTCACCCATTCGACTTCTAGCCTTGTCTAAACTTTCCTATGGAAAATACCATGGAGAAAACACGTTTCGGGATCCCCCCTTTTATCTCGGCCCCTCTCTTGATGAATCACCCCCAACCTTTCAACATAGGAGATGATATAAAAAAAAATTGTTTTCAAAATTTCATGAAGATTCATCAAATGACACCAAAGTTATAAGCAAAACAAAAAATGTTCTTCCTATGGAAACTCGGTCCCTTCTCTATAACTACCTACTGGCGACCGCCAGTAAGTAATAAAGAACAAATTAGAATAGTTCCTTGATTTTTTAGCTTTTAAAATTTCTCTCTATTACTGTCTTTCTAATGTTCCATATAAACAATTTTCATTAATATTCAAGTACACATAGAAGTCAGAAACGCAACGTATTCTATCAGCACACTTTCTAAAACATTCTACAACACGTGGAGGTTAAAAGTTCATAATTTTTTTTAAAGCTAACGATATTTTTTTGCAACATTTTCTCGATCATTTAACGACACTTGCAGGTTAAAAGTTCATGATTGTTTCAAGTTTGAACACTGTATTCCAAATGCAAGTAGCAGATGTGGTTGACTTGATCAAATGTTATCCTATAATATGTACTCCACGTTCAAACTGCTTTTTCCTAACCAATCACAAATATGCTTTTCCACAAAACGAATGTGCACGCTAATTTAAAAAAACAATGCTTTTCATCTCCAATCAGGTCCGATTTGTTTACATAAAGAAACTATTTCCCATCTTTAAACATAATTCTTATTCTATGAAGGAACTGCATGAGCTACAGACATCTTTCCATACCTTCTAGCCATACCTTCAAAATGCTAGTGTGGATCGTAGGACATAGCTATGTTTTCTGGTGCAAGAGGTATGCAGAACAAAGACATATTGACTTAGACCTAGGTTTACAAAATGTGCACATTAAATGGTTTGCGCAGAGAGGATTGAAGTAGCACCAATTGCTACCTTTGGTTAAAACCTCCATGCATCTTCCACACCCTGACCTCATGATAGTGCATTGTGGTGGAAATGACCTAGGCACAATGACTGGGGTAGGTTTGGAATTGCTTATGAAGGACACCTTTGAACAATTGATGTTACTTTTCCCTCAAACTGTCTTTGTATATTCCAATATATGCCAAAGACAGAAGTGGGAATGGTCAAAACAATGTTGTCCTCAGATTGAAAAATCTAGGAAGAATGTCAACAAAGCTGTGTCTGCAAACATCAGAGACCATACAATGGGATTAATCTACAACAAAAACATATGTTTTAATACGGCTGATGTCTACAGAAGTGATGGAGTTCACTTCACAGATCAAGTAAACAGAGTTTTTGTGAATAACCTGAAGTTGTGCATCAGCACCTAAATGTAGCTCCAACAAATGAACACAAGGGCTCTTTTTAGAGCCACCCTTTAACTGACAACCTAACTCCGCTCTTTTATGGCCAGGTAACAACAAATCCAGGACCCTCGCCAAAATGTATTCTCCACACAGCTGTGGCGCAGCAGGCAGACCATCTGACTTTGCAGCACAGAGCTCTTGCTTTGATCACTGGCTCTAGAGACACCTCAGGATAGCACCATGTGACTCTGGGCAATAGCTCACTTAATTTTCATGCTGGCCTTCACTGCCTGCAGACCCATACGAGTGAGTAGTTTGCACTTTACAAACACCGTTTTGATTCTAAATGGAGGATTTGAAGTTCTGTAGCACCCCCAAATCACCTTACAGATGTCACACTGTTTAAAACAAAAATTTCTCCTAGTACATATGCACACATGCTGACAGTACTTGGACAGGTATGTTGCAGCAGCCAGAAAACATGAGGTCAGAGCACAGGGCTCATGGTTTAATCTCCTGCTCCGGAAGCAGCTCAGCTCAGCACCATGTGGCTCTGGGCAATAGCTCATGTAATAGCTCATATAATTTCCACACCGGCCTCCAGGGCCTTCAGACCCAAAGGAGTGAGTAGTTTGTGCTTTACAAATACCGTATTGGTTTACCTTCACACTCCTTGTATAACACCCCCTAAGCACCAGACACAAGTTACAATGTTCAAAACAAAAGTTCCTCCGAGTAGGTAAACTATATGCTGACACTACTTGGACAGATGTGGCACAGCAACTAGAGCACATGATTTCACAGCATATGACACACAGTTTGGACTCACGCTTTCATCCCCGATTCTGGCAGCAGCTCAGCTTAGCACCATGAGACTCTAGACACTACCTCACATATTTTCCGTACCCCAGGACTTTCAGACCAGTAGGGGTCAGTAGTTTGTTCTAGTAGGTATAAACACACATTAACACTACTTCCACAGGTGTGCTGCAGCGGCCAGGGCACATGACTTCACACCATAAGACACACAGTTTGGGCTCACGCTTTAATCCCAGAGTCCCGTAGCAGCTCACCTTAGCAGAATCAGACTCTAGGCAATACCTCACTTAATTTCCGTAGCCCAGCACTTTCAGAACGGTAAATATAAGTAGTTTGCTTCAAACCCCCTCTATAGCACACCTTAAACACCCCACAGAGGTTACAGTGCTCCTAGCCTCCTCTTTCCTACTTTTTTTGCCCTTTTTTACCCTTAGTCACTTCAACGGAATCACAAAAGGGCGGCCAACACTTCCCAGTTGCAACCGCTTGTAGCCAATAAGCAGCAAGCTTGTGCTCGTAACGCCTCACCCAATCAGATGGCAGAATTCCCAAATATCGATATCTATAAATTTCAATAATTCTCAAAAACTACAGAACAGATTTACACCAAATAAACAAAAGCCTGCTTTCTAGACCAAGACCCTTCTCCCAGCCAAATTTGGGCTAATTCCGTTCACCCATTCGACCTGTAGCCTAAAAGTTTGCTATGGAAATGAACATGGAGAAAACACGTTTGGGACACCCCTTTTTTCTCGGCCCCCCCTTGACAAATCACCCCCAAACTTTCAACGTAGGAGCTGATATGAACAAAGAATTTGTTTGGAACATTTCATGACGATTCATCAACCGACGCCAAAGTTATAAGCAAAATAAAAAATGCTCTTCCTAGGGAAACTTTGCCCTAACTATAACTACCTACTGGCGATCGCCAGTAGGTAGTGTGTGTATATATATATATATATATATATATATATATATACATACATACAAACATCAGGTGATCAAGATCGCGGAGGCGCTCGAAACGCGTCTGAGGCAGACACTTGTCAGTTTTATCTTGGTGAACAATACATTCACTATGAAATCTTAAAAAACAGCCTTCGTACCTTCTTGGGGTTCATCCTGCTGTGGTCTGTGCCTGCGACCTCCCTCCATGGAATTGGAGGGTCAGGACTTTTGTTTTATTATATGTATAAAGTACATTCACTGAGACTTTTGAAGATTTTAGTTTCACCCACAAGGCACTAACAGACACTAACAGACAGGGTTTGGCACAACGCCTCCCTCAATGTCAGCGTGTCTGAGAACCATTCACATTTAAATAACAAATTAATTTGTCTAGCATAAGTTTAACAAAACCATAGAGGGACTTTTCATCTTCAACACCAACGTGTTGGTGGCGGCCATCTTAACACTTGCAATTGTTTCAGCAATTTATGTGTAAAGCACTTCATGTTCCTCATGTACCAGAGCTTGGGAACATAGGAAAAGGAGAGGAATATTTCTCAATTCATATTCTAATGAATTCATCAATGTATGCTGAAGATTGGGTACTTTTACAAAACTATATTGCCGGGAATGGGCACTTAACATGGACATTTCCACAGAGACAAATTAAATGCTTAAGTGCAAAGCCTCATATCTAGCATGTGTTTGTGACTCATATAGCATGATTTCACATAATTGCACAAAATGAGGTACCCTAATATCTTTCAGATTCTACGATCACATACTCAATCCTTCCATTCCTTCCAGTTATTATTAAACCTTATGTGGGTAAACTCTATTCCGTCTTCTAGGAAGGAATACATTAGAATGATTTCCTAGTCCCAATAAGCTGGCATGTTGTGGCCCCAAAACCAAAAACTTCTCTGTTGTACTGTACTTCATTCCGGTGATGAACCCATGCATAGTAAAGAACAAAATACAAAGAAAACAATACATAATTTATGTAATTCTAATTCATGATATTCACCATCTTATCCCATGTTACCAGGGGTGGCCCAATCACACATAAAAATAACGTGTTTCTCATTTTCCTAAAAAACTATGAAAAATATCATATATACATAACCAACCCCTAATAATCCCCAAAGCGATTTACAAGCATAATGTTTCTGTAGTCTACCTCCTGCTTGTAAGGTATAACTCAAAACTTCTTCTTTCAACAGGGGGTATGATTATTTTTCTCTGAATCATTTCAACCCTGGTGTACCCATAGCTCTTCTTTGTTCTTCGATCCCTCTGGAGTCTTGGTTTTTAATTCTACTAAATTACGTGACTCCTTTGTTTGAAGTTTTTTAACACTGTCTCCCCCTCTCTTGTCCTTCTGAACCTTGATCTAGACAAAAGAATTTGATAAGGTCCCGGTTGCTATATGTACTAATGCACAATAGTGAGCTAGGAGGTAGCTTTGATCCCCATTTATGATTCCTTGCATATGTTCGAGCACCAGGTTTTTATCTGGATGTATCTTGCTACCTATGTAGCATTTCTCACAGGGGCATTTCAGACACTAGATCATAAATTCTGAATTGCAGTTCAGCAGTTTGGAGATTTTCATATGTCTATCCTGACCTGGAGTTTTGAAGTCACTGACTTTACTGCTGTAATTGCAGGCTTTAAATTTGAGGCAGGGAAAATATCTCACTACCAGATCATTTCTTTTGCTGTTTTCTTAAAATGGCTATGCACAAGGTGGTCCTTCAACAACGAACCCTTCAGATGAGTGATCTGAGGAGATGGTGTCAATTCTGTCCCAATAACACTATCAGTTTTTATAATGTGGCAATTCTTCAGAAAAATCGGAATCATTTTATGCGGAATCATCCTGATCTGTCCATCCTGCTTACCTTTCTTTCCTTTTCTGTACATTTTTGTTGGTATGCAATTGTTGCTTCTCCATCTGTTCAGTTTTCTTCTCTGCTTCATTCAGGATCCCTTAAGTGTGGCATCTTTTTCTAAATCTCTTCAGGATAACATTTCCAGCCTTCTCATACTCAGATGAGCAATTACATTTTAATGTGCAACAGCTCACCATAAGGAATGTTTTTTATTAAGCTTCTAGGGTGGTAGCTTCCTGCATTCAATACCGAATTGCCAGCAGTCTGTTTGCAGTACAATCTACTTAGTCATTTTTTGTCCTCTACATATACTTCTAGATATAGGTACATGACACTCGTACTACTGATATGGCATGTGAACTTTGAATTGAATTAATTATGATTTAAGGCGGCAATGTATTCTTCAACTGTTGTCTGTTTTCCCCTCCACACGAAAGGGCACACGCTTTCCACCCAATATTCCTGTCCTTCCATTTGAGATGTCATGAGTGATGTTACTGACCATGTCATGATTGATGTAATATGTGAGGTTATAAGAAGTGCATTGTGGAGGCGTAAGTTATAGTTACCTCAGGTAACTATAACTGCTGCATTTCTAGGGTTTTATACACGTGAAATGTGAGCCTAAATATAAAATCCCTGTAACCTTTGATTTTTTCAAATAAATTCTATGTTTTTTTTAATTCTATTTCCCAACTGTAATGTCCCTGTAACCTTTGTTTTTTGCAGTGAATCTCAATGTTTTTTAAAAATTGTATTTCATAACGATAAACTATAACCTTTGAGAGTGGGTGTGTGAGTGGCTGTATTGGTGTATGAGCGGGTATTTGACAACGGTTCTTTTAAGTTACAAACCAGAGAATGGATCCTTTTAGGGTGTTTAAATGTGTTTTCCTGACATTCCACTAGAGTGAGGGTCTGTAGGATGGTAGGTGGACTGGCCTTTCTGCCATTGATACATTTTCCTAGTAGACTGCTGGCAAGGGGGTCTAGCTTCAGCAGAGTGGACCATTTTGATCAAGATATAAAAGCCCCTATCACCCCATTGTAGGGATGGCCTCATGCAGTGTGGGGCTCATGTGCATACTTTTGCCAGGGATGATTTTGCTGTCGATAAGGGTCTGCAGACTGCTTATGAATTCAGGTTCTATCATTAACCACTGGGGAGTTGACTATAGCTGTCATTGTTTGTGATTTCCTCCAGTCAGTCCCATTAAGGAAACTCAAAGAAGAAGATGAGCCCCATTGTTTGCGAATTTCACTGTCCAAGTTCACAGTTGTTGATTGTGTGAGAAGGTGGGTTGGTATATGCTGTCCACTAATTAAAGTGGGCACCTTGTACCAGTCCAAAACGACCCTTATGATGTATGAGGTCAAAGATAACCTTTATTGAAAGCTATCCTAGTGGTAGCTCTGGAGAGCAGCCTTCAGGCTTAATCTTGAAAGAATGTCAAGCAGCTTGTTTTACCAGAATATCACCTCCTAAATGACTAAATGAAAGGAGAACCACACAGTGTTTATATACAAATATGTGTTTATTAATATAATACTCTCTACTAGTCTCTATGTGAGACTAGGGTACAAAGCACCAAATACGGAATCAATAGGATATTTGTAAATAGCACAATTCACAGCAGGCTCTAGGGAGGGGCCGAACCATATACTAAAAAAATAGTATAACAATCATGACTTCAATAGACACAGTGCCTACAGCATGTAGAATGGCTGGGGCCCCAAGGAACCACCCAGAGGAGGGACACAGGGAGCCCACGGAGGCGGGGTGCAGTGAGGAAACACAGACGCAGGCTCCATACAACCCTTTGGGAAAGTCGCAGTTGGAAATTTACAAGTTAATGACACTTCTAAGAGGACTTCGAGCAAACCCTTTATAACTCAGGAGGTTCTAAGGCCTACCCATCTGTGAGTACTGAGGTAACCGTGTTTCCTATCCCAGAGGAGCCGGGTGCATAGGTGTCAAGTGGTGTCGGAAACCTTAGTCATTTTCAATGGAGAGCTGCAAAGAAGCACAAAGAGTGTCCGGTGGAATCCAAGCCTGGATTCAAGGTGAGAGGCACCTGAAAGCAGAGGGGACAGAGTATGGGTCATTTCTGGCGACCAGGGGCTCGGAAGTCGAATGCCCGCTGATGTTGGGTTCTTCAGGTGAGAAGAAGGGTTGCTTGACTCTGCAGCCATGGGGACCAGGAGATGTCTAGGACAACCAGAATCCGGAGGTTACGTGTCCCACAAATGATGTCAAGAGCTGAGGGGTCGAAGTCCAGCTGGCGCACCAACAAGCCTTGGCAATTGCAACCTGCGCGGTCAGGAAACAGGTTACAATATGGACCAGCAATGCCCAGGGGACTCTCCAGCAATGGAGAGTCAGAGCATGTCTGGAGCAACCAGGTAAGCCCAAGATTTCACAAGGTGACCCTTGATAGGACCCACAGGCCAACGGACCAGAGATCGCAAGGAGATCACAAGCAAGTATGCAAAGGGCCAGCCCACAGGCCACTCGGAGGGTGGAGGCCGGAAATCTTCAGGGAAAACACTTCTCTGGGTTAGGACTGCACGGAGTCCAAAGCACTGGCTCAGGAATTGTCACTAAGCCTATGCAACTGCAAAAGTACGCGGTGCACACAAGTTTGGGTTTGGGTTGCACGGTCCCCACGAGGGATACTGGTCTCAGGATTACAGAGAGGGCACATCAACCTCAGGGACCTTTGGGAACCCACCACCTGTGTTGATGAAATCTTCAGAGTCCTCAGGAGCTCAGGAGAAGCAAACCAGATAGATGTGTTTTGGTGCCTGCTTTTGCAGGGGAGTAACTCCTTTACTCCAAGGGAGATTCTTCTGTCGTCCAGCTTCGTGCAGGCAGTCAAAGTACTTGGTTTCTTCTCAGCAGAATCTTGTCCAGGTAAAATCAAAAATCCTGTGATCAGGTAACCCACTTTAAACCCATGGGAAGGGGTTGGAAAGATTCTGTGGACCCTGCAATGGGAGGGGCAGGACAGAGGGGTGGCTAAACCCATGTCCTTTGTCCAGTTTTGCACCAGAGCAGAAGCCAATGGCTCCCAGAACTAGTTTGAGCTGTACTATGCACAGCGACACCAAATGTGCCCCCTGTCCAGACTTAGAGAGTGCACCCACCCAGCCCCAATACACTAAATCCAGTCTGGGAGGTGGTTACACCTCCCTGTGACAGGATGCCTATGGTCATGCCTTCCTCTGTGTGAGCTTGGCTTCGCAGAAGGAGGGCAGACCCGTGTCTGTGGCTGGCAGTATCCATTTTGTGCTGCCCAAGTCGAGAAAGCTGGTATTGGGTAGACTGGTGACCCATGTATGTCCCTCTAGAAGGTTGGAATCATACATCCCACACCATTTACTGGTGTGGAGGTATGATTCCAAGGTGTTTGACATCAAACACAACATGTTTCTAAGCAGTCTCTTTAAAGTTAGCATTTACCGCGAGGTTATAATGCACTTAAACATATATGTCTGGCTGCATCACAGACAACCCAGGAGAATGGTCTCCAAAGGCTGCAGAAGGGCTCTGTTGATGCAGGGGCACCCTCTCACGTAAAACTCAGCACCCTGCCTTCAGGATTGTCAAGGCCTGCCATAAGGGTGACTGATAGGTATTTAAGTGTAGTGATTTAGAGAGATATAGTGAACCTATATCTCAGTAAATGGTGCAAGCACCATCTTACACAGTCTGCAGTAGCAGGCCTGTCATGTCAATTTGGATGGCCTCTCATGGGTGGCATAATACATGCTGCAGCCCATGGGAGGCCTCTGGGTACCTATGCCCTGGGCACATGGTTTACCATATACTAGGGACTGATAAGGGTACCCCAGAATCCATTCTGGAGAGTACCTAAACTATATGCATTGTAATTAAAGGGAGAACTCAGAAAGACTGGGGTACTGGATAGCAGGATCCCACTCTGACTAGTCAAAAACCAGCAAAACACCAGGAAAAGAAGTGGGGGTAACCATGTAGTCAGATCCTACCTTCCTACGGCGTGCCTGATTGGTAAGCTGAGAGTCACATGAAATATTCTACCTCTGGAGCTGGCGTCTGAGAGCCTGGGATTACATGCTTCATGTGGTTATCACCACAGACTTTGTATTTATTTCTCTTTTGTAATTTCTGAGGCAATACGATTTATCATCTGCCAAATTAACTGGCGCCCAGCAATACAAGTGTACACACAGTGCTGACTGCACACAGGACTGCACTTCCATCTCTGTCTGAGAATCCTCACTGGCTACTCAACTCACCAGGCATTATGGCTGACAACATTGGGAAAAGTATTGGTGGTTTTGAGAGGAAGTTCCTTGTGCTAGTATATTAAGAATGCTATCCATAGGCAAATCATAAACAGCAGTTGGTGTGAAGAGTTGCTTCAGAAGATAATCTATAAAATACTTCAAATCAACAATGATCATGCCATTGGCTGAGAAAACTGATAAGTGTGACTGATGACAGTACATATGGTGATGCAGGGATACCTTCGGTTTCCATTATACTAACAAGTGATGCGTGGCATTTGGCAGGGACGACCTGCCTTTTGTTTTTTTATATTTTTTTAGGAATTCACGAATTTGGCATGAATTATTGTGATATGTACATTTCAGTACTGTGGACTTTCGCAAAATTGAAATAAGAACACCATTGTTTGAGGTCAGTGCTTTTCTAAAATGACATAAAAGCTTAGATTTCCATAAGTAAATTTATGTTGCACGGCTATTTTATTACATTTTTCTGAATGTGCTAATATGTCAGTGACTGCGAATTCCATGTGACTACGGAGTAAAGCGATTTTATTGGATAGGACTCTTTTAATGATTCTGGAAGGATGTCCCACCCAGTTTGTATCTCTTTTTACTATCATTGCTAAAATTAGAGGTTACATTTCCTGGAGCTCCAGTTTTTGTTGAAACAATATTCTCTTTTACATTGTTCACCTTTTTCATATCAAAATACCATCTGGAGGAAATTCAGAAGAACATCAAAAGGGGAGAGGTGCCAGCTCTTCAGTGGAGGAACGACCTGTAGAAAAGCAGACCTTCGCTTGGAAGTTTTCCAGCAACCCCTCTGGAAAGAAGAAAGTAGTTGCTAAAACTGTAAAATGTAACCTCAGTATTAAATCCAATCCAAAGGAATGACAAAAAAAATATTCAAATGAACAATAAGCATGCTTAAACATTTAAAAACAATACTTGATAAGCACATGGCAGGGGCAGAGTCAACATTGTGCATTACAACCATCCACTTCATCTGTGACACCAATTGCACTCAGTAACACTCTTACAGCAGATGTACAATAAGGACTCCTAGAAAGAGCCACTGAACTAGAAAAGATTGGAACATTTTGCACTGATTGCAAAAAAGGTTTTGAGTGTTGGCGAACAGTTTGTTTCGACTGTTGTAGAAGCAGCCAAAAATCACAAGTGTAATTTTTTTTTACAATGACATTCATTACTCTAGTTTTGAGTATTTTGTTTTAAAAGTTCATTTTTTCCAGTTGCCATTTTAAGTGAAAATAATCACTGAATAGAACAATAATTTTAACAAATACAAAAAAGCTCAGAAAAGTAACAAAAAACAAAGATTCTTGTTAGAACCACCTTTCTTGGTTTAAAAAAGAAAAACTATGGGGTATATTCACAAGAACTTGTGATACCTACTGCAAAAGTAGCGTAAAGCAACTTTCAACATCGCAGCATATCGCGGGATAATAACCCCGTTTTGACATGGAATTCACAACACGGTGGTAGTATGAGATTGACACCAGATAACGCAGCAAATGTGATACGCGAATGCTAAAAAAAAGGACAAAAAGTTGCGAAAATCAGTCACAGTCCTGCAAATCCCACACGTCTGGCTGGACAATGAACCATAAAAACAAAAGAAAAAATACACCAGAACCAAGCCAAAGCACGTAGCAACATGGATGCACCCTGACCCAGCGCAGAGGCCAACTCGAACCCCACATCCCCCAAAGACAACCAGCAAGGAACCACGGGGTCGAGGAAGGCCAAGGAGAAGAGGGAGAGGAAGACGGGATGCAGGCCGCAAGAAAACAAGACCAGCATCAAGGAGGTGACAGAACACTACCAGCAACTGACCCAATAGCAGACCATCTGGATTGCAGTCGAAGTGCCAAGGAGGCCAATCCAGGAGGCCAATAGGCGCCGGCATGATGTGACTACCTAAACCAGGCATCAACCTGCTGCCAACAGGAAGGCAGGAACGGAGGTGGCAGTCCAGCGCCACCGGAGGAGCTGGAGGAAACCCAGGCCACAGTCATCAGTGTGGAGACTGTGCAAGGAGTATGGAGTACAGACACAGCTCACAAGGACCTGACACAACATCAACAGGGAGTGCAGCGAACAGGGACTGGGGGTACGGGGGGGATGGGCACAATGTCATACATGCACAACGAGGTGTAGCACACTGGACACCCACAATCACCCAGGATCATGTCCCAGATCCCCTTGGCACACTGCAGCACACACACATAGCATGAACAGCACAACCACATTGAGGACAACATGGAACAAACCGCATAGCAGACACAACTGGCTCCGCACATGCACAGAAACATGCCTACTACATCTGACAGAGCCGGAAACTGTGAAATGGAAATGTACGCCTACCACCTCACATCCATCATGGGGTCCAAATGTACACTTCCCCGCAGAAGAATCCAGCACCCCCAAACAGTCACAATGTACATTGCCATGCTGTCTGCATGTAAACCAGCACAATGCGCAAACATACATGACAACACAAAGTCAAGATGCACCTCCCCTTCACATCGCAGAGGGGCATACAGCACCTTCAGCAGAGTACGGAATACAACACATCAGTGATGCTGGAGAGGACCACCACACCGTCGACACTGACGCCCTACAACAGCCCATGGATATGCAACCACCCACCAGGACCCGGCCAGCCAAGCCACTCAGGGGGGAACACCAAGCCTGCAACAGAACACACAGCAGGAAGCACCCACAACCACAGCTGGCTCATGACACTTCACCCACCCGCACATGGCACTCGAATGGCAGGTGTCATCACGCCAAAAGGAGGTGGCCTAACAGGTGTGGGTGGGGGCCGAACCCATGGAATGCAAACCAGGACACATACGTTGGTGCTTACTACCCTTCAGGGCCCACTCACACCCCACTAAGGAGACCCATACTGCCATAGAGACACATGCAGATGCCCATTCACAGTACAGAACTATGCCCAGGTGCGCCCAAACAGCAGTCACACACCCATGTTGGCTCTGTGTATGACGGCCCTGGCCACTCCCCTTATGAATTGAGTGGGTGACAACAAAGCTACATGTCCAAGCTCCAAGCCGCTGCCTGGTGTGACAGGTCTGCATCCAATGTACACAGCACAAATGTAATGTTGCAGGGCCCAGGAACCCCATGCATACAACAATACCAGAAAGACACACGCAGATATTATGTTGAACTGGCTATGGTCACATGCGCCCGGCACCTTTATTAGCAGGGCCACATGTACAATGACACCTGTGCTGGATATGTGTGGGGTGAATGTAAGGCAGTCTGCGTGGATTGACTGGTGCTGGCAACCACCTGAACATCGGACACCAGTGCAACGGAAATAGAAAACACAATGCATTACAGAGTCAACTGCTGAGCAACATGGAGTGAGCCAGAGAAAGTGCAGAGGACAGCCAACATACAAACAGAAGTGTACGTGAGTTGCAGAGCACTGGGTATGGGACACTAAAGAAGAGCATGCTCATATGAAGAAAAAGTCTAAGATTGTGTCCCTTCAATATAATCATTATGCAGATGCAGTGGGGTGTGTGAGACCTGCATCCTCTTCCCCATCACATCTCAGCACCCCCACAATGTTTGAGGTGACATGGCTGCACAACCGCTCTACAGCACAAAACACAATCAGCAACGGACAATGGCCAGCGGTGCACTGAGTCACTGGCACCTGGAGTGCTGAGCAGGGTATCAGGCCGATGATGGCATCCACAACAGGTCTAGGCAACTCCGTAAGTCTGTCAGGACCACCGTTTTGACTCTGGCAGATGGCGCTTGGAGGTGGTCTTTGTGGTGGTGGTGTGTGCCTCCTGTGGTGATGCGATGTCCGGGCCTGCCTGCACTCGCTTTGGTGTGTGAGCCCTGATGGGACGCATTTGGCCCAGAGGCTGCGTACAGCTCAAGGCCACAGAGAAATGGCATTGATGACCCCAAGGCCTACTCTTCAGGGGCCATCCCATGTCCCCAAAGAAGAGGTCCCGGACCTGACCAGCACAGAATTAGTGGCCCTGGATGCACAGCAGCCGGCACAGGTACCTAGCCACGGGGCGGTGACTTGCGGTGCAGTCAGATGAGCCATGCACCCTGAGCGGGTCACCATCAACATCGAGGTGTATGTTGCATAGGGTTTCGGGGGACAGTGGGAGGTGTCTTCCAGTGCAAGACGCCAAAATGTTTGTTTATATCCGGAAACAGCAAATGGAGGAGTGGAATGCGGCAGCCTCATTGCCAGCACCAATTCAATATCAGCTACATGAGGATGAAAACTGCCCCCTAGTCCATAGGCTCAGACGCCACCAAAGTTCGACCAGAGAGTGTCCATGAATGTCGGGGCACAGACTTAGTGGCACCGGGGTCGAGAGGGGATGAAGTCTGTGATTATGCCAGTACACTGATATGAACTCAGCCATTGCCAAATCATGACTCTGTGACCTACCGGTCCGCAGGGTAGTCCTAGTCCCTCATCCACGTGTCGCCGTCTGGCGTTGAAGAGGGTTTGTTGCACCACGTGTCGCCAGATGGCGATGAACAGGGGTTGTGGCATCACGTGTTTCCGGCTGGCATTGAACAGGGTTTGTGGCACCACATGTCACCAACTGGCGTTGAACAGGGTTTGTGGCACCACGTGTTGCCGGCTGGCATTGAACAGGGTTTGTAGCACCAAGTGTCACCGGACGGCGTTGAACAGGGTTTGTGGCACCATGTGTCACTGGATGGCATTGAAAAGGGATTGTGGCACCACGTGTCGCAAGTAGCCCATATGGAACTATGCCTCACTGATCGGGGGTATCTGGTGCTGTGGCCGCTGGCCCGTGTTTGGAGTCACTGCCATTCAGGAGCCAGGACACAGTTTCACATATGGGACCGGCTGGGCCACAGAGGACTTCAGTGGAATATGTAAATGAGGAAGGAGTAATGTAGACCAGCGTTGGGGGCCAGCGATGGTCTGAGAGGCTGGCAGGTTTGTGGGCCTCGGGCTTGGAGCTTACACGGGCACATGGTGGGCCCTCCTTGACACACGCTGGTGTTGGATGCTGATCTGTGTGGCCTGGCTGCATACGGTATGGCAGGTGCACAGGATCAACGGAGTCGGCTTCATGGCGGGGTGGGCAGTGCCGCCCTGGCAGAGACATTGGGCTTTCTGGAAGAGGACCACACCCAGGGCTAAATTCTTTTAATTCACAACCCCCACGCTGGCCTGGGGTACGCCGGGCCATCCCAATCTTCTCACGCTTACAGAGGCATAACAGGCAACATTTCCATGAAAACCCCCACTGGCTGGGGCGACATGGTTGCATCCACTGTCCACTACACTCCAAACACCAGAGGTGTATGTTGCTGTGGATATGGGTGTGTTCTGCATACTGTGGTCTGTCCAGCACTTCGATGCCTCTCTTGGCATTGTGTACTTTCCCAATCATGGTTCTACTGCATTCTTCACACATGCCTGGTGGATCACGGCTTGCCCAGGTTACCATTGTAAGTTGTTCTATTGTGTCTGGTGGGTGGGCATGTTGGTGTGCATGTTGGTTGTGAACTTGTGATGTATGCATTGCCAGAGTTGTAGATTGCATGTTTCTGGAGTTGAGGTGAGTGGGGTGTTAATTGGGAACTTGCCAAGGGGCTGGGCATTTCCCCTGTGCCATCCTGGGAAGGCTGGTTGCTGATGGACTGTCAGAGGGTCAAGGGATCATGCACACTGGCTGCGTCTTTGGAGGTGACATTATTGTAGGTCCCGTGGTGTTCTGGTGTTGCCTGCACATTGATGTGCGATGTGTGCTTCCTGTTGCGCTAATTGTGTGCTGTGTCACCAGGGGGCACAGGTGGGACATGTGTGCAGTGAATTAGCCCCAACACGTGCCTGTATCCGGCTACGGCGTATGGTCCTTGCTTGGTCTCCAGCAGTTCCTGCACATTGGGTTGGCTGTACGGGGCCTGGAGTGCCAGGGCGATGGTGATGTCCAGGGCAGGTGTGGGGGACTTGGATGTGGCTGACTGTGAGACTCCTCCGACTCTGACAGGTGTTGGTTGGCATGTGCCAGGGGCCAACAAGTGCGGCACAGCCAACAGCTTGGTGTGGGGTGGGATGTTGGTTATCCGCTGTGTTGGTGCCGTTGGCATGTTGGGCAATGATGGCCAGGATGCATAGGATGGTTGTCCCTTTCAGCCTGTAGTGGACAGTGACATTGTCAGATGTTGTGACTGTGAGACAGGTGCATTTGCTAGGGACTGCTGTCTTTGTCTGCGCTGCCTCTGTGGTGGGCAGGGGGGTGCTGGGTGAGTGTTGTGGCCCTCATGGGTGTCCGGGCTGCATGTTCAGTTTCTCCATGGCATCTGTTTCCCTTCTGATGACGCCCTGGGCTGGGCTCCCCACAGTGGTATTCAAATTTGCACCAGGTCAGAGCAGGTGTAAATTTCCTGCTGCTAACGCGCCTTATCGTTTGTTTTGTGTTCTTATCACTAATCTGGCTGGTCATTGTGAATGTTGAGGTGTAGTGTTGTCGCGGGTTTTGTCACAGGAATGTCTACTTTGCATCTATTAGCGATAGTTCCGGGGGGCTTCTGTGGCGATGTTTTTTGCGGCTGCTATTGAGGGAAAGCTTGTGAATGGTGGGGTACATTTATCACGACTTTGGCTGCGATAAAGTGTCGTTGATTCGGTGATAGCTCCTTGTGAATATTCCCCTATGTGTCTGGATGTGTGAGTGAGTATATGAGTCAGTTAGTTCCTGGGTTAGTGGCTGAATATGTGATTGGGTATGAGAGTGGCTGTATGGCTGACTACGTGGGTGTCTGAGTACTTGTATGAGAGTGAATGGTAATGAAAGTGGCAGTATAGGTGAGTGTGTGGGTGTGTGAGTGGCTTTACGGGTGAGTGAGTTGGTGAGTCAGTGGCTGTATAGTAGAGTGATTGAGTGTGTCAGTGGCTGTATTGGTGAGTAAGTGGGCATCTGAGTAGCTGTATAAGTCTGTAAGTGGCTGTATAATTGACTAAGTGGGTGTGTGAGTGGCGTGTGGGTACATGAGTCAGTGTGTGAGTTGCTTTATACGATAGTGATTGGTTGTATTATTTGCTGAATGGGTGAGTAAGTTGGTGAGTCAGTGGCTGTATGAGTGAGTAAGTGGGTGTGAGTGTGTCTGTATGAGTGAGTGAGACACGGTGTGAGTGGCTATATAGGTGAGTGAGTAGGTGTGTGAGTTGCTGTATGGGTGAGTGGGTATGTTAGTGGCTTTATAGCTGAGTATGGGGTCATTGTAGTGCTTGTATCAGTGTGGAGCTGCTGTTTGAGTGGTTGTATAGGTGAGTGAGTGTGCATGTGCATTTATGGGTGAGTGAGCCAGTGTGTGAGTAGATGAATTGTAGAGTGATTGGGTGTGTCAATGGCTGCATGAGTGAGTAAGTCGGTGTGTTGATGAATGTATGAATGAGTAAATGGGTGTATCAGTGGCTGTAAAGGCATATGTATGGCTGTATGGGAGAGTAAGTGGGTATACAATTGGTTGTAAGAGTGAGTGGATGTGTTAGTGGCTGCATGGTAAGTGACTAATTGTGTCTGTGGCCATAAGAGAGAATGAGTGGCTTTATGAGTGAGTGATTGATTGAGTGTGTGAGTGTCTGTATGGGCGAGTGACAGGGTGTGTCAGTCTCTGTATCAATGTGTCCCTGGGTATGTCAGTGGTTGTATCAGTGTGTGCCTAGGTATGTCAGTGGCTGCGTTAGTGTGTGCCTGGGTGTGTCAGTGCCTGCATCAATGTATGCCTGGGTGTGTTAGTACCTACATCAGTGTGTTCTTGAGTGTCAGTATCTGTATTAGTGTGGGCCCGGGTGTGTAAGTGGCTGTATGAGTGAGTAAGTGGGTGTGTCAGTGTCTGTAACAGTGTGTAGTTGGGTGTGCCAGTGGGTGTATTGATGTATGCCTGTGTGTTTTAGTACCTGTATCAGTATGTGTCTATGTGTGTGAGTGCCTATACCTGTGTGGGGCTAGGTGTGTAAGTGGCTGTACTGATGTATGCCTGGTTGTGTCAGAAGCTGTACGAGCATGTGCTTGGGCGTTTAACCTAGTAATGTGAAGTTATGGAAGAACACTGTTTGACTAAATTAGAAAGTACATTTTTCAGATGGTGCCATTTATATGTATAAAAGAAAAAGACAAATATTAATTAGTATTACAATTTACTGAATTTCAAAAGTAACTTACAACTTCAACAATGCAGAAGAACATAATTGCAAGAAATCACAAGACATTTGGCATGTAATAAAACTATTTACAATATAAACATGCATTTCATTTCCCCTTTTTACTGTTCTAAGTTTCCATACTCATAAACCATAAATGATGTACTGCAATTTTCTTAAACAATTGTTTGGCCAGTACTTGCACTACTAATTTGTGAACTCTTAAGCTAAAAAATAAGCCCCCATTATTAGAACTACTAAAAGAGATGAACGTTATACCAGCATATGGTAAGCCTTATAAAGATATCAACCTTCATAGGCTGAATGATATCATAAAGGTTGACAACACATATATACTATACCACTTTTGAAACAGTAATCCTCCTAGAACTTTGGTTGAAGAAACAACACATAGGAATTTGTCAACTTAAACAGCAGTTTTTGCTTGAATTTAAGGTTGATGTCATTACATTTTGACCATTCAATTTCACTTTTTAAATAGACAGTATTACCCTGGGCAATGAACTCCGCTCCACTAGCGGAGGTTGCGGAGATTTGGTAATTATGTATTTAATTGAAAACACGGAATTCATGCAAGAATTCCCACTCCATTCCCACTCCGCTATGCAATGGAGTTTCCTACTGTTCCCACAACCCTTTGGTAAATTAACTTTACCTTTACATGCTAAAAAGCATATAACCAATTCACAAAAGTGAACTTTGAAAAACATAAGGCAATGAGAGAGGTGATGATTTTGGGGTCACCCCTTATCTAGGGGGAGGGCAAGCAGATGCCTTGAACACAAAGTGCATATCATGCGGAACGATTTGATGGTGGTCCCATCCTCCTAGGTCCACCCCAAGCAAAGTTATGAGCAAAAATGCAAACCCAACCAAGGCTCAGCATAGCATTAAGGGGCGAGATTCTAGAGTTTAGTGAATATTATAGTATTAGCTCTCAGCTGAGCCTGAGAGTCTGCCCCTTGAGGAGTGTTTTGAAATTGAATACTATAATATTCACTGCACCCTAGAATATTGTCCCATAATGCTTTGCAGGGCCTTTGGTTGGGATTGTATTTTTGCCCATACCTGTTCTTGTGGTGGCCCTAGGAGGATGGGACCACCACCGAATCATTTCAGCATGATGTACTGTTTGTGTTAAAGGCATCTACTTGGTCCTCTCCCTATGTTAGTGAGGACATCAAAATCATCACCTCTTTCACTGCTTGCTGTACTCTCATTTTAACGTTTGTGAGATGATTATATGCGTCTTAACATGTAATAATAGAGTTACTTGTTGTTTAACCAAGGGTATGTGAGGTTTCTGTTTTATTAATTGTGGTGGGACGGAGTGGAGTTGCGGAGCGGAATTCACAGAGTTTTTGATTAATTCCGAAGAATTCCGTGTAATGGTACTCCTACAACTATGGCCACCCTTAGACAAGATAGTGTTCAGAGGTTACACTAAGTCCTTCATGAAAGATGATAGCCATAGTAGTATCATTTTTTTCAGAATAGATATTTGTCCTGCTTTGAAATTTGTAAACTCTGTTTCCAATTTACTTCCATCAGTTCTGCATCGTTGTAGCATTAATACACTTCTTTGTTCATGTAATGTTGACATAAGATCTGAATGACAATTTGGGCAGGTATTGTTTTACGTCGCTTGTTTGAACAATCTGTCAAAAAACAGTTATGCAATCTGGTAGTGTTAAGTAAAGTCAATCTAAATAACTCATCAATACATATTTCTTCTTCTTCTAAAATTCCAAGGGTGACCATTATAAACTCCTGTGCCTCCTTTTGAGTGTTTGGAGTAATTTGCACTGATCCACTAGATAATCTACAACGTCTCAAATGTGTGAAGCACGATGTGTTACAGTCTAATCACTATGTAAATGTTGCAACAAACCGCACAGTGCAGAACACAATCTCTTCTGTGGGTTATGTTCAATTGCATATACTAGGTGAGTTAATTGAAAGAGTACATTGAGAACAGCATCCGCATAGCAGCAGTTAACACCAGAATAGTTAGACAACTGGTTATCTAGAATATCTCCCTCATTGACAATTTCTAACAGCTTCCTTCTTCTCCTTTTTCTTCTTTTCAACAACATCAGCACAATCCTGTGTAAGTTTTCTCTTTGGAAAGATGATGCAATTTTCATAAATGGGATACTGTCCTAAGTGAGGAGCATAAACATTTCTTAACCAATTGTATTCTTTAACACAACTTGGATCAACATTTACTTTGCTGTCATCAGACGCAACCAAATACAAACCGGACAATGTTCAAACTCAAGCTACCTTCCGTAAACACAATACTACCAACATTAATTAAAGCTGCATCTACACTTAAATGTTGTGATTCATGAATAGTCATTGGGTATGCTCTAGAAACTGTAAACTGCTTCTGTCAAACAAAGTCTTTTGCAAGCAAAAAACATACAATGCACCTTCCCATCTGCTTTACCCTATCAGCCTGATCAAATTATATTGCTAAGTATTCAACCCCCTTCCCTTTTTGGAAAATGAATGTAATTAATCAATTTATCCATAGCACCATTTACTAATCCTTCCTTAACCTTTTAATTTCTACGCAAAATTACTCTACAGTTCTTGCAAACACTTAAACATGTCTTTAATCCCACTGGTCTGGATACAGATTTGGCCAATGAATCCAGTTTTGCTTGCGCGGAGTGTCTCATAATTAGCGCGCACACACCACATCCCGCTAGGGCTCGCGTTCAAAAGCAAGTGGCTCTGGCACTTGCTCCATTTATTTTCTTAATAGTGCATTTCTGCGGGGCAGATTGTGGGCCTTTGTGAAAGTATTTGTGTTAATCGCAGTGCCGTCATGCACTGCAATTAACATGAATACTTTTACAAAGGCCCACAATCAGCCCCGCTCTATTAGGAAAAGGAATGCAGCAAATCTAAAGCATGACGCGTGCTTTCAGAATCTGAAAGCACACGTCATGTTTGAGACTCTGCATTCCTTTTCCCAATAGTGCACTGCTGCGAGGTTGATTGTGGGCGTTTGAAATGGAATTCATGATAATTGCAGCACACACGGGCGCTGCAATTAACATGACTACAGTCTCAAAGGCCCACATTCAGCCCCACAGCCGTGCGCTATTAAAAAAAGAAATGCAGAGTTTCAAACACGACGTGTGCTTTCAGATTCTGAAAACACAAGTCATATTTGAGACTTTGCATTTCTTTTTTTAATAGCGCACAGCTGCGGGGTTCGTTGTGTGCCTTTGAAATAGAATTTATGTTAATGAAGCAAAGAAGGATAAGATTGTGCGGCAGAGTTGACTAAATGGTGCCTCAAGTAAATGCCAATAATGCGGTATATTTTATGTCTTATTGTCTCAATAGTTTACTTTAAATCACAGCGCTGCCTCAGAAAATGTTTCACTTCCCTAATAGTAGTTGAGCACTGGAATACACTAAAGTATACAAGCAGTTACAACTGGAAACGGGCCAGCAAACCTTTCCTCAGGGGCCGACAGTGGGTAGCACCACCCGAGTTTTTTTTTTCAGTATCCTTTGACCTGCTTAAATTACAAACAGTTTTTCTTTAATCTATTTCAGCAGATGGATGATTATGTGATAAGTGCGATAAATCTATTGTTATGCAGTAAACGCTGCAGACACAGAACCACTTCCAGTAGCCCTGATTATAGACAGTGATGTACAGGATTTACAAAACAAGATGACATTGGCAGATCGCACATGGCTTTGCAATCATTGTTATACCTCTAAATTTGTGCACCTGTGCTGTTGTCACCAGTAGCTGGAAGATGTTCAATTTTCAACCCATCCCAAGATAGAACAACATTCTTTATAAACCTTTTGCAATAATTGACAACCTAGGGCTCAATAATGGTGCACAGTATAAGGCCATGGGAAGGGGTGGAGCCTCCTGTAAATAGGACTAGCCAACAAAAGCCCACCCGACAGTCTCACACGCAGGCTGAACTCGCTTTGTCCTCCATCTCCATCTATGAATGCTCTTAAGTTTTTATTTACTTTGGTTACTGATATAGCGCAATCCTGACCTTGGCATTGCACTTCAGAGCGCTTTACAAGGTGCAATGATACATCGCACATATGGCATAAAACAGTTAAAACTGCGGTCAGGTTTAAGAGTGTACAGGACAATTGTGCAGCACTGAGGGCAGTTTAACGCTGCCTGTATCCAGGCCATCGGGCAGTTTACGTGAGGTGAGGTCTGTGAGAGTGCTGAGAGGTTAAAGTGGCAGTCTGATATGTATTGGTTGAGCAGTCCAGACCTTTAGTCTCATTTCCGGAGAAGGGCAGTTTAGGGGTGAGATCGGGCTAAACTTGCACGTAACAAGTTAGTATAAACGTTTCAAGCGCATTTACTGTTTTCTACAAATCATTCCTCCAGATGCACTCAACTGACAGTGCCACACACTTTCAGGACTGAACTCCTTCTAACAAATGAGACGTTTGCATTTCCCGGGTCTGTAGCTTCTGGATAGGATAAGAAGTGCTCAGGACAGGTGGAGCTCTTCGTATGTAACAAGGACTGGGTGAGGAGCTAATAATATCAGTGCTTAATTTGTGCAAATGCTTGCCAGTGCTCAGCACATGTACTTATTTTTGGCAGTAATCACAAAACAGGTGGTGGAGGGTCTGAGGGAATTTTTAAGACCTGCCCAGGTTATCATCCCCTGATTAGCATACTTTTCAACACAAGAAACTTGGGGGTCTAGTGAGAGAATTAACTAAGTATTCTCACTTCTTCAGGCTCTGACCCCTGCAGGTGCTCGTTTCAAACTTACAGAGTCCTACAACAAATATAGTGTACTGCCCAACGCATTTTCTTCCCAGCAAAAGTAGGTGAAGCCCAAGGTCCAGAGATGGATTCCCATCAATGTCTTGTAAGTGATCTTATGATATTATCATTTGGTCATCCAAAAGGTTTGGATGGAGCATCTCTAGATCATTGAGATACTTTACACCCTACCTTCAAGGACAGGGAACAATACCCATCGCTACTCGGTAGACCATGCGTTGGATCACTCAATGGGATTATAGTGCAGTGAAGTGAAGTGAAACAGATGTGAGATTAAAATAGGAATAGAAAACATACAGTAAGAACCTTTAATGACCATATGTTTCTTTCGTTTAAAAGACCAGAACAGTGCAAAACGATGCAGTTTGAACAAATAACTGCAGATGGACCGACATGTTTCTGCCAAAAATGGGGAGCAAAACACCTCCTATGGCTTCATCCTTATTTTTGGCAGGCCAGCATATGATGGAGCTCCCTGTCTATTTTTGTAACAGAGCACATCCATAACAGTATTTAATGAATCAATGTACATTAAAGAAAAAAGAAAAGAAAGATATCGGGGCATCAAGACCATTCTCACGGCCTCAGCGACCTTGCATTTTTATTGGATGAGATTGAATCGTCTGAATTATTGGTGTGTGATGGTAGAGGGTATCGATGATGCTTGCATTTGGCAGAACTGTATGTGGCTCTGGGTGGTGCAAGCAGTACAGGTGTCCTGTGAAATCTCTTGGGCCCTGGCACTCGATTCTTTACAAATTTACGTCTGGCTAATATTGTGGTTTTACAAAGTATGCAGCAGTGGCACTCACTCAGTTGCAAGGACTTGAGCAGGATAAACACACATTTCCTCTTTCCACTGATACTAGTGGCAGGATTGAAGTCTTGGCAAGAGCCTTTCATGCAAATGAATCACCGAGGGCTATAGCTGTCCAGGGAGGACCGTGTATAAACAAGCATTTGCAAATCCATTAGGTCTGGCGTTTGCACCTCAATCTCCAGGCAAAAAATATTTTGGGTCTAAAATAAAACTACGCATTTGCATAATACTCACTGGCACTGAGGGGAACTACTTTGTGTGTTGATATATTCCTTGTGAAAGGGCAGCATGCCACAACCCATAGTGAATTCAACCAATGGCTGAAGCGGGCTGATACATTGCCCCTTAATACATGCCGGAGCAGCAGGTGGAAGAAAATGTGAATATCACAGAAACAGACTAATGGATATAGTCTGGCTAAAACCACTAAACGTAACTATATTATACACATCCTTTTAGTAGAATAAAAAGGTCTTGGCTAATGCAGAGTAAGAAGTGACTAATCTTGAATGATAAAGACTCATAAACAATTGACCCAGCGGTTTATTACCAGGTATGTGTATGTCTGTTTATGGGCCCAGGTGAGTATATGGTATTAGAGTACCTGTTGCTGGTAAGCCGGTGGATCAGTTTTCTGGCTAATGCAGCCCGAAAAAAGCCAATCAGTCTGGCATTGGCTGCAAGACTCTTACCTTTCAGAAAGACAGCAAGATAGAAAGAAAAAGTGTGAAAAAAGCAAAGCGAAAAAAAGGAAAGCGAGAAAGTAGGACACAAGAAAGAAGGAAAGGGAAAAAGAAAAGTAATGAGAGAATGAAAGAGAAAGTAAAACATTTAAGAGAAGGAAGGATGAAAGAGAAGGAAAAAAAGGGGAAAAAAGTAAAGAAACAATGTAAGAGAGAAGTAAAGAGTAAGAAAGAGACGAAAAGAGAAGGAAAGGAAAAAAATAATGAAAGAAAGCAACAAAAAGAAAAAAGTAAAGAGACAGTGTAGAAAAGAAAGAGAAAAAAAGGAAAAAGAGGATAACTTAAGAAAGAACAGTTGGTAGGTTGTAAACTGTAAACTAGCAACAGTTAGAAAAGCAAAACACTCCTAAAGGAATTTCGAACAGCAATGGCAAAAGATGGGATCAAATAAAGATAGAATGTGCATCGGAAGCGTCCTGCTATCACACGAGGCTCCAAACTCAAAGGCAACACTAAAGTAATAATCAAGTAGGAACACTGGCACTGAAGGGAACTCACTTGTGTGTGGATGTGCTCCTTGTGAAAGAGCAAAATGCAGTCACTCAAAGTAATGTTAAACAGTGACTTACCCACTGCTCAATGTTGTATGCTGTAATGGGCAAAAGCAAAATGTTGATGACAACAATAGACCAATGGATTGGTAAGGTAAGGTAAGGTAAGTTTATTATGCATAGTTAATTAAAACCAGTACAAACATTTTGCATTAAAAAATCTTAAAAATATAATAGAAAGTTTGATCATTTAAAATCAGCATTTTTTTATTTTTATAAAAACATGCAGTGGAAGACCCAAAGTGAATATCTAGCAGTTTTTCCCCGGGGCCAGGGCAGCTTGCACCGTTTGCAACCTGGTAGCTGTTTGCTTGTTAGTTGTGTTAATGGTCGTCGATGTTTGCAGTTTTTGGCAGTCTTTGCTCTATTATAGCCAGGAACTTAACGTATCTGCAGTTCAGTTTGGTATTTGCAGGATTCAAGCAGGCAAGCACCGCTTGCCTTCGTGTGGTAGTCCCTATCTGCTTAAACTGATCCTTTAGGAGCTGTTGGCGGGCTTGTCGAAGCTCTTTGCAGAGGCAGGTCATGTGGAGTATGTCTCCTTTTTCTAGGTTGCAAAGTGGGCAGGTTTCGTGGCTGTTGCTTCTGAGCCATGGTGGAATGTGTTCTCTGCTGGGCAGCACCCCTAGTCTGTGTTTCAAGAACTTCAGTTTGATGGTTTTTGAATAGCCCTGGCCGAAATATGCTTGTGGTGTCAGTGTTTTGTACGTGTTTAGTGTCATCCAAGCATGGTTTCTTTTTGCAAAGGCCGCCTTGTCCTCTAATAAGGAAAGATGTCTTACGCTTTTCCAGACTAGTTTTTTGAACGGGTTGTGCCCGAGTTGCATTTCCCAGATCGCAGATGCTTTGACAGCCCCCAATGCCGCCTTCAGGTAGGAGCGTGCCTGAGATGCATCCCTGCTTTGTATATCATCCCACAGCAGTGAATTTAGTGTGTCGATTCTGGCAGAGCGGAGTTTATGGCAACAAATGATGTAAGCTCCCTGTCTGGCGAGATCCTGTTTTTGCAAGCCAAACTCCAGCCTTAATTGTGCGGGCGAGGTGTAGGGCAGGAGCGAGAACATTGTTCTATATGCTTTTGCCTGGATAGTGTCTAGGTTCCTGGAATCTCTTTCTCGTAATGCCTTGCTTCCGTAGGAAATAGAGGGGAGTAGCTTAGCCTGAATGACTTTCAAGTAAGGTGTCAAAGTTGGCCCTGAGAGTTAATTGGCTAAGTTTTTCAGTGTGACGGCAATCAGACCTCCTCTTCTTTTTGTTTCCTGCAGCTGCTGGGCAAATGAACCTTCATTGTCAAAAATGACTCCCAGGTATTTGTATTCACAAGATGGCTCTATTTTCCGGTCACCCAGGAACCAGGACTTCTGATGTTTGTTCCTGTTGTTAATTGACATTGTGCGTGTTTTACTCAGGTTTATTTTTAAGTTGTTTTGCGTTGCATAGCTATGCATTTCAATCACTAGCTTCTGTAAACCAGTATGAGTATGGCTGAGAAGTACGACGTCGTCCGCGTATAGTATATTGCTTAGAGTTTTTCCTCCCGGCCTCGGGGAGTGGGAGTTGCATGAGTTGAGTTGGCTTGATAGATCCGCCATCAATAGGTTGAACAGTATCAGGGCGAGCACGCACCCTTGTTTGAGGCCTTTGGTGGTGCGGACTTTGGATGACAGATGAGTGCCGCTTCCTAGCTTCACCTGCACCCAGGTGTCAGAGTGGAGAAGCTCCAACATGTTTAAGATTGGTTGCGGTATACCCCATTGTGCTCGTTTCCCCCAAAGCCTGCCTCTCTCAATGTTATCGAATGCAGCACTGAAGTCGATGTTACACAGGTGCAGTGGCATTTTTTTTGTTTTCGCTGCATCAATAATCAGAGAGATAGCCATAATATTGGTAGCTGTTCCTGTGTTTTTACGGAACCCAGTCTGGTTCAATGGTATGATTTGATTTAAGTCCGTCCATGACACAATCTCCTTTAAAATGGTTCCCGCGAAGTATTTTGCCTAATTGTCAATGAGGGCTACTAGGCCGTAATTGTTGGGGTCCACTTTATCGCCTTTTTTATGTATGGGAACGATTGTCGGCCCTCTCCAAGACTCTGGAATTCTATTTAGGAGTCTTATTTACATAAATAGTGGTTGCAAGATGGTCGCCCATTTTGTGTTATTTTCCTTAAACAGGGCTGGCGGGATGCCATTGGGGCAATGGATTGAGAGGTGGCTGAAAACCCCCATATGTAATTATGTGATACATATTTTAATAAAATCAAAAGGTCTTGGCTAACACCAGACCTAAAAAGGGAGAATTTGAGTAGGTAGGTGGATCGTCAATCGCTGGCAACGGGGTACCTCCGCACTCCAAGTGAGGAGTCACATGCAGCATCGCTGAGCAGGCAAGCTCTGCGATTCAGCATAAAGAAGACACACAGCAACAAACCAGCTGCGCACATGCAATTCTTCAGTTCTGCCATGTATCCCCTTTCATGGTCTGCTATGGCATTATGTCACTGTGCATAGACGAGCCCCGACATTCCGCTCCCTGGTAACTCTTGTGCATGCACATATTGTTGTATTTAAAGTACACCGCTTTACAAATCTGCAGATCCCCCTCTGCATTCCTGTGCATGCACATATTGTTGTATTTAAAGTAGAGTCTTTCTTTACATACCTGCATTTCCCTCGTCATTCATGTGAATGCAGGAGCACTTACATTGGCCCCTCACAGGTGGAAGCCTGGTTTCTGAGGTTACCTGTTCATACCTGAGCTGCAGTTGCTGCGCAGCCTGTGGGCGGAAGCCGCACCCTCCCCTCTTTTCACGTTGGACTTGGGATCCTCGGGACTCATGCACCAAACCACACCTGTCAGTGACTGATGCCAGACAGGGCTACCGGGGGCTCGTGTGCAAATCACATGCTTTTACCTGTGAGTGCAGCGTTTACCAGGAACTCTCTTCAAGGCAGACATGTGCAGTTCATCGCTTTCCACACTCAGCCTCACGACATCAGAGCTGTGTAATTGGACAGTACGTAAAATGCTTACTTGAAACAATGACGCAAGCAGGAAGTGCCTCGTTCAGTTCTTCAGTGTCCCGCCTATAGCACCATATGGCCAACACTTGCTGCACTGCTGTAAATTCAGCTCCAACACTCGCAGTCAATGACTCCTATTACAAAGGCATTGTCAAGGTGCTAAAAATGAGTGATTAATGCATTTTTGTGTGGTGTTGTGGACCACGCCAAATGCGTACTACTTGGCAGGGCTGGGGTATTGATGTTAATTGAAGCATACACTCATGGTCTGGTTTCCGGCGCACTTCGCCTTGGTTGCAGTGCACAGAGACCTTACACTACCGCACATAGAGGAAAAGAATTAGAGGGAACATTGCTTCTTTTTTTTAGTTCAGTAAGATTTTATTGAATTTATGACAATGGAGAAATACAGCAATACATACAAAAAAGTGAAATAAGAAGTCATTAAAATACAGAAAGCGAAAGAGAACAATCATAAAAATACAATCATCAATAAAATTCATTGCAAGAGAAATTTGGCAATCAAAGGAAGAACAGAAGAAGGGGAAGGAAGGGGAGGGAGGGAAGGGGAAATATACATTTCATAGCCTAAATACGTAGATAAGTAGAGTTACCAATACTATATTAGCAATAACATAACAATAATTATACCTGTACATATGAATCTATAGATGACCAGAAAGATTGAAAATGTGAAGAATTATGATAAACACCTTGTAAGGACAATTGAGCACCTCTTCTTGTAAAGATAATCCAGGACCACCAAGCATGGACTGAAAGAGAAGTAGCATCCTTCCAACAGAAAGTGACGGATTTTAACGCAGCTGATACCAACAAATTAAATAATTTCACTTCAATATCATCAAGAGGTACACTCAAAGCAACAGATTTACATATAACTAAATTATAAGAGGGTAAATCAGTAATAGGCAAAATTTTCTGTATTACACTCCATACTTCAGACCAAAATTTCAAAATAGTCGGACAATCAAATAACATATGACGTAAAGAACCAGGATGCAAATTACAATGCCAACATAAATTAGACTGTAATAAGTGAGCTTTAAATAAACACAATGGTGTCCATAAGGAATTAAATAAAATATAAGCATTAGTTTGATAAATGGACACTGGTAAACATCCAGAAATAGAATGAGTCCATATTAATGACCAGGAATCGTTTGGTAGAGATAAAGATAACTCATTATTCCAAAAAGTAGAAATGGCATCAACATTGGAACCTAAGGAAACGGTCAGTTTCTTATAAAATACCGACACCGCTTTAGAGGATAAAGAAACAGTATTAACATAAAGCAAAAAATCAGCTGTTAGTTTAGAAGGAACGCCATCTGGGAAGGAATCTAAAATAGAATTACATAGAAATTGATATTTTAACATATCAGATAAAGGTAGATTGAATTTTGATTGGAGTTGAGTAAATGGAATAAACGCATCATCCAAGAAAACATCTCCAAGATAAAAAATACCTTTATTAATCCAGGAAGACCAAAAAGAAATATTCCTATTCAATTTTATTAAGGCACTATGCCATAAGGACAAATGTACCGTAGAAAGTAAAGGGGATTCAAAATTGGAGTCCAAATCATTAAATATTAATCTTGATGATTTGATTATGGAGGAGGAATGTACAATTTTAGATATAGGAGACATGGTTAACAAGGATAGTAAAGGAAAAGGTTTTACAAGGGAAGTCTCAATATGAAACCAGATAGGGGGATTGGGCATAGGAGAAACATTAAACCATAATGAACTCTGTTTAAGGATAAATGCCTTATGATACAAAAAGAAATCAGGTAGTGCAAAACCAACATGACATTTGGGAATTTTTAATTTTTTATATGCAATACGGGGAGGCTTATTATTCCATAAAAATGTCGATAAAAGTTTGTCAATAGCTTTATAAAATTTGAGTGGAAATTGAGTTGGGAGCATAGCAAGGGAATAAAATATTTTTGGGGCAATAGTCATTTTAATAGATTCCATTCTCCCCCACCAGGAAAGATGAAGGGAGGACCATTTGGATGTTTTTTGTTTAATATTCCAAGAATGAATTCACAATTTAACTTCAAGGTAGCATGAAGGGATGATGAAAACAATATTCCAAGGTATTTCAATTTACTCTTTTGCCAAACGATATCTGGTGAGGGCAGCATATCAGGAGTACATAACATATTTAGTGGAAAAAATTCAGTTTTACTAACATTCAACTTATAACCTGACACAGCGGAATATTTAGAAATAATATCAAGCAAAAAAGGAACAGAAGAAACAGGATTACTAATAAATAATAACACATCATCAGCATACGCTAAAGTTTTAACAGTAATATTATTGATAGTAATTCCTTGAATGTTATCGCATTTTCGAATGTAATTAAGAAATGGTTCTATACCCAGTAAAAACAAAAGAGGGGAAAGGGGACAACCCTGACGAGTCCCTCTGAAAAGAGAAAATTGGTTAGAAATCTGGCCATTGATAAATAGTCGAGCTGTGGGAGCATAATATAAAGCAGAAATCATACGAATAAAGGAGGGGCCAAAATTAAAAGATAACAAAGTTTTAAATAAGAATTGCCAATGGATTTTATCAAAAGCTTTTTCAGCATCTAATGCCATAACACCAGCAGGGCTAAGGATAGTGGAGCTTTGCTCAATAATATGTAGTAACGTTCTTGTATTATTAGCAGAGTATCGATTTTTCATAAAACCAGATTGGTCAGGGTGAATAAGTGAATGAAGGATAGGAGCTAACCTGGAAGCGATGAGTTTAGCATATAGTTTACAATCTTGATTAATCAAGGAAATAGGACGATAATTAGCAACAAGGGTAGGGACTTTATCAGGTTTGGGAAGTACAACAATTAAGGCTTCAGAAAAAGAACCTGAAATGGTACCTGATGAAGAAAAATGAGAAAAAATCTGGCTCAAAAAAGGTAAAAGATGATGTTGAAACTCTTTATAAAATTCGGCAGGGATACCATCAGGACCAGGGGATTTTTTCTTTGGAAGTGATTTAATGGCTGAGAGAATTTCATCATTAGTAATAGGTAAATCTAGCTTAAGTTTATCCGAGGAAGAAATGTGAGGTAAATCAGAATGTTGTAAAAAAGAATCAATTATAGAATCATCACAATACTCTGGCTTATTATATAAAGTGGAATAAAAATTCAAAAACTCATTAACAATCTCATTATGGGAAAAAGCAATGTTACCCTGAGGACATTTAATGGAGGGGATCTGTGTTTTATCTCGTTTAATACGTAAATAATTAGCCAGAAGTCTACCAGACCTATTGGAGTTGAAGCGAAATTTAGCATTGGATTTAGAGAGTTGTATCCCAGCTCTAGTACTGAGAATAGCATTAAATTCATACCTCATCTTTTGTAATGTTACTTTGTATTGGGGATTACTAGACGTAATAAATAAACGTTCAAAATGAGCTATTTGTTTCTCTAAAGATGTAACTTGGGAGTTAAATTTCTTATTTTCATGAGCCATGATAGAAATAGTAGTACCCCTGACATAAGCTTTAAATGCATCCCATCTAGTGGTAATGGAAGTAGAGCCTTCGGGATTGAATTCAAAATAATCCTGAATAGCTTGGAGCAGTTTGGGTTTATGAGTATCATTAAGGACAATATCAGTATTCATACGCCATCTCGACTGTTTAGTAAATGAAGATGACACATTTAAAACAAAAGAAATCATAGCGTGATCTGATATATCGATGGTACCAATAGTAGGGTCATTTGCAAATTGAATGAGGGAGGGGGAAAGAAAAAAATTGTCTATTCTGGAATGGGAATTATGAGGATTGGAGAAAAAAGAAAATTCTTTACCAGTAGGATAGTGCAATCTCCAAATGTCCGCTAACTTGGTGGTTTGAAGAAAAGTCTTAAAGGCATAAAAAGTCTTGGACGGTCTAAATCGAGATGTAGACAATCTATCCAACAAGGGATCTACAAAAACATTGAAATCACCACCAAAAATCAATGGAGCATTTCCCAACTTTAAAACTTCAGACGTAACAGTGGCCCAAAAAACTGGATCTTCAGCCGTAGGGCCATAAACATTAATCAAAAAGAAAATAGAGTCATGAATTTTAACTTTAGCTATAATATATCTACCTTCAGAGTCTGAAATCTTATGTAAGACCTGACAATGTAACCTTTTGGCAAAGAAAATAGCGACTCCATTCTTTTTACCTGTAGGAGGTGAAGAGACAATAGAGTCCACCCACTTTTTGTTCATATACCTTAAAACTTTATCATCAACATGTGTCTCTTGGACAAAACATATGTCGGCCTTAGAATGACCTAAATAATCTAACATTTTCAAACGTTTTACTGGATGTCGTAAACCTTTGACATTAAGAGAAACAATTTTAACATTATGAACATTAGCCATTAGGATAGAAGAGAAGGAAAAGAAAGAAATGGGAACAAGAAGAAGGAAGGAAAAGATGGGTTAAAAGAGTAACTCTGAGCAAAAAATAGGAAAGGGAGAAACAAAAAAGAGAGAATAAGGCACAAACACGCAACATAAATAAAGACAAGGAAACGCAGACCCGTTCCTCAAGCATGGCCATTTACAGTTGGAGCCCATGAAGAAATTTAGTGATAAACCTGTCACAAGAATCCAGCGAGATGAAGTCAAGAATTTGGATCTTGTGTATCCATTGATGGAGGAGCCTGCTGTTCAAGGAAAAGACGAAGATCTTCTGGACGCTGAAAAGATTTAGAGACATTGTCATTCCAGACTCGCATTGTAGAAGGATCAAATAGGCCATATTTGAAACCAAGGCTCCTCAGTTGTGGACGAAGAGAAGAGAATTCTTTACGAATAGCCACAGTTTCTTTAGCAAAATCCTGATGGATGAAGATTTTGGTTCCATTCACCAACAATGATGGTATTTCTCGAGCAGCTTTCCGAATAAGAACTAAATGATGATGACGCAGGACCTTAAATATCATCTGCCTTGGCTTTGAATGACGAGGATTGCGATGTGACGGAACTCTATGAGCTTTATCAATTTCAAATTTTTCTGTGAATTTAATGTTCAGGAGACCAGGCAGAAGAGATTCAAGATAAAGTCGACAATTGGTCCCTTCAATTTCTTCAGGCAAGTTAAAAATGCGCAGATTATATTGCCTATTGCGATTTTCTAGGTCCAGCAGCTGAGTATGCATTGGAATAATTCTGGTCATTAAAGGTGTAAAAGCATCCAACTTATTCTTATTATCCTGAATTTTAATGGCATTATCCGACACCTTCATGGATATAGAAGCCATATCTTTACGAACATTTTTAACTTCTGAGGCAATGGAGTCAGTATTCAAACGTAAGGCTTTAATTTCCTCCAAAATAAGAGCCAAAGAAGGTTCTGAGGATTCCACCACTTTAGATTTTGTAGGAGGAGGGGAAACCTGCTGCTTCCTTTTATTTGTGGAAGAATTTTTTGAATCCATTTTGAGGAGAAAAAATATGTCTTAATATGAAGAAAAGTAGAATAAGACAAAATCACCTCAAAAAGTGATGAAAAGCGTTGTAAATATGGGCAAATGCGTCAAAAAGTACTGAAAGAAGCCAGGTGCAGCAGCTAAACAGTACTGTAGGCGGAGCTAGGCCCAAGCCAGCCTCTTTCTTAGAAAACTCTCCGCCCCCAGGCTCACAATTCCGGCAGTACCTTATGGAGCAGCAGGGAGCAGAAGCATGGAAGGTGAGGAGAAACACTCCCGTCGTCCAAAATCGCCAGAAAAGATTTCATAGGTGAGTAGAGGCTTCAGGAGGCAAGCGCCGGTATTTTCGCTGGGCTTTTGACTGGATTTCGTCGATTAATTGGGCTAAAAGCTCCGAGGAATCACGGAGCTCCGGTGGCGGCGGCCATCTTGATTTACGCGCTCGCGCGTCTCCCGGAAACATTGCTTCTAAGAGCCATCCCTTTCCTAAAACACTGGTTAATTTTCTTTTTACATCCCTTTTTTTAATTCCTTATTCAAATTTGTGAACGTGTTTCAAATCCACAAAACAAAATCAGACATTCAATACACAGCAGCACATTTAGGATCTGCAACTGGGTGGGTAACTCAATGCATCTGACAGGGTGTGTGAGTGTCTGGTTCTGTGAGTGGATGTGTGAGTCAGTCAGTCAAAATATCTTTATTTGGCTTATTGAAAGCCATAAAATAGCAGATAAAAACATCATTTAACAAAAATTAACATGAAAACATTTTAGGCGACCTAATCAATACCCAGAAATTCATTTTCCAACAATATTACAGAGCTGAACTGCAGAGGAGATATACTTATAAACCATTAAACAAGTAAATTAATCATTTAAAAGAAGTAGGTGGGATAATGCAGCTGGCACTTTCTTATAATTAAAAGTCTTAATAATGGTTTCAACAAAGTGCGTCTCGGGTTAAGATACAATTTACAAAAAAACATAAAATGCAAGGTGCTCTGTGCAGAAATTGAATTACATGGACACAATTCTAATTTAGCATCACATATACATCACGTGGGTACGAAACCAGCAGATGAGCAAGTAAAACATTTTAGCTTGATTGAAATAAAAGGAGAGGTAGGATTCAATTTGTTAACAAGTGTGCGCCACAACCCTTTTTTTGACCATCTCTTGGCTATCTCTTACTTGCTTCAAATATGAGAAGATGTCTCTTTTCAGCTTAGCTTTTGGGATTGCAGATATGTTTCTAGGAGTATTCAAACAATCCTGCAGTCCCTGCTTCTCCAGTTGTTCTTGCAGATAGGAGAGCCAGGGATTTTTTTTTGCACAATCCAATTTCAGACAATCTAGAATTATATCACTTTTCAGGGCTGGTTGATCTTTTACCCAGATGCTGTGCCAAAGCATCAAAGGTGCTAATTGCATACGGAATGATAATGGTGTAACACCTAATTCATTATGACACATAGTCACATGGGTACTTTGAGGTACTGTCAGTGTGTGAGTGTGTGTGAGTGTCTGAGTGGGCCTTTGAGTGGGTGTATGAGTGTCTGAGAGGGTGTGTAAATGTGTGAATGGGTTTGTGAGTGGGTGTGTGAGTGTCTGATTGGGTCTGTGACTGGGTGAAAAAGTATCTGAGTGAGTCAGTCACAGAGTGTCTGAGTGAGTCCTTTATTGGGTGTGTGACTGATTGAACGGGTCTGAAAGTGGGTGTGTGAGCATCTTAGTGGGTCTGTGAGTGGGTGTGTGACTGTGTGAGTGGGTTTATGAATGGGTGTGTGAGTATCTGAGTCAGAATGTGACTGGGTGTATGAGAATCTGATTGCGTCTGTGAGTGTGCACGTGAGTGTCTGAGTGAATCTACGAATGGGTATGTAAGTGTCTGAGTAGGCCTGTGAGTGAGTGAGTATCTGAGTGGGTCTTGAGTAAATGTGAGAGTGTCTGAGTGGGTCTGTGAGTGGGTGCATGAGTGTTTTTGTAGGTCTTTGAGTGGATGCGACAATGTCTGAGCAGATCAATGAATGGGGGCATGACTGTCTGAGTGGATCAGTGAGTGGGTGCTTGAGTGTCTGAGTGGGTCTATGAGTTCATGTGTGTGCCTGTGCTCATCTCTCAATGGGTACAAGCGTGTCTGAGTAGGGTTGGAAGTGGAATGTGTGAGTGTCTGAGGTGGCCTGTGAGTATGTGTCTGCATGAAAGTGTGAGAGGGTATGTTGAGTGGGTGTGAAAGTGTCTGAGTAGGTCTGTCAGTGTGTGCCAGAGTGAATGGGTATGTGAGTGTCTGAGTGAATTTGAGAGTGGATCTGTGAGTGCCTGCATGGATCTGTGAGTGTGTGCATAAGTGTGAGTGGGTACAAATGTGTCTGATTGGGCCTGTCAGTAGATATGAGAGTATGAGAGTGGGTGTGTGAGTGTGAGTGAGTATGTGATTGGGTGAAAGAGTGTCTGAGTGAGTCTTGAGTACAGACGTGAAAGGCTGTGTGGGTCTGTGAGTGGGTGGGAGAGTATCTGATTGGGTCTGTGAGTGGGGCAATAGTCTCTGAGTGGGCCTCTGGGTGTGAGAGTGATTGGGTGTGTGAGGTGGTACAAGAGTATCAGAGTGGATCTGTGTGAGTCAGGCTGTGAGTGGGTACAGAAGTATCTAGTGGGTCTGTGAGTATGTGCAAGAGTGTCTGTGTAGATCGGTGAGTGTAGGTGTGACTGTGTAGATTTGTGAGGGGATATCTGAGCAGGTCTGTAAGTGAGTGTGCGAGTATCTGAGTGGGTCTATGAGTAGGTGCATCAGTGTCTGAGTATGTGTGTGTGAGTGTATATTTTTGTAATTTTTTCAGGCGAATTCACAATTCCGCTGTGGTAGTACACATGGGTCCAAACTGAGCTTTGTGGCAAATCCGCGAATGCTGGCACATGGAGAAAAAAATCTTTTTGGGGCATTTTTGTGCCCATGAAGGATCCCTCACACTCCTCTATATTACACCCATGGGATTAGGGCACGTTTAACCTGACTCCTTTTACTATATTTCATCCGAAATTTCACAGCGGGGGATTACCTCCAATATCCAATATGATGTCCGTAATTTTTTTATCAGGATACGACCACCCAATCACTGCATTGCTGCTGACACATGGAATTGCGAAGTACTGAGATGGAGGGGGCGCTAGGTGGCGCACTGACAAGATGGCCGCACTGATGTGAGGCTCCTGCCGATCGGCGTCTTAATCCAATCATTTATCCTGCTCAGCTAAATGCCCAGGCACAAAAGACACAGCGTTTTAACAATAAATGACTGGTGAAGTGGAGGAGTGAGTTTGGCGTCTGCAGAGCTGTGTGAAGCTTTTGACGAGAGGCCCTGTCTGCACCGAGGGGCAGCCCATTGGAGCGTGAAACTGCCACCGGGCTGAGCGAGTCACCGGACTGCGGTGCTGAACGCAAGGTGCACAGGCCGCACTGGAGGATTACTATCACTAACGCTTGCTTACAGGAAGGTGAGAGCGAGGCCCCTGCTGGTACACTGCAGCGATAGCCCCTATCATAGGAAAAGAAGCGGAGCATTTTTACACGCGCTGCCCGAAATTTGTCTGAAGACGCTGTGCTGTTCCTTGATCGCCCAGGTAGCAGACCGGCCACAGGCGTTTTAGTGCGCTGACATCAGATTAATCATCCCGCTAATATATGCAGTGCACGATATGCCATTACTACGCTGGTCATATCGGACATTTGGAGTTGCTGTTACCCGCCACTGAGAAGGTGAAGGTGAGTCCCGCGAGACAGTTGGGGCAGCCGCCTGCATTGAAATGAAATGAAATGAAATGAAATGAAATGAAAAATTGCATTTGTATAGCGCATAACTGCCCTAGGGCCTCGCAGCGCTTGAAGATAAAATGGTTTAGCGCAGGCTCGGGGCAGATCAGCAGGATTTAGCAAACAAATGCGTTTTCAAGGCCTTTCTGAATGAGAGGAGGTTGCTATTTCCTCGGATGGCAAAGGGGAGGGCATTCCAAAGTCTGGTCGCCGAATGGGAAAAAGAGCGGCCACCCCAACGGGCTTTGTTAATTTTAGAGGAGGTGGCCAGCTGCAAGGTACCAGACCGAAGGGGGCGTGCTGGGACATAAGGCGTGACCAAAGGGTGCAGAATCGCTGGGCCTACACGGTGAAAGGATTTGTGCATAATGCACAAAGCTTTAAACTGCACTCTGGCAGCCATTGGGAGCCAGTGGAGGTCTTTCAGAGCCTTCCTCGCCGACTGCCGACGGGAGAGATTGAACAGTAGGCGGGCCGCACTGTTTTGTGTGACCTGAAGCCTCAGCAGTACCGAAGCCGGTGCTCCTAGGTAGAGACACATATCTGTGCAAAACCCAGATTTAGTACTTAGACACCATGTTGACCGTTACATGCCCGGGTGGCGGTATAGCAGAAAGCGTGTTGATGCGTAACTAGAGTGCCACTAATAGCGCTACAGCAGGAGCCCTAAGACAGGAGCGCGGGCATCACGCCTAAACAAGTCCGACTCCACGGGTAAGGTGAATGTACTAGCCCAAACGGGAGATTATTGATATCGAGATTCACACATACGGTGGCTGGCGGCTGAAGCAGTCCCATAGTGACATTTTTGGGCAACGATATGGGATAACTGACATCACATTACTCCTTTGAGGTAGTTGAGGGCTCTCCATTCAAATTATGCCATACATACAGTGATCGCTCACCCACTCAACACAAAAACGCGACTGCTGGAGGATGCAGAGATTTGCAGTACTGCAGCGTATCCCGAAAGTGAACTTACTGCAATGTTTAATATACTGTGGCCTGTACAGGTAATACTCGACAAACATCTATCATGCCACTATGCTTTAAAGATTACAAAGCCAAGACTCATTGAACTGCCGTGAATCTCGCCACACTATTTTCTGCAAAAGTGAAGCTCAGGAACTGGAGTGAATACCCGGGACGGTGATACTAAGCAAGGGGAGCACCTGCTAGTAAACTCGAATATTGAAAGCCCTGCAGCTGCCCAGCGGGACTGGACTAATTGGATTCAATGTTTTGAACTATGTTCATTTGCCGATTTGCTGCAAGCCATTAGTATACCAGGTGGTAATATATAACAAATATGGGGAAGACCGACACGAAACAGAGGCAGTTGAGATTTGGTGCCAAGAAAAATACATGTATGCAACAAGAGGAAGCATGAAACAATGCGCAGTACAAGAGTCCCCGTCTCCAAATGATGATATAAAGGCACTACTGCAGGAGGTCAGGCTAGGACTTAACACCATCTCTGACAAAATGGATGCCATGACCACACGCATGAATGCCATAGTTCACAAGTTAGGCACCCATGACGAACGCATCAAGGAAACAGAACGCAGGATCTCAAATGCTGAAGATGCGAACTCTTATATACAGGATAATGTTGCACAAATAGATAAATTATTGAAGATCATTGCTGCCAAAAATGAAGATATTGAAGCGAGGAGTAGGCGAAGAATGTACGCATACTTGGTATTCCGGAAAGTACAAACACTGGCAAAATGGAGGAATATGTGGACAAAATGCTGTTAACATGAGTCGTAGCTGACGTCCTCTCTTCGCATTTCATAGTTGAACTGGCCCACTGATCCTTAGGCCCCAAACCTCTACCAGGAGCCGCGCCCCGACCCATCATCGTGCGGCTCTTGAATTACAGGGTTATTGATGTTGCCCTGAAAATAGCCCGGGATAAGCGACAGCTCAGGTATGAGTGGATTTCATTTAAAATCTACCCTGACTTCACGGCATCTGTACAGGAAGAGCGGTGTAAATTTATACCTGTTAATCAAAAGTTGAGAAAAGCTCAAATTGACTATGCGCTTTTATACCCGACCCAATTGAGAATTACGCATCAAGGAAAGCAGTGGTTTTACACCAAACCGCAGCAAGTGGAAGAATTCCTGAAGCGTCTGAAATAACAGAACTATGACTCCAATGCGCCAGATACCTCCTCCATATCATCCTTGTCAACTACTGAATGATCCATGCAGTGCAGGGAAAAAAAAACACTCTACCTAAAGGACTGATGATGCTGAAGTGACACGGTGCCTCGAAGAGACTAATTTGTGAATTCCCAATGGTTGACCTACATCTCTTATGAACTGAAGTGCTGATATGCCGGGTAATTATGACTGGGTATGTCAAACACTCTCGTCCCTTTGGAGACAGCTGATACCATCTCGCTGGCTCTGTAGGAGTGAGGGGTGACCGTGTTTGCCCCTAGGAGACTCCCCCACAAGGGCATTTCCCTACCAATCTAATTTGCACTGCTACGTGCGACTTGGTTACTGAAATCTTATGGGTAAGGGAGGGGGGTGGGATTGTTATGTCTGGTATGATTGAGATGTTTTAGTGGTAGGGGGTGGGCAGGGAGGTGTTTCAATGTTCACTGAAATTCATATGTTACAGCACGACAGACAAATATATGAAGTTTTGGTACATACTGCACACAAGGCACGGAGGATACATAGGGTGTGCTACTATTTCTTACAGGCCGTAGGCACAGATGGCTGATCTGACTACATACCAGAACTTACACATTGTCACCTGGAATGTGAGGGGGCTGGGTGTCCCACGGAAGTGCCGTCAGTTACTGGCTTACTTGGATCGATAACAGATACACATAGCCCTCCTTAAAAAAACACATAAAAATCCACTACATCCCACTACCTGTGCTACCAAGTGGGCAGGCCATAGGCTATTTTCATCATACTCCTCCTACGCCTGCGGCATGGCCATAACGATCAAAAAACATACTCCTTTCGCATTAGCTGGTACATTACTTGATCAAAATGGAAGATACGCCATTGCTTGAGGTCAACTGGGCACAGACTCAGTTACACTGATAAGTTGTTATGGCATAAATGTAGATATTCCCGGCTTTTTCACCAGGCTATGGGGAAAGATTATGGAAATAGGCTCTACTCATATAAGCTGGGGTGGGGACTTTAATGTAGCATTTGACCCTGCAGCAGACAGATCTAACCCCGCTGCACAACATTATAACAGATCATATCACGCTATACAGGGAAATAAATCAGATAATGGACTGATTGATGCATGGCATCATCTTCATCCCGTTGCATTAGAGAGTACACTCTATACGAAACATGCCAATTCCTGGGCACGCCTTGATTATTACCTACTGTCTCGTGGACTGGGCCCCTCAATTAAAAATGTCACACATTTAGCCACAACATATTCAGATCACTCCCTGGTTAAACTCAAACTCACTCCACAGGGTTATGATAAACCACGCAGTAATTGGAGGTTGCAACCTTAACCCTCCTGGACACAGTATTCCATAGTGAATTAAGGGAAGAAATTCACGACTTCTTCCAGAGAAAGAGGGGTACTGTTGACAGAGTAGAAACTATATGGGAAACCTTTAAGGTTACGATTCAGGGATTTTGTATTTCTAAAAGCTATGGAGTGCTGCGTGTCATACAAGGGACGCTCCGCAGACTTTACGCAGTACTTCAGAATTTAGAAACACAACTAACCATGGGGGGGGGGGTGGTAGAGATATTCAGCATGCAATATGGGAAAAACTATCGGAATATACCTCGACTGCTGATTGGAAAACACAATTTAAAGGGAAATATTGGGTTGCTTGACACTATGGCGAAGGGGAGAGACCTGGAAATGCCCTAGCTCACACCGTAAGACGCCCGCGCTTCTCCAACTTTATATTCGAGATATCGGGTCCAGGGGAGACATTACAGCGAGACACCACTGACATACTTACTACATTCACCGCCCACTATTTGGCACCATACACTTCATAGAGAAGAGACTATTTCCAATTAGACAGCTTCCTTGGGGATGTGGCACTTGGATGGCTTGGCGACACACAGAGGGAATTTCTCAGTGCCCCCTTTGAACTTGATGAAATTCGAGAAGCGATCATGCAGATGCAATTTGGGAAGGCCCCTGGCATGGACATGTTGCCTGCTGAATTTTATAAAACCTTATGTAGATCTGATGGCCCGATCTTAAAGGAGATATATGAATAGTCACTCGAGACTGGAGTACTTCCACCTTCCATGAGGGGCTCTTATCTCCTCCCTCCTTAAACCTGGCAAATTACCTATTCAGTGCAATTTGTACAGGCCACATTCCCTCATTAATTGCGATACAAAAATTCTGGCAAAAATACTTGTGAATCGCCTGGCTCTCCTAATGGAGAAGCTAGTGCTTCCTAATCAGGCAGGATTTGTTCCAGGCAGAGCAACTACACACAATCTTTGTACCCTGTTGTCCATCCTGAACTGCCACTGGCGGCGGTGTTTCTGGATGCCACTAAGGCGTTTAATTCTGTTGAATGGGATTATTTGCTGGGGTTGCTACAATGCATGGAATTTCCTCCTGTATTTCTGTCTTGGATAAAATTGTTATATCAGTTGCCTATGACCAAAGTCTTCATTAATGGACATTTATCTGATGCCTTCCCTATATCTAGAGGTACGCAGCAGGGATGCCCGCTTTCACCCCTGCACTTCACGCTCGTAATTGAACCATTGGCGTCCAAATTGAGACAGCATCACCAAGATAAGGCACTGAGATGCTATTTACGGCAGATCCTCATATCATTATATGCGGATGATATTACCCTTTATGTGAGAGACACACAGGATAATTTAAATCCACACTTGTGTGAATTTATAGTATTCGGAAAACTATCTGGGATTCAACTCAATTGGGGTAAATTGCAAATGTTTTCCCTTACACAAATAACTTATTGGTTTCTCCTAGATTTTCCCCTGGAATGGTGTGACTCTGACCTCCGATATCTTGGGATAGTGGTAACCAAGGACAGGGAGGAGCTCATGCACCTTAATTATGGTACAGCCATAGATTGCATTACAGACCATGTCACGGGATGGATCTTGCTGCCGCTATCTCAGGCAGGACGAGCTGCATTAATTAGGATGGTGGTCCTTCCACAAATACTATACCTTTTTTAAAATCTCTCATATTATACTGGTTGCCACTTTTTTCAAACACTACGGTTGGAAATGGAAAGGTAGATATGGGGGCAAACAACCACGCTTACAATGGAAAATACTCACACAACTGTATGAGCAGGGGGACTTTGATATCCCAGATTTTGAACTGTATTATATGCGCACAGGCCCACTATGCTTTTTACTGGATCCATCCCCCTAGGTATATGCCACAGATTGCAGCAGGACATTGGCTAGCGGATCCCATCCATCTGAATGGTATGCTGAACACATCCCCCCGAAGAGACGACACCGCACCTACTACGATCACATGCACAGTAGACGCTTGGCACCAGGTCCTGGTGCTTCTTCAAATGCCTAATGCTATACTCACCGTTACTCCCCCTCTTCAATCACCCTTGCATGCCATTGCTACAAGAAACAGGGTTCCACAGTACCACATGGGTAGATGTTTATCAAAATAGCTCATTGGATATATTCCTTTACGCTCGGCTTCGCCAGGGCATACGATCAATTACCCCAGATTTCCCCCAAGAACCTCCTATGCTAGCTCCCTTACATATGAGGCTTCGTAATGCATCGCCGGGGCATCTGGTGTCTACACTTTATCATAAAAGCTACACTCAACGGCTGACTTCTCCAAGGTCCTCCCGTGCTTAGTGGAGCTTGGAATTAGGGCATGAAATAAGAGACGATCAGTGGACGTACAGTTGCCTGCAAACAGAGCAAATTTCTGCTAGTGGTAGACTGTGGGTCACGCATTATGAATTCTTGCAACACCTATAATATACTCCTGTCAAAATGTTCCTCTTTAAATAGAAAAATATATATTGCTGCGAGAGATGTGGCAGACCAGGAGCTGATTTCCTGCATTTGTCTTGGGAGTGCCCACGATTGAGTGAATATTGGGCTCAGATTTTCGATGCTCAGGATCATATGGTGCCCAATACTGTAGAGTGTACACCTTTAATAGCATTGTTGGGATACACTAAATTCACTCCCAGGTCATGTCACAAATATTTCGCAATAGCATTGCTGTTAGCTAAATGTAGGGTGGTGTGCAGATGGAGTAGGGGGAGGGCCCCCAAATTCAAGGAATGTCTAACTGATCTAAAGTACTGCCAAAACCAACTGTTTATATATGCTGAAACACTGCCTCATGCCTCGAGGCCAAGGGATATATGGAGTCCTCTGCAAGTTTATCTCCTCGCACACTCGCCAGACTCTCAGGTGGATATGCCAGCGACACTGCCATTGTGAGGACCCCTATCTCTAGGAACAGCATAATATATTAAGATATACCTGTTGCTTTTATCGCTCCATAAATGCTTGATTGTTGTACTGGGCCCCGTGAGAAGTGTGTAAGGTTTTGCTCTTATAATGTAATGGATGCTGGCGGCTTGGGTGGGACATGGTAGCCCCTGGAATGTCAATTTGCCTAGCCTGGAGTACTGTACCTTTATACATAGAAGACACCTGTATTTAGTTGTGTGCAGAGCAATCAGTGTACCCACATGTTGTGCTATGCCTACATTTCATCTAACTAGACGTCGTGTTATGTATTCACTTGTGCTGAGATGATAATGTTTTTTTTATCTCTGTACCATGTCTGCTGAATTTCGCTGTGAATTGTACCTGTTACGTATTCATGTTTTTAAAAACACAAAATAAAATAATTAAAATACGGGCAAAAAAAAGTACTGAAATGGATTTCCAAAGGATGCGCACTTCTAGATCTACAAATTCGTTTTTCCATTAATATTTCAAAAACTACTGATCTGAATTACACCAAATCACAGGAATGGATCTTTCTGGACCAAGAGCTAGCTTTCTGCTAAATTTAGTGTCATTCTGTCCAGTGATTTGGGCTGCAAACATGTCTAAAACCTCTATGGGAATTAATATGGAAAACTCTCTTTTTTTGACCTCCCCCTTTTTCTCTGCCTCACTTGGCAGACCACCCAGAAACTTTCCATGCACAACTAGGAACAGGAGGTCACTTTTTTGGGAAATTTCATGAAGATTCATCAAATGGTGCTAAAGTTATAAGCAAGTCAAAAACACTTTTCCCGTGGAAATTAGGTCCTAACTATTACTATATATGAGTTGATTTGGCATTAGCATGTTAATGGGCATGAGAGTATCTGTGTCGATTTGTGAGTAGGTGTTTTAGTGTCTGAGTGTGAGTTTGAGTGTATATTTTGTAAATTGTTTTAGCTGAATTTGCAAATTCGCTTCAGTGGTACATGGGGATCCGAACTGAGCATCACAGTTGATTCGGGAATGCACATGTGAGAAAAATCTTTTTGGGGCATTTCATGCTCATAAGTGGCTCCTTACTCACCCTTATATTACACCCATGGGGTCAAGGCACGTCTACCATGACTCCTTTTACTATATTTCTTCCCAAATCTGTCAACCAGGCTTTGACTTTGATATCAAATAGGATAGCCGCAACATTTTAATCATGTTACGGCCACCGAATCACTGTATTGCTGTTGGCACATGGATTTGCGAAGTACCAAAGTGGATTTGCAAAGGATGCACCCCTCTTGATATACACATTTGTTTTTTCTTTTATATTTCAAAAACTACTGCATGGAATTACACCAAATCACAAAAAGGAGTCTGTCTGGCTCAAGAGCTAGCTCTCTGCGAAATTTAGTGTCATTCTATCCAATGATGCGGGCAGTAATAATGTCTAAAATCTGTATGGGAATACATATGGGGAGCACACTTTTTTTGACCCCCTTTTTTTTCAGCCCCACTTGATGGACCATCCAAAAACTCTGCATGCACAACTAGAAACAGAAGATCACTTTTTGGGAGAATTTTGCGAAGATTCATCAAATGGTGCTAAAGTTATAAGCCTGTCAAAAAACGTCCTAACTCTAACTATATTTAAGTACTTGAGTTGGTTTAAGAGGGGTGCATCAGTGTCTGAATAGGTTAGTCAGTGGGTGTGACAGTGTCTGAGTGGGTTTGTGAGTGGGTGCATGAGTGTATTTAAGTGTATATTTTTGGTGTGGCATGCGTATACTGATACATTTTGCAGAACCCAATTGGGAGTGGCTTATATATCAACATCTACATTATTGGGTCCAGTATAATCCAGTAGGGCAATACAAGCTTTTACAAACCCTGATCTAATCCATCTCAAGACAAAATGCATTGGATGGGCTGGATTGTAATGTTTGAAGAAAAATAATGCAATTATCTTGGATATCGTATTATGGCTCGCAATAGATTGAAAAGGAGAAAATCACTTGTCTATTGGTATACAATGAAAATCTGATCTAATGAACATTTAGCAAACTCCTTGGACGTATTGCAGTTACCCTTTTGTGTATGGATTTCTATTTATTTGAATTATTGACACTGTTTCTGGCATTCAGGGCCAACCCTGCTCTTTCTTTTGCAAGAGTTCCCAAAACACTCTATTAGTAGGAATGTAGATTGTGGTCTGTGGCAGGGCTAGCATGGTGATGACAGGGTTGGGACCTCGACTAGCATTCTAGTTGTGGCAGAAACCTCGCCCCCTCATCAGAAGCAGAGGGTTCATGCAGAGGTGCTGATGGGCCCAAAAGTAGAGCGCCGTCAGGGCCAGACTGGAGAAAGATTGGCGGTAAAGAGAAGTGTGTCAACATGCCAGTGACGAGTAGTGGTATAGGCGGAAATATCAGAGGGAGCCAGTCAGAGGAGCAGGAGTCATCAAAGTAATTGACATTCATTACTATGGGCCGATTCGGTAAAAAATACCAAAATAGTTGTGAGTAGAGTTAAGGCACATCCAAACAACTTACTTTGCACACCCTTCATCTGCGATAGAGGTCTGAAAAGAAAGTCCAGTCCCTCCCACACCTTACTACTCACACCCATCATTACGGAGAGAGATCTCAGCAGAGAGGCCAGTCTCTCCATATACTCTTGTATGTACACCTGTCATCCGAGAGAGACATCTGAAAGGAGAGGGCAGTTCCACCCTACTATGCACACACATCATTTCAGAGAGAGGTCTCACCAGTGAGGCCAGTCCTTCCACTCACCCTGACATGCACACCCGTCATCTCAGAGAGAGGTCTGAAAGGAGAGCCTAGTCCCTCCCCACACCATACTATGCTCACTTGTCATTACAGAGAGAGATCTCAGCAGAGAGGTGAGTCCCTCTACACACCCTACTATGTACACCCGCATTGCAAGAGTAATTACTCCTCAAAAAAAGAATGCTGGTGACATGTCTTGGTATCAGAGTTACAATAACTGAGCAAACAAACAATTTCTATTGAACATTTATCTGTTTAATACTCACACACATTTTACAAAGATTTAACAAACTGTGAACTTTATCCTGTTTTGTTACAGTAAAAAAACATTATTTTACTAAAAGAATATCAGAAGACAAAATATAATATAAAGTCATTCTATCACACATCCAATCACAAAATAATTGAGATACTTAATAAAAAAACTAGAAATTCACTGAACAAATGCAAAGGTTAAGTAACGTTATAGTAAGTTGTAACAAAAATAACTGTTTTCATTTAAAAAAAAACTTCGAAAAAAACAAAGGTTAAATTCACGTTATAGCTTGGTTGATTTGTCAGTGTGAACATTAATTTTATGCAGCACTAAATACAACTTGCGCCCCACCAGGCACTGCTTATGATCACACATATGACATCACTCATGACATGTTCTATGACGTCATTTATGTCATTACTGATGACATCATTCAAGCTTCGTTTTCCCACATGTCGCTTTTTGAATTGCTAAGGCTTTACACATAGCATAGTTCACATTAGCAATCAACCAGAGATATATGAAAAACCCTCATTGAGTATTGTGTTAAATCTGTATACAACTTGCAGAGAAAGCCAAAATAGTGTATGCCAATTCCAAAACAAATGCTCTACTGCAGACACCTTTTATCTGTATTAAACCCCTGACATACATCAAACCTACATTAAGAAATTAAGTTGATATTGGTAGAGAACTGAGCACTGTAAGCAGTGCTTACTCTATAGACAGTGTTTACTTTACACCACACTGTTTGCAATCACTGAAACTTTCACAAGAAATACACTACAGACTATTAGCAAATATCTACTAAGAACAGTCAGATCTCTATGCAATAGTTGTAAAAAAGCACTATGCATTAGAAATAACCAAGAATTGGAGATGCTAAATATTCTACTACCTGCACTGTTTGTACTATGGTGGAAAACTTTCCAGATAGCCCATCTTCTGGAGCAAAACAAGCACATGTACATAGGTTAGTACCTGGTGAACACCGTAATATCTGTTAAGTAGAAATTGTCATGCTGAGACAATTCTCTTCAATAAATCAAGGGCCTTACAATATCGAATTTGTCGTACGTAGTATCTTTGCCCTTCTTGAAACGTCTTCTGCAATGCCAAAATGTGGAACATAATGAACATAAGTTTATTGTCTCCTGTACACAGAGTTACTCTTGAATACAAAGATTTATAACATGTTCAAGACCTCTATACAGCCATGGTACATTAGGAGGACATGCATTTTCTAAATACTTACCCCCATTTGATGAACCCAAACTGTACAAACTTAAGTGTAAAGCAATTTGATAGTTTTCCACCACAATCTAAACTATACAACAAACAAGTACAGAAATGGGATTATGTCATCAGTAATGTTATCAATTATGTCATTTGAGATGTCATGAGTGATGTCTTAAATGATGTCATAGAGCATGTCATGAGTGATGTCATATATGAGGTTATATTTAGTGCATGGTTGGCACATGTTATACTTAGCACTACTAACTATACTGGTGAATTTCTATGTTTTTTTGTTCAAAACGTTGATGTTCACTATGACAAATCCACCTAACTATAGCATTGCTTTAAGCTTCAGCTTTTTAAGCATGTATATGTATAAAATGCATACTTTACATTTTATATATAATCTGGCTTTTAGTGACGGTAACTAGACATAATATCTAAATCCAAAATATAGAATAGTCATAATGTTGAAGTCAAATATGGAATGGACAAAATATCGAATGGACAGAATATAGTGGTGAAAAATATCGAATTGAAGGTAAGTAATATAATATCAATTTTTAAAATATAGAAAGTCAAAATATTGAAGTATATAATATTGGTATTAAAATTTCTCGAATTTTTAATAATATCGAATTTTTGTTTTGTATGTTATTATATGTGTGAAAAGTGTATTTTATTTTTGTAATTTATTTTAAGTAATGAATTTTATTTTATTTAATTTTTACGTAATTTAATTCTCTAGCGGGTTGTGGGTTTATAGGGGAAAAGGCTGGGAAGGAATTTAATTATATTAAATTAAATATTAATTTTTTATAAATTACTAATTATTTTTAATTTAATTTTGCGTTTTAGTTCTGTAGCGGGTTGTGGGTTTATGTGGGAATAGGGTGGGAAGTAATTTAATTGTAATTAAGTAAATCATTTTTTTATTATTATTATTATTATTATTATTTTTTTCATTTCATTGTCAGGATTTTACATACATCAATTAACTACAGTTGTCTCCATTTGCAATGGTTCAATACAATCTTCGGACACTGCACACATAACAAGGTTGCTCAATACATTCCAATCTCTAGTTTCCTAGTAAAAACATCCCTCCCTCACATCACCCCATTCCCACCCTCGTATTAACTGGTTATAGACTTAGTAGAAGGTCTCCCTTCAGGTCAAGGGCTACTTTCAGGGGTCAGTGACGCACATGGTGTTTCACAATTGCCCCCCCGGGATTCATTCCATTTCCCCCATATTCTCATCCATTTTTTAGGGCATCCCCGATGGGTGTAAACTGCTTTTTCAGCTACCATAGCTGTGTCCATATCATTCTCCCATTGTAACTGCGTGGGTAGCACCTCGGATCCCCAGTTCCTTGCTATATTGCGCTTCGCCGTCGCCATCCCCAGCATTGCCCATGCTTTCAGCCCCATGTTCAAGTCCGTCGGTTGCCAGATATTCAATAGGCAGCACTTAGGGTCTTTCTGGATCTCCACCCCACCCACTTCTGAGATCTCATTTAAAACTTGCTCCCAGTAGGATTGTATCTTTTGACACTCCCATATTATATGAAAGTGTGTTCCAATTTGTCTGCATCCCCTAAGGCAGAGTGGGTCGAGTGTGTGTCCGAGTTTGTGTATCGTGGTGCGGGGGTAATATTTACGATGCAGTACTTTGAGCTGTACTAGTTTTAAACGAGACGGGATCGCTGCCTCCCTGGCCGACGCCAGCACGTCCATCCAGTCTGAGTCCTCTATGTCTCCCAGTTCCACCTCCCATTTGCTATGCAAGACTACCGTAGGATCTGGGAGATTATTTAGTAATTTACGATATGTCTATGATATGGCTTTTTTGTCCATGTGGTCTGTGAGGAGTCTATCCTCACGGGGCGAAGCGTCAGCTATTTTAGTGCCTTGGGGGATAGCGCTTTGGAGTGCATGCCTGATTTGGATATAGCAGTATACCTCTGAGTCTGCTAGTCCATACTTCTCTTGGAGAATTGTGAACTGAATGATCTCCCCTCTTACCCACGGATCGCCAATGCTTGTGATTCCTATTAGGTCCCATTGTTTGAAACCTTTAGTGTTTGCCAGGGTGCCCAGGTGGCGTGTCTCCCAGAGTGGAGTGGCCAGTGTAAGCACTCCCTCCCATCCCAGAGCCCTCTGAGCAGTGTGCCAAATTTTGATCGTGTGGGCCGTGGGGCCTGTCAGGGTGTGTCGTCTTTTGTTTGTGTAAAGGGCCTTCATCAAGCGATCTACCGGCAACACGTTCCTGTCTCATCGGTATGCTGGGTCGTCGTGTGGGGCGTGAAGCAATTGATTGATGATCGCTAGTTGTGCAGCCCAGTAATACAACTTGACGCTTGGTAAGGCTATTCCCCCGTCATACCAACTGAGTATCCATTTAGATTGTGCTATGCGGGCAGGTTTCCCGTCCCATAATAAGGAGGAGATTTCTGCATCGATGGCCTTAAAATATGAGGGAGGGACCGGGAAAGGGGTATTTTGGAGTGCATATAGGAACCTAGGGAGTGTAAGCATTTTAAAAAGTGGTGCCCTTCCCAACAGCGTCAGTGGGAGGGATCGCCAGTGTGAAACATCCGATTTCAGTCTCTGTAGGGGTTTCATCAGGTTTTCTTCCATAAAGACAGTATCCTGGGGGTGACATAGATCCCTAAGTACTTAAATCCCCTGGTCACAATTTGCAAGGGCTAATCTAGGGGAAGCGTTGGTACTGGGCTGTGCAGTAAATAGAGCAGTGATTTTGACCAATTTATAGTATAGCCTGACTTCTCGCCATACGCTGTGAGGATGTCTAAGAGGACCACCAGGGACTCCGTCATGGACGTCAGATATATCAACACGTCATCGGCATAAAGGGAGATTCGGTCTTCCCAATCCGCCTCCCATGTCCGCCCTCGGAGCAGCGGTGTCGTGCGTATCCATGTCCTGGGTAGTTCTAATATTAATGCAAAGAGGAGCGGGGACAGCGGGCAGCCCTGCCGTGTCCCTCTACCCAGTGCAATCTCCCTTGATTTATGACTATTTGCCACCACATGTAGCAAGGGTGCTGTGTTCAGCAACTGAATACAACCACAGAATTTGGGGCCAAACCCCATCTTTCGAAGCACTGCGAATAGGAATGGCCATTCCACGAGGTCAAACGCCATTGTCGCGTATAAGGAAAGGATGGCCGCATCATCTTGGAGCAGTGGGGTACAGGCCAGCACAACATTGAGGCGCCGTAGATTAAGGGAAGTGTTACGTCCAGGCATGAAGTCTGATTGGTCAGGGTGGACCAGCGTCGTAAGATGGGGTTGCAGTTGGAGCGCTAGTGTTTTTGCCAGTATCTTTGCTTCTGCGTTTATTAGGGATATCGGTCGATATGAAGAGGGCTGCTCCGGAGACTTCCCAAGTTTGTGTATCGTCACAATGGTAGCCAATCTTTGGTCCCTGGGTAGCGTTCCCTGTGTTAGGCAGTCAGTGTACATGTTTTACAGATGGGGGTGATCTTACTTGCTACCTTTTTATATAGCTCCACCGGTATACCATTGGGTCCCATTGCTTTGCCTGTGTGAAGCGCCGACAGCGCTTTTCCCACCTCCTCCCCCGATAAGTTGGCTTCAAGTGTTTCCATGTCCTCTAGCGATAGAGTGGTCAGTGGTATGTCATTTAAAAACTGCATGCACTACTCTTCTGTCGCTTTAACTCGAGGTGTGTACACCTTTTCATAGTAGGTTGCCAACTCCTCCACTATCAATTGGGGATCTGTCGTAAGAGTACCGTCCCCCAGTGTCAGTTGGGCAATCCATCTATCCGCCCTTTCCTTCTTTTCTAGCCATGTGAGCATTTTCTCTGTCTTGTCTCCCAGTTCGTATACCTTGTGCAAGGTGTCTGAGTGCCTTTGCCATATCCTCTGCATAGGCTCTGAATTCCTGAGCTGCTAATGCCAGGGTCTGTGCTGTGGCCTCATTGGGGTTCATGGCGTGAGCCCTTTCCGCCTGCTGCGCTGCCGCCTCTAAGGACTCAATGGTTTGTCTGTGTTCCTGCTTGTGTTGGGTAATAGTCGAGATGTTCTTTCTGCCGGTTTCTGACCTTGGCCACGTCCGACAAAAATAATGACAGCGCTTCTTCATTGTCAAGTGAATGTAACTTTCATGGAAAACTTTAGGGTGGACATCGTGCTTCAGGCAGAAATTGAATTCATCTTTTAGCAAACTCGAGCAAACTAGGCCCAAAAGCAGGCAACTTATTTTTCTAGTATAAAACAAACACAAGAAAAGTATTAATGAAAGAAATATTATTTTATTCTGTGTCCACCCTTCGTTTACTAATTAATTAACCCACCCTATTAGTCTAGTGTTACCTAGCAAGAAGCAAACAAATAAAGCAGCATTTTATATCTACCAGTCTTCATAAATCCATGAAATCTTATATGCACCTATAATAGTAGAAATAACATCTCATAGACAAGGAAACCAAAACAAGCGCATACCACTTTTAAATCTGCTGCCGTTAGTAATGACAAAAATGAAAACGACAAAATTAATTTATTATTTTTGCACAAACAAAAGATGCAACAATAATGCACGTTTATGAGCACACATGTTAATATCCCCATGTGTAAAGTTTAATCTAAGTTGAGTTAGCATAACACATCACAAATTATTATTATTATTAATTTATATTATGGAAGTGTGACTTCACGAGTTTAAACAAAATGTTATTTTCTATCTCGCTTCATCAACTCCCTCATCTGGTGATTAACAAATCACCACACCACCACCCAAAATTTGGAAAATTTAGACTACTTGGAAAATGATTCAAATTCATTTGAGTTAGTATTTCTAGAAATTTGTTTCTGCAAAATCCTTGCAATTGTCATACTGTGCTCTGTGCAATTCTTGTAACTCAATCTCCCTTTCTTCTTCTTTATTAATTTTATAAATTCTTCTCTTTTCTTTCATTTGTTTCTTTCTCTTATGTAACAAACAACCTATTTTCGTCAGAACAAATATGAATATTATCACAATCAAAGGTGCCAAAATCTTGCCAAGAACTGAACTTCCAATTTCATGGAACCAATTTTGTATAGTTTGAAATCTCTTTGAAAGTCTTTCTGAAAAATCTTCTTCTTCCAATGGAATTATCTCAGAATGCATTTCAGTAATGTTCTTAATATACATCTCAATGTTCTTACTCTCATCAGGAATGTAAGTGCAACAATGTTGCACATGTAAAATGCCGCAGACTCCTCCCTCTTTTGCAAGGAGTATGTCTAAAGCAAGGCGATCTTGAATCACCATAGATCTGATTGCAATGACCTCAACATTCACTAATTGGAAACCATCAGCTGTATCTGTTGACAATCTGTCAACAATTGTGGACAATTTTCTAATTCTCCCTGCATTCAGGGTTATACCTACTAAAGGTATCACTGCTTCAAAAATATCTCCCAAAATTTCTGTAAAAGTTTCTCTTTTAGCCCTTTTTACATAATTATTAATTTTGAACAATCCTTCTGTATTTCTATCAACATGAAAGATTTTAGGGAGAACAATCCCAACATAACAAGTCCCATACCAGTGGTCAGGAAGGTTGTAGTAAGCTTTATCACCACAAACAAAATAAATCCCAGGGAAAATTGGATCTTTTCCACCTTTGAATCCCCAACCTCCCAAAATCTGATATGTATCTTAACAATTGCTCGCACCCACAAAGTAATTATCAAAAAGTGTATTGTCCCTTCTAATGCAAAGCTTGCCACTAATTGGTTTGTCTATGTGAATTGCAGCATTATCAAGTGTTTTACCATTTAACTTTTCATCCTCTTTTTGCCAGAACCTAGACTTAGTCTGCTTGACTATTTCATTTCTCTTGTAAATTGCTCTCCTCTCCTCAACTAGGTTCAAAAATTTCTTTCCTTCAACACTTAATTTGCAGGTTAGATTGTTTTTGTAAGCATACTCATATGTGAGTTCATTAGTAACAAGGAAAAATTCCCTCATCTGTTTAGCCTTTTTATGCTTATTCAAAGTACCCTCAATTTTTAAATTAGCAACATTTTCATCATAATTCGAATAATAATATTCTAAGCGTCCAGTTTGATAGAACAGACTAGCTAACACACTACATGTTACACCATATGTAAGAGGAAGCATATTGTATGTCACTCCCTCAGAAACAGAAGCAGGTAATTTAACACAAACATAGCAGTCTTTAGCATTCATTACTTTGACATATTCGCTCAAAAGCCTTGTAAATGTATTGCTTGAAAAATCACTAATAGATTTGTCCTGATGAATGTCAGGTTGATGATCAATAACTTTGCCTATTACACTATGTTTGTTTTGACTAACTGAAGCTTTGCTTGTCATGTTTACTTTGTGAAAATCTTTGTTAATTTCAAAAGGAATAACAACAGCTAAAATTAACCAGAGCAGAATCAAAATGAGCACACACACCAGAGTCATCCTACAGCATCTCTTAAAAATGGAACACCTTGAAGTACTCTGTTCCTTGACATAAGGCATCTTTTATCAGTTTTGCCTTAAAAGAAAACAAAAATTATTTTAAAAATGATTTAATTAATTAATTATTTACACCCCCCTTTTTAAAATATATATATATTTTTTTAAAACCCTAACAGTGTTTCTTCGACCTTATGTCACAAACAATTTTTCTCAGCTAAACAAAACTTCTTCGACCTTATGTCACCTAACAAGATTTCTTCGGCCTTTTGCCAAAATTAAAAACCCAAAAATCCAAATTAAAATCTCTATACTTCAATCATTGTCACTAATCTCTTCAATTTCTTGTTCTTCTTGGCTGCTATCGTAAATATCAATAACAGGTGGAATCACTAGATAAGACCACTCAGGAGATTTATATTTTTGATTTGGCTTTATAATCCTCCTTGTCTTTCTTGTCACTACTTCAATTTTTCTTCCAACTCCAACTTCCTTTTCACAATCCTTTTGACTACTTATTTCTTCCACCTGCTCCTTTGGTTTTTTGATTAATCTGACTCTCAATCTTCCACCTGGCCAAAAATCTGTTTTTCTCAAGAATTTTCTTTTTGGTTCAGAAACATTTACTTCTGACTTCCAGGATCTCTTCTTTGCACTTCTACTTTCACCTTCTACATCACTTTCTCCAGAATCGTAGTCTGAAACTTCAATTATTGACTCAGGAATTTTTCTATTCGGCAGTTTCACTCTGTCAGGAACTATGCTTTGTCTTCCATCACTGGTACTCGGTAATTCGTCCTCCTCCTCTTCTTCAATTACCTCCAACTTCCCAGTATCTGGTCTTCCGTTCCTTGCTTCAGAGCTTGATTTCTGCTTTTCGATACTCTCCTGGTCAGAAATTTCAATTGGTTCAGCTTCTCTGTCTTCAATAGAATTTACTCCATTTATCTTCTTAACTGAATCTTCGGTTGTCTTCCCTTTTAATAGATTCTCTTCTTCTCCAGAATCTATTTCAATAATTTCCAAGTCTTTTCTTTTCAACTCTTCATTCACAGGTACATGTTCCAGATGTCAACCTCCCTGTCGATCTTCAGAATCTGGGTTTGTTTCACTTTCTACTTCGGAATCAGAATCTTCCGTAGTATCACTCTCATCATCAGAATTTTCAGGAGTAGGCACTGGAATAGTATGACTAGGATGGATCCACCTTTTTAATCCTCTGCACTTTACTGCATTTGTAGTGACCAGAATAATTTGTCTAGGCTTCTGCCACCTAGGAACCAGACAATTTCTTCTTCGATGTACTTTTGTCCTGACCCAATCACCAGGTTTCAAATCATGAGTCGGAACTTTCTCATTTGATTGTGCTTCAGTTCCCACCTGATTAGACACAGAAGTTACTATATCAGATAACCTCTTACAGTAATCCAAAATAGCACTGTCATTTATACTTAACAATTTGCCTACAGGTACAAAAGCTTGTCTCATGACTCTTCCCATGAGAATTTCATGAGGGCTCAAACCTGTCTTTTTATCAGGTGTACTTCTTAATGACATTAAGACAAGTGGAAGAGCATCAGTACACTTTACACCAGTTTCTAAACACATTTTTCCAATTCGGTTTTTTATTGTTCCATTAATCTGTTCTACCACCCCAGATGCCTCTGGTCTGTATGCACAGTGTATCTTCTGCTCAATATTCAATGCCTCACATATCAGTTTCATAAGTTTGTTATCAAAATGGCTTCCTCCATCACTCTCAATAGTGACTGGAAAACCGTACCTTGGGATAATTTCTCTAAGCAGCAGTTTTGCTACAGTAATTGAATCACAATGTCGTGTAGGAAAAGCTTCTACCCATCTTGAAAACAAACAAACAATCACAAGAACATATTTCAAACAATTGTGTAGAGGCATCTCAATGAAATCCATCTGCAACCTAGTAAAAGGACCACCCTCTCGACCAATTACCCCTGTTCCTACAACTCATTTGTTGGCATGACAAACACCTTTGGCAAAAAGACTCTGCAATCGTTCTGAATTTTGTGTTAAACCAAGTCTCACGGAAAAGTCTGATCATAGCATCTCTTCCAAGGTGAGCTGGACCATGATATAATCTAGCCATGTCAGCAATCAAACAATTTGGTAAAACTATTCTACCATCTTTGTAAGTCCACACTCCATCCTCATCACGTGGTCTACATTCTGCTCTCAACCATAAATCTTTTTCCTCATCATCTGCTTCATTTTGTAAGTCCCTGATTTCCTGCCATGTCTCTACTGTTGTTGTTAGCATCAATGAATTTGAATCACATTCTTTACTTTTTTCCCGATTGTATGCACGACAATTTTTCGCACAATATTTAGCAGTTTCATCTGCATAGGCATTGCCTTTTGAAATATAATCCACTACTTTTGTATGTGCAGCGCACTTTACAATTGCAATCTCTTTAGGCAATTGTATACCATCAATTAATCTTTTAATAAAAACTGCATTTTTAATTGGTGATCCTGCTGAAGTTAAATAGCCTCTCTGGGACCCGAGCTGTCCATAATCATGCACAACTCCGTACCCATATTGACTATCAGTAATGATGGTAACTCTTTTATCTTTTGATAATTCACAGGCACGAATCAAAGCAATCAATTCAGCCACTTGTGCTGAACGAATTCCCTCAAGACATGATGCTTCTTCAACATCTGCAACTGTACAAACTGAGTATGCTGCCTTCAAAACGCCTCCTTCTGTCCTCAGACAGGAGCCATCCAGAAAGTAGACGACATCTGATTCAGGCAAAGGTACATCTTTAATATCCTGCCTTGGTTTGGTGCAAAATTCCATGACATCCAAACACTCATGTTCCACTTCATTCTCATCAACGATTTCTGAATCAGGTAATAAAGTAGATGGATTCAAATTCAAGCATCTTGAAATGGAAATATTGTCTGCTCCTAGAATGATTTTCTCATATTTTGTCAACCTGCTGCTGGTTAAATGTTGAGTTTTACCTCTTGTCAGTAATATTTCAACTGAATGAGGCACAAAAACTTTCACAGGAAATCCCATTATAATTCCTTCGCTTTGTTCAAGACTAACACTAGTAGCTGCAACTGCTTTCAAACAACCTGGTAAGGCTTTAGCTACAGGATCAAGAACTGCAGAGAAATATGCAATGGGTTTCTTCAAATTCCCATGTCGCTGAATTAACACAGACAATGCACATCCTTCTCTTTCACTACAATACAGTTCAAAACTTTTCTCATAATTTGGCATGCCTAAAGCAGGAGCTTGACATAAGCTCTTTTTCAAATTCTCAAAACACTCCAACTCAGCTTTATTAAGAATAATTGGATCTTTTACATCAGACTTAGTAAGTCTCTGTAGTGGTTTTGCAATTACTGAAAATCCACTTATCCATTGTCGACAGTAGCCAACCATTCCCAGAAACATCCTAACCTGTCTCTGTGTTCTCGGTGACTGCATTGCTTGAATCATTTTCATTCTCTCAACTGTCACCTGTCTTTTCCCTTTAGCAATTCTATGACCAAGATATTTCACTTCTTGTTTACAAAACTGCAATTTTGCTGGAGACACTTTATGTCCCTCATCTGCAAGATGGTTCAGAAGTATTATGGTGTCTGTCACACAATTTTCTCTTGTTTTAGCAGCAATCAACAAGTCGTCGATATACTGCACCAACGTTGACCTGCCAGGTAAATCTAAATCTTCTAAAGATCTTTTTAACAGCTCATTAAAGATTGAAGGACTCTCTGTATACCCCTGAGGAATTCTACACCATGCGAGGGTCCTACTCTGGAATCTGAAAGCAAAAATTTCCTGACTCTCTGGATGTAAAGGAACAGTAAAGAACGCATTGCAAAGATCAATGACAGTGTACCATTCAGCATCATGTGGAATCTGATACAAAATAACTGCTGGATTTGGAACTACAGGACAACATGGAACTACAATTTTATTAATTTTTTCAAATCTTGAACGATTCTGTAAGTTCCATTCGATTTCTTAATTCCCATGATCGGTGAATTACAAGGACTACTCCCAATTTCCTTTAAAACACCTTGTTTAATGAATTTTTCAATCACAGGTATAACTCCCTCAATTGTCTCCGCTTTCATCTTGTACTGAGGAATATTAGGAAATTCTATTCCCTGCTTCAATGTAATTTTGACTGGATCGACATGTTTCATCAGACCCATCTCATTTCCAGTCAAATCCCAAATTTCAGATTTTACTGTATTTTTGAGCTCCTCTGGCAGAATTTCTTTTTCAAATGTGGGAAACAATTTTGATTCCTCTGATTCCATCAACATCATTGTCATTCTGTACAAGCCATCTTCTTCTATTGTTTGCAATTCAACCCCATCAGGAGAACAATATATTCTGCAATTCATTTTGCACAATATATCTCTGCCCAATAAATTTACTGGACTACTATTACAAACCACAAACCTGTGTTTGTCTTTAAAATTTCCAATTTCGACCGGTACCGGGTCAGTTAGGTCAGTCCTGATCTGTTGATTACTTACTCCAACAACTTGGATGGTTTCCCCAGAGAGAGGTAGGTTTTCAATTTCTACTGATCTAACAGTAGAACGGGTAGCACCAGTGTCCACTAGAAAAGTGATGTCTACATCATTAACTTTCCCGTTTACAAAAGGACCAGACTGGTCAACCTCAAGAGTGGCTCCAATGACACACTCTTCCCCCTCTCTCGGGCACCGTCAGAAATAATCATCAGAGTCACTTCCCTGTCCTTCTGTTAACAAAAACTGTTGTGAAGCATTTTGCACAGTTTGCCTTTGGGATTTTATTACCTGTTCATCTCCTTGAAATCCCACACCAGAATTATATTTTTGTATTCCCCCACAATTAGGAAAAGGAGGCTGTGGCAATTGATTCTGCTGGTGATTCACCTGATGCTGCAGCTGTCGCTGAAGATTTAACTCATTTAAACTCTGTTGCAAATGTAGCTGTCGCTGCAGATCAACATCATTCTGCATCTGTGGATTTAACAATGGATTTTTTTAATTTCTTGGTGGCTTCTTACATTCGTCTCTCCAGTGTCCAATCTTGCCACAATTAAAACAAGGCAATTTTTGTTTCATCTCTTCGATCTTAGGATTAAATTTTCTGATAATATTATTACCCTTAAATTTTCCTTGACCAAGATTTGAATTTGTGGTCTGAACAAAATTTGTGTTTTTATTTCCTAGATTAGCAATTTGTTGCTCAGCCACTTTCACTTGAGCCCACATTGCCTTTTCCTTGAGCTTCTTTTGTCTCACTTCTAATTCATCACTACAGTATTTTGCTTTTCTCAAAATGTCATCAACAGAAAGTGCTTGCCAACCGACAATACTGTTCCTAATCATATCAGCAATTTCTGGTTTTAAACCATAAACAAATCTGTAGACGAAATGACTCATATCTTTTTCGTCTAGTTTTTCATAGCCACTGTATTGTTTGAAAATCAACAGTAACCTTTCATAAAATGAATGAACTGATTCATTTGGTTCTTGGTTTGTTCTTTCTATTTTAACCCAATCAACCTCTTTAGGCGGAATTTTTTCTTTTAACCAGTAAATCACTTTTTCATAAAAATCCATTACAATCGGATTAGGAGCACCTGTTTCTTTTATTCGTTCAGGTTCTACTTTTGGCCAACTAATGGATATTTTGCATTCTGTCCAAAGATCCGATGGGACAACTATGTCAAAAAATCCATCCAGATCAATCCACAGAACCTTTGAGACTTTAATGAACCTGTCTACCTGTCTATACCACTCAACAGGTTTCTCTCTCAGCCTCGGAAAATCATTTGTAAACAGTAGTTTGTCCTGTCTTGACCAAGGGACATGAACATACCCTCCACCTGCAATCTCTCTCATTGGAAATTGTTTTGACAATTTTTCTAATTTCTCATCTTCCTTCTTTCTTGTCCATTTAACTCTCCACTTACTCAACTCTCCCAGTTTTTTTATATAAACAATCAAATCTTTTATGTGCATTATTCTTCCCATTGAGTTCAAATTCTCAATGTAATTTTCTGAAAAGTCTAATCTGTAATGTTTTGCAAAATTCTTTTGCCTGCTTAAATCAATTTCAAGTTCTTCTGCCAGTTCATCCAACTGATCATATTTGTTTTTCATTTTCCACTGAATACTCTTACAAATGAACAGAAGTTCATCATCTCGATAAAATTTTAAACTGTCAGGACCTATTGTACCAATTATTAATTCTTCTAAATTTGCTTTTAATTTTGCAATATCAAGTTTAGGTTTTGATACTCTGACTCCAGAGCACTCAGCATCAGATTCTGCACCCATCGGTGATTTAGGAAATGAATCCTCATTAAAAGTTAAATTAGGCATTCTTGTTTTTGAAGAATTTATTCTAGAAATGTCTGAATAACAATTTTCGGCAATCTTTTGAATTTCTGCATTTAAAGGGATAGTCAAACCTGGCTTATTAATTTCTCTTTGCTCAAAGACAGGCTGAACAGGACCAATCGTTACTGGAACTGTCACAGCTTCCATGCTTTTTGTTATTTGTCGAATTAATTCTTCTTTTGATCGTAAATACTCAGAAGAATTCCCAGCTTCCACATTTCTGACTTCTCTCACATAATTTTTTGGAGCTTCCCTTCCTCTTGGAATTAATGAAAAATGTCTACCTTCAATACCGACATCCGCATTTGTTTCAGTTTCAAATTTTCTTGGAGTTTCAAAAGATTCAGAATTATTTGGATAAATCTTAGAAGAATCAATAACTGGAGGTGCACTCGGTGTGATTTCTGTAGAAACCATCGGAGTAGACCATGACCTAGGAGGTCTCAAAGGCTCATTCCTTTTATTAGAAGTATAAATTTCTTCTAAAACTGTATCTTCAGTTTCACTCTCTACAGGAGCATTATTTTTCTTTTCAGTTCTTTTTTCACCAGGAGAACCTAAAACCATTTCTCTAATTAAATAGAGTCCCTCACTCATACTCCCCTGTCTCCACATTCTCATCCTGTCTTCATGTGTCTCCCTTCTATAACTTGGAGTTTTAGGAGGTCTTTTAATTCCACTTGCTTCTCTTTGTAATTGAAACATCTCATCCTCCCATTCGACTAAAGCTTCAAATTGAGTAGGTCTCGGTTTTGGAATAAGAGCATTCATTTTCTCTCTCCAATTTCTCAAAACCTTTACGTTAAACGAACCATCATCAGGCCAAACCAAAACATCATCATCCTTAGTGTAGTGTTTCCAAATATCAAACCACAAAACAGTATGATAACCATATTCACCTTCCATATATGCTGCAGGTGTTTTGTACTTATGAAGTAATTTACCACCTCGCGTTTCGATTTTCTTGTCAGGTGAAATAAAAAATTTTAGCTTCTGAAATAACGTTGGCTTTTTCTCAACATGTTTAAAATGATAACTCATTTTTAAAATTTAAATTTAATTAAAAATTTTGTTCGTAAAATATTTCCGGGATATTCCGCACAGCTAACCAATCCGTGCGCGAAACACACTAACAAGCCAATGAGAGTTGAGCCACGTCACTATTTTGCTCAACCAATAGATGTGGAAATTTTCTGAAAAGCCAATTAGCTTACAGCTTGTCAGAAACTCAAAAAACAATCAGAACACAGCTAGTGACGTATATCACCCAAACTCTGTGACGTACACAGTAGCTGCGGTTTCTCACCTCTCTCCCTCAGCGCTCACCCCTCCTTCACAAAATCTTTTCACAGCGCCATTTTAAAGCACTTTTTCAATTAAAATTTATTTTTAACAACGACAAGAAAGACTCATCTGTCTGTTTCTCTAAAAAGTGATAGAATTTCAATCACTCAAATATTCTCTTTCTCGGAATAGAAGGCGCTATTCCCATAGAATACACAATTGCCAGTACAGTAATCTTTTTACTCTACCCTTCATACAAGTAATTATGAACTCATTTTCCTCAGAACGCACAACTAAGTGACTGTTCGAAAGTTCCACTTGAACATAATTTACAAAACAACCTCGCACTTTCACACGGAAAAAATCCCTAAATTCAAACACACATGAAATCCGTACAGGACACTCACCTGTTTATAGAAATCATGCACCATTAGTAGAATAACGAAGTTATCCGTACAGGACTCTCACCTGTTTATAGATATAAAACATGTACCCCTACAGGACTCTCACCTGTTTATAGATAATCATGCACCAACTTTACCCTACCCTTCATTCGAGCTTGAATATATACTAATACTTTTATCACAGTGAGTTTTATAACAGGCTCTCAGTCCCTATACTCATGCTGTTCAAATTTCTTAGATAATCCTCACTATACAACTTTCACACCTAGCCCTAAAAAGTGTTGCACGGCCACAACACCTGTGATACACGGCGATATCACTACTCTGAAACAGATCAAATGCCCTGTGTGACTACCTTCTTATCACACAATCTGTACCGGTACTACTTACATATAGCACAAAAAACGAACTCAACATGTGTTAAACATCGATCCTATATCTATACCATAACAAACTGGTTACCTTTAGCAACCATCAATCTCTGCTACCAGAAGAATTGATCCAGCGGCCTATAGGAAATATGTCATAAGCAACGCTACCTAACTCTATAACCTATTACATTAAACACTACTCTAACTTATGGACCCATTAATCAAAAATGACATATTTTGACCTACTGAATCAGGTGGCCAAATTGAACTTATATACAACTTATTTACAATTTATATACAACCGCGGTAATAGATAACATTATTTGAACAAATCCTAAGTATTTAAATGACCACCATGGCGATGGCATCTAGCTAATAGTAACCCACACTTCTGAATAATCAAGACCAGCTTGTGTCCAAAAGTAAGATTTTATTAACTAATTGTAGATAGTTTGTGAATATAATTTTATAAATGTAATTTTATTAGAATCATAGTAAGCATATTTGAAAACATTATAGGAAATTACAGTTTCAAGCAAGAAATTTAAAGTTTAGCATTTCTAAAATCCTAAGTCCCTAGCTAAGTTAAAATAAATGGAAATAAAGTAAAGTCTTTATGAGTTCTTACGTGCTCCAAGCAAAGTCCGTCAGCACGACACCTTCATCTGAAAGTTGAAAAGCAGCAGCCAGCACTAACCATAGGGCACGGGTTTTTTATACCTTTCTACGCTAGCTAATCTAAGTAAAGGAACATTTTCTGCAAAAGTCGATGTCCCATTGGTCCGAAAGTGACAAGTGACATGTCACCCCATATTTCAAAACTTCCATTCTGTCATATTCTTTGAGACCATTGTCTTTATTGTACGTGTTCCAAAGCTTCCTTAGTTTGCAACAAATTTGAACAAGAGTTCTCACTGGTTTCATTTCACTTCCTCGGATGCCAAGTTATCAAAATGTTCTTTCTGCCGGTTTCTGACCTTGGCCACGTCCGACAAAAATAATGACAGCGCTTCTTCATTGTCAAGTGAATGTAACTTTCATGGAAAACTTTAGGGTGGACATCGTGCTTCAGGCAGAAATTGAATTCATCTTTTAGCAAACTCGAGCAAACTAGGCCCAAAAGCAGGCAACTTATTTTTCTAGTATAAAACAAATACAAGAAAAGTATTAATGAAAGAAATATTATTTTATTCTGTTTCCACCCTTCGTTTACTAATTAATTAACCCACCCTATTAGTCTAGTGTTACCTAGCAAGAAGCAAACAAATAAAGCAGCATTTTATATCTACCAGTCTTCATAAATCCATGAAATCTTATATGCACCTATAATAGTAGAAATAACATCACATAGACAAGGAAAGCAAAACAAGCGCATACCACTTTTAAATCTGCTGCCGTTAGTAATGACAAAAATGAAAACGACAAAATTAATTTATTATTTTTGCACAAACAAAAGATGCAACAATAATGCACGTTTATGAGCACACATGTTAATATCCCCATGTGTAAAGTTTCATCTAAGTTGAGTTAGCATAACACATCACAAATTATTAATATTATTAATTTATATTATGGAAGTGTGACTTCACGAGTTTAAACAAAATTGTATTTTCTATCTCGCTTCATCAGAAGCAACTGAAGACATTTTTGTTCCATTGAGTGTCTCCATCTAGCCCTACGGTCTAACAGCGCTGGGATGCCTTAGGGTAGCTATGCGCTATAAAAGAGCGTATTCATTCACTCTCAGGAGCGCCTTATTATGGGCTGCGTCCATAGTACAGGACAGTTGGTTGAAACTTTAGTTCATAGTCTGTGATGAAATCAACTTTGATGCACATCCCGCATAGTCCATCCTCCGTGCGGTTCCTTTTGTCGTCCGGATTGTTGCGTGTGTTACCTCGATTCCTGGGTCCACATGCCGGTCGCCAGCCCTCCAGCCAGTCTCTTGCTTACCCTGGGGATTCCAAGAACCATGTCTTCTCTTCGGATTCCACTCATAGCCTTGCTGGAAAGATCATTGAGTATTTGATTTCCCTGGTTCAGAACTCCTTCTTTACTTCTTTGAAGCTCCTTCGTTGTTGTGCTACCGCCGCTGTGTAATCAGGGTAGAAGGTGACTTCCGAATTCTCGATTTTGATCGGTGGGGACATCCGTGCGGCTTGTAATATGGCGTCAGGGTCACAAAAGTTAAAAATGCGAGCCAAAATCGGACGTGGCGGATTTCCTGGGAGTGGTTTGCCTCCCGGCACGTGGTGGGCCCGTTCCACCAAGAAGTATTTAGAAAGTCCTCTTGGTTGAAGCTGGTTTTGGATAATGTCTTCCACGAAGAGGTCAAGGGCTGGACACCCGGCCGTCTCCGGTACGCCAACCAGGCGTACATTATTGCATCAGGATCTGCCTTCTTGCTCATCCAGCTTGGCCTTCAGCAGGGTGTTATCCTGCTCCAGTTTGCGCACTTTGGTCTGTAGTTCCGCCGTGTCTGCCGAGAGTCCTGTCATCATTTTCTCCACTTCTCCCAATCGGCCCGACACTTTGGCGAGGTCAGCGCGCATGAGAGAAATGTCCTTGGAGATTGTGCCCATGGAGGACTGCATCGTCTGCAAGGCCGCCATTACTTCTTTGAGTGTGATCTCACCATCGGCGCCAGGGCTGGTGGACGCGCGGGTGGATGGCTGCGGCGTGTCCCCTTTCGCTGAGCCTGCGCTGTCTTTGTTGTAGGCATATTTCTCTAGCCGAGGAGCCTGCTGCGCCCTACGTCCCCTGCCGCTCATTATTACTGGTCGTGGCGCACTTTAAACTGGTCTGAGGGGGGCTGTAGAGTAATAATATGTAACCTGGCTTCCGCGTCGCCCTCACCTCGGTGGCAACGTCCCGGGTCCAAGCCAGGCAATCTCGCCTGGCACCCCTCTATCCGGGCCTGCATCGTTCTCGTCGTCCCTCTGCTGGGGGCCCCTGGATTTCCGTGGGTGTCTCTGGTCTCGGTGCCTCTAACATTATATGCCGCTCCTGTGCTGCGTGTCGGCGATTATGGTGAGGCCTGTGCCGTGGTGCAACCCGGGCTTCTTGCTGGCTCTGGGCACCTGCTGTTGGCGTGAGGTTACACTGCCGGGTGATCTCCACCGCTCCTGAGGCTAGTATCTCTCAGCTCCACGCAGGGAAGCAGCTGTTCGCAGCGGGGGAGTGAATGGGCCTCCGTTCTTCTCCGCAGCGGCTTCGCGGCCCTGGGGGTGCCTCAGGCCGCCTTTTCCGTCCCCGCCTCAATGTTGGGTCTGCTTGTGCCCGACCCCCACACCGGAGAGATCCCCCACCGCTGGCTGGCGTCTCCGCGGGGCGCCGGCTCATGCTACCGGCTCTTCCTGGCCACCTCCAAATTCCTGCGTCTTCCCAGCTGCACTAGCCTCTGGGTCTCGACTCTACTTTAGTCCCCGGCTCCGGCAGTCTCAACAGGCCGCGATCTGTACGGCGGTGGATCTTCGCATCGGCAGGGTGCTCCACGAAGCGGGCAGGCTCTTTGGGCAGCGGAGACGCTCCGGTTTCTGGACTGTGGCAGCAGCGCCGTTTTTGGGCAGGATAATAAGCGGATGTCGTGGGGAAGCTCGTCAGGTCACAGAGCTCTTCTAAGCTGCGGCCATCTTGGCTGGTCGCTAGCCACGCCCCCAAGTAAATCATTTTTATTTATGTATGTGTATTGATTTTTTATTTATTGTTAATTAATTGGTAATTAATTTTTAATAATTGGTAATTAAGTTGTAATAATTCATTAATTGATAATTACGATAATTGTATTAATGTATTTCTTGTAGTGGATTGTGGGTTTATAGGGGAATAGGGTGGGAAGTAACTTAATTGTAATTAATTACATATTAAAAATAATTTTTGTGTATTGATAATTAATTTACTGTTAATTAATTATTTTTATTTTTATTTTTTATTGAGCGGAACAGAAACCAGGTACAGGACGGATAAAAACCAATCTTTACAAAAATGGAGAAGAAATCACAAGAAAAATACAGCTTCTTCTAAAAAACCACAAACAGTCAGGCAATCAATGTAGCTATTACTTCATAGAAAAAAAGTGCAAAGTCCATATTTTGCTTTTCCAATCTAAAGTGCAAGTATACAAACCATTAATAAATTTTTCACTTTCTAAAGTGCAAGTATAATACAGTACAATACTGTCGATCCAATAGAAGCAAGTTGCAGGATGAGTAAAAAACAGCCTCCTTTTAAAACCAAGAGCAATCTATATAGCTGTTAATTCACATACCAAACATATATGCACAACCCATATATTACTTTTCGATTCTAAAGTGCATGTGCAAAAACCATTCATTCATTTTCAATTTCTACAGTGCTAATGCAATACAATACAGTACAAACCGTCGAATTAAACTAAACCTCTACTATTTAAACCTGCAAATGTAATACAGTACTATACTAATTTAGCAGTCCTAAAGTGCAAATGCTGAAGAACCCTAAAGTGCTTAATACCCTAAAGTGCTAGTGCATACCCACCCATTATTTTCAGCTTGCCGCAGCCTCGAGACTATTTAATACTCCTGGTTTAAGTTCACAATTGAGACCCCCTTGCATCTCCAAATTCTCCAAATAGTGCCAGTTCCTTTCAAATCTCCTAATAGCCCCTACTCTGCTTGAATATGCATTCTCAAAATTTCGTGCCCTTCTCATCTTATTAAGCCATTTCAGGTGTGATGGGGCTTCTTTAGATTTCCAATTTTGTAGGATTAATGATCGTGCAACTGTGCAAGAAATAAAAACGAAGGTTTCCTCATCATCCTTAAACCACCTTCTATTATGACAAATCCCAAAAAGGGCCATTTCGGCTGAGGGCAAAAGTGCTTTCCCCAACGCTGCCTCAATGTCTAAAAAGACCGTCTCTCAGAAACGATTCAAGTGGGGGCAGGTGTAAAAAATATGGAGCCAACCACCCTGGCCGTCATCTAGACATCTAAAACACTTATTCCCTAACTCCGGAAACCTCTTTCCCAACGCCTCCGGAGTCCAATATGCTAGCCAACGAGACACAAAGGACATTCTCTTAAAATTAGCGGCACGCAATGACCTATTACCCAGCCGACTAATCGTTTCCCAATCTTTACGTGTTAGGTTGCATTGTGTTAGGTCATTAATTTTAACTAAATGGCTATCTATAAGTGGGAGTTGTCCTTTACATGAAAGCTTCTTGTACCAGTTTCCTATCCCACAACTTTTGGCTTCATACAACAATTTCATCATCCCATTTATTGAATCTAAATGATCACCTATATTATTCCGTAGAAAATTTGCAATTTGTAGATAATTGTATTAATGTATTTCTTGTAGTGGATTGTGGGTTTATAGGGGAATAGGGTGGGAAGTAACTTAATTGTAATTAATTACATATTAAAAATACTTTTTGTGTATTGATAATTAATTTACTGTTAATTAATAATTAATTGATATACATTTTTATTATTAATTAGTTTTTGTTATTGAAAATGAATTAGTTGTTAATTAATTATGAATAGGTAATTAATTTTATTAACTAACATGTTTTTGAATTTCTAATTCATTAATTATTACATAATATTAATTGGGAATTAATTTTAATTAATTTTTTATTGGTATTGATATTTAATTTATTTGTATTAATATATTAAATATTTACTTTCTCTACTGTTAAACTCACTACAGTGGGAATGGTCATTTTTACCCCTGGCTATCCAACGCTTTTCCTACCGGTGCACTCTCTGGAGTGGGAATAGTAATTTTTACCCCTACGCTATCCAACGCTTTCCCTACTGTTGCACTCTCTGGAGTGGGAATAGTAATTTTTACCCCTACACTATCCAACGCATTCCCTACTGTTGCACTCTCTGGAGTGGGAATAGTAATTGTTACGCCTACGCAATCCAACGCTTTCCCTACTGTTGCACTCTCTGGAGTGGGAATAGTAATTTTTACCCCTACGCTATCCAGCGCTTTCCCTACTGTTGCACTCTCTGGAGTGGGAATAGTTATTTTTACCTCTACGCTATCCAATGCTTTCCCTACTGTTGCACTCCCTGGAGTTGGAATAGTAATTCTTACCCCTACGCTATCCAATGCTTTCCCTACTGTTGCACACTCTGGAGTAGGAATAGTAATTTTTACCCTCCCCTTATCCAGCGCTTTCCCTACTGTTGCACTCTCTGGAGTGGGAATAGCAATTTTTACCCTCCCGCTATCCAACGCTTTCCCTACTGTTGCACTCACTGGAGTGGGAATAGTAATTTTTACCCTCCCGCTATCCAACGCTTTCCCTACTGTTGCACTCACTGGAGTGGGAATTTTAATTTTTACCCTCCCACTATCCAACGCTTTCCCTACAGTTGCACTCACTGGAGTGGGAATAGTAATTTTTACCCCTACGCGATCCAACGCTTTCCCTACGGTTGCACTCACTGGAGTGGGAATAGTAATTTTTACCCCTTTGCTATCCAACGTTTTCCCTACTGTTGCACTCACTGGAGTGGTAATAGTAAATATTACCCTACCGCTACCCACAGTAAAAATATTGTATATTTTTTATTAATATTACATTAATATATATATATGTGTATTAAAAAATAACTTAAAATAATTATTTAATACTTTTAAGGTTATTTAAGTATTTTTAAGTATGTTTTAGTTAATTATATTTATTATTTCATTAATTTTAAATTACTTTTAAGACATTTTAAAAAATCGATATTTTGACTAACTATATTGTTTACAACAATATTTTTGATTTAATATTTTTGTAATTACCTGTTTGTAGATAGGAATTCGATATTTTTGCATTCTATATTTTTTCATCGATATTTTGGTAATTCTATATTTTTTTATTCAATATTATGTCGGTGATCCTTTAGTGGCCGCTTCATGCATATGAGTGGGTGTATAAGTGGTTGAATATGGGTAGGAGTGGCTGTGTGAGTGCTTCTACGGATGATGTCATCAGTGATGTCATTTGAGAGGTGATCAGTGATGTCCTCAGTGATATCAATGACCATGTCATGAGTGATGCAATATGTGAGGTTATAAGCAATGCATTGCAGGGGCATAAGTTGTAGTTAGCTCATCCAGCAAGAACTGTTGCATTTCACTCGTTTTGTGAGAGTGAAATCTGATCCAACTCTAATCTCCCTGTAACCGTTGTTTTTTCAGTGAATTCCTAAGGTTTAAAAAAAAAAAATGAACTATAATGCCCCTGTAACTTTAGTTTTTTCAGTGAGTTTCTAACCTTTTTTTATTGTTGTTTCCTAACTATAATGTCCCTGTAACCTTTTTTTAAACACATTTCTAAGGTATTATTAATTTTACTTCCAAAATGTAGCCACTAACCTTTGACAGTGATTGTGTGAGTGAGTGCATGAGTATCTCAGTAAATCTGTGAGATGGGTGTGTGAGCCTCTGAGTGGGTCTGTGAGTTGGTGTGAGAGTGTCTGAGAGGGTCTGAGTGGGTGTGTGAGTATCTGAGTGCTCTCTGTTTTACTTTTCTGCCCTCTGTTTTACCTTTCCTGCTCATTTTTGTGCCCTCTGTTTGCATCTTTCTGCTCGTTGGTGACCTTAATTTTGCTTCTTCCTGATCATTTCTCACCTTTATTTTGCCTCTTGCTGCTCGATTCTGACCTCAATTTGCCTCTTTCTGCTCATTTTTTACCTTTATTTTGCCTCTTTCTGCTCCCTTCTGAACTTTATTCTGCCTCTTTCTGCTCATAGCTGATCTTTGTTTTGCCACTTTCTGCGCATTTCTTACCTTCAGTTTAACCATTTCTCCTTGTTGCTGACCTTTATTTTGCTTTTCTGCTTGTTTCTGACCTTTATGTTGCCTCTTTCTGCTCATTTCTGACCTTTATTACCAAAAGGGGAGAAGGGGCGTGAGGACCCCTTCCCATGGCCTATTTCAGCCACGGGGACCCCTATTCCCCAGGGCCTGGCCTTTTTCCAAATGGAGGGGAGCTGCATGGCCTTTCTCAATGGGCTGATTTCAGCCTGGGGACTTCATCGCCAGGGGTCCGGGCATGAATCCCTGGGTGCACCTAGGACACCCAGTGTTCAATGGGATTATGGGGCGAGCCTGCAGGCCCCCGTTGTACCTGCTGGCTCCACACCTTCTGCTTGAGCTGGCTTTGCTTTCACACTCCAGAAGTTGCAAAAAATGCAGCTCTCAGTGTGTGAAAGCAACCATCTATTTCCCTGATTGCTTGACAGGTGGCAGGGAACAGACTGCTGTACTTCCATGAAGCAAGAGCATTTTCACTGCTCTCACTTGCTGTTTGCTGTCACTTGGCGGGAGCAAAGCTCTTTCAAAGCTACAGCAAACAGTTATGTCCCAGGAGTGGGGACCTCGGAACATAGCAGGAGTGGGGGGGGTGGCGGTCCCCAGGGCCATCTATGGCTCCAGGAGTGCTGCCCCCTTCCATATCAGCACATAGTCATGGGGAGGTGGTTGTCCCCAAGGCTACTGGGGTGCATCGAGGGCCCCCTGCATTAATTTGATGTTTAGCTCTAGGGAGGTGGTTGTCCCCGGGGTGCGGGCCAGGAAAGCCCATCTGCATAAATATTTTTGAGAACCCCGAGGAGGTGGTGGTCGCTGGGCCAATGGGGGCTGCAAGAGCACCCCTGAATACATAAACAGCAATATCCCAGGGAGATGGCAACCCCCAGGGCTTTCATAAGCCCTAGGAGGCCGGGACCCATACACCACCCCCTAGTTTTATGGTATGCCCCCAGGACATAGCCCACCCCGAGGGTTATTTAAAATAAAGAGCAGGAGCCTGCGTTTGTTTTTACAATTTATTTTTCCCACAAATTTGTGAATTCACAGCAATTATTTTTAAAAAGCTTTTAAGCCATGGTAGGCTAATAGGGGGACCTCATAACCAAGGGTTGGGTGTCAGTGTATTCCTACCCACCCCCCTTTTCTTTTTTTTTCTTTTTTTTGGACTCGGCTGTAGTCGAGTCCCAAGATGACTGCCAACACTTCCCGGTTAAAGTGGTGGTTGCCAATCAGAGCTCTGCATTTCCTGCATGAGCTTGTTATAATTCGTGAAGTCGTAGTCACAGATATCACTAACTTTATTCTCTTATATTTCTCAAGAACTACAGGACAGATTTACACCAAAAACAAAGTCTAGCAAAGTCTACATTTCTGCCAAATTTGGAGTAATTCCATTCAGCCTTTTGGGCTGTAATCGTGTTCAAAACTCCTAAGGGAATTGACGTGGAAAACACACTTTTTTTGACACCTTCATTTTCTTGGCCTCCGCTTGACGAATCACCCAAAACTTTCCAGGCACAACAAGAATCACTGGCCACTTTTTGGGAAACGCTCGTGAAGATCAAAAATCATTTTTCCTACTGGTTGTTGGTAGTTAAAGTTAGGACCATAGTTCCCATAGGAAAAGCGTTTTTTGTTTCGCCAATAACTTTAGTGCTGCTTGACGAATCTTCTTGAAAATTTCAATAAACTTCCCTTTTTTGGTTCAGCTGCCATTTTGAAGTATTGGGGGATCCGAGAAAAAAACAGGGTCCCAAAAGGTGTTTTCCCCTTGTTATGTCTATCAGGGTATTTCATTTTTGAAACATGACTACAACTCGAACACCTGATCTGAATTTCACTAAATTTGGTAAAAAACTAGATGTTGGTCCAGAAAGCTTGCTTTTTGTAATTTGGTGCCAATCCATTCAGTAGTTTCAGAGATATTCAAGTTTTAATAATATAGATATCGGGGAACGTGAGTCTTTGCAGTGGACTGGGGAATCCTACTAAAATTTGATTGGCTGCCAATACTTCAACCAGGAAGTGTTGGACGCCATCTTAGGACTCAGCTTCAAGCCGAGTTTCAAATAAAATGTAAACAAATATTGAAAAGGGGGCAGTTGTAGAAATACCTTGACCCCCCCCCAAGATATGGTGGGGTACCAAGGGACCCTGCAGAAGTTACAAAGTATTTTATTAAATTTTGCTATGAATTTACAGGTGGACCTGCAAATCCATGGCAAAATAATTTAAAAAAAGAAACGCAGGCTCCGCATGTTTTTTCCATTAAGCCCTCAAGTGGACCAAATCCCTGAGAAATGTTTTATAATAAGTTGGGGGTACCCATGCCGGACCCCCTCACCCGGACTGCCATCTCCCTGGGGCAACCAAGTAAAATGTTAGCCTCCTTGCAGCCTCCCGGAGGTCACCTCCCCGGGGCTTTATCAATAATGGAATTGGGGGCACATGGACCCCAGCAGCCCTGGGGACCACCACCTTCCTGGGGCTCTATTCAAAATACGTGTTCTCCCACAGCCCCAGGGGCCGTCGCCTCCCTGTGACAATCAATATCAAAACATGGGGGGGCTCTAAAGGTCCCCCCGCATCTCCAGGTACCACCACCTCCCTGTGGCTTCGAAGTATTAAAATGCAGGGGATTTCTGTAGCCCCGCAAAGCCCCGGGGACCGCCACTGCCCCAGGGTTTAAATAGAAATGAGTGTGGGGCGGCGCATGGATCCCTCCACAGCCCAAGGCTCCGGCTCCTCCCCAGGTCAATGAAAATGCACAAATGCGGGGGGCCCTGCCAGCCCCCCCGCAACCCTGGGGACTGCCACCTCATCGGGTCTCAAAATAGAAATGAGTGTGGGAATGGTGCTTACCCGCAGCCCCAGGGACTACCACCTCCTGAGGCAAATTAGAACAAAGGAAGGGGGATGCACAGTGCACCTCCTGGAGCCCCAGATGGTCCTGAGGACCGCCACCCTCAGGGTCGGTTCCTGTAATTTCCTGGGGGGCCCAACCCCGGGACATTGCTGTTTGCTATGACTTGACCTTACTGTCTTCCCACTGAGACAGAAGTTGTGATTTTTGCCTCAGAGAGTGCATGGAGGGTATATATATATATTGTAGAATGTCTGTTCAAGATTGGAATCTGTAAAATTGGCTTCTCTCTGAAACCATGACAATTAAATATGGTGTTCCTTAGGGTTCAAAAGAATGAACTCATTCTCAGAAGAGCTAGCCCATTCTCAATCCTGTTTCGGTCCTGCATTGTGCCTCATGGATGCAGATGAACTGCATCAAACTTAATGGTGATAAAGTCAAGGTATTACTCTTCGGACAGAAATCCATTCCTTAGTCACCCGAGTGGTGAATTAACACCAATGCCAGTGACTTCAGCCAAAACCTTGGTTTTCTAGTGGACAATATGCTGTCTTTTACTAAACAGCTTAATCATGTAGCCAGAATGATTTTGTATACTCTACTCCCTGCAAAAAAAACAATTGAAGGACAGAATGGACAGAATGCAGAACAATGTCCGTCTATCAATTGTGCATCTTTTCCTTCCTCGCCCTAAGTGCGCCGGGTATGCCTAGATGTGAGTCCTAGGCACACTGTGCCACTGGATTCAAGCTATCCTGGCTGATGAGGGGTGAAACCCTGAAACTGGTCCTAGGATGCTTGTTTCCCGTCCAAGGAGGACCTGGCTTGGCAGTTCGGTCTGGACTGTTCTCATGAGGCACAGGGTCAAGACTGATTTGCATATGGCTGGGTCTAAATTGGGGTGGCATGGTGAGCAAAAGATTGATGGATTTCTCCCAGATCTCTTGACTTGGGTGAATGTTTTGATTTGTTCTGCTTTCTGTCCATTAATTGTGTCTCTTTTCCTTGGTCGCCCTAGGTGCACAGGGCATGCCCAGACGTGGTGCCGGGCCCACTGTGCCACTGGATTCAAGCTATCCTGGCTGATGAGGGGTGAAACCCCGAAACTGGTCCTAGGATGCTTGTTTCCGGTCTAGGGAGGACCCGGCTTGGCAGTTCGGTCTGGACTGTTCCCATGAGGCACGGGGTCAAGGCTAATTTGCATATGGCTGGGTCAAAACTGGGGTGGTATGGTGAGCAAAAGAAGGATCGATTTAACTCAGATCTCTTGACTGGGGGTGAATGTTTTGATTTGTTCTGCATTCCATCCATCAATTGTGTGTCTTTTGCTTACTCTACTCCCTGACACTCAATGGCACTTCTTTAATCACCTGTGGATTGAACTATGGTAACTCCCTGTACCTACCCTAGCTCTTCTAATACAACTTCTCCTTCAGTTGCCCCTGTACCCTTTCAGCCCAAGGAGACCCCATATGTCATCATGCTTTCTACAAAATAACTAGGCTGTGGGGCTTTAGGTTTAAACCTATAATAACTGATACAACCCCACTGAAAGAGAAATAGCCCTCACCAGTGAAAACACTGAAAAAACACCTGAACAACCACAAACTAAATGCCATTCAAAGGAAGGAAAAAGAGAGTGAAAGAGTATTTTTTTTCATCCTGAAGGGGCCAATACAATGTAACTTTGTTATACAGGCTAGCAGTAAGAAAGGCTGCTTGAGATTTGTTGTTTAGGGATTTCACTAAAATCTTGTTTCTTCTTCCTTTTTCTTTTTTCAGTTTTGTGGTCTTTGGTCTGAAGATGCAGGGTTTAGAAGTTTCACCTAATTATTTTATAAACTGTAGAGAATCAAGAAATATCAAAATCATATTTGATATTTTGGCTGCATTTGATTATTTAACTGATAGGTAAAATGGCTGGATTCATAAGAATCTTTCCTAATATGTGTCATCACATTTACCCACAGAGAATGGGTAAAAACCCTTAATACAGCAGCCCCCATATTCTAGTGGGTCAGTATTGATAGTAGGCGAATTGCAAACACCTCAGGCTTTAAACATTCAATGCAAGATATAGTGATGTATAAGAAATGGCTTGTAAAGATGCATAGACATGTCCCTTCACCACCAATTGCATTTGAAGTCAATGAAATCTGACTGTGGTACTCTATACAAGTTCCAGATCCCTTCAGTAAGGGGGAATTTCCTCCGTAGTTTTAAAAGTGCTGCTTCATTTTTGACTGCTTCAATAACTGAGGGTATAAGCGCCCAGCTCAATGCAAATGTTGCTGAACTTGCCCTGAGAATCGCAATCTTCAAGTGCACTAGTATTGGCACGGAAAGCTATGTCAGTGGCTAGAGTTAACAAATTGTGTACTGGCTGTTTTGGCGTTGTCTGTCCCAAGTGCCGTTGTTGAGACGGCCTTTTCACAGAAGTTTACATGGGAAGGAAAGAGCGAGCACACATGACTAAAGACTCACTGAAGAAGTCTTGTATGGTGTACTAGAATAAGTTTAATTTGCAAAAATCTATTTGGACCTTATATACACGATACGTACACTGTCTATATACCATGTTCTATCAGTGCAGAAAGCAAACAATAATAAAAGCAAAACGTTTCATAAACACCGGAAAAACACCTTTTCTGTTGTTTTTAGTGGTGCAAAAATGTGTAACCACTGATAACAACTGTTTTTTTAAGGTCTTGAAATCACTGAAAAACCCCACCAGAATTTACCACAAATAGAAACTGAAAACAGGAAAGCCTAAAAATAACATAACATAATATATAATAACATAACATAACATGACATATCCAACCCACAGACAGGGAGGGTACTCTAATCCTCAAAGCTGGAATGCTTCAAGAATCCTGGACTTCTAAGAGGAATGAGGAAACAAAGGTTTTTTCATTGATGGTCTAAGAGACGGAATGCTAGAGATTGGAGGAGGGAACAATTAGAGGAAGTGCACAGAAAATCAAATACTAACTACAACTATCTTAGTGACAGGACAAAGGAGTCTCTAGTCTGCATTACTTAAGTTCTTACATAATCAGCCCAAGTGAGCGCAAACAAGTACGATTAGGTAGCACTGAACACCTGTCTTGAAAATGAATAATGATCACATAATATAAGATTTATAAATGTAGCTTTCCATGCATACGAGCAACATGCTTGCTATTTTGGGGAAAAATAGCAATAACACAGAACACACAAGTAATAATAATAATAATAATTAGCTACTCACCAAGCCCTGCGACCTGAACCCCTAGACGGTCAAGCTGTTCCTGCTCTCGGTCTAGGATGTTGGACCACCAGTGCATCAGCTGATTTTATGAGTGTGTTATACTGTAGAGCAGCAATATACTGCCCGGCGCATCCCTCGTCCAGCGCATGTCTCGCCCAGCGCTTCTGACTCTCCCGGAATCCGTACCCGAATCCAGGCCTGAAGCCTGCTGCCAGGGTGAAGGGGAGAAGGCGCTGGTCAAAACAAAACAGGGGTACCATCTTCACCTCTGAATACAAGGTCTGGGGCTGCACCCCTTCCGGGTGCCGTCTTCTACAAGGAAGGCCTCTCCTGGTTGCCTCCTTTTGTGGGGCACCCTTCTCTGCCATGATTCTGGGGAGAGGGCAGAAGAGAGAAAATGTAAAAAATATTAAAAAGAATAGGAATAAGAATGAAGGAAGGAAAAAGAATTAGGAAGAAAGTAGGGAGGAAAAATAAAGTACAAAACTCACCTATGCACACAAAAAAGTAGGAAAAAGTGCAAAACACACACTTGGGAACACAGAGGGAAAGAATATAAATAAAAAGGATTAGAAAAAAGTTTTTGAAATCAAGGATTGAAAAGATTAAAGAAGGATCAAAAAAAGGGTGCCAGCACCATAAACAGAGTAAGAAACAAGATGAGTGTGCCCATGCATGGCCGGGTGTTGCAGTTTGAGTGATAAATCCGCCCAAACACACAATCTGTGGTTGGAACAAGCAACTCTCCATGCTTTAGGAACTTCGCGTAGCGAGGTGGAGTTTTTTTGTGGCTTCACAGAGTTTCATGTACCGCTGGTACCTGAACTCCACCCACCCTTAGACAATACAGGTGCAATAAGAAATGTGGGTGGAATTATTGGTACATTTCCCATACAAACAATAAATCCCTACAAGGAGATGCAAAGGAAAATGTCATCTTAGTTAAATTTGCTATCATTTTACCATGTCCAAATCTGTATACCCAGATGTACTCCACAAGTCTAAATATGAATAGATAGGTGTTCAAACAAGACTTCAATGCTGAGGATGTTGGCATAGCCAGAGGCTGATGTCTGTGCATAATGTACTATAGAAGAACTACTAGCGGGCCATTTTGTAGTCTTATTAGCCTGTTTGGCCAGGTTGCCTTCAAATGACAAACTGCAAGTTGCGCTCTTAAACAATATTACCTAAATGCTCATTGACGGGTTGTTATATGATGCTGACCTTTTCACCAAAAGCGGCTAGTTGCTCTATTGCTTACCATGAGGAGAAGGTTCCAGTAACAAAACTACAGAATGCATCCCCAAAACCTGCAGCTATAACTGAATTCTTACCAATACAAATACGCGGCTCCCCGTTGCTGAAAGCTTGTGTCCCTTGTGCTACCCCATTGTCCCAAAATACAAATCCTAATAGGAAACCAAAAGATGGAGGCTGCTCAATTACGTGCCCTCAGGGCAGTAGGCTGAAGCATGTGACTATCTTTAAGAATGTGGTCATTTTCACATCTAAGAGAATAGATGATTGTCCTATGGCAGAAGGCATAACAGCACCAATAATGCAGACAACAAATAACAAAGGGTTGCTGGAAGTAAACGGTTTGTTCCCAATTCCTAGCTACTTTAATTAGCTCCTCTTTTCTAATTGATTATACATTCCCTGATGTTTTGCTCAGATCGTAGCATATGCTGAGTCTAGAGGATTAATCTTGGTCACTAAAAATGGCAAGAAACCGTGAAGGAGAAGCTTTGATTTCCAAGATCCAGGATGTCAACTCTTTATCAAAGTCTATTGGGAAAGTGGAAACAAGTTGAAAGGACGCTGATGTCATTTAAGACTTGTCTGCCACCCCTCTGAAGAATGACCAAATAGAGGCATGTTATCCTACTGTTTTGCTATGGTAAATGAAACGATGCATGCACTTATAGAATGCTTAGCTTAATACTGTAACTCTTAGAAAAAACAGTGTCTGTCACTGATCATGTAGCCTTGATATTAAGGGATATGACACATGTCTTTGTGAAAAATGTGGCTCACAACCACATTCTTTAAAAGAGTGGCCTTACTGATACTGACACCCAAGTACTTACTTTAAGTCCTACTATGGTGCAGGTGGGAGCAATATTTGGGCAAGTGCTAAATTCGGACCTGCTGCAGGGATTCACTGAGATGGAAGCCAAACAAATAGTCAAAGGAACTACTGACAAAAAGCCACCAGCAAAATGCAAGGATAATGAAGAGGGTTCTGCCACTTCATCAATTTCAGTTACTACGCACTGCTCTGCGTTTATATTCGATCACCCCCTTCTGAAGTAATACCAAGAAACCTTGCAAACCCAAACTTGAGGATGTCTTTTGGATTATCACAGATTTGTACAATCAGAATTCCTCTCAATCCAGATTTAGAAAACAAAGCAATGCTCTGTGTAAAGCTGTTGATGTAGTGTGTCCTTAAAAAAACTATCTAAGAAACAGTGTTCTGGTTGTATCTGCAAGAGTCCCTGCAGAGACAAAATGGATAACTGCTGCTGCAGATAGTGAATCTGCATACCTTATTTTTGTTCCTGGTTTGTATCCTCTGAGGCAGAAGCCGGAGGACTGTGACCACAATTTGATTTTAAAAATTGTCTTTCTTTGCTCATTGTGTGATTTTAATACCTGGGAGCTCACCTGTTTGAAGCGCTAACCACACGCGCTGACACAGCCCTCCTCGACCACCCCTGACACAGCGACCCCGCGCTGATACAGGGAAACGCCCAAGGCGCCAACCACGCCCACTGCAAGGCCACGCCCACTTTCAACCAATACAAAACGCTGAGAACAAGCGGTTCCATTACTTTTGTTTGTATCCTCTGAGGCGGAAGCCGGAGGACTGTGACCACAATTTGATTTTAAAAATTGTCTTTCTTTGCTCTTTGTGTGACTTTAATACCTGGGAGCTCACCTGTTTGAAGCGCTAACCACACGCGCTGACACAGCCCTCCTCGACCACCCCTGACACAGCGACCCCGCGCTGATACAGGGAAACGCCCAAGGCGCCAGCCACGCCCACTGCGAGGCCACGCCCACTTTCAACCAATACAAAACGCTGAGAACAAGCGGTTCCATTACTTTTGTTTGTATCCTCTGAGGCGGAAGCCGGAGGACTGTGACCACAATTTGATTTTAAAAATTGTCTTTCTTTGCTCTTTGTGTGACTTTAATACCTGGGAGCTCACCTGTTTGAAGCGCTAACCACACGCGCTGACACAGCCCTCCTCGACCACCCTTGACACAGCGACCCCGCGCTGATACAGGGAAACGCCCAAGGCGCCAGCCACGCCCACTGCGAGGCCACGCCCACTTTCAACCAATACAAAACGCTGAGAACAAGCGGTTCCATTACTTTTGTTTGTATCCTCTGAGGCGGAAGCCGGAGGACTGTGACCACAATTTGATTTTAAAAATTGTCTTTCTTTGCTCTTTGTGTGATTTTAATACCTGGGAGCTCACCTGTTTGAAGCGCTAACCACACGCGCTGACACAGCCCTCCTCGACCACCCCTGACACAGCGACCCCGCGCTGATACAGGGAAACGCCCAAGGCGCCAGCCACGCCCACTGCGAGGCCACGCCCACTTTCAACCAATACAAAACGCTGAGAACAAGCGGTTCCATTACTTTTGTTTGTATCCTCTGAGGCGGAAGCCGGAGGACTGTGACCACAATTTGATTTTAAAAATTGTCTTTCTTTGCTCTTTGTGTGATTTTAATAACTGGGAGCTCACCTGTTTGAAGCGCTAACCACACGCGCTGACACAGCCATCCTCGACCACCCCTGACACAGCGACCCCGCGCTGATACAGGGAAACGCCCAAGGCGCCAGCCACGCCCACTGCAAGGCCACGCCCACTTTCAACCAATACAAAACGCTGAGAACAAGCGGTTCCATTACTTTTGTTTGTATCCTCTGAGGCGGAAGCCGGAGGACTGTGACCACAATTTGATTTTAAAAATTGTCTTTCTTTGCTCTTTGTGTGATTTTAATACCTGGGAGCTTACCTGTTTGAAGCGCTAACCACAAGCGCTGACACAGCCCTCCTCGACCACCCCTGACACAGCGACCCCGCGCTGATACAGGGAAACGCCCAAGGCGCCAGCCACGCCCACTGCGAGGCCACGCCCACTTTCAACCAACACAAATGTGCCGACCATACCAGCGCAGCGGACGAGCGCAGCGGGAGCGCCGTTTGCGCGCCGAAGGCGCGCCTAAGGCAAGCCCGTCTGCGCCCGTCCGCGCACGACCGGGCCCAGGGCCTGAACCCCTGCCGAACACAGCAGACCCTAGGGTAAGCTACTCACGCCGAGAGCTACTAAGTCTCAGACCCCCAGTCCTCTCATGTGAATACATCCACGATCTAAATGGACCTTACACTGGCTGCTCCCTTTGCAAGCCAGTCCAGCTCAAACTTCCCATAAAACCTCACAAACCCGCCTCCCTCAAACTCGCATCGCTAAACTGTCGCTCGCTCCCTAAACATGCGATACAGATTAATCATCTTATAGAGGACCTGGAGATAGACATCCTCTTCCTCACGGAAACTTGGCTCTCCCCACATTCGCATTCAGATATGGCACTAGCAACCCCATCGGGCTTCCTTATCCAGTCCCTACCACGCCCCTTAGGCAGAGGTGGTGGCGTCGCCATTATTCACCGGGACTATCTTCACTGTAAAACCAGTAATGCGCAGATCCCCGGCTCCGAAAGCTTTCACTTTACTTTTAAACTAGATCCGACCAACTCACTGACAGGACTCCTTGTGTACCGCCCCCCCGGCCCTCCAGGCCCGTTCGCTAGCTCCTTCCTGGACACTGTAACATCTCAGGCCCACTCCCTATCAAACTTCATGATAGCAGGTGACCTGAACATTCATCTCGATGACCCTGCAGATCCGGTAGCTACCGACCTGATCTCCGATCTGGCGGCACTTGACATCCGCCTCCTTAATTCCCGAGCGACCCACATCAAGGGACACCTACTGGACCCAGTGTTCACCAGCTCCCCTTCGATACAAGTGAACGAGGCCCTTCCCCTTCCTTGGACAGACCACTTCCTAGTCTCCTTCCGGCTACCAGGAACATTTAGGAAACCACAAAAACCGCCCACCTACATCAAGGACAGGACCTGGTCCAGACTCCCTACCGAAGAATGGGCCAGGATCCTAAAAACAACCACCCCGGCATACGCTGTAGACCCGGCTGTTGCAGACAAAAAATTTAGAGAATGGATCACCACCTCCTTGAACATAGTGCTCCCACTTAGAACTAGGGAGGACAAAAACGGTAAACCCGGCTCTGCCCCGTGGTACACCTCGGACCTCCGAATACTTCGCAAAAATTGCAAAAAGGCCGAACGGCTTTGGAGAAAAGACTGGCAGCACACCAGCAAGGAAGCATACCATAACACAGTCAAACTCTATAAAGAGGCCATCAGGCACGCCAAAGCCTCCCATTACGACGCGCGGATAAAAGAGTCCTCCAACTCCGCCAGGGAATCCTTCTTAATTGTAAAAGAGCTGCTCAAAGTACCTGACACCCCTCCCTCCATCACTCCCCGGGTTGACCGAAGTAATGAACTAGCCTCTTATTTCAATGACAAAATCTCCCGCATCTTGGCTTCTCTCCCACCGCCGGGCCCCCCTAGCCACCTGGCCAGCCAGGCATCCCTCTGCCATACCGAAAGCAATTCATGCCCCATATTTGCGACATTCCGGCCAGTAACCCGCATAGAGGTAGAGCGAACTCTGACTAAAATGAAAAGCGGATCTCCTCTGGACCCAGCACCCATCAGATTCCTCAAAACCGTGGCCCCTGTCATCATTCCCACGGTCATGGAGCTTATCAACAGCTCGCTCGCCCAGGGATCTGTCCCTGACAGCTGGAAAAGTGCGGTGGTAAAGGCACTTTTAAAAAAAACCCAGCTTGATCCAGCGGACATGTCAAACTATCGTCCAATATCACTACTCCCCGGAATCAGCAAGGTAGCCGAGAAATTGGTCAACGAACAATTATCTCAGTACTTTGAGACCAACAACATACTACGGCGATCCCAGACTGGATTCCGCCCGGGTCATGGCACAGACACCGCCCTTCTTGCCGTCATCGAGGAGGCAAGGCGCATCCTGGATTCAGGAGGGTCAGTGGCAGTGATCCTCCTGGATCTCAGCGCAGCCTTCGACACAGTCAACCACCGTGTCCTCCTCCATCGACTTGCAGCAGCAGGGCTTACCGGGACGGCACTCAGCTGGATTGAATCCTTCCTCACTGGGCGCACGTTCCAGGTATGGGACGACAATCACCATTCATCCACCCTTCCCCTCACAAGCGGGGTCCCTCAGGGTTCTTCCCTGAGCCCGACGCTTTTTAATGCATATATGGCCCCCCTTGAGGACGTGGTGACACCATTTGACATAAAAATGGTAAGCTACGCTGATGACACTCAACTGGTCGTCTCCTTATCCCAACTAGTCGACCACCCAGAGAACCTGACCAACTGCCTCACAGACATCCACAGTTGGATGAGTGACTCATCCTTAAAACTAAATGGGTCAAAGACGGAAGTGATGCTCCTGGGGAAACAATGGACGACCATCCCTCCAGCACTCTGGCCCGATGTATTCGGAGAAATCCCCCCCCCCGAAGCGTGAAATCAAGACCCTCGGCGTATGGCTCGAACCAGAGCTTTCTATGAAGACGCAAGCAGCCAAAACCGCGGGTACCTGTTTCGGGCTCATGCGCACGACCCGCAAAATTCTCCCCTTACTACCACCTGCTTCCAGGAAATTGCTTATCCAGGGGCTAGTATTGTCTCGCCTGGACTATAGCAACATGGTCTACCTGGGAGCCCCTGAGGCCACCTTGACGAGACTGCAGCGTACACAGAACGCTGCAGCACGTCTGCTCACCAACCTTCCCCCTAGAGTGTCCGCCAGACCTGCCCTCAGGGATCTGCACTGGCTCCCTGTGCGCCAAAGGGTGCATTTCAAAGCCATGTGCACGACACACAAGCTGATCAACGGATCCGGTCCCGCGATACTCAGCAGCATGATCACTCACTACAAAGCACCCAGATCCCTACGATCCGAGAATGAGCACCTGGCTAACATCCCCAGATTCAAAAAGACACGCACAGGAGGATGACGCTTTTCTGTCCAAGCAGCCACTGGATGGAACGCCCTTCCACGTTCCCTCAGACTTGAACCCAACTACCTGGTATTTCGAAAAAAATTGAAAACACACCTATTTCCCAATTAAACGTCCTTCCTCCCTCCTTCTCCCTCAACTGGATTACAACTCCTATAGCGCGGGGATGCCCTTGGGTCACCAGGCGCTTTACAAATCGCTATTAAATTATTATTAAATTAAAAGCATAGCTATTGCGCCAATTGTTAAAAAGCATTGGCAAAGCCTATCAGTCTTGCCATTGTGGCCTTTGATGCTATGCATTTGAATTGTCTACCTTTGTCTTTATGTAGGAAAGCACACTACACATGCAAACATCTACAAAATGATTTAGACCCCTTTTTTCTTTTTAATCACTTATGCATGTTGGATCAGTGGCTAAAGAGAATAAAAGATGCAAAAGTGTGTTTTTAAGGTGCTTAAAGTGAGCTGCAGCCTGTGGTAAGAAGCAGAAGCAATGGAGGTCGGAGGGGGCTGAACAAAAGCAATGGGGTGTCTGATGCCACATGGGGTAACATGGAAGCAATAAGGGGGAGGGTGGGATGGTGAGTGTAGAGGCAACACAGACAAGGGTGAGGGGATGAATGTGAAAGCAACATGGGGTTGGTTGGGGGGATGTGCAAGCAACACAAAGAGGGCTGGAGGGACGTGAAAGCAGTATGGAGGGTGCGGGAGGAGGGTATGCAATTGAGAGACGCCCACAGTTCAGGGCAACAAGGAAGGGGCAGGAAACAGAGAGCAACATAGGGAGAGAGATGTGCATGAGGAAGACAGCTCAAAAACAAATACACTCTCCTTGAGTCCTCACTGGAGAGGATGTTGTGTAGCATTCAGAGATGTTGACTTTAGAACTAGGAAGCCGGGTTCGAGTCTCAGCATTGGCTCTCCCCGTGCTTGCCAAAAAAACAATGCAGATCGATGCTGATCGGAAAAAAAAAGAAACAATGATGAAACAGAAAAAATGCAGGTTGGGAACAAAACCTGGAATGGAAAAAGAATGCCAAGTGCCAATTCACTTTACGGTAATCGTTGCTGAACTCCCATAAGGTGAACACATAGGAAGAAAAGCTGACAATTCGAATACACGGGCAGAAATAGAGTAAAAGAATAGTGCGCTTAAACAACCCTCCATGAACAAAAGGGCAAGCTTACAAGTAATAGGGGCATGCTCCATGGGAGGGGTCGACACAAAAAGGAGGGACATGTAGTCAACATTGACCATAGAGAAGCAAGCTTTTGAGAAGGACATGCAAAGAAACAAATTAAAAGTGATGGGCGAGTTGTAAGCTCACAGAGTAGATACAGCATGTTTTGAAGAGATAGTGCATGCGCTGCTTTGGCGAGACCTAAAAAAGGTAATCATAAGTGACCATGGGCATAGCTTGCAGAGTTGTACTCCATGGAATTTCTTGGAGTAACTGGAAAACTCTGTGAAATTCTGCAGAGTTCCATGGCCTGGCAGTTACCTGCATCATACATTGTACCCACCGCACCCCCACCTGTCCCCCGCACCTCTGCCTATTAAGGCCTGACATTACCTGTCCTGAGCCTCATCCTCTGTGCGTGGGTACGGCGGCGCCGGCTGTCCACAGCAGTGCAGCCCAGCTGCCAGTCTCCCAGCCGCAGCCCGCCACTGCCTTCCTTCCTGGTTCCTTCCTGCTTCTGCTGCTGGCTATACTCGCTTCTGCTGCTCTGGCTCGGAGAATTCAATTAGCAGGAAGAACTGCATTGTGCATGGTGTATTGCGTGAAGGCATGCCTGACCGCTTCACTGCTCTGGCTTAGAGAATTCAATTAACAGAAAGAACTGCAGTGCTCATGGCGTATTGCATGAAGGCATGCCTGACCCAGAGGTCACAATGGTTCTGGTGTGGCCTAAAGGTCCATTTAGAAGTGACCCTATGGGGGGCGCTATGATTGAGAGTAGGAAGATAATTCTTAGAGGGAGCAGTAAGTAATATAAAGAGGGACATGTAGGTCAGTATATGACAGATGTTTATTCCAAAACAATAGTATTCAAGTGCTCTCACAATAAGTGACAATAAGCGTAACGTGAAAAGTGAGGGTGATATTAAAATAAAGACATTGCATTGACAATAATAGTATGATCTCCTTTAAAAGATTTTTACAGAGTAAAAGGAGTTCATTTCGTAGGCATTCAACGGCGTTTCAAACTCAATTATTTGAGTTCATCTTCAGGACAAACATAGGTGACCAAGCTGAATTGGGCTCGAATGCTGTTAATTTAATGTCTGGGTGGCAAGCGCCAGTAAATCGCTGCGCTCCTCTGTATGGGAGACTGTTGTGCAGAATCAATTCAAGAAGAACAGCTGGTCTCTGTAAGGCATCGTTCAGTGCTGAATATTCATTTTAAGAGAATCCAGGGTACTTAATGAAAACCTGTTAATACTTATAATCTGTATGGCTGAAACATGTAGACCCAGTTAGTACACCTTAGCAGTTATTTTGTTAAACTGCTTTTGCACTGCTTTTAATTTGGACAACAAGAGATTTAATCAGGCGCTAATTGCGAAGGGTCATCCCGGTGGTGTGGGGGTGGAAGAAATTAATTCCAACCTAGACCAACGAATTACGGAGGCCCTGGACCTGGTGGCTCCACTGGGTGCGGCAAAAATGGGGGGCCGAGCTCAGAGATCAGCTCCTTGGTACAATGAGGACATGCGGGTGGCTAAGGCAGCGTGTAAATGTGCTGAAAGGCAATGGAGGATTGCCTATTCTACCCCCGCCAAAGCAGAATACATAGACTGTAGGCGTAACTACCATAAACTGCTGAGAAAGGGTAAATCACTATACTTCTGCACTAAGATTGAAGAAGCTGAACAGTCCACCAAGGAACTCTTCTCAATTTATAAATCTATTGCGGTAGGGAAGCCCGCTGTGGTGCCCACGAAACTTTGCACTACGGAGGGCTGTGATCGTATTGCAGAGTTTTTCGCTAACAAGGTCATTAACATCTATAATTCCTTCCCTCAGAGGGCAAACAATAGTCCTCCATACTTGGAGGTCATTAAAATCAAAGGAGAATAACGGCTAACCTCCTTTGTCACCCCCCCAACTGAAGAACTAATCCGTATCTGCGGGTCGATAAAATCTGGCTCCCCAAGAAACCCGACGACTCCCAGTCGACTTAAGGGTAGCCTGCAAGTACTCGAACCCTTTGTGCGCCACCTATTAGACACCTCCTTCAAATCCCAGAGTGTCCCCAATGCTTGGAAGCAAGCAGTTGTACTCCCTCTGCAGAAAAAAGCTAATGTGAATTTCGAAAAACTTGACAACCTTCGCCCTATCTCCCTCCTGCCCTATATGGCCAAAGTGGCGGAAAAAATAGCCAACGTACAACTCATGCAGTTCGTGGAGGAGGCTTCGCTACTCCACGACTCGCAATTCGGCTTCCGCCCCCGTCATTCGACGGAATCGGCACTTCTCGTGGCGGTTGAAGCACTACGACAGGGTGTGGATGAGGGCCAAACCATGGCTCTGATCTTGCTTGACCTAAGCGCAGCATTCGACACTGTAGCACATTCCACCTTGCTACAGTGTCTTTGAATGAAGGTGGGGTTACAGGCGCAGCGCTTGGCTGGATCGGGTCCTTCCTGTCTGACAGGTGTTTTCAGGTCAGACTGGGTGAATGCTATTCGAGGGAGATTGAGTTGGGCCAGGGCATGCCTCAGGGCTCGTCCCTGAGCCCAACCCTATTTAATATCTACGTCTCCCCCCTAGCGGCCATCGTGGAGGGACACGGTCTTTGTCTGGTGTCCTACGCCGACGACACGCAGTTGGTCGTCTCCCTATCGCGTGCACCCGGCCTTGCAGCGGACATCTTCAGGAACTGCATGCAAGACCTTGCAACCTGGATGTCCGCAAACTGTTTAAAGCTGAACGGTAGCAAGACTGAGGTGCTCGTGGTGGGAGGAGGGCCCTCGGCTTGGTCGTCGGCGTGGTGGCCGCCCTGCCTGGGCGAGGTCCCCGCCCCTTGCCATGAGGCCAGGAACCTCGGCGTGTGGCTGGATAAAGACCTTGCCTTTGGTCCCCAGATCAGCCGGGTGACGGGGGTGTGCTTCGGTGTCCTAAGAGCCTTAAGGAAAGTCTTAAACCTTCTTCCCATTTCTGCTCGAAGGACGCTGGTGCACGCCTTGGTCACCTCGCGACTTGATTATGGGAACTTGCTTCATCTGGGGGCCACGAGCAAGGTCATGGGCCGCCTGCAAGTGCTCCAAAACGCCGCGGCGCGGCTTGTACTCAGGCTCCCTAGGAGGTCACCCTCCAAACCTGCTCTTCAAGCCCTCCATTGGCTTCCTATGGAGAAGAGGGTAGAGTTCAAAGCCCTCTCCACATGCCATCGCATTCTGAGCGGTAAAGCCCCCGAGCCGCTTCAGAGTCTGGTGTCCCACTACGAGCCCACTCGCAACTTACGGTCCTCTCAGACTGGGCTACTAAAGGTACCCAGGGTAAGGAAGGCGCGTATGGGAGGGAGATCTTTTAGATATCTCGCTCCCAGATGCTGGAATGTCCTACCTTCAGAACTGCGACTTGAACCATCTGAAATCCTGTTCAGGAAAAAGCTTAAAACCCACCTTTTCAGCAGGTAGCCTTCAGTGGGAGGGGGGGGGCAGTCACTTCACTTACCACAGCGCGGGGACACGCCAGTGGCGTCACCAGGCGCTTTACAAATGCCCAATAATAATAATAATAATAATAATACCTATTAAATCTTTCTCTCTTGCTATCCAAGTTTATCTTCACTTTTCACTTTTATGCACAGCGCCCATCACTCTTACACTTAATTCTTTCTCACATCTGTTGGATCCTACAGAGCTCCTCATTTACATCTTTCTGTGTTGAAAACATCTGCAAGCTCCCCTCTTTGTACTCCTTTGTTGCACTAATATGTAACTAGGAGGAGATCCCAGATGATGAAGCATGTCACTTCGGTGAGTGATGGGTATCTGTCATTTTTTAAGGATTTCCTGTTCTAAGGATTTTCCTCTGATAATAGGATCACAGGTATGTAGGTCTATAGTTGATTAAGGGTCTGTTAAGACTCATTAGACCCCTGGATATTTTGGTTGTTTTGTTACAAACCCCTATCTACCATTGTTAGTTGCTAGGGCTTTGCTTCAAAGTTCATGTACCACCAAAGGTACCCCCTTAATAAAAGTAACACAGAGTAGTCAAATTGATATTTGCGTTATGTTATGGCTGAGTTTCTGCACAACGCAAAGTTTTGTATAACGTTTTGTGACTTTGCACCGGTGAAACGTGTTGATAAATCTAACCCTTACATGTTTTTAGCAATGGAAATATTGGAAACATGGGAACAGAGAAAGACACAGCGAAAAACTCCAGCACAAGAAGTGACAGCTTTCTGTTTTGATATTTGTGTTGTCACCCGCTTAGAGTTTGTGGATTTGTTCTGAGATATACTTACTTTTAGCCCCCTAATCAGATCACAGTTGTTTGAAATATATATATATATATATTTTTTTTTTATTTCAACGTATTTTATTACTTCTTTTTTTATAAACAAGTACATTAGCATTTCTTTTACGAGGTTCTAGCCAAACATAGTTTGTGTTGCAGTAGTTACAGGTGCTTTGGTATACATGTTTAGCTAATCCCCTCTACATTGACTTGCTAGGAAATTAGGCAAAGAATGATAGAAAGAGAGAGAATAGGAAGAAAGGGTGGAGATAGGATACATGCAGCTCCTTGTCTGCTTTTGCTAAACAACAGGGACATGATTTTGATAAAATATGATGCCATCGCTAGTAATTGTATTACCATAACCTGAGGGGAAATTCCAGTCTCATAACACATGCTGATTTGATTCTAAACAACATAGATTCTGTGGGTATTGGCGCTGTACCTTTTCCCTCATGGGGTGACAAAGGCCCTAGGGTGTGAGAGTCAGTTAAAATCTGTGAATCTCATGAGGACAATTAGATGCTCTTCCTACCTCCCACCAAGTATTAGTCATGAGGTGAAAAGTTAGCGGTTACACTCCTAAAAGGCATGAGGGTGGTCAGTTATTGGAGTAGCCAGGCAAGAGAGAATTGGTCATGGCAATCCTCAGAGGAGCTTTAGGGTGGTGGTATGCAGCTCTACAAGACACAAGACAGCACTAGTCTTGATATTCAATAAATCCCAAGAACATTTTTCAAATTAAAATAATTGTATCACAGTATCTAATACCAAAGCATTCCCTAGCTGTACTGATAATAATTACATCAAATGGGAAAGGGAGCATAGCCCTTGTGTGAAATCCATAATCCTATTTAGCTGGAATATAACAGGCTATAAAATTGAAGATCTTGAGTTGGGATAATTTATCAAGGGGATATGTGTATGCTGCTTCAGGAAAAATTGGGCCCTTGTTTGGTATTGTCTGAGGCTGCATAGGAATACATAGGCAGATGCATATAGCAGAGCCATGTCCGAAGTCACAGTTCTTTCAGGTCTTTCCAAACCATTGTGGTTTCCACTTGTTATAAACAAACTGAGGGAATTAGTACCAACATCTTTAAACAAATCCATCCACAGCAATATATACAGAGCTGATAGGATCAAGGAGAAGTATTGGTACATGTTATGTTATGCAGATTTGTAGAGTGTAGTATCACCTGTGAGGGTATCCTGGCGCTAAGCATGTGTGAATTTAGCCAAACCTAGGAACTAGTTGGACTACTCAAACAGCCAGGTTTTCAGGTTCTTATGGAATTCAAGAAATGAGGCAGGGGCTCTTATGTGTATTAGCAGGTTGCGCGATGCTTGATGAGCAAAGTTGGAAAAGTCTTGACCACTGGATATTTTCCTCATCCATGGGATGCATGCAAGTAAGAGTCCAGATGAGCGGATGTGTCTGGAAGTTTTGTGAAAGCAGATGCTATTGTTCCCTGGGCCAGTGTTATGTAGTGCCATGAAAGTGTGGGTGAGGAGTTTGAATTGGGCTTGTTTGCCTATGGAGAGCCAGTGACACTCCTTCAAGTTGTGTGCGAGGTTGGGATTGATTCTAGCCACCGAGTTATGAATGGTCTGCAGCTTTTTAGTGAGTTTTTTGCTTATCTTGGCAAAGAGGGTGTTCCCATAGTCCAGCTTGCTTGTGATCAAGGCCCTGTTTTTCACATTAAAATTTTGAAATATCTCCAAGGGATCAAATATAGTCCCTTGACTCCTAGATATCTTAGCCTAAGCAGAATACAGTCTGTGAATTTCATTTAAACATGATGCAACTAGATGTCTGACAATCCCCCTAGCTTGTTAAAACAACATGCACTGCTCAGCAATTGATCAAAAGTCTCTGTTTCCTGCTGCTGTCATTGTTTCCTTCCAGAATGTGTAGTATTTTAGCTTGTACAACGGCTGTTGACTAATTATACACTGCTGAGCAACTAAAGACCTCTGTTTCCTGCTGCCCTTGTTTCATGCAAGAGTGTCCTTTTATTTAGTTCTTTTTGTTCAATTTCGTTGCGTGCACTGCATCACCAAATGCGGTGCAGTGCGCGCAACGATATTCGTTTTATTTATTTATATGTTTACTTACCTGTTACACTCCGTAATCCATACATTACTACCCCCCACCCTGCCCCTCCCCCTCCCCACGTCACCGCCCTGCAGGAACTCCTACTGCCGACCGCGGCTGGTTCTGAGTCCTGCTGCCTATAACAAGAGCAACATGGATACTGTCATTTGGGAATTGGGGGCTTGCAAACTTTCTTGGAATCCAATCCCTTTGAGATGACTGTCTACAACCTTGAACCCTGGAACCTGTTCAATCAACCACCACAGTCGCACCTCCTTAACTGTGACTATGGCCAGTAAAGGCTTAACGCTTAGCTATGACCAGTCAAGGCCTAAAACTTAACGCTCCAGCTACTTTGGTCCAATACACAGACATTAGGTTAGTGCACTACCCGGGCGTCTCCCGTTTTTGGTTTCTCCTTTCTTCAAGGACACCCTTACAGAACAAAAAAGGTTTAGCAGAAGAAATAGAATAAAAGGACACATTGTATTAGTTTTGTAATGTAGCAAAATGTTAAAACGTGGAAATAGGATTTTTATCATGAGTGAAGAAACTAAAAATACACACTTAGGATTAAGCAAAGGAGTCAGTAATCAAAGGACTCCCGAGTGGACTTGTTTTTTCTTTCAGTAATTCTGGTTTGATATTTTCTCAAGGACTCACACCCAAAACTGCTCTCTGAATGAACCATTTTTGAAAAAGAGCAATTATTCACCTTAGTCTAATTTTATCTTGCAGAGCATAGAATGGCAATCTCGATGGTGCTCTCTATTTCTATCTCTCTCTTTCTGGACCCCCTTACCACTCCCATTCCCCTTGGGGTCAGTCATCTCTTCTGGTGCTAAGGATTAATCTCATGGGGAAGAGATGGAGGAGCTTCGCTTCCTCAGAAGTCGTGGGACCTCAGGTGCGTCGTCCTTGGTGTGACAGGTGGCTCACAGGGTCGATAACAATGGACAATGTGACCACACTTTTGAAGGTACTGAGAATATGAAACGAGGCGAACAGGTTGACAGAAGGCAGACATGCTGCCTTACTTTCAGAAGGAAATACAAAAAAATCTGGAGGGTTGTTTCAGAGTGATAGAGGGCAACTATATTTCAAGACACATACTTGTAAAAAATGTAAACACTTTTGGCAAAGGGCCCAACCCGCCCCTTCTTGGGGTTTTTAGAGATGGAGATGAGGTCTCCCCTACATCCACTGGTAGACAGGAAGGATAAGAGAATTCACATGAAAATTTGTTGAGATGCACATTAGCCACAGGGCACTCCTCAGATGGCAATGTAAGGGATATTCGTTCTTTAGTTGTGCTTGATAGGTGGGGGGTTGTGGTACCACTGACAATTTTTAAGATATAAAAGTACATTGTTTTGCTGGTGCTTCAAGTTGAGTGATACGTGTTTTTGCACTTGGGGCAGGACACTTGGGAATCATTTTCAAGCTTTTGGTAAGCGAGAAGAAGTTTTACAAAATCAGAGAATCAGGGAAGGAGCAGGGCAGATAGGTAGTGTCGCGGAACCATGTCCAGCGCAGATGTAACTCAGGTGAAAATAAAATTAGCAAATTGTCATGAAGACGCCATTCAATCCCAGAATGATCGAGGCCATTACTTCAGATGACTCATAGGAAATGTCTTCCTTCTGGTCATGGGAGAATGGAAGATCAGTCCAAGAAAGTAGAATGGGGATAACTCAAGGCACGAGCACAGGTCAATATTGTGATTTAACATGGCATGTTAGGTTCATTAGTCTGAACACCAATCCGACTGAGGAGTGAATGTAGTAAGAAATAAAGCTGCATTTTCCCGCTAAAACTTGTATCTGTGTTGTGCTATGTCCATCCTCGCCAACAGTTTTAAACATGCATCTCACCAAAGCACTAAAAGGATGGCCCACACTGGATGATTATCTCTATAAAGATTAACAAAATCAAACAAGAAAAAAAGATGCCCTGACCTGGAATCTCATGGCCGTGGCTTTTGGGTTAGTGAAGGTTGCAGGGCTCGAGGGAGATAGGAGACGCCGAGGTTTTCAGCCGTGCAGCCCGGGAGATAAAGGTTTACTGTGACACCAGTGATTTATTCTCCATGAAGATGATTTATTCCTTGAGATTTATCTACTCCCAGAAGAGGAGGGAGGAGAAATTGATGCCTTTTCAAAGAGGAAATGCGTTTATATGGTTCAAGTGCCTAGTTACAGAGAAAGCAAAGCGCTGTGCTATTCTTGCGAGTGTTTTGTGATGGAATGCTAGACTTTGCAGCAGGAAGGGGGTATCTAAACTCTCCCAATATGCAAGTGCCCAGCTGAGGGAAGTTTGCTAAATACAGGATGCAATAACTGCGTTCTAATGATGTATGTATGTATATATGTTTGTATGTCTGCATTTATGTATTTCCATGGTTATGGCACTAACCAGCCCCACCCGATATCCATGACTGTTGAAAAATATCAATGTAAGGCAAATAGAAAAGCTTCTCCCTTATCTACAAGGGGTTGGGTTTTTGGTAAGCATCAAATATTACCTGATAGAGTCCCTACACAGGCATTTTGGGGCATATTATCAAGGGGGTTTATCTCCGCTTTTTTGGCTTTAAAAGCCAAGAAAGTGGAGATAAAATTATCTCCCTATTACCTAGCTGTCGCTAACACCAGTTAGCGACAGCTAGTAGGAGATAGCGACCATCTTGGGCCCCACTTTGCATGTCAGTGATATTTATCACTAATAACATGCAAAGTGGGCGTGCCAAGATGTTAGCGACTGGAAACAGTCGCTAACATCGCTATCTCCTATTACCAACTTTTGGAGATATTCGCGCTAAGCGCGAATATCTCCAAAAGCTAACACCTGCCCTGAGCAGTTCTTAGCCATGTTATCCAATGGGAGGTGGATAACATGGCTAAGAGCATTAGCTCGGTAATGCATGAATATCGCTGACTTTTCAGCGATATTCATGCATTGCGGCCGTTTTTTATCGCATTTGCGATAATCCTTGGTAATACCAAGGTTTATCTGCGATAAAAATCGCCGCAGCTCAGCGGTAAAATTTTGTCTCTAACTAAGCAATAGCGATAATTATCGCTATTGCTTGGTAATATGCCCCTTTGTCTTTATGCATTTCCGATTCCTTAACCCCTTCGACGCTCATGACGAGCTGGGCTCGTCATGAGGTAGCCTCCTGGCACGCTCATGACGAGCCCAGCTCGTCATGCAAAGTGCGCTTTCGCAAAATCCAGCGTACGGGGGGGAATCATGCCGCACGCATGCGTTTAAACATTCCCTGGAAGGATAATCTTTATCTGTCCCATATTTATATGTGTGAAATCAAGACAATCAGTCGCAGTGGCAGCTCCTCCTCTAAGGCAGAGGCAGAGGCCACAAGGCAGCAAAAGAAAGGAAAATATAAAATGATAATAACGTATTGTTATTATCATTTTCTTATGTCTTCCTGCTGCAGCAGCGTGCGTGAGGAGGCAGGCGGGGCTGCAGAGCAGGGGGGGAGTGGTAGAAAACTCCTTAGTGCGCAATGACTGTTTGGTCGGCCCTCTCGGCTGCCCAAAACAGTCATGCACACTTTTACTGTTCTCCATGAGGGACACATTACATCTCGTATGGAGAACATGCCCATCCCTCTAGCCCCTCGCTGAAGCATTGTGATTGGCTGCATGGAGCGTGGGAGCCCTGGTGCTTCCTGCTTCCTGTTTCTCACAAGAAGCCAGGAAGAGGATGGGATGGGACACAGGAGAGGCGCCCGGGAGGTAAGTGATTTATTTTTTACCCAATTAACCAAGCTCCCACCCCTTCGCCCCCACCCGCGCCACTGCTGCTTCGCTCAATAAATAATGGGGTGACCCTGTGTCCCTCAGAACCTAAGTATGGTTATGCAAAAAGTACAGAGGTTCTGTCGGGTATTACCACAATATTTCTTATCATTACAATTCAATTTCAAGACCAAGTTATTTCCTGCTACGGTTGAATGTGAAGATGCTTAGAAGGAAAACACAACAAGAATGCAATTAAATCATGGAAACAGTAACCACAATTAAATCAGGTTTGCAGAGTGATAGGATATTTTAGATCAATTTCATCATTTAAATTCACCCATATACAAAATATTTTGTTACAAAAAACGGCTACCAACAACTTGAAAATCAAGTAACGCGGTGTGATCAGTAATACAATAAGTGAGTGATATGTACAAGTTGGTTAAAATATATACATGTTTGTAAGAGGCCAGGGTAAACACCAACACAATGACCCTGCTGCTCATATCAATTTCAATATTTTGCGAGCGGGCCTTGAACTGGACCAGGATATTGTCAACGTTTAAACCCTATATGTGCGATATTATAACATCAAGCGGGTCTTCGTCAGGACTGGAGTGGCGGAGTGGCAGCCAAACAATAACCGGCTAGGAGCCTTGTTAGGCTCAAGTCAGTGAAGATGGCCTATCTAGTTACATTTGAGGGAGATCTTTTGTTGAGCCAGATGTGATTTAAAAAATCGGGTGAAATTCTTCACGGATGCCTTAGGAATCGGTAGCTGAAGCAAGTTACAGATTACGAGCACACTGGCAGTAGAACCTCCAGCCACGTTACCACATCAAGTCGGTCAAGGAAGAGGATGGGTCAGGACACAGGGGAGTCGGCCGGGAGGTAAGTGATTACTTTTTTACCCGATTTACCATCCCCCCACCCCTTCGCCCCACCCGCCCCACTGCTGCTTCTAGGCAGCTTCCGCGAATGATCAGTCGAATCGGGTAAAAATATTGTAATCATTTACATTTTTATCGGCATTGACAGTCTTTTAGTCTAGCTTGCACAGTAGCTTTGCAATATTTTGGCCTATAAGTTACTCACATTGAATATATAAGACACATACAGGCATATGCATCAAAGTAAATACCAGTCGCAAATGGGCAGATTCTCATAATCTGCCCCTTTGCGACCGGTATTTTTGCATTTGGGATGCATCATCCCAAATGCAAAAATCGCAATTTAAGGAATCACTAAATTGAGATTCCCTAAATTGCGATTGCATTTAAGAAATCCCAAATTGAGATTCCTTAAATGCAATGCATGAAAGTAAAAAAAATAGCAAATTCGCTAATAGGAGTAGCAAATTACCATGAAGTTGAACTTCATGGTAATTTGCTAAAACCTTGAAAAAAGTACTTTTGTGCATTTTTCAAAGTTTCATGTTGCGCACACACATGACCTTATGGCATGTGTGTGTGCAACATATGTGCAGAGATCAAATTCAGGGGTGCAACAGGGTGTCATTTTGACATCCTTGCACCCTTGAAATTGCATGAGCAATTTGCGAGTACCTGCTGGTACTCGCAAATTGCTCATGCAATCTCCAATTCATTCCTATGGGCCTGTAGGCCCATAGGAATGATTGATACAGCATTCCTTAATTGCGACTAGCAATTTGCGTGTAGCAATTAAGGAATGTTTAGAAATCGCTATTTTAATAGCGATTCCTACATGCATAGGCTTTTGCTATTCCTAAATAGTGTTTCTTTAAAAATCGCTATTTTGGAATAGAAAAGGCTAAGTTGTTGCATCTGCCAGTTAGTTTTATTATTGCATAATTTCAATCTTATGCTGCTAAAATGTGGAATTAAATAAAATAATTCATGTGCATGCTTAAGAATTAGTGCCTTGCAGTGAAAAACCAGGAAAACAAAGGGTTTCCAAATGTAGTCATAGGGTCGGATCACAAAATATTTTCGAATGGACGCATTTCATGTCTCTGATGGCAATTTCAGGCAGTGCTTTTACCAGCATATTATCAAAACAGGATTGGGAGGTGGTAATATGTGACAAGAACGTTTGAACATGTTTATTGTGTGGCATCTTGTTGTGATGGTGTTGATTTCTAATGACGTTTGTGCTGCTGTGCTTTTGTGTTGCATTATTTCAGTGTGAATTTTATGTGTGTTTTGGTCTGTTTTGACTACTTTCTGATGATGTCCCATAAAAGTTCTTTATCTGGGTTTAGGTACTTACAATCATATTTTTCAAAGCTGCAGCAAAGTCGGTTCAGACCATAATGATAAGCAATAATTTATAAATACTGTGGCTACATTTGTAATGCACTAGCTGCTGGTGCCAAACGTTTTATCAGACGAACGCAGCTAGGACTGTCGAACGATTCCGCCTCATGCCTCTTTCAACCACCACCGACACTACCTGTCCCATTATCCTTTATTTTACTATGTATGGCAAGCTCTTTTTCACCCCTGCTTCCCCATTGGTCACTGTTTCTCTATCATTGGCTTCATTTTTCTTCTCGTGTTTCTGCCTTTCTCTCTCTGGTTCTGGGTCAAAGTCTGATGGTGATAAGTTTGTAGGCCCCCAACTGCAATTACCGGCTCGAATTAACACTGGTTGATTGAGAAAATACTCTAACTTTGCTGCAATACAGTATCACAGTCACCATAACGTTGGGAAACTATACTTAAATTGACTGTTAGTAAGTGCAGCACATCCATACATGAACATAAACAACACAACAGCACAATGTACATTGACAGATTTGGCAGGTAATGGGTCTTGTTGTGCATAAGTGTGCCATCTCCCACAGATGCACAGTGTTCATTGTGAACCTCAATGAGAGTAATTTGACCACCATGGCCGGAAGTGACGTTCAGGACCCTGTTAGGGTCGTGGAAACACTGGGCTGCCCCGTGTGCCATCTTGTGGCACTAAGGGGGCCGGCCTTTTATGTGTGTCCCCTGCGGGGGCGTGTCGGTCGGCCCACAAAGCACAAGGCACGGGATTATTTTCAGCAGTTTATCTGGCACGACTGCAGCAAACGTGTATTCCTTCATTGAAGTGCGAGAAAGGTGCTACACAGAAGTGAAAATGAGACCAGCTATACAGCATACACCACTCTACAGTAAAACATACATTCTGTGCCGATGTTTCTAGTTTACTGTGAAATTGCTATTACCAGTGCAGTAGGTATAGTACTAGCATGTTGAGAATACCTTAATGCAGTAATATGGGTTGGCACAATTATGGATTGATAGTATGGAATGTATTTTGCAGGAAAGCAACGGTTGTTAGGAATATTTTTGTGTTCTCTGGCGGGAGTACCACCCAATACTGGGTGATCTGCAACTAGGAACGGTCACTCTTTCTTCTCCCGTGTGTTCCCCTGGAACATGGGAGGAGGTGCAGATGTATATGTTAGACGTGAAGACGTGCACACGAGGGTCACCTAACATGAGCATGGGCGTGCTGCATTCAAAAACCACATTGTTGATCAGCAGCAAAGTTAAAGTGTGTTTGATCTGCATTACCTTGTCTGATGACTGCCATCTTTAATGAAGGAGCATTGGTGAATTATTTGCCTGTTATTTCAGACAAGATGCTCACTCGTTTCTAACACCGTTTATGACAGTAAAGCAAACATGCTACTCAATCAATTCAGTTTACTTACTAATGGTAAGAATTTAAGCTGGCGAGTCCAGGTCTCTGCTCCAAGGCAATGCGCGTGCTCCTAACTTCTCTAGTGCCCAGTGTTGGTACTGACGCTGAGCATGAACGGAAGACTGAGCAAGGGACAGAAATGGACAATCACTGCATTGTTTCAAAATAAAGCCATACATTGATTGGCTACATTCTGTGCCTCCCACCCCTGCGCTGCATCGTGTGACTAGAGGTCGGCCTACATACCGCATTTCCTGAGCCAATTCAGATGCTTCTCCAATCATATTCATAATAGTACACAGTATAAGAGCAGCACTAGGATTGGCTTGAACAAGTGATCCAAGAGCTCTTTTGGACACCGAGGGGTTGAGACTGTGATTCCTCTGGCTCCTAACATTGCACAGGTAGGAAAGGATTCAAGTGCGCATGTCGGGCTTGTCACAGGAAGACACCCAGCCAGTGACATGGCCACTTCACAACCAGAAAACCTTCTATCAATCAATTAAGCCCCACCCCTGCATGCAGAAAGCCACCCAGCTTGTGACTTAAAAGCAGCAAATAAATGTGATATACAATGTATATAAAATGGGTTGCCCTGTGTTGAAAAATACAGTGGATCACTGCCCCAAAGCTCAAATAAAGGAGCTGCTCCTGTGTAGATGATGACATTGAGCTGATTTCCCTACAGTTATGTCCTCCTATCGGGCAGTCCCAACATGTGTTTGATATCTACTTTCAAATCATGAGTTCTAGAACATTCAGAGTTGGTTTTTGCTTATATTTTGCTTAGTTGCTGAGGGGCAGATATGCGTGGTGCGAAATGTTGAACTTGATATTTTGGAATCTGACATTATGAGAGATTCTGTGATTGTAAGTTACTTCCATTTTTTTTGGGTCGGTGCCCTCCATACATCGATCTCCCATTTCTCTCTCAGTCGATCCAGTGTGCCTGTGGTCTGCAATTGAATTGATCTCATGATCCACGGGATGAGTCTCCTACGTACAACTTTGATGTATAATGTTTGGACCAGTGGATAGGTGTATGGGTCAGTGGCGGTTATCCTAATAATCAAGTGAAGTATAGTGGCAAAATGTCTAAGAGTTAAACATTACGCTGTGTGCAAGCCATACAGCTCAACCAAAGTTTTGCAAGGGATTATGGTATCCTCTTGAAATAAGTCACCTGTGAATTGAATTCCAAAGTTCCCCCAAATCTCCAAAGCTCATTTTATGAGACTGTTTCTGAAGTAGGCGATGCTCCTCAAGCACATCCCTGGTGCATATGGAATGGCATGCGGCATGATTTGCAGGGCCCATTTATAACTATTCTTATGTGGCTTTGTGTATGCATTGTGTAATGTTCTGTTCTTTACTTTAGAGATGCCAAGAAATGTGGATGCATTACCAGCTAAAAACAGCACATGCCTTGAAAGTTACTGTGTCAACTTTTTACCACTATAATAGTACTGCATTAGCTCTTTAACATTTAAAAAATGTGTCAGTTCAAAACTGTATCAGAAATTGTCTTAACTTAACACTCCTTGTGCTCACTTTATGTGATATGGTCAAACATTTTAGAATATCTGGGCTCCTAATTTCAATTAGCTGATGTGTGCTTATGTAATCCCCACTCCCAACTTCCCATGGGTGGCAAACCTCCCACCACACAAGGCCATCAGCCTTGCACAGCATGGGGCTTGCCACAGTGCTCAACTTGCAGCCAGGCTCTGCACCCAATCCATCAGGCACAGCCAAACTCCTTGCTGCTCACTGCCTTTGATGGAAGGCCATGTGCAGCACGTGATTGGATGCAGGGCCTGGCCTGTAACTTGGACTGTGCCGAACCCCCACAGGTAGGCAGGCTCCCACAGCACATGGCCTTCCAACATGGCTGTCAGGCCTGGCCTGCCCAAATAGACACCAACCACACTTATTATTTTGTTTAAATTGCTTCTCAATTCTGCAGGAGTAAGTGGGTCATGCTGGCAACCGCAAGAGTCCTGCAGGGTCCAACAACCCCATTTTTTTCTTTTTTTATTAACGGAGGTATCTCTAGGACCCCCCAAAAAAGTCCTTGGGGTCAGGAGGTCATACTCAAATCTTTTTTTTTTCAGGACACAGTGACCAAATCCCTTTGCACTTTAATGGCAGCTGCAACATTTCTCTTTATGTTGGGCTAGCCAATCAGAGTGAGAACGAGGCAGCCGAGGGGGAAAAAAATAAACCTTGGTTAATTTGATTGGTCTGTTATTTGAAGTTTCATATTCGTAAGAGTCCCAACCATCCTTATGAGTATACATTTTTATTCTTAATTTTTCAACTAAATCTATATAGAAAAGACCCCAATAAAGCCAGCACGGTCTCCCTTACCCCCACCTGGCCCAATCTTTGCACCAAGCATGAGGAAAACACCGTATCAGACGCTGCTGAAACCCCATTCTACCTGGCAGCGGATGCAGTCTGCTGCAGCGACTAAAGCCGATTTGGTGCTGTGATCATTACAGAAACCATTTTATAAGTGATCCAGAAAACTTGGCCATGGTCTAACTAATGTATTTTTCAAAGGTTTTCGCCGCTCAGCCAAAGTGAAATCGGGCGCAGATTTTTAAAACCAGCTAGCTCCTCAATCAGCCTCTTTTAAAGGGAAACTAACAATGGTCTCATTCCAGATTTGGGGATAGACTCCTGTGCAGATTATCTGGTTATAGACCCTTTCCAAAAAAGAAGTGATCAATGCAGGAACCCGCTGTAAAAACTCTGGGGTGACAGGGGTTCTCCGGCTGGCCTGATTTCATAAGCAGAGTTTTATTTTGCTTACATGATATGGGAGGAAAGGTGGATAGATGAGCAACAGCCTCCTTTTTTTTTTTTTTAAGTTTCAAAGAGATTTTATTAAGAAGAGATTCGAAGAAATAAGGATACAAATATGACAATATGATGAATAAGCAATCAGTACAAAATAGAAGCAAAAATATCTTACGAGAAAGAAAAAAGGGAAAAAGGGGGGGGAAAAAGGAAGAAAAAGAAAAAGAGGAGAAGGAAAAGAAAGGAAAGAGAAGAAAAAAGAAGTAAGAAAGGAAAAAAGGAGAAGGATATAGAAAAAGGCATTAATGAGGCGTATCAGGAATAGAGAGAATCAGATAACAGGAAATAAGTAATAATAAATAAATAAATAAGCAACAGCCTCCTTAACCGTGGAAGTCTCCGTGTCCTCTCCAAGAGAGAAACTGTCCTCATTGACCTTAAAATCAGAGCATATGTTCAAGATTTTCTCTTTAAAATAATCCGCGACCTAATTTCAAAAGCTTTGAGAGCTCTCTAAAGATGGTTGAGTCGGGGGTATAAAGCTCTTTCATAACTTTAAAAAGTTCATTTGGGCTAATACTAGCAGCACATAGTTTACAGGTGTAATACAAATATTTAGCATGCAAAATGGCGCGTTTATATATTCACCATGAGCTGTTTGTGTTCAATTTTGACTTTTGCAATGGAAAATGCCTTGCCCTTTATTATAGCACCACCCACAGGTGGGTAAAACATGTTAACCATTTATCAGGGGCTTGCTTCTAGAGTTTCTTCTGGGGGATCTTTGTCCTGTCCCACATTCCTGAATTTGAACATTTGTTTTCAAGGGGCTTTCCCACTTTTGGATGAGGATCCATCCCATGCAAATGAGGGAATTCTGCCCAAGAATGTCACCAAGAGAGCACATTCTATTTACCAGAAGTAAAAGAAGAGAGCCCTCTTCAATACAAGTGTAAGCTTACTGCCCTAAAACCAACACGATTCAGATATTCACGTACTTGTGTCACAAGTGGTATCTGGAAGGCACTTTTGTTTCATTTATTGCATTAGCCTCCACTAATGGAAAAGCCTATTTGCAAAATAGGCCTTCTAAAAAACGAATGACAGTTTAGACAGTTCACAGTCCCATAACTTAGTTAGCTACCGTTTTTCACTAAATATAGCAATATAAATTCACGTATTTAGGAAAATGCCTTGCATGTCCCATTTTTTAAAATTCCATAACTATCTTCAAATGATTTCAATGTGTAAGATGTATCAGTGGCTGGAATTCTTTGGAATCGACTCTAATTCAGCACTGTGCTTGTTCAGCAATAGGTTCTTTGACAATCAAGTTAGATTAAGCGTTCAAATGTCAACTTAAATTATTTGTAAGTACTCTTCTCTCAAGAGAGGAAAGTTATCTGCTATAAATATGTCTGAAACGAAGGACTGCGGCTATCAATTACTCCCTGAGTACAAGTGGGAGCGGAGTCCCGCCTGCTAATATTCCCTCCCGGGGCAGAAGGTTAACTAGTTAAATTGAGAGCTGATCCCAGAACAGACATTAACGTCTTAATGCATTTAGTGGCTCTGGGTCTTTCTGCCTGCAACCTCATGGGACCCTGCTTGGCTGGGCCCCTAATCACCAGGGCACTTGGCATGCTTCGAGGTCCTTTTATTAATTGAAACTTGGAGTCCATGCTCTGAAAAATGTTTACCCCACCATTCTGAAAAGGAACCAGAAGCAATAAAAATAAAACATTTAGTTTACAGTGTGTTTATAGGACAACCCGATTTAGCTGGTATAGATTAAATATATTTTTTTCTATGCAATGTAAAAAAAGCTTTTATAAATCTGTTTGCCCTTGAATGGGCACCTATATGAATGAGTTAAAACCTAGTGGCATTGCAATATAATGGTTTGTGTCCTAGATGGGACAGGGATGCAAAAGCAGTCAATTAATTTGGTCACCAATGGAGAAGGCCCACAGTGCAGAGGTCGTGGTGAGGGCAAAGATCTTGGCTGTAGAAGTTGCTTGAGGTTGGAGCTTCTTGGATCCCAGAGATCTCTGCAGGAGAGAGTCAACAAGCCTTTGCAATGGCAAGTCGACGCAGTGCACAGTGGTTCTGCTCCAGGGGTTCCGACAAGGGATACCTGTCCAAACTCAATATGAAGACAGTGCGGGCCTCGAGGGAGTTAGAGAACCACCACCTGTTTTGCTTAGTCTTTAGGAGATCTTGGGAACTCAGGATCAGCAAACTGGTCAGCTGCATTGTGGAGCTTGCAGATGCAGGGGAGAAATTCCTACCTTTGTCTTGGTTGTCCACAGGCCTGGTTATGGCCCTTTATGGAGCACGGGCACAGGCATTGCAGAAGACCAGCAGGACGATGAGACCAGGACCAGCAGGAATCTTCCCCACTGCAGTCTTGGTTCCCAAACCGAAGTCCAGAGTGATCTGACGGTAGAAGTTGAAGTGGTATGTGATCTGAATCTTGTCGCACAACAAATCCAGGGACCCAAGCCCTTAAGTACCCTTAGGGAAGGGTTCAGATGATTCAGGGGTTCTTCCCAGAGGAGGAACTGGACAGTGGAGAGGATACTCCCATGTCCTTTGTCCAGTTTTGTGCCAGAGCGGGAGCCAATGGCTCCCAGAACTGTTTTGAACTGGAGTATGCAAGGAGGGCACCAAATGTACCCTTCAAGCAGTCTCAGTGGCGCTGGCAAGTCCCCACCACCCTGCCACAATACACTAAACCCTGTCTGGGAGGTGGTCACACCTCCCTGTGACAGGATATCCTCTGTTCTTCCTTCCCCTTCTCGAGCCTGGCTCAGCAGCAGGCGGGCAGAAAGTTGTTTCTGGTCGGCAGTAGCCCTAGCCTGCTTTCCGGTTCTGGACGACTGGTACGGGTGCACTGAGGGCCTCCCGCAGGAGGTTTACAGATCATGGAATCATACCAGGTGTGAGGGTATGATTCCAACATGTTTGATACCAAACATGACAGGGTTTGTTACTGCCAGTTTAGAGATGGTCGTCGTGTGATTACTCATGGCTACTCTATATGTTATAATGGCTGATGCACTTACAACCCGGGAGAATTGACTCCGAAGGTTGTAGGAGCACCCTCATACTTAGGATTTAGCGCCCTGCCATCAGGATTGAAAAGCCTGCCTTAGGCGTGACTTATAGGTTTTAAGTGTGGTGACCTCAGATATAGGGAAACCTATATATGTCATAAGTGGGTCTCAGGCTCCCCGTCAGACCCGTGCCCACACCACATCTTCAACAAAACCAGCGCCACCATCACACCACCCCTCCGCAAGGCCATCAACATATCCTTTGAGACCGCGACCTTCCCGGAGAGCTGGAAGGACCCCGAGATCAACGCCTTGCTCAAGAAACCCAAGGCAGACCCGAGGGACCTCTAGAACTTCGGCCCATCTTTCTGCTCCCGTTCCCAGCTAAGGTCATCGAGAAAACCATAAATAAACAGCTGACCCACTACCTTGAGGACAACAACATCCTGGACCTGTCCCAGTCCGGGTTCCGCAGCAACTACACTACCGAAACGACCCTCATCGCCACCACCAATGACATCAGGACCCTGCTGGACAACTGCGCAACCGCGGCCCTCATCCTCCTGGACCTCTCAGCCACTTTTGACACGGTCTGCCACCGGACCCTGCGCACTCGCCTCCACGAAGCAGTAGTCCGTGACAAAGCACTGGACTGGACCACCTCCTTCCTTTCTGACAGAACACAGAACGTCAGCCCCTCTTCTTCTGATCTGAAGCCACCAAGATCATCTGCAGCGTTCACCAAGGATCATCCCTCAGCCCGACATTGTTCAACATCTACATGGCCCCGCTCGCCCGCGGCGCCAATCTACATGACCTCAACATCATCTCCTATGCCGACGACATACAACTGATCCTCTCCCTCACCAAAGACCCTCTCACCACCAAAACCAACCTCCACGAAGAAATGAAAGCCGTCGCTAAATGGATGAAGAACAGCCTTCTGAAGCTGAACTCGAACAAGACCGTGGTCCTCATCCTCGGCTCCACCCCCTCAGCCTGGGACGACTCCTGGTGGCCGACTGCCCTGGGAGGAGCACCGACACCCACCGACCTCGCACGCAACCTGGGATTCATACTCGACTCAACACTCTCCATGACCAAGCAAGTCAACGCCATCTCATCCTCCTGTTTCAACACCCTCCGCATGCTCCGAAAGATCTACTGGTGGATCCCCCCTGACACAAGAAGAATGGTCACCCAGGCCCTCGTCAGCAGCAGGCTGGACTACGGAAACACCCTCTACACAGGAGCCCCGGACAAACTGCTGAAACGACTGCAACGCATACAGTACACCTCCGCACGCCTGACCCTCGACATCCCTCGCTACATCAACATCACGTCCCACCTGAGGGACCTGCATTGGCTTCCTGTCAACAAGAGGATCACCTTCAAGCTCTTCACCCAGTCACACAAACCACTCCACAACACCGGAACAACATACCTCAACAGATGATAAAGAACCGGGTTATTTAAGACCCGGCGGCGCCAGGGGCACGCCCAAAGTCTTCGGGTATCACCTGTCTTAGAATACAGAGACACGGAAACTTCTTGGTGGCGTCAAAGATCGAGTTTATTGGCTGCAGCCAGTAACAGAAGTCCTAGAAGTCAACACGGTATGAGTTCTCAGGAGACTGCTCAATTTTACAAAGCAAGTCATCCCTTTTTATGCCAAAAATCACATTCCAGACAAATACCTTACATTTACAAACTGTCCAATCACATGTATCCACACCAGAGGTATCGCATGACGGTAAAACCCACTTTTCAGTTGCCCAGCCCATGATCAATCATTGGTCAAACCCAACATTCTTCTTCAGACAGGTCGAACGAACCCATAATAAAAAAGGGCACATTCCCATCGTAAATAGACCATAAAGAAAGGAGCAGAAACAGGTGAGAGTAGGATAAGGCATATTTGTGTAAAATAAAGTTTTACGATGTCCTGTGCTTTGATCCTCAATCTTGATCAGCTACTGGGAAAGGAACTGGCCTAACAAGTTTGGCTTCAGACAAGAGAGCCAGTTCGCTCAGGTCATTCAGTAGTCAGCTAAAGTGTACGTGTGCTAAAGACTCATCCGGCCGTAGTCATCGGCCTATGTGAGGGCAACCACAAAATGGCTGCCATACACAAAATGGAACACAAGGGTTCAGAACGAAATCCCTAAATACGTAGTGAATCCATCGGTCTAACATGACGAAAACACTCATACTTGCCGTACTAACTAGTTACGGTCCGCTAATATCAAATTCGTAACGAAACCATGACCTTTATGAAATGGGTTCATAATTCACGGAATCTCAGACCCTCCTTTTGCCCTTACATAGGCAAAAACCTACACTCACGTCAATCTGAGTCCAGGTCTATATTCATCAGATCATCAAGATGTTGCTGGAGAATAATCCTATTACTTAGTACCTCTCTTGGGACAGGTCTCCTTACACACGTGGTAGCACAGAGGCCACATATAGCAGGAGCGCACTGCACACAAAGACAGAACAGGAAAAGAATCGCTAAAGCCATCCCAATGATCATCAGAATCTTCCATCCCCAGGTCGATAACAGTTCCCAGAACAATCCAATCAACGACCAATCTCCTTTATCCACATGTATAGACTCAGAGATCTTATGTAACTTGGAAATGGCCTGCAATACCGTAGGAGCATTGTCTGGAATGAAAACGCAGCAGCTCGATTGAATCAGTTTACATACCCCTCCTCTATCTGCAAGTATGACGTCTAACGCAACTCTGTTCTGGAGAGTCATAAGACGATCCGACTGGAGCTCAGCAGTCAAGTTACTAAGGGCACCGGCAGTTTCAACTACGGTGGACTCAACCACTCTCGTCAGTTGCCGTATGTTCCAGCTGTTAACCATAGGTCCCCAAAACGGCAGAAAACCCTTCAAGAAATCTCCTAATTCTTATCCTGCAGTATCTTCCTCACTGAAGACACCTCTAACAACTCTTGTCTTGTGGTAATCTGCCGCAGCTGTATAGGTAGGAGGCAACAGGAACGAGACAAAACATGTGCCCGAGAAATCAGGGGGCAACCATGTGTACGCTCTATCGTAACAGACAAAATAGGTACCCTTAGCTGCTAGAAACGATGGGTAAGTCTGGGACGCAAAAACATACGTCTCAGTGCAGATACTCTTCCCTAACTGAGCTCTCGGATTCTTGCCATTACCTTGCAGACAAAGATGACCCTGATTGGGTACGATCCAAATCAGAGAGGATCTTTTCGCTCCCTGGTTCTCACTCAGACTAACTCCATATCCAGTCACGTTCCATCCAATATATGCTAGTGTCTCATCTCTCGGGATCGTCTCATAGGAACTAACTCCTCTAATCATATCGACTATACCCTTAACTAGAGCACTATTCTTTGGATTGTCCTTCACAGAACGTAGGGGGTAGACTTCACGAGCATAGATGAACATCGTTCTGTATGCCCACACAGAACCATTATAGCTGAATGACAGGACCAGGTAAGGAATACCTTTATGAGTAGTATGAGGCATAAGACCACACACCCAACAGTTAGTCGTGTTCACTACTAGCTGGTGTTGGTGCAGGAGCTGAACAAAGGAGTTATTAACAAATTCCAATCTTCTAATGGATTCATGTTCAGGCAGAGGATGAAAAGAATGCGAAGAAACAGTAGAAAAGGTATGGGTTGTGTAGTGGGTGCAAACGTCACTTGAAAAGAGAATATAATATATCCCATCAAAAACATCATCAAGCTAAGTAACATAAAAAGACATAGTATTAGGAAACACTTTCTACTCATAATTCGACACATTTTGCTCTTAAAACTAATTTCTTCAACAGGTCTCTCCATCTTGAAAAACTCCATCCTCTAACCGTGCTGTTCTCGGCGGTTGGATCTTCCGTGCTAAGGAATGCGTTTGTCAGTCCAGGGAACGCCCTAGGACCAACCAGAACCTCGACCTTGTGTCTTCGGCTTGCACTCCCAAGTCTTTACACCGCAACCTTACAGCTGAACCCGGATGGTGGTTCGAAAAACAAAAATCGGTCAAAACAGTTTCTCAGATGGGAGAGCTGTATTTAAAAAAATAGCAAAGAAAAGAATCTTTACTTTATTAGTCCCACGATTCTTGGTCGCAAATTATAACGGCCTTTATCAGGCAATGTCTGATCACGAAACAAAAGTTCAGGCTCAGTAGTGTCCAGTCGAACTGACGGTGGCACAGCTTCTTGCAGAAGATCGTCGCTTTCATGCTCAGAACTCGTCCCAATTAAACGTGCATCGCTAAAAGGCAGAAAACGAGGCACAGTGTCAGTTTCTGAATCAGGAATACCCTTCTGGACCCACCGGTCGTACGGCAGAGGCAAAGGAGCCTTTCTTACAATGTACGCCGTGGATCCAGTTTTTCTTTCCTTGCACTCGCACTGCAGATCGCGTAGACAATAGCACCAAATAGGGACCAATTCAGCGGGGCTGATCGTTCTTTGTCCGCTGGAAATTTTTCACTAGGACCCAGGTGCCAGGATCGATGGCGTGTCCTGAATCTTCAGAAGCCTGAGGCAATGTATCATGAACCTGTTGGGGTAACACACGCAATTTAGCCGTCAAATCATACAGATAGTCAAGCAATATAGGGTGTTCAATCTCGCTGAATTTTGTTGGCCTCGGCACTCCCCCAAATGTATGCCGGGCGACCAAAAACGATCTCGTATGGACTATGTCCCACTCGAGAATGTACAGTCATCCCAGTTGACAAAAGTGCTAATGGCAAAGCATCAGGCCATTTAAGACCAGAGCTCGCCTGTATCTTGGCAAGTTTTAACTTAAGAGTGCCATTATAGCACTCCACTAGACCAGCTGATTGGGGGTGATTTGCAGCGTGAAACTTTTGTCGAATTACTAAACCATCACACACTCTCTTCATCACTTGACCCACAAATTCACTCCCATTGTCACTCCAGACCATTTTCGGCAAACCATACCTAGGGAAAAACTCCTTAACAAGGGCTTTAGCTGTGGAGAAGGCAGTATTATCTTTTAGGGGATATGCCTCTACCCATCTCGAAAAGGCACAAACAACCACGAGTACGTATTTCAGGTTGTTGCATCTCTCCATATGGATAAAATCTAATTGCAAAACCTCAAACGGATACGTCGGAGGCGCAAAGTGACCAGCTGGAGTTGGAGTTCCCTTACCAGGATTGTACATCAGACAAACCATACAATTCTTGACCATATTCTCTGCACACTTAGGAATTCCAGCATTTTGCCATACTGGAGCCAACAACTTACAAATCCCTTTCGACTTATATGAGCCATTCCATGCGCCATCGTAACCACTGCAAGCACGTACGCATCGGGTAACAACCATCGCTGATGCTCTGACAACTCAACCCAACAACCATCCGCATCCAATTTACCCGTACTCTCTCTCCATACGCTCAACTCTTTCTCTGTAGCTTCAGCTTGAATAGACTTCACACTTTCTATCGTATCTTCACACATACTTCCATCTGGAACCCATCTCGCCGGACCTGCAACATACATTCGACTCATCACATCCCTCGCCACATCTTTCGCAACTTCATCCGCAAACGCATTACCGCAACCAACGTCATTGGTAACCTTCTTATGTGCACTGCATTTCACAATCGCAACTTGCAACGGCAAGGTAAGTGACTCGAGAAGCTCATTCACTAACTGACCATTCTGAATCTTCGTTCCATGAGACGTGAGGAACCCACGTTCCTTCCACAAGCGTCCAAAACTATGATCCACACCAAACGCATATTGGCTGTCGGTATATACAGTCACTCTCTTCCCTTTCGACAACACACACGCTCTCGTAAGTGCAATCAACTCTGCTGCTTGGGCTGAATTATGTGGGATACGTGCAGTTTCAACAATCGTATGCAAAGTCGTAACAGCATATGCCGCAGTCGTATCACCATTTGGAAGCTTGAAGCACGAACCATCCACCCATAAGGTACCATCACACTTCACAAGAGGAGTGTCCCTAAGGTCTATTCTTCCTTTCGTTTCCTCTTCTCTCCTAAGAAAACAATCATGCTGTTCAGAAACATCTGTCTCTACTGAAATCGGCAACAACGTAGCTGGATTCAACGTATTGCATCTCTTTATGTGCACATGACTCGCTAAAAGTGTCAACTCATAACCTGACAATCGAGCACTAGTTAAGTGCTGTGTCTTCGTCCTGTTTAACAAGGTATCCACTGCATTTGGAACCATCACAATCAGCGTATTATCCATCACCAAGCCAGCAGACTGTCGAATGGAAACAGCTGCTGCCGCTGTGGCTCTCAAACAACTCGGCAACGCTCTAGCTACCGGATCCAAAGTCGACGAGAAATACGCACATGGACGTTGCTTATCGCCGAACTGCTGTGTCAAAACTGACAATGCACATCCCTCGCTCTCGTGCACATACAACGTAAAAGGCTTGCTATAGTCTGGAGTACCCAACACAGGAGCCGAACACAATGCATCACGTAATTCCGAAAAACTTTTCTGACAATCGTCAGACCACGGGAGAGGATTACAAGTTTTCTCATCATCAGCGGCCACTAACAGATCATCCACAAACCTAATAAGAGCAGCACCAGCAGGCAACACAAGAGTATCAAGCTGAGTCTTCAAAGCCTGGCTATAAATAGAAGGACTTTCGCAATAGCCTTGAGGAGCTCTCTTAAACCGGAAGCTTCGGCCTACTAAAGAGAAGCCAAAAATATCTCTACTCTCCTCGGCAATTGGAATGCTGAAGAAAGCATTTTTCAAGTCGATGACTGAAAACCAAGCAGCTGAAGCAGGAATCAAAGTCAACAAAGCAGTAATATCCGGAACAACTGGAAACTGTGGCACAACGATCTTGTTAACCTCTCTAAGATCGATCACAAACCTGTAAACAGGTGGCTGAGAAGAGTCAGTGCATTTCAGGACAGGCAAAACAGGACTGTTACACACATTACCTCTCGTTTCTTCAATCACATCTTTCTCAATCAGATCATAGATGATTGCTAAAAGCGCTCTTTCACCATCGCTAGAAATCCTATATTGGGGAATACGTGGCAATTTAACATTTGCTTTATGCGTTACAACGTAAGGTGGAATCTGCAAAAGACCCACATCATTAGGACCAGTAGCCCAAAGAGTATCAGGGAGAGAACACAATTCCGGTGGAAGCCGATCTATAGACAAATACATCGGAGAGATCACTTTCTTACCCAACGTAAGCTGTACTCCCGAAGGAGAACAATGCAATGTCGCATTCAACCTTTTCAACAAATCCAAGCCCAACAAATTCTCGACACAACCTGTCGTTAAAATGAGGGGTGCTTCCAATTCACAAGGTCCTATAGAAAGGGAGAAGGGACTAGAAACTGGATTACGAACTGGGGCGCCAGAGAATCCTACCGAAACATTCGTTAAGCCAGACAAAGGTGCGCCAGGGAGTTTAGAGTGCATGATAGAACTCTTCGTCGCACCAGTATCCAAAAGAAAAGGCTCTACTACACCCGATGTGGCTACTGCAACATAAGGCCCACTCTGATCTACTGGAACCAACACTACTCCCTCTCTTTGTCTATGGCTGTCCTATCAATCATTATAGTCAGCATTCTCACTCTCAGCATAATAGTCATCAGCATAGTACTGAGTCGATCGACCAGATGTAGTCTTCTGTTGATAAAAGCAATTCATAGAATTTTGTGGAGGAAAGGAACGTTCGTTCTGAGGAAATGCACCTCGTCCTCTACCCCTTGACACTTGCTGAAAACCACCACGACCTCTCGGAGCCGGCATACCACTCGCACGTTGCCGTAAAACAGGGCACTCATTTTTATAATGACCTTCCTCCTTACAATACGCACACTGATTCAAACCCAAGGGGGGTCTTGGAGGAAAATACCCAGCGTTCTGTTGCGGTCTCTGAAACTGTGGAGGTTGCTGAAACTGTGGGCGTTGCTGTGATTCTTGCTGATTCGAGTGAGGCGGATACACCTGCTGCAAAAGAACCTTTGTCTTTAAGTCTTTGGTCTTTTTATCTACTCTTTCTTTCTCATCCTTGTCCCTATTCTCGTAGTACTGTGCAGTCGCTAATATCTGGGCCGACGAGGAAACAGCCCAAGAACTCTCAGAATCTTTCAACTTATTACACAGTTCAGGAAGTAAGTTAAAAACAAACTTATCTACGAACAATCTTTGCCCACCTTCCGTACTCATATCCTGACCACTATGATCTATAAATGTTTCTTCAAATCTAGTGAAGAATTCAGATACACTTTCGTCCTTCTTCTGCTTACATGCTGCTAACTTGTCCCAATTTACTTGTAACGCTGGCATCATCGTCTTCATTAAATTAATAATTCTACCTGGCAATTCCGTAACCAAAGGTTCAGGTTTAGCACCTCCCTGTTGTCTACCATCCGCAGCAATAATATTTGCCCAAGTATCTCCTAATTCTACCGCATGATTCTCATGACGAATCTTTGCCCATAGAGGTTGAGATACTACATTACCCAACAGCATATCTATGTCTGCCAAATTCATGATGCATGCGTCAACTGTCTGGGACAATTATTTGTAATAGCCAGCAGGATTCTTACGGGGATCAGGTAAGGTCTGCTTAAGAGCCAAGACCTCTGCTCTCTTCCAAGGGACATGTACCCATACTCGCTGAAAATGAGGCAGAATAGCTGGATTAGCGTTTGGGTCCCCTTCCTTCCAAACTGGGGGAACTTCTCTCATGGGATACTGTCTCGCTTTTCTCCTAACAGAGGAATCAGGTTCAAACAGTCGCTGAGAAGGGAAATCGCTCCGTAACGCAAGTACCATCGCAACTGCATTCTCAATTCCGGGACCCACTATCGTCCCTTTCGCAAACTCAGACTGGACATTTAGCAATTCTACAGGGACTGAACCCAAATCATTATCTTCCCATTCCTCACGAAGGAAAGTACACAGAACTTCAAAAACATATCTTTGCTTGGGTGCTTCCCACTGCTGGAAAACATCCATAACTGACTCGAAGTTATACCTCGAAACATTTGAAACCCATCTGCGAGCCAAGAGATCTAACACTGCCCGTTCTTTGGGACCAGGTAGCTGACTACGCATTTGTTTACGTGCAGAAACAGGGGTCATACTCAATGACCCAAAGAAAGGAGACAAAAGACCAGTAACAGTATCAGTCATTCGTTGTCGAGCAGAAGGAGAAGCTGTCATAAGGACAGGAGACAAAGTATTTTGAGGTGATAGAAGCGTAGGGTTAGTAGCAAGAGAAGTTGAAGGTACAGGAGAATAAGGCAAAGTAGTTCCAGAAAAAACTGATAGCAAAGTCGGCGGCCCCAGAGGAGGCTGCGCCGTAGGAGGAAGAACCAGCTGAGGAGGAGCCGGTGGTGGAACAGCAACAGGAGGTTGTGCAACTGGAGGTTGCGGAGGTGCCGTAGCACTCTGTGCATAAGGGGGTGGTAATCTCAACAAATGTGACATCAAAGGATCCTTCTCAGGGTCCTTCGTTGCATTCTCAAGAAGAGATGGCAAAGCTGGATAACATTTATCAATAGCCATATTATGTTGCCTATCTAACACCTCAATTGCTTTATCTTCTTCGTTTTCTTTAAACTGCCTAGCAGCTTGCATTATTGATACATCCTTTTCTCTTTTATCTCTTTTAGCTTGTTTCATTTCTCGTTGTCTGGATTCTTTACGCCAAAGGCGAAAGGAGTCATACATTGCCAGCCGGGCTTTCTTTTTAAACAATTTTGTTTCTAGATTATCTAAAATCTCAGTATCGAAACTACCATGTTGGGTCCATCGTAAAACCCCATCTTTCCTAGTGTAACGGACCCATACTTCATTAAATGAAATGGGGCCCACGCCGTGTTTAGAATAGAGCTCATAAGTCGGAGTTCCAACTGGAGGTATCGGACATGAATCCTCCAATCGGGAATCCCTGTTGCAACCACAACCAAACCAAGTACCAAATTTGCTACGATTAGGCATCTTCGCTCACTAATCGATCGTCAAACTTCAAGGGATTATCTCTACCGATACACTCGTAAATATACAAGACCCTCGGCTTTGGAAATTGCAATTTTCAAATCAAAACTAAGGGCCAAACAAACTAAGAACCAAAGGACCAAAAACTAAGGACTGGGAGCGACCCACTTATACTTAACTGAGGTATCAGTCACGCCACCAGAAGACCCGTCTATCATCTTGCCGTACAAAGCATCACAAATGGGTCCAAGACAGGGCGACAGTCAGGGCAGCAGTCCTTCGTAGCCGTCAGGAAAGCGGGAAGCCTCGCAGAAAAGACCTTCAGTCCACATTCGACATGCCGGGGTCGATGAAGTGGTGGCCGTCCTCCAGAATTTCCTCACGAAGCTCCTCACGATCTTCAGGCTTGGATCGGTACCGCTGAAGTAGCCCCACGTTGGAAGCGCCAACTGAAGAACCGGGTTATTTAAGACCCGGCGGCGCCAGGGGCACGCCCAAAGTCTTCGGGTATCACCTGTCTTAGAATACAGAGACACGGAAACTTCTTGGTGGCGTCAAAGATCGAGTTTATTGGCTGCAGCCAGTAACAGAAGTCCTAGAAGTCAACACGGTATGAGTTCTCAGGAGACTGCTCAATTTTACAAAGCAAGACATCGCTTTTTATGCCAAAAATCACATTCCAGACAAATACCTTACATTTACAAACTGTCCAATCACATGTATCCACACCAGAGGTATCGCATGACGGTAAAACCCACTTTTCAGTTGCCCAGCCCATGATCAATCATTGGTCAAACCCAACATTCTTCTTCAGACAGGTCGAACGAACCCATAATAAACAAGCATTAGAAATGCAATCGGGCTCGGATTTATTTGAGTTTGAGCTAATGGCATTGTAAATGCCAATGTCTTTTTGCCATGTGTTATGGAGTGTGTGCATGTGGTGTGTAGTGGAATTATCTTGGTTGAATTGTAATTTTACCAATGGTGGCATGCTGTGCTTTATATGAATATGTTTAAAAGTAAAGTGTACCATACTGCGATTGCTTGGTGGAAAAGTGCACTGCCGGCTGGAGGTGTGTGTGCCTGGTGGAAGGGTGCACTGACGGCTGGTGGGTGTGTGCTTGGTAAAAGCGTGCACAGATGGATGATGGTTGTTGGTGTTTGTGCATGGTGAAAGCATTCATTGACGGCTGGTGGTGTGTTGTTGTGTGTGTTGTTTTCTGTGTGCTGGTGAGTGTGTGGTGGTGAGTCTGTGGGGGTGAGCCTGGGGAGTGAGTGTGGTGGTGAGTGTGTTGTGTTGAGTGGTGACAAGTGTGTGGTGTTGAGAGACTGAGGTGTGTGGTTTGTGTGTGCGTTATGTGTGTGTGGTGTATGTGTGTGTGGTGTTTTCTGCACACTCACACACTGCCCCTACACATTCACACACTGCTCACCCGCACACTCCCAATGTCACCCTGCATAGTCACACACTGTTTACCCTGCACACTCATTCTGCACACTCACACAATGTGCACCCTGACACACTGCCTCTGCAGTCACTCTGCACTCACTGTCACTCTGCACTCACTGTCACTCTGCACTCACTGTCACTCTGCACTCACTGTCACTCACTGTCACTCTGCACTCACTGTCACTCTGCACTCACTGTCACTCTGCTGTCACTCTCCACTCACTGTCACTCTGCACTCACTGTCACTCTGCACTCACTCTGCACTCACTCTACTGTCACTCTGCACTCACTGTCACTCTGCACTCACTGTCACTCTGCACTCACTGTCACTCTGCACTCACTGTCACTCTGCACTCACTGTCACTCTGCACTCTACAGTCACTCTGCACTCACTGTCACTCTGCACTCTACAGTCACTCTGCACTCTACTGTCACTCTGCACTCACTGTCACTCTGCACTCACTGTCACTCTGCACTCACTGTCACTCTGCACTCACTGTGCCGCACTCTTGAACAATTCGACACGCTATTGAAAACGCTCCCCTCCCTGCCCACTGATAAATGGACTCTCCCGACCTGGTCAGTCGTGCACGCACTGGGACGGGGCAGGCACGTGCACACTCACGCGAGCGCACGCAAAGGCACCTAAACGTAAAGGCACTAATGCCGTCTAATCTTCACAAAAAGGCATGGCACACATTGTAAACGAACACAATATGTTTTCTCGGTCCACTTTTGTCTTTACTGTGCAGCAAACGTGAATTAAAGCTGTAGAAAGTGTGCAGATGCAGCTATTTTAAAAGGATTTCTAAAGTCCAATTAAAAGTAAGAATAATCAGAGATTTTCGCGATCACCCAGGATGAACAGGCGAGCGAAGAGGACAAATACGACTCGGAGAGGTGGACGGAGAAAGCAGAGGGGACACAATTCACTAAAATGGCTTTAATCCAGTCGGAACTCAGATGGGCGCAGCGTTCAAGCCCTTGGGCATTCTTAGTGAAAGGAAAAACCAAATGAGACATCACTGCGGTCTGAACTCTGAAGATATTTGCAGAATGGGAACAGGGAATAAAGTCTCATAAACGGCGCACGAGGGCATCTCATTTACACATTAGCAACCAGGCGCTAGATCGGGCAGGAATCTCAGGAGTACAGAGCAGTCAGTGCAGTGACACGGAAGGCCTCTGGGAAGCATCTCGAAGGGGCGCCCCGTATATTCCCGAGATATTAAACCCCCTCCCAAGCTTGCGGTCTGTCTTGAATTGTATCAGCCTCACCTAAAGTTTAAGTCGCCGTTAAGAAAACTAGCAAAGACAATGCGCGTTTTTTTGTTTAGACAATCTTATAATGGCAAATTCACGGGGAAACAAACACCCTTTGAGCGCTTGAGAACTTTCCGAGGGCTCGCAAAGCAGTGACGTGGTGAACGCGGCCGCACTCCGTGCAGTCGACGAGCTGACAGGGCAGTTACTCTCGGTTAATGCTCTCGCACGGCCACCAAGCCCATCAAAACCCTGGAAATATAAAGGGAATGCGGGGCGCAAACAAGCCGGTCCCTGTGCTCTCATGTGTGCTCACTGAGAGCATTCTATATGTGCACAGAAGCGCCCTGCTCGCATGTGTGCATACAAGCATCACCCTCTGTGTGCAGTCAGAGCATTCTCGGCAGGGCAGTGCGTGGCACGGGCTCACGCGCGAGAAGACAGGGCCGGGGAGTCAGTAGGTAGATTATTGACGGATACACCAGGAGATGTCAATTCTAATGACTCATTTCCCTTTTGACCAAAACTGTGTGATCCTGGGCAAATCACGTCCAGCCCAATGCCTAGGTTGATTTATGAATTAAGAGCGGCTGGAAACATGTTTCCTTCATTGATCGGTGCTATTTTAAACAGCAGGAGCTAGATCATGTTTTAAAAGGTCTGCCCCTGCAGCGCTACATCTGGGGTACCTCACATGACCCAGCTGCAGACCAAGAAGAGGGCGACCTTTCAAGTTGGGGGAGGTGGGTGGGGGCCGTCTTAATACCTCTTCTCCCTAAAGAAGGGGCTCCCTGATCCTCGAGCAGCCCGTGTGAGCGTTTAATATCCTGCACTCTTCTTGTCTGTTCCGAAAGGGTAGTTTACCAATTGAGGGTGCCATACGTGTGAACCCCAATATTTAACTTCTCGTAATCTGGCTTCCGCCTTCCAGTTGACTTTTTCACAGTCTCCTGCCAATATCTACGACGTCCCCTGTGTGCACACAGGGGTGTGGTTGCAGGCGACGACCTCCGGGACTGTGTGGCACAGGCAGCCCCCGGGGTCTGTATGGAGCAAGCAGCCTCCCCAGAAACTGATGGGAGCAGGCAGCCTGCCCGGATACTGCATGGAGCAGGCAGCCTCCCAAGATACTGCATGGAGCAGGCAGCCGACCCAGTTACTGCATGGAGCAGGCAGCCTCCCCAGTTACTACATTGCGCAGGCAGCCTCCCCGGATACTGCACGGAGCAGGCAGCTCCCAGGGTCTGCTTTAAACAGGAGCCCCCTGGGTCCCCATGGGATAGACAGATTTCCTGGGTCTGACTAGAACTGACAGCACCCCCCCCCTTCCCCGGGGTCTGCATGGAACAGGCAGCGTCCCCTGTGTCTGCATTGAACAGGTACCCTGCCCGGGGTGTACATGAAGCAGGCACCCTCCCCGGGGTCTGCATGGAACAAGCACCTCCCCTGTGTCTGCATGGGACAGCCACATGCACCCTCATAGAGGTGTCCATGGAAAAGGCATCCTTCCCTGTGTCTGCGTGGAACCAACAGGCAGCTCCCCTGTGTATGCATGGAACAGTCAGTCTCTTCAGGTCTGTTATCAGCCTCCCCAGGGTCTGCATGGAACAGGCAGCCCCCGAGGGGTGAATGGCACTCTCCCCGGGGTATGCACGGAATAGGCAGCGTACCCGGGGTGTGAATGAAGCAGGCAGCCTCCACGAGGTGTGCATGGAACAGGCTGCTCCCCTGTGTATGCATGAAGCAGGCAGACTTCCCGAGGTGTGCATGGAGCAGGCAGACTTCCCGAGGTGTGCATGGAGCAGGCAGACTTCCCGAGGTGTGCATGGAGCAGGCAGCCTCCCCGGGGTGTGAATGGAGCAGGCAGCCTCCCCGGGGTGTGCGTGGAGCAGGCAGCCTCCCCGAGGTGTGCATGAAGCAGGCAGCCTTCCCGAGGTGTGCATGGAGCAGGCAGCCTCCCCGGGGTGTGCATGGAGCAGGCAGCCTTCCCGAGGTGTGCATGGAGCAGGCAGCCTCCCCGGGGGGTGCATGGAGCAGGCAGCCTCCCCGGGGTGTGAATGGAGCAGGCAGCCCTCCCGAGGTGTGCATGGAGCAGGCAGCCTTCTCGAGGTGTGCATGGAGCAGGCAGCCTCCCAGGGCTTGCAGGCACCAGACCGTGAGCTGTTTGATAGAAGACTCGCAAGTACGAATAGGCATTTCCTTTCCTGTGTGCACATAGAAAGTTATCGAACTGACCCGGGCAGCGTCGTGTATGCACGAGTGTATGTTTGCACACCGGCCCCTTCCATGTGCGCAGGCATTACATTATTGGGTTCAAGCACCCCGCCCGCACCCCAGTCTACCAAGAGGCAATCGATTCGATCTGCTTGGATATGATCTGCTTTTTGTCCTCATAGTGCCTTAGAACAGCGCCTAGAGGCGGGTGGATCTACTGTCTGCACTAAAGCAAACATTCCCACACCCACACGTGTGGATTTAGGGAACCGGTCTCCCACCTGTACCCAACACAGTTAACTCAGTGTGCACACAATCAGCATCGGCTGAGCTCCCACCTGTGCTCTGTGCACAAACCTTCACAAAGATCGATTTGCACACATCCGCACACCCCTACACCCCGTCATCAGCGTTATAAAAAGACACATCCATCTACGTGCACATAGGTCCCATCCCTTTCATCTGTACTCAGGCAACACGTGCACCTCAAATACCAGCCGGCAATACCTCCGTGGACACGTGCACCACCTTGTGCACACGCAGAGTGACTGCTGTGTTCAAACATGTCACTTCTGGTATGCACACAAGCGGATCTTAAGCCATTCTCCAGAGACACATGCAACAACATCTATGTGCACAAAACTACAGGATTTCTTGAGCGCGCATCCAGGCACCACCAGCCATACTACACCGTCAGAGATCACCGTTGTGTGTAAACTTGTAGCACCATCTGTCCCATTACAAAAACGGCACCCTCACCCACGTGTGCGTACCAGCATCGAATGTGTTTAAAACCAGTATCTTCTGTGCACACAGACATAGAGTACACTGTAGTAGAACTTGGAAAGCACACAACTGCAGTACGTCAATGTGTGCATACACAACGTTCCGTGTACAAACTACCAGATTTCTGTTTGTACACAACTAGTATTCCTAAAGGTGCACAGTATCTTTGCATGATCCCCACGTGTGCACATTGAGTATCCTCCGTGATCATACAACCACAGCATCCCCTGTGCGCCTGTGTGCACACTAGTATTCTCAGCTCCTGTGCGGGTGTGTGCACACAGACAGCATCCTCCATGCGCTCTCTATCACAGCATCCTCTGCGCGCTCCCTAGTGCAGCGCTGCTGAATGGTGAACGCGCCCGGCCATCTGGATTCACTTACGGAGGCACCCTGACAGCTCCTAATTATAATTAATGTACTTCTTTGCGCGAGCACGAACGAAAAATGCCCAAGATGGCGGAAGAAAACTACATTTACCCTATCACTTCAAGCCTATTAAAACGACAACACTATGAAGACGAATCACTGGCCAGATGACAGAACACACTAAAGAATGTGTGGAATTTTTCTCGCCAAAGCCCTAGGAGATACTTCTTTTTTCTCTTCTTTAACATTAGGATCTCGAAACTCCTCCCACTTTCAGTGGGGAGGAGTCCGAGCCCTAAAAAGGGCACATCCCCATCGTAAATAGACCATAAAGAAAGGAGCAGAAACAGGTTAGAGTAGGATAAGGCATATTTGTGTGCAATAAAGTTTTACGATGTCCTGTGCTTTGATCCTCAATCTTGATCAGCTACTGGGAAAGGAACTGGCCTAACAAGTTTGGCTTCAGGCAAGAGAGCCAGTACGCTCAGGTCATTTAGAAGTCAGCTAAAGTGTACGTGTGCTAAAGACTCGTTCGGCCGTAGTCATCGGCCTATGTGAGGGCAACCACAAAATGGCTGCCATACACAAAATGGAACCCAAGGGTTCAGAACAAAATCCCTATATACGTAGTGAATCCATCGGTCTAACATGACGAAAACACTCATACTTGCCGTACTAACTAGTTACGGTTCGCTAATATAAAATTCGTAACGAAACCATGACCTTTATGAAACGGGTTCATAATTCACGGAACCTCAACGACTCACCTTCTATACCCCGAACTGCCAGCTCCGCTCACCGACCTCGCCCTCGCCACCGTCCCCCGCATCCGAAGAGCGACCGCCGGTGGCCTATCCTTCTCCTACCTTGCCGCCAAGTCCTGGAACACCCTCCCCATCCTCCTACGTCAGACTGAAGACCTTGATTGATTAATTGATAGCACTAGCATACACATGATTCAATGGCAGGCCTGTAGTCACAATTTGAGTGGTCTCTCATGAGTGGCATAATACATGCTTCAGCCCTTGGGAGACCTCTGGGTTACCTATGCCCTGGGTACCTTGGTACCAAATACTAGGAGCTTACAAGTGTACCCCAGTAGCCAATCTGGAGTGTACCTAAGTACTTACCATGTCCAATTTAGGGAAGAAGCACAGTGACTGGGGTCATGATTAGCAGGATTCCAGTCCGACTAGTCAGACAAACATAATGACACATGCAAAAAGTGGAGGTGACTATGAAAGCAGATCCTACTTTCCTACAATTTGTTAATGCTGATTCAGGTGCCCAATCCTATGTGTGCTGAAGTGATCATTGCCAAGCCACAAATGAGGTCCCTGTCTGCATATTTAGTTCACATTATGTCTCCATGTTCACAGAGCTTGATTGCAAAATTAGAACCATCAATATGATTGTACCACTGCAAGAAAAAAAAAGTACAATTTTTTAGTAGTTTTATATAGTGCAAACTAGTCCCGAAGTTAGCATACAATGTATCCTTTAAGTAACAAATGGCATTTTCACAACGTACAGTGGCTTGAACATCTTTTTCGTAGCTTTATACTCATATTTCCTTCTTTTTTAACTCTACTTTCTTTTCAACAAATTAGCAGTAGTCCTGTTGAAACGTAAACTAGGATTAGTCTGCTATTGGCATACAAAGTGAGTATTCACCGCATAAAGTAATTAACAGAGTAAACACAATTATCATCAAACGATTCACATGCATTGTGTGTCAGTGAAAAAGAAACTGCGCAGCTCGGCGGCACTGAACAAAGCGTGTTGAACTAATAACAGCACAAAGCAATTTTACACACAGTCCATTAAGTGTCTCATCTGATGTCAGTGCGTGGGCTATAATAATAATACAATGGCTAAATATTCCTTGCAATAACGTACCCGCTATCAATATGTAACAAGGTTTGAATTATAAAAGTTTCCATGAATTCTGAAGCAGACTTTTAGGAGGTCAGTTCTTTGGTGTGTGCGTAAATATACACGAATATATGAAGCCACTTTATTTGTTATTTGCGGTTAATGCAGCTTTAGAGTGAGATGATTAAATATTGACATCGCTATGCACATCCTTCACTATGTATAATTGAGCTTCGTGTATTTAGCAAATTATACCAGGCGAGCAGATATGTGTGTTTGAAATCAACCTATTGTTTTTTTTTTATCTTTTTACCCACCCCATAACACATTCAAGCTCAATTATACTTCTCTGTTATATTCTGTGATAATAATGAAATGCAGTGATCATGTTATCATATTTTACTGTTGCACGATTTAGTATTACAGAGCAGTAAATGAAGACGAGTACATAGAATACATTGGCCGTCACTTGAATGCGAATGTTCAGGTTGGTATAGCCAGATATTTGTTGGTGCTTATCTGAAATTGTAATTCTGCTGCAAAATTAGTCATATTAAATCAATTGAAATGTTCAGTTGTAGAGTTGCTTTACATTCCTCGGGGTTTCCCAAGATACTAGTTGCTAACATTACCTTGTGGCAATGTGAATTTAAACTGAAGGATGGATGCTGCTCACAAAAAACAGTGGGGTCAGACCCCTCCTCCTCCCACACAACCCATAACACACACACACAATTTTTTTAGGTCTCGGCTAAAGACATGCCGAGACATGGTGGGGCAGATTTACAAGCCCCCTGCGCCACCACTATGTCACTTTTCGTGACGTACTGGTGGCGCAGGGGGCTCCTCCATAATTACAAGGAGAGGAAAAGCCACCCTGCATGACTTTTTCTCTCCTCGTAAATATGGCCCCTTCACACGCAGCATTGTGTGTTGAAGGGGCGTTCCAAAGGTGTTGCTGTGGGTGTTACCAGCAACACCCATGGAACAAGACACATCTCCAGATTTACGAGGAATCGTAACTATTGAGATGAGTGTGAATGTTACGCCACCCTAGAGGTGGCGTAATGAGGCGCAACAAGGAGAAATGTTTTCACTTCTCCTCGTTTTTTCCTCTATCAATGCGTGCTGCATTCTACAGCACGAATTGAAAGAGGAAAAAGCCTCTTGTGATTGTTTTTGTGCAGGAAGGTGTCCCTTCCTGCACTAAAACAATCTCCCCATGACGCAGGCATCCTTGCACCATGGTGCAAGGATGCCTGTGTGGTGCATGGCTGCAGTTTGTGTGCCAACGCAGGGGAAGCACAGAGATGTGACATATTCTGGTAAATATGTTGCTTCTCTATGCGTTCCAAACTAATGCAGCACGGTGCAGCAAAATGACATGCTGCACAGTGCTGCATTACTTTATAGTAAATCTGCCCGGCTGTATCTATTGTTCTAGACTAAGAGGACACCCATTGCTTTTTTTACCCTTTTTTAGTTCTCGCCTTCGCAGCGCACATGCGCTGCAAAGGCAAAAAGACCTTTTCCCATCGGTTTGGCTTTTCAGCCAAGCACATAAATGCGTTCCATTGCCTTCAATGGCAACGCGTGCACATCAGGAGATTCACATGCAGGAGCGCGCGCTGCCATCTGGCAGCAATTATCGCTCCCGCAAGTGAATCGCGCCCGCCCCCCTCCACTCCCCCCCCCGCCGCGCGAGGCGCGTGTGTTTGTGCTTGTTTATTAGGGCTAGGCAGCTTCAATCTGCTGCGGGCTGTATCTTTCTCGAAATGCTTGTTTTTAAATCCCAGGTACGGGTTTTTTCATATCGGGTCATTAATTCTTCTGCAGCACCTTGATAACAGTAGACCATTTGAACCCAGTCCACCAGCCACCCACTCAGTAGTGCCAGTTTGTCAGTGCTTAGGGCTTTGAGTGGCAGGGTGCTGTCTTCATACATTAATTTGAGGAACTGTAGTACATAGGCGTGCTGTCTGTTTTATCCTGCTACCTTAATGTGATATGGATTATTTTCCTAAATAGCCATTTTTTTCTTGACTGGAGGTATCATATTTTCCTTCGCATGTCCGTTACTTTTTACAAGTAAGGTATTCCGGTTCCGTGATCCCATTTGATCCTCCGAGTGTTTGCAGAGAACACACAGCAGTTCACTTGCACTGACAGTCTTGAAGTCTCCGTGAGAGAGGGGTGCTGTAATTCAGCAATAAACTGGATTTTAGTGGTTCAGCATAAATTGCTTTGGGACTGAGGGAGGGGTTTGGGGGTCAGGAACACGTCCCCAAAAGTACCTCTCTAGGATGCTTGGCACAGATACTCTCCTGGCCAGGAATGTTATACATTCCAAGATCTGTCTGTAGGGGTTATAGCAGGCTGGTTCTGATCCACAAGGAGGCTTCACAGATTTTTCTTTTTTGCAAAATAAAGAGTTGTTACAGATGAGGCACTATTGGCAGAGCTGTGAAGGCTTTGGGTGGGTGGCATACGAAGGAGAAGACTGCGCGGGGTGTCACATAGCATTTGCATAGCCCGAAGGGGTAACATGCTTGGCGTATGGGTAACACATGTAACAAATGTTCTCACGGCATGCGGTCCTCAGCAGAGCAGGGCTGCCCCTGCAGCCTGGGTACCTTGGACTAGCGGGTGCTTGACCACCTCCCACCCAGCAGAACCCCCAGCCGTCAGACCTCATTACTCTAATGCCACAGAGCGCCTCACAGCCGTGGATTAAGTGCCTCATCTGTTAACCACGGTTCTGGCAATGTTGCCGTTTCAAGGTGAGCATTTCCAGCTCAGGTTCCCAGGAAAAGGCGCTCGTCAGCAGGAACCTGGTAGCTGGGCCATTCTGAATGCGTGCACAGATTCTGACTGGCTGCGGTAACCCTGAGGAATACCCAGACATGACACGTGGCAGGAGTCCCTTAGTAAATTCCTATTTTTTTTCGAATTATCATCGCCAAGTTGAAAACAGTATATAGAGTACCCCCAAAATCAAAATGCAAGCAACCTTCCATTATGCTTTGTGTTTCCAGATGATGACATACAGTATCTGTCACTGGGAACATCCCTATGACAGACATTTAAAGATGCGTCATCTCAAATGTTACACTGGCATCCGTGAGGAGCAGTTTGATTGGCAACGAAAGCGCTGCCATGTGCTATGCAAGGGAATTGTTAGAGTCAGTAGCTGGAGGTATATCAACTCCCATAATACATGGTATTGAATAAGTGTCAGGAGAAACAAGGGGATAGGTGTAAGTATTGTTTTCTCAAAATATACAACATTTTCACAAAAACTCAAACAAAATGAGTTACATTGTGATAAATGTACTTGGTTGGTATCTCGCAAGATATGTGAGATACTGGTAGAAGTGTGGCTCACAAAGTAAATGTCCCTAGGCTGCAGTTTTAGTGTTCCTGTGAGACTTATTTTTACATGAACCACTCTTACTGGGATGCAAGCATTGGCATAGTCAATAGGTCTTGCCTTTGGGACCTTATAAGTGTTTAGCCATGCAACAGTTGGTGTTGTTGCACCAAGGATATTGTGCTGGATAACTAAATTACTCAGGGGCACCACAACATCACTCAGCGCCACCACAACATCACTCATCGCAACTACAGCAACACTCATCACCACAATAGCATAAGTCAACACCACCACAGCATCACTCAAGGCCAGCACCACATCACTCAACTTCTCACCATGCTGCACAGCAGCCACACTTCTTTACAGCATAGCTTAGAAACATTGCCAAAGTCAATAGCTCTACCTAAACACTTATAAGGCCCCCAATGCATAGCCAATAGGTCTCGCCTTTGGGACATTATAAATGTTTAGTTATCCAGCACAAAATCCTAGGTTAGACAACATCAAGTGTTGCATGGCTATTCACTTATAAGGTCCGAAAAGCGAGACCTATTGGCTATGCCAATGCTTGTTTTATAGTGCCTCTCGTTAATTCATGATTTCTACTGGTCACTTAGTTGTATTTGTCAGGCCTTTTGTTGCTTTGTTTCCTCCCATGCAGACAGCCCCTGTAAAATGAACGCTTAATCTAATCTTTATTTATGTGTTTATTGGCGCACTTTTCTTTTTGTTCGGTTTGGCTCGTTGTGGATTGTTCATTTTTCTATCTTTCTGACTAAAACGCACGCTTTTTATGGCATCATCATTTGATATCCACTTGCAGTATATATTGTTGTAAATGCCAGTTTTGTTTCGTTTCCATCGACTTCAGTTTTTTTTAATTATAAAATGCTCTTTGCTGTTGGTTTGTGTTCATGGTAATATAGGTTTTTCCACATTTCAACCATGGGCAGTGAGTGGGCTTACTACATTTCTTTCTGTTCGCAGTGCAGCTCATACATCCTGAAATGTGTGTTCTCACGAGCAAGAAAGCACAATGTAATGCATATTATGCAATGTTTGCAAAAGCTGCATAGGAGGAGTCTTTGAATGAGAGGAAGGACTCTTCGGTGCCTGTCTTCTTCAATGGAATTGCAGTTCTCAGAGAGCACGCCGATGCACCGCTGAAGGGACATTTCTGGTAATGACCCCGGGCCTTAGCTAGGGATCCCGAGATCTCACTCTGTGTATGTGATCCTTTGGCTGCACTGGACTACAGCTCCCAGAATGCTTCTGTGTGCCTTTACTTTCTGGTAAAAGGGATATCGAGGCAGACAGCGTGACGGAGGCACTGGCACATCAGTGCGAGGATGGCAAAGTGGAGAGTATGAGCTTCAAGGAGCTGGTTGGCATATTTTCCATATTAAATACAGATAGTATTTACAGATAGTATCCCTCTTCACCTCTTGACTTGACTACGGGAATATACTGTACCTGGGATCTAACAAGGCAGTTACCCATAGACTGCAGCTGGTTCAAAACTCCGCGGCTTGGCTCCTCTGCAGGGTACCCAAATCCTCCTCCATATCTAAACATCTGCGTGGTCTACATTGGCTCAGGGTGGAGAACCGGATTTAGGTCAAAGACCTGAGCCATATGTTCAAAATCAAAACAGGTATCGCACCTCAGTATCTTCAGTCACTTGTTTTCCCCTATGTTCCCTCCCGCCGTCTGCGGTCCGAATCCAAATGTACCTTTGTGGTGCCCAGAGTCAAATTAGCCAGGATGGGGAGAAGATCTTTTTCTTATTTGGGTCTTTCCCTTTGGAACACTCTCCCCCTGGCTCTATGTAAGGAAACTGTCTACACTACGTTTCGACGAGCCTTAAATCTTGGTTATTCAATCTATAATTCTTAATCTGTTTGCTCTGTCATCTCTCAGCACAAAGTCTGTCTGGCGCCGGGAAACCCTTTTTGGGTAGTTGTCGTGCCCTACAAATTCAATATTAAATAAATAAATAGTTTCTCTTTTGCTGTTATTTTACATCACCTTCTCATTTTAGGCCCTCTAGAATTTTAGAAATAGTTTGACTAAATGTATAAGTAGTGTTAACTCAGACACTGCTATTTATTAGAAACAGCCACAGCCCCTCACCTTTACAGTGCAACTCTGGCCTTGCAGAGCCACAAGCCGATCTGTTATAGGACATTGACCTAACCGTGATTCACCGCCAATACAGTGCATATCTGAGAGTGCAGCCTTGGCCATTCAGTAACACTTACCCACCAATACAGTGCAGCACTGCATGCACAATGCTGCAGATCCAACCACTTTCCTCCAAGGCCTACATATGCTGTGCTCCTGCCCTCTCGTTAGTGGTTGTTGGCTTCCACTGCACGACCCCAAACCACCATATCCATGAGACCTCAAACTCACTACCGAAGCGCACATTTGGTTTGACAGTAGCACCACGTCCCCCAGCACCATAGTGCAGTAATTCAGTTCCTCACGGCTGTGCCACTAGCATGAATCACTGTTCAAATACACAAAAGTACAGTCCACTTCACGGGAACTTGCACTAGAAAATTTAAAGTGAGGGACTTTAAAGGGCACGATGCAAATTGTAATTGTCGAAAAACATCATCCACACTTCAAGAAAGACAATCAGGCATATGTGAGTGATGGTGGGGGAGGGGACGAAGGAGGGGCTTGGTCAGCAGTGCTCACAGCTGTCTTTTCTGTAGAATGTTTTAAAAGCATGATTCTGCTTGTGTAATCTGTATTGCATGTCATACAATAATTTGCTAGATACAAACCCTTCAATGAGGGATAGCCCAACAGGAGAGGCCAGCTGGAAGCGGGACGGGGGATTGGGATATAAGGCTGCTCCCCCAGGTAAGCTCCATGTTCACGGCTGGAGCGGGGGAGCAGCAACTCGTATACCGAACTTTTCCCACCCACCCACACCGGCAGAACAGCAATGTCGCAGGCTTATGTAGTTAAAGCGGTACAAAAGGGGGTGTTGATGGACGGAGTATGTGAATCAATCAAACACTCACACCCAGTCAGAAGATCTGGGTTTAATCCATCACCGTTCTTTAGCCCACTCTGCCACCCCAGTTCAGACATGGCTATATGCAAATCAGTCTGACCCTGTGCCTCATGGGAACAGTCCAGCCCGAACTGCCAAGCCATGTCTTCCCTGGACCGGAAACAAGCTTCCGAGGACCGGTTTCTGGTATTCCAGCCGTCTTCAGCCCGGCTTGCTTGAATCCAGTGGCAAAGTGAGCAAGGGACTCACGTCTGAGCATACCCTGCCACACTTATGGCGGCCAAAAGCGGTACAAAAGGGGGTGGAGAACTACGCAAAGAATGGTAGATAACAAGGCACACCGGAGGGCGGTGTGCTAAGATGGGACCGCTAACCTTGGGATGCCTCACGGCTGGGAGAGCTGGACTAAGGGCAGAGGGTAAGACCACCCACATTCAGATGCCTCACGGCTGGGTGAGTTGGCTTACCGAAGAATGGGGGAGTAGCAGACACGGAGACGGTGCTCGCAGCCCAGCCCCCGCCGGATGGCAGGGCACAACCAGAACCGGAAGGAAGCGAGTCGTGGCCTAACGCCTGGTACAGAAGCTACTCCATTCCCTCCCGAAAAGGGGGAGCCCAAAAAACCCAACCAACTGGAGGAAAACACCAAAAAGAGACTATACAGCAAAAGCAGAGAATTTATGCATGTTGTCACTGTATTCCTAATAAACTGAGGCCATCAAATGACCACCACAAGAATAAAACGTATGATGGTTTTTTTATTTCGCAGAGGGGGAAGGCAGTGGTTGTGGAAAGGTACAGACAGGGAGGTGGGGGAGAGTGCGAAGGTTAGTCTGAAGGTAGAACACATGACCATAATTAGATTGCCAGCTGTGAGGCCACAGCATTAGGATCATGTCTGGGTAAGGAAATAATTTGCCACTTGCTGTTTTTGTGGTGTTTGCATTCTTTTAACAATGAATTAGTTGACCATGCATGATATAATTTATATTATGGCTGTTTTCCTGTGGCTCCTAAAGATAACATTTAAATAAGTTGTCAGTTCACATTTTGTGCGCACTTATCCATTGCATTCATTTTACGTGTAGTTTGTTGGGTACACCACTTTTGTGGTGAAATTGCAGCAGTGGTATGGACCTGGCAATATAAACTCAGCGTAAATATGTCCTTTTAGAATTTGAAGCCTCTTGATCCAATATTTACACTTAACATTTTTGAAAAATAAGGTTCACGGATTGATGTGTATTTTCTAGGAATATAATAACTATTTGTACCATTGTATAATCAGCTGCCGCCTTTGGTACCACGACTCGCGTTGTTGATGTTTCAAAGGACTGAATGGGATTAGGTCTATTTTCTCTAGTTGAGTTTTGTATCATGTTTACTCATTTGTAGGTCTCGGTACAGGTGCAATTCAGTTATAGGTTTATATGGTGAATGCTTTCGAGACATGAGACCCGGCAGCTTCAGGTGTTCATTCTACATTGACAACGCCAATAACTCAGGCATTGCAGAGACCAATTGACTTTGCCAATGCTTGTCTTTTTATTCCACTGTGGTCTGTCTGGGTGATATACAACTCGTTTTTGAGCGTTACTTATCAGGTGGAACATAGGGCCCAATTTAGCATTTGGCAGGGTGAGAGGACTGCTGTAAATTGGCGGTCCTCCGGCCCCATCAAAGGGCTTGTAGCTCATTGTGAAGGTCACCACCCTCCCCTCCCTTATTAATTGGACGCTCATGACGAGCTCAGCTCGTCATGGAGTTTCCATTGATTTCAATGGAAATTCAATGAAGAATCTGAAAGTGCCTTAGCATCCAAGTGGTTAAGAACTTATTGTTCAGCATAGCAGATATGTGCAAGGAAATGCAGGATGGCCCCTACATATACGCAGGGAGAAATGTATTTAAGAATGTATTTTCTTAATCCAAATACAGTTTGTTAAGCTTGTGCCTTAAACAAAGTGCCAACTCAGCAAAGTTTCAGAGCACAGAGATTACTGTCAGGTGTCAATAGAAAAAGCAGTCCTCTGCCAAAGTGACAGAGGCCAGGGACTCCATTACCCAGGCCGGATTCTCTTTGCCAGGGTCGAAATGATCATACTAGTAACTTGGAACTGGTAAGTATGGTGGGAGCATGATAGACCTGTGCTGCCCTGCAAAATCCCAGACCAGGGTTTCAAACTTTCAAGATGAACAACAGCGATCGGCACTGGTCTGTTGCCCAACTACCATGAGCTATAAATATAGGGTGGAACTCCATTCTAACACTTTGAAAGCCTCACACGAACAGACCTGCAAGACCCCTTTAAAGACTGCTCTCAGGATGTTGGTGCTGAGAACGTACAGCCTACCTAAGAATTAGTCCTATACTTGATTCAACTCCATCTTTGCCTTTCCTCCTGAAGGTTTTGCCTGACATGTTTTGAAATCAATAGCAATATCCTATACAGTTACAGTAGAGGTGTCAGTATGTAGCACGAGCAGGTGAGTCTTCTTGGGAGCAGGGACACTGCCTGATGAGCTCACTCCCATGCACCGGTGTTTGCTTTCCTATGTCTAAGGACCTCTACATTGCGAAACACTGGCACCCCCTAGATCTTTCCAAGAGCAGTATGAGCGCGGGCTCATTACCTTTACAAACTATAACTGCAGTCATGTCTGTCTTCCTCTTCCTGGTGGAAATGTATATAGAGGAAGCTGCCAAACAACACTTCCTGCTTTTTATTTCTGCTTGTGCAGATGATGTGTATTTTTATCCAAGCAGGATACCTTACTTTTAATTTGTTTTTGGAGCCACGCTATAGTGGGCTCAAAGTGGCTGTTAATGAAAATGACCCAGTGGATATTGGTGCCCCAGAGTTTGCCAGACTGATGGGAATAGCGACTTGTGTCAGCCTGCTTCCTTCAGCAGGTGGACAGAAGGTATGCAGCATGAGTGGCCTATCTGAAGATAATTGCCTTTCTTGTCCCACACGAACATTCTGCTTCTGAGTTGGGCAAACTGTACCACTGCCTTGATTGCAGAGCAACAGTCGTACCAGATTAGCTAGGACGCACAAGACCTGGTTGCCTAGCAGTCCTTCACATGGAAGGATACCGGAAATGAGGGCTATTTAAATGCAGTATTTGAAGAACATCTGTGTGTTTGCTTCACTCTAGTGTTTCTATGTAGCAAGTCTTCTGGAGCGGAGTATTATGGAGGAAAAAGATTCTGCTAAGAGGCATCATATTGATCCTGAGCCAGTACCTGAGGCAGTCTCTAGTGATAAAACTACAATGGCATCAAACCAGTTAATGATTTAGAGTGCAGAGGAGGCTACTTTTGCAGAGAGTGGGTTCACCTCCAGTCACATTCCCAAAATGGTTATTCCTCATGATGGCTCCATGTTGGAGGAAAACAAGGATGAATAATGTCATGGCCATTTTGTGTAGGGACCTGAGTTTCAGAAGTCCTTCAACAGTTCAGAGAGAATCTTTCCCTACCTTTAACTTGAGAGCCTTCAGAGGAAGGAGGAAGACATTTATAGTCAATATCCAAGGGGAGAACCTTTGAATCTACAACTACATCATGTAGTCAGAAAGGCTTTGGTGCACAGGGGGAGAAATGCGGAGAAACTACATTTTCCAGGATTTCTCTCTAAGAGCTAACCCCTGCACAAGTTCTCAGATGAATTTCCACCTATGATAAAATACTTTGGATTGACTAATGGCATGGTTGCCTTCTGAGTGTGTTTTAATTTTGGAGATAGTAACCCCATTAGATCTTGTGTATAATAACGTTGATGCTGCAGTCAAGAAAACATATGCAGACTCATATTTTTCTATGAGGACCAGCATGTATTCAAACTATACTATTCAATCACTGCTGAAGGACATTGCTGAAGGATTTTCAAACTCTCGCTGACGAGATGCATCATAGAGTAGACTTTCCTGGCACTTTGTCTATAATGGAACAACAAGTAAGGTTCCTTTCAGAATATTTGGTGTTCTGGGAGATATAGCAGTCCCCTCTAGAGTGTCTAAAGCAGTCAGAAGACATCTTTACATATGCTCTTGCATATGTATCCTAAAAGAACATACTTTTATGCATCATTCTTGGGATCAAAGCTTTTTGGCCTTCAGCTAGCCGAGACAGTTAAGTGACTGACTGAATATAAGAAGATAACTGCACAACAAATAACTTGTTTGAGAGAAGGGAGATTTGGTATTAAGAAAGCTTTATATATCTAAAATTGTCCTTCCCTTTCAAACGAGGGGTCATGGCCAGGGAACACTCTGTATGAGAAAGCCCAGTTTCAACCATCCTCTCCTGCCAGTGCTCTACAACATCAAAACTATACCAGTCAATCCCCCAGTCAGGGAAGCAGATTGAGATACTTTGTAAAGCAAGCAAAAAGGGGACATATGGGACACTGGAGGTGGTACAATGAGGGTATTGAGTGAACATTTCCAATCTACCACACCCCTCTTCCAAGAGATTCAGTTTGTCAAGTAGCTCTGAAGGATGGCATTTAGAATTTGCTCAGCAAAGCATCAGTCGCCCAGTCACAGAGAACCAGAATGGTTAAAGTTGCTATTCCATCATCTTCCTCATGCAAAAGCTGTCCAGAGAGTACAGACCTGCAATCAAGCTTATGGAAGTGAACAAGTTAATTTTGTAGCAAAAACAAAAAATGTTTATCTTGCAATCCTTGCTATCACTGCTAAGAAATGGGGATTAACTACATGAATAGATCTGAAGGATTGATACCTCAATATTTCGGTACACAGACACTCCCAGGGTTTTTTTTGTTACAGGGGCCAAGACAAGCATTTCCGGGTTTCTCCCATTTGGTCTGGCATCAGCATTGAGGATTTTCACAAAGTTTCTGGCTCAAGTTGTGGGCAAAATTTATTTGGTCGGGATTAGGATTTTACCATATCTAAATGTTTGGTTTATTGCCTTTTTGTTTTTTCTTAAGGGAACAGACGTTTTTCCAAATGTTTCTAAAGTGTTCACTGAGTTTGTCTTCCTGATAAATGTGGAGACATCTAACAATGACTCATTGCAGATCATTGCAAATCTTTCAATTCATCAGGGAAAGTTTTTTCACCTCTCTGGAGAATATATTCTTCCCAGAGCACAGGAAGCTCAAACTGCAGACTCACATGAGGAAAACCTCTTCCATCAACAAAGAATTATCTGGTGGTCCAGGAGGACATTATGTCATCCTTTGCTATCATCCCTTAGGAACGTGTTCACATTTACCCTTTAGTCCATCATTTGTTGGGCTACTGGTTTCCATCATCTCAGGAATTCGATGACGTGGTGCGTGTTTAGTCCAGATTATGCAGGAGTTACAATGGGGGCTGCAACCAGCGTCATTGGGCAGGGGTTTGCCCAGTAGTGGCCTGTGGTGGGAGTGCTGCCGTGCGCTTACATGGCATGGGGGAGGGGCAGAGTGGATGGGTAGAAAATTATGGATTATGGCCGTTTAGAGGTAAGTAAACATATAAATAGATAAAACAAATTTCGTTGCGTGCTACATCGTGCGATGCAGCGCACGTAATAATTTTTTAAAATGTATTTATATGTTAACTTACCGCTAATCGTCCATAACCCGTAGTGTACTACCCCCACCCTGCCCCTCTGCCGCCCAACATCAGCGCCTGGCAGCACTCCTACCACGGGCTGCTACTCGGTTTGCCATTTTTTCTTCCCTCTCTAAAGCTGATCACAACCAATGCCAATGTTAAAGGTTGGATGCAGTGCTTGAGGACAAGCAGGTATGGGTTAAGTGGGAACTGCATGTTGTCTCAATGTCCTTCAATTGGAAAGGAGTTGAGGACTGTCATTTTTGGCCCTGCTGCACTTTACTTTGCAGTTATTCAATTAGGCGGTAGTGGTGCACTCAGACAATCAGCTGGTCAGTGCATACCTGAATAACCAGGGAGGGATGGTGTCTTCTTTCCTAGTCCTTATGGCACACAAGATTTGCAGTTGAGCAGAGGAACATCTCCTTGGTCTGTATGCTACGTATCTTCCAAGGGGGAGAGAATATGCTAGCAGATTAATCAAGTCATGTCTTCCCATCCTCAGCCTCTCTAGTTCTTCATCCCAGGGTGTTTCACCAGATAGTGAAAAGGTTCAGATCCTCATGGCGAGATCTCTTTGCCACCAAAAGAATGGAGAGCAACCAAGGTTTTGCAGCCGTATGCCATTTCCAGAAACTGTTGGTAGTTTATGCATGTGCACTAATCACTCTCATTCCAAGCGTTCTTCAGACAGAAGATCCCTGCAGATTGGACAGAATTCTTGCTGCTGGTTCCATGTTTGCTCAGATGGACTAGGTTTCTGATCCTTCTTCAGCTATCATTGGCCCCCATTGGGATTTCTCTCTATAATTGTTCTCTCTGTTAGTTCTGGTCCTCAGCAAGATATCACTAGCTCGCCCAGAGCTGGGGATCTGGAGCTTGAGAGGATTAACCCTTAAGCTTTGGGGTGTTCAACTGAGGAAACCACTTCAGTCCAGCAATTAAGACATATAACTACTTTAAAAGTATATGTGAGGCATTGGAAATATTGTTCCTCTTGGGGTAGGGCAACTTCATGTGATCCATCCACTTTTAAGTCAAGAAGGTCTTAGATTTTTTAAGGGATGGGTTTTTGTTTTTGGGTCTGGCATTTCCTACCCAATGGTATGCAATTCAGGCCAATTCCTACATGGGTTCTGTCTTCCGTTAATACTTAGAACTCCTCAACTGCTGTTGCTTGAACTTTTGAATTCTATTTTTGAGAAATTCGGTTTTTGGTTGAGAGAGGTGTGAACTTTTCTAAAGCTACAGCTACAAACCTTATCAGGGTGAACTACAAAAGTCACTATATCAACATGTGCTTACCCCTCTGGTATCTTGGCATAAAACAGTCAGTCTTAACTTAGAGGCAGTGTGTAAAGTATTAATGCAGAATACAAACAGTAATTAAGTCAAAACACAGCAAAGTAAAAATTCCACACCAACAGAGAAAAATAGAGTTACATTTAATAACAAAAAAACCAAAAATCCAATCAATAGAAACGAAGACTTGCAATTGTAAAGATTTTAGGTAAGTCTAGTATCTAAAAGCACAAAGCACCACTCGTGGTTATCCAATCGTGTGAGACCGAGTGAAAGTCACAAGTTCAGGCCAACCGTGATTGAGCACTGGCCAAATACAGGGACAGGGTTAGTCCCTCTGAAAAAGTTACCTTCCAGTTGCAGGTAAAGGCAGGTCCAGCTGCAGCAAGTCTGCAGTGCAGTTGCAGGGAGGCCTCTGTAGCTTGCTGTGTCCCTGAAGATCGGAAAAGGAGGTCAGTCAGGGGATCCTTGAAGTCACTTCCGGTAGCCTGGGATGAAAGGAGCAGGTCCAGTCTTCCTTGTCAGACAGCAGGGCAGACTTCATGCACCAGGGCAGGCCTCTGGCAATAGGGCAGTCCTTCTTCTGGAGTATCAACAGTTCCAGGAGTGTTCTTATGAGTGGGTCTCAGGAAACAATATTTATACCTGGTACCAGCTTTGAAGTGAGCGAAACTTCTAGTGCCATCTAGCAAGAGGATTCCTTTAGCATCAAGGGCAGGAGGCACGCTCTTCAATGTAAGAAAGAGCAAACATTTATTCCCTACAGCAGAGGCTTCTAGATTCGGTCACAGTTAACAGAATTTCATGAAGATTCAAGAAGGTGCATGGGTGATAGAGCAAGACCAGTTGCAGAGATCCCCTCAGAATATCACAATATAAATAAGCAATTGTGACTGAGCCAGCAAAACAAAATGTACTCACCTCGGGTGACACTGTTGGTTCATATCTTGAGTCGGAGATGGGAACTTCCGCTTATCTGAGTTAGTGTAAGTGAAAAAATGGCAGTTACGCTGTCCTTAATCAAGCTGGTACATAAACTATTGTTCTAAATTTCACAACTTTTTTCACTTTTGTCTGCTGCGGAGAGTGCTTGGGCACCGATGTAATGCATGACATCTGTTGTGTTTTGGTCTCGGGGTCAAAGGAGTATGTTGTCATAAGAGAATATGATATGTTCATTTGTGAGTGCTTATGGTGAAGATCATTGCAATTGTTTCTGCAGCCACTGCTTTGTCATGCACATCTCTAATGGACTTCCCCCACCTTTTCTCGGACACTCCCTGGATATGCCCACCGTACAAATTGAAATCAAAATTTACATAAGCATAATGTACGCCTCCAGTGCATAAAGCAGAAGTATGTTGATCTCATGGGCACATGTGACATTCCTGTTTCCATTTTGTGAATTAAACTCAATAATTATTTGTGCCACTCACGTGGAATGTATCTGTGAAAACCTTTATGAACTGGGCAATTAAAAGTCAACCCAATTAATAGTCAATTCAAGCAAAAGCATTTGTACTCATTTTATTTCTTAGTGCAAGCGAGTGGACAAACATTGTCAATATCCTCACTTCTCAGACTGTGTTTTTCCATAGCACTTTTAGAGTAAGGTGCCAAGGGGCATATGAAGGAAGGTGTTTGTAAATCGCAAACAGCCTTTTGGTATGTAGGTGCCACATATCAAAATAAGGAATCGCAAAAATTGCGATTCCTTATTTTGCTCAAGCATTTAAGGAATCGCAATTTTGCGATTCCTTAAATGCTATGTAGGAGTGCCTTTGACATTGCGAATATGTCTTAAGGAATCGCAAAATAACACCTACTCCAAGTAGATGGTATTTTGCGATTTCCTTTCAAAATTATTATTTTTTTAAAATTCAAAGTGCCATGTGGCGCATAGACATGCCCTTAGGGCATGTATGTGCGCCACATGTACTTACAGGCACATTCCAGGGGTGCAACAGGTGTCCTTTGGACACCCTGGCACCCTTGGAATTGCGATTCTCAAATTGGGATTTACTCATAGAAAATCGCAATTTGAGAATGTATCCCCATTCATTCCCATGGACCTCTTGGTCCATAGGAATGAATGGGCACTCATTCCTTAATTGCGATTCAAAATTTGCTAATCGCAATTAAGGAATTTTAGAGATTCACAATAAAATTGCAAATTATTACCTACATTCCATTTTGCAATTCTTAAATAGCGATTCCTTAAAAATCACTATTTGAGAATCCCAAATTGTGATTTACCTACATATGCCCCCAAATTCTTTGGTAAAAAGCCAGAACAGTTCTTATTTTATTTCGCACAAGTGCTTATGACTCGCGATTTGGGGAAATATTTTTGCACATTACTGGGTACATTCTATTAATATACATTTTCATTTTTTAATATAATAATAGAATAATGGTATTTGGTTTATTGATTATATTTGACTAAAAATTAATAAGCATTGTCATTAGCAGATATGACATAATGAAGCTAGCTGCGCTTGTATTTATATTGCATGTTGTTAAAATGATTGGTGCTTCACATCCTAGTTATTTCTTAGAAATCGACACCGAAAATATAAAGTTTGACAAGGAAAATCTTTGACATGAAAAATCTTTAACATGCTTTGCAGCTATTGTCAGCTATTTTGAAATCCGCATTTTGAGCATGATCAAGTTTGGTTATCTGAATTAAACAGCTATTATAATGAAATATTCAGTATAATTAAAAATATTTATTATTAATTGCTATTTCTTGTAGTATTATCAGGAAGTATTTTAATTTCAACACGAAAGCAATTACATTAAATCATCATTTACATGCCATGAGACACCTATTTTTAAATTAATGATTTGGTAACTGAGCATTCAATCATATTTGTTTGAAACCAGGTAGCGCTTATCACAAAACATTAAACATAACTGTACGCTCCAAGACCAGCCTGTAAATTAATTGCCTAAGGTATTTACTCAAACCTAGGTTTGTAACATAATTTTTATGTTCATCCTTTGAACGTTTAGAGCCAAATATGATTGTTTTGTATTATTAATTGCCACTGTTGTCGCTTTGTTTTGGCTTTAATGTGAAATCAAGTAATAGAAAATAATTTTAAAAATGAGCATCTCGTTCAGTTTATAGTATCAATTATAAGTAATGTGAAAGTAGAACTTTAAGTCAAAAGTTATAAATGTGATTTTTGCTGGCTGCAAGAAATTCACAAATGCGACTGCATAATCCTTTTAATGAATATTATTACTAATCTTGTCCTACAAACAAAATATGAAAAATATATTACACATATATACAGCTACAAATCAATCTTTTTAAATTAGTTGCTACATTTTAGTAGTAGAAGTTAAAGGATCATTTTCGGCTATTTTTCTGAAACAAATTTGTGCTCATAAACAAATAATCACTATTGTTATTATCAATATTATTATTGTCAGTAGTGTAGCAGTTTAAACAAAATATTGCACTAGTACATAAATCAGACCGAACAAGGAGGAATAGCGCAAAAGTCTTGCATACATTTCAACCTCTATAAACTCCAATTCTGTGGTCCTTATCATAAGGTCAAAAAGGGGCTAATGTTCCTAAGGAAAGGGAGGCAGGGTCTGTCAAGTGGTGGAGAGTGCCTGGACCAGAGTTATGGATGGGGACAATCAGCTGGACTGTTTATGTTGCCCTCACACATCCCCTACAAGATGTCATCCTTCATCATAGGGTAGTGCTCCTCGTCAGGACGGCTCTGCAATACCCTAAGGTTCCCCCGAAGGGTCACTTTAGCGGGGATCTTTTTAGAGGCTGCCATATGATGAGTGCAAGTAATGTGATTTTTGAAGTGAAGTGGTGGGTTGTGAATAAAGGTTAAAACTGGTTAGGGAGATCCTACGCTATACTTTAACAAGGGGATTGCCCTCCAAGGGATAAAAACCTATAGTAGGTGAGTGCTACCTCAGGGTTGAAAGGAGCCTTGGTAGTCTGAGTGTTGCGACTGAGTAGGGACTTGACTCTGATCACCCCTTCACAAGTGTGCCAACATGCTTCATGACTATTCTGGGCATAGGGATCCATGGCACTTCATCAGGAAAAAAACATATAGAGGACAAACTACCCCACACTGAGTTGGTACCCCTAGGTGCTACCTACAGTGTGTGTGTTGGTCTGGGTCTGACCTGCAGGGGGGAAAGAACAAAATGAAAACAAAAAGGGCTAAAAACCAAGGTAGAGCAGACCGTGATCCGCCAGCGGTGTCCCTAAGTCATAGACCCATAGATTGGTCCCCAACCATACCAAATAATGAAAAAAGGGGTGAAGAAAGTGCATAATTGGTTAAAAACTCTATAAGACACAAGGTAAGCTATGTGGGGTGCCCCTGGATAGGGCTAACAGAGTGATGTCCGCAGGAGACGTTGTCACTGCGAAGCCGGTACACAAAAATACACCACACTTGTTTGTATCAGGGATAGGTATCTTAGGCATGGCGTCATAAAAATTAGTAGTCACTGGATTTAAGGATTATCCCAAGACTTCACCAGTGCTAGCCAGAGCATTGCTCAGGTTTCATATAATGCAGTATATATGGTATAAAGCAGCTTACTGTCATTGGACATCATGTCCCATATGCGAGCTGTGAGGAGAAAAGGAAAAGAAACATCTTATTCATGAATATGTGACAGACAACATAAAAACATAAAAGCAAACTGCATACACGAACATATAAAACACGTAATGGTGCCCATGATTTATCGTGCCTTGGAGTGCTCACTGCAATTGACATGAAGACAATTTAAACACCATTGAACAGAAAAGATATAGGCCCAATTCCCCTGACACCGTGCTCGCACAACAAACGTAGTTTCATCATGTCTAGTGCTGAATTGTATAGAGTCAGAAACTTGTTGGAGTTGAGTTGAAGGTAGTTGTGACAATGGTTATGGCGCTCGCCTAAGATATGAAGGACTATAGCTACATCGAGTGGTGTGGATGTGCTGTGTTCATCTAGAAATGATAATCCAGCATGTATCATGACTGTATAGACACCAGAATGGGCGGGTAGGGAAAATTAGAAAGAAGTAAAAAGAACTCTGCCAGGCAAGGGGGCCGGCTTCCTGGGCACTTACAACTTTGTTGCACGGACAGTGTGTCTGCACCTACCTGTGGTACTGCGCAGCACTGGGGGACATATTGAAGTGGCCTGGAGTATAGACCAAGTTATGAGGCATTCCAATTACGACTCAGAGAGGTTAATGGAAAACAAAGGAAGGGCACTTGGATGGTACCAGTATCATAGGGGTACCTAAAGAGGGTCCCTATAGGTGTGTGGAGAGACACTGATGTTTTAATGAAGAGGTCATTAATGGTATGTGGGGATTCATGGTACTATATTCCCATATTGTGTGGAACAAAATATGGTTATTCGATATAGATGGACACAGTACTGACAGGGTCACAGACAGGAGTAGGGGGTTTTCACCCTCCTTTTGAGATAAAAGATCAGTAACTATACTGGTTAGACATGTGGGTAAGTCTATAGAGTAAACTTACAGAGGGAGGTTAAGGGGTGGTGGTTGGGGTAGGGTTCCCCCTGGGTGGACTCAAGACCACTAGGAACTCGGTCCCAAGCCTCAATGAGGGGGTACACATGACACCGTGTAAACTCTCCCTATCAAGAGTGTATGGTCACTGTAGCCAGAGGGCTCTGCTCAGGAGTGCAAGTTCCTAAACGTACCCCGGGAAGGATGCACTGGGACAGGTGTTGTGTCTGTCACATCACGGATGGATGCAGGTGCGTTCCTGTTACTATGTATGAAGGATCGTCCACAGGTGGATATGGGTACTTAGACCTCAGCGCAAGGGATCTTATCATTGAGCCCACGTTTATTGGTGTATAGGCGAAAGACCCAGTGTTGTGTACTGTCTGAATCGAGTGCTAGCATTCCAGGATGGGTCTGCTTCCAGGACAGTCCATCTCAGGTCTTCGGTGGAGTGGTTTGCCTCCTTGTAGTGGTACTCATTTTGGGTGCGTTACGGCCGCATATGATGGTACTCCTGTATTCTCCCATTCCTGATTTTCACTGGTCTCATAATCATGCCAATGTAGTACATGGTGCAGGGGCAAGTAATCAGATAAATACAGTATTTTGTGTTGCAGTTTGGTGCTGCCTTTGCGTCCAGCGGAAAGTACCACACTGCATTACAGTCAAATGGATGGTAGAGTTGCATGCTGTTAGTGTCCTGTGATATGTTGGAGATTCCAGAGGGTGGCCTGTCTGTTAGGTTTTCTTGCATTTGATGTGGTTTGTACCAGCTGAACCCTCAGATTAGACATTCTTTTTAATGCAAAGCAAGGGTGTTCCGGACCCAGGTTCCCAGAGTTTAAGATCCTCCAATGTTTTAAGGTGATGGATTTCACCTTGTTGGAAAGTGGAGTAAATGGGGTGACACACGTCATAACATCATCCTTGATATGTGTTTTGTTCCAGGAGTGCCTCCCTATTATTGTTCCGTTCCCTTTTTCTGCCAGTCTCACTACCTTCGATGGATATTTTTTTCGAGGAGGTTGTTACTGAGTTCTTTGGCTTGGGTGCGGTAGCTGATCAGATCACTGCAGTTGCGTCATGGAGACAGGTAGGTGCAGACGCGTTGTCCACATGAGGAAGTTGTAAGTACCCAGGAAGCCGGCCACCTTGACTGACCAACTTCTTTTTACTTTTGGACCTCTTAATAAAGCTCCCTGTCCCTGTTCCCCCTGTACCACTTCCTCTCTTAGAAGAGGGGTCTTCTTGAGACATCAACAACTTAACCTTAACTTGGCATAAGTTAAGCCTTCATTTTACAAAAAAAATGCTTATATGGCTATGCATATTAAAAACACAGATTTACTGGTTGAAATCGTAGTCTTCTAAATGAACCATTATTATTTTGTGACCTTCTGATGATAATTCTCTAAAAATTAGAATCTTCTCTAGGTTGTTTATTTGCATGAGAGAATAGCGATACAGTCAACTATTCTCACTAAACTTGAACACTCTGATTATGAGTGGACTGGAGATTTCTGACAGCTGAGCAAACCCCTATTTGTACATGAGTTAACACACTGGTATTGGCCTTGTGCAATAAGATCAATAAACCGTGTTACATTTTTGGAGGTTAATCCTCCCACTGTTGAAAAGGGGAAGAGGCCATGTAAATTTGCAAAGCAACAATGAATGTGATGCCCCCTTTCAAATAGCAGATCCTGAAATAGCTGATGATTATTGTATTTCTTAAGAATGTTATTGGGCGCAATGATGATCACACCCCTTATCAATCAATCAATTAACAGCATTTGTAAAGCGCAACACTGTCTGCCCTAGTGGTACCTAGGCGCTGGGGCTAAGTCAAAGAGCCAGGTCTTGAGTCTTTTTCTGAAGTCTGCGGGCAAGGAGTCTGGACAGAGCAGGAGGGGAAGGTCATTCCAGGTCTTGGCAGCGATATAAGAGTAGGAGTAGCCACCTCTGCAGCTGCAATAGATGCGGGGTGTATGTAAGGGCAAGAGAGGAGGAGTGACTAGAGGGTTGGGTTTGTGAAAGTTCAGTCGATGATTGATGTAGCCAGGTCATAGTTCGTATAAGGCTTTGTAGGCATGTGTGAGGATCTTGAACTGGCATCTCTTCTGGATAAGGAGCCAGTGAGAGTCTCTCGGGTGGGGGTCGATGTGGGTTTGTTTGGGGAGGTCCATGAAGCATCTCATTGCGGCATTCTGTATGGCCTGGAGTCTTCTGAGGAGGTTGTTGGAGATGTCAGCATAGAGAGCTTTGCTGTAGTCGAGGTTATTGGAGTTTTTCTGGTGCTGGTTAGGATCCATATGAAGATCCTGCCGAGCATGCAAAGTATGTGGAAGCAGGAGGTGGTGACTACGTTGAACTTTTCATTTAATAGTCAGTTGGCTGTCAAGGATGATGCTGAGGTTGTACGTATGGTCGGTCAGTGTGGGTTTAGGTCTGAGTTCTGCAGGCCATCTTTTGTCCCAGGCCGCGGTGTTATTCCCGAAGATCAGTACATCAGTTTTGTTGGAGTTGGGTTGAAGGTAGTTGTCTCTCATTCATTTGGCTTAGCTGGTCATGGCATTGCAAAGGTTGGTTTTGGCATTGGAGGGATCCTCCGTCAGTCAGAGAATCAGTTGAGTGTTGGGTGCCTATGAAATTATTTTGAGTCCATGGAATATGATGACTTCTGCAAGGGGGTCATGTAGACGTTGAACAGGGTGTGGCTGAGGGATGGTCCTTGTAGTATGCCGCATATGATATCTTTGGGGATGGAGGTGAAGAGAGGCACTTGGATGCGCTGTGTGCATCCTGTAAGGAAGGAAGCGATCCGCTTGAGGGCGTCTTGCTGTATGCCTTTATTGTAGAGTCTGTTGATGAGGGTGCATTGGGAGACAGTGTTGACTGTCTCAGAGAGTTTGAGGAGGATAAGGGCCACATGTTTCTCTGCAATAAAAAAGTGTTGTGATGTCGTCCATGGTGACAATCAATGCAGTCTCAGTGCTGTGGTTGGCACGAAATCATGATAGTGAGGCATCCAGGTCGTTTGGTTCCAGAAATACTATGAGCTGCTGGTTGATGGATTTCTAAAGAACTTTGACCAGTTAGGGAAGAAGGGAGATCGGATAATAATTTTTGAGATCCCTGGGGTCGATGAAGGCTTTCCTTAGGAGGGGTCTGACATCTGCGTGTTTCCATCTGTTGGGGGTAGGTTGCTGTGGAGATGGAGGTGTTGAGGCTGTTGGTGAGTTGTGTGCTGATGTGTTTGTTGCAAGGTTGCAGAGGTGAATGAGGGTCGGTGGGCACCCTGGAGTGGATGGAAGACATGATGACTGAGGTGGTCAGGGCAGCGAGCGGAGACCAGATGGTAATGGTTTGGCTATTGTTTCCTGGTTGGTTGAGGTCTTTAGGGTTGAGGGTGGTGGTTTGGAGGGTGAAATAGTTGTAGATGTTGGTGATCTTGCTCTGAAAGTAGTCTGAGAGGGTGTTGCATAGTTCTTGGGAGGGTGGATGACATTCTCTATGGCTCTATTGCTGAGGGCTGTTTTGTGGGCTGCTCTGTCAGCTGGGTTCTTAGTGGTATGCCATTGTTTCTCTATTTGGTGGCAGTTGCGCTTGGGGGTCCTAAGGTCTGGGGTGTATCAGCTGGCATGTTTGGAGGTCCGGTTGGATATTGTATGTTTCAGTGGGCCGACTCTTATGGAACTGTCGGTGATTCAGGTGGCAAAGTTCTGGATGGTCTGGTCTAGGTCTGTTGAGGCCTTGGGTTGGGAGGTGGTGGGGGCTGGTAACCACTGGGTTTCTGTGTCCTTGTTTCAGCTTCTGTAGGGGGGATATGACGGCTGGTGATGGTGTCCTGGGCATTGGTGATGGTGAAGTGTACAATGGTGTGGTCAGTCCAGGTGAGTTCTGTCGTGTAGCTGAAATTGATCCAGTTGCTAGAGGTGAAAATGGGGCCAAGAGTGTGTCTATCTTTGCGCATGGGTTTGTTGACCAGTTGGGTGAGGCCGTAGTTTTTCAAGTTCTCCAGGAGGGCAACGGAATTGATACTGTTGGAGTAATTGATGTGGAAGTTGAGTTGCCGAGTAGGATGTAGTGGTGAGAGTCGATTGCTGGGTGGTGCAATGAGGTTGAGGATGGTGTTGTAGAATGTTGCTCAGAGTTCCAGGGGTCTGTAGACGAGGGTGCCTCTTATTATGGTCTTCGCGTCAATTTGTAGTAGGAAGTTGAGGTGTTCCATGAGGGCATGGGATCGTCGTTGGTAAAAGTGCATCTAATGGTTTCCTCGAAGATAATGGAGATGCCTCCCCCCTATTAGCCAACTACTAATATTCATGGCCCAAATATTTTGTCTCTACACTACCTCTTTAAACCTTATCTTCTTCAATCCTTGTGTATTATTTGACATGGGACATACTATTACATTTCCCCAATTACATGTTTCCTTCTCTTATCCAGACAGCTGCGCTTGCTTCCAGTAATATCAATACTACATCTGTGATGATGGAACCTCTGCAACTGCTTTTCTTCACAGAGTTTCATATGGGACCCATGCACCAAATATGATTAGATTTCTGTATCATACTAGTATTCTTTATCTAATTTTCAAAACACATATAAATAAATTGTGCATGTTTATTTTCCTTTTCTTCAAGCAACTTGTTTAAATAATTACTATTTTTAGTATCATCAGGAATAATAAGGCATATTAGTAGCTACATATATTGTCCCCCTGCCACCACTCACACACTTTTAGTATTGGTAGAATGAATTTGATTCAGAGCAATAAATGATCATGAATAAACCAATATAACAATATTTGTTTCTATGAAACTGTTATTACAACTAATCAGCCACTCCCATATATATGTCGCTTTCCATTTTGCATGATAACTTCGTACTGTCAGTTGGTTTCACACAAGTCCATTGTGATCAACATCATACATTACCCTTTTCATAATATATTTATTTATTTGTGATTTTTTTGACAATCTCTGACATGAAAGGCAAGTCATCTCTGTCAGCTCTCAATTTTAATATACAAGACTTCTATCTAATGGCATTGTTTGTACATAAGACATTTACTTTAAGATCCAGGTTACCCTCTTAGGAATTATGCCTAGTCCCTCCATCTGTATGTCTCAAAGCCCAAAACTCTGAACTGCATTCTCAGGGCATTTTGTTATACAAGATTACTTGACCCAAGAGAGTTCTGGTAATATTTCACCAGCTTACAAATTAGATTAGGTGTTGATTCCCTAATATTCAGTAGCTGCTGTAGATATACCAAATATTATTGCCACCGCTAATGTACTTGGCACCTATTTCCCAGAGAACAACATTATTAGAGATAATAGTTACTACTCCAAAACTATCCTTGGAGACTTTTTTTTATAAATGGTTGGCACTCATATTTAATAGCACAAAATGTTCACCCTATGTCAGGCTACTGGGACTAATTTCACTGTATTTGCCCCAAACTGAAACACCACACAGCTTATCCCAATATCTCACGTAAGGAGAGGAGTTTCTAATTTTCCTGTTCTCCTGCATATTTCATATTTTTAGAATTGTTATTCCAGATCAGAGTTCATGAGGTCATTAAGCTCCGGGCTGGTACCAGAATTTCACTGCCAGATTATCCTGTGACTGTTAGACCCGACTTCCTGGGCACCAGAGCACTCAGGGGTTACTGCGCTCCAATTGCATAACCTGGAGTGATCCCCACTGGTGTCCTGGTGCCTCAGTACTAGTGGACCCAAAACTGGATAACCAAGTACTCCTCTCCAGCACTTGACTCTTTCAGGGTAGCGAGACAGAGCAGTTTAAAGCTTACTCAAGGAGGTGAGGTGGGGTTAGACATTCAGAATTCAATTCACACCTTACTACCAGCTGATAAAATCAATGTCCAGTCAGTGCTTTACTTTTTATTAAAGAAAAGTACTTTAACAAACCCAAGAGAATTATACAACACATAAAACTAGGATAAACTGTAAAAAACAGATGTCTCTATAATCCTCTGGGCCAGAGTGCTGACCCCAAACAGTATTATAGCGCTTAGATTCCAAGCACTATAAAAACATGAAAACACACAATTAGCATTGCTGAGCAGTCCTTGGCATACTCATGGGAGGTGTTGTGTGCTATAATGCCAGTCCACAGGAATGCAACAACCAATCCCAATAAATCATTGTCCAGTCACCGTTTTACTTATAAAAAGGAAAAATTATTTAAACACCACTTGAAATGCATGCATGATGGCAGGTGAAAATACATATAGTGATACCATCCTAACAGTTTACATCCCCAGCAAGCCCTAAACCGTATAAACACAATACCCCTAACAAATGCTAGATACAATGTTATGGGGTGTAGGTGTCAGTAGACAAGCCTACTAGCTTTGTCAGGATGCAACCACATTAATAAAAGCAGACATAGGTCCTAGTTAGTCACATTTAAAATCATATGGATGACCATCTTACAATGACACTCACTAGAACGTGTAATGACTCACTTTCAAGTTTGTGATTGCCAATGCAGCATATTAAACTTATCATTTCAATTACCTTTATTAAAACAGGTCATAAGTCAATCTTAACTTAAATACTCATGACAAGCAGGGTAGTTTACTCTATGGGCATTAGGGACATTTCTGCTATTTGCCTGGCATGACACCCCCGTGCAGGAAAAGTGAGGGGTTTGTGCTCTTCATTATCTAGCTGCCCTTTTGCAGATGGTTCACCAGTGAGGGAGCCTGTTCACAGTCACCAGCATAGGGGCCTATTCATTATTCCTTTTGGCGTATATACAAATGTACTTCCGTGATACTCTGTTATATATTCTAACATTACCTACAGAAACTGTTTATAAGCAAAGTATGTGTCATATATTTTCCGTAATTGTCTTGCAATCAATCTGTTTTGCACTGCTTAACCACATAGGCCTCCACTAATGACCACACATAACTGGTATCATTTAGTCTATCACAAAGAAACTGGAATAAATGCATTAATTTTTTTCTGAAGCGCACATGACCAATGATAATAACCAGCAATAATCACTTGATTATCCAGTGGCTTTGGGTTCCGGAGTAGGTTGCTGCTCGCAATCTCTTCAACACCTTGTCTGGGTTAGTAAGGGCCATACAAATACAATTACAATTACTTTGTCCTTATGCAAAACCATGGACAGTTGTGAAATGGTCTTGCTTCATTGCGTGTTATGCATGAACAACTGATTCATGTTTGCACCATTCTCAGGCTCCCATCTGACGTCTTGTGTATGGATCACAACAAGTCGGAGCTGCATACTGTGCGCTGCGCTTTATCATTAAAACCTTGCTGTTTTAAAAAACAGCAGAGCTTGCATTTCATCTTTCTGAAGGATGGGAAAAAACTCTTTCTATCCAGCCAACATAGTAAAAAAAGTGCAAATCAGAATACTTTACCCGCGAAAATACTATCCTTGGAAGAAAATTAAATATGTGGCCTGTCTAACTGAACTCAAACACGGTTTCAGATTTAGCTCATGTTGCTTATTTAGATGCACAGTGCAGGTTTGCTGTTAACATTATCACTTGTGAGCGTCCCCTGGAGCTCTGCATTTTATGGTTGCATAGACAAAAACAACACAAGATGCTAAATTAGATAAGAGCATTAGCTTTTAAGATAAACTTTCCTTTCTTTGTAAAGATAAACTCTAATTATTTAAAATATATTTTCATCCTCTGGATTTTGTATCCAAGACACTTCTACAAGCTAAATGCCAATGATAATTAACGCTTAGTTTTTCAGGGAAAGCAGCACTAATTGCCACGGGCTCTATTTATAGTGAATCTTCTGTAAGGATTACAGAGCTGAAAGAATGTAGATTAAAGTAAATGAGGACTGCTAAGCATGCGGTGCAATTCGACTATGGAGCCCTGTCAAACTTGCTATGCAGACCCTGAGTGCAGCGAGTGATAAGGCCTTGACTGCTCTCCTCTATTAGTGCACTATCTGTAGACCTTCAGGTCTGATGACAAGATTAACTACACAATTACCAACCTCCACGTCCTAGTGCAAGTATATCTTTGAAACGAAAACCTGGCAAGCGCCCAGATGAGGAACGAAAACCCTGACCGCTCAGGTCTAAGACGCAACTATATGCTAATGCAAGGGATGTATGACGTTATAACGCATACTATTACTCCGCAGACCATTACAACGCGACTTTTACTCCGCATACCGTTACAACGCATAGCGCCTTGGGGCGCTGGATAGTGGTAAGTATAATTTTCTATTCCAACACCAGTCCCCGTGGACACTAGGGAAGGTGTTGGATAGAAAATTAAACTTATTCCCTATCCTACAGCGCCCCCCAGCGCAATGCGTTGTAACGGTATGCGGAGTAAAAGTCGCGTTGTAATGGTAGTGCGGAGTTAAAAATGCGTTGTAACAGGTGTATACCAATGCAAGACCCTGTCAGAAGCCAGTGTGACAAAGGCTACCCTTTTTTGCAATCTCAAAAACAGTGGAACACGTTGTTAAATGGGAGTGCAGTGGCGACAGGTTTATAAAATGAATTACCAAATAAATAAGCATTCATAGATTCATGGGGATAAAAGAAGGACTGATAAAAAAAAAAAGACGCTGCTATTACTTCATATCATTTTTCTAAAACAAGACCAACTCTTACAATTGAACCATTCAAGCAGTATGTCTTTGAGTGCACCAGTATGTGTTTGTCCTTAGTGAACAGTAGCTTGGCATCCTGGAAGGTTGTGAAGTGTCTCCCAATCTGACGCTGACACGGTATCCATATATTGAGTCCGCTGTTTAACTTGTATCAAGGAGGTCAATACAATTTACACCTAAGAATCACTACCATTAGCTGGCAAGATCTTCTAGATGACTATGGTGAGTCAACCCATTTTTTGCACCTCATTTTTAGGTCTCGCCTCCTTGTCAACTTTTAATGGTCTGGCCGAGAATGCACACCTGTGAGTATACCAAAACCATTCAGTAGGCATAGAGCCTATCTATTGCTTAAAATTGGTTGGCTTTATTGTCATTCATTTCCTTTTTTTTTATTTAAGGCTTTGCATTCTTCTTCTTGTGTTTGTTCCATAGCCTTTTTTAAATCAATTTGATCTGGTTGGCTTGTTTTCTTCCACTGCTCACATGTAGGGAACAGTTTTTTCCTGTTCTTTAAGCACTCCACAACAGTGCATTTGTTCTCAGGATCTCTTCCTTGTGTGCTGCTTCCACCCCCCCTAATCCAACACGCTCCTCTCTGAATGCTCCAAGTTGCTCCCTCCTTCCCCATTTGCCCTCTTTTTCCGGTGGTTCTTTTTGTCCTATACACATGCCCCACCCCAACCACTTCATGTTGTACCCTACTTCTGCATCGTGTCTATTTCTGCCTTCCCCTTGACTTTGCTTAAATTGTTTTAATTATTCTTTCCCCTGTCCATTGTTTCCCCACCCACTCTTTACCTGCCTTCCTTCCACCAGCTCCCTCATTGCTCTCCCACCCCTTAAAGCCGTTAAAAATCATATATTATTTTTTCCTTGAATTGCCCAGCAGCTGCCATTTGCTGCCAACCTGCTCTGCTTTTAAAAAAGCACTTTCGCACAGAAATGTATTTTTCTTTTTATCCCTCCAAGTGGCACCCACTATCTTTGATTGTGCAATAAAATAATTAAAGAAAAAGGAACCCACGCCATCCGTTAGGTTACCCATGAACATGCATTGGCAAAAATCACTGACAAAGCCACTAAGACGCAAAGGTGCAACCTATTGGCGTTACCAATGCTTATTATCCTAAGCAGCCCATGCTCTGCAAATGAACATGGGAGTATGATAGTCCTTAGATTGTGATCCCCACAAACAAGCCATAGGTAGAAATTAGGGGAAAATGTATTGGATGGTTCAGAACAAAATTAAAAAAACAAGGGCAAACTGGTAAAACAGGTGTAGATTATTCATCTATACCAATTGCAGCAGACATTTAAAATGTTATGTTTTAAATGTTTTATTGAGTTTCACAATAATATTAAGATGCTCATAAGAATGAAATTGGATACTAAGACCATAGTCGTTTAAATTACATTAAAGCAGCTGTTTGGTTCTAAAGATATTCTTTAAAGAAAGTTAGGAGAGGGTATAGTGATAATAAGTTGTGATATTCATTGTACTTCATTTGTTTCCGCTAAATGTGGATGTGTTTGCGTATCTAGAGGATGTTTTTACATGTTATGCAAAAGTCGCAGTCCTAGATAATATCGTTCGTAATGATGAGCTAGGGTATTCTATTAGATGTCACTTATGTTTTCTTTCTCTTCTTCTTTCGGGCGGTTACAACTTTAGGTATCTTTAGGTTAGTATATTATAACGATCAGTTATGCTGAGCTTCATATTATTATTCCAGTTGCTTATGTGAGCCATCTGGTACTAGGTGATGCATTTGCTGTGTATTTATTGTTGTCTTAGTTATCTCATAATACTGAGTAATCAGGGACACTGAAAAGGTGTCTAATGACATTTTAGTGAGAGATGAAGATAGTCACCAACATTACTGAGAATTTTCTCAAAATCCACATTTATTTCCAAGAGGGAATTTCTCAGTGTGGCTGAGTATTGTGTATGTATTGAGGGCACGTCGTTCTCTGGAGATGCTGTTGGGAGATGGATGGGAACATTAAGCAGAAGTCCCCATTAGATCCAGTAGCACAGGATGAAACTCATGTGAAGTTTCAGGAAGATATGCAGTACAGAAATGTGATTGTGTGATAGAAAATAGCTTCAAATTAGGGAAGGCAAACTTATGGAACTAACTTGGTTGAAAAGGGATGGATTGTAAATAATACACAATTCTTTAATAACTGGGAATCCACAATAGAGCTGTCTGCCGAATTCTGTGTCCTCAAATGAAGTCAAACAAAATTATTTTAATGTGACTGTAATATCCTGCTAGTATAATAGAAACTTGTTCTCTCACCTCGCTGTTATTTTGCTATTTGTCTTTCATAAGACTACTATATGATTGATTGCATATTTGGAACTGTTAATTCACTGCCTTTGGTTTGCACTTATACTTGCTTTGTAACATTCTGCTTATTCTGCTTGTTCTTCAGTACTGTGATTATCAACTTGGACAAATTACCTCTTGCACTGACGGAGAGTTTATGTTATTCTCTTTTTCCAGTATCATCTGAATTTTATAGTTGATCAGTCCTCTTTTCAGATTATTAGTTATTCCTTTGGCACCTGATGCTATGCTTGGATTATAGTAATCAACTATCTTCTACAGTTTCCCTGTATCCATCTTTAGGCCCTAAGCTTTAGGAACAGGGTGCTGTTTGTAGGTTGTTTGTGTGAACTATGGACTACTTATTCAATTTATTAATTGTGAACTGTACATATGCCTCTAGACTTCATCGCAGAAGGACAACGCCTGAGGACCAGGCGACATAGAAAAAGTAGAGGACTCAGAGGTAACTGATTGAATAATTAGCTGTTAAGAACTTCTAGAAAAGAAGGGAGTTTGAAGCAGAAGTGTATATTTTGTGCTAAGAAAATAGCTCTAAAGGCGTAAATAGTGGGGGAAATCCTACCCCAAGTGTACATTTAGTGAGTTGCTTCTTGCTGTTCATGTTCTCTTGCATTTAGCACAATTTCTTAGCTGAAAACGCAGTGCATTTTCAAGGCAAAGAGTAAGGGGCATATGTAGGTAATTTCCATTTTGCGATTCTCAAATACCGATTTTTAAGGAGTCGCTATATGAGAATTGCAAAATGGAATGTAGGTAATAATACGCAATTGTTTTGCGAATCTCTAACATTCCTTAATTGCGATTAGCAAATTGCGAATTGCAATTAAGGAATGAGTGTCCCATTCATTCCTATGGGCCAAGAGGCCCATAGGAATGAATGGGGATACATTCTCAAATTGTGATTTTCTATAAGAAAATCGCAATTTGAAAATCGCAATTCCAAGGGTGGCAGGGTGTCCAAAGGACACCTGTTGCACCCCTGGAATGTGCCTGTAACTACATGTGGCACACATACATGCCCTAAGGGCATGTCTGTGCGCCACATGGCACTTTGAATTTAAAAAGAAAGCATTTTGACAGGAAATCGCAAATTACCATCTACTTGAAGTAGGTGGTATTTTGCGATTCCTTAAGCCAAAATCGCAATTTTAAAGGCACCCCTACATAGCATTTAAGGAATCGCAAAATTGCGATTCCTTAAATGCTTGAGCAAAATAAGGAATCGCAACTTTTGCGATTCCTTATTTTGATAAGTGCCACCTGCATACCAAAAGGCCGTTTGTGAATCGCAAACGCCTACCTACATATGCCCCAATATCTTTGAGCTAAGAAATCCCGCTAAATGCAGAATTACTTTTGTTGTGTAATATCCCATAATGTCGCCAAATTTTTCAGTAATTCTGCATGATTACACAATACAGAATTATACTAGTTACACCCAACTCTAGTTCTAGCCTCCTCACACCTAGGGCATGTGCTCATTGAAGCCTCAGTTTCCTTCTTTACGGAGTTGGTCATTGTAGCAGTATTCCTGTTTGACTGATTCCTTGTTTTGCTACTTTCTGAGCTTTTGTCATCCTTGTTTTCAGAGTTGTCCTGAGCTTCACCTTATCCTTTTTCCTTGAACTAGCTACCTTGATTCTCGATTCCTGAGCCAGCACTATTTTAGTGCTTCCTTGATCCTTGAACATTATCTCTTTCTGCAGATACCTTTTTCCAGTTTCTAGTGTGCTACCTTCCTTTTCCTACTGCCTTAGCTTTCACTTTCCTAATGTGGTTGTGTACTTGCTTTCTGCTTAGTGTTCCCCTTTATTTTAATGTCTTTCCTATTAAACTCTGCTCTTCTCCAGCTCCTGTCTATTGGGGCTGTTTGATTTAGTTTTCTACTGTTACTGTTAATTCCTTATGTGTTCTTGTGTTATTACCAGAATGAGTAGGTACAGCTGATAACTTCTCTTTCACTGTATTATCTTTATATTATTGTTATACGTCGCTTAAGGTATCAGCCCCACATAACCTGCCCTTACATGTATATCCTACAGGTAAGTGGTTGTTGGCAGTTATTATTTGTAACAGCAGTTGTGGTTGAAGAACTTAATGGGTTTCAATCTAACCATGTGGGACTCCCAAGTTCTTACTCACATTCCCTTTATTGTAAATGTTGTTATATACCAATTTTACAAATCCATTCTTTTAGCTATTCTGAGTGCTGAATAGCCTTTTGAGTGCATGTTCTTAATGAGCTTTGACTTCTTGTTACCTTCTGCATGGTTATCCACTGCATCTCTGTTCTCCACTGAATTCCTGTATGATTTCAAGCAGCTTTGTAACCAATATTCTGTCAATCAATCTGCCCTGCCACCAGTACTTGCCAGAGTTTCTGACAGATTGGGTTGTCATGCAGTTGCTAGTAGATGCACAAGATCATAAATTGATTTTTTAACAAATTGTTTCCATCCCTCTCACTGCACGCTGTCATTTCTCACCTGTCAGTTGGCACCATATGATCTTTGTCCATCTAATTGAAGGTGGTAGCAAGTGAATGTTTTATGACAATTGTGATCCCTTTTGTGCAGACCTCAAATACTCATTCTTAGTTGGTTCTTCCATTTACCTAAGAGTATTTTCTTGTACATTTTAATTAAGGATCTTTTTTTGCATTATATAAATATTGTTATATGACCCCAAAGCATCAGCTGCAGACATGATATTATTATAAGGACATGGTTTTAATTCGAACAATCTGAAACCAGAGTAACTTGACCTAAACTGTCAGGTTTGAAGTTTCTTCAAAAGCAGCTATGTTTTTATGATAGGACTGGTGGCTATCATTATTGCAATTTCCCTTTAATTGCTACCACTCAGCAGCCTCTTTCAAGAACTCAGAACACTTCATGACAAAAAATTACAACCTAACATCCAGGATAATGGATTTCACTGGATAATGGCTTGGCTCTTCGGGCTGGACTGAACAGGGGTGGCGGAGTGAGCTAAAGAATAATGATGGATTAAACCCAGATCAGTTGACTGGGAGTGAGTGCTTGCAATGTTCAACACCCCGTACATCATCCCCTTTGGTTTTGCTTGGTTCGCCCTAAGTTGGCAGGGTATGCCCAGATGTGGGTTCCTTGCTCACTTTGCCACTGGATTGAAGCTAGCCTAGCTGATGACGGCTAATTAGACAGAACCCGGTCCCAGGTTGCTTGTTTCCTGTCCACGGAAGACATGGCTTGGAAGTTCGGGCTGGACTGTTCCCATGAGGCTCAGAGTCAGACTGATTTGCATATGGCAATGTCTGAACTGGTGCGGCAGAGTGAGCTACAGAATGATGATGGATTAAACCCAGATCAGTTGACTGGGGTTGAGTGCTTGCAATGTTCAACACTCCGTCCATCATCCCCTTTGGTTTTGTTTTGTTCACCCTAAGTTGGCAGGGTATGCCCAAACATGGGTCCCTTGCTCACTTTGCCACTGGATTTAAGCTAGCCTGGCTGATGACGGCTTATTAGCCAGAAACCAGTCCCATGATGCTTGTTTCCGCTCCAGGGAAGACATGGCTTGGCAGTTCAGGCTGGACTGTTCCCATGAGGCACAGGGTCAGACTGATTTGCATATGGCCATGACTGAACTGGGGTGGCGGAGTGAGCTAAAGAATGATAATGGCTTAAACCCAGATAAGTTGACTGGGGGTGAGTGCTTGCAATATTTAACACTCCGTTCATCATCCCTTTTAGTTTTGCTTGGTTCACCCTAAGTTGGCAGGGTATGCCCAGACGTGGGTCCCTTGCTCACTTTGCCACTGGGTTGAAGCTAGCCTGGCTGATGACGGCTAATTAGACAGAAACTCGTCCCAGGATGCTTGTTTCCGGTCCAAGGAAGACATGGCTTGGCAGTTCGGGCTAGAGTGTTCCCATGAGGCACAGTGTCAGACTGATTTGCATATGGCCATGTCTGAACTGGTGTGGTGGAGTGAGCTAAAGAATGATGATGGATTAAACCCATATTAGTTGACTGGGGGTGAGTGCTTGCAATGTTCAATACTCTGTCCATTATCCCCTTTAGTTTTGCTTTGTTCTCCCTAAGTTGGCAGTTTATGCCCAGACGTGGGTCCCTTGCTCACTTTGCCACCTAATTCAAGCTAGCCTGGCTGATGACAGTTGATTAGCCAGAAACTGGTCCCAGGATGCTTGTTTCTGCTCCAGGGAAGACATGGCTTGGCACTTCGGGCTGGACTGTACCCATGAGGCACAGTGTTAGACTGATTTGCATATGGCCATGTCTGAACTGAGTTGGCAGAGTGAGCTAAACAATGATGATGGATTAAACCCAGATCAGTTGACTGGGGGTGAGTGCTTGCAATGTTCAACACTCCGTCCATCATCCCCTTTGGTTTTGCTAAGGAGATTGAAGACCAAACATCTGAGACAGGGTTTGAGATACTCTGAGTAGATTGTGTGGGTGAAGAAATATGGATGCATGGAATTTGAGAGGTATTTATGGAACTCTGCCAGATTTGATTATAGTGTCAGATGCAAGTTTGATATGATGTGGAGCAACTTGTGGTTCACCTTCTACAGGAGGTTTTTGGTCAGAAGAGGAAACCAATTGGTAAATAAATTGTTGGGAACTTCTGGCAGGCTCTTTTGCGATAAAGTGTTTTACAAAGGACAATGCAAGATGTTGGATCCTACCTGCAGATGGACAATGTGTCTGCTGTAAGGTATGGGAACAAGTTTGGGGGACTGAAATTGAAAGATCTGGCAGATTTGGCCGAGGTGTTTTGGGAGTATTGTTTGAAACAGAACATCGTAGTACAGGCGGAACATATTCCAGGTTTGAGCAATGTGGAGCCAGATTGGTTTTCAAGGACTCTTAGGGATTCAACCAATTGGAACCTGAGCAGATCGATTTTCATGAAATTGATTAATCTTTTGGGACCTTTTCAGATGGATTTGTTTGTGGAAAGATTAAATACCAAGTTGAAAGAGTTTTGCAGTTGGCATCCAGAACCAGAGTATGCTGGGATCGATGCTTTCAGACAGGATTGAGGTCTGAAGGATTATGTTTCCCATAATTTCCAATGATAACTCGAGTAGCTCTGATGGTTCGCAGGTGCAGGGAGACGGTGGTATTGGTAACACCTCTATGGAAATCACATGTGTGGTATCCAATATTGTTGGAAATTTTGTTGGATTATCCGATTCTGTTGCCAGTTTTTCCAGAGATCTTGAGGGGCCAGTAGGGGAAGTACACAATTTGATTCTAGAGCAGGCTACTCCAACGAGTAGCTTGTGATCTACTGTTAGCTCTTCAGCTGCCTAAAAGTAACTTGTAGCTCTCCTGGGTCCAGTTCAGCCTACTAAATTAAAAGCTTTTGCTTGATCAAATTAATATATGTATACCAAAATTGAAAAATGTGTTTTCAAAATGAGAATGTGTGTATTTTCAGAACTGATAAGCTGAGGGTTGAATTTATAAAATATATTTAAAGCTAATATTTGAGCGATAAATAATGTGCCGTTAGGTAGGTTGATTACTAATATTAGGACCTTGGTGCCAAGGGCAGTTACGCTAAGGCTGTTATGTATTACCTATGTAAAGGCATTCCAAATTGATAAAGCCTTTTTCTACATTACAGCTGGTTACCCTACCTGATTCAGACGTGATCACTGAGGTTAGTTTTTCATAGGGTGGCCAATAACAATCTTTTCTGATGTGATCACTAATACAATACAAATTATTTTGTAGCTCAGGACGATTTTTATTGATCATACGTAGTAGCTCTCATAACAGAGAAGGTTGGAGAACCCTGTTCTAGAGTGTCAATTGAGGATCATGACAAGGAAAATGTCAGGTGAGTTTGGTAGTGCCAGGACTTTCACAAGGGGGTTCAAAACGTATCAATGAATCGTGGGCCCTGGAACACAGAAGGTGTATAGATTGGCATGGCAAAAATGAGTTTGCTGGTGTGGGGAGAGGGGTTTTGATCCTGTTTCAGTAGATATCGCGGAAGTAATAAATTACCTATCTGAGCTGTTTGCAAAGGGATTGTCTTATAGGACAATTAATGTTCATCGATCAGCTATTGCATCCAGTCATGTTCTTATAAATGGCATTTCAGTGGGTCAGGATGTCCTAGTGAGGAGACTTATGAGAAGTATAAGAATGTCAAAACCGCCAGTTTCGAGATATAATTCAGTTTGGGTAGTGACCAAATTGGTGAAGTATTTGGATGGTCTGGGGGCTAATTAATTTCTAGATATTGCATCTTTATCTTTGAAATTAACTATTTTATTATGTTTAATATCTTTTAGAACAGCATAAGATGTTAGCTCGTTAGAAGTTTCAAACAGGATTTTTTCACCAGAGGGTGTGTGTTTTTATTTAAACAAAAATACAAAGGCAATCTTGCACCCTTATTTTGATGACCATGAAAACTGGTGTGTAGTACGTTGTGTGAGAGAGTATGAGAAGAGAACATTGCATTTGAGACCGGCGACTGTGAGTCAGTTGTTGATCTCCTTCAGGTATCCTCATAAAGGTGTGTGGTTCCGTGAATTCTGAACCCGTTTTATAAATAACATGGTTTTGTTACGAATTTGATAGTAGCAAACCGTAACTAGTGAGTTCGGCAAGTACGAGTGATCTCGTCATGCTAGACGTACAGATTCACTATGTATTTGGGGATTTCGTTGCGGACCATGGGTTCCATTTTGTGCATGGCAGCCATTCTTTGGTTGCCCTCACATAGGCCGTCGACTGCTGCCGAACGAGTCCTCGGTACACGTACACGTCGGCTCGAGTTCGTGCTGCCTTTTGGATGAACCAAGTGAACTGACCTCGTTGCCTGAAGCTGACCTTACTGAACCAGTTCCTTGCCCTATAGCTGATCAAGATTAAGGATCAGAGCACAGGACATTGTAAAGTTTGATATACACACTCATCCCTTATCTTGCTCTGTATCTGTTTCTGTTTCTTCCTTTATGGCCTCTTTTATGACATGGGTTGTGGTCCTTTTATTATGGGTACTGTCCATCTTATGTAAGAAGGAATGTTGGGCTTTTCTGTATAATTGATGGTGGGCTGGACAACCGAAAAGTGGGTTTGTCGTTATGCGATACCTTCTGTAATAATGCCTATGATTGGACAAATTGTAAATAATGGGTGTTTGTCCAGAATGTGGGTTTTTGGCATAAAAGGGATGACTTGTTTTTGCAAATTTGAGCAGTCTTCTACGAATATACGCGGTGTTGTACTTCGTGGACCTCTGTTTCTGGTTGCAGCCAATAAATTCGATCTTTGACGCCACCAAGAAGTACCTCGTGTCTCTGTATTCTAAGACAGGTGAACCCGAAGACTTTGGGCGGGCCCCTGGCGCCGCTGGGTACTAAAAAGCCCGGTTCTTCAGTTGGCACCCAACGCGAGGCGACTTCAGTGGTACCGGTCCATGCCCGAAGATTGCGAGGAGCTTTGTTAGGAAAATCCGGAAGAGGGCCCCCACTTCATCGACCCCGGTATGTCAAACGTGGACTGAAGGTTTTTGCTGCAAAGCTTCCCGCTTTTTCCTGACGGCTACGAAGGACTGCTGCCCTGGCTGTCGCCCTGTCTTGGACACCCCCCTTGTGATGATTTGTACGGCGAGACGATAGACGGGTCTTCTGGTGGCGTGACTGATACCTTAGCTAAGTATAAGTGGGTCGCTCCCAGTCCTTTGTTTTGGGTTTCTTTGAGTATTTGATTTGGTTCTTGCAATTACCAAAGCCGAGGGTCTCGTACATTTACGAGACTATCGTTTGTGATAAATCCCTTGAAGTTTGAAGCTAGATTAGTGAGCGAAGATGCCTGGTCTTAGCAAAATTAGGAAGATATTTTGTTGTTGTCATAACACGGATTCCCGGTTGGAGGACTCATGTCCGATACCTCCGGTTGGAACTCCGACTTATGAGCTCTATTCTAAACATGGCGTGGGTCCCATTACGTTTAATGAAGTATGGGTCCGCTACACTAGGAAAGATGGTGTCTTACGATGGCCTCAACATGGTAGTTTCAATAATGAGATTTTAAATAATTTGGAAGCTGTATTATTTAGGAAGAAAGTCAGGCCGGCAATGTTTGACTCTTTCCGCCTTTGGCGAAAGGAAGCCAAACAACAAGAGATTAAACAAGCTAAAAGAGATAAAAGAGAAAAGGGTGTATCGATAATGCAAGCTGCTAAGCAGTTTAAAGAAAATGAAGAAGATCAAGCGATTGAGGAGTTGCATAGGCAACATAATATGGCCATTGATAAATGTTATCCAGCTTTGCCATCTCTTCTACAAAGTGCAACTAAGGACCCTGAAAAGGATCCTTTGATGTCACATTTGTTGAGATTACCACCCCCTTATGTGCAGAGTGCTACAGCACCTCCGCAACCTCCTGCTGTTGCTCAGCCGCCTGCTCCTCCTCAGCTGGTTTCTCCTCCTACGGCACAGCCTCCTCTGGGGCCGCCGACTTTGTTATCAGTTCTGCCTTACACTTCTTTGTCTCACTCTCCTGTACCTTCGACTTCTCTTACTACTACTGCTACGTTTCTATCACCTCAAAATACTTTGTCTCCTGTCCTTATGACAGCTTCTCCTTCTGCCCGACAAAGAATGACTGATACTGTTAATGGCCTTTTGTCTCTTTTCTTTGGGTCATTGAGTATGACCCCTGTTTCTACACGTAAACAATTACGTAGCCAGCTTCCTGGTCCCGAAGAACGGGCAGTGTTAGATCTTTTGGCTCGTAGATGGATTTCGAATATCTTGAGATATGATCTAGAGTCAGTTATGGATGTCTTCCAGCAGTGGAAGGCACCGAAGCAAAGGTACGTTTTTGATGTTATGTGTACTTTCCTCCGTGAGGAATGGAAAGATAATGAATCGGGTCAGGTCCCGTTGGAGTTACTTAATGTACAGTCCGAGTTTGCGAAGGGGACGATAGTGGGTCCTGGCGTTGAGAAAGCAGTTGCGACGATACTCGCGTTTAGGAGCGAGCTTCCTTCTCAGCCACTGTTTGAGTCTGATCCTTCTGTTAGGAGGAAAGTGAGACAGTATCCGATGAGAGAAGTTCCTCCAGTATAGCGCGATGCGGTAGCTGCTGGTGCGAATAATGTTCCCCCAGCTATACCAGCACATTTTCAAAGAGTATGTGTACATGTTCCGTGGAAGAGAGTTGAGGTTTTGGCTCTTAAACAGTCTTTACCTGATACCCGTAAGAATCCAGCTGGATATTACAAGGAGTTGTCCCAGACAGTTGACGCATGCATCATGAATTTGGCTTACATTGACATGTTGTTGGGTAATGTGGTTCCTCAACCTTTGCGGGCGAAGATTCATCATGAGGATCATGCGCCAGAGTTAGGTGATACATGGGTGAATATCGCTGCTGCGGATGGTAGACAGGTTGGTGGAGCTAAGCCTGAGCCTTTAGTTGCCGATTTACCTGGCAGAATTATCAACCTTATGAAGACAATGATGCCGGCTTTACGAGTGAATTGGGATAAATTAGCAGCATGTAAGCAAAAGAAAGATGAAAGTGTGTCTGATTTCTTCACTAGGTTTGAGGAGACATTTATAGATCATAGTGGTCAGGATATGAGTACGGAAGGTGGTCAGAGGTTGTTTGTGGACAAGTTTGTCTTTAATTTGTTACCCGAGCTTTGTAATAAGTTGAAAGATTCTGAGAGTTCATGGGCTGTTTCTTCATCGGCCCAGATATTGGCGACTGCACAGTACTACGAGAATAGGGACAAGGATGAGAAAGATAGAGTAGAGAAAAAGCGTAAAGATTTAAAGACAAAGGTTCTGTTGCAGCAGGCGTACCCGCCTCGACCGAATCAACAAGAGTCACAGCAACGTTCGCAGTTTCACTAACAGCCACAGTTTTAGAGGATATCACAGAAGCCTGGGTATTTTTCTCCAAGGCCGCCGTTAGGTCCGAATCAGTGTGCATATTGTAGGGAGGACGGGCATTTCAAGAGTGATTGTCCTGTTTTACGACAACGTGCGAGTGGTAGGTCGGGTCCAAGAGGTCGTGGTGGTTTCCAGCAAGTATTGAGGGGTAGAGGGCGTGGCGCGTGTCCTCAGAACGAGCGTTCCTTTCCCCCACAGAATTCTATGAATTATTTTGATCAGCAGAATGCTCCGACTGGCAGATCTGCTCAATATTATGCTGATGATTATTATGTTGAGAGCAAGAGTACTGGTTATGATGATTGCTAGGATAGCCGAGGACAAAGGTAGGGAGTAGTGTCAGTTCCAGTAGACCAGAGTGGACCTTATGTTGCAGTGGTCACATTGGGTGTAGTAGAGCCTTTTCTTTTGGACACTGGTGCAGCGAAGAGTTCTATCATGCACTCTAAACTCCCTGGCGCAGCTTTGTCTGGCTTAATGAATGTTTCGGTAGGATTCTCTGGCGCCACAGTTCGTAATCCAGTTTCTAGTCCTTTGTCTCTTTCTATCGGGCCTTGTGAATTGGAAGCACCCCTTATTTTAATGACAGGTTGTGGTGAGAATTTGTTGGGTTTGTATTTGTTGAAAATGTTGAATGCGACATTGCATTGTTCTCCTTCGGGAGTGCAGCTTACATTGGGTAAGAAAGTGATCTCTCCGATGTATTTGTCTAAAGATCAGCTTCCACCGGAATTAAGTTCTCTCCCTGATACTCTTTGGGCTACTGGTCCTAATGACGTTGGTCTTTTGGAGATTCCACCTTATGTTGTAATGCTTAAAGCGAATATTAAATTGCCACGTATTCCCCAATATAGGATTTCTAGTGATGATGAAAGAGCGCTTTTAGCGATCATCTATGATTTGATTGAGAAAGATGTGATTGAAGAAACGAGAGGTAATGTGTGTAATAGCACTGTGTTGCCTGTTCTGAAGCGTACTGACTCTTCTCAGCCGCCTGTTTACAGGTTTGTGATCGACCTTCGAGAGGTCAATAAGATTGTCGTGCCACAGTTTCCTGTTGTTCCGGACATTACTGCTTTGCTGACTATGATTCCTACTTCAGCTGCCTGGTTTTCGGTTATAGATCTGAAGAATGCTTTCTTCAGTATTCCAATTGCCGAGGAGAGTAGAGATATTTTTGGCTTCTCTTTAGGAGGCTGAAGCTTCTGGTTTAAGCGCGCTCCCCAAGGTTATTGTGAAAGTCCCTCCATCTATAGTCAGGCTTTGAAAACACAGCTTGATGCGATTGTCTTGCCTACTGGTGTTGCCCTTATTCAATATGTGGACGATCTGTTAGTTGCTGCTGATGATGAGGAAACTTGTAAAGAAGCTACTCTTTCTTTGTTGCGACATTTGTCTGACCTTCACCATAAAGTGTCACCTTCAAAGTTGCAGTATTGTCGACAAGAAGTGATCTACTTAGGTCATCTCTTGTCAAAGGAGGGAAGAAGGTTGACCCCAGAACGAATTCAAGCGATTGCGCAAATGACTATGCCATCCACACAGAGAGAAGTGCGTGCCTTCTTGGGTATTACCTCGTACTGTCGGCAGTGGATTCCGAATTTTTCATTACTTGCGAAACCTCTGTTGGCACTTACTCTTAAGGATACTCCGAATCCTCTTCCTTGGTCTGACGAATGTCAGAAAAGTTTTTCTGGATTACGTGATGCATTGTGTTCTGCTCCAGTGTTGGGTACTCCCGACTACAGTAAGCCTTTTACACTCTATGTTCACGAGAGAGAGGGTTGTGCATTGTCAGTTTTGAAGCAACAGTTTGGTGACAAGCAGTGTCCATGTGCGTATTTCTCGTCAACTTTGGATCCGGTAGCTAAAGCATTGCCGAGTTGCTTGAGAGCTACAGCGGCAGCGGCTGTTTCTATTCGACAGTCTGCTGGTTTGGTGATGACAATACGATGGTGGTGATGGTTCCACATGCGGTGGATACTTTATTAAACAGAACGAAGACTCAGCATTTGACTAGTGCGCGGTTGTCAGGTTATGAGCTGACACTTTTGGAGAGTCATGTGCACATAAAGCGATGCAACACGTTGAATTCAGCCACGTTGTTGCCGATTTCTGTAGAGACAGATGTTCAAGAGCAACATGATTGCTTTCTCAGGACAGAGGAAGAGACGAAGGGTAGAATTGACCTGAAAGATACTCCTCTTTTGAATCCTGATGGTACCTTATGGGTAGATGGTTCATGCTTTAAGCTTCCGAATGGCGACACGACTGCAGCATATGCGGTTACGACTTTGCATACGATCGTTGAAGCTTCACGTATTCCACAGAATTCGGCTCAAGCAGCAGAATTGATTGCACTGACAAGAGCGTGTGTGTTGTCCAAAGGAAGAAGAGTGACTGTGTATACCGATAGTCAATATGCGTTTGGTGTCGCCCATAGCTTTGGACGATTGTGGAAGGAACGTGGATTCCTCACTTCCCATGGTACGAAGATTCAGCATGGACAGTTGGTGAATGAACTTCTTGAGTCGCTTACGTTGCCGACGCAAGTTGCGATTGTGAAATGCAGTGCACATAAGAAAGTTACAGATGACGTTAGACGTGGTAATGCGTTTGCGGATGAAGTAGCGAGAGAAACGGCGAAAGATGTGACGTGTCGAATGTATGTTGCAGGTCCAGCGAGATGGGTTCCGGATAGAGGAATATTTTAAGACACAATAGAAAGTGTGAAACTGATTCAGGCTGAAGCTACTAAGAAAGAATTGAGTGTGTGGAGAGAGAGTACGGGAATGTTGGATTTGACTGGTTGTTGGATTGAATTGTCGGAACACCAGTGATGGTTGTTGCCTGATGCGTATGTGCTTGCAGTGGTTACGATGGCACATGGAATGGCTCACATTAGTGCGAAAGGGATTTGTAAGTTGTTGGCTCCAGTGTGGCAGAATGGTGGAATTCCTAAGTGTGCGGAGATTCTGGTCAAGAACTGCATGGTTTGTCTGATGCATAATCCTGGCAAGGGAACCCTAACTCCAGCTGGTCACTTCGCGCCTCCGGCGTATCCGTTCGAGGTGTTGCAATTGGATTTTATCCACATGGAGAGATGTAACAATCTGAAATACGTCCTATTGGTTGGCTGTGCCTTTTCAAGATGGGTAGAGGCTTATCCCCTAAAGGATAACACTGCTGTATCCACAGCTAAAGTTCTGCTCAAGGAATTCTTCCTTAGGTTTGGTTTGCCAAGAATGGTATGGAGTGATAATGGAAGTGAGTTTGTGGGCCAGATCATGAAGAGAGTGTGTGAGGGTTTGGGCATAAGGCAGAAATGTCATGCTGCGAATCACCCCCAATCAGCTGGTCTAGTCGAGTGCTATAATGGTACTCTGAAGCTTAAGTTAGCCAAGATCCAGGCAAGTTCTGGTCTTCAATGGCCCGATGCGTTGCCGTTGGCACTTTTGTCAACCAGAACTACAGTGCATTCCCGAATAGGACTTAGTCCATACGAAATTGTGTTTGGTCGCCCGACAAAGGTGTGGGGAGTGCCGAGACCAACAAAGCTCAGCGACATCGAATATCCTGTGTTGGTTGATTACTTGTATGATTTGACGGTGAATGAACTTCTTGAGTCGCTTACGTTGCCGACGCAAGTTGCGATTGTGAAATGCAGTGCACATAAGAAAGTTACAGATGACGTTAGACGTGGTAATGCGTTTGCGGATGAAGTAGCGAGAGAAACGGCGAAAGATGTGACGTGTCGAATGTATGTTGCAGGTCCAGCGAGATGGGTTCCGGATAGAGTAATAATAATAATAGATTGACGGCTAAATTACGCGTTTTACATCAACAGGTTCATGATAACCTTCCACAAGCATCTGAAGATCCAGGTCACACCATTAATCCTGGAGAGTGGATATTAGTGCGCAATTTCCAGCGGACCAAGAACATTCAGCCCCGTTGGACCGGCCCATACCAAGTACTTTTATCGACACGAACAGCAGTAAGAGTCCATGGCAAGAAAAATTGGATCCACGGTGTACACTGTAAGAAGGTACCTTTACCTCTACCGTACGACCAGTGGATCCGTGAGGGTATTGGTGATTCAGAAACAGAAAGAGTGCCGAAATTTATGCCATTTAGCGACGCACATTTGGTAGGGACCAGGTCTGAGTGAGAGGATGACGATATCTTGCAAGCAGCTGTGCCTCCGCCTTTGAGATTGGACACCACTAAGCCTGAGTTGTTGTTCCGAGATCAGACGGTGCCTGGTAAATGCCGTTATAATTTGCGACCAAGAAACAATGGACTAATAAAAAAATAATCTCTTTCTGCCCTTCCTGCACTCTCTCATCCAAGAAGCTGTTTCGTTTTGTTCTGTCTTGTTTTTTTTTTCCCTCCTTTTTCGAACCACCATCCGGGTTCAGCTGTAGGGTCGCGGTATCAAAACTTGGAGTGGCAAACCGTGTAGACGCAAGGTCGACGGTTCTGGTTTGATCTAGGGCGTTCCCTAGACTTACAGACGCACACCTGAGCGAAGAAAACCAACTGCCGCGAACAGCAAGGTTAGAGGATGGAGTTTTTTGAGATTGAGAGAGCTGTTGCAAAAATGAACTTTAAGACAGAACTGTGTAAATTGATTCGTAGCAAATGTTTTTTAATAACGTGTCTTATAGTGTTTTTTAGCATGATGTTGTCTCTGATGGGTGGGAATGTTTATGCTAACCAATTGACATTTGCACCTACCTCCCAACCTATGTCTTTCCCTACTACTATTTCTTTGCATTCGTTCCACACTTTACCTGAACATGAACTGATTAGAAGGTCAGAATTTATTAATAATTCCTTTCTACAACTTCTCCATCAACACCAGTTGGTAGTGAACACCACTAATTGTTGGGTGTGTGGTCTAATGCCACATACTACGGATAGAGGTATTCCCTATTTGGTTCTGCCATTCAGTTACAATGGGTCTGTATGGGCATATCAGACGATGTTTATCTATGCCAACGAAGTCTATCCCCTGCGTTCCATGAAAGATAATTCGAGTAATAGTGCCTTGGTGAAGGGAATAACAGATATGATCAGAGATATCGATACATATGAGACTATTCCTAAGGATGAGGCATTAGCTTATATCGGATGGAACGTGACTGGATATAGTGTTAGTCTGAATGAAAAGCAGAGACGAAAAAGGTCACCTCCGATTTGGATTGTACCCCATCGTGGTCATTTTTGTCTGCAAGGAAAAGGCAAGAATCCGAGAGCTCAGTTAGGGAAGAGTGTTTGTACTCAGACGTATGTCTTTGCGTCCCAAACTTCCCCACAGTTTCTAGCAGGTAAGGGCACGTATTTTGTTTGCTATGATAGAGCATACACATGGTTGCCTCCTGATTTTTCGGGAACATGTTATGTTGCATATTTGTTACCTCCTACGTGTACTGCTGCTGTAGATTACCAAAGAACGAGAGTTGTTAGGGGTGTCTTCAATCAGGAAGATACCACGGGACAAGAAGTGGGAGACTTTCTCAAGGGTTTCCTACCGTTTTGGGGACCTATGGCAAATAGTAGAATCCTACGGCAATTGACGAGAGTGGTTGAGTCCACCATAAATGAAACTGCCGGTGCCTTTAGTAATTTGACCGCTGAGCTTCAAGCGGATCGCCTTATGACATTACAGAATCGAATGGTTTTAGACGTCATACTTGCAGACGGAGATGGGGTATGTAAATTGATCCAATCGAGTTGCTGCGTTTTCATACCAGATAATTCTCCGACAGTATACCAGGCCATTTATAGGTTACATAATATCTCTGAGTCTATAAATGTGGATAAAGGAGATTGGTCGTTGACTGGATGGTTCTGGGGGATGTTATCAACTTGGGGATGGAAGATTCTGATGATCATCGGGATGGTTTTAGCAATTCTTTTCTCATGTTGTCTCTGTGTACAGTGTGGTCCTACCATATGTGGCCTTTGTGCTACTATGTGTGTGAGAGGACCTGTCTCGAGAGAAGTACTGAGTAACAGGATGATGCTCCAGCAGCATCTTAATGATCTGATGAATATTGATATCGATTCAGACGCAGACTAAGTGATTGCCTATGTAAGGGCAAAAGGAGGGTCTGTGGTTCCGTGAATTCTGAACCCGTTTTATAAATAACATAATTTCGTTACGAATTTGATAGTAGCAAACCGTAACTAGTGAGTTCGGCAAGTACGAGTGATCTCGTCATGCTAGACCTACAGATTCACTATGTATTTGAGGATTTCGTTCCGGACCATGGGTTCCATTTTGTGCATGGCAGCCATTCTTTGGTTGCCCTCACATAGGCCGTCGACTGCGGCCGAACGAGTTCGTGCTGACTTTTGGATGAACCAAGTGAACTGACCTCGTTGCCTGAAGCTGACCTTGCTGAACCAGTTCCTTGCCCTATAGCTGATCAATATTAAGGAGCAGAGCACAGGACATTGTAAAGTTTGATATACACACACATCCCTTATCTTGCTCTGTATCTGTTTCTGTTTCTTCCTTTATGGCCTCTTTTATGACATGGGTTGTGGTCCTTTTATTATGGGTACTGTCTGACTTATGAAAGAAGGAATGTTGGGCTTTTCTGTATAATTGATGGTGGGCTGGACAATCGAAAAGTGGGTTTGTCGTTATGCGATACCTTCTGTAATAATGCCTACGATTGGACAAATTGTAAATAATGGGTGTTTGTCCAGAATGTGGGTTTTTGGCATAAAAGGGATGACTCGTTTTTGCAAATTTGAGCAGTCTTCTACGAATATACGCGGTGTTGTACTTCGTGGACCTCTGTTTCTGGTTGCAGCCAATACATTCAATCTTTGACGCCACCAAGAAGTACCTCGTGTCTCTGTATTCTAAGACAGGTGAACCCGAAGACTTTGGACGTGCCCCTGGCGCCGCTGGGTACTAAAAAGCCCGGTTCTTCAGGTGTGTCCTCTCCAATCCTCGCAAAGTGGGTAAAAGAGGTGATGTGGATCTCAGGTGTGAATGTGAGCTTGTTTGGTGCACATTCATTAATGGGAGCGTCTGCTTCTCAAGCCTTTATGTTAGGAGGAGTATTACAGGACGTATTGAGAAGTTCGGATTGGTTGAATGATGCACTTTATCTCAGATTTTATTTCAAGCCTGTTGACAATGCAGATTGTTGTTTGTTAAAAAAGCTTTGAACTTGCAATAATATAATAATATTAGCCTCGGGTCTTGACATAAAATGTAGATTTTACCCTGTCTCGATGGTCAGAAAATCTGGATTTTATTAAAGAGACGGAGGTTAATATTATTCCCACTCTATACCCATTATATTGTTTTGTAGGACGTGGTCAACAATAGAAGAAGAGGATGAGAAGGACGTAGTACCTCTTATAGACTGCCTCTCTTTCAGGGCTCAGATGTCGGGCCTAGCCGGCAAATGTTTTGCAATCCTGAAGATGTTGAGAAAGTTCCTACCGCTCCTATCCTTGGAGCACAGAAAGACTACCGTCCAGGCCTTGATTGGATCGCGGCTGGACTACTCCAACGTCCTGTACCTAGGACTGCCTGAATATCTTCTATCACGTCTCCAGGTTGTGCAGAACTCGGTGGCCCGTGCCATCTTCGGCCTCACTAGGAGAGCCAGGGCCAGTGAACTCCTTAGAACCCTTCACTGGCTGCCCATGAAGAAGCGGATTTCTTTCAAGGCCCTGACCATCGCTTTTAAAGCCCTTCATGGCACAAGTGCCCGCTACCTTCAGAAATGGATCAGTTTCTACTTGCCATCTAGATCCCTGCGCTCTTCAACCCAGGCCAAGACAGTTACTCCTATGATACGTCGTGCTCGCTGTGGGGGGCGCTCGTTCAAACATCTCGCCCCCCGGCTGTGGAACGACCTCCCTCTCTCTCTCAGATCTAGTCCCAATCTTCTGGCTTTCAGGAAAGATCTGAAGACCCAGCTTTTCCTGCAATAATACCATCCTATGAGCTTCGCCCCTGTCATTTGCCCGTATTTTTCCCACTCTGGACCTGTGAGGCTCCGACAGTGCCGGGACACTCTTCGGAGTAGCCGTGCGCTATAGAAGCACCCCCCTATGACATAACATAACATAACATAGTGTTGGAGCTGTATTCGTTCATATAAACAGATTAAGGACATGTTTATTTCTTATTCTCTTGTTGTTTTTGGAGAACAGTAAGAACGTTTTATGGTTATGAAATGTGATAAGTTTAAAAATAAGGAAGAGATCAGAGTGTTCTGGACTTTTATTAGGTTGGAATTTTTTGTCATGAAGTGTTCTGAGTTCTTTAAAGAGGCTGCTGAGTGGAAGCAATTAAAAGAAGATTACAATAATATTAGCCTCAGTGTCTTTAATAAAATCCATATTTTCTGACCATCAAGACTGGGGAAAATCCACATTACGAATGTGAGGTTTTATGAACTATGTACAATGAGAAAAACTATGATTTTGTGCTCATGTTAGATTCTATGCTCAAGATAGTCTGCACTCGCTCATGTCCTAAGGTGGCACTGCAGTTTTAGAAATAAGATTGTTTTTATGTCCTAAATGTAAAATGTATATTTGATAACTATAATACTAAACATCTACCTAATTAAATTGAGCTAACCAAATACATATTGTATACAAACACCAATTGATACCTAGGTGTATGAAACGCAGACCCCTTCACCCTTTCCTTTTTGGCCAGCCGCCGCCAGACGGTCTGGGTTCCACCCGGATCCGCCGAGATGCCGCCATTGGGAGTCGGAGTGCCTCAGGGCTCTATCCTGAGCCCCACTCTTTTCAACATCTTGATGACCCCTCTGGCGACATTGGCGGAGTCCTATGGGGCCCGGATCGTCTCTTATGCTGACGACACTCAGCTCCTCTTCACCTGTCGTAAGGGTGAAGAGTTTGATGGCGAAGGGATCCGCGAGTGCCTTGGGGCTGTTTTTAGCTGGTTTTCACAAAACAGCCTCAAGTGCAACTCGGATAAGTCCGAGATACTATTCTTCGGATGCCCCTCTGAACCAGATTGGCGAGGCTGGTGGCCTGTAGACAAGTTCCCTCCCACACAGTCATCTAAGTGGGCTAAGAACCTGGGAGTCAAAATCGACAATGAGCTGTCGCTCAAATCCCAGGTGTCCACCCTTACGGGAACCTGTTTCGGGATCCTCAGAATGTTGCGCAAGTTTTTCCCCTTACTTTCGGAGCAACATCGGAGGATTACCGTTCAGGCCCTCATAGGGTCCAGATTGGACTATGCTAACGCTCTTTATCTGGGCCTGCCTGAATACCTCCTCCAACGCCTGCAGATCACCCAGAACGCTGCTGCGCGTGCCATCTTTGGCCTTCATCGTCGGACTAGTGCCTCTCATCTTCTTGCATCCCTTCACTGGCTCCCGGTGCGGAAGAGGATACTGTTTAAGACCATGACTCTTGCCCACAAGGCCTTATATGGCACTGGTGCCAAGTATCTTCAGAGGAGGCTGGACTTTTATCGACCGGCACGCTCCCTTAGGTCAGAAACTTTGGCCTTGGCTCGGGTTCCACGTATCAAAAAGGCTCGGCTAGGCGGCCGGTCTTTTAGCTTTCTCGCTCCTAAGCTTTGGAACTCATTGCCGTTGTCTCTGCGGAGCACCTCTAATTTGCTTATTTTCAGGAAAAACTTGAAAACTTGGCTATTTGCCGGATAATTCTCCCCTCTGTGGCCCCTTTTTTTGTTACTGTTGTGTTTTCTGCCCCCCTTTTGGTTTGGAGCTCAAAGCGCCGGGACACTCCTTTGGAGTAGCCGTTGCGCTATATAAGCCCTAATTTAACATAACATAACATAATTTAACATAACATAGCATGGAGTCAGTTATTCAATTATAGAGAGTTACGTGCGAGCCATTGGGATGGTGGTTAAGATATAACTAAATTGTTGATGGTAAAAATGTGGATTTCTGCTTCCCTAATGTATGCAGGAAATAAATACATGTGGTGAGATGACAACGTGTTTAAATTAAGATACGATAAACGAGTGGCATAGTCACTTACCAGGTGACATTTTACTGTCTGCTTGCAGGCGGCTTTAAGACGCCTGTGGACGAACTGCTGCAGCTGAGAGTGATAAACTAATTCGCGCCATGGAGAGAACTGAGAAAGATAACAATGCTTTGCCACAAAGATGATCTTTCACAATGAACATAAGGTAAGCGAAAAACAAAACGTTTGCAAGGGGTCCTAAAATAAGCATTCCTAAATGTTGTACATCTGCTATAAGGAGTTGTTTCTGTCACCCCCAGATGGGAAGCCAGAGTTGAATTATGTCTCAGATTAATGTACTTGGAGGATCAAAGGTTAGGCAAACAGCTGCTTCTCAATCGGGAGCAGTACAAAGCTCAAGTGTTCAATGCGAGGGCAGCATTGGGCCTGTAGCACTCCCAGTGGGCTGCCTTTTATTTGCTTCTGATTGGGAGATATCAGGCGCTGACTCCTGCTACCGATGACCTCCCCTTCTAGGGCAAGGGGGTGAGCTACTGGAGCCAGAGTGCTTTTACCAGTCGCTGGGAAAATCCCAGCAAATCTTTGAAAATCAAGATAATATATCCCTTCTGAATGTCTTAATTTAGATTTTCGCAATTGAAAAGAAATTGCATTTAAAACGCACAGAAAGTCATTTTAGGTGGTCACGTGCGTTTGTCTATGTGCGCAATATTGGTACCACGGCATGGGCTCAGATGACTCCGTGGAATAATTTGAGTGATAACACGTACAGGATAATTGTATCTGTGTACGTATGTAGCCAGAGTAAAATAAATGTAGCCCAATAACATTTTATTTACAGCAAGTGTGGTAATTAACTCACATTCAGTCATTAACACCACATTAGTCTTCCGCTTCCCTGTTCGTACTTACTGAGGTTTGCTGCAACGGGACAGGTGGAAATGAGAGAGACAAGACTCGAGTAGCCTATATCATGGAACTGGTCTTTCCTCTGTATTTAGTCCATAATTCACTCCTTCTCCTTCGTCACATTCTTTTTTTTCACTGCTATGTTCGACAAACAGTCGTTGTGGCGATATAAAATATAAATTAATTGTTATATCATGAACTGTATACATTATTTTTGACTACTAAAACGTCACAGTTGTTCTGGTCAGGATATTGTGGGCCCTGTTAAAGTGAGCATTCGTTCCTTTTCGTTTGTGCTTTGCATTGCTTAACCCCAGCAACAGCGAGCTTTGACTAATCAAAAAGTGGAGCCTTTTTCAGTAAAACTCTTTGGAGGAGGAGGAATGCAGGAGAGGGAAATGGGCAACTCTATGCTTTTCCCTCATTTGTAACATGGGGGCATATTACCAAGGGCCTTATCCCCGCTTTAGCGGGAATTTTTCCCGTTAAAGCGGCGATAATTTTATCGCCCTATTACCTAGCTGTCGCTAACACCAGTTAGCGACAGCTAGTAGGAGATAGCGAGCTTCTGGGGGCCCACTTTTCATGTCAGCGATAATTATCGCTAATGACATGCAAAGTGGGCGTGCCAAGATGTTAGCGACTGGAAACAGTCGCTAACATCGCTATCTCCTATTACCTACTTTTGGAAATAATCGCGCTAAGCGCGATTATCTCCAAAAGCTAACGCCTGCCCAGAGCAGTTCTTAGTCACGTTATCCAATGGAAGGTGGATAACATGGCTAAGAGCATTGTCACGATAATGCATGAATATCGTTGATTTTTCAGCGATATTCATGCATTTCCCACGATTTTTACCGCTTTTGAGATAAACATTGATAATATCAAGGTATCTCAGCTGTAAAAATCGTTGGTGCGCAGCGATATTATTATACCCGCTAACCAAGCTTAGCGATAATTATCGCTATTGCTTGGTAATATGCCCCATGGTTTCTTAGCAACGTATACAAATGGAAGCCTTGCAGTAGTGACGTTTTTTTCTAAATAAAGCATAATGGAAAACTTAAAGTGTTCACAGAACAGCTAGGATTTAGAACCTAAAGTAGCTCAAGAACCTGAATCTGAGTTTCTTCATGATGAGTACCCAATAATTACTATTTCAAAAACACATCTGCAATTCATGATTGGCGGAGCATTGGCCAGTACTCTACAAGATTCGCTGCCTATTCTTAAGCATCACAAAATGGCGAATGTGGACCAATATGAAACAATGGACCCTTTTCCAAAGAGAAGTATATTCAAGAACAACAGTTAATGGCATTATTGCTACATATTTGAAATGCTCTGGTATTTGATGTGCCTGAAGTTGGTAATAAAGGTCTGTTCATTCGACATGAAACAGGCAATGCTGATTCTTTACTGTTGCATACAACTATAAACTCTATGGGAATACAAAAATGAAAGGATGCAGATAATTCTGGAGTACCACGTTTTTTGACAATGGAATAAAAATTGGTAGAACTTGAAGCTAAATTTTCTGTGATTCGAAAAGTAAACACTTTGGGCTCAATTCTTGAAGCTAAATGTTCATATGTATTTGTAATCAAATGTTTATGTACCCCTAAGGGGTATCTATCTTTTCTAAACACATATATTTATTGGGTTATTGGTAACAATATCAACAAAATGTACTTAATATTGTTTTATATGGATTCCACAGCTCTGAGATAAAGCAAACATTTAAAGTCCTAAAATGTGCACAATGAAAAACAAAAGAAAAAAATAATTAAAAGAAAACAGAAGAAACACAACGTGGCAACATCTAAGACAACATCTCGTCACTGTGGACCCCACATCTTCCCCACAACCTGGCATTCAGTAAAGAATAATGCCAACAGTATTGTGATTGTGCATAAGAGAGAGTCATTCTCCATGTCCCACACACCCAAGCCACCCCTGTAGCTTTCCTATTCGAGCCCAAGCATGTTATTTAGTGCACTATACTTTAGTCCAAACACAAAAGGAACTGGTATCAACTATATTAGAAGGTGAGATATTAAGGTACATTTTGGCTCAAGAAAGGATCCCATACGTTTTCATAAATGTTTAATTGATCCTGGACCTTGTAAATATGACATTCATAGGTAGACGATCGGTACAACTCCGTGAGCCTAACCTGGTGTGTGGGCACCTGTGACATGCATCAATGCCATTGGATGCCTATCTTGGCTACCGTGAGGGCTGCTGACAACCAACTATGCCAGTGGGAAGTTGTATCATCTAAGGTGAAACAATAGTGTAAAAAGGCTAGTTTGTCAGATTCTTCAAAGGGTATACAGCCAGTGGAGTGCACCATCTCCCATAGGGAACAGCAGCATACCTTTAGAGTACGGCAAGAGCATAATATATGGCAAAGGTCACAGGCGATATCCGAACGTCACCAGCATACAGCATTAGAGATCAGACATGTCCTGTGCAACTTGTATGGGGACCAGTACCAATTATGTAGATTTTTTAAATAAGCATATTTTAAGCACGCTTCTCTAAATAATCATTCATGGTACTCTAAAACTTCCTTCCAGTCAGCCTCCAAGTAGGTTACTCTTAGCCGTTCCTGCCAATAAGACCTAGTCGCTAAGAATGAATTTTAAGTAAAATATTCCCAATGAGTATCTGGTACATATTGGCGACACCTCCTCTGGATAATCCACATAGTGTGAGATAATCTAAAATTGGTGAGGCTGAGAGATGGATTGGACCTTACCCTAGTGTACCTCATAGGCAGTGATGCACCTTCCAATATCACTCCAGCTGTGACTGGGGTAGCTCCAGCTTCAACTTTATAATTTCGGAGAATCAAAACGAGTCCCCTCCAAGGAGGTCATCTATTGTCTTGAATCCCTGGTTCTCCTAAATAACCCATCTGATCATTTTCTGGTCCTAATTGGACCAGGGTCGCATTTCTTTATGAACAGTTCGATTGATGCCAAAGAGTCGGTGCATGTTTTATCAAGCGACCCAAATAGTCCATAGAGTAGGAGGGCGATGCAGAGTTGGCAATATGTGAGTGTTGTATAGACGGTATTTGGACAAAATATTGATTTGTAAATATCGGTAGACAGAAATATCTAAACAAAATATTGGAATACAAAAATATTGTGAACCAGAATTTTATTTGTCAAGAATATTGTTTATTTCAGGTAAGTAATATCATTATTAATATTGTTATTGTTAATATTGTTTTCAATAATTTGGTTGTAAAAAATATAGTTTTTACTTATCTTAATTTCTTTTAAGTAATATATTAAACTTATGTGTTATCACTCTTTTTATAATTGTTAATATTTTTAAATGCAGGGTGTAATTTTAAGTGGTTTATAATTTTTAATTTAATTTGTAGAGTGGTAAGTTAATTATCTAAGAATTAATTATGAATTTATTCTTAATTAATTGATTAATTCATAATTATATAAATCGTGCAATATATATTAGGTGTGGGCTGCTGGGTTTGGAGAGGGTATAGGGTGGGATGTTTATTAAGTAATAATTAATTATTATTATGTTATTATTTTTAAGTTTAATATTAATAATGTAAATTGCGTAATAATGATATATTTTTGTTATATTGTAGGTACTGGGTGTTGGTTTTGGAGGGGGTATAGGGTGGGAAGTTAATTAAGTAATAATTATTAATTCATAATTTTTTAATTTATTATTAATTATGTCCAATGTGTAATAAATATATATTTTTTGTTATGTTTGAGGTGTGGGCTGCTGGCTTTGTAGGGGTTTACAGTGGGGAGTTAAGCAATTATTATTTTAAACTTCGGGCCTTATTACGATGGCAGTCGGATCACACACCGACAGGCTGTCAGTGGTGGTCCACCACCAACAGCCGTTTGGTCCGACAGGAGGATTACAATGCCTACAGCTGGACCCACAGCGGTTAATGTGAAGACCGCCACCTCCACCAGGGTCAGTGATCTTAACTGGGCGGCAGTCGGAATCGTATTTCCAAATAGGGGCAGTGCCGAGGCAGACACCACCGTCGGGATTACAATATCCCTTTCTGACAGCCTTTACATGTAAGGAAGACTGTCGTGAAAAGGCTGTCTGAAATGGAACTTGGGGACCCCTGAAGAACCGGGTTATTTAAGACCCAGCGGCGCCAGGGGCACGCCCAAAGTCTTCGGGTTCACCTGTCTTATAATACAGAGACACAGGACTCTTCGTGGTGACGTCAAAGATCGATTTTATTGACTGCAGCCAGTAACAGAAGTCCTAGAAATCATCACGGTATGAGTTCTCCGGAGACTGCTCAATTTTACAAAGCAAGTCATCCCTTTTTATGCCAAAAATCACATTCCAGACAAATACCTAACATTTACAAACTGTCCAATCACATGTATTCACACCAGAGGTATCGCATGACAGTAAAACCCACTTTTCAGTTGCCCAGCCCATGATCAATCATCGGTCAAACCCAACATTCTTCTTTAGACAGGTGGAACGAAGCCATAATAAAAAAGGCCACAACCCAATCATAAATAGACCATAAAGAAAGGAGCAGAAACAGGTGAGAGTAGGATAAGGCATATTTGTGTGCAGTAAAACTTTACGATGTCCTGTGCTCTGATCCTTAATCTTGATCAGCTAAAGGGCAGGAACTGGTTTAACAAGGTCAGCTTCAGGCAACAGGGTCAGTTCACTCAGGTCAAACAGGAGTCAGCACGAACTCGAGCTAAGGTGTACATGTCCTTAAAAGACTAGTTCAACCACAGTCATCGGCCTATGTGAGGGCAACCACAAAATGGCTGCCATACACAAAATGGAACCCAAGGGTTCAGAACGAAATCCCTAAATACGTAGTGAATCCATCGGTCTAACATGACGAAAACACTCATACTTGCCGCACTAACTAGTTACGGTTCGCTAATATCAAATTCGTAACGAAACCATGCCCTTTATGAAACGGGTTCAAGATTCACGGAACCTCACCCCAAACAGGACCCCCATCCATCGCGTGCCATCGTATAGTGGCCTTGGGGCCACATGTAGTGCCCCACTCACCTCCATGAACCGTATAACTTGCACGACATGGTGCAAGGCACGCGGTGCATGAATGTGCAGGAGGTGCTCCGTATCACAGCGGCTTATGCTGTGGCCCATTTCCTTGGCTGCGGAACATGGTATGGAGCACTTTGTGACTGCCAGCACGGCATTCACCTCATTATGCAGCTCTCAGACCACCGTATAATTGTCAGGTGGTGTCCTTTCCCCCACAATAGTGGTCGGGGGACTGACCGACCGCCATTGTAATAACGCCCTTAATTACTAATGTATTATTAATTATGTGATTGATTTTTTATTATGAAAAGCGTGCAATAACTTTATATTTTAGTTATGTTTTAGGTGTGTCCTGTTGGGTTTCTAAGGATATAGGGTGGTAAGTTAAGTAAACATTAATTAACAATGATTTATTCATTTATTATAAAAATTTTATTTGATAATTTGTTATGTACATTATGTAATACTGATTTATTTTAAGTATATTTTAGTTGCTGGTTCTTAAGTTTGTGGGGTATAGAGTGGGACATTAATTAAGTATTAATGTATTAATAATCAATAAAGAATTCATATTTATTAATTAATTAGTTAATTGATTATCAATTATGTAAATGGTGTTGCACTTTTTTATTTTAGATATGTTTTAAGTGTGGACTGTGAGGTGTGTAGGAATTTAGTGAGGGAAGTTAATTAAGTATTAGATCATGAACCAAAACGATGCAAGGTGACAGACTTATTGGGTAGCACTTTCACTGTATCTCTGCAGCGGTATAAAGGTGGTCGTGCACAATACTCCGGCACCTGTCACCTTTTGGTGCCACTGGTGACAGAATCCCACAGTACACTAAGCAAAAGGAGGTGCCCCAAACACATGTAGTCCGTTGTGATTTCATTAATCTCTTCTTTAAAATTAATAATGGTTCATAAAAACAGCCAACGCGTTTCATTCTCCAAAGACATAACTTGTTGGAACTTCTTCAAGGTTTATGTGGTATAATGCAAATTCACAATACGGTGATAGAGAATGGTATTTCTTGTGATAGCGACATGCTCCAAAAATTGGCAGTAGTTGATACCTTTTATATCGAGGTACATTCAAGCCGTCGAGTAATGACATAGAATATAGTAGTCCTTGTGGAGAACATTTACTCCAAATGGTAAGATTTATCCACCCTTTACATCAGGATGCAAATAAGCTTTCAAGTAATGGCATAGACAACAGTAGTCCTTGTGGAGAAGATGTACTCCAAATGGTGAGATTTAGCCACCGTGATAAGCGGCTGTGCCTTGTTCCAGAAATGCTATGAACTAACAAATATATAATATATTATTAATTATTTGATAGATTTTTAATTATGTAAATTGTGAAATAACTTTAAATTTTAGTTTTATTTTAGGTGTGTGATGTTGGGTTTGTAGGAATATAGGGTGGAAAGTTCAGTAAACGTTAATTAACAATTATTTATTTATTTATTCATTATTTATATCATAATTCATTATGTACATTATGCAATACTGATTTATTTTAATTATATTTTAGTTGCTGGTTCTTAAGATTGTAGGGTAGAGAGTGGTCATTAAGTATTAATATATACAATAAACAATTAATCATTATTCATTTATTAGTTAATTCATTATCAATTGTGTAGATTGCGTTGTAAGATAATAATGTACATTCTATTATGTTTTCTAAATTTAATTAATAATGTTCATATTGCGAGCTTGAAGTGACGTACCTTTCCTACTGTTGCTTAAACTAGAGTGGGAATAGTAAATTTAACCCCGCCAAACTCCAATGCTTTCCCTACTGTTCCACAGACTAAAGTGGGAATAGTACATTTTACCCCACTGAAGTTCAACACTTTTCCCACTGTTGTACAGACTAGAGTGAAATAGCAAATTGAATCCCTTCGAAGTCCAACACCTTTCCTTCTGTTGCATGGACTGGAGTGGGAATAATAAACATTACCCCTCTGTTGTTCAACAGTTTCCCTACTGTTGTACAGACTAGAGTGGGAATAGTAAATCTAACTTCTTTGAGTCCAACAGTTTCCCTACTGGTTTGCTGTTTGGAGTGGGAATGGCAAATTTTAACACATGAAGTTCCAATACGTTTCCTACTGTTGCATTGACTGGAGTGAGAATATTAAATCTTACCCCTTCAAAGTCCAAACCTTTCCCTATTGCTGTGCTGACTGGACTGGGAATAGTAAATGTAACCCTTCCAGAATGTAATGCTTTCTCTACTGTTGCTTAGACTGGAGTGGGGATTGTAAATGTAACCCCTCCAAAGTCCAATATTTTCTATATTTACTATTGCACAGACTGGAGTAGGAATAGTAAATTAGTAAATGTAACCCTTCCGTTGTCTAATGCTTTCCCTCCTGTTTCACAGACTGGAGGTGGAAAAAAAATTGTTTCCCTCCTAGCTCAAATACTTTTCCTTCTGTTGATCTATTTGTAGTGAGAATAGTAAATCTATACCCTCTGACAGACCACGCATTCACTACTGTTGCATAAACTGGAGAGGGAATAGTGTATCTATTATCCTAAGACTCCAATAGTTTTCATAATATAGTTTAAATATATCAATTATTATCATTTGATAATGTGTTTACATATATATACAACGGTCCTGATCCATGTACTAGGTTTGGAAGTTCCACTAGAGGAGACAAACGGTCCCCTAGCACTTCAACGTGTGACAGGATCCCTGTACCACGATACCCGTAAAGATAAAATACTTTATGAATAGGATCTGTGAGTATATTGATCCACTACATACACAACGCGCTTTAGGGTGCGCTTTGATATACCTACACTCCGCAGTGGCCACCAAAACTTTTTTGGGCCACTCACACTATTGGTCCTGGAGTAGGCCTCACGACTATCGTAACTAGTAGACCTACACTTCTTGATTGAGATAAAGAGGGACAGTTTTTCCCTCAATTATATCCTACCTATGTTTTTACCCATGCCATAGGACCCTTCAATTAAAACTTTTAAAAGGGAATTTCCTATAGACATTTTTAGCACATAATTCACCTCACATAGCACGTTCACTTTCACACGAAATCCCGCTCCGCTGTAGACAGGCATTGCAGCACAGCTGGATCGCACTCGGTGATCCAGCTGGGCCCGATGATGAAGCATGCCATCTACCAAGTAGGTGGGTGAGGGGATTCTTAACAACAACAACCTGTTATTATCATCATATGACCAGGTGCCAGGGTAATATCCCTGACCTGTACCTGCTCGAGGCCTTGTCCAAGTTGTTCTAATATATATGTTTGGGGAAAGGGACAAGCACTACAGTCTATTCTTCTCTCTCTTGTTGCTACCTTGTATTGTTCTTTGTGAACATATGTGAGTTAGGTCAATAGAATATGTGGGTGTGAATGAGTGTGAAAGAAGTTATGTTGTTAGTAGTGATTTTCTGGTCATTGAGGAATCAATTTTGAGAAGAATTTATTATGTGTGTGGTAAAATTGCTGAATTTCAACCTACCTCATAAATGGGTGGGTTCCTGATATTTAGTGTTAATGTTTCATAGAGTTTATCTTGTCAGAGAAAAATTATAACATTAATTTGAAAAGTATATTAGGAGCTATGATTCCATCTAAAAGGTGTGGCTATGAATGATGTGAAGATTAGAAGATGCTTATGCTTTGGCTCGCTTATAACATGGTCAGGACCCTATCCCAGATTGATTCAACTGTCAACAATGCGAGCAATTAATATGCAAAACCCACTTAGTGCTAGATGTCCTTCTAGCGAAGATAGGCAGTGTTTGTAGGGATTGAATGTTAGAGGATGCTGTATTTTCGTATCTGATAACCGTAGGGTTATTTTCCTTTATGTATGTTGAGAAATAATAATATTTCTTACTAAATCCAAGCTTTTTAGGAGCATTTGCGTGTGGGAAAGAGTAGGTTTCTGGGTTAGTGAAATAGAAAAGGGGGTTAACAAGGTTGATGAATAGTTGGATGGGTGGTGGTATCTTTACATTGTTTTGTTGATTTGTGTAATTTGCTTGTTACTCTTGTTCAAATTTTCTGATATGCGCTTTTTAAAGTGCGACTGTAGGTAGAAAACAGGATTGTCTTAGAGGATAAGACAAGAATTTGAAATGAAGGATGCCAGAGATCATGCTTTAGTCAGCTGAAATCTATGAAAGAATTAACTCAACTCGAAAGACAAGGTGATGCAGACTGTGTTACAACTGCTAGATTAATTATATAAAATGTGGGTTTGGTGATCATAAAATAAGGATGGGAAGTTGTTTAATATTTGTGTGCATTTATATTTTTGTACATGTTTAACACTGTGTAGAATGCAGTATTACTCTTGATTTTACAATTATATAATAGTAATGCAGAAACTAATTTCCTATGACATGTAGAAGTGTGTGTTTCCTGACACATGTTAACTAGGCCTCAATTAGGCCCACCTGCCATCTTTGTCAAAGTGGATGTCTTTCCCTGAACATTTCACTGTTCGTTATTTCTCCAGTACCCATTTAAGCAGAGTCATGTTTGTTTATTTCCATTCATGCTGTTGTTTCTGTTCTCAATGAAATCATCCAGCATGGTTCTAATGCTGTATCTTTTTTCAAGCAAACACAACAATGATGGACAGAATGTGGATCAATGTCACACATTCACCCCAGTCCAAAGATCTGGGCCCAAATCCATCGTTTTTCCACTCCACACCACCCTGCCTGCAAACACAACAATGATGGACAGAATGTGGATCAATGTCACACATTCACCCCAGTCCAAAGATCTGGGCCCAAATCCATCGTTTTTCCACTCCACACCACCCTGCCTGCAAACACAACAATGATGGACAGAATGTGGATCAATGTCACACATTCACCCCAGTCCAAAGATCTGGGCCCAAATCCATCGTTTTTCCACTCCACACCACCCTGCCTGCAAACACAACAATGATGGACAGAATGTGGATCAATGTCACACATTCACCCCAGTCCAAAGATCTGGGCCCAAATCCATCGTTTTTCCACTCCACACCACCCTGCCTGCAAACACAACAATGATGGACAGAATGTGGATCAATGTCACACATTCACCCCAGTCCAAAGATCTGGGCCCAAATCCATCGTTTTTCCACTCCACACCACCCTGAACCGGGCCGGTCCTCGGATGCTTGTTTCCGTTCTGGGAAGGACATGGCCTTTGTAGTTCGGACTGGACTGTTCCCATGGGGCAACAGGGTCAGCGCTGATTTGCATATCGCCATTGTCTAACCCAGGGTGGTGTGGAGTGGAAAAACGATGGATTTGGGCCCAGATCTTTTGACTGGGGTGAATGTGTGACATTGATCCACATTCTGTCCATCATTGTTGTGTTTGCAGTTACCGCTCTAAGTGTACTGAGGATGCTCAGACGTGAGTCCCAGACACTCCACACCACTGGATTCAAGCTAGCCGGGCTGATGAGAGGTGTTACCTCGAAACCGGGCTGGTCCTCGGATGCTTGTTTCCGTTCTGGGAAGGACATGGCCTTTGTAGTTCGGACTGGACTGTTCCCATGGGGCAACAGGGTCAGCGCTGATTTGCATATCGCCATTGTCTAACCCAGGGTGGTGTGGAGTGGAAAAACGATGGATTTGGGCCCAGATCTTTTGACAGGGGTGAATGTGTGACATTGATCCACATTCTGTCCATCATTGTTGTGTTTGCAGTATCTTTTTTCAAGGGCCTTACGCTAGCTCACTGTGCCCTAATCATACATAATAGTTTCCTTTTGCTCATGTACATAGTTTGTCCTGCTATCTATGGTTGACATTAGCATAGAGTGTGCTGATGGTGCTTAATAACACTGTGTTCTGATTTGCTAATAAGATGATACTTTTGCTCACACACACACATTACAAATTCACTGAAAAAACCAAAGGGTACAGGGAAGTTATAGTTAGGCGAAGATTTCTACAAAACCAGTGAAATGTATCCGTTATAGTTACATGAGCTGACTATAACACACCCCTGCAATGAAATGCTTATGACCACACATATTATATCACTCATGACATGGTCAGCGACATCACTGTTAACATCTCAAATGACATCACTGATGACATCTGCTGAACTGATTTACATCAAATCACAAACAGGGCGCTTACTGGACCAACATCTACCTTCCTGCTAGATTTGATGTAATTCCGTTCAGCAGTTCAAGCTGTTACAATGTCTAAAGTTCCTACAGAAATTAACATGGGAAAATGCATTTTGGAACCCCGTATTTTCATTAGCCCCTGCTTGACAAATCAACCTGAAGCTTTCAAGACTGCAGTTGAATTGAGTGTAAAACTATATTTGAAAATTTTGTGAGGATTCGTAAAACTATGCCAAAGTTATTGGCAAATGAAAAACGCTCTTCCTATGGAAGCTGCATCCTAACTATAACTACCTACTGGTGGCATAGAAAGATAGATAGATAGATAGATAGATAGATAGATAGATAGATAGATAGATAGATAGATAGATAGATAGATAGATAGATAGATAGATAGATAGATAGATAGATAGATAGATAGACACACACACATATATATATATATATATATATGTATAAATAAACACACACACACACACACTACATCACTCAAGACATGATCAGTGACATCGCAGATGACATCACAAATGACATCACTTATGAAATCGTCCAGTGACTCTGAGTGTTTTTAAAAGGTTTATGAGTGTTAAATACCAAGGTGTATTAGAGAATCAATGGGTGTATAAGTGCTTGTATGGATAGTTTAGTGGGTGAGTGACTGACTAAATAAGTGAGTGATTAGGTGCCTCATTGAATGTTTGGGTTAGTGACTAGGTAATGTGAATGTCTGTATCAGTCTGTCAGTTGGTGTCTAAGTGGCTGTATGGGTTAATGAGTGGCTGTATGGCTGATTTATTGTTACCTGTAAACTTTGTTTTTCCAGTGAATTTCTAAGGTTTTAAAAATGTATGTTTTCTAACTATAACGTCCCTGTAACCTTTGTTATTTCATTTCTTTTCTAAAGTTTCTTAAATGCTAAGTCCTGACTATAACGTCCTTGTAACCTTTGTTTTGTAGTAGTCACGTTTGCAAAGTGGTGGAGAAAGAGGGCAGGGCCTCCGACCAGCTCTCAGGAATTCAGATGTGTAGGACTTACAGGAGGTACCAAGAGGGCTTTTTGGCCCCCAAAGTCCCTGAGGATTAAAGTGGACTTCATTCCCCAACCAGTAGTGCACCAGGAGCTGTGTTTGGGGAGTGGTGGAGAGGGGGCTTGGCATCCGAACACCTCCGAGCAATCCCTCTGTGTGGTACTTACTGGAGGTAACAGGGAGGGTAGTTGGCCCCCAAGGACATCTTTGTTGGCCAACTACCCTATCTATTACCTCCAGTAAATCCCACACCGCAGGATTGCTGAGAAGTTGTCAGAGTCCATGCCCCCTTTCTCCACCACTCTGCAAATGTGCATCCAGGTGTACTACTAGTTGGTAGTTAGGGATGAAGTCCCTTTGGCTTCAGAGGGTCCTTAGGGGCCAACACGTTCTCCCGTTAGCTCCAGGAACTCCTACACAGGGTGTTTGCAGAGAGATTTCCAGTGGCCATGCCCCCTTTATCACTACTCCGCAAACACACCTCCTGGTGCACTACTATTTGGGGGATGAAGTCCCCTTGGTCTTTCGGGTCGTTAGGGCCAACTAGACCTCCTGTTATCTCCAGTAAGACCCACACAAATGCACTACTGAGAGGTCGTCAGAAGACACACACCCTTTCTCCACCACTCTGCAAGCGCAGCTCCTGATGCACTACTGCTTCGAGGATGAAGTCTACTTTAGTCATGAGGCCAGCAGGAGGCAAGAGGACCTCATTCCCACCACCAGCAATGTACAGAGAGATGCATTTGCAGAGTGGTGGAGAAAGGGGGCAAGGCCTCCGACCACTGCTCAGCAATCCCACTGTGTGGGCTATACTGGAGGTAACAGGCGGTCATGTTGGCCCCAAAGGAACCTCAGCAGCCAATGGGACTTCATCCTCCATCCAGGAGCATGCCAGGAGGAACAGTAGAGAAAGGGGCCAGGGCCTCTCCCGAGTTGGCAGCTTTTTTTTTTAGGAAGGGGAGCCGCGTGGCCCCACTTTCCTGGGCCATTTTGGGCCCTGGGGACCCCATCCACTAGGCCCTAATCCTTTTTAAAATGTGTTTGATTATAAAAAGGAGAGCCTCTTACCAGGGCCTCCAGTGAGTAGCCAACTTTTTTGTTTTCCTTTTTTAGGAAGGGGGCAGAGTAGCCCCCATTCCCTGGATCATTTTGGGCCCTGGGTGAAAGAATAATTCCAAAAAATCTGAGTTAAACTGTTCTCTGATCTTTTTTCATATTTCCAATCTCTCATAATTTTCATTCTTCTTTTGTTATATTCCTTAACAAACTTGCGCTCCCCTTTACTTAAACTACACACATACTCCTATTTAGTCTTATTAATGTGATAGTTAGTTTAAGCAACTGTATTCACAAATGTACAATATTTTACACCACCTTTAGCATCTTCAGCATCTTCACAAACATAAAGGTGTTCCAGATAGACATTACAATCTGACACTTATGGCCATAAAAGTGCATGCTTTTTCAATATACTGAAAACTCATTACAGAACAATCCATAAGAAACTGGAAGTTGTAAGTAGGTCAAACCTTCAGCTGCAGAGGAAAGGAGAAACATACAAACAGGCAATTTTTAACTCTGTTATATTGACTTACTCACCTAAAATTTTTGTGTAGATTATATCATGAAATCCAATAACCAGACTTTCCCTGTGTGCCAATGTATTAGATCCAATACCATGATGTACAGTAGTTATTTCAACATCTGTGAAGTCATATCCCACTGGAGAGATGAGGCATATTAATAAACCAGATAAAACTAATATTGTCATTATCAAAGAGATCAAATGAACAATATTAAATGTGCTGTATTCCATTTCAGTTGAAGTTAAAAACAAAAGAGAATGTGGAAGTTCAAAATTAAGCAAAAATATTTTTTCAAAATAACATTGGAAATTCTTTCCTCTTTTTTTAACATTTGAATAGAATTTTTCATCTCTCTTGTTCAGTTCACACAGTTCATATTCTCAAACTCTTTTTCTTCATCAAGATTATTTTTCAAAGTTCAATACCTATTACACGACCACCAGATTTTCAATATACCTGGAGGGCGGTGATGTGGGGATGGGGAGGGGCAGGGTGGGTGTACTAATGTATGGATTACGGAGCATTACAGGTAAGTAAACATATAAATAAATAAAATTAATTTTGTTGCGCACACTGCATCCCCAAATGCGGTGCTGTACCTAGAAGAACTGCTTTACTGCCTGGAGCCTGCCTTAAGCCCTCAAAGGGCAGACCTGCTGTTGATTCTTGCATCTTTACCTGCACACAGGGCTACCAGAAGTGTCTACAAAGGTGTGGAACGGAATCGTCCCCTGCCTCTCTGAGGCGCTGGCTCAGCATGAACTCCGTTGTCTCTAACCCGACCTTGCCACGTCCCTGGCAACATGGACTCCTCCCATTTCTCCTCCCTTGCAGGAACCTATCGCAACAGACGGAAGACCGGAAGCACCTCGTTCCGACCCCGGAAGTCCCTCCCTCGATCCCGACCCGGAAACCAGAAAAGCCGACAGAAGCGAGAGGAGAGCGTTCAAGGCGGCCGACTCGTGACAGGAGACTGCGTGCGGAGAACCTGAGGTGGAGAACGGAGGTGGCGTGTGCGACGAAGAAGAGAAGACCGGAGGCGAGGACGAGGACATCTGGACCGAAGACTGGTGGAGTTTCCAGGAGGTGGCTGGAGAGCGGCCGCAACTCGTGGGAGAGTTACGGCGGGGCATGTGAGTACCCTGTCTCCTGGCTCACAGGAGGATTTGTATAGTAGTGTATATAGAGTGTCCCCTCACCATGTAGAGCATTATTGCACTGTATATATTGTATAGACCACGTCACGAGCCCGGTAACATAGAGAACCCCACACCTAAAACACCTTCACCGCTTTTCACCCTCTTCCCTCCCGCTCTTTCTCGTTCCACTCTCCCCACTCCCGTCCCATTCCTCACGCTCGCTTCTCCCTATACACACCCCTGGTGTTGGTGTCAGTACAAGCAGTCCTGCGTTTGCGGACTAATCGCCCTGTTCTCTCTCTCTTATATACCTTCGAGGACCACCGGAACCGACCTGGAGAAGAAGGATCTACTCCAGAAGACGTCCAGCCTAGCAGAACCCTGCACGGACCTTCCCTCTCCCGAAGACTCTACATCCAGGAACGCTTTCTTCACGCCAAACCCCCTAACTGTTGTACAACCAATAAAACACGCTACGTCATAGCTCACTACATCCGGCCTCCACGCCTGTTATTCCGGTCCGCTCGAGCCCCTAGTCCACAGTTGTCAGAAGTGGGATATACCGGAAGCATGGAGGCAGCAGTCAAGAAGCTGGCCGAAACCCAGGAACAGCTCGGGAAGCTAATGGAACAATTCCTCAAGACTGCCGAAGACGACCGGGGTCAGTTACATGACATCCTAAAGGGACAAGGCACAGCCCAAGATCAGGCCATGGGGAGGCTCACCGATGTTTTGGGACAGCATAGACCAGTAACCTCACTGCCGTCGGTGGTCCTACAGAAGTATGTCCCGGGAGAGGATCCGGACTTCTTCTTTACGAATTTCGAGCGCCTGGCCCAAGCCGCTGCTTGGCCACCCGACCGCTGGGGGCACTATATGGGTCCCCTACTAACTGGAGAACTACAGGCGGCCTATCAAGGAACGCTTTCTTCACCCCAAACCCCCTAACTGTTGTACAACCAATAAAACATGCTACGTCATAGCTCACTACATCCGGCCTCCACGCCTGTTATTCCGGTCCGCTCGAGCCCCTAGTCCACAGTTGGTGTCAGAAGTGGGATATACCGGAAGCATGGAGGCAGCAGTCAAGAAGCTGGCCAAAACCCAGGAACAGCTCGGGAAGCTAATGGAACAATTCCTCAAGACTGCCGAAGACGACTGGGGGCAGTTACATGACATCCTAAAGGGACTAGGCACAGCCCAAGATCAGGCCATGGGGAGGCTCACCGATGTTTTGGGACAGCATAGACCAGTAACCTCACTGAAGTTGGTGGTCCTACAGAAGTATGTCCCGGGAGAGGATCCGGACTTCTTCTTTTCGAACTTCGAGCGCCTGGCCCAAGCCGCTGCTTGGCCACCCGACCGCTGGGGGCACTATCTGGGTCCCCTACTAACTGGAGAACTACAGGTGGCCTATCAACAGGCCAACATACAAGGACACACCCCGTATAACGATATAAAGACCTGTATCTTGGAGCGACTTGGGATCGATGATGAAACCTATAGGATTCGTCTACGACAAGCTAAAGAAGTGCCACAGGAGAACCCCCGGGCTCTCTCATTCCGCATCCAAGACCTGGCGAACCGTTGGCTGAAGCCTGCCACATCATCAAAAGAGGATATCCTTTCAAAGATTTACCTAGAACAGTTCTTATCTTCCTTGCATCCCTCCACCCAGAAGTGGGTACGGCAACATGCCCGCCTGACACTGGAAAGCGCAGTGGAAATCGCTTGCGCCTATAGCCGTGCACAGGACATCCAGAGGGCGAAAGAAGAACATCCTCCCCGAGCCCAGCACGTCAGATACATCCGAGCCCAAAGGCCATCCATGCCCAGGAAACCCGACCCTGTCCCCCTTCTTCCGTAACCAGTTCTTCCCCGGCCCACACCACCCGGACCTCAGTGTTACCATTGTGGTGGGTATGGCCACATTGCCCGGGTATGCCCGCAGAAGGAGGAGCCAATGGAGGTAGGACTGGCCAGGAACTTTGTTTGTGTTACCTCAGAAGTAGCCCCTCCTCGCTTCCACTGTCCTGTAAGGATTGACAGGCATCCACTGCGGGCTCTCGCCGATACAGGATGCCGGCAGAGCATCCTACGTCCCCAGGAGCTCCCGACCCCAGTAGGACCAGTGACCGGAACAGTGGCCATACAATGCGTACATGGCGATACCAAATGCTATCCCGCAGTCAAAGTGCGGGTTCAACACCCTACCGACCAAGGAAGCCTACTGACTGTCGGCCTAATACCCAATCTACCGGAGCAAGTGATCCTGGGTAGTGACTACAGCGGACTCCCTCACCTCCTCCATGAAACAAACAACTCCCTGGAAAATTGGTGGGCAGAAGCGCCTTTTCCCCAGTCCTCTCCGTCTTTGGAGGCATCTCCCAAACCACACAAATCCAAGAGTCAGAAAAAGAAAGAGAAAAGAAACCACGCTACGGCCTTCCCTGTACAGCTGGGTGACCATCCATGGGAGACCGATAGGGAATTCCGCGCTGCACTACAAGAAGATCCCCTCCTACAGAATGCATGGAGTCGTGCCCTGGAAAATTAAGACCCTCTCCAAGTAGGTCCATATTTTTTTTAATGGAATGGCCTGTTTTTTAGAAAGGGCAGACCTCAGCAATCCTCACAGCTGTTAATCCCAGGTCCTTTTTGGGACGAGGTGCTCTTTCTGGCACACAGCCATCTATTGGGGGGCCACTTTGGAGACGAGAAAACGGGACAGACCATCCTAGAAAGATTCTACTGGCTGGGGGTTTATCAACAGATAAAACGTTATTGTAAGGAATGCCCTGTCTGCCAGAAGAACAGACGTTATCGGCCCCCCAGAGTACCCCTCCAACCTCTACCCCTCATCGATGTCCCTTCAGCAGAGTAGGGATGGACCTAATAGGCCCAATGCTTCCCTCTAAAAGCGGGTGTAGATACGCACTAGTCCTGGTCGACTATGCCACACGTTTCCCTGAGGCAGTCCCTCTACGCCAGCCCACCACCCAGAACATTGCCAAAGCTCTCATCTCGATCTTTTCACGAGTCGGTTTCCCTAGAGAGATCCTACCGGATCATGGGACTCCTTTTGTATCCTCCCTCATGCGGCAAGTATGTTCCCAACTGGGTATCAAACAGATAAGAACCTCCGCTTACCACCCCCAGACCGACGGACTGGTCGGACGCTACAACGCAACCCTAAAGACCACCCTTAAGAAGTTGTTGGCGTTGGAAAGTAAAAGGTGGGAAGAGATGCTACCCCTGGCTTTGTTTGCTATCCGATGCAAGGTTCAAAGCAGCACTGGTTATTCCCCCTACAAACTTTTATACGGGCGAGCTCCCCGAACGCTGTTAGACATGGCCCGGGAAGCCTGGGAGGCCGAGCCTGATCGAACCAAACCCCTCCCGGAATACGTAGATAACCTCAAAACACACCTAGGACAGATAAGAGACATCGTTAGACAAAACTTAATGACCGCCCAAACCTCCCAGAAACGTCAATACGACAAAGGGACCAAGCCACGTACCTTTGTCCCCGGTGACCTAGTGCTCCTACTCATGCCATCCTCGGACCACAAACTGCTGGGTCAGTGGCAGGGCCCGTTTGCCGTTCTACGACAAGTGACCCCTGTGACATACGAGGTGGAGTTGGATCCCCGTCGAGGCATCACCCAGATCTATGGAAGGGACCCGACCCGTTCTGTCCAGTGTCAAACCTCCGACATCTCTCCCGTGTGAAGTCTGCTTTGATCCCGACCTACGGGAACAACAAAGACAGGACCTTTGGAACGCTTTGTCTTCCGTGCATCCAGTCTTTTCCTTCCTACCAGGCCATACCACTGTCATAGAACACGCCGTTCAAACCAAACCCGGTAAGATAGTGAGACAACGCCCCTATCGGGTCCCTGAGGCTTGTAGGGCCGTTATCAAGGATGAAACAGACCAAATGCTACAAATGGGCATCATAGAGCCGTCCATCAGCAGCTGGAATTCCCCCATTGTCCTAGTTCCAAAGCCAGATGGCTCAATAAGATTTTGTATAGATTTCAGGGAGATCTCAAGTTTCGACACCTACCCTTTGCCCCGTGTAGACGAAATGGTAGAACGCATAGGTAAAGCCAAATACATAAGCACCCTCGACCTATGCAAGGGCTATTGGCAAATCCCTCTCAGAAAGGAAGACAAAAAGAAAACAGCCTTTTCAACCCCCGATGGTCTGTTTCAGTTCAGGGTACTGCCCTTCGGACTTCATGGGGCCCCGGCCACCTTCCAAAGGGCCATGAACCAGGTCCTACAACCCCATTCCCTCTATGCCGGAGCCTACCTGGATGACATTATCATATATAGCAATGATTGGACCCAGCACTTACAACACCTACAGAAGGTCATATCATCCCTTGGGGGCTATGGGTTCACCATCAATCCCGCAAAGACCACCCTGGCGGCCCAAACGGTGAAGTATTTAGGGTACTTACTAGGCGAAGGTGTCATCAGACTCCAAAACAAAAAAATACAAGCCATACAGTCCATACCATTTCCTCAAACTCGGAAAGAACTCCGTGCCTTTTTAGGCCTTCTGGGTTACTATAGAAGGTTTATACCCAACTTCTCCCAGACCGCGGTTCCTTTGACCGATCTCCTCAAGAAAGCCACAAAAACTGAAGAGGCCTTACGACATCCCACTCCCCTGTTGTTACAGGCTTTCAACAGTCTCAAACAGTCCCTAGTGTCCGAACCGGTACTAGTCAGCCCCGACTATACCAGACCATTCATCCTCCAGGCAGACTCCTCGGATCAGGGTTTGGGGGCAGTCCTGTCACAGAAGGATCAGGTGGGGTCAAAAAACCAATCCTCTACCTCAGCAGAAAACTCTTTCCTAGAGAGATGAACTATGCAGTGGTCGAAAAGGAGGCTCTGGCTATCAAATGGGCAGTGGAAAGCCTCCATTATTATTTGGAGGGCCGGGAATTCATCCTGTATACGGACCATGCCCCGTTGGAGTGGGTGGCCAGAAACAAGGGACACAACGATCGTGTTCTACGGTGGTTCCTGTCCCTACAGCCTTACAGGTTTAAAACCCTACACCGGAAAGGGGTGGATCAGGGAAACACAGATTATCTATCCCGGTATCCTCCCCCAACAACCCCTACAAGAAAGACTGCTAGGGGAAGGGGATGTGGAATGGAATTGTCCCCTGCCTCTCTGGGGCGCTGGCTCAGCATGATCTCCGTTGTCTCTGAACCTGACCTTGCCGCGTCCCTGGCAACACGGACTCCTCCCATTTTTACTCCCTTGCAGGAACCTATCGCAACAGACGGAAGACAGGAAGCACCTCGTTCCGACCCCAGAAGTTCCTCCCTCGATCCTGACCCGGAAACCAGAAAAGCCTACAGAAGGGAGAGGAGAGCATTCAAGGCGGCGGACTCGTGGCAGGAGACAGCGTGCGGAGAAACTGAGGTGGAGAACGGAGGTGGCGTGTGCGACGGAGAAGAGAAGACCGGAGGCGAGGACGAGGACATCTGGACCGAAGACTGGTGGAGTCCCCAGGAGGTGGCTGGAGAGTTGCGGCTGGGCATGTGAGAACCCTGTCTCCTGGCTCACAGGAGGATTTGTATAGTAGTGTATATAGAGTGTCCCCTCACCTTGTAGAGCATTATTACACTGTGTATATTGTATAGACCACGTCACGAGCCCGGTAACATAGAGAACCCCACACCTAAAACACCTTCATCGCTTTTCACCCTCTTCCCTCCCGCTCTTTCTCGTTCCACTCTCCCCCCCACCGTCCCGTTCCTCACGCTTGCGTCTCCCTATACACACCCCTGGTGTTGGTGTCAGTACAAGCAGTCGTGCATTTGAGGACTAATCGCCCTGTTCTCTCTCTCTTATATACCTCCGAGGACCACCGGAACCGACCTGGAGAAGAAGGATCTACTCCAGAAGATGCCCAGCCTAGCAGAACCCTTCACGGACCTTCCCTCTCCCGACAACTCTACATCCAGGAACGCTTTCTTCTCCCCAAACCCCCTAACTGTTGTACAACCAATAAAACACGCTACGTCATAGCTCACTACATCCGGCCTCCACGCCTGTTATTCCGGTCCGCTCGAGCCCCAAGTCCACAAAAGGCTAATTTGCTGGCCTCCTGTTCAGAACCGCAGTGACCTAAAAGGCTTCCACCATCTTAAACCCACACATGAAGACAGCCTGAGTGAGTCTGTTAAACTTGGCATCTTTTGGCATGTTTCCCCTGAGCTTTTGCTTTTTAACCTTACGGTTTTGACTCTGTTTTTGCTGGCATAGTGTCTCTACGCACTTTCTCACTGCTAATCAATGTTAAAGTGGAAGTTCACCTGTTGTACACTGTGTTATGAATTGGTGTTGCCATAATTGGCATATTTGATTTACTTGTCAGTCCCTAGTAAAGTGTACTGAGTGTGCCAGGGCCTGTAAATCAAATGCTGCTAGTGGGCTGCAGCACTGGACTTTGCCAACCACACAAGCAGCCTGTAAGTGTAACTCTGGCCTGCCATTGCAGAGCAGGTGTGCAGTCTGGGACTGCTATGTCGTCTTGACAAGGGTGCCCACTTGCCAGGCCCTAATTTTCTCTTTTCTTACATATCAGTCACCCCTAAGGTAGGCCCAATGTACCCCAGTCGGAAGGGTGCAGTATATGTGAAAGGTAGGACATGCTCTGGTGTGTGTGGCATGTCCTGATATTGAATTACAGGCAATTTTGTTTTTCACTATTGCAAGGCTACCTGTTCCCATAGGACAGAATGGGAAGTTTGTTTATAACATCTTATAAACATAACTGGCCCCGGAAACAAGGTAAAAGAATAAAGTTTAGTATGCCTGAACTCAGAATCTAAAGATGCATCTTTTAATGAAGATGATTTTACATTCTGTGTTTGAAAATACAACTTTTAGAAAGTAGGTATTTTATTTTCTTGCTCAGCCATCTGGTAGGCATCAGCTGGGTTTGGGGATTGACTGGGATTTGGATGACAGGGGCTGGGCAGGAGCAGTGGCTCCAGATAGTCTAGGTGGGTCAGGAAAGGGCTGAATAGACCTGCGCTTCATTTATAGTAGGGGGAGGGGCTTTCCTTTCACCTGAATGGGCCTGGTCTGCCTCTGACAATGCCGTCTCCAGCTCCTGCCAGGAAGCCACCCCAGAGAGGGCAGAACTGGTTCTGGATGGGCACAGACCCTCTCTGCCTGAGAGGATAAAGGATTTTGGGCTATAAAAAGTGTGGCCCAAACCCTTGAACTTTAGAACTCGTTTGGACCAAGAAGACTGCAAAGAAGAAGAGCTGGAGAAGCTGTGAGGAGGAACTACCACTTTGCTGAGTGCTTTGATGTGTTGGCAGGCAGTTGCTGCTTCTGTCTTGGGCAGTGAAAGGACAACGCTGCACAGCAACCCTGGTCTCACTGCCGCCGCTTGCTGACTCCGCTGCTTGCACTGTGACCTGTGGGCACCACACTTTGTACCATCTTGCTTCACGATGCTGCCTTGGTATTCCTGATGACGACGCTGATGCAGAAAATGACACTGCTGTTTGAACCGTGGTTCGAGGGCATCGCTCGTAAAGTTACACGACGCACCGCTCTCATGTCACACCACAGCCTTGGCATACCAACGTCGGCGCCATCGACTCGAGTTCGTCAGATGATGACAGCGCTTCAGCAACGATGACGCCGCTGCTTGCACAGTGATCTGCCAGCACCGTGACAAGCATCGCATCACTTCGCACTGCAATGCTGGTATCACAGTCGACCCCATTTGACACCACCATCGCACGCCGTAACGCTGCACTTCTCACTGCAGTACCCGACGCCAGCTGATGCCAGTGTTCTGGACTTCAACTGCAAGGAGTTTTATCTGCAACGCATTTGACTTCAAGGGCTGAACGACTCCTGCACAGACCTCCGCAACTGACACCTGTGGACGCTGTGTTTTTGGAAGCTCAATGAGAGTTCACAACACCCTGCATTACTAAAGGTACTGTTTTGTGGGTTTTCCCGACACAGTAGTTGGTCCGCGATGCCGTGGTCAGCCACAACTGTTTGTATTTGCTTGTTCAAGATGCCGTGATAGTCCCAGAGGGCGCTATCGACTTCAAGGAGCTGTTTTTCAACGTTATTTTGATAACTGAAGATTTCTAAGTACTGTATTGTGGATTTTTATGATTTTTGGTCTTGTCTTAAGTATATAAAAATATTGGCTATTTTTCTAAACTGGTGTGGTGTCCTTTTGTAGTGCCTACACTGTAGTACTGTTGGTTATGGGCAAATGCTTTACACACTGCCTCTAAGATAAGCCTGACTGCTCTTGTCAAGCTACCAAGGGGGTGAGGAGGGGTTATTTTAGGAGTGTAGCTCCCTTATCCTAACAAGGAAGAAGGGTCCCTACTTGGACAAAGGTACCTACCTTTGCCAATTAGAAACCCCCATTTCTAACAGAGTCCTACCCTGAAAGTGGGGGTTCACAGGTACTGGACCCTTATTGTGGCTCATGGGCTTTTAAATAAACCTTTTGGGCTCTTTGTGATCAAAAACACGCCCTTTCATATCAAGACTGTGAGCTTGCATGTGCCTCAGACAGCCCATCACTTTGAACAGCACATTGATCACTCTTGGAGGACCGCCAACACGAAGCACCAGCCCACCCGTCCATTATGCTCAGCCTGCTATTTGCCCCATGCTGACCACCATCCGCAATGCTCTCCCTGCTCCCCGCGACCCTCTCCAACACAGTTGGAATTCTTGGCATAAGCCTTGAAAAGGTAAATCTAATCGATCTTGGAGGACCGCCAACACGAAGCACCAGCCCACCTGTCCATTATGCTCAGCCTGCTATTTGCCCCATGCTGACCACCATCCGCAACGCTCTCCCTGCTCCCCGCGACCCTCTCCAACACAGTTGGAATTCTTGGCATAAGCCTTGTAAAGGTAAATCTAATCGATCTTGGAGGACCGCCAACACGAAGCACCAGCCCACCCGTCCATTATGCTCAGCCTGCTATTTGCCCCATGCTGACCACCATCCGCAACGCTCTCCCTGCTCCCCGCGACCCTCTCCAACATAGTTGGAACTCTTGGCATAAGCCTTGAAAAGGTAAATCTTCAGCATGACTAGTCTGGGACTGTATCCGACCAACGGGCCAGCACAGTCGGCTTGAACTTTTGACTTTGACTCAGTCAAGCATGGCCAAATATCCTCAGTTTTTGTTATTTTAGGTTCTATTTCACACTTTATTCTTTAAAAATGTATACCTCTGGTACTACCAATTGGATTGATTCTATTTCTGTGTCAAATAATGTATTAAAAAGTTCTCTAAATTGGCTTGGGGTTTTTCTGGCATTGTGCTTTACTCTATTGCTGTTTGTGATGCATAAATGATTTAATCATTCTTTCTAAGATAAGCCTGACTGCTGTTGTGCCTCTGTACCCATGGTTAATCACACATTAATTTAGTGACTTTTGGTGGTTAACACTAAAATGGATTGTGGCTATTGATTGACTAGGTCTCACACCTAAGTCAACCAACAGCCCAATTCTTTTGCCTGTCCACAAATTCAGATGATTTGAGGATGATATGTATAATGAGAACTTTAATCAATCTGGCTAGCTGTAAAAATTAATTTTAGAATTTTATTTCTAAAATGAGATCCACAATTCGTTTCAATAGAAGTTGACAGGCCAAAACAAGAAATTAACTCCTTCAACAATAGTTTGTCAGCTGTCATGCTGTCTAATTTCTGGGTGGGATAGGCCTTGACCCATTTAGAGAACAAGCAGACAATAACATAAATATGCGTAAGACCATTTTAAACCGGCAACTCTATGTAATGTTGTTAAATTGCACTTTTGATTTGATAATTTGGTCCATAAGAACTATCGCCTGCTGTCCATGATTTTCCCCTGAGAAATAAGACATCTCTAACACAAATTTTCTGAATTTTGAATTTGACCAAAACGTATTAAAAGTTCAGTGAAAGTATCCCTCCTTGCATGTATCTGATTATGTAAATATATATGTAATTCAACTGTGAGTCTGGGAAGATATATTTGTACTTAGGAGTAATCCGCATATCATGTTGATTCATTCTGAAACCCCACATTTCCCTCATTATTTACTCATCCTCTGCCCTTCCTCCTGAAAATCCCTTAGTCCACTCAAGGAAATCTGTATTGGATTGAACAAGAAACAATTTACATTTCATATTCTGCACCTCGGAAAAAATCTCACCTGATTCATTTGTTTTGTCTATTGAATTGTAATTTGCTTATTTGAGCTCAAATCTTCATTCTCAAGTGCACAATATCTTCCTACCTGGTCCTCATATTTATTTCCAAACAGGACTATATCTTTTCCAGCTTTATGGGCAGCACACAAGGTTACTGAAATGTATTTGGCAATTGTATGGCTTTCAACAAATCAGCAATATAGGAACCATTACTGTTGGGAGTTCCAGAGCGTCAACAAAACCCTTTTTCACAACAATAGTCCAATGTTATGGACCACTGCAAAACCGTCTGTATAGATTGTCAAATTCAAATCTACTGCAAGGCAATAAGCTCACCCACTTGTGCGGAAGCTAGATAAGGCAGATATGAACCTTCAAGAATCTCATAAATTGAACATCTTGCATAGGCAGGTTTCAGTGCTCCACAGTGATCTCCAAAACTAGAACCATCTCCAAACAGAATCAGACCAGCCATTTCAAGAGGAATTTCTCTCATGTCTGGACTTGGCTTGGTAAATTACTCTGTGACATTAATGTAGTCATGCTCAGGTCTATAATCATCATCACTCCTATCTCTGTCTTCATTGCTGTCTGAAACAGGAATTAAAGTCACACAATTCAGAATAGTACACCTCCTGATAAAGACGTTCTCAGCTGCCAGCATGACTTGTTGAAATCTTGCTAGACAACTATTTGCCATGTACTGAGCCAAGGTAGGGGACAGCAACATTTCAACTTAATGTGGAAACACACAATTAACATATGTTCCATAACAATTCCTTCACTTTGCTCAATGGCAAAGCAATACCTGCAAGCACCTTCAGACAACCAGGAACAACTACAGCTACTGGATCCAACACAGATGATATGTAGGCAGTTGGTCTCATGACCCGACCATGTTTTTGGGGGAGAACAGATAAAGCAGACCTGCATCTCTCATGACAGAAGAAATAAATCTCCATGCTATAATCAGTTATACTGTATTCAGATTTGCCAAACGGTGCATTGCATAATTTTTCTCTCAAAACTCGGAAGACTATTACCATTTGTCGTCAAATTGTACTGTGTCTCTGATAGCATAATGCGTTTACCTCAATAAAGCCTTTGTTATCAAGGAAAGGTTTGGAATCCACTGACAATAGTAGGCAACAATTCCCAGGAACATTCTCTCTTCCTTCTGGGAGTTTTGAAGACCCATATTCAGAAATGCAAAAAAGGCCTACTGTTAAGGCTTGAATTGCCCCTTTCTCAATGTGATGATCCAGATAAAATACTTCTTTCCTACATTACTGCATCTTTGTTAGGGAAAACTTGTGACCATTAAAAGCTAGATGATTCAAAAGTCCAATCGAATAAAGTTTACAATCTTCTTTTGTCATAGATATCACAAATAGCTCATCTATTTATTTCAACAGGATTGAGATACAGGGCAACTGTAAACTCTCCAGATCTTTCATAGGATCTGGCTGAAAATTGAAGGACTTTCAGTATACCCTGTGGAATTTGACACTAAACGAAAAGTTTATTTTGGAATTGAAATACGAAATGAAATTAACTATCCTCATGCAGAAGAATGGTGAAGTACCATTCTGAATCTGCTGAAATCTCAAACAAAATTACTGCAAGATTAGGTACCATTGGAAAATATGAAATCACTATGTTGTTTATGTTTATAAGAACTTGCATTATTCTTCAATACCACTCATTTTTAATGCACATTGATAGAGATTTGCAAGGACTAACAAGCACTTCTTGCAGAATACCTTTTCAATCTTCCCTCTTCTGCCTTTTCCAGAAGGCTGTATTGTCTAATTCTAGGGAAAACTGCATTTGGTTTTACATTCCTCTTGACAGGCTCTGCAGTTTTTATCAGTCCTATCTCTTTTTCTCTTAAATACCATATATTCTTTTCTTGGACTGTATATCTTAAATATAAAGGCAAATCATCTTTAGAAAGAACTGGGAATAATTGAACTTTTCAATCTTGTGATATAACTTTAAACACTCAGAGCCTGAGTTATCAAAGTCTTGCATTGTATTTGCTTCATATAAGGTAACACAAGGGCTACAAAACACTAAAGTCAGATTTAGCAAGCCACTCAAGGGTACCTTGCATGGCGCTGCGGTGCTTGATAAATCTGGAGTAATGCAAGCGGCACAAGTCGCTGCCTTGCTTGAATCTGCTCCAGAGAGGTATTCCATGAGTGGAACATAGGTGTTACACCGCATCCACCCATGATGGAATTTGGCGAAACTAGATTTACCATGAGTGGTAGACCTGGCATCAAAATGCTATGACTTCCCAGGGGAGGTGTGACTAGGAGATATATCTTTAGTTCTCCTAATTTCTTCTTTCTACGTGTGCTGTACAGGGCGGGAGTCGAGATTCCCGCTGTGTCATAGCAAGCTTGAGGGCATATTAACAAGTGCCATTTCGCAGCAATTTTTTCAAAAAATCCAAGTATGCGGTGAAAATTATATTGCACTATTTACTAGGTGACGTTAAGATGCTTTAATGCATGTTAGCAGACGGTTTGCTAAGGGCTCGCCTCGTATCTCCAATGAGTTGCAATGTAGGTGTTCTCAGTGGCAAGGTAGGTGTTTCTGTGAGAATATAAAAAGGAAGAGGGAGGTATGACAATAACGTTGTATTTACAAGGCGGCCCTGGATTTGAGGACCAATAGGAAAACTCTCGCTAATTGCGGTTTATGTCGGATCCTAACATCTGTTCTGAAGTAGACTTAAGCATGCTTAATATGCGAGGTGGATTGATATGTTGAGTCCACAGTCTTATATTAATAAGCTTTTCGCTTGCGAACATAAATTATCGCTGTATTTCTCGTGATATTGGGGGCATATTAACAAGACAGCGTTAAAATTATCGTTGCTTTAGTGTTAGGCAAGTGTCGTTAAAGGGGCTTTTGAGAATTTGTGAGAATTCCAATAGAAGCCAGGGTCACACCAGAACATGTTAACACTTTCCTTGATAATATACCCCCAAGTTTGCTATGGCAGGGCGAGAGCCTCAGCTCTCACTCTTGCATAGCAAACAGCAATGTTGAAAAAAGTCTTCCAGTAAGATAACAAAGGATTTTGAAGTCCATTATTGCCGTTTTAGTTGTAGTTTGCTTCCTTTAAAGCGGCGACAATTTTAACGCCGTCCTTGTAAATATGCCCCTAAGTTTTGTAATGTCGACAATCACGTCTCCCATTTAAATAGGCACGAAGTATTTAGTGAAGTGCATTGTGAATCGCGAAGCAACACTGTGTAATTGTGGTCAATAAAGAATTCAGAGAGTTGGGTACTTCTTTTGCTTGTAATGTACATGGGGCAGATTTACAAGTTCCTTGTGTCACTATTGCATCACTTTTAACTAACCGTGGGCGCAAAATCCGTTCCGTTTGCGGAATTCGCAGATTTTTGGCAATTTCCCGGTCTGCGAATTTGTCCAAAAATCCATAAATTCGCAAGCTAGCGGATTTTTTTGCTTGGTCGCGCTTGAAAAATACAATATCGCGCGTGCGGCGATGGCTAACCGGGATTCTGTGTTTGCCGAGTTGTTTTTCTCCCGGTTTGTGTGTGCTGCGCCATTTAGACCGCGATTTTTAGACCGCGATTATGTCATCGCGGCCCGCCATCTTGCACAGCGAGAGTTTGACAATGCAAGCACGTCATAAGGGCCCGCATCGCGGTAGTAAACAATTGCGAACACGTAGATTCGGCGCGCAGCTGACTTCCGGCGGGAGATTTGACCAGCTCGCTTTCCCGAACTTGCAAAAATTGCAATTCTGCACAAGAAATCCACCGCATGCACCATACACCTTCTGTAAATGTTGATTTTGATCAGATTAACTCCTCAGATTGACATTTGGCTGTACTTTTTTGTACAAGGAGTCCATTTTTGGGGGGGGTGGGAGGAAGGAAGTGCCCCAAAGTCTCCAACTTCCTGTTCCTGTCCAGAAGGCTCCTCCCAGTGCTTTGTCCATGTCCTGATCATTTTTGATTTGGATCTGGAGCTGGAAGGATCACTTTTTGTGGCTGCTGCTGGATATTTGTATTTGAGGACTTTTTGGACTTTGGAGTTTGGATCACTTTTGGATTTGAGATTTTACAAGTAAGTTGGTGTTGTTTGTTTGGGGCATTGCAGTTGCTGAAACTACAATTTTAAAACTTTTTCACAACTTAAAAAAAAATATATTGTGGGTAGCCACAGTATCCAGTAGGCCCAGGGTTAGTCATGGGTGCATGATACAACTGTTTCTGTGAGTTTTTTTTAACTTAAATCTTATTTATGTCATGGAATTTTAGCTCGCTGTTATATGTGGATTTTTTATTTTTTATTTTGGGGTGCTTGTAAAGCCTCACTAGCCAGTCGGCCCAGGGGTAGTGAGTGGTGCATGCACCAAGTTTTTCTGTGGGGTGTCTTGAATTTAAACATCATTGAGGGCATGGATGGCATTGGATTGTGGTGATTTTTGTGTGTTTTTCGACTATTTGGGGTGGTGTTGGTGCCTGGCCATGTGGGTAAGGGCCATTTTGAGGCCTTGTGCAGGCAGGGCCTGGCCATGTGGTGGGGGTCAAGGGGCCATTTTGAAGCCAGGCAGTGTGCTCAGGCCTGCACCAAGTTTGCCTTGCTTTCAACCATTATGCCCAGGAGTACTCAGTGGTCCATGGACCTAGTTAACCCTGGGCGAAGCACTACGCTACGCTCGCGGAGTTTGCGAAGTTTTCGCAACTTCGCACTACGCGAGCTGCACGTAGCACTGTGCGAACATGCGTAGTGCAGCGTAGCGTAGTGCAGCGGTCATTTTTTGCTCGTTCGCGGTCCTGAACGTCATGTTCGCGACCGCGAGCAAGCAAAATGACATCCCGGCGAGATTCTCAACGCGAGGAGGTCAGGTTTCTCATTGTGAGTAGTTGCGCATGCTCGCGACCGCTCTCAATGAGAAACTACCTGTTCGCGTTGAGAAAGCTGCCGCTCGAGTTATAATCTACTCGAGCAGCAGAAAACTACAGCTCGCACTGTGCAAGATGCCGTTTTCAATGCTTGCACAGTGCCGGATGCTTGCCCGCACTGTGCAATCATTGAAAACGCATCTTGCACAGTGCGAACATGCTACTACGCAGCTCGCGTAGTGCTACGTGAAGTTCGCGTAGTGCGAAGTGCACTTCGCGTAGCTTCGCGTAGCGCTACTATGCGAAGTACGCCCCTTTCTGTGGGGTGTCTTGAATTTAAACATCATTGAGGGCATGAATGGCATTGGATTGTGGTGATTTTTGTATGTTTTCCGACTTTTTGGGGTGTTTAACTGATGTTCCTTTGGCTTCCTTTGCTTTTTGGTGCACAAGAGAACTCCCATGCCAGGAAAAAGTCCTGTAGCTGTGTGTGCAGCACAACGTCATGTGACATCACGTGTGGCCACAGACAACTCTGCAACTCGTGCAACTGCAGCCTGCTGTTCTAACATCTGAGGAAGATGGGCCCAAAGAAAGGTGGCCGTAGCGCCTCTACGAAAAAAGTTGCCACTGCCACTGCCAGTAAGAAGGAGCAGAAGAAGCAAGTGACACCACCTACTAAGGAGACTGATGTGCCCACAGACACCTTTTTTGGGAAAACAAAAACTACGCCTGCAGCAGCAGCGGTGTCCGCCGGGGACCAAGCTGGGAGCAGCACCTCCGCTTCATTGGGCTCAGTGCCACCACGCCGAGTTAGGTCCAAGCACATGAGTGTTGCAGAGGCAGCCACTTGATGTTGGCTCATCGCAAGAAAGTAGCATCCAATCAACGCCGGGTGTAACTCAGCTGACGAGTGTTCATCAACCACAGCCGCAACGACAACCACAGCTGCAACTAGTACAAGCGCAAGTACATGGGCAAAGAGAGGCGCAAGTACATGCGCAAGGAGAGGCGCAAGTACATGCGCAAGGAGAGGTGCAAGTAGAGGCGCAAGTAGAGGTGCAAGGAGAGGCGCATCAAGAGGCGCAACTAGAGGCGCATGGAGCGGCACAACTGCCCACAATGCTTGCTCCTCCAGAAGTAGAGGCATATCAGGAAATCGAGATTGAAGCGGAGGTATCATCCGAGGAAGCTACTCCTCCTGATAGTGATCCATTGTCTTCCAGATCCCCAGCAAGAAAAAGGTCAAGTTCTTCTTCAAGCCCCCTTCCTTCTGATGAACTTGATGTTGATTGGAACCCACCAATGCAGTCTGAGAGTGAGGCACGCCATGAGCCGACAAAGGTAGCTAAGCCTAAAAGGAAGGTTCCCGCAAGGCTTCGACTTATGGGTGATGACGACGAACAATAAGTGTTGTATTCTGCTGCTGATGAACAGTCTGACGACGACCCAGTCATCAAAGTCATCACTCCAGCCCCAGCGGGCATGCAGCAAGACATTTTGACCCTATCCCGAAATGCTGCTGAGCGGGATGTGGGCGGCGTGGCACTGGTACCACCAACAATGCAGTTAACTACTACACCAACACGACCTACAGCTTCCATATTTTCTCGTCAGAAGGTCCGGCAGGGACCTCCATCCAGCTCGACCTCCATTATCTCAAGTAGTGGTGCTGTAAGCGCACAACAGAGTCAAATTCAGCCATGCCCATCCTCCACTTCATCTGGCATTGAAAGTATCCCCGGGCGTAGTTCGCGTAGTAGCGCTACGCGAAGCTATGCGAAGTGCACTTCGCACTACGCGAACTTCACGTAGCACTACGCGAGCTGCGTAGTAGCATGTTCGCACTGTGCAAGATGCGTTTTCAATGATTGCACAGTGCGGACAAGCATCCGGCACTGTGCAAGCATTGAAAACGGCATCTTGCACAGTGCGAGCTGTAGTTTTCTGCTGCTCAAGTAGATTATTACTCGAGGGGCAGCTTTCTCAACGCGAACAGGTAGTTTCTCATTGAGAGCGGTCGCGAGCATGCGCAACCACTCACAATGAGAAACCTGACCTCCTCGCGTTGAGAATCTCGCCGGGATGTCATTTTGCTTGCTCGCGGTCGCGAACATGACGTTCAGGACCGCGAACAAGCAAAAAATGACCGCTGCACTACGCTACGCTGCACTACGCATGTTCGCACTGTGCTACGTGCAGCTCGCGTAGAGCGAAGTTGCGAAAACTTCACAAACTCCGCGAGCGTAGCGTAGTTAGTGCTTCGTCCAGGGTTAATTGAAAGTAGCACCTCCACCACCAGCAGACATTTCCAGTCCCCAGTTTGGGACTTTTTTAGTGTTAGCAAAAAGGCGGAAAACATGGTCGTTTGTTCGATTTGTAAAGCTGTAGTTAGTCGGGTAAGCTTGGTACCAACTATGGTACCGGAGGCCAGGGAGGTCATCTCCAAAAACACCACACTATCACTTGGGAGGCGCACATGAGCAAGATCTGGGAAACCACACGTACAACAAATCCAAATGTATCCATTCATAATGCATCTGATGATGACGAGGGGCTGATCGTGCAGGGGATTAGTGAAGAAGCGACAGACATTTTTTCTGGTACACCCAGTACCCCTGGCAGCAGCACTGCAGTGGTAGCGCGCATACCCTCTACCCCAGCAACATCTATGAGACACACTAAGAGTCTGGGAAAGACACCAATGCGAAAAAGTACATCAATGAGCCTAACTGGTTTGAAGAAGTCTGCATCGTCATCATCACATAAAACGGTCCAGCCCACCATTTTAAGCATGCTTTGGTCGGATGCGCCATTTGAACGCAACCACCCAACGGCACGTCTGTGTAACGCAAAGCTGGCTAAAATGCTAGCGCTGGACCTTCTCCCTTTTTCTTTCGTGGAAGGGGTGGGTTTTTTGAATTTGTGGCAAAAGTCTGCCCTAAATGGAAGGGTCCGAGCCGGTCCTATTTTGCAAGAGTTGCTGTTCCACCACTACATCAAGATGTGCTGGAGGTGATTGGCGCAGCTATTCAGAAGAGTGCTGTTCACACTATCCACCTGACAACAGACATGTGGACCAGTTGCCAAGCCCTTGATTACATGTGCATCACTGCACACTGGGTCTCTTTTGCAGGGGTTAAAGAAAAGTTAACCCGATCCATGCTGATGACAGAACCGCTCCGTCATCAGCCGCGGTGGCGCTGTGCTGATGACGGAGCAGTTCAGTCATGGCCCGGCCGCCGCGCCTGCGCGGCGCGGATTCCGCGCCTGCGCTGGGCGTTCCATTGAGCGGGCGGGGCCATGACGGAACCGCTCCATCATGAGCCCAGCTCATCCGTGGCTGGTGACGGAGCGGTTCCGTCACCAGCATGCGCCCGCCGCGCGGCCCCCCACCCCCTTAGCGCTGCGGCCGACTAGCCGCCGCAGCGATGAGGTTAAAAGCAGGTGTTGACACGGACACAGTTTTTCAAGCTACTCGGAAACATGCAACAGTAGCCATGTTTGCCATGGAGAAATCTCATACTGCACCTAACCTTTCGGAGGAGTTTGACAGGAAGGTCTATGAATGGCTGCATCCAAGAAATCACATGATGGGTTATATAGTTAGGGCCATGAATGATGGTGGCTCTTTCAGAGTGCCGTGTTTGGCGCACAGTATTAACATTGTTGTACAAGATTTCTTGAAAAAAGAAATCACAGTCAGCAAGTTACTGACCACCTGCCGAAGAATCTGCACACATTTCAGCCATTCTTTTAAGGCCCGGAAGAAGCTGAGGAGCATGCAACATGAACATAGACTGCCAGTCAAAGGACTCATCCAGGAGGTGGCAACACGTTGGAACTCAACCTTCTACATGCTTCAGCGTCTGTCTGAGCAGTGGGGGGTAATCAATGAGTATGTCTATGAACTGGGTTCTACTATGAAAGACATGAGGCTAGAGTTGGAGGAATGGAAGCTAGTTACAAGCCTGACAGACATACTTCGTCCTTTTGAGGTCCTCACGCATGAAGTCAGCAGGGAGGACTGTTCTTTGGGCAAAGCTATCCCATTGTTGCGCATGCTAGAGCACCAACTGAAGGCGGTGTCTTCAACGTTCCGAGATGATGCTGAAAAGCAAGACACATATCAGTTGGCGGGAGAGGTTATTAAGCCGCCTAGTTGACAGTGAAAGGCTTAATAAAAATACATACAGAACAACATTACATTTGTGGCACTATTCTTGATCCACGGTACAAAAAGGCCGTGGCCAGCAAAGCATTCATTCCTTTTAATGAAGCAGATGTTTCAAAGTACAAACATTGGCTAGCTCTGTCAGCCACTCGGTTCCAAAAAGAGCGGCAGAACATTGAAGGAGCTGGCAGAAGTACTACTGAATCAGCAGGCCATCCAGCGTCAAGTTCCACTTCTGAATTTGTGGCCGAAGGGAGTCACTTTCCCTCACAGCCGTTAACGACACCAGCAACCCTATCATCATCCTCACATGCACCAGGCCCAGCCATAATAAGTCGGAAGCGGATTGGCTAACTCATCAAGGGTTTGCTCGTTCCAGTGATGCAAAGGCCACAGATGGTACGCAAAGTGGAGCAACCCTGGAGAACCTTGCGTCGATGGTGCATGCCTATCTGGATGACCCAATAGAGGTCTTTGTTAATCAGAACCCATTGCTGTATTGGTATAGGAAAAAGCCTCTATGGCGACTGATCACCAACCTGGCTCTAAATTATTTGTCTTGCCCACTCACAAGGGTGTCTTCTGAACGTGTTTTCAGTGCTGCTGGTGCCATTGTAACTACAAAAAGGACCCGCCTCTCGCCCAAAAATTTGGAGGTTAACACTGATTAAGATGAATCAGCACTTCATACCATCAGATTACAAAATATGTGAATGCACGCAGGAAGAAGAGGACACCGACTTAGGTGACGGAAGTTCTGCTCTGTTAGCTGACCTACTCACGTCTCAATTCATAGAGCTTGAGGACGAGCTCTACTTCCCTGACACCGAGGCCTGAAAAATGACTTTTTTTTCATCCTTATTCACTTTTATTCCTGTGTGTCTTTCTTTGTTTTACAACTTTTACCACAACAAAACTCTAATCACCTAATCACAACAAGTCCACCAGCACCACTATCTTCATCTGATTTCCTTATTGATTTGAAGGTGCCGCAGTCTGCATTTCTGAGGTTCACAAGTTCACAACTCAATCATGCTCCTCTATCCTCCTCCTCCAGACTCCCCCTATTCATTTCCCTCAAGGCAGATGGCTGGATTACGCAGAATAAAGAAACTTTGTCTTCGTAGATGAGTCCCCTCAAGTGGGACTGGAATTACTGACTACATGCTTGCCGATTGCTGACAGTTACATCTGAAATTGACAGGAGAGGCTGCCCTGTGGGCCCTCACTTTCAGAAATAAGATGCGGACAAAAAGTGGAGCAGGTAATGAATAATGAGAAGAAGATGGCATGCAGTGGACAGCAATGGCTGTCTGTCTCTGATGAAAGCAATTGCTGTTTGTTTGTTGTGCAGGAAATGAATCATATGTCTTCTGTTTTTATTTAATCTTTTACACACTAAATGTAACTCAAGTCTACTCTGCTTTTTTTTACCTTGTTTAATTCAAATTGTACTTCAAATGCAGGAGCCACTACGTTGCATTTTCCAATATGCAAAATATCCTTGGACTTACTGTTTACCAATATACAATGATGATTGATTAAATAATATATATTTTTTCTTTACAGTCACTCAATGGCTTATCACCAGCGTCGGTTTACGGAAGAACTATGGCCAATTCGTGAGTGGCAAAGAGGTAAACCAGTCTACAACAACTAGTACAGCAGAACTGCATGTCTGTCTAGTCGTGGTATGGAGAGGTCGAGGCAGTGTAGTGTTGTTATGCCAGGCAGAGTCCAGACAGCAGTTCATGTAAAATTGGGGCTATGTGGCTTGCTGCATACAATTAGATATGCTTTGACTGTCTGTGACAAAGAGCCTAGGTATGCTACATCAGGTTGCTTCATCAGTGGTGTCTGCCTTGACCGTCTGCATGGCCCTGCCGCAAGCATGGGCCAATCTCGCAAAATAACAGAAAATTCGCAATTTCTTGAGCGTAACGGATTTTTGGCCCATGATTACGGCAGGGCCATGCAGACGGTCAAGGCAGGTGCCACTGAGTGAAGCAACCTGATGTAGCATACCTAGGCTCTTTGACACTGACAGAAAAAGCATATCAAGGGTTTAGGGTTCAGTGCGGTTTACTAGGGTTTTTGGGTATAATTTGGTAGGGTTACCGCGGAGTCTAGGTCTCAGGGCCCAATGCAGGCTCGTTCATAATGATGTTGGCAAGGTTTTAGGGGGGTTTGGCGTTTTTTGGTCCAGAATTGGCCTTTTTTGTGTGTTTTGCGTGTGCTTGGGTGAAAAGTAGTCCTACACCTTCCAGTGGATCGATTTTGTTCTGCCTTGCTGAGATTCTTGGAAATCAGTGGAAGAAGTGTCCTAGTAAGTTTCAAGAGGATCGAAGTAGTGGAAGTGCTGAAAAAAGCATTTTTTGTTAACGGCGCGATTTGCCATGTTTTGGGGATACCAGTATTGCATGTATTTGGGAGGCTGTTTGGGGGTGTTATAGATTTTTGAGGGTGGGTTGAGGGGTCTGGGAGCACTGCTGGGAAGGTCTAATTTTGATTTCAAGTGGTTTGGCAAAACATTACGTTAGGCCTAGCAGTATTGCATGTTTTTGGGGGGCTGTTTGGGGGGGGGTTTAGATGTTTGGGAGTGGGTTTATGGGTCTGGGAGCACTGCTGGGAAGGTCTAATTTTGATTGCAAGTGGTTTGAAGAAAATCCATGGTGGGTTTGGGCCTAGATGCAGACAGCGTTTTGGCGGGAAACATCATTTACCACGAAGGCATTACCACTACTAACATTTACCACGTGACACTTACCACGCAGGGTGCCTTCCACGCAGGGTGCCTTCCACGACGTCTTTACCACGGGCTGGGGGGGAGATGTGGTATTCCTTCGAGTCGTTCTGCGTGGGCTTGGGGGGCAGAGGGGGGCTGGGGGGGGTCTCCCCCCCAAAAAATAACAAGCGGTGGGCAGAGGGGACCCCCCCCAAAAAATAACAAGCAGTTTACTTTAAAAAAAAAACGAACATAATTTTAAAAGAAAAAGGAAAGAGCCTCCCCCAAAGACGTGCCGTGTACGTCAAAAAAACAGTCTTTTTTTTTTTTTGGTATACGTGTTTTGACGCTTGTTTCAATGGAGGATGGAAGTAAGGGCTCGTAGAGAAAGACGTGCAGGTAAGACGTTTCTAGGCGTAGTAAAATCCTACGTTGTAAATACCAGCGTGGTAAAGCCACTTGCGATGTAAAATTCGCGTGGTAAAGCCATGCGTGGTAATTGAAATCGTGGTATAATCATATATTCGTTTTGGCATGATTTAAACTGAGGCCTAGCAGTATTGCATGTTTTTGGGGGGCTGCTTGGGGGTGTTCTAGATTTTTGGGGGTGGGTTGAGGGGTCTGGAAGCACTGCTGGGAAGGTATAATTTTGATTGCAAGTGGTTTAAAGAAAATCCATGGTGGAAAAGTTTTTTTTTTAGCAGTATTGCATGTTTTTGGGGGGCTGTTTGGGGGGGTTCTAGATTTTTGGGTGTGGGTATATGGGTCTGGGAGCACTGCTGGGATGGTCTAATTTTGATTGCAAGTGGTTTGAAGAAAATCCATGGTGGAAAAGGGGGGATTTGGGCCTAGTTGCAGAGAGCTTTTTGGCACGATCCACAAAAATCGCCCATAGTTACTAGTAATTAATACTATCCTTGAAAAGGAGACTCAGAGTACGCACTTTCAAAATGATGATTATATGTAATACTGTCACCTCTGAAACTGAAAGTGTTATTTTTGCACCACACAGCGTACCTTATATTTTTTTCGCCGTGGTGTTTTAATATCACTTCCTGTTTCTCCATCAATAATTACAGGCCGGCTTTTCCCTGTGCCATGGAACAAACGATTAACTCAGGCTTACCACTAGCGATCCGCAAATCCGCATCAGGCAGGCAGTGGACAGTGTGTCTGGTCACCGAGATTGATCGACAGAGCGTCAGATGGAATGGAGGAGTACCGCGAATAAGAGGAACGGCTGGATGTATGCAACTTCACAAATTCAACAGGACAACTACAACATACAGTTACAGTATCCTCTTAACTTCTCCTTATCTTTTAAATGTTATTGTTGTGAACTTGAACTTCCACGAGTGAGACTTTGTGCGTTTGTTTGCCCTCTGCTTCAATTCATCCCTCCAGCTATTTGATAAGTTTCTTTGCTATTTTTAAAACTAATTTAATGTACTAATAACTATAAGTGTTTATTCTCTCTGAGGGCAGAGCGGCAAGTGAAATTGCGTAATTATAATTATTACTGTCGCCCTGTACTGTCAAATTGTTTCTTCATAGTTACTAGTAAGTTCTAGTAAGTACTTCTTTTCAGTAACCTAACCATCCATTTAGCTAACAACTTCATGCATGCAATAGTGCACTTCCTTTATGTCCCTTAAAAGATTTATGGATATCTTCGAATCCAAAGATTTGTTTTTCTTCATTTTTTGTTTGTCCATGCTGTGTTTTTTTTTCCTCTCTCCACAAAACTTTCCCAAAAACCCCCATTCCCATCCAATTTTCAAACCCTAACCCTCTTCCCCCGGGATGTGTGGTTTTTCATTGAGGTGTGACTAAATGACAACAATAAATTCCACACACTTGCTGGGGAGGATAAGGTCAAAGCAACAGAAAAATCATTCTAATCAGAATTTCATGTGCGCCATCGTGGATTGATCATCAACAACATCCTCCTCCTAGACATGACAAATGCTTAATGCTTACGTTGCTTTGACCTTTGCCTTAATACTATTTCTTATAGTAGCCATACTCCCGCAACTAGTACTTAGTTATCTTTTGAATACTTTAGCACTGTTCTCTACCGTACTATCTATCGTACTGTTTCTAATGCTACGCTCAGGCCACTCAATGTTTCATTTCTTTTTTTTTCATATGCTGCTACTGCCAGTGTGTACCACTACTACTACAAGCACAACGATGATATTTCAACAATCCAGGATTCAAGTCAACACCCAACCTTAATCGCCATTTGCCATGCAGCCAGCCCTGTGCTTAGCCCTATTCTCAAACACGAATCACAGGTAAGATAAGCATTTTGGGGAGGTAGAATAATGGGCTAGGACTCGGAGGAGAGGAGAGACTGACAGTGTCACAGTAGTACTAGTAAAGTACTAGTAGGGCAATTGAATTCACTTACTCTGTTAGTGGCACTTTTGTACATGTTTGGACGTTTAGATAATTCATGCTGGTAAGTTTGAAGAAAGCAAGCGTATAGTAACCCCCGCCCACCACCCCACAAAATAATATGAACGCATATACTATGTTTAAGTATGTAAAATAAATGAATATATTTCCCCTAACAAAAATAAACTAACCCAACCCACTCCCCTACCTAACCCCAACCAATGTCCAAATGTCCTTCAAGTCCCTTTCCCCAATGCCCAATTCCCACCCCCCCAACAGTCTTTAAAAAAGGGGCAAGGGAAAGTCACTTCCTCTAGCAGTGTCCTCCTGTGGACAGGTCCCACACCTCTTTGCAGAGGTCCCGGAACTGGCGCTGTTGCTTCTCTGCCAATCGCTCCAGGTAGTCCACTGGCTTTCGGAGGCGGCGCAGACGTGCCATCCAGGCTATGGGGGGGCAGCTGTTGTTCTTGCTGCTGTGCGGCGACGGGAGGCTGTTGGGCCACGGCGACGTTTCACTGGAGGCTGCTGGCTGGTGGACCCGGGGGCACTGGAGGAGAATGCAGTAGTTGCCGTCTCCTCCTGCTCCCGAGCCCACAGCTACCGATATTCGACGCAAATGGCCTCCAGCTTACGTGCCCTGGCCCGGACAGCCATCTCCTTGCGGGTGAGCTTTTTTGGGGCATCTATATGAACAAAGAAAGAAAAGTACTGCAGCCAATAGTCTTCAACATTAAGTCAAAATAATTCAACAGAAAGTTGTCCCACAGTAACACTAGCAACTTGCAAGCACAGTATAACATTTTGCATGTATCTTTCCGCAGTCTTTGTAGGCCTGTGACATTAGTGGGAGTTTCAGGAATTCTACTAGCAGCACTATGGACTCACTACTACATAGTCAGAGAGTCAGAGACTACACCAGTCTTCTTCTTTTTTTCTCTTGTTTTGCAAAAGAAATTACTTGTACGTGAACTTGTGGTAGCCGGCATAATGCCTTCTCTCTCAGCTTGCACCCAAGAAAAACAGACACAAGCCATGATAATGCAGACTCGCATTACTTTAAGCAGTATATGCAGGTGGAGATAGGAAGCTCGTACTTTTCTATAGGGGTGGCACTGGCCATACTCGGTTACATCAAGGGCTACTACTCAATGTCATTTATATTTCACACTGCCCCCGGGCCTTGACTACTACAAAAGGAAAATTAAGATTATTCATTTCTGATCATATATCTTGCCGATCACATGATCTTTGCTTATATGATGGATGACTTTAGGTGCTTTGCTTTGATAGATTGAGTGAACAACAGCAACAGTCCACCCATGACACAGCTGAAAGAAAATTATTAACATAGGGAGTGAGTGTGGTGGTACCCATAATTGTTGGAGAAAGGGACTTGACTTGATAGAATGTCAACTATACAATACATACACAATATATGCTGTGCTTGCAAAGTAAACTACTGTACTGTTAGTCAAGGGAGTATTTACATTTTATGAACAATCACATCTTCTATTATTTGGATTTCCTCAGTAACACTGTTCATCCGCTGAGCATCTGCTCTAATACATACACCTCTGCTATTTATGAGGAAGAAGAAGATACCATCCAGGCTTCCAAGGTAAACGTCTATCATTCTTCTTAATGTCTCAAATTGTACCAAGTTTATTTTTCTCAACAACCAACTAACACCCTTTTCATTGTATTTGGTAAACCACCATCTTGTCTTGCATTTGAGTTTGACCCAAATGATATATTGCAATGCACACCACACATGCATTTTCTGATTCACCCACACAGGCAGTCATCTTTTCTTTCTCCTCCAACCATCCTTGCTTCAAGCAGCCATGCATCTGATTCCTTCCTATCAGCCACCTCTGCCTGCATTCAAAAACACGTATCATTATTTACAGTCATAAATGTTACGACTCGCTCGTCCTTCCTTTCACCCTTCTTTCCCTTTTCTTTCTTCACATGCCTCAAGATCATCTGATATGACTTGCCTTCACGATAAAAGTTTCCCAGCCGAGTTGAAGTCAAATAGAGGGGGCCATTGCTTACCCGAGAACTACTGCCTCTAATGCTATTACTAAGTCAAGGTTGACTGTCTTCTCCGTGACTGGCAAAAATGTAGTTCTAAATTAGTAACTGTTCTTAACAGTACAGTGTACTTATACTAGTGTACTGTCTACTGTACAGTACATCATACACTCCTTTGCGAGCCTACTCTAAAATGTCAATAAGTAAGGAGTATAATAACTTACCACCGTCCGCCGCTGCTGAGCCATCCCCCTCAGCTCCTTCTTGTGGCACTTGTGGCGCCGCCGCATCCACCCCTGGAGTGGACCCTTCTGCACTGCTGGCGCCGGTACTGGTGGAGGGTAGTGCCGCATCCGATGTTGTGACGCCTAGAAAAATGTCATATTTTAGATGCCATACACCACCCCCTATTTCAGCTCGTAATGGAAGAGAAAATGTTAATACATATACATTTTTTAATTATTGGGACTGAAGAAAAGTCACGGTTTTGGGGAGGGTGTTAACTTATATGCTTAGAAATAACATACAACACTTTTTGGCACAACTGATAAATGCTTGCTTTTTAACGTGCAACATTTTTCTAATTACAGACAGAACCAACTACTCCTCATCACCACCAGGAGGACTTGAAGTTCCAACAAGGTGAGGGCTCCCGAGTCCCGCACAGTTACTTCTGACTGAGGTATGTGGAAAGTCGAACTGCACCTATCATCAACAATGTCCTATTTCTCTTGTCCATACTTCTGTATGTGCAGAATAGTCCCTGAAACACGAGCGGTATGGTATGTGCTACTGTCAAATCAAAAATCCAACTACTAGCTTATTCTTGGTTGACATTGACATTTTGTTGTTGGAAATTGTCAAAGCAATAACATTAAGACTGGAATACACAGCAAGGGCAACCCAGAGGACTGCACTCAGTGCCTCTAGAGCTATTGCTGGATCAGAGTTTTGTTTAACACCGTTTGCCAACTGGGAAAGCTTAGCTACCGACACAGACCGAATCATAATAATATTAAATAGTAGTAGCACAGAGAGTGATGGTAGAGAGGCAGGATAAGAATGTAGAAACAGTCTACAAGAAGATCAAATACTATTTTGTAAAAAATAGAATTAGGAAACAGTTTGGTATGAATAGAAGCTGTAAAAGTTAGGGAAGTATAATTATATTAACAACAGAACAACTTACTGGGGCCAGCAGAAGAGGCTGCAGATGACCGTTCCTGCCCACTTTCTTCCCCGGGGTCTGGGGTGTACTCTTCTTGCCCCTGGGAGGTGCTGAATGTGAACATGATATAAACACAAACTTGGATGATTTTTTTTTTTTATATTTGATTTCTTTGACCACAATCAAAAATTATCTCGGGGAAACAAATTAACAACATTTGCACTACATGTATTGACCTATCTGATCTGGTCAACTAGGAGGATACTAGTACAGTATTGCTGGATTCGCAGACCGTCTACTTGGGAAGTTATGTAAATCAGTGACTAAACCAACAATAAAAAGGTTCTACTACGACTGCCAGTATACTTAGCAGCACGCGACGTGACAGACACAGTCCGTCATCATGATTGCAGACCACTAAAAAATGTCCTACTACTAATAACAAGTCATAATATACTCAACCTATCAATACACCACTATCTCTTCTTCTTAGTGGCAGCAGGAGTACTAAAGAAGGACTAGACTTGAGTCTCTAGTCTCTCTTGCATTACGCAGTTCTGTAAAGTACTACACTCATACATATTCAGGCCAAATGAGCACAAACCTGCAAACAAGTAAGCATAGTAGCAACGCCACTGAGGAGGCGAGCACCTACAATCGCAGAAGCTATTTAAACATTATTTTACCTGCAATGTAATCGAATCGGCAGCATTCTTGCTCTTCGGGAAAAACATATATTAGCAAAATAACACAGAGCAGAAGAAAACAAAGTAGTTATTAAATAGCTACTCACCAAGGCCAGGGATCTCCACGCCTAGCAGGTCAAGCAGGTCCTGCTCCCGGTCGCGGAGGTCAGCCCACTGGTGCGTCGCTTGGTCATAGGTTCGCCGGACCCCCGACTCCCTACGCATGGCCCAGCACACCTTATCCCACAGCTGGCGACGCTCCCGGAGGCCATACCCTTGACTGGGCCTGCCCCCTGCTGCCACGGTCTTCGGGAGGTGGCGCAGAACATAAAATATAAGTGCGGCCACCTCCACCGTGCTGAAAACCTCCCTGGCCACTACATCCTCCCCCCTCAATTGCCCGCAAGGGAGCCGGGTACGGGTGCAGGACCCTTCCCCTTGCTCCTCCCGGCTCCCTTTGCCATGGTCCTGGACAGCTGAAAAAAAAATAGGAAAGAATAGGGAAAAAGTAAAGAAAAGAAAAGTGTTTTAAAAAGTAGCTTTAAAGTAACCAAAAGTAGAAAAAAAACACAAAATATAGATGTAGAAAAAGAGAGGGATAGATAATGAGTAAAACAGATTAAAAGAAAGTTCAAAGAAACAAAGGATTGCAAAGATTAGGGGAGGATTGAAAAAGCATGGCCAGGACCAAAGCAATGATTGAAAAACAAGATGGCCACGCCCATTGAGGACTGCGTGGGTAAGTTTGCGCGATATTTCCCCCGCGAGCACGCAAAAAACGCACGCAAACACGTAATAGCGCCCCGCGCACACGGACAAGATGGCCGCGCCCATGTACAACCGCATGGGTAACTTCGCGGTCGGTGCACTGCAAGCAGCCCATGAACACGCAAAAAGGGCAGTGAACGCGCAAAAAAATTCGCACAAATTCGCGGATTATGCAGAACGCGAATTTGCGCATTTCGCCCATACTTACTTTTAACATGGGAAAAGTGATGTGAAAATGGCGCAAGGGGTTTGTAAATCTGCTACACAGTGCCCTGTCTTAGTTTGTTAGTCATGTAGAAGATCCTGGGCCAATATAACGGTTTCTGTACAGCCAGTACCTTTCAACCCTATCCCCAAACTGCTTACTGCATGTTACCATAGTAATAGTTCATGGAACACTTAAGTGAGCACACAGGTTACAAGTTCATCACACAATGTTGCTAATCCAAACAGTTACTGTGCTGGAGTTTTTAAAATTTTCCTTAGGAACCGTTAGTCGCAGCTACAGACTCTGGTAAAGAGCTGGTAAAGAGTTAGCCTCAGTATTATACTTCTAGTTATAACCATCATTTCTATTTTTAATTGTTTAATGTTTTCTAAGCCTATGATTATCACACTAAATAATAGTGAAATGTTAACAGATAAAAAAGACGTATATACTTTTTTTAATTCATTTTTATTAAAACAACAATAAATAACTAGAACCGTAACTTTAAGATAATATAATAATTAACTAGAAACATAACTTTAACATAACAATATAATAAACAAAATATGAAATGGACTCCAACAGAAGGAGGGTAGGTAACCTGCACAACAAAATTAAAATAAGTGTTTAAAATTAGATCGATGTGACTGAATGAGGACAAAGATCACAAATGAAGGTAACACTTGGCAATATTTGTTAGTTTGCACGTCTGCAGTGTGCCTGATACATTCCACCTCTCTTATAGGCCCGCGTTGAAGAGGTGTACGGAAGTGTCTACTGCATCAGATTTACAGTATGGACTAACAGGTCTTTAAAATGATTCAGAGATGAGACAGAATTAGGTGAGAGATCATGTCAATATGCAGGACAATATTATTTATTTCGAATGCATTTAATCGGAGGCATTGTGTATCTAGGCCGCTCTGCTTACCTTGTGTAAACACTGTGGGGAACAGAGTTCACCACTTGAACTCTGCTTTGGTTCTACACTGCAGACTGTATTAAATTCAGCCTTGATTTTTTAATCAAGAGTGGACAGCAGCGTCCATAACATTGAAAGAGAAAGAGAAACAATGTGAGAGAGAGTAGGAGAGAGAAATAGAGAAAAACGACATTAAAAGTGTGAGAGAGAAAAAGTAATAGATGGAGCAGGAGAGGTAGTGTTAATACTGGAGAAAATCTTCGTAGCTCACCTGTTTTGCCTCCGTTGTGTGTCCAAGCACGTGCTGGTTCATAGTGCACCCTCAAGTTTAGTGATCTGAAAGATAGTATAGAGTTAGTAATAGCAGAGTACATACAACTGCACAAGTATATTTCTGTTTTATGTCTTTGCACACTCAGGATACTGTATTTCATCAACTTCCACTGCAAGGAGGTGGCTGTGCGCTCTTTTTCTCCCAAAGTATTATAACCCATGTACTCCCACTGCATAGCAATGAGTTCTCATTACTGCCTACCCAGACTGTTACACCCCATTGACTCCCAGAGTCCGGAGGTGAGTGCCTTTTCTTGCGCACGGCAGATTTACAAGCTCCTAGCGCCACTTTTACGTCACATTTCCCATGTTAAAAGTGACGCAAAAGTGGCACAAGGGGCTTGTAAATCTGCCCCTCAGACTGTTGCAACCTATCTATTCTCACTGCCCGGAGGTAATTGTACATTCCTATGTAATCAAGCTGCTGCACACTACTCACTCTGTCCGCCGACAGGTGACTTGTTGTTGCTTCGGAAACAAGCTTCTTTGCTTACCTTGTGCCATTGGCGTAATTCAAAGAGGGTGCACCATGTGTCGAAGCTGCCTTCTCAGACTTTGTTACGATGGCCACGCATCATCACAGAATCCTCGAACGTTGAGCTTTGGAGGTGTTGGGGGGGTGCCAATTTGTGAAACACAACCTGTAAGATAAAAAGGAAGTTAACAAAGTGCGTCATTTCTTTATCAAAGGAGAGAGGAAGTGAAAGAGTGACTGAAAAGAATATTCGCAGCTCACCTTTATGTCACCTGTGGGTCTTTCATCACGTGCCGGGACATAATGCACCCTGAAGCTTTACATCAAAAAGATAGTAAAAGGAAGATGTTATGATTGGTAATTGTTACTATCTTAATGTGGAGTAGAATTACATTGCCCTTAAACAGACCTTCCCTCCCACATTTAAAAAACAACTATTTGTACAGATCCAACTTGTTTAATAACGATTCAGAAAAGGGGGTGGTGATGAACAGAGTGTCTGAATTAAGCAGACCACTCTTACCCAGTCCAAAGATCAGGGCTTGATCCATCACCGTTATTTATCTCACTGCCCCATCCCAGCTCAGAACCTGGCTATATGCAAATTAGTCTGTCCCTGGCCCAGTGCATCATGGGAACAGGGCAGACCAAACTACCAAGCCAATTCTTCACCAGAAAGGAGACAAGCTACCGGGGACCGGTTTCTGGCATTTCAGCCTCTTCGGCCCGGCTTGCTTGAATCCTGATGGAGCAGTGAGAAAGGGACTCATGTCTGAGTATACCCTGCCACACCTATAGTGGCCAAAAACGATTCAGAAAAGGGGGTGGTGATGAACAGAGTGTCTGAATTAAGCAGACCACTCTTACCCAGTCCAAAGATCAGGGCTTGATCCATCACCGTTATTTATCTCACTGCCCCATCCCAGCTCAGAACCTGGCTATATGCAAATTAGTCTGTCCCTGGCCCAGTGCATCATGGGAACAGGGCAGACCAAACTACCAAGCCAATTCTTCACCAGAAAGGAGACAAGCTACCGGGGACCGGTTTCTGGCATTTCAGCCTCTTCGGCCCGGCTTGCTTGAATCCTGATGGAGCAGTGAGAAAGGGACTCATGTCTGAGTATACCCTGCCACACCTATAGTGGCCAAAAACGACTCAGAAAAGGGGGTGGTGATGAACAGAGTGTCTGAATTAAGCAGACCACTCTTACCCAGTCCAAAGATCAGGGCTTGATCCATCACCGTTATTTATCTCACTGCCCCATCCCAGCTCAGAACCTGGCTATATGCACATTAGTCTGTCCCTGGCCCAGTGCATCATGGGAACAGGGCAGACCAAACTACCAAGCCAATTCTTCACCAGAAAGGAGACAAGCTACCGGGGACCGGTTTCTGGCATTTCAGCCTCTTCGGCCCGGCTTGCTTGAATCCTGATGGAGCAGTGAGAAAGGGACTCATGTCTGAGTATACCCTGCCACACCTATAGTGGCCAAAAACGATTCAGAAAAGGGGGTGGTGATGAACAGAGTGTCTGAATTAAGCAGACCACTCTTACCCAGTCCAAAGATCAGGGCTTGATCCATCACCGTTATTTATCTCACTGCCCCATCCCAGCTCAGAACCTGGCTATATGCAAATTAGTCTGTCCCTGGCCCAGTGCATCATGGGAACAGGGCAGACCAAACTACCAAGCCAATTCTTCACCAGAAAGGAGACAAGCTACCGGGGACCGGTTTCTGGCATTTCAGCCTCTTCGGCCCGGCTTGCTTGAATCCTGATGGAGCAGTGAGAAAGGGACTCATGTCTGAGTATACCCTGCCACACAATAATTTTGTCCACCCTAAGCGTGGAAGGGTATACTCAGATGTGAGTCCCTTGCTCATTGCACCATCAGGATTCAAGCAAGCCGGGCCGAAGACGCCTGAAATGGCAGAAACCGGTCCCCGGAAGCTTGTTTCCTTCCCAGTGTTAGAATTGGCTTTTGTAGTCTGGTCTGCCCTGTTCCCATGATGCACTGGGCCAGGGACAGAATAATTTGCATACAGCCAGGTTCTGAAACTGGGATGGTGCAATGAGCTAAAAAACGGTGTTGGATCTAGCCCTGATCTCTTGACTGGGTGAGTACTCTGCTTAATTCAGAGACTCTGTCCATCACCACCCCTTGTTGTAAATAATTTTGTCCACCCTAAGCGTGGAAGGGTATACTCAGATGTGAGTCCCTTGCTCATTGCACCATCAGGATTCAAGCAAGCCGGGCCGAAGACGCCTGAAATGGCAGAAACCGGTCCCCGGAAGCTTGTTTCCTTCCCAGTGTAAGAATTGGCTTTTGTAGTCTGGTCTGCCCTGTTCCCATGATGCACTGGGCCAGGGACAGACTAATTTGCATACAGCCAGGTTCTGAAACTGGGATGGTGCAATGAGCTAAAAAACGGTGTTGGATCTAGCCCTGATCTCTTGACTGGGTGAGAGTACTCTGCTTAATTCAGAGACTCTGTCCATCACCACCCCTTGTTGTAAATAATTTTGTCCACCCTAAGCGTGGAAGGGTATACTCAGATGTGAGTCCCTTGCTCATTGCACCATCAGGATTCAAGCAAGCCGGGCCGAAGACGCCTGAAATGGCAGAAACCGGTCCCCGGAAGCTTGTTTCCTTCCCAGTGTAAGAATTGGCTTTTGTAGTCTGGTCTGCCCTGTTCCCATGATGCACTGGGCCAGGGACAGACTAATTTGCATACAGCCAGGTTCTGAAACTGGGATGGTGCAATGAGCTAAAAAACGGTGTTGGATCTAGCCCTGATCTCTTGACTGGGTGAGAGTACTCTGCTTAATTCAGAGACTCTGTCCATCACCACCCCTTGTTGTAAATAATTTTGTCCACCCTAAGCGTGGAAGGGTATACTCAGATGTGAGTCCCTTGCTCATTGCACCACCAGGATTCAAGCAAGCCGGGCCGAAGACGCCTGAAATGGCAGAAACCGGTCCCCGGAAGCTTGTTTCCTTCCCAGTGTAAGAATTGGCTTTTGTAGTCTGGTCTGCCCTGTTCCCATGATGCACTGGGCCAGGGACAGACTAATTTGCATACAGCCAGGTTCTGAAACTGGGATGGTGCAATGAGCTAAAAAACGGTGTTGGATCTAGCCCTGATCTCTTGACTGGGTGAGAGTACTCTGCTTAATTCAGAGACTCTGTCCATCACCACCCCTTGTTGTAAATAATTTTGTCCACCCTAAGCGTGGAAGGGTATACTCAGATGTGAGTCCCTTGCTCATTGCACCATCAGGATTCAAGCAAGCCGGGCCGAAGACGCCTGAAATGGCAGAAACCGGTCCCCGGAAGCTTGTTTCCTTCCCAGTGTAAGAATTGGCTTTTGTAGTCTGGTCTGCCCTGTTCCCATGATGCACTGGGCCAGGGACAGACTAATTTGCATACAGCCAGGTTCTGAAACTGGGATGGTGCAATGAGCTAAAAAACGGTGTTGGATCTAGCCCTGATCTCTTGACTGGGTGAGAGTACTCTGCTTAATTCAGAGACTCTGTCCATCACCACCCCTTGTTGTAAATAATTTTGTCCACCCTAAGCGTGGAAGGGTATACTCAGATGTGAGTCCCTTGCTCATTGCACCATCAGGATTCAAGCAAGCCGGGCCGAAGACGCCTGAAATGGCAGAAACTGGTCCCCGGAAGCTTGTTTCCTTCCCAGTGTAAGAATTGGCTTTTGTAGTCTGGTCTGCCCTGTTCCCATGATGCACTGGGCCAGGGACAGACTAATTTGCATACAGCCAGGTTCTGAAACTGGGATGGTGCAATGAGCTAAAAAACGGTGTTGGATCTAGCCCTGATCTCTTGACTGGGTGAGAGTACTCTGCTTAATTCAGAGACTCTGTCCATCACCACCCCTTGTTGTAAATAATTTTGTCCACCCTAAGCGTGGAAGGGTTTACTCAGATGTGAGTCCCTTGCTCATTGCACCATCAGGATTCAAGCAAGCCGGGCCGAAGACGCCTGAAATGGCAGAAACCGGTCCCCGGAAGCTTGTTTCCTTCCCAGTGTAAGAATTGGCTTTTGTAGTCTGGTCTGCCCTGTTCCCATGATGCACTGGGCCAGGGACAGACTAATTTGCATACAGCCAGGTTCTGAAACTGGGATGGTGCAATGAGCTAAAAAACGGTGTTGGATCTAGCCCTGATCTCTTGACTGGGTGAGAGTACTCTGCTTAATTCAGAGACTCTGTCCATCACCACCCCTTGTTGTAAATAATTTTGTCCACCCTAAGCGTGGAAGGGTATACTCAGATGTGAGTCCCTTGCTCATTGCACCATCAGGATTCAAGCAAGCCGGGCCGAAGACGCCTGAAATGGCAGAAACCGGTCCCCGGAAGCTTGTTTCCTTCCCAGTGTAAGAATTGGCTTTTGTAGTCTGGTCTGCCCTGTTCCCATGATGCACTGGGCCAGGGACAGACTAATTTGCATACAGCCAGGTTCTGAAACTGGGATGGTGCAATGAGCTAAAAAACGGTGTTGGATCTAGCCCTGATCTCTTGACTGGGTGAGAGTACTCTGCTTAATTCAGAGACTCTGTCCATCACCACCCCTTGTTGTAAATAATTTTGTCCACCCTAAGCGTGGAAGGGTATACTCAGATGTGAGTCCCTTGCTCATTGCACCATCAGGATTCAAGCAAGCCGGGCCGAAGACGCCTGAAATGGCAGAAACCGGTCCCCGGAAGCTTGTTTCCTTCCCAGTGTAAGAATTGGCTTTTGTAGTCTGGTCTGCCCTGTTCCCATGATGCACTGGGCCAGGGACAGACTAATTTGCATACAGCCAGGTTCTGAAACTGGGATGGTGCAATGAGCTAAAAAACGGTGTTGGATCTAGCCCTGATCTCTTGACTGGGTGAGAGTACTCTGCTTAATTCAGAGACTCTGTCCATCACCACCCCTTGTTGTAACCAACTTGTTTAATAGGCTTCGATTTTTGTACAATTACTATAGTAGTAATGTTTTTTATTGGTTGTGAAAGCAAGTGGTGCGCAGTGATACACGTGATTTCGATCATCACAAGCAACAGACATTTGACCAATTATAAAAACGTTCCTGCTATTGGAAAAAAAAATACAAATGCAATAAGATAAGGTATATAGGACTACGTACGCCTAACACACTGCCTCGCCTTTTTTTTAATTTTTTTTATTAAAACCTTTATTGAGTTAATCAAAGTATGACAAGCGCAGGCCTACAACCACAGAGGCCGGCCACAAACACAGGAATCAGATCAGGAGTCATGCACGTATATACGACCAAATAATATCGACAATACAGATACAGCATGTGATTGTATATGCCTCAACGCAGCAGGATATCAAAGGTTTAATTTTAAAGTTATAAAGAAGCAGAAGTGGCTGTACTATCGGTGGCGTCACACCATAACATGAAGTTAAGAAGAGATGGGGGGGAGGTACCCGCAGTGCAAACAAGTCCAGTATGCCCGCCGATGCTGACGAGGAATAAAAGACAATGCAATAGCAAGCGATTAGCGAGCACACCCTCCCGAGAACCCACCCTCCGGAGACACTAAGGTATAGGCAAGTATAGACGCCAAACGAAGAAAGAAAAAAAAAAAAAAGATAAGGAGAAACAGCCAACCCCACTGTAAGGAAGGAAAAACCCTACCCAAAGAAAGAGGAAAGAAAGAAAGGGGACCATAGAACAAAACAAACTAAAATACCAAACCCCCCCAACACCCGCCACCCTGCACCCCTGTAATGGCTACGGCCTACCCCACTAACAGCGTGCCTGTCGCCCCGGAACACCCCAAAGAAGGGAAATAAAGAAAGCGGAGGAGGAGAAGAACAAACATACTCCCGGCCACCTATACCCCCCGCCATTAGCGACCTCCCCAAAACATATTGTCCATTATTAAAAGCAAGTATTAAGCACCAATATGGGGAGGACCTCAACCAAAACCACCCGACTCCCAGTGAGATACACAGTACAATCCTGGCATAGAGCACAAAGCGTAGCTAACCCCAAAAGTCAAAGACAACCATGACAGTTCGGTTCTTCACGATAATCCACGTCGCCAAAGCCAGCAATCTCGCAGAAAGCGAAGCGTCCCAGATAGTACAAAGCAGTGGCATCGGATCTAGGGCAGGATACAAGATGAAGTCAGCCCTGACCAGTGCGATTCTTTATGAAAACCCATGCCACCCAAGCCACAGTATTCATGTGGTAATCGAAACGTCCATAGCAGTTCGAAGCAGCTGAATCGGACCGAGGACAGGATACAAGATGGCGGCATCCACAGGACCAACGGGGAAAGATGAAGGAGATAAGGAGACCTCCCTGACGGTCACCAAAGAGCTGTTCTTGGCGATCAAAACCTTCGGCAACGATGTTTCGCCGAGCAGGAGTCATACCGGGAAAGCTAACTACGGTCTTAGGTGCAACATTCACGAGGCCAAAATCATCGACGTGAGCTGAGCCAGGCTGCCGCGCGGGAACTGCAGAGCAGTAGGCCAAATCTTCCACTGGAACCACAGAATGCTGATCGTGTGTCGCAGCATCATCGTCCGGTCGCAAGCAGATATTTCCCAGCGTTTCTGACATTCGGTCATACGTGACTGTGAATTGGGAGTGGAGCGCCCTAATGGCGGCCATCACGGACCTCAACGATGGTGCGCCATCTGTCCTCTCCATCTCCCCCCCAAAGAGACGAAGCAGGACTCGAGCCCCAGACTCACTTCCGAGGCTCCAGGCACACACGAAGCCGATGGCAAAAGCAGGCGCTCCCTCAGCTGGTGATCACGACACCCTCGCCGACCGCGGGGGCCCCCCTTCAACACCGCCGTCCCCAGCAGGGTCTCCGGGTGAGCGGACCCCGACCGCGGCGCACGATGCACACCCTGTGTCACGAGACCGAGTCCTCAGTGCCAGCTGGTAACTGGATTGCAGATCGGAGATGTAGAAAAAGATCCGAGTATGGAAGACCGGACGAAACACTGGTTCCACAGCCGCTGTTGATCAATTCCAGCCCGGATGGGCTAGAAATCGAGGTCCCGGCTTCAGCCCTGGAGTAGGCCGAAAATGGAACACGACATAACTCCGCCACCCAGTATGTTAGGGAGTCCGGGATTGCACCACCGGTATCAGGCGAGCTTCATACACACGGGAGGCCGGCGTAGGTAAAGGATAAATGACAGGATATGCGAGCTGCCGGCGGAGGTCAACGGAGCCGGGAGCTTAATCAGCCATCTTGGATCGTAGCGTCGCCCCTCCTCCCACGAGGTGCCTCGCCTTTTTGTATCCAGTTTTCTGCACCCCATCTACTCCCGTCAGGCTGCGCACCCAGGCCTGACTCCTCATCTTTTCGTGGACAAGGCACCTTCTACATTATGCAGTCCCGCTCTGCCACCAAGAAGTCTCAGATATGGTCCTGAATCTTTATATCGCTATGGCTAAGGACATATTCATTCTCCCATCATCATCGCAGGTTGATCAGCCGCTCAGTCCTTGCGGTACCACTAACTCAGTGACCAAAGAGGCCACGCACGTAGTGGTGGGCCCCCCTGCTCGGTGGTTCGGGCCTACAAGAGGCATCCAAACCACTAGGAGGGCCATCACAGCGCTTGCGATGGCCCATCTCCAAAATGGCGTAGAGCACAAGCGCCCCGTCTTTTTTATTGGTAGGGTCACGTGTGCATTGAAATATGTGCTGAATGGGTGTGGTGTGAGTGTATACCAGCCATGAGGGAGTGTGTATGTGCCGTTCTGACAACTAGACCTGGAAGTAAGAAATCGCTACAATGGAAATCTGGGCCATGTATGTACCGTTGTTGTATTTTCCTGGAAGCGTAAGCGGAGTGGGCTGGACTGACGTATGCCAGTGCTGCGCAAGGCTGTGAACGATGACTCCGGAGCTAAAGGCATGGTTCCGTCATGTGCTATATGAAAAATCTACTGATTTGGGTGTCCGTGTTGTAGTGCTGCCGTCACCCGGGTCTTACACAAAAATGTGTCATTATGTCTGTAAAGTCCCACAATATGGCTAACATGGAAGGTATGAGGTATCACTGACCCTATATTCATCCATAGTTGCACACATAAAAGATGATGGACATGGCGCATTTCTGCAAATATGAATGTTTGTTGTACATTCAGTGGAGTGTTGTAGCTGTAGTAATACAGGGCTGTGAAAGGTTTAGGTTGCAGTTTTTGGCACATGAACACATGAAGAACAGATAATATATATACGTATGTGGTCATTCAGGTATACTGTCGAAATTGGTGCTGGAAATCATTGTTTGAGGCTCGGAGTCGTGTCCACATCCTGTTGTTGTAGAGTAATGACATAATCAACGCGTGCCTGAAAATGTACTGTAAATACAGTGGTCATGTAAATCGTTGATATCATTTTAGGTCGACTTTGCGCTATATAAATATGCTGAAAAAAAAAGAAATAGTACACATTTATAAATTGACTATACAGTTTCTTTGCAGTATTGTAATGATCCACTTTGTACGTTCATAATTGTAGAATGAGCGAGAGAAAGTTATATAATCAAAATGTTTGTTATTGGCAGAGGTAAGATGGTTGCATACGCTGTTTACAGCACAATATAATGTGGTAGGGCACAGGAGCAGCATTTTACAAACATAATAAGTACACAGGCACAGAAGTGGGAACGGGCACGTGTGCTTAACTTCATTTTATTACAATGCTGTTGGTAACAAGTAGAATAGTAATCATGATTTCATACACAGATATTCAATCATAAATGGTTTATGACTTCTGCTATACAATTATACACAGAAGATTCTATCCTAAAGGGTTCATGAGTTGTGGTACATTGAGGTAGGGGCGGTTTGTGTGGAGCCTGCGATGATGCGTGGTTCAGGTAGAGCTCACTGGTAAGAATGTCTATTGGCAACAGAATTCTGCCTTAATAAGGCCACGTGGCAATTATTTATGGTGCACTGAGTTAGTGGTACGTATGTGCTCAGCGTGTTGCCTACTAGACTCCATCATTTATAATCATGATTGAAAAAAAAAAGATGAAACATGTATGGAATACATTGTCGAAATATGTATGTTTCAGGGACATTATAGTTCAAGTTTTGACCTGTGATGTCCGCAGTGTAGACTACCATTGAGTGTGTCTTTGCACTTGCAGCGTGAATTTTGTTTTTCAACTAAACCTAGGACTGATATCAAAGAAGTTTTGGAAAGAAGGCTACTAAAGGGATATTGCGTAGGTTTAAGGGAAGTTATAATTTGTTTGGTACTGCACTTAATAAATAATGAATGAAGAGTCAGTTGAATTCTGCTTGAATGTCATGTGGCGATGAATTATAGTGCCCTGAATTAGTAGTACCTTTGGGACTGAGCGTGTACATAACCTGTGATGATGCGTGGTGTGGGCAGACCGCAGGCAGGCCGCACTTGGGGTAATGTTTTTTGACTACTGAATTTTTCCTTAAAAAAGCCTTATGGCGAATATTTAGGGTGTACTGAATTAGTGGTACGTCTGGTGTTTAGCGTGTGCTCACCCTGCAATGATGCGTGGTCTGAACGGGCTGCACTCAAAGCATTGACGGTTGCATACTGGACTGCATGTACTTTGAGGGGGGAAAAAGTACCATTGATGGTTATCAATTCTACAGCAACAAAAGGATCAGAATCAGATGATTCTTCCAGTGGTGTAGCTGTTTTTGTCTCCAAAAAAGAAATTCAGTTTTCCAATGAAGAAAAAGTGAGGTTCTAATTGTGATCTGTGCTGTCAGCAGTCTAGATTGCCATTAAGTGCGCCTTTGCACTTGCAGCTTGAATTTTATTATTCAACTAAATCTATAACTGATATAAAAGAAGTTTTTGAAGGAAGCATACTAAAGGGATATTGTATAGGTTTGATAGGTGTTATGCTTAGTTTGGTATTGTACTCTGCAAATAATGAATCAATAGTCTATTTAATTGTGAGTGCTGATGACCACAGTGTAGGCAGGAGGCAGCGGTTAGCAAGAGCCCACGGCCACGTGGCGTTGAGTAGAGCTGTACAGTATTGGTAATTAAGTGTGTGTGCAACCAGCAATGATAAGTGGTACACAGAGTTAGTGGCACCTGAAGCAACAATGCTAATAAAATCAAGTTTTCGTATAAATACTTTTTGTTCTTTTACGGGACTAAGTTGCAGTAGATCTCCAAAAACTATGATATGTTTTTCTTTAAATAGGACCTCTGAGTCCATACGTTTACTGTATAGATTCAAAGCTGAATTGAAGTTGTGAACCCTGCTGTTCACACTGTAGATCGAAGGCAGTAGTCAGCAGAGATATCGACAAATCATTTTTGTCATTAATTTTATGAAATTCAGAACACATACAGTACAATTATCTCTGCATTAAATAAATCAAGGTTGAATTCCCTACTGTCTGTAGTGTACATGCAAAGCTGAATTCAAGTTGTGAACCCTGCTTTCCGCAGTGTAGATCTTAGGCTGCACTGCATTATCTGTAATGTACTCCATACCTTGACTGTTGCATACGGGACTGCATGAACTGGTATCAAGTGGTGAGCTCTGTTGATCGCAGTGTTCATTTAAAGACAGTACTCAGTACAGACATTGAGGAATGTTTTTTGTCACATCATTTAACAAAATTGTCTCTGCCTTGCATAAATCAAGGCTAACTTCAATGCTGTCCATAGTGTAGATGCAAAGCTGAATTCAATTTGTGAATCCTGCTGTCCGCAGTGTAGATCGAAGGTAGTAGTCAGCACAGATATAGACAAATGCTTTTTGTCACACGTACAATTGTCTCTACCTTAAATAAAGCAAGGCTTGATTCAATGCTATCCGTAGTGTAGATCCATAGCTGAATTCAAGTTGTGAACCCTGCTATCCGCAATGTAGATTGAAGGCAGTAGTTGACACAGACATCGAGGAATGCTTTTTTTGTCACATGCTTTAACAAAATCTGAGGACACAGTACAATTGCCTCTGCCATACATAAATCCACACTGAATTCAATGTTGTCTGTAGCGATGATGCGCCACTGGTATCAAGTTGTAAACTCTACTGACCGCACTGTAGATCGAAGGCAGTAGTCAGCACAGATATCGGCGAATAATTTTTATTCTTATTTTAACAAAGTCTGATGACATAGAGTAGAATTGTCTCTGCCTTACATAAATCAAGGATAACTTCAATGCTGTGTATAGTGTAGATCCAAAGCTGAATTCAAGTTGTGAACCCTGCTGTCCGCAGTGTAGATCGAAAGTAGTAGTTGATACAGACATAAGTCTGCAGTACTGTGGCGCTGAGTTTGGAAAGGCCTGTATCGAGGAGGCACATGGTCATGGCGGCTGCCACGTAGCAGGGTGAGGACCTTCGCTGTGGCAGAGTCTTTTCTCTTTGCAGAAGTGAACTGCGCCCAAAGCGTAGGCTAATTATTTATACTCTTACGGTGGAGTTGTGAATGTTGGACCAGCCCACTCCGCTTCTGCTTGAAAGGGGAGAGAGACAACACAGCTACATGACCGAGATATTCCCCAAGAGTCTGAGATAATATGGTTGAATCCACCATGCAGTACACTACAGGTATCAATATTATATTTTCACATGGAAAAGTTTTTTGTTTTTCTATAGTGAGTTGTGTATAGCATATCACCGGGACACTTGGGATTCTGTAAATTATTGTTGATGTGCAAATTTTCTCCCTTATACATAGTTTGTTGCCACATCTCTGAACATTCAGCTATTGTGCGTTTGAGAGGATATGGTATCTTGGGAAGGTCCGTTGTCCTGTTTTGTGCTGCTTCTGAAGTAGTAGGGGGGAGGGATCCAGAGGGGGGGTAGTTGTGGTGGTGGCGCTGGCTGTTGGGATTTTGTTGGGTGTCGGAGGTGCATGATTAGTACCTCTATCACATAATCATCTTTAAATGTGGGTGTGAGTTGGGTGTAATTTAAGCAGTAGATGGTCGACTTCCTAACACCAGTTAAATGTTGATGTTAATTTGTTACTGGTAAGTGGAGCTATCGCCTGTTTTTTTAGTGGTTTGTGGTGATTTTGTTGGCGGAAGAAATAAATTGAAGTGTAGTGATATTTGCAGTTTTTACTAGGTTGAGATTGGGATGATAATTAAAAAAGATAGAAAAAAACAGATAGGCTTAATGAACATTATAATTAAGAATTATCATTTATAAAACCTTTCAAATTCACTGAAAAAACCATAGGATTCAGGCAAGTTATAGTTAGGAATTATTATTTTAAAAACCTTTGAAATTCACTGGAAAAAACATAGGTTTCAAGTAGGTTATAGTTAGGAATTATAATTTAAAAAACCTTAGAAATTCATTGAAAAAAACAGGTTTCAGGGGTGGTATAGTTGGCTGGACATTTCACTCATACAAAACCATTGAAATTCCTCCGTTATAGTTAGTTGTCCTAACTATGTAACTTTTTATTTTTATTTAAAAGAGTTTTATATAGCGCTGGCTGGACCCGAAGGTATCAGAGCGCTTTACATGAGAATCAACAATGTAACAGAACAAGTTCAACAAATTACACAATACATCAAAAAATAAGCAATACAATTAGAAGGGGAGAGAAAGGAGAGAGATAAGTAGTGGAGGGACAGGGGTGGTGAGAAAGGGAGGATAAGGGAAGAGACAATAAGGAGAGATGAATACAAGTCTATCTAAAGACCGACTGGGTAGGTGACGACCAAGGAGGGAATCCACGGCCCATCTCCCCTGTAGCTAAACCAGTTAGCTCCATCGGGCATCAGACAAAATAGTTCAGTCTCAATACATTGAGAGAGGAGAGAAGGAGAGACATAACTAGAGGGAGGATGCGAGAGGAGACGTGAGGAGAGACGAAGAGAAGTGCAACAATGTGGTTCATCAATATAACAGAAAAAGACCGACAATTACAAATTACATCAGACAATCAGCAATACAATAGGAGAAGAGAGAAAGGAGAGAGAAAAGTAGAGGGGGGTAGGGGAGGTGAGAAAGTGAGAATAAGGAAAGAGACAACCGTAGAGACGAAAGGAAGTCTTTCTGAAGACCGACTGGGTAGGTGGCGACCAAGGAGGGAATCCATGGCCCATCTCCCCTATAGCTAAACTAGGTAGCTCCATTGGGCATCAGACAAAATAGTTCGGTCTCAAGTGTTGAGAGAAGAGGTTCACTGAGAAACAGGGTGGGGACAAGGGGCAGGGGCAGGTGATGGCAGAGGACAGACGCTGGAAAGAGTTGGAGCGGAGAGGGTAGAGGGTTGGGGGAAGAGAGAGGGGTAAAATAAGGTCAGGAGAGACACGGGAGCGTTTGCCCGAAGTCCGGCTAGGTTGGTGATAGTCAAAGGAGGGACTCCAAAGTTAATCTCCCCTATAGTTCGCCAGGTAGCTCCACCGGGCATCATACAAAGGTAGCTTTAGAGTTGAGGCCACAGAGTTGAGACAAGTTTAGTCACTATCCAATATATTTAGTAAGACACTATAAATTACTCAAGTGAACAATCAATCACACTGCTACTAAATCCTCTATCCAGATATTTATATATCCATTGATTCTTCAATGCTGATTGGTGTATATATAATACATATTTAAATAGCAAACCAAACCACATTCACTGGATGATGTCATCAGTGATGTCATTTGAGATGTCATCAGTGATGTCATCAGGGATGTCACTGACCATGTCATGAATGGTATAATATGTGACATCATCACCAGTGGAATGCGGGCGCAAGAGTTACAGTCAGTACGACTAACTATAACGGAGGAAGGGTCGGGGGCTCCGGTGCTTGGAGGTTTGTGTTTGGAACTATAACGAGAAGCATGACCCACTCGCAATCGCCTAACCTATCAAGGAGATGCCACTGTGCGAAAAAGGTGATTGTTTGTAGGAAGGGATTCGGAATGGAGGACAATCAACTCTGATCGTTCCTGAGGAAGAGCAGCTTTATGGAGGCGAAGGATTGATTTAAATTTATGCAAATCCGGAGAAAGCACATGAATGCAGAAAATAATGCTCACTAAAGTAATGCAGGTACTTACTATGAATTGGGGAACACCTGACCAAGTAATACAGATATTCACACAGTTTAGTCACTATCCAATATATTTAGTGAGACACTATAAATTACTCAAGTAAACAATCAATCACACTGCTACTAAATCCTCTATCCAGATATTTATATATCCATTGATTCTTCAATGCTGATTGGTGTATATATAATACATATTTAAATAGCAAACCAAACCACATTCACTGGATGATGTCATCAGTGATGTCATCAGTGATGTCATTTGAGATGTCATCAGTGATGTCATCAGGGATGTCACTGACCATGTCATGAATGGTATAATATGTGACATCATCACCAGTGGAATGCGGGCGCAAGAGTTACAGTTAGTACGACTAACTATAACGGAGGAAGGGTCGGGGGCTCCGGTACTTGGAGGTTTGTGTTTGGAACTATAACGAGAAGCATGACCCACTCGCAATCGCCTAACCTATCAAGGAGATGCCACTGTGCGAAAAAGGTGATTGTTTGTAGGAAGGGATTCGGAATGGAGGACAATCAACTCTGATCGTTCCTGAGGAAGAGCAGCTTTATGGAGGCGAAGGATTGATTTTTATTTATGCAAATCCGGAGAAAGCACATGAATGCAGAAAATAATGCTCACTAAAGTAATGCAGGTACTTACTATGAATTGGGGAACACCTTAGCCAATGCGAATCTATCAAGGTTCCTTGTGATACTTTTGAATTATGGTACACTGCATTATGGGACTTGTAGGATTAGACCATGTCATGTGACTTTGAAATATAAAAGCATGCACTGCGCACGTAGCTTTTTCATTGTGTTTCCACCTGTGATCAAGGCTGCAAAGCTGAAATGCGTAAAAAGTCTAGAAACTAGCGTGCTGCTGTCTTCACAATAAATGCACTTTCACTTGAATTGGGCCCCAAACCTTCTTTGCTGTTTGTTTGATGGGCTGCTCCATGCCCATTGTTAATGAGGCCGCCCTGAAGGGTTGGAGGCTCCGGTACACGGAGGTTTGTGTTTGGAACTATAACGAGGAGCATGACCCACTCGCAATCGCCTAACCTATCAAGGAGATGCCACTGTGCGAAAAAGGTGATTGTTTGTAGGAAGGGCTTCGGAATGGAGGACAATCGACTCTGATCATTCCTAAGGAAGCGCACTTTTATGGCGGCAGAGGATTGATTTAAAATTATGCAAATCAGGAGGAAGCACATGAATGTAGAAAATAATGCTCACTAAAGTAATGCAGGTACTTACTATGAATTGGGGAACACCTGAGCGAATGCAGATCTATCAAGGTTCCATGTGATACATTTGAATTATGGTACACTGCATTATGGGACTTGTAGGATTAGACCATGTCATGTGACTTTGAAATATAAAAGCAATCACTACGCACTTAGCTTTTTCATTGTGTTTCCACCTGTGATCAAGGCTGCAAAGCTGAAACCCGTAAGGAGTCTGGAAACTACCGTGCTGCTGTCTTCACAATAAATGCTCTTTCACTCGAAATGGGCCTTAAACCTTATTTGCTGTTTGTTTGATGGGCTGCTCCGTGCCCATTGTTAATTGAGGCCGCCCTGAAGGGTCGGTGGCTCCGGTACTCAGAGGTTTGTGTTTGGATATATATATATACTAGCAGCCCGTCCCGACGTTGTCCGGGAGCAATTAGGCATCAGGGCCCCCGCACGCCCCAACGTTGTCCGTGCGTCCCCGGAGCCTTCCTCCATATATTGCAGTATTATACCTCTATGTTTACGCTTTTGTAACCTGCACACGTCACTTTTTCCTCCTGTAATGCAGTATTATACCTCTATGTTTACTTTGTATGCTTTTGTAACCTGCACACGTAACTTTTTCCTCCTGTAATGCACCGTTTGGGTCACTTTTGTAATGCTCCGTTTGCTTCCTCTTGCTCACAATGTACACTTTTGTAACCTGCACACGTAAATTTTTCCTCCTGTAACGCACCGTTTGGCTCACTTTTGTAATGCTCCATTTGCTTCCTCTTGCTCACGATTGTCATTTTTGCTTCATTTTTCCGCTGCTCCTCGCTCCGAACTAAATAAAAAAATAACCTACCTCATCCGCCGCTCACCGCTCCTCCCCGCCTGTCCGCCGCTCCTCACCGCCTGTCCGCCGCTCCTCCCAGCGCCATGTCCGCCGGTCCTCCTCGTGCTACTGGACGCTGCTCCTCCCCGCTCTCTTCACGTCAGCACGTACGTCGCGGCCGGCGCTTCTTCCAAGGGACTACTTTTTTTTCGGTAAATTTTTTAAATAACTTAGATTTATTAACTTTATATAGCCTATGTCCATCTGCACACCCTGACGATTACAACGATGTATCGGGTGTGTGGATTGGCGCTGTGGTTCCCGAGTTTACACGCCTCAAAGGTTCAAAGTTCTTCCTTTATAATAGTAGTATAGATATAGATATATATAAACCTTCACACACATATAAATATATACGTATATGAAAAATGCCACAGGTTTCAGGGACGTTATATTTAGTTGGACATTTCACTTGTACAATACCAGAGAAATTCGTCTGTTATAGTTGGTTAAGGTAACTATAACTCGCGCCCCCGCAATGCACTGCTGATGACCTCACATATTACATCATTGGTGATATGGTCAGTGACATCACTGATGACATCACTGATCACATTATCCAGTGACTGTGTTTCTGTAAAGTTTAAATATTTTTTATACTACCTACTGGCAGTCGCCAGTAGGTAGTTATAGTTAGGACCTAGATACCATAGGAAAATTGCAACATTCTATTCCCAATAACTTTGGCGTCGATTGACGAATCTTCGCGAAATTTTCAAAACGTATGGCCTGCTCCGGTCAGCTCCTATCTTGAATGTTTCGGGGTGATTAATCAAGGGGGGGCGAGAAAAAAGGGGGTCCTCAAATGTTTTTTCCACATGCAATTTTCCATAGGAAACTTTAGGCACGGCTACAGCCCAAACTGCAGAACGGAATTACACCAAATTTGGCAAAAAGGTAGCCCTTAGTTCAGAAAGAACTCTTTTTTGTTAAATGGTGTAAATCCATTCAGTAGTTGCTGAGAAAATCAAAATTAAAAAAATATCAATATCTAGAGGCACGCCCTCCTGATCACAAGCTTCATGCTAATTGGCTGTCAACACTCCAAATGAAGTGTTGGATGCCATTCTTGTGCCTCAGTAGAACCGAGGCACAAGAAAAAAGAAAAACAATGCAAAAAACAAGAAAAGGGGGCAGGATATAAACACCCTGACCCACAAGGACCTCCATGGCCCCCAAAAAATGTTGTTGTTTTTTTAATTGCAGGATGCACGGAGGATCCACTGATCCGGCCGCGAAATGCGAAAGAAGTGTGGGCTCCTGCGCTTCATTATTAATTAGCCCCTTGGTGGGCCAAGTCCCGGGGGCAATGTGTAGAGTGTAATTGGGGCCCAAATGGGCCCCCCCAGCCCTGGGAACCATCACCCTGCAGGGATTTTCGAAAGTATTTCCGGAGGGGCTCATGGCCCCCTGCAGCTCCAAGGGCCACCACTCCCCGGGGCTTGTTTAAAAAAAAAATTAACTTCCTGAGTGAGGGGCTCTAATTATTAGAATTGGGGGGTCTGTGATGGACCCCCAAGCCCCGGGGACCACAACCCCCGGGGCTTTTTAAATGGTGGAAGGGGGGCACGCAGCCCCCCTCCTGGAGCCCTTGATGGCACTGGCATCCGCCACCCCCATGACCGGCTCCTCCAGTTTGCTATGACAGGGTGGGAGCCGCAAGGCTCCCGCCCTGCCATAGCAAACTCTGCTTTGGTTTTTGGAAGAGAGAGCAGAAAACCTGCTCTCTCTTCCAAAAACTAAAGTCAATTGCTTTTCCACACGGGGAGCTGCATCTTAGCAGCTCCTTATGTGGAAAAGCAATGCTGGCTCCTGCAGGACGCTAGGAGCCGGCGAGACCGTGGGGTGATTGGGGACCCCCCATGGTCCCCAAGGGATAAGGCCGGTCCCGGGGGAAGGGGTCCCCAGGGGATGGGGTCCCCGGGGCAATAAATGGCCTGAGGAGGGGGGCAATGCAGCCCCCTTCAGATAAATTAAGTAAAAAAATGCCCATGCCCCAGGGGATGGGGTGCCCGGGGCCGAATATGGCCTTGGGAGGAGGGCCATGCGGCCCCCTTTCCAATGTATTTATTTTTTTTAAATAAAATTGGAGTCAGTCCCTCGGGAATGGGGTCCCCAGGGCCAGTAAAATAGGAAAAGAAGGGGGCCATACAGCCCCTCTTCTTAAAAAATAAATAATAAAAAAAAGACCAGCATCGCGCCGGAGGCCCTGACCCCTCCCTGCAGCACTCTGCAAACGTGCCCCCTGGCACATTTGTAGATGGGGAACTAATTCCCCTTGAATACTGGGGGTGCCTGGGGGCGAACTCGCCCACCAGGAACCTCCAGTATGCGCCAGGGAGCTGCGATGCAGAGAGGTGTTCAGAGGCATCGCCCCTTTTTACACCTCTCTGCAACGCAGCTCTGTTGCGCTTAACACCTTGGATGCTAAGGCAATTCCCGCTGGGTGCTGATTTTTGGGGAACCCCATTGTTCATGACAAGGTCAGCTCGTCATAAGCACAGCTCCAGTGTACTGCATGACGAGCTGACCTTGTCATTAGCATGGAAGTGGTTAATGAAGGTACCTGGTGGGCTAGTTGCACCCCATGGATTCTCAGGATTCAAGGGGAGTTAATCCCCCAACTTAAAATGGCCACAGGGCGTGTTTGCACACATTACCTCTGGGCCCCCCTCCTTTCACCTCTGTGCAAACGCACACCGTGGAGCATTTTAAGAGGTAGCTTTAATCCCTCCGCCCTATTATGTACTAGGGACATACAGAGGAGGTCATGCTAATCACAGGGGTACCCCAACTCATAGTGTTCTCTAGGGTATGTAGGTGTTTTCACTGTATTCTAAGTGTCTTTTAGCATAGCACTGGCTCTAGGCCTGGCTAGTCAGAGTCAGTTTCCACGGTTGTATGTCATTACAACGCAGGCTTTTACCCCGCATGCCATTACAACGTGGGGATTACAACGAAAGTTGTTACAACGACTTTAACTGGAGGGCGCTGGATAGTGGAATAGTTGAATTTTCTATTCCAACTCCAGCCCACGTTGACAGTAGGGAAGGTGTTGGATAGAAAATGAAACTATTCCCTATCCAACATCGCCCTCCAGCAAAAGTCGTTGTAACGACTTTCGTTGTAATCCCCGCATTGTAATGGTAGTGCGGGGTAATCCCCGCGTTGTAATGGCTGTTCTCAGTTTCCACCAGTACTGTCTAAAAAAGTTGTGGGCACAGGATGATTTTGCAACAAGGCCTCTGCTCCTCTGTTGGTTCTTTCTGCACATGTCTTGCTTCTTCCTGAAATTTTCTTCATCTTTGAAGAATTCTGTTGCATCTTTCTGCATTTCTTTTGCTTCTTTCTGTGCGTTTTTTCTTCTTCCTTCACAAGTCCAACCTCTGTAGGCATAGTTAGAAATTAGTATTTAAAAAACCTTTGAAATTCACTGAAAAAGCCATAGGTTTCAGGAACGTTATAGTTAGAAATTAGCATTTAAAAAACCTTAGAAATTCACTGAAAAAACCATAGGTTTCAGGAATGTTATAGTTAGCTGGACATTTCACTCGTACAAAACTGTAGAAATTCCCCGTTATAGTTAGTTCAGCTAACTATAACTCGCACGCCCGCAATGCACTGCTGATGACATCACATATTACATCACTCATGACATGATCAGTGACATCACTGATGACATCTCAAATGACATCACTGACGACATCATCCATTTGATAATTTCATGCACCTTCTCACAACCTAACATAACTTTACATACACCCACTCTACAGACTGCCATTCACAAAACCATAGACACTCCAACACCAATAACTACATACCCACTCACTGATTCTTAGGTCTACACACACATCCACTCACTCATCCCTACAGTCACTCATACTTATGGTCACTCAGTACAGGACTATCATATGCACTCATACACCTGTATAGACACTCACGCACTGCCACTCTTCCATAGAGGTACTCACACGCCTAGTCAGTCATGTAAATAATTATTCAAACTACCATTTACTCACTTATACAGTTATACACACACCAGTTCACACAGTCATACAAATACTAGCACATTCTTACGTTCTTATACAATCACTGATACAAGCAAACACTCATCTATGCAGCCACTCTCACAATCACACACTCTCATTTATAGCGATTTATATACTCTAACACACATATATACTGCCTTTCATATATGTAGTTACTTACACATGCACAAATGAGATATACATTCACTCACTAACACACCCATACACACACTCACCCACCCATAGAGTCCATCACAGATGTACACTTCAAACTATGCACCCACTCACACATCTATGCACAGAGTCACACACACCCCACCCACACAAACACTCAGGCACCCATACAGATACTCAGACAACCAATCAATAACTCATATAGACACGTATGTAGTTATTCACAAACCCATGCAGTCACTTACACACCAACAGAGAGACGGATGTAGAGATTCACACAGTTTAGTCACTAAACCATGCATTCAGCAACATACTTTTAAATACTTACTTATAGAGTCAGTCTTGCATCTAGTAAAACATCCATTCAGACACTTATACACCCACTCATTCTTCAATATGCCTTTCCCTATATATAATAAACATATTTAAACTTTACAGAAACATACAGTCACTGGATGATGTCATCAGTGATATCATCAGTGATGTCATTTGAGAACTCTATTTCTGCATTTTGTGTTGACACGTAAAGGCAAACTTTTCAATGGCTTCCTAGCATAAACATTGTTTTTTTAATTATTTACCAGCAGCCCGTCCCGACGTTGTCCGGGAGCAATTAGGCATCAGGCCCCCGCCCGCCCCAACGTTGTCCGTGGGTACCCCGGAGCCTTCCTCCATATATTGCAGTATTATACCTCTATGTTTACTTTGTACGCTTTTGTAACATGCACACGTCACTTTTTCCTCCTGTAATGCAGTATTATACCTCTATGTTTACTTTGTACGCTTTTGTAACCTGCACACGTAACTTTTTCCTCCTGTAATGCACCGTTTGGCTCACTTTTGTAATGCTCCGTTTGCTTCCTCTTGCTCACAATGTACACTTTTGTAACCTGCACACGTAACTTTTTCCTCCTGTAACGCACCATTTGGCTCACTTTTGTAATGCTCCGTTTGCTTCCTCTTTTCCTGTCATTTTTGCTTCATTTTTCCACCGCTCACCGCTCCTAACTAAATAAATAAATAACCTACCTCATCCGCCGCTCACCGCTCCTCCCCGCCTGTCCGCCGCTCCTCACCGCCTGTCCGCCGCTCCTCACCGCCTGTCCGCCGCTCCTCCCCGCGCCATGTCCACCGGTCCTCCTCGCGCTCCTGGACGCTGCTCCTCCCTGCACTCCTCATGTCAGCACGCACGTCGCGGCCGGCGCTTCTTCCAAGGGACTACTTTTTTTTCGGGAAATTTTTAAATAACGTATATTTATTAAGTTTATATAGCCTATGTCCATCTGCACACCCTGAAGATTACAACGATGTATCGGGTGTGTGGATTAGCGCTGTGGTTCCCGAGTTTACCCGCCTCAAAGGTTCAAAGTTCTTCCTTTATAATAGTAGTATAGATTTGAATCCCAAAGCGCTTGTTTGGAGCTGCCCTGTCTATGGTGGTCCTGAAAGGTCTGACAGACTGGGAAATAAAAGGCGGTATGGAGGGTGGGGGGCTTCTGTGGCTGGAAACAGTGATAATTCACTGAAAGAGGCCAGAATGAGATTTGCAAAGCAGGCCCTAGTAATAGAATTCTCTATAATATATTATCGCGACAGGACACCCAGAGACCTATTTCAGGAGATGGGTGCCTCCTTCTGCGGCTCTTTCAGGTCTCCTAATGCGATACTAACTGAAAGGAAAGTCCAAATGCACAATCGTCATTTTACACTTGGTGGGGACGACATATTTCTAATTTTTGTTAGATGCAAGTGTTACTATTTACGTTCTATTTCTCCAAGTACTTTGTGGGGGGCATTCATTGCAGTCAAGAACATAAACCGAGCACCGACCAGCGGCAGAGTATGCTGCAGAGATGGATATGAGAGGGAAATTGGTATCGACACCAGCCAGCACCCCTTTGCAATTCCAGCACATCCTTGAAAACATAGTTCCTCAAATCGAAAGCTAGCACATGAGGTGTTCCCTCTGACTCAATGTTGGTCGACTTTGAAACAGTTTAAAGTGAACAGCAAATGTTTAAAGACCACAGCAGGTGGACAGGGGGAGCTATTTTGGTACAAAGTGTGCAGTGCAAGGTGGGTCATTTCGCTGTAAAGAGGGGTGGGGCTGCATTAAACCGAGCACGGGATGGGAGAACCCGAAGGGGGTACACCTTGCCCTGCTGGAGCATTATAGTGCCTAGGATCACAGTATGTACTCTGCTGCCATGTGTGGCTGAGGGACCTTCTCTTCGTCGTCGGATATATTCAACTGTGCAGGAACATTGGGATAGGGGCTCTCTATTGTTAAAAATAGTGTCACCCATGGACACCCCAGAAAAAGAACGCTTCCTGCCTGCCCTTTCTTTACAACAGGTGCTGGCCTGTCTGTGCCATCCAGTAGACACTTTGTACATACCTCAAACGACAGGCACCTTGGCACATGGGACACTGCCGTGCCTGTGCCATCCAATAGCCACTCTGCACCCACCTCACACCACAGACACCTTGGCACATGAGACACTGCCCTGCCACCCAGCAGCCACTCTTTACTCAACTCACACCACAGACACCTTGGCACACGTAACACTGCCCTGCCTGTTCCACCCAGTAGCTACTCTGTACCCATCTCACACCACAGACACGCTAGCACATGGGGCATTGCCTGCCATCCAGTGGCTACTCTGTACACTCCTCACACCATAGACACCTTGGCACACAGGGCATTGCCCTGCCACCCAGTAGCCACCCTGTATGCAGCTTACACCACAGAAATCTTGGCACACGAGACACTGCCCTGCCATCAGGTGGCCACTGTCTACACACCTCACACCACAGACACCTTGGCACTTGGGGAACTGCCATGCCAGCACCGGGGACACCGCATGCAAAGAATATGCACTTAGTGTGACTGGCAGCAACAACGGATGCCCCTTGCCCCTTCCATTCTTTGCTCATTCAGTAAACATATCTCACACCACAGACACTAGCACAACGGGCACTGTCATGCCAGCACCAGGGGCACCACACCACAGAGCATGGACTTTCCATAACTGCCAGAGAGAGCAGGTACCCCTTCCAACCAGGGGTCATTCTGTAAACTTACCTCACCTTATGCCACAGTCCCCATGGCACACAGGGCAATATCCTGCCGGCTCCAGGGGCACCGCACGCAAAGAGCATGACCTTTGAAATACTGGAGACGACAACATGAGCTGCCACGCCCTTCCCAGACAATGAGAGTTCCGTAAACACACCTTACACCAAAGTCACCCTGGCCCACAGGGCGCTCTTCGGTAAAGGGACCTTAAAATACACCCCAAACAAACTGGCCCACAAGGCAGCACCAGAGGGTACAGGACATGCAAATATGCATATTTACTGTAGCGCTGTTCGATACTAAATGGCTTCAAAAGGATATTAACGCTGGGCGGAGGCTGCTGGGTGCGTGGCCTCGGCTCATGCGTTGTGAGGGAAAAGCAGCCATTCACCTTTGAGTGTTTACCTCTCTATGCGCCAGCAGGGCAGGGAGTCTGGCGAGGGGGTGTAAACTGGCCTTGTCTGTCGGTACTTGAGCGCAAGGGGCCTCATTTATGAGAAATGACGCATCGCTGCGTGAAAACAGCAATGCGTCACTTCTCAATGCGCACTCCTTGCGACATACCTGATGCATTATATTTACTGTATGACGCATCATGTCGCAAGGAGTTACAGATACATCAGTATTTCTGACGTATCTGTATGGCGTAAAAGTGACGCATTGCTGGAGTGTGTCACAAAAGAGACACAACTCCAGCAATGCGTCCTTTCACATGGGGAAAGCCAAGCCCCATGTGAAAGGGCCTGCGTCAGTCTTGATTTTGATGCAATGGGGTCCTAGAAGTAACACAGTGAAATCTCATAGATTTCACTGCGTCCCTTCTATGAGGCTTTTTGCGGGGGAACGCACCCCCTGCATACATTATACCTGACGCAGGTATAAAGTAGGGCAGGGTTTTAAAAAGTGACACATCTGCTTAGATGCGTCACTTTGTAAATAGTGCGCAATAGGAGGCATGTTTTACGCCGCCAATGCGTCCCAAACATTGACGCATCTGAAGCGCAAAACTGACACAGGGCCTCATAAATGAGACCCAAGGTGTCTATGGTACATCGACATGGGTGTGGAATGCGCCATCCCTACCAAGCAATATACCCCGCACGGGGGCTCGCTGACCTACACACAAGGTGCTGCCCTTTGCTGATCACAAGGTAGAGATCGCAAAGCCACATCTGCTCACCTATGGCACATCTCAATCAGCTGTAGTCTAAGACAGACATAACCAGGCTGGTGTTTATCAACTATGCTTCAATTACAATATACACAGACACACACAAGCACATAAACCACGTGCATGTGTTTGTAAGATAATTATTAAATCCCCGGGAGGTGGTGGTCCCTGGGGCTATGGGGTCCCCTGCGGGCCCCCACTCCACAATTAACAATTGCGCCCGGGACCTGGCCCACCCAGGGGTTTGAAACAAACAAAGCGCTGGAGACCGTGCTTTGTTTTTATTAAGGATTTCATCCAGATCTGCGCACCCGGCGTGAATTAGGCCAATATTGTTTTAAAAATGCTTTTTTGGGCCCTTTGTGTCCTTGTGGGACCCCCTGTGCAGGCCTAAGGGTCAGGGTGTTTCTACCCTGCCCCTTGTCTTGTTCTACAACCTTTTTTGCACTGTTTTCTTGTGACTCGGTCTTACCGAGTCACAAGATGGCTGGCAACACTTCCTTGTTTTGGAGTGTTGCCAGCCAATCAGACTGCTACCTCAACAGTTAGTTATGGTAAATTGGTCAGACATATTAACATCAGTCAAAAGTCAATTAGAGAAACTTGAATGTTTGCATTTATCATTGGTTGGGAGACGTATTGTCCTAACAATGACTATTTTACCGAAAGTTTTATATTATTTTCGAGCAATACCATTGGAGATATCCAAATCACAATTGAGTAAATTGCAGTCTATAACTGATCGTTTTCTATGGGGTTGGAAGTCCTCGCGGAGAGCAACCAAATATATGACATTACCAATCTTAAGGGGGGGTTGGGGAGTTCCGAATTTTGCTCTATACTATCTGGCATGTTTAATCCAAAATATTAAATATTTTTCAATAGGTGGAACTCCACCTACATTTGAAAGCCCAGATATTTTTTCTCTTTTACTTGGACCACAATCTCAACAAATGTTGCTTCGGTTTTTAGAACCAAGCTACTATAAAAAAACTAGATTCAAACTTATTATGTCTGCATTTAAAGGATGGCGATCTATACGGAAGCTAATTTCATTAAAACGCATTAATTTTTATACTCCATGTAACTCTATAGAATTGCTTCCTCCGATATTTAGGGATCGCATTATGGGCACATGGCGAGAAAAAGGTATAACAACCATTGGCCATATGGTTAAAAACGGCACATTTGCTTTATTTCAGGAGTTAAAGGATGAATATAATCTTTTTCAACATGATTTTTTTAAGTATCTGCAAATACAGAACTTTATTCTTACACATCCAAATATTGTACCACTTGGCCATGATGAATTTATGGAAATACTTAAAAACCAACACGCATAGGGATTATATATAATTATCTGCTAAATATACAGCAGGATGATTTGGAACAGCAGGAATTAAAATGGTGTACAAGACTGGGTACATCTGAAGTACCCTTTCATGAATCAATATGTATGGCTGATAAAATCATTTTATCTGCCAATCTATATTCACAACATTATAAAACTTTATTTAATCTTTATCACACACCACTGAAAATGTCAAAATGGAGCAGTCGCAATAATGGGAAATGCTATAGATGTCAATGTGATCTCGCTGATATTTTGCATATTTTCTCAGACTGCCCTATATTAAAACCATTTTTTGTATCCATAGAAATTTTACTGGCACATATCACAAAATGCGACGTAAAAATATCAAGAGAGATGATTATTTTTGGTTTATCAAATGATAATGAAGTGTTTTCTGGTTATCAAGAAAATAGATACTCACCGTTGTATCAGAGAGCTGCATACTTGTTTCCTCGCTGGAGTTCGTCGCACTGTGTTCTGCCTGACTTCCCTGGCCTCCCCTTGACGAGGACTCGCTGGTGTGAGCAAGCCCTGCATTCGGCAGGGCTGGTGACACGCTCCCAGCTAGAGTCTTGTGGGTTGAGGCTCGGGTTACCATCTTTCAGCGCTCCGGGGGACTGCGAGGACCAGCAACCTTCAGGCTGCTCAGCTGGTTCCTCTTCCCCCGGCGCTCCGCCCACGGACACGCACACCAACCTACGCATTAACTTTCGTGACACCCGCTTCGCGGGTGCCACTCACCGTTGTATCAGAGAGCTGCATACTTGTTTCCTCGCTGGAGTTCGTCGCACTGTGTTCTGCCTGACTTCCCTGGCCTCCCCTTGACGAGGACTCGCTGGTGTGAGCAAGCCCTGCATTCGGCAGGGCTGGTGACACGCTCCCAGCTAGAGTCTTGTGGGTTGAGGCTCGGGTTACCATCTTTCAGCGCTCCGGGGGACTGCGAGGACCAGCAACCTTCAGGCTGCTCAGCTGGTTCCTCTTCCCCCGGCGCTCCGCCCACGGACACGCCCACCAACCTCCGCATTAACTTTCGTGACACCCGCTTCGCGGGTGCCACTCACCGTTGTATCAGAGAGCTGCATACTTGTTTCCTCGCTGGAGTTCGTCGCACTGTGTTCTGCCTGACTTCCCTGGCCTCCCCTTGACGAGGACTCGCTGGTGTGAGCAAGCCCTGCATTCGGCAGGGCTGGTAACACGCTCCCAGCTAGAGTCTTGTGGGTTGAGGCTCGGGTTACAATCTTTCAGCGCTCCGGGGGACTGCGAGGACCAGCAACCTTCTGGCTGCTCAGCTGGTTCCTCTTCCCCCGGCGCTCCGCCCACGGACACGCCCACCAACCTCCGCATTAACTTTCGTGACACCCGCTTCGCGTGTGCCACTCACCGTTGTATCAGAGAGCTGCATACTTGTTTCCTCGCTGGAGTTCGTCGCACTGTGTTCTGCCTGACTTCCCTGGCCTCCCCTTGACGAGGACTCGCTGGTGTGAGCAAGCCCTGCATTCGGCAGGGCTGGTGACACGCTCCCAGCTAGAGTCTTGTGGGTTGAGGCTCGGGTTACCATCTTTCAGCGCTCCGGGGGACTGCGAGGACCAGCAACCTTCAGGCTGCTCAGCTGGTTCCTCTTCCCCCGGCGCTCCGCCCATGGACACGCCCACTAACCACTAGTATATATAGATACCATCTCTCCCGCGAAGCGGGACGCGAGCGGGACGCCGGGCGAAGCCCGGGCAAAGGGCGGGCCGTCTGTGGCCGTCCGTGGACGAACGAGGACGGGACGGCCCCCCCCTTTTCTGCCCAAGTGCATTATCTTTGAAATCTCTGTAGCTGCAGGAGATTAAATTTTTCTCACGCAAGTATACTGGGGAAGACCAAGAACCCCCCAAAACCGTATTACCTTCATTAAAAATTTGTGGCAAATCTACAGAAATATACATCAAATATTAACGCCTATCGGAAAACAAATGGGTTTTAAAAAACTGCGATCTCGCACTATACACATGAAAAGAATGGGCACTGAAAATGCAGTACGGCAATCCTCCGATAAAGCTATAAAACAAGGTCGCATAACTTATACGCCAGCAATCAGTACCTACTTCTCTGCACTTACACCTAAAGAGAATCAAGAATTACACATATCAGGTACAGAAATAACTCTCAATTCATCAGTTACCGTTAGGGAAACTGAAAGCACCTCAACCATACCTAGTTCACAATCCAAAGTGGGACATTTGGAACCGGACTCAAGTAACAAATTATTCAGTATTCCAAAAGATCTTCAATTCTCGGATCACGAAATGACCAATTTAAAAACTTCAACACCTGTAAAAACTAGAGGGAGCTCAATGCTACTTGATGATTCAAACATTAACAAACAAAATTCCGCGACACAAAAGGCAGAATCCGGAACAAACAATAGTATTCAGCAAAAAACATCTTCTCCTATCGCTTTACTTGATCTTTCGATGGACCCCTTTAATCTCACAAATAACAATAATACTGCTGACACAGCCCCACCTGTGTCTAAAGCCCTATTTTCGTTACAGGAGATATTGGAATCAGTTCTTACATTTCTGGGAAACATTCTAGAAAACTCTGACCAAACTTTGGACGTTCAAATAGGGATATTAAAACATTTAGTAGAAGAAAAAAAGAAAAAAGACTCCTCTATAGCAGAGAAAATTAATACGCTATCCAAAACCAAACTTATGCAAAATGACATTCTAAAAGACCATAACAAAGCTCAGGAGAAAAGAATACGTGACTTTGGTACTCAAACAACAGATACCCAAATACAACAAAAACAGAAGTCTAATAACCTAAATAATTCAGTGATATACTCTCTAAAAAAGCTATTTAAAGAAAAACACCAACAAAAAGCAAAACACTTCCCAATATTTACAAAAACCAACGCAATAAATAAAGTTACAAATGAACATGCATTAGATACACAGGAAACAAGAATAAATACTAATAATATACTAAGCCAAGGAAATGGAGAAACGACAATCACCAAGAAACAGGAAAAAAATACAAAAGTAGGGAAAAGAAGGAGGAAAAAACCAGAAAGAAGGATCCAAAAAAAGAAAAACCGTAAACTAAAATTTCAAAAATCAGTTACTATCTATAAATCTGAGGAGGAACAACGCGATGACATAACAGAGTCCCAAAATTCTGAAAAGCTTGTAATCAGTAAAAACCTTGAAGAAATGATGCCACCTTTGGATCCAACAGTAAAAGAGTATGTTCCAAATAGACTCTCTACACAACCAGATCAAAGCATTAAAAATTTAAGGGAAGATAAGAATAGGTACAAGCAAAAGGGGGAAGAGCCCTCTTCTAAAACTCTACAATTTGAGGAACTTTTCCCTACCGATACAGCTCCACTTAACAGAGGAAGGATTATAAATTTATTACGCCACATAAGGTTTTTACACACAATGACCAGTAATGAAATCGATCTAGTGATCTTTCCTAAAAAAGACAATATTAAACTAGTAACGGTAACATTCTGGTCAACAGTTCTTCCAGGTATAATACTTAATGAGAAAGAGACACTACATAAACATGGATATGACGTATTGGAAAAAGTGGAATCAATGGTTAATAAAACTCCAATCTGGTACAACTCCCAAACACGAGCTATTTCCAACTCACATGTCAAAAAATACCAGCGAAATAATGACATGACAGAAGACCAAGATATCACGTACTCAGGAACAAACTCTACAGGGCATGAAAATCTAAAAATCCTGGTGGATAAAGGTCAAAGGGCAGTTTGGTACAAAGTTGCTAAGGAACCCGAAAATAGTAATAGCATTAAGTCTTGGGCTTGGGTCTCTGAGACTCTGAATAGCAACAAAAATACTAATACTCAACAACAATCTGTTTAGCACCGGTTTAAAAATCATATCTTGGAACATCGCAGGCAGAACTAAGAATAAACTGTCCATGGTCACGAGTAACTTGCCAGATATTTTGTTACTACAAGAAACATGGGAAACTGTGTCTCTCACCCTTAAAGGTTATTATGTATATGAAATCCCAGCAATACCTACCAAACGAGGACATGCTAAAGGTGGTTTGGCCATTTTACTGAGGGAAGAACATTTGTGGGCACAAGTAATAGTAGATACGAAATCAGAAAACTTACAGTGCATACAAATCTCTGCAAAAATACATAGTACTGCTCCACTACAGGCAATCCTCCTCTTTAACGTATATGCCCCTCCAGGCAAAAAACATGATATTACATTTTCTGATATCATGGAAAAGATTAGGCAGATAACAGAAAATCACCCTCACTCATCTTTTTTAATCGTGGGCGATTTTAATAGCAAAATTTCCAACTCCGAAATTAACAGGTGGGCAAAACTGTTCATAGAAGAAGGTATGGAATCTATAATTCCACAATTTCCTGAGGGTATACTAACAGACAAAAGAGGCAAATTGTTAATATCAGCGTTAACTAACCTAAATGGATCAATACTGAACGGCAATATTGAGGGGGACATTCCAGCAAATTACACCAGACGGGGTAATGGGACTTTATCCATTATAGATTACATTATAAGCAGTATGGATCTGATAGATACAGTTTCGTATTTGCTCAACCAGTTTAGCCAAGAGAGCGATCATGCATTAATGCATTTAACTACAGATTGGATACCTAAATCCTCTCAATCCAGTCATATTATCTATCATCAAAGTACTACAATGATAAAAAGCGAACAGAGACGCATCTTCTGGAATTCTTCGACTCTAGATAAAATCACAACAATGATTGATCATTCCCAGCTTTTAGCAAAAAGATTCTCCGAAAATCCTATAGAAAACTTCGAATTTATAATAAAGGATTTCAAAAATCTCATTTTAAAAATGATAACAACGGGTGCAAGAGGTAATAATAAGAGGAAAGAAGACAAAAATAAACGCACCTCTAAGAACTCTGAAGTAAAGAAAAAGTTAAATAAACTTATACGCGCCCAATACACGAATTCCTCGCCAACTACGAAGAAGGAAATAAATAAACTGAAAAACCAACTGAGACGTGAGAATCAAAGACAAAAAAAAGCTTTACAAGATCGCAATTGGGTCGACATTCAGACAGCTGCAAGTAAATATAACCAGCGCAAATATTGGTTTTTAATCGCAAAAATAACTGGATCAAAAAAGAAATTACAATCAATACCGGTCCCTCCGAACGACTGGGAATCTTATCTGTCAGATCTCTACAAAGCTAATTTAGTAATACTATATGAAAGTAGCGAGGACATAACCGAAGAAAAAGATAAGAGTTCATTATCTAAAACCACAGCCATTTCGGTTGAACTCAATATTCGTAAAGCAAGAACTACAGGTGCCTCTGGCCCGGACCAGATTCCGATTAAGGTGTTACAAGTTGCCCCGAAGGAATGGAGTAAGTTGTTATACCCCCTCTTCAATTACATTTTTGAGACTGGTCAGGTACCAAAATCATGGCAGGGGAGCATTATTATCCCTATCCACAAGAAGGGAAGCAGAACTCAAGCAGGGAACTATCGTCAAATTGCACTTATGGACTCTGTGGGAAAAGTATTTGCAGCAGAGGTACTAGACCGCCTGAAAGAATGGGCCTTCTCGCAGGGTCTGATACCCATGTTTCAAGCAGGCTTCAGACCCAAACATTCGGTAACAGACAATATTGCAGTTATCCAGGTTATCTTTGATAAATATATTACCCGAAAAACCCAGGTCGTTTACGCTGCATTTATAGACTATTCTGCGGCGTTCGATCGGGTAGATCGACCAACATTATGGAGAAAATTAAGGAGGCTTGGAATTCACGAACAACTGCTACAAGTTATAGTAAGCTTACATACCAATACTTGGTGCCAAGTCCAAATGGGGGGAGAAAAAGGACTTACAAAAAGAATTAAAACGGAGAACGGATTAAAACAAGGATGCCTCTTAGCTCCGATCCTATTCTCCCTCTACTTAAGCGACCTGCCTCATCACCTGCAACTAGGCTCCAGTTTACCTCCAAAAATAGCTACGCAAAGCATACATTCATTGCTCTATGCTGATGACATAGTGCTGTTAGACCTCACTCCTTTCGGATTACAAGCATCATTGGATATTTTGTATAACTACTCTAAAGATAATTACTTAGTACCGAACATAAAGAAAACAAAAGTGATAGCCTTTTCGGGGAGAAAACAAAGCGCCAAATATATCTGGAAGATAGGAGAAGACAAGATAGAAGAGGTTGATAATTATCCCTATCTTGGCAGGATCCTTTCGAAAAACTTAACAAACACAATACAGGTATCAAATTTATTAAGGAAAACTGATATACATGCTTCAGCCCTCCAGAGACTTTATAGCGCAACAGGGAACAGACATTTTTCCTCATTGTTAAATACTTACAGAGTAAAAATACCACCTGTATTATCCTATGCGACGGAGTACATCCCCATAAAGCAATGGGTCTTTATGGATCGCAAAGAAGGAAAAATCTTAAGAAGGATTATGAAAGTCTCGGATGCTGTACCTGTTCAAGCATTGAGATTAGAACTATCAATTACAAGCTCTTACGCTATAGCTATTGCCAATGTAATTAGGTGGGCCCATAATTTGTTACATGCGAAAGAGAATACTTTAAGGTCATTGCTGCAAAAAGAGACTTTTGGGACTGACGCTAAAAAACAAATCTTTTTAGAGAACATGACTGTAGCATTTCGTATGGCAAATATTAATACAGAATTGCTGCTAACTTGGTCACCGGCACAACTAAAATTGTTCTTAAAATGTTTTACCCCAAAACTGAGTTACGAATTGGACTCCCTACACTGTAACAAATTAGCCACCTATAAACCCTTCGTAGACTTGCTAGAATACAAGCAAAGCCAGTCTTACATTGGGTTCACCTTGACACATGGCGCAAGGAGGGCGATCACCTTGATTCGATTGGGCATCTTACCTGTATTAGCATACACCTCAAGATGGTTTCCGGGAGGATCTCCAATATGTACATTGTGCGCAGGGGGTGATCAGACTTTAGAGCATGTACTATTCGTATGTCCAAATCATAAAGTAACCCTAGCTCGTACAAGATACCTTGTCCCTATACTTCGCTCTTGTAGAATTACAATGGGGAGAGATTTCTTAGCTCTTTGTAATCAACCTTCAAATGAATTTGTTTGTTACAATCTGTATAAATTTTTAAAATCTTTTTTATCTTTATATTGACATAATTGAATTCTTTTTAAACATGTAAAAATTGTAAAAATGTTGTGGTCCTCTGTCGAGTACCAATACAAATAAACCTTTTTGACTTTGACTTGACTCAAGAAAATAGATATATTATATTCATGGCAATGGCTGTAGCTCGCCTTTGTGTATCATCAATGTGGTTAAAGCCTGAAGCACCTACATATGAAATGTGGCGAGCAAAGTTTTATAATATCTTCTATTTAGAATACAATTTATATCGCATTAAATCAACTGTGAAAAAGCGTAGAGGGTACAGAATTTGGAAGACTCTGATAGATTATATAGATCAATAGCGACCTGTATTCCTGCTATCAAATGAGATAACCTGTTTACCTGCTATTTATTTTATGTTAAAATCACTTCTACAGCTTATATGTTTATGTATTTATGCTTAAAATGTATATCACAACATATCGTTTGGCATATGATATAATCTCTTGGCATGTGTATTTCTTTTTGGTATATATGGCTTTGAACTGAATCAATAAAAAAAAAAATGCTTTTTTGGGCCCTTTGTGTCCTTGTGGGACCCCCTGTGCAGGCCTAAGGGTCAGGGTGTTTCTACCCTGCCCCTTGTCTTGTTCTACAACCTTTTTTGCACTGTTTTCTTGTGACTCGGTCTTACCGAGTCACAAGATGGCTGGCAACACTTCCTTGTTTGGAGTGTTGCCAGCCATTCAGAGTCAAGATAGTGCCCGGGAGGATTCGCGAACCCTCCTCCATGCTCAGATATCAAAACTTGTTCTTTTTTAAATTTCTCAGCAACTACTGAACGATTGAAACCATTTAAAAAAAGGGGCTGTTTCTGAACCAAGACCTAACTTTTTGGCAAATTTGGTGTAATTCCGCTGGGCTCGTCATGAGGTAGCCTCCTCGCACGCTCATGACGAGCCCAGCTCGTCATGTAACATGCGTTTTTAAAAATCTCAGCGTGCGAGCGGAATTCCGCCCGCACGCATGCGGTTAATCTAGTATATGTGAGTATTTATGTATATAAGTGAGTATATGTGAGAGTGAGGGATTGTAAGAATTCCTGTTTAAATTAGTATGTTTTTCTATAAGTGATTGTTTAAGAGAGTAAGTATGTGTAAGTTTCCTTAGAAGTAAAGTGGTAGTGTGTGTATAGCTGTATATGCAAATAAATGGATGTTCAATAGTTTATTTGCATGTGTGAGTATGTGTGAGAGTATCTTTTGGATGACTGTCGGTGTGTAAGAGGATGTATAGGTGTATCACTACATATGATGAGTGAGTATATGTATGAGTGACTATATAGAACTGTTGGTGAATGAGTCGATGTGTATATAGATGGTGGAATTATTGAATTGGTTGTTGTAACTGGTATGGATATCTCAATTTTTGTGAAAATTTTAGTTTCTATTTTTGAATATGTGTTTCAAGGGTTACATTACAGTGAAAAGAGGTCTGTCACTCTGTCACAAGGATGGTGTCATCAGTGATGTCATGAGTGATGTCACTGACCATGTCATGAGTGATGTAATATGTGACGTCATCAGGAGTGCATTGCACGCGCAAGTTATAGTGAGTCCAACTAACTATAACGTGGGAATTTCATTGGTTTTATGCGAGTAAAATTTCCAGCTAACTATAACTGGTGTCAAACCTATGGTTTTTTCAGTGAATTTGATAGGTTTTTTAAATACTAATTCCTAACTATAACTGATGTGAAACCTATGGTTTTTTCAGTGCATTTCATAGGTTTTTTAATAGCAAATCTCTATAGGTATGACATGTAATATTTTTTATAATGAAGTTATACTATTTTTTTTAAAGTTTATTTATTTATTTATTTTTGTGCCTTGGAGCGCTCCGGGAGCGCGTACCGATGCGCTCACCGGTAAGCGCAGTGCTACGGCGCGCCCCGGGGCGCGTACCGGTGAGCGTCCCGTTAGCGCAATTCCCGTGAACAAAAACAACATTGTGACGAATCGCGTAGCCGCGTGATGCGTCATATAACGCACAGCGTAAGCGCACCCGGAAGCACGCGAGCGCATACGATCGCGCAATGTCCTGACGCGCTTACGCAATGCACCCCGGGCGCGCCCCAGGGCACGGCCCGGGGCACGTAGCGTAGGCGCGTCGGGTCATGTGATCTGAAAATAACACTTTTCATTGGTGCAGATCAGTTTTGGTTTCCAAATGATGAAAGCCCGGATCATGTGACTTGAAAATAACACTTTTCATTGGTCCAGAACAGTTTTGTTTTCCAAATGATGAAAGCCCCCACCTTTTTTCCTTATTCTGACTTTGTCCTTTGACTGAGGAAGACCTGTTTGGAGATCTGTCCCTAATCTTTTGTACTTTAAAATGGCTACAGTAGCAGCAGCAGCTGGAGCATCTGCACCACCACCACCACCACCACCAAGAGGACCACCACAACATTACATTGGTGGTCAAGAAGAAGAAGAGGAGGAGGAGGAGGAGGAGGGAAGAATGACATTCCTGCCAGAAGCCAATACCCCATATAGGCCAAAGGAGCACATTGTATGGGAGTTTTTTTCCATCCCAGAGGGCAAGAAGAAAGTGAATGCGCCCAAGGTGACTTGCCGAATCTGTGGCTCAGAACTTTCAAGGGGGAACCGTAATAAATAATATTCATTTGGTAATTACACCATGATTCGGCATATGCAGCGCAAGCATCCCAACAACTATTCTGCTGCAGAGATCAGAGAACTGGCCAGTAACCCTCCCCAATCTTCCCCCAGCACCTCCAAAAGAAAGCAACCGACTCCATCGGGACCAGAGACAAGAGAGATGATGCCAATTATACAACCACGGTTTGGTGAATTCAGGGTCACTTGTATTTTTTGTGGTAAGACCATCAGCTATGGTGAGCAGAGCGTAAAGCTCATCGTCCTTGCTGGTGACAACCACAATTGCCCCAAAAAACCCTAATTTTTTCCTGATTTTTCTTTGTTCCAGTTGATCCGTTTACAATTCCCTGTTTTTTGTTCCTCCCCATAAAAAATACAAAAAAGTATAAAACTGTTCAGAAAACCCCCAAAAAGTAAAAAAAAATCAAAAAAACAATAGAAAAATATAAAACAACAAAAAGAATAAAAAAACAGTTCTTTTTAGAACTACCTCCAATTTATAAAAAAATGCTACAGTTTTTTTAAAACTCTGTCATTCTTTTTTCCTTAGGGTACGCGCACCGGGGCGCGCACCAAAAAAAATAGAAAAAAAAATAATGAAGGAGTGAGCATGAGGAAAGGAGACAGAGAGAGTGATGTTAAGAGAAAGAGAGCTAGAGGGAGCAACACAGAGGGACTGTGTATTACACAGTAAGACAGAGAGAAGGTGTAATAGGGTGTAAGTGAGAAAAGGAAAATGAATAAGGGAGCGAAAGAAGTAAGGAGAGAGGAAGAAAACTAAAGCAGAGGTACCGGGAGAATGTGAGTGGGTGTTGAAAGTAAAGAGAAGGACAGTAAAGGATGGGGAATGAGGGGTAGTGACGGAACCGGAGTAAAGGAACAACGGTGATGGAGGGTTAGAAAAGAGCAGTGAGTGTAAGTAAAGAGGGGTGAAAGAGGGTGGATAAAAGTGAATAAGGGTAAGACATGGGGAGTGACAGAGAGAAAATAGAGAGAGAGTAATGGAAGGAGTGACTAAAAGGTAGTGAGTGAAGCAGCAAAGAAAGGTAAGTGAGAGAGTGTGGGTGAGTTGTAGGGAGTGAGCATGACGAGAGAGTATTGACAGAATGAGGGGACAGAGACAGCGACGATAAGAGAGACAGAGTGAGGGAACGGAAGTGAGGAACTGTGAGAACAGACGGACTGAGAGAAGGAGTGACAGGAGTAAAGTAAATGATTAAGGGAAAGGGAATGAGTAAGGGAGCAAAGAAAGGGAACAGAGGGTAAGGGAAGTAAAGCAGGGGGACTGAAAGAAGTTGAATGCGGGAGGGGAGTTAGGGAAAGGGGAGTAAACATGGAGGATAAGAATAAGTGAGGGAAGCAGAGTAAAGAAACAGGAGTGAGGTAGGGTGAGAAAATAGTAGTGAAGTTAAAGCAAAGGGTGATGACAAACTACATTTTTTTAGTCACACTTACCGTATAATTAATGTAACTTTAATTACATTTTTTACTACACTTTTATCTGTTAAAGAGAGAAGAAAAAATAAGTTATAATTAGTAAAATATATATTTTAAAATAAAAGATACAAATGAAGAGGTTAAAAATCATAACAGTGTATTAAGAAATAAAGTAAGAGTGAAGGACACAGAAAGGGAAATAAAGTAAGGTAGAAGGAGAAAAAGAGGGAAAAAGAAATAGAAGGAGAGCAAATTACTAAGACTAAGGCATATAGATTCACTGACAGAGAGGAAGAGAAGAAGAGAGAAATGAACTGAAGGTAAGAAAGATACTAAAAGAATGTAAGTTAGCAAAACTAAATCCGTAAACAGGAGTAAGTAAAAAGATAATGACTGAGAGGGAAAGGAGTCTAATTAAGGATGCATTTAGAAGAATGAGGAATGGAAGATAACTGAGACTAAGTGAAGCAGAGGGAGAGTGGGTTAGTTATAGTGATAAAGTGAAACAATACTGGTGAGTGAGTAAAGAGGAATTATTAAAAGTGCAAAAGAGGAAAAGACGGAAAAGGGAAGTAAAACAGAGAGACTGAAAGCTGAAAAGTGATGCAAGGGAGAGAGGGGATGCAGACACTTGAAATGGAAATGAGGGGTTGTGAAAGAAGTGCAGTAAACGAATGGATTTGAAATAAAGTGAGAGAAAGGCAGCGTGAGTGAGTAAAGAGAGCTGAAAAAGAGAGGAAAAAGGAAAGTGAGTGTGAGACAATGGGAATACAATATAAATTACACAATACAAACTATAGAATAAATTATGCAACATGTTAGATAGTTTATTTTTGCTGTTCTCAGAACATATTGAAGTTCACTAAAATCAGTGAGTTCAAACTATTCATCATATTACAGCGGGAAAAAAAACACAATCAAAAAGATTGTGTTTAAAAAAAACATATAAACTCACAAATCACATATGTACACTAATCTTTGATTCACTCACTTTTCCTTTAGGCCAAATAGTACATCATGAAGGTCCTTTTCATTGGAAGGTACTCTGCTGTTCTCTAAAAAATCCATTTAATCGACTCTCTAGAAAAAAGGCTCCAAGAACATCTGAAATATGTTTCAATGTTTGCATATACTCCTTCTGTTCAGTCATGACTCTTTCCTCATTCCTTCACCTTTCCTTAAGGCCAAATAGTGTCTGATGTATCAGTAGCCTAACGGCTAAGGCGCTTGACCTCAGACCTGGGGATCTGGGTTCGAGTCTCGGTAACAATGCCAAAAACCCCCTGTGAATCTGGGCAAATCACTTAATCTCCCCGTGCCTAAAATGAAAGTGTGTCCCCATGTAACGTAACTGGTGCTATGTAAAGCGCTCTGATAACTGATTCGGTTCGGTTCTAGTTCGCGCTATATAAAACTCTGCAAAAAAATCACTTAAAACAAACTCTAAAATTACCGTTTTCCCGACGTTCTGAAAGAAAGGCTCAAACAACATTTTCACAATATTTAAATATTCATAATTCCAGCTCTGGCTCTCTCATGTTGAACATTTCCTATAATACTGATATCACTTACTATGTGATCCACTTACCGTACCTTTATGAGAACTATAATTTTTATATTATCTTCATCACTTTTAGTCACAATATAATTTTAAACAGCAAACTAACTTTTATTAACTGCTCCCGTCTTCATAGGGCAATTACCTTTACTTAAATTTTGGTTCTAAAAACACTAGGTATGAATTTTTTAAGTCAAAAGGCAAACGTTGTTTGAAAGTCAAATGAGTGTCATTACACATAGTCCAACCTATTCGACATTTTAAATAGCATGTGTAATGCCCTGATGTTGTTGAAGGACCGTCATGATAAATAATAGCTACAGTTGCAAACGTTCTTCCTGATATTGATAACTGAGAAGCCACGAAATTTTTAATAGAAGTTGCCAATTTACTTCCATCAGGTCTACATCGTTGAAACATTAAAATGACATACTGGCCATAGTGTTGTATAAATAATGTGGGCAGCATTGCAGACTTACATTGGGTACACACCATATTGTGATCAGCTGCTTTAACTAGATTATTAAAAGACACTGATTTACAGTCTGGTAACGTCAAATATATAAATCTTTCAGTGTCTATTGTAGTACTACTTGATAAACTACAGTTGTCGCAGTCATGCTGCCATTGATAAGAAAGGCTAAAAGATTTTTTATATCTACACCTTCATCTTCCAATACATCAAACATATACATTAAAAATTCCTGACAATCCTGCTGAATATTCTGTGAAAATTGATTTTGACCAGAACATATGTCTAGAAGATTTCGAATTTCTGAAACACTTTCTATTTTTGCTCTATCACTGCTATATTTCTCAAACACAGAATTAAAAAAACAGCAGAATGTTTGATCCCGATTTTCAACAATCTGTTCTTGTAAATTTTGAAGAAAAAAAACATTAACCACTACATTAGCATAGCAGTTGACACCAGAACTGTTTTCAAACTGAAATCCAACAACATCTTCAACAGAATCCTTTTTCCTTCTGCTTACAATTACAGTTTCATCTACTTTTTGTCTTTTTGCTACTACCTCACTGCAATTATTCTCATTTCTTCTTTTTCGGCCTACCACACATTTTTCAAACAGAGGATATTGAGGCAAATGTGGAGCATACACTCTTCTTAACCTATTGTATTCTTTAACGCAATCTAGATCTGCACAAATGTTTGTTTCATCACACTCAATCAAGTACAATCCTGATAAAGTTCTGACTCGTGATAATGCCACATATGCCATACCCTCTTTAAACACAGAACTTCCAATGTTCACCAAAGCACTATCTACACTTAAACCTTGAGATTTATGGATTGTTACCGCATATGCCAAACAAACAGGAAACTGTTTTCTGCGAACATATAAGTCTTTCACAAGCAAAAATCTAGCTGAACAACGACAAATTTGTTCTATTTCGTCAATGCCATCAAATTTTATTTTTAAAATTTCAATTCCATTTCTATTTTTGTAATTCACAAAATCAACAACATGACCCATTGCTCCATTTACCAGACCTCTTTCAACATTTTAATTCCTTCTCAAAATGATACGACAATTTAAACACACATTCAGAGTCTTTTCAAAACCAGCAGTTTTAGATATAGTTTTCTCTAATGAATCCAATTTTGATTTCAAATTTTCAGACAAAATAATTGTTGCTCCCATATGCTCAATTTTATCTATAGCTTCCAGTTTCACTATCTCTTCATTTTCTAACTTTAACATTTTGTTGTTGAACATGGAACATTCTTTCAGAGTTGGCATCAAACATATGCCAGATTTCTTCTCGTTAATTTTCTTAGAAATATTCTCTGGAAGAATGTTTTCATTTGGGTACAAATTTGAAATTAATCGTCCATGTAAAGCTTCTTTCCCATGCTGACTTACTTTTCCGATTCTTACATCTTGTAGAATATTTTTATAATCTTCATCCTTTGCCTGCCGCATATTTTGGAGTAGTTCTGCATATTTGAAATTTAACCATATATTAACGTTTCCAATGCTTCCTAGGCACTTCCTGGTATCTTCATGCGTGACCATTTTAAACACTGGTTGTCCTTTCACTGGAGTCAACTGCAGTAGATCTCCAAAAACAATAATGTGTTTCCCTCCAAATAACACATCATACTCTGTTCTAAGAATTTCTTGCATTCTCAAATGCACAAAAGCAAGCATTAGATTTGAGACCATGCTTACTTCATCAATGATAAGAAGTTTCATTTTCTTCAGGACTCTCGAAACTTCGGAACACGCATCTCCAGATAGCTTGTGGTATTGCAATTTGTTATCATGCTCCACTGGCAGCATCAGTAAACGATGTAAAGTAATCCCTTTAATATTATGTGCTGCCAGCCCAGTTGGAGCGGTAACAACCCAAGATAGCGGTGATTCAGTCCTTTTCTGCAGATAAGTTGCAATTGCTTTAATCAGAAAACTTTTTCCAGTTCCCGCTTCTCCACTCACGTACAGTTGGACAGGCTTAAATTATGTACATGAGCACTCTTTTTTCTCATGACTGAATCCATGTTCAATCTGTTCTATGACTTCGTCATATATCTGCTTCTGCTCAAGGTTTAGTTGTTTCACCAAATCTTCTAAATTAACTACATCATCTTGAGCTTGTTCCATAGCTCTTTCCACCTCATCCATGGCTGTGGCAGCTTCATTTTGGATGATTGGTCCTCCTAGTGCATCCTGACTCAATGAAGTAGAACTCTGACTGTCTTGAGAACTGTCTCTAGCAATCTCTACAGCAATTGTGGCTTCTTGCTCTATCTCTTCGTTCAACATTTGCAGATAATTTGTAAAAACAGGACATTCTATCGTATCCTTGGCTGCATTAAAAGAATCTTCATAACAGAGAAAATCTCCAAGTAGTTGCTCTTCTGTACGCCATGGCTTAAAGAGTTGCAAAAGAGCTAAATAGTAAAATTCCCTTTTCTCTGGATTTTCGCAACTCAATTTTCGATGATTAATCAAATGGCCTTTTTTCTGTCTCACTAGACATCCTTCACACCCAATGACAGCATATATTCCATTATTGATATCTTCTCTGATGTTCCTCTTATAAATATATCTTTGCAGAACTTCATAGAGACAAGTGTTCTCAAGGTAAGGACTTCTATTTGGATAGTATGTATCCAACATGTTTGTCTTCAAAATATCTGTACTTTCTGGTTCTTTCTCCGCCAAATACTCTATTTCTTGTACAGATTTCAAAACTCGGTTTCGTGTTGCAGCAAGACCTAGACTCACCCAAATGATGGTTCTAGATTTGGCATATAGACTTGCTGATGACAATCGATCAGAACATTCATATGCTCCAATTTCTCGATGTGACAACATCTTCAGACTGTAACTGTATAATTTCTTGCTTAGACTCTTTTAATGTGAAATGTCCTCCCACATTTCCTTCAGTTCTGTCTTTTCTTTTTTTGTGATGTAAGACGTCACATATCTAGCCACAGCAATAGAGTTGTCAGCAACGAACTGAATATCCATGTTAGCATTCCACATGGACAAAATCACTGGGTTATAGTCGTTGATGTACTTGGACTCTTCGTTTCTTTTTAAATTGTATGTATTTTTGGGTGATTTCCTCATCACAGTATGTGGCAGAGAAGACATCAAATTATTTACTCTTCCTTTAGAAATCACTGGTCGTGGAAACGCGAAACGACATTTTGTATAGAACTTGTCCTTGTTTCTGAATTTTCGACTACAGTACTTTCCACAACGATGGGATTGAAAGCGTAAAACTTGTTGCCTTAAACTGTTTTCTTCTGTAGTTTTCGGGAACAGCACATGTTGAATACTCTTCAATGAAGCTCATCACTGTCTCATCCAAATCTGTTCCAAATTTGGGTGCATCTTTAATCCACAACAACATATGTATATGAGGAGCACCTCTCGCTTGATTCTCCTTTCTCCAAAAGAAATCCAAAACCTCTCCAAGGGGAGGAATTGTTTTGTTGGTAATAAAAGACATCATAGCTTCAAATCTATGATTGAAATATCTGCATACATTCACTGGATCCAAAGAACACAGTTCTCCAGCAGTTTTGAATTCTATATTTTGTATATTTGCATTTGCCTCTCGTAGAAATTGAAGTAAGTCATCCCATGCATACTCAGCACAGCTAAAAGTTTGGAACCATGTAGGAGTTCCTAAGTTTCTTAGCATACATTTCAATTCCCCATGACGACGGTACCAATACTCATTTGTACCACGCTGACATGCCATGAGATTGATTAGATGAGATTCCAAAATATTATCTTGCAGAATGACTTTCTCCATAAAGTCCCTCGCCGAAACATTTTGCAGATGTGCTCCACTTTTCAGTATATGGTTTACTGCATAAGAAAGCCCAGACAAGTCACTTTCATACAGTAGATGAAACAAATATGGAATGCATTGACGAAACCTTGGATCTTCAGCATATCATCTTAAAGTTTGATATTCAGATGCAGGAATTTGAAGTGGTCGATCGTCATATCGTCCACCTCGACCTGTTGGAAATAAATGTGGAAAACAAAGAGCTTCCAAACGTTCTTCCCATACACTAATGGGACTTCCTTTTGCTGCTTTCATTTAAAACAAGTCAATTGCATTCCCCATCACTTCTTTGGAATGCAAAGGATGAACAGTATAATGTTCATATATTTCTTCACTTCTAGACACATCAACTTTTTCAATTTGGCCAGCTGAACAATCACTGTCTTCATCTGCAGCTGTTTGCTCTGCTCCAACACATACATGTTTGTAGTACTCATTGTTTTTGACCAAATACAACGTTGCCTTTTTGACTTTCCTAACATCCACTAAATCTTGCCAGATTTTCTTACTCTTTGTCGGAACCCCATTAACTAGAATAACCAGAGGTTCCTCTTCCACTTTCTTTACACCAATTGTATCAATATTTTTCTTGAAATCTGGAGGCAAATAAACAACTCTTCCCTTTAATCCTCTCTGTAAATCTGAAGGAGGCAATTTCCCTATCTTAGGCTCCATACGAACAATTGCCTGAAAAGGATGGACACATTGAATCAAAATAGACTCATATGTATTTAAATCCATCAATTCAGGAGGAATGTCTACCAACTCCAGATTATTATGAACAGCTCTAGCAGGCATTCTGTTTTGATTTAATTTATCATAACAATATTTACAAATACGCTGATCAGAACTCAAATCAAAAGAATTCTCCACCCACAAATAAGTGGCAAAATCCTTCCACTCTTAATTATTTATCTTTTCACTTTTTACGTATAAATCAACTAATCTAGTTTGATGCTTATAATGAGTTCGTCGACAACACACACAAGTAAAATTCGGCCTTTCACTTGATTTCACCTTAAACCTGGTAATTTCCTGGTCAAACTTTTCTGTACTTGAAATCTGTACATTGTCTTCCACATTACCTTGAATTTCTGTGTCAATTTCTACACTGTCCTCTTTATCACCCAAATAACAAATCTCAATTTCTTCGCAAATCTTCTTCACATCTAATTCAGTTCCATGCAAAAGAGCACTGTTTAATTGTTTAAGTTTAAGTGCTGGACTTTTTGCATAATACAACCTTCTCACTAATTTCCTCATTTTGTTATGATGCACTGCTAACATCCTAAAATGATGAAAAACACTCTGACAGACTTTTCTAGAAAGACAAGCCAGTGAATGCCCTTGCAAACCTATGTTTTCTCTCACTCTACAAGGATCTACGTCTTGCAACATCTTCATTTTCTGTTTTAGACTTTTCTTACTATATGTATGTAAGAAATTACAAAACAAATCGATTGATTCCTGTCGCACACTACAAATACTACTACACTTCCAAGTGTACACTGGACCCTTAGTACGTCTCCCTAAAACTTCATCAGTTAACACCTCTTCTGGTTCTCTAGGCACAAGTTTCTCTTTTTCAATCGGACAACTGTCTTTCACCTCATATGCTCGACCACTGGTGTTAACTGCATACACTAAATCATTCTCCTGGAAGTAACTCTCCTCATTGAAAAATGGCTCACAACTTGAACTGTGCATCCATTCTCCAGAAAAAACTTTTCAAAAATTAGTCCGATTAATTACTCTTTTCCATCTACTGTTTGATTTGAAAACATCAATTGTCTTGTTAAGTGTCCTAATTCTATTGATTATTAAAATAAATAATTTTTTCTTAACTTCAAAAGCCTGATCAACAATCTTCTCTACACTTTTCTTTTTCTTATAAAAAGCAGATCTCTGTTTACCTTTTTTAATATTTTTTAACAAATTTAAAACCACCGTATTGCGAAACATTCGTTTACGAATATCCCTAAATTGGTTTTGCATTCTATTCCTATACATATTATTCTCTCCTGCTCCAGTACTAACATTTTTGGGGGGGCCTCTCCTTCCTTTTCAAATTTGCTCTCTCCTTCTCTTTTTCTACATTCTGTCCAACATTTTTTTTTATCTACATATGTTCCGTAAGAAAGACTTAGTTGTCTTACCAGGAACTTTTCTCCTGTTTTTTGAAGTATTTGTTGTAGAGGAGTACTGTAATTCCGTTGCTGTTTTTGATTTTTTCCGCTTCGCATCTTTTCTTCTCCTCTGCCTTGAGGGCATATTTCCTTACTATTGAAATCTTGATTTCAATCTGTGGTAAAGAAAAAAATAACACATTATAGACCACTATTACCAAACAACAAAGCAATGACAATAAGCAAACGGTCTATTCAGGGTTACACATGAGGTGAGGATTGTCCAGGGGTGCAGAGGAGGTGAGGTCTGTATTGAAAAGTGTAGTGGAAGAGAGATCTGTCTAGGGGTACAAAGGAGGTGAGGCCTGTGTCTAAGAGTGCAGTGGGGGATAGGCTTCATGAAGTCTAGTCCACTGCACTCTTAGACACAGGCCTCACCACCTATGCTCCCCAGGAAAGGCCTCTCTCCCGCTACAGTCTTGAACACATGCCTCACCTCATCTGCACAATCTACTTCCTTATCTGACATAACACAGGTGACATCATTGTGAAAGGTTGAAATACATTTATTTAATCATGCAGACACTATTTATTCCTTCTCAAAAATCTAAAAGCCATTGATTTGCCCCAAAATCGTTTTTTAAATAACATTTTAGACACAGAGCGCAGGTCCTATGTTCAAGCATTCAGAGTCCATGAGTACAGTGGAGAGGACTAACCTCCTCTGACCGTTGGACAAGCCTTACCTCATCTGTTTCCTCTGGACAGGCCTCAATGTATTGAGTATAATTCATGGTAACTGGGTGCAGATGAGGTGACGCATGTCCAGGGGTGTAAATAAGCTGAGGCCTGTCTAAGGATGCAGATCAGTTGAGGTCTATTCAGGGTTGCAGATGAGGTGACAATTGTCCAGGGGTGCAGAGGAGGTGAGGCCTGTATTGAAGAGTGTAGTAGAAGAGAAGTCTGTCCAGAGGTACAACGGAGGTGAGGCCTGTGTCTAAGAGTGCAGTGGGGGATAGGCTTCATGAAGTCTAGTCCACTGCACTCTTAGACACAGGCCTCACCACCTATGCTCCCCATGAAAGGCCTCTCTCCCACTACAGTCTTGAATACAGGCCTCACCTCCCCTGTACCTCTGGACATGCCTCACCTCATCTGCACAATCTACTTCCTAATCTGAGGTAACACTGGTGATATCATTGTGAAAGGTTAAAATATATTTATTTAATCATGCAGACACTATTTATTCCTTCTCAAAATCTAAAAGCCATTGATTTTCCTCAAAATCATTTTTTAAATAACATTTTAGACACAGAGCGCAGGTCCTGTGTACAAGCATTCAGTATCCATGAGTGCAGTGGAGACGACTGACCTCCTCTGACCCTTGGACAAGCCTTACCTGATCTGTGTCCTCTGCACAGGCCTCAATGTATTGGGTATAATTGATGGTAACTGGGTGCAGATGAGGTGACGCGTGTCCAGGGGTGTAAATAAGCTGAGGCCTGTCTAGGGATGCAGATGAGTTGAGGTCTATTCAGGGTTGCAGATGAGGTGAGGATTGTCCAGAGGTGCAATGGAGGTGAGGCCTGTATTGAAGAGTGTAGTGGAAGAGATGTTTGTCCAGGGGTACAAAGGAGGTGAGGCCTGTGTCTAAGACTACAGTGGGGGATAGGCTTCATGAAGTCTAGTCCACTACACTCTTAGACACAGTCCTCACCACCTATGCTCCCCAGGAAAGGCCTCTCTCCCACTACAGTCTTGAACACAGACCTCCTCTGTACCTATGGACATGCCTCACCTCATCTGCACAATCTACTTCCTAATCTGACATAACACAGGTGACATAATTGTGAAGGGTTCAAATATATTTATTTAATCATGCAGACACTATTTATTCCTTCTCAAAAATCTAAAGGCCATTGATTTCCCTCAAAATTGTTTTTCAAATCAAATTTAAGAAACACAGCACTTGTCCTATGTGCAAGCATTGAATTTCACTACTGAAACCTCATTATTTCACAAAATACAATTCCTCTATCTTGCAAATGTTGATACCAGGCATTATCTAAAAAAATTACACAAACCACAACAAAGATGCTCAATGTGCTTCCTAGTATGAGGTAACACAGGTGACATCATTGTAAAAGATTCAAATGTATTTCTTTAATCATGCAGACACTATTTATTCCTTCTCAAAAATGTAAAAGCCATTGATTTGCCCCAAAATCGTTTTTTCAATAACATTTTAGAAACAGAGCGCAGGTTCTATGTACAAGCATTCCATTTCACTACTGAAAACTCACTATTTTACAAAATAAATTTCCTCTCTCTTGCAAACATTCCTACTAAGCATTACCCAAAAAATGACACAAACCAACAGCAAAGAAGCTCAGTCTGCTTCCTAATCTGAGGTAACACAGGTGACATGATTGTGAAAGGTTCAAATATTTTTATGTAATCATGCACACACTATTTATTCCTTCTCAAAAATGTAAAAGCCATTGATTTGCCCCAAAATCGTTTTTTCAATAACATTTTAGAAACAGAGCGCAGGACCTATGTACAAGCGTTTCATTTCAGTACTGAAAACTCACTATTTTACAAAATACATTTCCTCTCTCTTGCAAACATTCCTACCATGCATTACCAAAAAAATAACACAAACCAACAGCAAAGAAGCTCAGTCTGCTTCCTAACCTGAGGTAACACAGGTGACATGATTGTGAAAGGTTCAAATATTTTTATGTAATCATGCACACACTATTTATTCCTTCTTAAAAATGTAAAAGCCATTGATTTGACCCAAAATCGTTTTTTCAATAACATTTTAGAAACAGAACGCAGGTCCTATATACAAGCATTCCATTTCAGTACTGAAAACTCACTATTTTACAAAATACATTTCCTCTCTCTTGCAAACATTCCTACCAAGCATTACCAAAAAAATGACACAAACCAACAGCACAGAAGCTCAGTCTGCTTCGTAATCTGAGGTGACACAGGTGACATGATTGTGAAAGGTTCAAATATTTTTATGTAATCATGCACACACTATTTATTCCTTCTCAAAAATGTAAAAGCCATTGATTTGCCCTAAAATCGTTTTTTGAATAACATTTTAGAAACAGAACAAACACAGGTCCTATGTACAAGCATTCCATTTCAGTACTGAAAACTCACTATTTTACAAAATACATTTCCTCTCTCCTGCAAACATTCCTACCAAGCATTACCAAAAAAATGACACAAACCAACAGCAAAGAAGCTCAGTCTGCTTCCTAATCTGAGGTAACACAGGTGACATGATTGTGAAAGGTTCAAATATTTTTATGTAATCATGCACACACTATTTATTCCTTCTCAAAAATGTAAAAGCCATTGATTTGCCCCAAAATCGTTTTTTGAATAACATTTTAGAAACAGAACGCAGGTCCTATTTACAAGCATTCCATTTCAGTACTAAAAACTCACTATTTTACAAAATACATTTCCTCTCTCTTGCAAACATTCCTACCAAGCATTACCAAAAAAATAACACAAACCAACAGCAAAGAAGCTCAGTCTGCTTCCTAATCTGAGGTAAAACAGGTGACATGATTGTGAAAGGTTCAAATATTGGATTTTCAAAAAGCATCACACAAACCAACAGCAAAGAAGCTCAATGTGCTTCCTAATCTAAACTCTCTATCTATATTGAATGAATCATAACTCACCTTTACAAATGCTTTGGGAGATTGAAAACAGTGTCAGATACACACACCAATATTTCTTTAGCAGAGCAAAAGGTATGTACTGCAGGCACTGCAACCATGAATGGCACAGAAAACATCTAATTCTACACACATATTCCTCATGGTAACCAATCAAACCTCTTCCCTCTCTATTTTCAAACCAACACCCTTCCCCCCCTCAGCCCTTTCTACCTGTTACCATAGCAACTCCCTCCTCACTGAGCTCTCAGGGTTAAAAGTTTATTCTACAATGTTGCAAATGAACTCAGCAAGGATGTTTGACCTCTCAATACACCAGCTTATCAGGTGCACTCTTTCTTTTAATGACTTTTTCTTAACCATTCAAATTACTTGTTTTACAGAACAGAAACATGCACCCTAACTTTCAGTTTTCAACTATCTGAATCCACCAAACAGCACTGAAACTCCACAGTTTTTTTTTCCAAACTCCTACTGTTCCAACTGCCATTTTATTCCTACACTTCATCTGACTGCACCAGAACCTCTTCTCAACATGTATTCTGTCTGGATTATTGGACATAGCTACATCCACTGGGCTCAAAGGTATGCAGCTCTCAGAAATTTTCACAACCTTGATTTACCAAATGTGCACATCAAATGGATTGGCCAAAGAGGATTGAGATGTCATCAATTGATACCATTGGTGAAAACCTTTCACCATCTGCCACACCCTGACCTTATAATTTTGCACTGTGGTGGAAATGACCTAGGCACTTTGACTGGGGTAGGTCTGGAAATGGTTTTAAAGGACACCTTTGGCAATTGATGACACTTTTTCCACAAACTGCCTTGGTATATTCCAATATATGCCAAAGACAGAAATGGAAGTGGTCCAACCAATTTTGTCCACAATTTGAGAAAGCACGGAAACATGTGAATACATCTGTTTCTGCTTACATGAGAGACTATGGAATGGGTTCAATATACAACAATAACTTGCGTTACAACATGCAAGATATCTACAGAGGAGATGGTGTGCACTTCTCAGATGAGGGGAATAGAATATTCCTTCTGATTTTAAGACTGTGCATTGGAACCTACTTGTAGGTACCTAAATCATCCACAGAACCCAAAAGCTCTTTTCAGGTCTACCCTACCTCTGATCACTCAAAATGATTACTTTTCTCTAACTTTTTTCACTGTTTTTCACCAAAGTACGCTCCCCGGTACGCGTACCGGGCGCTTCCCCCGCGAAAAATTTTGGTTTTTTTGGGCCTATATGAGCCTCCTAAGCCCCCCTCAGAAAACCTAGGGGGTCAGGGGGTGTCTACCATGCCCCGTTTTACCCATTCCCAACGTTGTTTGTCCTCCATCTTGTGTCTCAAATATACCAATATATAAAAACCACTGGAGAGAGTTTCACCAAATATAGAATAGGCCCTACTACATACCAGTCCCTACCATTTTCCCAAATTTGGTGGAATTCCATTGAGCCATTTGGGCTGTAGCCCTGTCTAAATATCCTGAGGTAAATGACATGACAAAAACACATATGAAAGTGTTAGAATTTACAACCAATTAAAATGTTACTTTCATTTTCTACTTTTATTTCCTGACATTTGATTGGTTATGTACATGAATATAAATGAAAAATGAGAGGGAAACACGGCCATTTTGACTACACCTACCTGAGGTACATCTTGAAAAAAAATTCTCCATTTATCTTCATCACCTTTTAATAAGGTAAGTTGTTAATTTGTAAGGGGCACTTTAAGTTAATTTGTAAAATCGTTTTCTGATAGTTATTTACTGTCCCTCTGTTATAGTTATAGATTGAGATAGGCTTCTCTGTTATAGTTATGGATTGAGTTAGGCTTCTCTGGTATAACTATGAAATTACTTAGGCTTCTTCACATACACTTTTTTGATATTTCTACTTCCTGCCTGATACCATACACTGCCCAAAGATAACTTCACTGTTAAAAACTCAGAAGTACCTGTCTAAACTTAAACCCAACACTGCCCTAACTCTACTGATATATTTATTTTTAATGCAATTTACAGCAAGAAAATGGAAGGAGAAGCAAATATTTCTTTCGAAATAGTTCTTCAAAACAATCCTGAGGAAGACTTTGACTTTTTGGATCAGTCTCTAGATGAAGAGTTAGTTAATTGTGTGGAAGAAATGGAATCATGGACTGAAAATGAGGACATTCCTGACGATGTAATGTTGGAAGTGTTATTAAATTTTGAAAAATAAGAGCAATACATTTTTATTTAATAATTAAAAATTGTTCGAGACATTATTCAATTTTATATGTAATTCATGAAATAGTACCAAAATGAATATAATATAAAGTGAGACTTACAGTATACTGTCCAACTTTTTTGTGTTACATAGTAATTTTGCTCATAGTTACTTCCTTTCTCCCACTATATTATCTCCAATGTGTATTTCACATCTCTTTTTCATCTCCTGCCTCCATGTTGTTTCTGCTTTCCTGACAGACTATGCTATGGATTCCATATACCACAATAACTTCTGTAACAACATGCAAGATATCTACAGAGGAGACGGTGTACATTGAATTTAAGACTCTGTATTGGTACCTACATGCTGGTACTTAAATCACCCACACAACACAACAACTCTATGCAAAGCTACCCTACCTCTAAGCACTTTAAATTATTATTTTACTGCTTCACTGGGTTTTCCCTTTGGTACGCTCCCCGGTACCCTCCCCGGAGCGCGTACCGGGCGCTCCCCCCGTGAAAATCGATTTTTTTCCCAGCACATGTTGAATACTCTTCAATGAAGCTCATCACTGTCTCATCCAAATCTGTTCCAAATTTGGGTGCATCTTTAATCCACAACAACATATGTATATGAGGAGCACCTCTCGCTTGATTCTCCTTTCTCCAAAAGAAATCCAAAACCTCTCCAAGGGGAGGAATTGTTTTGTTGGTAATAAAAGACATCATAGCTTCAAATCTATGATTGAAATATCTGCATACATTCACTGGATCCAAAGAACACAGTTCTCCAGCAGTTTTGAATTCTATATTTTGTATATTTGCATTTGCCTCTCGTAGAAATTGAAGTAAGTCATCCCATGCATACTCAGCACAGCTAAAAGTTTGGAACCATGTAGGAGTTCCTAAGTTTCTTAGCATACATTTCAATTCCCCATGACGACGGTACCAATACTCATTTGTACCACGCTGACATGCCATGAGATTGAATAGATGAGATTCCAAAATATTATCTTGCAGAATGACTTTCTCCATAAAGTCCCTCGCCGAAACATTTTGCAGATGTGCTCCACTTTTCAGTATATGGTTTACTGCATAAGAAAGCCCAGACAAGTCACTTTCATACAGTAGATGAAACAAATATGGAATGCATTGACGAAACCTTGGATCTTCAGCATATCATCTTAAAGTTTGATATTCAGATGCAGGAATTTGAAGTGGTCGATCGTCATATCGTCCACCTCGACCTGTTGGAAATAAATGTGGAAAACAAAGAGCTTCCAAATGTTCTTCCCATACACTAATGGGACTTCCTTTTGCTGCTTTCATTTAAAACAAGTCAATTGCATTCCCCATCACTTCTTTGGAATGCAAAGGATGAACAGTATAATGTTCATATATTTCTTCACTTCTAGACACATCAACTTTTTCAATTTGGCCAGCTGAACAATCACTGTCTTCATCTGCAGCTGTTTGCTCTGCTCCAACACATACATGTTTGTAGTACTCATTGTTTTTGACCAAATACAACGTTGCCTTTTTTACTTTCCTAACATCCACTAAATCTTGCCAGATTTTCTTACTCTTTGTCGGAACCCCATTAACTAGAATAACCAGAGGTTCCTCTTCCACTTTCTTTACACCAATTGTATCAATATTTTTCTTGAAATCTGGAGGCAAATAAACAACTCTTCCCTTTAATCCTCTCTGTAAATCTGAAGGAGGCAATTTCCCTATCTTAGGCTCCATACGAACAATTGCCTGAAAAGGATGGACACATTGAATCAAAATAGACTCATATGTATTTAAATCCATCAATTCAGGAGGAATGTCTACCAACTCCAGATTATTATGAACAGCTCTAGCAGGCATTCTGTTTTGATTTAATTTATCATAACAATATTTACAAATACGCTGATCAGAACTCAAATCAAAAGAATTCTCCACCCACAAATAAGTGGCAAAATCCTTCCACTCTTAATTATTTATCTTTTCACTTTTTACGTATAAATCAACTAATCTAGTTTGATGCTTATAATGAGTTCGTCGACAACACACACAAGTAAAATTCGGCCTTTCACTTGATTTCACCTTAAACCTGGTAATTTCCTGGTCAAACTTTTCTGTACTTGAAATCTGTACATTGTCTTCCACATTACCTTGAATTTCTGTGTCAATTTCTACACTGTCCTCTTTATCACCCAAATAACAAATCTCAATTTCTTCGCAAATCTTCTTCACATCTAATTCAGTTCCATGCAAAAGAGCACTGTTTAATTGTTTAAGTTTAAGTGCTGGACTTTTTGCATAATACAACCTTCTCACTAATTTCCTCATTTTGTTATGATGCACTGCTAACATCCTAAAATGATGAAAAACACTCTGACAGACTTTTCTAGAAAGACAAGCCAGTGAATGCCCTTGCAAACCTATGTTTTCTCTCACTCTACAAGGATCTACGTCTTGCAACATCTTCATTTTCTGTTTTAGACTTTTCTTACTATATGTATGTAAGAAATTACAAAACAAATCGATTGATTCCTGTCGCACACTACAAATACTACTACACTTCCAAGTGTACACTGGACCCTTAGTACGTCTCCCTAAAACTTCATCAGTTAACACCTCTTCTGGTTCTCTAGGCACAAGTTTCTCTTTTTCAATCGGACAACTGTCTTTCACCTCATATGCTCGACCACTGGTGTTAACTGCATACACTAAATCATTCTCCTGGAAGTAACTCTCCTCATTGAAAAATGGCTCACAACTTGAACTGTGCATCCATTCTCCAGAAAAAACTTTTCAAAAATTAGTCCGATTAATTACTCTTTTCCATCTACTGTTTGATTTGAAAACATCAATTGTCTTGTTAAGTGTCCTAATTCTATTGATTATTAAAATAAATAATTTTTTCTTAACTTCAAAAGCCTGATCAACAATCTTCTCTACACTTTTCTTTTTCTTATAAAAAGCAGATCTCTGTTTACCTTTTTTAATATTTTTTAACAAATTTAAAACCACCGTATTGCGAAACATTCGTTTACGAATATCCCTAAATTGGTTTTGCATTCTATTCCTATACATATTATTCTCTCCTGCTCCAGTACTAACATTTTTGGGGGGCCTCTCCTTCCTTTTCAAATTTGCTCTCTCCTTCTCTTTTTCTACATTCTGTCCAACATTTTTTTTATCTACATATGTTCCGTAAGAAAGACTTAGTTGTCTTACCAGGAACTTTTCTCCTGTTTTTTGAAGTATTTGTTGTAGAGGAGTACTGTAATTCCGTTGCTGTTTTTGATTTTTTCCGCTTCGCATCTTTTCTTCTCCTCTGCCTTGAGGGCATATTTCCTTACTATTGAAATCTTGATTTCAATCTGTGGTAAAGAAAAAAATAACACATTATAGACCACTATTACCAAACAACAAAGCAATGACAATAAGCAAACGGTCTATTCAGGGTTACACATGAGGTGAGGATTGTCCAGGGGTGCAGAGGAGGTGAGGTCTGTATTGAAAAGTGTAGTGGAAGAGAGATCTGTCTAGGGGTACAAAGGAGGTGAGGCCTGTGTCTAAGAGTGCAGTGGGGGATAGGCTTCATGAAGTCTAGTCCACTGCACTCTTAGACACAGGCCTCACCACCTATGCTCCCCAGGAAAGGCCTCTCTCCCGCTACAGTCTTGAACACATGCCTCACCTCATCTGCACAATCTACTTCCTTATCTGACATAACACAGGTGACATCATTGTGAAAGGTTGAAATACATTTATTTAATCATGCAGACACTATTTATTCCTTCTCAAAAATCTAAAAGCCATTGATTTGCCCCAAAATCGTTTTTTAAATAACATTTTAGACACAGAGCGCAGGTCCTATGTTCAAGCATTCAGAGTCCATGAGTACAGTGGAGAGGACTAACCTCCTCTGACCGTTGGACAAGCCTTACCTCATCTGTTTCCTCTGGACAGGCCTCAATGTATTGAGTATAATTCATGGTAACTGGGTGCAGATGAGGTGACGCATGTCCAGGGGTGTAAATAAGCTGAGGCCTGTCTAAGGATGCAGATCAGTTGAGGTCTATTCAGGGTTGCAGATGAGGTGACAATTGTCCAGGGGTGCAGAGGAGGTGAGGCCTGTATTGAAGAGTGTAGTAGAAGAGAAGTCTGTCCAGAGGTACAACGGAGGTGAGGCCTGTGTCTAAGAGTGCAGTGGGGGATAGGCTTCATGAAGTCTAGTCCACTGCACTCTTAGACACAGGCCTCACCACCTATGCTCCCCATGAAAGGCCTCTCTCCCACTACAGTCTTGAATACAGGCCTCACCTCCCCTGTACCTCTGGACATGCCTCACCTCATCTGCACAATCTACTTCCTAATCTGAGGTAACACTGGTGATATCATTGTGAAAGGTTAAAATATATTTATTTAATCATGCAGACACTATTTATTCCTTCTCAAAATCTAAAAGCCATTGATTTTCCTCAAAATCATTTTTTAAATAACATTTTAGACACAGAGCGCAGGTCCTGTGTACAAGCATTCAGTATCCATGAGTGCAGTGGAGACGACTGACCTCCTCTGACCCTTGGACAAGCCTTACCTGATCTGTGTCCTCTGCACAGGCCTCAATGTATTGGGTATAATTGATGGTAACTGGGTGCAGATGAGGTGACGCGTGTCCAGGGGTGTAAATAAGCTGAGGCCTGTCTAGGGATGCAGATGAGTTGAGGTCTATTCAGGGTTGCAGATGAGGTGAGGATTGTCCAGAGGTGCAATGGAGGTGAGGCCTGTATTGAAGAGTGTAGTGGAAGAGATGTTTGTCCAGGGGTACAAAGGAGGTGAGGCCTGTGTCTAAGACTACAGTGGGGGATAGGCTTCATGAAGTCTAGTCCACTACACTCTTAGACACAGTCCTCACCACCTATGCTCCCCAGGAAAGGCCTCTCTCCCACTACAGTCTTGAACACAGACCTCCTCTGTACCTATGGACATGCCTCACCTCATCTGCACAATCTACTTCCTAATCTGACATAACACAGGTGACATACTTGTGAAGGGTTCAAATATATTTATTTAATCATGCAGACACTATTTATTCCTTCTCAAAAATCTAAAGGCCATTGATTTCCCTCAAAATTGTTTTTCAAATCAAATTTAAGAAACACAGCACTTGTCCTATGTGCAAGCATTGAATTTCACTACTGAAACCTCATTATTTCACAAAATACAATTCCTCTATCTTGCAAATGTTGATACCAGGCATTATCTAAAAAAATTACACAAACCACAACAAAGATGCTCAATGTGCTTCCTAGTATGAGGTAACACAGGTGACATCATTGTAAAAGATTCAAATGTATTTCTTTAATCATGCAGACACTATTTATTCCTTCTCAAAAATGTAAAAGCCATTGATTTGCCCCAAAATCGTTTTTTCAATAACATTTTAGAAACAGAGCGCAGGTCCTATGTACAAGCATTCCATTTCACTACTGAAAACTCACTATTTTACAAAATAAATTTCCTCTCTCTTGCAAACATTCCTACCATGCATTACCAAAAAAATAACACAAACCAACAGCAAAGAAGCTCAGTCTGCTTCCTAACCTGAGGTAACACAGGTGACATGATTGTGAAAGGTTCAAATATTTTTATGTAATCATGCACACACTATTTATTCCTTCTTAAAAATGTAAAAGCCATTGATTTGACCCAAAATCGTTTTTTCAATAACATTTTAGAAACAGAACGCAGGTCCTATATACAAGCATTCCATTTCAGTACTGAAAACTCACTATTTTACAAAATACATTTCCTCTCTCTTGCAAACATTCCTACCAAGCATTACCAAAAAAATGACACAAACCAACAGCACAGAAGCTCAGTCTGCTTCGTAATCTGAGGTGACACAGGTGACATGATTGTGAAAGGTTCAAATATTTTTATGTAATCATGCACACACTATTTATTCCTTCTCAAAAATGTAAAAGCCATTGATTTGCCCTAAAATCGTTTTTTGAATAACATTTTAGAAACAGAACAAACACAGGTCCTATGTACAACCATTCCATTTCAGTACTGAAAACTCACTATTTTACAAAATACATTTCCTCTCTCCTGCAAACATTCCTACCAAGCATTACCAAAAAAATGACACAAACCAACAGCAAAGAAGCTCAGTCTGCTTCCTAATCTGAGGTAACACAGGTGACATGATTGTGAAAGGTTCAAATATTTTTATGTAATCATGCACACACTATTTATTCCTTCTCAAAAATGTAAAAGCCATTGATTTGCCCCAAAATCGTTTTTTGAATAACATTTTAGAAACAGAACGCAGGTCCTATTTACAAGCATTCCATTTCAGTACTAAAAACTCACTATTTTACAAAATACATTTCCTCTCTCTTGCAAACATTCCTACCAAGCATTACCAAAAAAATAACACAAACCAACAGCAAAGAAGCTCAGTCTGCTTCCTAATCTGAGGTAAAACAGGTGACATGATTGTGAAAGGTTCAAATATTGGATTTTCAAAAAGCATCACACAAACCAACAGCAAAGAAGCTCAATGTGCTTCCTAATCTAAACTCTCTATCTATATTGAATGAATCATAACTCACCTTTACAAATGCTTTGGGAGATTGAGAACAGTGTCAGATACACACACCAATATTTCTTTAGCAGAGCAAAAGGTATGTACTGCAGGCACTGCAACCATGAATGGCACAGAAAACATCTAATTCTACACACATATTCCTCATGGTAACCAATCAAACCTCTTCCCTCTCTATTTTCAAACCAACACCCTTCCCCCCCTCAGCCCTTTCTACCTGTTACCATAGCAACTCCCTCCTCACTGAGCTCTCAGGGTTAAAAGTTTATTCTACAATGTTGCAAATGAACTCAGCAAGGATGTTTGACCTCTCAATACACCAGCTTATCAGGTGCACTCTTTCTTTTAATGACTTTTTCTTAACCATTCAAATTACTTGTTTTACAGAACAGAAACATGCACCCTAACTTTCAGTTTTCAACTATCTGAATCCACCAAACAGCACTGAAACTCCACAGTTTTTTTTTCCAAACTCCTACTGTTCCAACTGCCATTTTATTCCTACACTTCATCTGACTGCACCAGAACCTCTTCTCAACATGTATTCTGTCTGGATTATTGGACATAGCTACATCCACTGGGCTCAAAGGTATGCAGCTCTCAGAAATTTTCACAACCTTGATTTACCAAATGTGCACATCAAATGGATTGGCCAAAGAGGATTGAGATGTCATCAATTGATACCATTGGTGAAAACCTTTCACCATCTGCCACACCCTGACCTTATAATTTTGCACTGTGGTGGAAATGACCTAGGCACTTTGACTGGGGTAGGTCTGGAAATGGTTTTAAAGGACACCTTTGGCAATTGATGACACTTTTTCCACAAACTGCCTTGGTATATTCCAATATATGCCAAAGACAGAAATGGAAGTGGTCCAACCAATTTTGTCCACAATTTGAGAAAGCACGGAAACATGTGAATACATCTGTTTCTGCTTACATGAGAGACTATGGAATGGGTTCAATATACAACAATAACTTGCGTTACAACATGCAAGATATCTACAGAGGAGATGGTGTGCACTTCTCAGATGAGGGGAATAGAATATTCCTTCTGATTTTAAGACTGTGCATTGGAACCTACTTGTAGGTACCTAAATCATCCACAGAACCCAAAAGCTCTTTTCAGGTCTACCCTACCTCTGATCACTCAAAATGATTACTTTTCTCTAACTTTTTTCACTGTTTTTCACCAAAGTACGCTCCCCGGTACGCGTACCGGGCGCTTCCCCCGCGAAAAATTTTGGTTTTTTTGGGCCTATATGAGCCTCCTAAGCCCCCCTCAGAAAACCTAGGGGGTCAGGGGGTGTCTACCATGCCCCGTTTTACCCATTCCCAACGTTGTTTGTCCTCCATCTTGTGTCTCAAATATACCGAAACACAAGATGGAGGACTCTCGTGGCGCTGCCGGTACGCGTACCGGGGCACGCACCGGTAAGCACCCCACACAAAATTTGGAAGGTAATTTACATAAAAACCACTGGAGAGAGTTTCACCAAATATAGAATAGGCCCTACTACATACCAGTCCCTACCATTTTCCCAAATTTGGTGGAATTCCATTGAGCCATTTGGGCTGTAGCCCTGTCTAAATATCCTGAGGTAAATGACATGACAAAAACACATATGAAAGTGTTAGAATTTACAACCAATTAAAATGTTACTTTCATTTTCTACTTTTATTTCCTGACATTTGATTGGTTATGTACATGAATATAAATGAAAAATGAGAGGGAAACACGGCCATTTTGACTACACCTACCTGAGGTACATCTTGAAAAAAAATTCTCCATTTATCTTCATCACCTTTTAATAAGGTAAGTTGTTAATTTGTAAGGGGCACTTTAAGTTAATTTGTAAAATCGTTTTCTGATAGTTATTTACTGTCCCTCTGTTATAGTTATAGATTGAGATAGGCTTCTCTGTTATAGTTATGGATTGAGTTAGGCTTCTCTGGTATAACTATGAAATTACTTAGGCTTCTTCACATACACTTTTTTGATATTTCTACTTCCTGCCTGATACCATACACTGCCCAAAGATAACTTAACTGTTAAAAACTCAGAAGTACCTGTCTAAACTTAAACCCAACACTGCCCTAACTCTACTGATATATTTATTTTTAATGCAATTTACAGCAAGAAAATGGAAGGAGAAGCAAATATTTCTTTCGAAATAGTTCTTCAAAACAATCCTGAGGAAGACTTTGACTTTTTGGATCAGTCTCTAGACGAAGAGTTAGTTAATTGTGTGGAAGAAATGGAATCATGGACTGAAAATGAGGACATTCCTGACGATGTAATGTTGGAAGTGTTATTAAATTTTGAAAAATAAGAGCAATACATTTTTATTTAATAATTAAAAATTGTTCGAGACATTATTCAATTTTATATGTAATTCATGAAATAGTACCAAAATGAATATAATATAAAGTGAGACTTACAGTATACTGTCCAACTTTTTTGTGTTACATAGTAATTTTGCTCATAGTTACTTCCTTTCTCCCACTATATTATCTCCAATGTGTATTTCACATCTCTTTTTCATCTCCTGCCTCCATGTTGTTTCTGCTTTCCTGACAGACTATGCTATGGATTCCATATACCACAATAACTTCTGTAACAACATGCAAGATATCTACAGAGGAGACGGTGTACATTGAATTTAAGACTCTGTATTGGTACCTACATGCTGGTACTTAAATCACCCACACAACACAACAACTCTATGCAAAGCTACCCTACCTCTAAGCACTTTAAATTATTATTTTACTGCTTCACTGGGTTTTCCCTTTGGTACGCTCCCCGGTACCCTCCCCGGAGCGCGTACCGGGCGCTCCCCCCGTGAAAATCGATTTTTTTTCCCCCCACGGGGCCCTTTTATGGCCCCCACATCAAACCTAGGGGGTCAGGGGGGCTCTACCCTGCCCCCTTTTGGTCATTTCCCCCTTTGTTTTTGCCACCTCTTGGGTCTCGATCCTACCGAGACACAAGATGGCGGCCGCTCCGGACTGTTTGGAATGTTGCCAGACACCCGAAAGCCAATCAGCTTTCCGCGCGTGAACTCGCGCTGCGCGCCTGGTGCGCTCCCCGGTGCACGTACCGGGGCGCGCTTATAGATATATATATTTTTTTGAACCTAAATTACTCAAAATCCACTGGAGCACATATCTTGAGACATAGCAAAGGCACATCGGGCTACCAGACCCTACAATTTTGCCAAGTTTGGTGGAAATCCATTCAGCCGTTCGGGCTAAAAGTGAGTCCAACCGCCCTATGGAAATTAACATGGGGAAAACACGTTTTGGGACCCCCCTTTCATCTCGGCCCCCGCTTGATGAATCCCTCCCAAATTTTCAGGAAAAGAGCGGAGCAAATTTGAGAAAAATTACAGGCAGATCCCTCAATCTGCGCCAAAGTTATTCCCAATAGAATGTTGAGGATTTCCTATGGAAAACAATCCTAACTATAACTACCTACTGGCGACCGCCAGTAGGTAATATATATATATGTATATATTACCTACTGGCGGTCGCCAGTAGGTATATATAGTTAGGATTTTTTCTCTATGGGATTTTTGAAAATTCTATGTCTAATAACTTTGGCGTTTGTGGACGGAATTGGCTGAAATTTTCAGGAAAATGGCACATTTTGTTTCTGAGCAGCCCCTGAAAATTGGGGGGGGTTCGTCCAGGGGGGTCGAGAAAAAAGGGGGGTCCCAAAACGTGTTTTTAACATTGAGTTTTCCATAGGGCGGTTGGCCTCACTTTTAGCCCGAACGGCTGAATGGATTTGCACAAAACTTGGCAAAATTGTAAGGACTGGTAGCCCGATGTGCCTTTTGTAGGTCTCAATATATGTGCTCCAGTGGATTTTGAGAAATTACCGTTTAAAAAAAGATATATATCTGTAACAGCGGACCAGGCAGCGCTCCAGTTCGCGTACTTTTCACGCAACGGAGCTTTGTGAAGCGAAGCTGATTGGTTCTCCGGCGTCTGTCAACATTCCAAATAGTCCGTAGCGGCCGCCATCTTGTCTCTCGGTAGGATCGAGAGACAAGAGGAGGCGAAAGCGAAGGGGCAAATGACCATAAGGGGGCATAGTAGATCCTCCCTGACCTCTTAGGTTTGATGTACCATTTTGCCAAGTTTGGTGTAAATCCGTTCAGCCATTCAGGCTGTAGACGTATCTAAATGTCAATAATCGAACGGCTGAATGGATTTGCACGAAACTTGGCAAAATATTAGGGACTGGTAGCTCGATGTGCCTTTGCTAGGTCTCAATATATGTGCTCCAGTGGATTTTGAGAAATTAACGTTCAAAAAAAGATATATATCTGTAACAGCGCTCCGCTTCGCGTACTTTTCGCGTTACGGAGCTTTGCGAAGCTGATTGGTTCTCCGGCGTCTGTCAACATTCCAAACAGTCCGTAGCGGCCGCCATCTTGTCTCTCGGTAGGATCGAGAGACAAGAGGAGGCCAAAGCGAAGGGGCAAATGACCATAAGGGGGCATAGTAGATCCTTCCTGACCTCTTAGGTTTGATGTACCATTTTGCCAAGTTTGGTGTAATTCCGTTCAGCCATTCAGGCTGTAGACGTATGTAAATGTCCTATGGAAAATTGCATGGGGAAAACACATTTGAAAGTGTTGAAATTTAGAACCAATTAAAATGTTACTTTGGTTTTGTATTTGTGTGTGATGAAAGTTAATTGGTTATGTATATATGTCAAATGAGAGGAAACCACAGCCATTTTGTGATACTACTGTCTGAGGTACATTTGTGAGGAATTTTTGGTGGTGAATTTCTGGTGTTTGATTTACACAGTACTAACACTTCTCCTTCTTTTAAAAAGGTGAGTTGTTAATTTGTAAGGGGAACTATGTTGTACACTTGAAGATAATTTGAAAAATGTTTTCTGTTATTTATTTGCAGTCCTTCTGTTATACTAAATACTTGATAAAGTTAGTTTTATATTATGTATTACTAAAAACGATAAATGAAAGTGATTATTTTTTTCTGCAATTTACAGCAAGCAATTTCAAAATAAAATGGCTCACAATGAAGAGACCGTGGCAATTTCTTTTGAATTGTCCACTACATTGATTGAAATTGAGAGCACCAATAATGAAATATTGTCACAAGGAGGAGATGACGTGTATGATTTCATTAGATTGATTGAAATTGACAGCACTAATAATGAAATATTGTCACAAGGAGGAGATGACTTGAATGATTCCACTACATTGATTGAAATTGAGAGCACCAATAATGAAATATTGTCACGAGGAGATGACTTGAATGATTCCACTACATTGATTGAAATTGACAGCACCAATAATGAAATATTGTCACAAGGAGGAGATGACTTGAATGATTCCACTACATTGATTGAAATTGACAGCACCAATAATGAAATATTGTCACAAGGAGGAGATGACTTGAATGATTTTTTTGATCAATCTGTTGATGGCGAATTTATCGAATGTTTGGAGACCATAGAGTTACAAGAATCATCATTGCAGACTTTTCATGAGGAAATTGCTGATGAGGACATGTTAGTAGTTCTTTCAAATTTAGAAAATTCTGAAGAATAAATTTATATTTAGAAATCAAAAATTGTTTGAGACATTATTCATTTTTATTTTTAATTTATGAGGTTGTAGCGAAGTGATTGTAGTATAAAATGAGACTTATAGTATAGAGTGCAACATTTTTATGTTACATGGTAAGTTTACTCATATTTACTTCCCTTCTGCCACTATATTATCTCCAATGTGTATTTGACATCTCTTCTTCATCTCCGGCCTCCTTTCTCTCACTGTGTGTCTCCGATGCATCTTATCGCTGCTATTTTGTGTAATTACAGAAGAGAGTAAAATAAAATAGTTCGGAACGTGAAAAGGAGGCAAAGTAGAGTACCCCTTACCCCCTAGGCCTTTTCAGGCGGTCCCAAAAGGATCAGTTTCTGCTTTCCTGAGAGATTATGGTATGAGTTCCATATACCACAATAATTTGCATTACAACATGCAAGATATCTATCTCCTATTACCAACTTTTGGAGATATTCGCGCTAAGCGCGAATATCTCCAAAAAGTAACACCTGCCCTGAGCAGTTCTTAGCCATGTTATCCAATGGGAGGTGGATAACATGGCTAAGAGCATTAGCTCGGTAATGCATGAATATCGCTGACTTTTTAGCGATATTCATGCATTGCGGCCGTTTTTTATCGCATTTGCGATAAACCTTGATAATAGCAAGGCTTATCTTCGATAATTTCTGACGATGCTTAGCGGTAAAAAATTCGTTGGTAAGCATCGTTAGCGATAAATATCGCTTAACTTTGGTAATATGCACCAACGTCTGTTAACGTTCGATTCGAAGGAAATGAGGAAGTGTTGAAAAACATTGTTTGCGCCTTCTTGCCTTTTTTGAAATGCCACACTTTTGTCGTGCACGGCAGACATTTTAGATGCCTTGACCAGACCCACTCTCTGCACGCTGTCGATTCGTAGCATGGCTCCCCACCCTCGCAAGCATCTTCCCCAGGCACTGGTCACCCCCGCTCTCTGTCTTATGCATGGGCAATAAACCTCCCCCCATCTGCGCTGCTCTTCCCTGAGAATCACACTCTGTGCCCGCCCGACACCTCCCTTTCGCCCTATTCACTACCGCACCCTCTGACACTCCTCTTCCTCTGTGTCCGATTGTCCAGGCTATCAGCTAGCCCTGCAGATGTAGTTTATGGCTCCAGCTGTAAAGAATCACCCCTCTTCAAAGGAGTTATAGTAGATCAAGGCCCACACCCGATGAGATCCGTCACACCACACGTGTTCCTACTATCTGAAAACCATCCTGTATTGTGATTGGGGAGGGGACCGAGCCTGAAGCGGAAGATTCCAGGAATGACTCTTTGTACATCAAAGTTTTTACAATTATGTGTCACATTAAAAATATATAGCACTCCAACAAAGTAGTAGGAATATAAAACTTTAATAACATATAAATATATACAACAAAACAAAAACAGTAAAAACATTTAAACAACGAAGAGACCGTGGCAATTTCTTTTGAATTCCTGATGAGGACATGTTACTAGTTCTTTCAAATTATGAAAATTCAGAAGATGTTGCCTGGGGGTGGGTCGTCAGTAGCAGTCTGTTGTGCGAATAGTTCCAAGGCAGCAGAACGCGCTGAAATCTAGATGGCACGAAAGTGATGTCTAGTAAGTTGCCACCCAGCAAATAACGGCGTGGGGCGCCGCGGGGGTGAGTGAGTCCAGTAGGCACCACAGCTATTCTTACCGGCATTGCAGAATTACTGCTGGGGACAATGCCTGTGCTGTAGCAGGGTCACAGCAGAAACAAAAAGGATTCTGTTGAAGATGTCATTTGAGATGTCATCAGTGATGTCATCAGTGATGTCATTTGAGATGTCATCAGTGATGTCATCAGTGATGTCACTGACCATGTCATGAATGATGTAATATGTGACATCATCAGCAGTGGATTGCGGGTGCGCGATATATAGTTAGTGCAAATAACTATATATGGAATTTCATTGGTTTTATGTCAATAAAATGTCCAGCTAACTATATATGGTCTCTAACCTATGGTTTTTTCAGTGAATTTTCAAGGTTTTGTAAATGCAAATTCCTAACTATATATGGTCTATAACCTATGTTTTTTTCAGTGAATTTCATTGGTTTTTTAAAAGCTAATATCTATAGCTGTAAAATATATTCTTTATTACGTGACGTATCACGTAGCCACGTGAGACGCCTCATGACGCGTCGCATAACCGTGACGTATCGGCTCTGCAGCGCAAACAAAACCCGTAGCACGCTTACAGATATATATATTTTTTTTAACCTTAATTAGACAAAATCCACACGTGCACATATCTTGAGGCCTTGCAAAGGCACATCAAACAAACAGTCCCTACAATTTTGCCAAGTTTGCTGGAAATCTATTCCCTTAATTTTTTTTTTACTGTTTCTCTTGGTTTTCCCCTTGTTACGCTTACCGGGACGCTACCCGGTACGCGAACCGGACGCTCCAAAAACACAAGATGGCGGACTCCCGTTACGCTGCCGGTTAGCTGCCTAGTTCGCGTACCGGGAAGCGCCTCTACCGCGAAAAATCGCGGGGGACTTTAATATCCCCCTCATCAATCCTAGGGGGTCAGGAGGGGTTTACCTTGCCCCCTTTCCTTCATTTCCCCCTTCTTTTTTCACCACATCTTGTCTCTCGAACCTACCGAGAGACAAGATGGCGGCCGCTCCGGACTGTTTACAATGTTGACAGCTACGCTGCCGGTTAGCTGCCCGGTTAGCTGCCCGGTGAGCTGCCTGGTGAGCTGCCCGGTTCGCGTACCGGGACGCGCCTCAACGGCGTAAAATCGCCTAAAAATTTTTATTTTTATTTTTTGCCCCGCGGGGCACTTTAATATCCCCCTCATCAATCCTAGGGGGTCAGGAGTGGTCTACCTTGCCCCCTTTCCTTCATTTCCCCCTTCGTTTTTCACCACATCTTGTCTCTCGATCGTACCGAGAGACAAGATGGCGGCCGCTCCGGACTGTTTAGAATGTTGACAGACACCGGAGAGCCAATCAGCTTCGCTTCGCGAAGTTCCGTTACGCTTCAGGTACGCGAACCGGGGCGCTAACCGGAGCGCTGTCACAGATATATATATTTTTTAAACGTTAATTTCTCAAAATCCACTGGAGCACATATATTGAGACATAGCAAAGGCACGTCGGGCAAACCATATCTACAATTTTGCCAAGTTTCATGTAAATCTATTCAGCCGTTCGAGCTAAAAGTGAGTCCAACCGCCCTATGGAAAAATGAATGGGAAAAACGCGTTTTGGGACCCCCCTTTCTTCTCGGCCCCCCCTTGACGAAACCCCCCCAAATTTTCAGGGGCTGCTCAGAAACAAAATGTGCCATTTTCCTGAAAATTTCAGCCAATTCCGTCCACAAACGCCAAAGTTATTAGACATAGAATTTTCAGAAATCCCATAGAGAAAAAATCCTAACTATATATACCCACTGGCTATCGCCAGTAGGTAATATACATATATAAACATATATAATCTGCATATCTATATAAATATAAATGCATGCATACATATACATATATGCATACATATGCATGTTATTTACATGAAAGTTTTAAAAACACTAATAAAAGCAAAGCTAAAAAGCCACCTCATTACAAACAGAATGGCTTTAACTTAAACGAGGGCGAGATCTATTGCATTTTCAATGCTTGTTTACTTTGGTTCTATCAAGAAGGCATTCAGATGTGTCACACATTTGCCATAAATTCTGAATGTTAGCACTCTAGTTGCTCATTAGATCACTGTAGTAAAGCTAGTGCTCACCAGGGAAGTCCGCTGCTAATCATGGTTTGCAGCCATTTTCCCGCATTTTTTATCCCGCAGACTTTCAGTCCGCATACCATTATCCCGCAAGGTCATTGACCTCGCATACCATTATCCCGCATTTTTTCAAAACGCATGTGCATTTATCGCGCATGCCTTTACAAAGAATTACGTTTTAAAGGCATGTATGGTAAATGCATTTGCGTTGTGAAAACCACGATGACGAGAGAGGTAAGTGGGTTTGTGTTAATTTTTTCGTGGGTTAGTGATTGTGTAGTGTAGTGTAGTGTTGTGTTAGTTTAGTGTAGAGTTGTGGTGGTTGTTTAGTGTAGGGTCATGCTGGGGGTAGTGTTTTAGGGTTTAGGGTTGTGTTGTAGTGTTTGCGTAGTGTAGGGTCATGCTGGGGGTAGTGTTTTAGGGTTTAGGGTAGTGTTGTAGTGTTTGCGTAGTGTAGGGTCATGCTGGGGGTAGTGTTTTAGGGTTTAGGGTTGTGTTGTAGTGTTTGCGTAGTGTAGGGTCATGCTGGGGCTAGTATTTTAGGGTTTAGGGTAGTGTTGTAGTGTTTGCGTAGTGTAGGGTCATGCTGGGCGTAGTGTTTTAGGGTTTAGGATAGTGTTGTAGTGTTTGCGTAGTGTAGGGTCATGCTGGGGGTAGTGTTTTAGGGTTTTGGGTAGTGTTGTAGTGTTTGCGTAGTGTAGGGTCATGCTGGGGTGTAGTATTTTAGGGTTTAGGGTAGTGTTGTAGTGTTTGCGTAGTGTAGGGTCATGCTGGGGGTAGTGTTTTAGGGTTTTGGGTAGTGTTGTAGTGTTTGCGTAGTGTAGGGTCATGCTGGGGGTAGTGTTTTAGGGTTTTGGGTAGTGTTGTAGTGTTTGCGTAGTGTAGGGTCATGCTGGGGTGTAGTGTTTTAGGGGTTTGGGTAGTGTTGTAGTGTTTGCGTAGTGTAGGGTCATGCTGGGGTGTAGTGTTTTAGGGTTTTGGGTAGTGTTGTAGTGTTTGCGTAGTGTAGGGTCATGCTGGGGGTAGTGTTTTAGGGTTTTGGGTAGTGTTGTAGTGTTTGCGTAGTGTAGGGTCATGCTGGGGGTAGTGTTTTAGGGTTTTGGGTAGTGTTGTAGTGTTTGCGTAGTGTAGGGTCATGCTGGGGGGTAGTGTTTTAGGGTTTTGGGTAGTGTTGTAGTGTTTGCGTAGTGTAGGGTCATGCTGGGGGTCGTGTTTTAGGGTTTTGGGTAGTGTTGTAGTGTTTGCGTAGTGTAGGGTCATGCTGGGGGTAGTGTTTTAGGGTTTAGGGTAGTGTTGTAGTGTTTGCGTAGTGTAGGGTCATGCTGGGGGTAGTGTTGTAGTGTTTGCGTAGTGTAGGGTCATGCTGGGGGTAGTGTTTTAGGGTTTTGGGTAGTGTTGTAGTGTTTGCGTAGTGTAGGGTCATGCTGGGGGTAGTGTTGTAGTGTTTGCGTAGTGTAGGGTCATGCTGGGGGTAGTGTTTTAGGGTTTTGGGTAGTGTTGTAGTGTTTGCGTAGTGTAGGGTCATGCTGGGGGTAGTGTTTTAGGGTTTAGGGTAGTGTTGTAGTGTTTGCGTAGTGTAGGTTCATGCTGGGGGTAGTGTTTTAGGGTTTAGGGTAGTGTTGTAGTGTTTGCGTAGTGTAGGGTCATGCTGGGGGGTAGTGTTGTAGTGTTTGCATAGTGTAGGGTCATGCTGGGGGTAGTGTTTTAGGGTTTTGGGTAGTGTTGTAGTGTTTGCGTAGTGTAGGGTCATGCTGGGGGTAGTGTTTTAGGGTTTTGGGTAGTGTTGTAGTGTTTGCGTAGTGTAGGGTCATGCTGGGGTGTAGTGTTTTAGGGTTTTGGGTAGTGTTGTAGTGTTTGCGTAGTGTAGGGTCATGCTGGGGTGTAGTGTTTTAGGGTTTTGGGTAGTGTTGTAGTGTTTGCGTAGTGTAGGGTCATGCTGGGGGTAGTGTTTTAGGGTTTTGGGTAGTGTTGTAGTGTTTGCGTAGTGTAGGGTCATGCTGGGGGTAGTGTTTTAGGGTTTTGGGTAGTGTTGTAGTGTTTGCGTAGTGTAGGGTCATGCTGGGGGGTAGTGTTTTAGGGTTTTGGGTAGTGTTGTAGTGTTTGCGTAGTGTAGGGTCATGCTGGGGGTAGTGTTTTAGGGTTTTGGGTAGTGTTGTAGTGTTTGCGTAGTGTAGGGTCATGCTGGGGGTAGTGTTTTAGGGTTTAGGGTAGTTTAGTTGTTTAGTGTATGCTAAAGGCATATTCGTTCTAAAAGTTTTCGTTATTTTAATTTGCGGCCTAATAGTACATGCGGGATTTTTTTTGCGGACTGATGGTATGCGGGATTTCGTCATATATTCGCTAATCATACTTTCTATGGCAAAATGAAACCCCTCATTTTGTTCCTTTTTAAATTAAATGTTTTAAGAGTTACCACTTTATTCCAATCAAGATGGCTTCAGGTGTGCCATACCTTTGTAATAAGTAGGACTGTTAGCACTCTAGTTGTTCTTTAGAACACTCTGGGACATTCTGTCATTGGGCTATAGTTGGGCTACATCTGGCTGATATTTGGGCTACATTTGTTTTTTTTTGTCTCTGGTGGCCATCTTTGGGCTACATTGGGCTACATTGGGCTACATTTGGGCTCCAACATATATATAGCCCAATGTAGCCCAATATATATTTTTCAAAGTTAATTTTCGTAAAAACCACTGGAGCCTATATCTTGAGACATAGCAAAGGCACATCGGGCTACCAGTCCCTACAATTTTGCCAAGTTTGGTGTAAATCCATTCAGCCGTTCAGGCTAAAAGTGAGGCCAACCGCCCTATGGAAAATTGCATGGGAAAAACACGTTTTTTTCTCGGCTCCCCCTTGACGAAACCCCCCCAAATTTTCAGGGGCTGCTCAGAAACAAAATGTTCAATTTTCCTGAAAATTTCAGCCAATTCTGTCCTCAAACGCCAAAGTTATTCGACATAGAATTTTCAAAAATCCCATAGGAAAAAAATCCTAACTATATATACCTACTGGCTATCGCCAGTAGGTAATATATATATATATATTCACTGAAAAAACCATAGGTTATACACCATATATAGTTAGGAATTAGCATTTAAAAAACCTTATTTTACTCACACAAAACCAATGAAATTCCATATATAGTTAGTTGTACTAACTATATATCACGCACCCGCAATCCCTTGCTGATCATGTCACATATGACATCATTCATGACATGGTCAGTGACATCACTGATGACATCACTGATGACATCTCAAATGACATCACTGATGACATCACTGATAAAATCTCATTTGACATTAATGATCACATCACTGATGACATCATTCATGTGATAATACGATGAACCTCTTCAGACTCTAATATAACCTTAGATACACTCAGTGTAAACAGACACTCACAGACTGTCACTCATCCATGGAGTTACTTACACACCTAGTCAGTCATGCAAAGAATCAATCACAGCTCCATTTTCATAACTATACAGTTATACACACCTTACTTATTCAAACATATACTAAAACATATTTACTCACTTATACAATCCTGGATACAAGAGCACAATGATCCATACAGCCACTCACACATTCACTGGCTCTTATGCACAGTTATTTATATATGTCAACTCTCACATGTACTGTATTTTACATATGTACTTACTTTGACATGTAGCACTGAGATATCTATTCACTCACCAATACAGTCATGCACACAGTCAACCACCCATACAGCTGTTTCCACATGCACTTTTGAACCCATACATCTATGCACAGAGTCATACACCTCCCAGCCACCCACACACACTCTCAGTCTCCCATACAAATGCTTGGGCAACCAATCAATAACCCATATAGTTACTCATATAGCTACTGATCAACACATGCAGCAGTTTACAGAACAACAGACATAATGATGCACAAATTAAGACAGTTTAGTCACTAACCCATGCACTCAGTGAGACACATTTAACCACTCACTCATACAGTCAGTCATGCACCTACTAAATCCTTCATCCAGACACTTATACATCCACTTATTCTTAAATATGTAAGACATATTTTAACTTTACAGAAAAATACAGTCACTGGATGTTGTCATCAGTGATGTCATCAGTGATGTCATTTGAGATGTCATCAGTGATGTCATCAGTGATGTCATTTGAGATGTCATCAGTGATGTCATCAGTGATGTCACTGACCATGTCATGAATGATGTCATATGTGACATGATCAGCAGTGGATTGCGGGTGCGTGATATATAGTTAGTACAACTAACTATATATGGAATTTCATTGGTTTTGTGTGAGTAAAATAAGGTTTTTTAAATGCTAATTCCTAACTATATATGGTGTATAACCTATGGTTTTTTCAGTGAATTTTCAAGGTTTTGTAAATGCAAATTCCTAACTATATATGGTCTATAACCTATGGTTTTTTCAATGAATTTCATTGGTTTTTTCAAAGCTAATATCTATAGCTGTAAAATGTATTCTTCTTTAAATACAAAAATATATTTTATATGTTTATTAATAAAAAAAAATTTATATTTTTTTTGTTTCGCTCCCGGTCCGCGAACCGGGAAGCTTTCCGTTAGCTCAAATAGATGCCGCGACCCGGTCCGCGAACCGATAAGAAATCAACATAGTGACGGTATCGCGTTGCCGCGTAATGCGTCTTATGACGTACTGCGTTAGCGCACCCGGAAGTGTCCCGGGGCGCGGACCGAGGCGCAAAACGCAGCGACCCGGAAGCGATCCGCGGCGCGTCGCGAAAGCGCGACGTATCGCGTTGCCGCGTAATGCGTCTTGTGACGTATCGCGTTAGCGCACCCAGAAGTGTCCCGGGGCGCGGACCGAGGCGCGAAGCTTAGCGACCCGGAAGCTAACCGGGGAGCGTTCCGCAGCGCGTAACATGAGCGTGAGAGGTCATGTGACTTGGTAATAAAACTTTTCATTGGTTCATTTCACTTTTGGTTTCATAATGATGTAAGGCTAGGTCAGGTGACCTAAAAATAACACTTTTCATTGGTTGAGAACTTTTGCTTTTCCCAAATGATGAAAACCCCTCCTTCTTTCCTCACTCTGACTTTCATCTTGGTGAGAGAAAGACCCTTTTACATTCTAGAGAAATGGCTTCCATTGTTGCTTCAGCTAGTGTTCCCCCACCACCACCCCCACCTCCTCAAGGGAAGAAAGGACCACCTGCTCAACCAATCTTTGAAGAAGAGGAAGATCAAGAAGAGGAGGAAGAGGAGGAAGAGCCTGAGTTTTTGCCAGAGGAGCCCAGGAGGTACAATAGAAAAGAAAACTACATCTGGCAATTTTTTAAATTTCCAGCAGGGCAAAAAAAAGTCAATGCCAGATATGTGTTTTGCCGTATTTGCAACGATTGACTTTCAAGGGGCACAGACAAGAAATACAGCTTTGGAAATTATACGATGCACAGGCATATGAGTAGGTGGCACCCAAATAATTATAGTGCTGCCCAGCTTCGTGATGAACAGCAAAATCCCCTGGCAATGGTGAGAAGATCTGTTGTCAAAGAAGTATCGGGACCAGAGGCGAGGGAGGTGATCCCGAACATTCAAATGGACATGGGGGAAGTAAAGCAAGTGTGCGTGTGGTGCAGCCAAACACTTTGCTACCGAGAAAGTAGCATTACTCTTATAATGAGATCTATTAAGAATCATGTTTGCCCGAAACGCCCCAAAAAATAAATTCTTCTTTTTTTCGTTGCTCCTGTTGAGCGCTTTTCAATGAATCATTTTTGTTTCCCCCCTCCCCCCAAAAAACAAAAAAATTACAAAATGTTCAGAAAAAACAAAAAAAATATAAAAAATGTTCAGAAAAATAATAAAAAAAATTTAAAACAACAAAAACCAAAAAAAAAAGTTCTTTTCAGAACTACCTCCCCATTATAAAAAAAATTGGTAGAATTTTTGAAACTCTGCCAACCTCTATTTCTTTTAGTTCGCTTCCAGTTCGCACTCCGGTACGCGAACCAGGAGCGAACCAAAAAATGTTTTTAAAAAAAAGAACAGTAAGTATAAGGGAAGGAAACAGACAGTTATGTTACAAGAAAGACAGCTACAGGCAGTAAAGAAAACATACTGTTACCCGCAATCCACTTCTGATCATGTCACATATTATATCATTCTTGACATGGTCAGTGACATCATCAGCAGTGGATTGCGAGTAACAGTATCTTTTGTTTACTTCCTATAGCTGTCTTTCTTGTAACATAAATGTCTGTTTCCTATCCTTATACTTACTGTTCTTGTTTTAAAAAATTTTTGAGATCATTCAGAAACAGTAACATTAATAGAGACAGAATGAGTGAATAATAATGAAGAAGTATGAGAAGAGAGGGACTGAGAAAAATACTGGAAGGAGTAGAATAATTAAGTAATAGAGAAAGGAATGAGAGAAGTAGCAAACGCAGGAAAGTAAGGATTAAAGAAATGAAGCAGTAGAACTAATAGATGTTAAATGTGATAGATTAAATGATTGATTCAGGATGACGATAAGGTGTGTCCTCTCCAAAAGTTTGTTTAAGATGAGGCCTACTCAGGGTTGCATATCAAATTTATGCTTGTTGAAGAATACAGAGGAGATAATACATGTGAAGGCCTACCATTGAAGTAAAACATGTCCACTTCACTCTTGAACAACGGCCGGACCTCTTCTGTGTCCATAGACAGACCTAAAGTTCATCTGCACAATGTCATCCGTAAACTTAGAAAACACAAGTAATGTAATAGAAAAACGTGGAGTTTCTTTTGCTCATTTCATAATCACATCACCTGTGTTGCCTTTGCTTAGGTATCTCATAGTGCAGATGTAGTTCAGCATATGAAACAGTACGCAGAAGTGCAGCAGTGTATGCATTAATACATGTGAAGGCCTACCAATGAAGTAAGTCATGTCCACTTATTACATCATTCATGACATAGTCAGTGACATCATCAGCAGTGGATTGCGGGTTAAAAGAGTAGAAAACATTTACCTTATAATTCTTGTTAACTTTTTCAAATATTTTTTCATACTTTCAATCTGTAAAAGAGAGAAGAAACATTTCAAAAATATTAAAACATGTATTTAAAAATTTGAAAAGACAAGGGAAAAGGTTCAAGAAGAAACAGTTTTTCAAAAACTTTGAGATTTACAGAAGCCTCTGCTGCTATACGTCCCCTACACAATCCTAAAGATATATATTTTAAACAAACAGTATCTTGATGCTGATGAAGTGAGGCCTATTTTGGAACATGGTGCATCTTTTGCACTGCTGATGTCTCACAATAGTGATGCAATAGCAGTGCAAAAAAGATGTAAAGCCATCATAAAATTGTGTCTAACATTTTAAATGATTCTTTCAGGATACAAATAAGATGTGTCCTTTCAAGAGGTTTCTTTAAGGTGAGGCCTATTCAGTTTTAAAAAAAAAAACAGTACCCAGAAGTGCAGCACTGTAAGCATTAACTTTGACACTTACAGAAGCCTCAGTTTCTCCATATCTACCTCACATTTCTAAATGTATATCATAAGTACAAAAAGTAGAACATTAATTATACATGTTAAATGGTTTATTTTTGCTGTTCTCAGAATGTATCAAATTTCACTAAAAACAGTGACTTGAAGGTATTCATCATGTAACAGCGGGGAAAAAAAACCACAATCAAAATGATTGTGTTTAAAAAACCCATACAACATAAGAAATCAAAATTCAGAACTCCTTAAAGTTAACTTACTTTCCATGACGTCCAAGGATGTCCTATGAACAGCTTACACTCTTTTGTGCTGTTATTACTTTCAGCCCGCCACTTTCTGAAAGAAAATCTCCATCGTTTTTAAAAACACGTTACATGCAATAAATGACTTCTTGCTCTCTAACACAAGTTTCCACAAGGCCAAATCTGGTCAGAGCCATTTATAACTCTTGGATTTCTTGTAAGCCAATCCCGTCATTTGGCATTTCCGCAACTTTCAGAATTAAAATGTTGAAGATCATTTTCACAATCCTGGAATAGTAATATCTTCCCCTTCTTGCTCAGTCATGTTCTACATTTCCTATGACACTGATACTGCTTACTAGGAAGCAGACTTACACTAAATCTATGACTACTACAATTATTTAATTCTCTACATCACTTTTAATCACAAAGCAATGTAAAACAGTAGACAGCATTGCAGACTTACATTCCCTCTACTCCATGTTTTGATTGCTTGCTTCAATTAGCTTATAAAAAGAAACAGTTTTTCTGAACTCATTCAAAGTGCACGTATTTCTCCATGACGTCCAGTCTTATGGTTAGAAGTTATGTCTCTGAACTACACTTATCCTCAAGGCCAAATTGTGTAGGAGCCATTAGAACTTCTTGAAATTCCACAGAGCACATCCTGAGATTATTTCCCTAAAATTTTGGTTTTAAAAACACCAGGTAAGAGTTTTTAAGGTCATACGGCAATTTTTTTTTTTTGAAAATTAAAACAGAATCATTGCAGAATGACCAGCCATTTCTAGACTTTAAATAAGCTGTGTAATGTCCTGATGTTATTGAAGGGCCGTCATGATATATAATTGCTGCAGTTACAAAAGTCCTTCCTGATATTGACAACTGCGAAGCTACAAAATTTTTTATTAAAGTTGTCAATTTTGTTCCATCAGGCCTACATCGTTGGAACATTAAAATTACATACTGGCCATATGTTCGTATAAATAATGTGGACATCATTTCAGATTTACATTGGCTACACTCCATGTTGTGATCAGCTGCTTTTACTAGCTTATTAAAAGAGACTGATTTACTGTCTGGCAAAGTTAAATATATAAATCTTTCTGAGTCTACACTAGTAGTACTTGATACCATACAGTTCTCGCAGTCATGCTGCCATTGATAAGAAAGCCCAAACAGCTGATCTACATCTACACCTTCAGCATGTAATACATCAAGCATATACATTAAAAACTCCTGACAATCTTGCTGAATATTTTGAGAGAATTGTGTTTGCCCTGAACATCTGTCTAACAGATTTCGAATTTCAGGCACACTTTCTATGTTTCTTCTATCAGTGCTACATTTCTCTAACACAGAATTTAACAAACTGCAAAATCTTTGATCAGAATTGACCACAATCTCTTCTTTTACATTTTCTAGAGAAAACAAAACATTAACCACTACATTAGCATAGCAGTTGACACCAGAACTGTTTTCAAACTGAAAACCAACAACATCTTCAACAGAATCCTTTTTGTTTCTGCTTGTAATTTTAGGTTCATTGACTTTTTGTCTTTTTGCTACAACCTCCCCAGTATTGGTCACATTTCTTCGTTTCCGGCCTACCACACGTTTCTCAAACAAAGGATACTGAGGCAAATGTGGCGCATACTCTCTTCTTAACCTATTGTATTCCTTAACACAATCTAGATCCGCACAAATGTTTGTGACATCACACTCAATCAAGTACAATCCCGATAAAGTTCTAACTCGTGACAATGCCACATATGCCATACCCTCCTTGAACACAGAACTGCCAATATTCACCAATGCACTGTCTACACTTAAACATTGCGATTTATGAATTGTCACCGCATATGCCAAGCAAACAGGAAACTGCTTACGGCGAACATATAAGTCTTTTACAAGCAAAAATCTAGCAGAACAACGACCAATTAGCTGTACTTCCTCAATGCCATCAAATTTAATTTTTAAAAATTCAATTCCATCTCTATTTCTGTATTTCACAAAATCAACAACATTACCCATTGATCCATTTACCAGACCTCTTTCAACATGTAAATTCCTTCTTAAAATTATACGGCAGTTCAAGCACACATTCAGAGTCTTTTCAAAACCTGCAGTTTTAGATATACTCTTCTCTAATGAATCCAATTTTGTTTTCAGATTCTCAGACAAAATAATTGTTGATCCCATATGCTCTACTCTATCAATAGCTTCCAGTTTCACAATCTCTTGCTTTTCTAAATGCAACATTTTGTTGTTAAATTTGGCACATTCTGCAAGAGTTGGCATCAAACATATTCCAGATTTCTTCTCAGTAATTTTCTGAAAAATATTCTCAGGCACAACATCTTGTTCTGGATATAAATTTGACAGTAATCGTGCATGTAAAGCTTCTTTCCCATGCTCGGTCACTTTTCCAATTCTAACATCTTGTAGAATAGTCTTGTAAACTTCATCCTTCGCCTGACGCATATTTTCATGCAGTTCAGCATAATTGAAGTTTAACCATATATTGACGTTGCCAATGCTGCCTAGGCACTTCCTGGTATCTTCATGCGTGAGCATTTTGAACACAGGTTGCCCTTTCACTGGTGTCAGCTGCAGAAGATCTCCGAAAACAATGATGTGTTTGCCACCAAATAACACATCATACTCTGTTTTGAGAACTTCTTGCATCCTCAAATGCACAAAGGCAAGCATGACATTGGAAACCATGCTTACTTCGTCAATGATAAGAAGTTTCATTTTCCTCAAGATTCTTGAAACTTCAAAACAAGCATCTCCAGATAGCTTGTGATATTGTAATTTGTTGTCATGCTCCACTGGCAGCATCAGTAAACGATGTAAAGTAATCCCTTTAATATTATGTGCTGCCAGTCCACTTGGAGCAGTGACAACACAAGACAGCGATGACTCTGTCCTTTCCTGCAAATAGCATGAAATTGCTTTAATGAGGAAACTTTTTCCAGTTCCCGCTTCTCCACTCACGTACAGTCGGACAGGCTTCAACGACGTACATGAGCACTCTTTCTTATCATGACTTAATCCATGATCAATTTGCATGGTAACTTCGTCATATATTTTCCTCTGCTCAACGTTGAGTTGTCTTTCCAACTCTTCTAAGTTAACCGCATCCTCTTGAGCATGTGCCATGGCTCTTTCCACTTCATTCATAGCAGTGGCAGCTTCATTTTCAATAACAGGTCCTCCTAGTGGATCCTGACTCAATGAAGCAGAACTCTGACTGTCCTGAGAACTGTCTCTGGCAATCTCGGCTGCAATCGTTGCTTCCTGCTCAATTTCCGCATTCAACATTTCTACATATTTGGGAAAAGCAGGACATTCTATGGTCTCCTTGGCGGCATTGAAAGAGTCTTCATAACAGAGGAAATCTCCAAGCAGTTCCTCTTCTGCACGCCAAGGCTTGAAAAGTTGCAAAAGTGCTAAATAGAAAAACTCCTTTTTTTCAGGAGATTCGCCACTCAATTTTCGATGGTTTACCAAGTGGCATTTTCTTTGCTTGACCAGACATCCCTCACTTCCTATTACAGCATACACTCCTTTCTCAGTATCTTCTTTGATGTTCCTCTTGAATATGTAATTTTGAAGAACCTCATACAGACAAACATTGTCGAGGTGACTGCTTCTATTTGGATAATATGTATCCAACATGTTGGTCTTCAAAATGTCGGTACTGTTTGGCTCCTTTTCCGCCAAATACTCAATTTCCCGCACAGGTTTGAGAACTCGATTACGCGTTGCAGCAAGACCAAGACTCGCCCAAACGATACTCCTGGACTTGGCATAGAGACTTGCTGAAGACAACCGGTCAGAACATTCGTACGCTCCGATTTCTCGATGCGACAACATCTTCAGACTGAAACTGTACAACTTCTTGCTGAGGCTCTTTTCATGGGAAATGTCCTCCCACATATCCTTCAATTCTGTCTTCTCTTTTTTGGTGATGTAAGACGTCACATACCGAGCCACAGCCATACAGTTATCAGCCACAAACTGTATATCCATGTTAGCATTCCACATGGACAAAATCACCGGGTTGTAGTCGTTGATGTACTTGGACTCTTCATTCCTCTTCAAATTGTATGTGTTTTTAGGTGATTTCTTCATCACATTATGTCGCAGCGAAGACATCAAACTGTTTACTCTTCCTTTAGAAATCACCGGTCGTGGAAAACCGAAACGACATTTGGTGTAGAACTTGTCCTTGTTTCGGAATTTACGACGGCAGTACTTTCCACATCGATGGCTTTGGAAACGCAGAACTTTTTCTCTTAGGCTTTTCTTCTCCTTTGCGTTTGGAACAGCACACGTAGAATACTGTTGGATGAAACTCATCACTGAGTCTTCTGGATCCGTTCCAAATTTAGGTGCATCCTTGATCCACAGCAACATATGTATATGAGGAGCACCTCTTGCTTGGTACTCCTTTCTCCAGAAGAAATCCAACACCTCTCCAAGAGGTGGATTCTTCTTATTCATGATGAAAGACATCATAGCTTCAAATCTATGATTGAAGTACCTACATACATTGACTGGATCCAAAGAGCACAGTTCTCCGGGTGTCTTGAATTCGATGTTATCTACGTTAGCATTTGCCTCTCGTAGAAATTCAAGTAAGTCTTCCCAGCCATACTCGGCACAGCTCAGAGTGAGGAACCATGTGGGAGTACCTAAGTTCCTCAGCATACATTTTAAATCACCATGACGACGGTACCAGTACTCATTAGTACCACGCTGACACGCCATGAGATTAATCAGGTGAGAATCCAAAATACTGTCTTGGACATTGACTTTATCCATAAAGTCACTTGCCGAGATGTTTTGCATGTGTATACCACTTTTCAAGATGTGGTTCACTGCATATGACAGTCCAGATAGATCGCTTTCAAACAGGAGATGAAACAAATAGGGAATGCATTGTCGAAACCTAGCATCTCCTGCATACAATCGCAAAGTCCGGTATTCAGAAGCAGGAATTTGATGAGGTCGCTCATCATATCTTCCTCCCTGACCTGTTGGAAAAAGCTGTGGGAAACACCGAGCTTCCAAACTTTCCTCCCAAACACTAATGGGACTCCCTTTGGCTTGTTTCATTTGAAACAACTCAATAGCATTCCCCATGACTTCCTTGGAATGCAAAGGATGAACACTATAATGTTCATATATTTCTTCACTAGTAGAGGGTTCTACTTTCTCAATTTGACCAGTACACAAATCGCTATCCTCTTCCTCACTTACTTCCTCTTCTGCAACATATACATTCTTATAGTATTTATTATTTTTTTTCAAATACAATGTTGCCTTTTTAACTTTCCTAACATCTACTAAATCTTGCCATATTTTCTTATTCTTTGTCGGAACCCCATTAACTAAGATAACCAGAGGTTCCTCTTCCACTTTTTCTACTCCAATTGTGTTAATGTTTTTCTTCAAATCTAGAGGCAAATAAACAACTCTTCCCTTTAATCCTCTCTGTAAATCTGATGGAGGCAATTTCCCTGTCTTTGGCTCCATTCTTACAATAGCCTGAAAGGGATGGATACTTTGAATCAAAATAGATTCATAAGTATTTAAATCCTTCAATTCAGAAGGAATCTCAACCAATTCCAGATTATTATGAACTGCTCTAGCAGGCATCTGGTTTTGATTTAATTTGCAACAACAATAACTACACACACGTTGATCCAATCCCAAATCAAAACAATTTTCTACCATCAAGTATGTTGCGAAATCCTTCCATTCACTATTATCTTCCCTTTCACTTTTTGCATATAAATCCACTAACTTAGTCTGATTCTTATAATAAGTGCGTCGACAACACACACAAGTGAAATTAGGCCTCTCACTTGATTTCACCTCAAACGTCGCATTTTCCCTCTGGAAATTATCTGTACTGGAAACCTGTACACTATCTTCCACATGACCCTCTTCTTCTTGCTCAATTTCAACATTCTCCTCTTTACTTCCAAAGTAACAAAACTCAATTTCTTCACATATATTCTTCACATCTATTTCACAACCATGCAAAAGAGCAGCGCATAATTGTTTAAGCATAATTGCTGGACTCTTAGCATAATACAACATTCTAACTAATTTCCTCACTTTATTATGATGCACTGCTAGCATCCTGAAATGATGAAAAACACTCTGGCATACTCTCCTGGAAAGACAAGCCAGTGAATGACCATGCAAACCTGTCACTTCTCTTACTCTGCAAGGATCTAATTCTTGCAACAACCTTATTTTCTGCTTCAAACTTTTCTTATTAAATGACCGTACAAAATCACAAAGCAAATTGATGGAATCCTGTCGCACACTGCAAATACTACTACACTTCCAGGTGTACACAGGACCCTTAGCACGTCTTCCTAAAACCTCATTACCTAACACCTCTTCTGCCTCTGTTGTCACAAGTTTTTCTTTTTCAACTGGACAACCATCTTTCACTTCATAAGCACGACCACTGGTGTCAACTGCATGCACCAAATCATTATCCTGGAAATAACTCTCCTCATTAAAAAATGCCTCACAGCTTGAACTATGCATCCATTCTCCAGAAAAAACTTCACAAAAATTACTACGATTAACTATTCTCTTCCATCTACTATTTCTTTTGAAATCATAAATTGCCTTGTTTAGCTTCCTAATTCTATTGATTATCAAAATAAATAACTTACGTTTAATTTCAAATGCCTGATCAATAACTTTCTCAACTTTTTTTTTCTCTTATAAAAAACCAGTTTCTGTTGACCTTTCTTAATATTTTTTAACAAATTGCCAATTATCCTGTTGCGGAACATTCGTTTACGAATCTCCCTAAACTGTTGTTTCCTTCTACTATCATGCACAGAGTTATCTCTTGCTCTAGCAGTAACATTTTTGATTGGCCTTTCCTTTCCATTTGAATTCCTTCTCGTTTTATGGACTGAAACATTTTCTGTAGTAATATTTTTTTTACTACACATATTTCTTATGAAATATTTTGTGCTCTTACCCGGTGCTTTCTTCGTGACTTGACAAATCTTTTTGTTAGAGGACTGCTGCTTATTTTCTTTCACCTGCTGTCTTTGACGTTTTGCAGCCTTTCTCTGTCTTTCTATTGTTGGCATGGTGAAATCTTGAAATGATCTGCAGTTGAATCTGTGGTAAAATATAATAAAAAATGTTATTAACCATTATTACCAAACAGTAAAACAATAACAGTGATCAAAAACTTAACACACTACTTGACATTTTAAATAGAAGATTTTTTAGTCCTTGCAAATTTACAATACAGAAATAGCAGAAAAGAAATGACATTTATATTTATGTTACCTGTGCTATTTTATATGTGAATCTGATCTAATTTTATGAGCATATTTTAATATTTTATTGAAGACACTACACATAACCTGCTTTTGAAGGTGTCTTAATTTTTAAATTAAACGGTTTACCTTTTTACTTTTTATTAATTATAAATTTTAAAAATAAATGTTTATATTTCCATAGGCTCAAGCAGGTCAGCTTCCCATCCTATGTCATATAATTCGGACAAATCTGCATCCTCATCACGCTCTTCTTCATCCTCAGGATTTAAATCATCCAAGGGATCAACATCCACTGATGTTTCAATTACAAGTTTAATGATGAGGTCAAAATCAACTGATTGCAGATTGTCGCTCATGTTGAGGTTGTCTTTATCTTTAAAGAAAGATAACAACAATGAGATGTTGCAGAGTAAGAGACAAATCTCAGAGATTATAATAGTAAAATTGTTTAACAAGAGTAATATTTTGCAGCTATTATTTAGCCATGTCCAGCAATGCTGAGCAGGTGAAGACTATGTCTAAATTTTCAGTGAACAGGACTCATCTCTTCTTAACCTTGGATAAGCCTCACCGACTCTGTGTGTCCTGCACATACTTAAATGTAAAGGGGCAGATTTATGTTAAATGGCACATCCCCAGGCATGCACTAGTTAACGTGCACCACTACTCTGCCACCCATGGTGTGCCGTATTTACAATCAGATAGGAGAAAGCTTCGTCAAAACCCTGCGCCTGCTTTAAGCAGGCATAGGTCTTGACGCAACATTGTGGAGATGGGGCACCCCTGAGCCTTGCTTGAGCTGCATCGCACTTGCGATACAACTCCAGCATTCACTACCTTTACAGCACAGATACGTCACGCATCTGTGCCATTTTTGCCCCATGATGCCCAGTATTCTAAATGCAGCACACCATGGGTGGCGGAACAGCGGCGCAGGATGACTGACACATCCCTGGTGATGCACCAGTCATCATAAATCTATCCCTAAGCTTCTTATCTTGTTACAGATGAACCGCCATATGTAGCATGAAACTATTTTGCATTTCCTAAATAGCGAATTTTAAGGAATAAATAGCAATTCTTTACCATTCCTAATTTGCAATGAGCAAATTGCTAATTGCAAGTTACCCATTCATTTCCATGGGCTAGGAGGCTCATAGGAATGAAGGTTTAATTTGCGATTAGCAATTTGCTCATCACAAATTAGGAATTTTTCCAAGGGTGCAGGGGTGTCTCAAGAACACCCTGCTGCACCCCTGAAAAAGAAATTTGGGGGCATATGGCACACATACATGCCCTAAGGGCATGTGTTGGCGTCATATGGCACCTTTTGTTTTTTTGAAAAAAAGCTTTTTGAAAAGAATTCACAAATTACCACCAATTTACCACAATAGTTTCCAAATCCTTAATGTCATTTTTTACATATTTTTTGTTTGATACATTGCATTTAAGTAGTCACAAAATTTGCAAATCCTTCAGTGCAATTGCAAAATAAGGAATAGCAAATTTTGCTACTCCTTATTTTGCATCAAACTTGTTTGATACATACCATTTGTCTAATTAACATTCGCAAAGGCCGAAATTCGTAGAATTTTGATCTTTGCGAATGCTAATTAGCTTGATACATATGGCCCCAAGTGAGGCCTGTCTTGCGACATGGTGCATCTTTTGCATCACTGCTGCATCGGTTTCATGTGGTACGTTTTTTTTACACCATGACATATCTGCCTAAATGCATCAATTTGTAATGTTGTCGCCTCATAGCAAATCTTTTGCACCGCCGCTGCATCATAAAAGTGACGCACAGTGGCACAAAAGAGGCATACACCTATCATAAATCTGTCCCTAGCATTTTAAAAGATTAATCCAGGATGACGATAAGGTGTGGCCTATCCAGAGGTTTGTTTAAGGTGAGGCCTACTCAGGATTGCAGATTAAAGTTACGCTTGATGAAGAATATAGAGGAGATAATACATGTAAAGGCCTACCAATGAAGTAAGTAATGTGCACTTTATTGCGCCAGTCATCATAAATGTATCCCTAAGCTTCTTATCTTGTTACAGATGAACCACCATATGTACCATCAAACTATTTTGCATTTCCTAAATAGCAAATTTTAAGGAATAAATAGCAATTCTTTACCATTCCTAATTTGCAATGAGCAAATTGCTAATTGCAAATTAGCACCGCCGCTGCATCATAAAAGTGACGCACAGTGGCACAAAAGAGGCATACACCTATCATAAATCTGTCCCTAGCATTTTAAATGATTAATCCAGGATGACAATAAGGTGTGGCCTATCCAAAGGTTTGTTTAAGGTGAGGCCTACTCAGGATTGCAGATTAAAGTTACGCTTGATGAAGAATACAGAGGAGATAATACATGTAAAGGCCTACCAATGAAGTAAGTAATGTCCACTTTATTGCGCCAGTCATCATAAATGTATCCCTAAGCTTCTTATCTTGTTACAGATGAACCACCATATGTACCATCAAACTATTTTGCATTTCCTAAATAGCAAATTTTAAGGAATAAATAGCAATTCTTTACCATTCCTAATTTGCAATGAGCAAATTGCTAATTGCAAATTACCCATTCACTTCCATGGGCTAGGAGGCTCATAGGAATGAAGGTTGCAATTTGCGATTAGCAATTAGCTCATCACAAAATAGGAATTTTTTCAAGCGTGCAGTGGTATCTCAAGAACACCCTGCTACACCCCTGAAAAAGAAATTTGGGGGCATATGGCACACATACATGCCCTAAGGACATGTATAGGCGTCATATGGCACCTTTTGTTTTTTGGAAAAAAATGCTTTTTGAAAAGAATTCGCAAATTACCACAAACTAGAAGTTGGTGGTAGTTTCCAAATCCTTAATATCATTTTTTACATATTTTTTGTTTGATACATTGCATTTAAGGAATCGCAAAATTTGCAAATCCTTCAGTGCAATCGCAAAATAAGGAATAGCAAATTTTGAATTAAGGACATTTTAAGTAATTTCCACATGTGCAGTGTTTTCAAATTATGATTTGAAAATCGTTTTTGGGGAAAAGTAATGGTTTGCAAATTTATGACAAGGACATAATGGTGTATGCTTCTCTATAAGGAATTTCAGTGTCTCTGATGTCATTTTTCCAATATTACATTATAAGACCTTTCCCCATGGAGCACATTCCTTGTAAATATGCTCCCACCTGTGCATGGTGAATTTAGATTTTGACTGTTTGAGTCACATACCCATGTTAAAAGTCACCCCAAAAAATTGCAAACGCTTTAAAAAAACACATTCATGTGTCTTAAGGACATTTTAAGTCATTTCCCCGTGGACAGTGTTTTGTAAGTGGCGCAAAAGAGGCATACACCTATCATAAATCTGTCCCTAGCATTTTAAATGATTAATTCAGGATGACGATAAGGTGTGGCCTATCCAGAGGTTTGTTTAAGGTGAGGCCTACTCAGGATTGCAGATTAAAGTTACGCTTGATGAAGAATACAGAGGACATAATACATGTAAAGCTCTACCAATGAAGTAAGTGATGTCCACTTCATTGCGCCAGTCATCATAAATGTATCCCTAAGCTTCTTATCTTGTTAGACATCAACCGCCATATGTATCATATAACTATTTTGCATTTCCAAAATAGCGAATTTTAAGGAATAAATAGCGATTCTTTACCATTCCTAATTTGCGATGAGCAAATTGCTAATTGCAAATTACCCATTCATTTCCATGGAGCAGGAGGCCCATAGGAATGAAGGTGCAATTTGCGATTAGCAATTAGCTCATCGCAAATTAGGAATTTTTCCAAAGGTGCAGGGGTGTCTCAAGAACACCCTGCTGCACCCCTGAAAACGAAATTTGTGGACATATGGCGCACATAAATTTTAACAACATTGCTTTACCTCAAAAACGATTTTCAATTCATAATTTGAAAACACTGCCCACAGGGAAATTACTTAAAATGTCCTTAAGACACATGAAAGTGTTTTTTTATTGCCTTTCCAGCATGGTTGGGTCACTTTTAACATGGCTATGTAACACAAACATTTAAAATCTAAATTTCCCATGCACAGGTCGGAGCATATTTACAAGCAACTTGCGCCACAGAGAAAGGTCTTACATTAAAATGGGAAAAATAACATCAGGGACAGTCAATTGCCGTATAAAGAAGCATACACCATTATGTCCTTGTCATAAATTTAAAAACAATTCCTTTTCCCCAAAAACGATTTTCAAATCATAATTTCAAAACACTGCACATGGGAAAATTACTTAAAATGTCCTTAAGACACATAAAAGCGTTTTTTGATTGCCTTTGCAGCATGTTTGTATCACTTTTAACATGGCTATGTAACACAAACATTCAAAATCTAAATTTTCCATGCACATGTGGGAGCATATTTACAAGCAATTTGCGCCACATAATTCATAATTTTCTCCTAAAAGCACACTATTCTCTATCTAAATTAAAGAAATATTTTCTCACCTTAGCAAATACTTTGAGTTTGAAAACAGTCTCAGAAACACACCAATTTGTCTTCAGCAGAGCAAAAGGTATGCACTCCAGAGTCTGCAGCTATCAAAAGCACAGAAATGCTGTAATTCTTCACACATATCTCTCATGTCACCCAATCAAAACTCTTCCCTCACTTTTTTTCAAATGAAAACCCTTCCCCCCTCTGCCCTTTCTGCCTTTTCTGCATGGCAACCACCTCTTGGAAGACTTCTGGTGTTTGCAAGTTCACACAACTTTGTTGCAATTGAACTCTGAACTCTCAGTGCACCTGCATATCCAGTGCATTCTTTCATTTAATGATTTTTTATTGACCATTCAAAATAAATCTTTCAAAGAACACATGCGTGCACCCTAACTTTCTGTTTTCAGCAATCAAAATCCACCAATCACTGTTACTGCTTCATGAACACAGAAACTCCACAGTTTTTTTCATTTTAAACTCTCATTTTTTCAACTGCCATTTCATTGCCACACTTCATCTGACTGCAGGAGAACCTTCTCTCACCATGTTTTCTGTCTGGATTGTTGGACATAGTTATATTCACTGGGCTCAAAGGTACGTTGAAAACAGGAAATTACCTAACCTCAATTTACAAGATGTGGAAATTAAGTGGTTTGGCCACAGAGGATTAAAATGTCACCAATTGATACCATTGGTGAAAACCTTTATGCATTTGCCCAAACCTGACCTGTTAATTGTGCACTGTGGAGGTAATGACTTGGGCACTTTGACTGGTGTAGGTCTGGAAATGCTTTTAAAGGACACCTTTGAGCAATTAATGGCACTTTTTCCTCAGACTGCCTTGGTATATTCAAATATATGCCAAAGACAGAAATGGAGGTGGTCAAACCAATTTTGTCCACAAATTGAGAAGTCGAGGAAGCATGTAAACAAATCTGTTTCAGCTTACATGAGAGACCATGGAATGGGCTCCCTGTACAACAATAACTTGCGTTACTACATGCAAGATATCTACAGAGGAGATGGAGTTCACTTCTCAGATGAGGGCAACAGAGTTTTCACTCTGAATTTAAGAATGTGCATTGGTACCTACTTATAAGTACCTAAATGTACCATAAACCCAAAAGCTCTTCTCAGAGCTACCCTACATCTGATCACTCACAATTATTATTTTACTCTAACATTTTTCACTAATTTCCAACAAAGTACGATCCCTGGGGCGCTACCCGGTACGCGAACCGGGAGCTAACCTCGCGAAATTTTTTTTAAAAATGTTTTTTTTTCGCACATATAAGCCTCCTCAGCCACCCTCAGAAAACCTAGGGGGTCAAGATAACTCTACCGTGCCCCCTTCTACCCATTCTGAACATTATTTGCCCTCCATCTTGTATCTTAATTCGACCGAAACACAAAATGGTGGACTCCCGGAACGCTTAAGGTTCGCGAACCGGGGCGCTCAACGGTTCGCCTACCGGGTCGCTCTCTGGGAAGCGCACCATCAAAAAAGGTGGGAAAGTAGTTCACAGAAAAGCCACTGGAGACAATTTCACCAAATATAGATTAGCTCATACTACATACCAATCCCTACCATTTTCACAAATTTGATTGGAATTCCATTTAGTCATTTAGCCTGTAGACCTCTCTAAATACCGTGAGGTAAATTACTTCACAAAACACATCTGAAGTGTTGGAATTGACAACCAATGAAAATGTTACTTTCATTTTCTACTTTTTTTACCTGACATTTCATTGGTTATATACCTGAATATATATAAAGGAAGAGAAGAAAACACAGCCATTTTGACTACTACTTCTTGCTGTACATTTCAATAGTATTTTCACTAATTCCTTCAACTTCTTTCTAAAGGTAAGTTTTTATTTTTAAAACTGAAGTATATTGTGCACTATAAGTTAATATGGTAAACTTTTTCTGATAGATATATACTATCCCTCTGTAGTAGTTATAGATTTAGAGAGACTTCTCTGTTATAGTTATGGATGGAGTTAGGCTTCTCTTGTATAATTATGAATTTACTTACGTTAAATCACATACACTTTTTTATATTCCTACTTCCACTCTGATACTATACACTGCCCAAAGATAAATTCACTGATAAAAAATGCCTATCTAAAATTATTCCCAAACATTGCCCTATCTCTACTAATATATATTTTTTTAATCCAAATTTCAGGCAAAATGGAAGGCGAAAACCAAGTTTCTTTTGAAATGGACCTGCAAGAGAGCAGCCAAGAATTGATTGATACAATTGATCAAATTGACATTGAATTTTTCGATGAAACTTGGGACAATGAACTACTGCAATGTGTACAAGCAGTAGATAACCTCCTTGCAAATGAGGACATTTTACACCCTCAGAGACTACAATGTATATTCCATGATAATTATAAAATTTCTGACAATGAAATGTTAGAAAGTTTAATAAATTATGAAACACAATCACAATAAAAAAAAATGCTTAAAAAATAAAGAAAATAAAAAATAATCAACAAAAACAACAATCAATTAACATACAGCATTTGAAAAGTCTATCATTCATTTTTCATTGCAGTACGCTGCCCAGAACGCTTCCCGGTTCGCGGACCGGGCGCTCCCCACGCAAAAAAAACAAAAAAATGTTTTTGTTTTTTTTGCCCCGCGGGGCCCTTTTAAAACCTCCACATTAAACCTAGGGGGTCAGGGAGGATCTAGTATGCCCCCTTATGGTCATTTTCGCCTTTGTTTTGGCCTCCTCTTGTCTCTCAATCCTACCGAGAGACAAGATGGCGGCCGCTCCGGACTGTTTAGAATGTTGACAGACACCGGAGAGCCAATCAGCTTAGCTACGCGAAGTTCCGGTCCGCTTAAGGTCCGCGGACCGGAGCGCTGCCCGGAGCGCGCTTACAGATATATATCTTTTTTTAAACGTTAATTTCTCAAAATCCACTGGAGCACATATATTGAGACCTAGAAAAGGCACATCGGGCTACCAGTCCCTACAATTTTGCCAAGTTTCATGCAAATCCATTCAGCCGTTCGGGCTAAAAGTGAGGCCAACCGCCCTATGGAAAACTCAATGTTAAAAACACGTTTTGGGACCCCCCTTTTTTCTCGGCCCCCCCTTGACGAAACGCCCCCAAATTTCCAAGGGCTGCTCAGAAACAAAATGTTCCATTTTCCTGAAAATTTCAGCCAATTCCGTCACCAAAACGCCAAAGTTATTAGACATAGAATTTTCAAAAATCCCATAGGGAAAAAATCCTAACTATATATACCTACTGGCGACCGCCAGTAGGTAATATATATATATATATATATATATATATATATATATATATATATATATATATTTAAATTACTACACTTCCTTCCTTGGTTAGAGCAGACATCGGGCGCACTCCCTTCGGATTCCACAAATTAATTAATTTTTATCTATTAAGCATGAAAAGCAGATGATCTACGCGTTTCGATGCTACAAGCATCTTGCTCACGAACTGTGAACCAACGTGTGGAGATATATATATATATATATAAATATATATATATATATATATATATATATATATATATATATATATATATATATATATATATATATATATATATTCATTGAAAAAAACATAGGTTTCACACCAGTTATAGTTAGCTGAAAGTTTTACTCGCATAAAACCATTGAAATTCCCACGTTATAGTTAGTTGGACTCACTATAACTTGCGCGTGCAATGCACTGCTGATGACGTCACATATTACATCACTCATGACATGGTCAGTGACATCACTCATGACATCACTGATGACACCATCCAGTGAATGTGTGTCTTTCTGAAAAATAAATATATGTTATATATGTATATGTTATTGAATATATTAGTGAATACATATATTAGTGAGTAATGTTTAAATATTTAAATATATGTATTAGTGGTTCAGTTTGTTTAAAAGTGGCTGCATGGGTTGGTGAGTAGCTAAATTTGTATGTATATGGGTTATTAGATGTTTTTTTAATATCAGTATGAGTGTCTATATGGTTTGGTGGGGGTATTATTTAGCACATAGATGCATGAATGACTGACTCTCTCTTTGTATGTGTTTTGAAGACAGCATATGTGCAGGACTGTATGGGTGGATGAGTGTGTATGTGTGTGTGTTAGTGAGTGAATGACTGTCTCGCTAGTGTCTTTATCAATAACTACATATGTTTTAATCTACTATATGTGAATATTAATGTATATAGTGTAGGGTCATGCTGGGGGGTAGTGTTTTAGGGTTTTGGGTAGTGTTGTAGTGTTTGCGTAGTGTAGGGTCATGCTGGGGGTAGTGTTTTAGGGTTTTGGGTAGTGTTATAGTGTTTGCGTAGTGTAGGGTCATGCTGGGGGTAGTGTTTTAGGGTTTAGGGTAGTGTTGTAGTGTTTGCGTAGTGTAGGGTCATGCTGGGGGTAGTGTTTTAGGGTTTAGGGTAGTGTTGTAGTGTTTGCGTAGTGTAGGGTCATGCTGGGGGTAGTGTTTTAGGGTTTAGGGTAGTGTTGTAGTGTTTGCGTAGTGTAGGGTCATGCTGGGGGTAGTGTTTTAGGGTTTAGGGTAGTGTTGTAGTGTTTGCGTAGTGTAGGGTCATGCTGGGGTGTAGTGTTTTAGGGTTTTGGGTAGTGTTGTAGTGTTTGCGTAGTGTAGGGTCATGCTGGGGGTAGTTTTTTAGGGTTTAGGGTAGTGTTGTAGTGTTTGCGTAGTGTAGGGTCATGCTGGGGTGTAGTGTTTTAGGGTTTTGGGTAGTGTTGTAGTGTTTGCGTAGTGTAGGGTCATGCTGGGAGTATTGTTTTAGGGTTTAGGGTAGTGTTGTAGTGTTTGCGTAGTGTAGGGTCATGCTGGGGGTAGTGTTTTAGGGTTTAGGGTTGTGTTGTAGTGTTTGCGTAGTGTAGGGTCATGCTGGGGGTAGTGTTTTAGGGTTTAGGGTTGTGTTGTAGTGTTTGTGTAGTGTAGGGTCATGCTGGGGGTAGTGTTTTAGGGTTTAGGGTAGTGTTGTAGTGTTTGCGTAGTGTAGGGTCAATTTTGCCAAGTTTGGTGTAAATCCATTCAGCCGTACAGGCTAAAAGTGAGGCCAACCGCCCTATGGAAAATTGCATGGGAAAAACACGTTTTGGGACCCCCCTTTTTTCTCGGCTCCCCCTTGACGAAACCCCCCCAAATTTTCAGGGGCTGCTCAGAAACAAAATGTTCCATTTTCCTGAAAATTTCAGCCAATTCTGTCCTCAAACGCCAAAGTTATTCGACATAGAATTTTCAAAAATCCCATAGGAAAAAAATCCTAACTATATATACCTACTGGCTATCGCCAGTAGGTAATATATATATATATATATATATATATATATATATATATATATATATATATATATATATATATATATATATATATATATATATATATATATATATATTACCACACTTCCTTCCTTGGTTAGAGCAGACATCGGGCGCACTCCCTTCGGATTCCACAAATTAATTAATTTTTATCTATTAAGCATGAAAAGCAGATGATCTACGCGTTTCGATGCTACAAGCATCTTGCTCACGAACTGTGAACCAACGTGTGGAGATATATATATATATATATATAAATATATATGTATATATATATTCACTGAAAAAACCATAGGTTATACACCATATATAGTTAGGAATTAGCATTTACAAAACCTTATTTTACTCACACAAAACCATTGAAATTCGCATATATAGTTAGTTGCACTAACTATATATTTCGCGCACCCGCAATCCACTGCTGATGATGTCACATATTACATCATTCATGACATGGTCAGTGACATCACTGATGACATCACTGATGACATCTCAAATGACATCACTGATGACATCACTGATATCAACATCCAGTGTCTGTATGTTTCTGTAAAGTTTAAATATGTCTTACATATTGAAGAATGAGTGGATGTATAAGTGTCTGGATGAAGGATTTAGTAGGTGCATGACTGACTGTATGAGTGAGTGATTAAATGTGTCTCACTGAGTGCATGGGTTAGTGACTAAACTGTATTAATTTGTGCATCATTATGTCTGTTGTTTTGTAAACTGCTGCATGTGTTGATCAGTAGCTATATGAGTAACTATATGGGTTATTGATTGGTTGCCCAAGTATTTGTATGGGAGACTGAGTGTGTGTGTGGGTGGTTGGGAGGTGTATGACTCTGTGCATAGATGTGTGACCAGTTGATTCACTAGATGTATGGGTTCAAAAGTGCATGTGGAAACAGATGTATGGGTGGTTGACTGTGTGCATGAGTGTATTGGTGAGTGAATGGATATCTCAGTGCTACATGTCAAAGTAAGAACATATGTAAAACACAGTATATGTGAGAGTTGACATATATAAATAACTGTGCATAAGAGCCAGTGAATGTGTGAGTGGCTGTATGGATCATTCTGAAATTGTATCAGTGATTGTATAAGAGAGTAAATATGTGTTAGTAACTGTTTGAATAAGTAAGGTGTGTATAACTGTATAGTTGAGGATATGGAGGTGTGATTGATTCTTTGCATGACTGACTAGGTGTGTGAGTAACTCCATGGATGAGTGACACTCTGTGAGTGTCTGTTTACACTGAGTGTATATAAGGTTATATTAGAGTTTGAAGAAGTTCATCGTATTATCACATGAATGATGTCATCAGTGATGTGATCAGTCATGTCAAATGAGATGCCATCAGTGATGTCATCAGTGATGTCATTTGAGATGTCATCAGTGATGTCATCAGTGATGTCACTGACCATGTCATGAATGATGTAATATGTGACATCATCAGCAGTGGATTGCGGGTGCGCGAAATATATAGTTAGTGCAACTAACTATATATGCGAATTTCAATGGTTTTGTGTGAGTAAAATAAGGTTTTGTAAATGCTAATTCCTAACTATATATGGTGTATAACCTATGTTTTTTTCAGTGAATTTTCAAGGTTTTGTAAATGCTAATTCCTAACTATGGGGTCGATTAGGATGGTGGACGGAAATGGCTACTGTCCGCCATGGTGGGGGAATTTTTACTCCCGGCCGCGCCGCGGAGATTCCGCGTTTGGGATTAGGATATTCATGTCACGAAACTCCGACCGCGGCGGACGGATCATAACCAACACCGTCCGCGGTGGACGGAACACATCCAACTCCGTCCGCGGCGGACGGAGTCCAATGAACAACCACTGCCCCGGACGGAAATGACCGCGGAAAATAACACATGTACCGCCATACCTGTGAATACTCCATGGCCGCAATTAGGATTAATCCGCCCGGTCCACGGAACTCACAGCCATCCACGTCCGCGGCGGAAAGAATGCTACGATAACCACAGCATCACTGCGGAAGGCCAACACGCACAACATCCCTAGCAGCAAACAAATGTCAGTAAGCCTACCGCTAGTCCAAAGCAAACATACCAACATTGACAACGCCCCCCCCAACATCAAGCACAAGCCGCCATGACACGTCCCAATTATCCAATAATGCACACTAGTGAACACGCCCACCTACCACCTGACTGCCAACAACCATTGAGACACGACTATAAAATGACACACACACGCTACCACAATCCTTTGCATCACAGCATTGCTGCTAGCAAGAGGCCAAAATCCAGATACTGCAAACTCACATAGAAGACACACAACCACCACCCTACCACACCCACCACACAAACACCCACCACACAAATCCTACACATCACACACCACACACCTGCACCCCTCAACTCACTCAACTCACACACTGAGCACCACACACCATGGCACCCAAAAAAAAACCCAAATTCACGGAGACAGAGTTGAGGGTAATGGTAGATGAAATACTCCGTGTTGAGCCCCACATCTTCGGGGCCCAAGTCCAGCAGACGTCCGTGGCGCAAAAGAACCACATGTGGGACAGGATCGTCACTCGGGTGAATGCCTCGGGGACTGTGCCGAGGACGAAGCATGACATCCAGAGGCGGTGGCATGACCTGAAGACCAGGGTCAAGGGCATCCGAGCCAAAAACTTTGCCCGAGCCAATCATACTGGCGGTGGCACACCCCCGGAGCCCATACCCTACACCGATTGGGAGGAGAAGGTGCTGGTGATACTACACCCAGAGAGCCTAGACGGACTTGACGAAGGAGAAGAGACTGGTGAGTACAAACCAAGCACCACGATCAGCACAACATGGTCAGGCTAACACAACTGAGAAGAAACATCTCCTATGCCCCAACCCATGCAGGTTGGACACCAACTCACTAACATGTCCATGGCTCCCAACAGGCCCCCATGCTCACGGGGTGGGTGGTGGTGGTGGTGGAGGGCGGGGTGTGTGAGAGGCCCAAACTACAACTCCCAACAGGCCCCCATGCTCACGGGGAGGGTGGTGGTGGTGGTGGTGGAGGGCGGGGTGTGTGAGAGGCCCAAACTACAACTCCCAACAGGCCCCCATGCTCACGGGGAGGGTGGTGGTGGTGGTGGTGGAGGGCGGGGTGTGTGAGAGGCCCAAACTACAACTCCCAACAGGCCCCCATGCACACGGGGAGGGTGGTGGTGGTGGTGGTGGAGGGTGGGGTGTGTGAGAGGCCCAAACTACAACTCCCAACAGGCCCCCATGCACACGGGGAGGGTGGTGGTGGTGGTGGTGGAGGTTGGGGTGTGTGAGAGGCCCAAACAACAACTCCCAACAGGCCCCCATGCTCACGGGGAGGGTGGTGGTGGTGGTGGTGGTGGAGGGTGGGGTGTGTGCGACAGGAAACAGAAATGTCTAAAAATCTACATAACCATGTAATGTCCACATCACTGACCAGCTCTATCTTGTCCCTCAGGTGATCGTCAACTGACTGGGGAAACCAGTACCCGGCCGCCAGCCTCGCCTCCCACACCTACAGGACTCTCTGCTGACGAGGACACAGGCAGCTCCGGTGCGGAGGATGGAGCGGGACCAAGCACGCAGCCAGGGCCATCTGGCTCACAGGGACTCCCGGGACCGACCAACGTCGCAAGTGTCACACCAGCGACACCTGTCTCTGTGATCTGCACAGTCCCCACCACCACCAGTACCACCAGTACCACCAGTACCACCAGCACCACCAGCACCACCAGCACCACCACTCCTGCCGGTGCCACCCAGCATAACCCAGCACACAACGCTGGTCCATCGGCCCCACACACAAGCAGGGTGAGTGGGCCACAGGCAACGGGACATCAGCCAATCAGGCGAGCCACACACCGCCGTGCAGAGGAAGGACAGCTACCCCAGCCAGTGGCACAGTCCCTACAAGCCCTTGCCAGGTGCCAGGCGTCATACGACCGGTCCCAGGCAAACGCAGATCGTGCGCACCAGGACTCGGTGGACAACAACATCCAGCGCGAAATCTGTGGCATCCTTGGCCAGATGTTGCAGATCATGGGCCAGCAGGCAACGATGTGGAGGGAATGGGTTGCCCGGAACAACCCCCCCCCTCCTCCAAGTGTCGTAGCGCCACCGCCACCGTCACCTCCGCCTTCACCGCCACCTCCGCCTCCACCGCCACCGTCACCTCCGCCTCCACCGCCGCCACCACCACCTGTGCCCCTGGCGACGGATGTGGCCCTTCAACAACCTGCCCTCCCAGCTGACTCTGTACCACCTCAGAGACGGAGGGGCCGGCCGAGGCAGGAAGTGGCTGAGAGCAGTGTTGGAGCGCCATCCACACGCTCCAAGAGGGGATGACCATGACAATGTCACCGCCTATGCCAGACATACACCCAGCTAAGTATCCTGTCCCACAGACCATCATTCCAACTGGTCTGCTGGACTACCCTGACACCCCCCAATGTGGTGTCAGCACGGACATTTCATCTGCCATTACCTTCAACTCCAACTCCCTCCACCCCACTTACTTGTAAATATTCACCAGCACAGAAGCACAACCTGTAAATAAATAGCACTTACTCACACAATGATGTTTTGCCTCCATGTTTATTCACATGATTGCCTTCAGAAACAGACGTAAACAGGTTCAGGGATGACAGTCGTGCATGATCATGGCGCTGCGGGAGTGACCAAGAGAAAATCAGAGACAGCAAACACACGTCAGGAAACAGATTCACACACATCACAACACAATGCACAGCAACATTACACAAACGACAACCATCACAAAAGCATGGGATGAGAGCACACACATCATGGAGACTTGTATGTCCAAAGAACTGAAGACACACATAAGCAACCATCACAAACAAGAACACCCAGCTGATTAACCCCACATCCACACAACACCAGCAAACATACATGAGGCATTGTCAACCGCCACTAGAGGTAGTAACTCACATTCAAGGGAAGTAGCGATCTATGAGCTGGCGCCTCTGGTCCACACCTTCCTCCTCACCACTATCCTCATCAGTCGACATGGGTGGGATGGGAGGCCGAGGAACTCCTTCGTCTTCAGGGTCCAACAGCAGTTCTATGTCATTGCGTACTGCCAGGTTGTGGAGCATGCAGCAGGCAATCACGATCCTGCATACTTTTCCTGGTGAGTAAGGCAGGGCCCCTCCGGTCTTATCGAGGCACCGAAACCGAGACTTTAGCAGTCCAAAGGTACGTTCGATGACTCTCCGTGTCCTTCCATGTGCATCATTGTACCGCATTTCACCCGCTGTTCTCGGATTACGTAGGGGACTGAGGAGCCAGGGCCGGTTTGGGTAAGCCGAGTCGCCTATGTAGGGGGATGACAGAGACAAACATCACAACAAGATATGGTGGGTACCCCATGCAACACAGAGATCACAAGAGTCCCCACTGCACACTCACCAACAAGCCACGCTTGACCGGGTCGCAGATTTGCCATGAGTCGTGGGACATTGCTGCTCCGCATGATGTGGGCGTCATGTGCAGATCCAGGAAATCTTGCACACACATGTGAGATGATGTTGTTTGCCAGGCACACCACCTGCACGTTCAGCGAATGGAAATGTTTGCGATTCCTGAACACTTGTTCCCGTGCCCGTGGTGGAATGATTGCGATGTGTGTGCCATCAATTGAGCCCACAACGTGAGGTATGTGGCCCAGGGCATAGAAATCAGCTTTGACAGCTGGCAACTCTTCCGGACGTGGGAAATGGATGTAGTCATCCTTGTACAGCATCATAGCTGTTAAGACATCCCGAAGAACCGTGCTGAACATGGCCTGTGACATCCCCCCGGCATGTCCAACTGTATACTGAAATGTGCCAGTAGCAAAGAAATGGAGTACCGCCATGACCTTTGCAGTGGGTGTAATCGACCCAGGATACGTCCTACGTGGCTGCAGATGAGGAGACAATTGAGCCACAAGCTCCAGCAACCGACGTCGATCCAGCCGGAATTTCCGAATCACCTCCTCGTCAACCATATCCTCCAGCACAGTGTATGGCCGATGCACATTTGTAGCCCTCCTGTGTGGGAGAGAGATGTAACTTAGGTCAACTTGCAAACGACGCATACGTGTACAACTCCATCACATGTGAACCTTACTGACAATACTTCAGTCTGCACCCTAATGTTTAGTAGCCACATCACAGACACACATGCAACTGCATGCACACAAACGATAATTATACACACGCCATGTCATCAAGCACACATGCCAACACCAAGAATGATGTACATACGGTAATTACATGCATGGTGACACAACGTACAAAACACATACACGGAATGCATGTGTACCACCACCACTGTAGTCACCTCGCCAGAACAAGACACAGACAACAGATGCATAATTTGGGCACACAGCCGTGATGTACTGTGTAGTTGTGAAGATGTAAGAACGTATGTAGGGTCACACCCGACGTCAACACGTACAAATGCACATCTGTTGCCCATCGTGTGCCCAACGATGGGCATTGCATGGACACACATGCTACATTGTATGACATATGACCTTTCCCTATCACGCTCACATCCCTCATGACGCAACTGCACACAACACATCACGGTGCAGCGTCTGACAAGATAACATAATTGGCGCCGCCATGGCGGTGCTCAACTTCCGCTACTTCCCAAAGGCCAGACGCGGCCAGCGTCCCTCTTCCCATTGGCTGCATGTGCGGGGACCGTCACGGGCACACATCGGCAACCGCACGTGCAAGCCTCAGGCACGGATGCTTCAGTTGCAACAATGTTCTATCACTGGCGCCTCCATGGCGGTGCACGTACTCAGCGGGGGAGGTGCAGGCCTATACACCCTTTAGATGTACTCAATGGACATGCCAGTTCATGACCCCCCTTACAGTCACATTGCATCATCCACCGTACACCGGCCGGAGCGGCCGGGCCTAGGACGGCCGTGCCCGGCCATGTCCACACCCGCCGTGGCCGGCCATGTACACAACCGCCGTGCCCGGCCATGAACACAACCGCCGTGCCCGGCCATGTCCACAACCGCCGTGGCCGGCCATGAACACAACCTCCGTGCCCGGCCATGAACACAACCGCCGTGCCCGGCCATGAACACAACCGCCGTGCCCGGCCATGAACACAACCGCCGTGCCCGGCCATGAACACAACCGCCGTGGCCGGCCATGAACACAACCGCCGTGCCCGGCCATGAACACAACCGCCGTGCCCGGCCATGAACACAACCGCCGTGCCCGGCCATGAACACAACCCCCGTGCCCGGCCATGAACACAACCGCATGGCGGGCACGGCGGTTGTGTACATGGCCGGGCACGGCGGTTGTGTACATGGCCGGGCACGGCGGTTGTGTTCATGGCCGGGCACGGCGGTTGTGTACATGGCCGGCCACGGCGGTTGTGTTCATGGCCGGGCACGGCTGTTGTGTTCATGGCCGGGCACGGCGGTTGTGTTCATGGCCGGGCACGGCGGTTGTGTTCATGGCCGGGCACGGCGGTTGTGTACATGGCCGGCCACGGCGGGTGTGGACATGGCCGGGCACGGCCGTCCTAGGCCCGGCCGCTCCGGCCGGTGTACGGTGGATGATGCAATGTGACTGTAAGGGGGGTCATGAACTGGCATGTCCATTGAGTACATCTAAAGGGTGTATAGGCCTGCATCTCCCCCGCTGAGTACGTGCACCGCCATGGAGGCGCCAGTGATAGAACATTGTTGCAACTGAAGCATCCGTGCCTGAGGCTTGCACGTGCGGTTGTCGATGTGTGCCCGTGACGGTCCCCGCACATGCAGCCAATGGGAAGAGGGACGCTGGCCGCATATGGCCAATCGCAAGTAGCGGAAGCTGGGCACCGCAACAACAGGGCCAGTAATTGGCCCATCTCACGATCACGCTTCCAGGGCTGACCAATTGCTGGCGACGTATGCCACTGACACGTGCTGAGGGCCCTATATATGTGTGTTGGGCAAAATGACACTTCCTACCCTGGGGACCAGTGCTGCCTGTTCACCTCGACCTGCTGCTGCTGCTGAGCTGACCACCGACTGCTGCCTGTGACCATCACCTCGACCTGCTGCTGCTGCTGAGCTGACCACCGACTTCTGCCTGTGACCATCACCTCGACCTGCTGCTGCTGCTGAGCTGACCACCGACTGCTGCTGTAGTGCCATACTCCGTGATCTTGCCATGTCGAGAGGCAAAGAGATCCGGTCTCGACCCTTCACCGCCGCGGAGCTTGATGTCCTCGTGGACAGTGTACTCCGCAACTATGGACGCCTCTACGGCGCACCAGGACGGGTGGTAAGTGCAGTGTGGGACATGTTGGTGTGCATGAGGGGGCCAAATAATCAGGCCTATTTCTATCTTAGCTGTGTAGTGTGGGCTAGACATATGTTCCTGATTGTGCATGGCTGCTGACAGTTACGTCTTGCCCCTATGTGTGTGACAGGCCACCTGTCCACTGACTGAAACCCTTTTGTCTCCCATCATGGTAGGTCAAGCTGCACCTTCGCAAGGACCTGTGGAGGAGCATAGCACGGGAAGTACGGGCATTGGGGGTGTGCAACAGACGACATACACACTGCCACAAATGCTGGGACGACATTTCCAGGCTAAGCAAGAATGTAGCGGAAGTAACACTGGGCCTGATTCCAAGGACGCCCCGTCTGGCCCGACGCTCCATGACCCCTCTCATGCACCGTATCATTGCAGTGACGCATCCTGAACTGGCCGAACATCTGAGTGCCGATCAACAGCAAACTAGCGGTGAGCAAACTGTCTGTGTAGGAAACCTGTGAGTGCTATGCATGTATTGGTGCACAGACACACTATTGAGTTCCGTGTTGCGTATGTATGTCTGTGATGCCATTTTGGTCCCATTGGGTGGTTCTCATTTGACATCCAGGTCCGCCATGTTGACACGCCACTTGCTTCGTAGTTGAGTGTTGAGGCACATCCCCTAGTGGTCCATGGCCCCATGGCAGGAAATGTGAGGATGACTGGTAGAGGTGGGCCATGTGCAGGATGAGGGCTACAAAATCTTTGTCAGCTATGTAATTTGCCAATCCTGTTCCTTCTGTACGTCAGTCTGCCCATGACTCACACATCTTTTATGTGCATTTCAGGTATGACAGAGGACACTCAGCCACAGACGGCGGAGAGTAGTCGAGGAAATGAGTCCGGCTCAGACTTCGCACACACGCAGACTGACACAGAGGAGGCCAGCGCCGGAGAGGGGGACAGGACCGTCCCTGAGGACTCGCATGTGGAGACACCATCGTCCTCCTCGTCGGACACTCTTGGTGAGCCTGCACTGTTGTCACAGACTGGGAGTGGGCACTCTTCACCTTCTGTCGGAAGTAAGCACACAGGGCCCACACTTCCACAAACTGCACCATGTACTGTTCGTGGCCGGAGGAGTAGGGGGAGCAGAGTGGCGTTCGGTGCAGGCACCGCTGCCCCTGCCACAGTGAGCCAAAATGCACTGTGTGCTGAGGCCGTTGATCTGCTGCGACAGCTGTGTGTGGGGCTGACCAATATGACAAATGCTTTCCAGGACCATGATAGGAAGTTGGGGCAGGTGGTGGCTTTCATGGAAGGGATGCATGGCGATCTTGCAGGTCTACACAGGACAGTGCAGTCATTGGCAAGCAGTGTGTCGTCTGCAATAGTACAGTCGCATGAACAGGGTGCTACTTCGGTTTCCCCATCTACACCACTGGATGTCTCAGGGGGTAGTGATTATTCTGAGCAGGACTCAAATACAGGTTATTGCACTAGAAGCAGCGTCAGACAGCACGTCAGGGCACGCAGGGCACAGACCCCATCCCCTAGATCAGCTAAATCTGTTCAATTAGACAACGTCAGATACACTGGAGTACACACACAGGATCCGCAAGTGTTGTTGGGGGACATGCCTTCAGGAGCTACACAGGCATTCAACACAAAAGGTACTCCCAAGGCAAGGGATACTCACATGTCCATGGACTGTACCTTGGACAAGGCCAGTCAGAAGACAAAGGCACCTCCTAAGAGCAGGGAGACTCCCAAGGGCAGGCCCACAGCAGAGGAAAGGGACACTCCCAGGGACAGTGACAAGACAAAGGCACCTCCTAAGAGCAGGGAGACTCCCAAGGGCAGGCCCACAGCAGAGGAAAGGGACACTCCCAGGGACAGTGACAAGACAAAGGCACCTCCTAAGAGCAGGGAGACTCCCAAGGGCAGGCCCACAGCAGAGGAAAGGGACACTCCCAGGGACAGTGACAAGACAAAGGCACCTCCTATGAGCAGGGAGACTCCCAAGGGCAGGCCCACAGCAGAGGAAAGGGACACTCCCAGGGACAGTGACAAGACAAAGGCACCTCCTAAGAGCAGGGAGACTCCCAAGGGCAGGCCCACAGCAGAGGAAAGGGACACTCCCAGGGACAGTGACAAGACAAAGGCACCTCCTAAGAGCAGGGAGACTCCCAAGGGCAGGCCCACAGCAGAGGAAAGGGACACTCCCAGGGACAGTGACAAGACAAAGGCACCTCCTATGAGCAGGGAGACTCCCAAGGGCAGGCCCACAGCAGAGGAAAGGGACACTCCCAGGGACAGTGACAAGACAAAGGCACCTCCTAAGAGCAGGGAGACTCCCAAGGGCAGGCCCACAGCAAAGCAAGGTCCATCTCCCAAGGGCAGGGACACACACAGAGAGCAGGTGTCTACTGGAGACAGGTGCACCACAGACGACAAGTCTGCTGGCAGGAACAGGGCGGCGACCAGGGCACAGGCTACATCCAGAGACAACACTCCACCTAAGGATCAGGCACATCCTACGGACAAGGCATCTAGCATGGACAATGGCGCAATCAAGGACAGGCATACTTCACCCCTGGCTGCACTGAGGCTGATGTTTTCTACTAAACGCCAAACTGATGTCTCCGCCGCGGAGTCCCCCCATACCTCCACTCCCATCCAGGCCAGTCAGAAGCAGAGGAGGGTGTCCCCTGTTGTTGCATCCCCCATTACACATGATTCCGAGTCCAGGCGGCAGGCACAGAGCAAACGACAAGCAGGCTCCAGCACGTCCCCAGAAACCAGATCCCCGGCAGCAGATGCTCCACCTATGGTGGGTGGTGATTGTTTGGCGTCCCCACCACTTGGCAGTCCTGTCCTGTCCAGGGTGCACACACACATCCCTAAGAAACGCAGACACACACCATTGACACCTGCCAACCCCGATTTGGCTCTAGGTCAGCTATCCCCAGCTCCCAGGCCCACCCTGCCTCCAGGCCCATACAGCCCTGTGGCTCATCATTTCAGTTGTCACAGTGGCGCTGGTGCAGTTGACTCTCATGTATCAGATGGTGGCACAGTGTCAGTTGTGCCCTCTCCTGTTGCAGGTCCTGGCAGTGTATCTGGGTCTATGGCTCACGTGTCAGTTAGAAGATCTGTGGCTGTGTTGCACACTCCTGTTTCTGGTGCTGGCAGTCTGTCTGGGTCAGTGGCTCACGTGTCAGTGACTACATCTGTGGCTGTGTCTCACACTCCTGTTGCTGGTGCTGCCAGTGTGTCTGGGTCCGTGGCCCATGTGTGTGTCACTCGGGCTGTGGCTGTGTCTCACACTCCTGTTGCTGGTGCTGCCAGTGTGTCTGGGTCCGTGGCCCATGTGTGTGTCACTCGGGCTGTGGCTGTGTCTCACACTCCTGTTGCTGGTGCTGCCAGTGTGTCTGGGTCCGTGGCCCATGTGTGTGTCACTCGGGCTGTGGCTGTGTCTCACACTCCTGTTGCTGGTGCTGCCAGTGTGTCTGGGTCCGTGGCCCATGTGTGTGTCACTCGGGCTGTGGCTGTGTCTCACACTCCTGTTGCTGGTGCTGCCAGTGTGTCCGAGGCAGGTAGTTCACGCAGTCCCCCAGATTCTGTGATGTGAGGTGCTGAACACTTCACTCAAATGTTATTTCACATGGTGTGTCCATTGAGAACTGCGTGGCACTCTTGTGGTTCCTGTGACGGGTTGGTAGGGACACGTACTTGTGCAGCCTATGATGTACCTGCTCTGTACTCTACAATGCCCTGTTGATGCTCTGATACTGCATACTGCCCTCTCGTTACCTGCCTATGATGTACCTGCTCTGTACTGCGCATTGCCCTGTTGATGCTCTGTTACTGCATTCTGCACTCTCACGTGCTGCCTCTGATGGAGCTGTTCTGTGCAATGGACTGTTGATGCACTTGGCCCCTCTCACGTGCTGCCTCTGATGGAGCTGTTCTGTGCAATGGACTGTTGATGCACTTGGCCCCTCTCACGTGCTGCCTCTGATGGAGCTGTTCTGTGCAATGGACTGTTGATGCACTTGGCCCCTCTCACGTGCTGCCTCTGATGGAGCTGTTCTGTGCAATGGACTGTTGATGCACTTGGCCCCTCTCACGTGCTGCCTCTGATGGAGCTGTTCTGTGCAATGGACTGTTGATGCACTTGGCCCCTCTCACGTGCTGCCTCTGATGGAGCTGTTCTGTGCAATGGACTGTTGATGCACTTGGCCCCTCTCACGTGCTGCCTCTGATGGAGCTGTTCTGTGCAATGGACTGTTGATGCACTTTGCCCCTCTCATATGTTGCCTCTGATGTACCTGCTCTGTTGGCCACACTGCCCTGTTGATGCTCTGATACTGCATTCTGCCCTCTCGTTACCTGCCTATGATGTACCTGCTCTGTACTGCGCATTGCCCTGTTGATGCTCTGATACTGCATTCTGCCCTCTCGTTACCTGCCTATGATGTACCTGCTCTGTACTGCGCATTGCCCTGTTGATGCTCTGATACTGCATACTGCCCTCTCGTTACCTGCCTATGATGTACCTGCTCTGTACTGCGCATTGTCCTGTTGATGCTCTGATACTGCATACTGCCCTCTCGTTACCTGCCTATGATGTACCTGCTCTGTACTCTACAATGCCCTGTTGATGCTCTGATACTGCATTCTGCCCTCTCGTTACCTGCCTATGATGTCGCTGCTCTGGTGCCCACTTTGCCCATGCTCACGTATACACTGTGATTATTCCCCTATTTTGTACAATAAAGGTAGTCTATCAAGTCTCGTGGTCTGTCGTTGTCATTCCTGCTTGCGTACTACAAATGTGTATTCGTATATGCTTCTCATCAGTGGTTTCGGTAACATGACACTCCCCCTCCCTACGTCACGTCCCTTGCTGGTATTCCCCTCCAGACAGCCAATGGTTTGTGCCTTACCTGCGTCGTCGTCCATAGTGGGCCATGACTAGGACGTGGTGGATCGCGAAGAGCATCGGGAAAGCGTGTAGCGCTGGGTCCATGGTGGTGGTCAGCTTGCGGTGGGTATCTCTGCTATGTCACCTGTGTTCGCTGTGTGGATTCCGCCGTGTTCAGTCAGGTTGTTTTTCCGCTGCGGTTTTATGTGGAGTTTCCGCCATCTTGATTTGGGGGACGGTCTTAGACGTCAGTACGTACGGCGGGGCCTCCGGGATTGTTCCGCGTTAGAAAACAACATCGTGACGCGTCGCGTAAGCGCGACATATCGCGTTGTCGCGTAATGCGTCTTATGACGCGACGCGTTAGCGCACCCAGAAGTGCTCCGGAGCGCGAACTGAGGCGTGAAGCGCAGCGCACCGGAAGCGATCCGGGGCGCCGCGCGGAGCGCGTAACGTAAGCGTAACAGGTCATGTGACTTGTTAATAAAACTTTTCATTGGTTCATTTCACTTTTGGTTTCCTAATGATGTAAGGCTAGGTCATGTGACCTAAAAATAACACTTTTCATTGGTTTAGAATTTTTTTTTTTCCCAAATGATGAAAGCCCCCACCTTTTTTCTCACTCTGACTTTCAACTTTGTGAGAGGAAGACCTATTTTTATTAATAAGAGATGGCTTCATTAGTAGCTGCAGCTGGTGCACCCCCACCACCACCACCACCTCCTAGGAAGGAAGGACCACCTACCCAGTTCCTTCCCAACCCTGTGGAAGAGGAGGAAGAAGAGGAAGAGGAGATACAGGAAAGAGTATTCTTGCCTGAACAGCCCCGGAAATCCCACCATAAGAATAATTTCATTTGGCAATTTTTTTCGTTTCCAGAAGGCCAAAAGAAAGTCAATGCCCGTCATGTCACCTGCCTGATCTGTAAAGAAGTTCTGTCCCGAGGCACAAATAAAAAATATAGCTTTGGGAACCATACCATGCATCGCCACATGCAAAGGTGGCATCCAATAAATTTCAGCGTGGCTCAGGTGCATGACTTGCGAGAAAACCCACGAACTCCTGTGGCCACCACCTCAACACAGGAAAGTTTTTCGGGACCAGAGGCGAGGGAGACGGTCCTCAATATTCAGAGCAATTTTCAGCACATCAAGCTGGTGTGTGTTTATTGTGAGGGACTACTTTGACACGGGGAGATGAGTGTCATTTTAATGAACAGAGCATTTGAAAATCACAAGTGCTCAGAACGCCCCAGAAAGTGATTTTTTTTTTCTCCTGTTGAGCCATTTCTAATGCCTGTTTTTCGTTGTTCCCCCTTAAAAAAACCAAAAAAAATTTAAAATTGTTCCAAAAATACAACAAAAAAAATTTCAGAAAAATAATAAAAAAATATAAAACAACAAAAACAATTAAAAAAAAGTTCTTTTCATAACTACCTCCCATTTATAAAAAATTGCTAAAATGTTTAGCACTCTTCACTTCATTTTTCTCATTGGTGCGCTTCCCGGTACACGCACCGGTGAGCGCCCCGTTAGCGCAACATAAAAAAAAAAGAAAAAAAAAACAAGAGAAGGAGAGCATAAGAGAAATAGAAAGAGAGAGTAATGTTAAGAGACAGACAGCAAGAGAGAGCAACACAGATGTACTGTGTAATACATAGTAAAACAGTGTAAAAGATATAACAAAATGTAAGAGAGAAAATGTAAAAAATATAAGGCTGTGAAACAAAGAAAGAGAGAAGAATACTAAAGCAGAGGCACATGAAGAATGTGAGTGTCTGTAAAGACTAAAAGGAAAGAGAAAAAATGATGTACAAATAAAAGGTAATAACGGAACCAGATTTAAATAACCCTGGTAAAGGAGAGAGAGAAAAAAGTAGTGTGCATAAGTAAAGAGGGATGAAATAAGATGGATAACATCGAATAAAGTTAAAACATGTGGATTGACAGAGAAATGCGCTACCCATAGTATAAGTAAAGAGGGGTGAAAGAGGGAGAAATATTGAATTAGGATAACACATGGTGAGTGACATAGAGAGTGGACATAGAGAGTAAAGGAAACAGTACCTGAATGGGCTTGAGTAAAACAGCAAAAAAAGTTAAGTAATGCAATGTGTGTGACTTACAGGGAGTCAGTGGGTGTAGGTAGGAGTTTGGGTGTGTAAGGTGAGTCTGTGGGTGTGGCTGTGTGGACTGTTTTGGTGTGGGTAGAAATGAGGGTGTGTGAAATATGCATGAAAAGTGTATGAGTGTGGGGTGTATATGTGTTCGATGTATGTGTGTGTATGGAATGTGTGTGTGTTTTTGAAGAGTGTGTGTGGGAAGTTTTTTTGTGTGTATGAGGTGTGTGTGTGGTATGTGTGTGGGTGTATGTTACAGGTGTGTGCATGTGTTGGGAGGGGGATGAGCTCTATGTGTAGGAGTAAGGTAATTAATAAAAAAAAGAGAATGAGTAAAGAAGCAAAGGAAGGGAACAGAGGGTAAGTGAAGTAAAGAATAGGGATCAAAAGAAGTTGAATATGAGAAGGTAAATAGGGAAAGGGGAGTAAACATGGAGAATAAGAATAAGTGAAAGAAGCAGAGTAAAAACACAGGAGTGAGGTAGATTGAGAAAATGTTAGTGACCTTAAAGCAAAGGGTGATAACAAACTACATTTTTTTAGTCATACTTACCATATAATAAATGTAACTTTAATTTTTTTTACTACAGTTGGTATCTGTGAAAGAGAGAAGAAAAAATAAGTTATAATTAGTAAAATATGTATTTTAAATTAAAAGATACAAATGAAGAGCTAAAAACATCATAACACTCTATTTAGAAATAAAGTGAGAGTGAAGAACACAGAAAGGGAAATAAACTAAGGTAGAAGGACAAAAAGAAATAGAAGGTGAGCAAATTACAAAGAGTAAGGCATATAGATTCACTAAGAAAAAGAGAGAGAAGTACAGAGAAATGAACTGAAGGTAAGAAAGATACTAAAACAATGTGAGTTAGCAAAACTAAATCAGGAAACAGAAGTAAGTAAAAAGATAATGACTGAGACAGAAAACAGTCTAATTAAGAATGAGGAATAGAAGATAACTGAGAGTAAGAGAAGAACAGTCATAGAGTGAAAGGATGAAGGGAGACAGAATAATATACAACAATTGAAGGAAATGGACTGAGGAAGTTATAACGTAGACACACTAAGAGAAAACCTGAGTGAGGTGGAGTACAATGAGTGAGAAAAGAAAAAAAGTAAGTCCGCAAAAAAAAGGAAAGAGAGGAGAAGACGACTAAAACAGTGGTACTGAGAGAAAATACCTTGGTGATGAAAGTAAAGAGAAGGACATTGAAAGAAAGGAAATGATGGATAGTAACGGAACCAGAGTAAAAGAAATCGGATGAAGAACGATGAGAGAGGAGCAGTGAAGTTGTTGTAAAAGAAATGATAGAAGGTAGATAAACACAAGTGAAAATAACACAAGTAGAGTGAGGCACTGAGCACAGAGAAGTAGTGAACGAAAAATAGAGAGAAGAGGTCAAAAGTAAGAAGCAAACAAAGATAAGCGAGTGAGAGTGGATGTCAGAGAATGGGAATACAATTTAATTTACACAATCCAAAGTATAGAATAATTTCTACAACATGTTACATAGTTTATTTTTGCTGTTCTCAGAATATATTGAATTTCACTTGAAGCAGTGAGTTCAAATTACTCATCATATGACAGCGGGAAAAAAAAACACAATCTAAAAGATTGTGTTTTAAAAAAAACCTTACATACTGACAAACGACAAATGTACGCTAATCTTTGATTGACTTACTTTTCCTTGAGGCCAAATAGTATATCATGGAGGTCCTTTTCTCGTTACATAGTATTTTGCTGTTCACTTAGAAATCCATTTCATCGACTTTCTACAAGAAAAGCTCCAAGAACATCTGAAATATTTTCAAAAATTTTAATATACTCCTTTTTTTCAGTCATGACTCTTTACTCATTCTTGCACCTTTCCATTTGGCCAAATAGTGTCACATGTATGAGTATATATGAGTAGTCCTCCCGTCTTCATAGGCCAATTACCTTTACCTAAACTTTGGCTGTAAAAACACTAGGTATGAATTTATAAAGCCAAAAGGCAAACGTTGTTTGAAAGTCAAATTATTGTCGTTACATTGGGTCCAACCTTTAGAAGTTTTTAAATAGCATGTGTAATGCCCTGATGTTGTAGAAGGACCGTCATGAAAAATAATAGCTACAGTTGCAAAGGTTCTTCCTGATATCGATAACTTTGAAGCCACAAAATTTTTAATAGAAGTTGTCAATTTAGTTCCATCAGGTCTACATCGTTGGAACATTAAAATAACATAATTTTGTAGAAATAATGTGGACAGCATTGCAGACTTACATTGAGTACACACCATATTGTGATCCGCTGCTTTAACTAGATTATTGAAAGACACTGATTTGCAGTCTGGTAAAGTTAAATATATAAATCTTTCAGAGTCTATTCTAGTAGTACTTGATGAAGCACAGTTATCACAGTCATGTTGCCATTGATAAGAAAGGCCAAATAGATTTTTTATATCTACTCCTTCATCTTGTAATACATCAAACATATACATTAAAAATTCCTGACAATCCTACTGAATATTCTGTGAAAATTGATTTTGACCTGAACATATATCTGGAAGATTTCTAATTTCTGAAACACTTTCTATTTTAGCTCTATCACTACTACATTTCTCTAACACAGAATTCAATAAACAGCACAATGTTTGTTCCCGATTTTCAACAATCTGTCTTTGTAAATGTTGAAGAAAAAAAACAACATTAACTACTACATTAGCATAGCAGTTGACACCAGAACTGTTTTCACACTGAAATCCAACAACATCTTCAACAGAATCTTTTTTGTTTCTCTTTACAATTACACTTTTATCCACTTTATGCCTTTTTGCTGATACCTCACTGCAATTACTCTTATTTCTTCTTTTTCGGCCTACCACACGTTTTTCAATCAGAGGATATTGAGGCAAATGTGGAGCATACTCTCTTCTTAACCTATTGTATTCTTTTACACAATCTAAATCTGCACAAATCTTTGTTTCATCACACTCAATCAAGTACAATCCTGCTAAAGTTCTGACTCGTGATAATGCCACATATGCCATACCCTCTTTAAACACAGAACTTCCAATGTTCACCAAAGAGCTATCTACACTTAAACCTTGAGACTTATGAATTGTCACCGCATATGCCAAACAAATAGGAAACTGTTTTCGGCGAACATATAAGTCTTTCACAAGCAAAAATCTAGCTGAACAACGACAAATTTGTTCTATTTCATCAATGTCATCAAATTTAATTTTTTAAATTTCAATTCCATCTCTATTTTTGTAATTCAGAAAACCAACAACATAGCCCATTGCTCCATTTACTAGACCTCTTTCAACATTTAAATTCCTTCTTAAAATGACACGACAATTCAAACACACATTCAGAGTCTTTTCAAAACCAGCAGTTTTAGATATAGTCTTCTCTAATGAATCCAATTTTGATTTCAAATTTTCAGACAAAATAATTGTTGCTCCCATATGCTCTATTTTATCAATAGCTTCCAGTTTCACTATCTCTTCATTTTCTAACTGTAACATTTTGTTGTTGAACATGGAACATTCTTTCAGAGTTGGCATCAAACATACGCCAGATTTCTTCTCGTTAATTTTCTTAAATATGTTCTCTGGAAGAATGTTTTCATTTGGGTACAAATTTGAAATTAATCGCGCATGTAAAGCTTCTTTCCCTTACTGACTTACTTTTCCGATCCTTACATCTTGTAGAATATTTTTATAATCTTCATCATTTGCCTGCCGCATATTTTGAAGCAGTTCTGCATATTTAAAGTTTAACCATATATTAACGTTTCCGATGCTCCCTAAGCACTTCCTGGTATCTTCATGTGTGAGCATTTTGAACACAGGTTGTCCTTTCACTGGAGTCAACTGCAGAAGATCTCCAAAAACAATAATATGTTTTCCACCAAATAAGACATCATAGTCTGTTCTTAGAATTTCTTGCATTCTCAAATGCACAAAAGCAAGCATGATATTTGACACCATGCTTACTTCATCAATGATAAGAAGTTTCATTTTCTTCAGGACTCTCGAAACTTCGGAACACGCATCTCCTGATAGCTTGTGATACTCCAATTTGTTATCATGCTCCACTGGCAGCATCAGTAAACGATGTAAAGTAATCCCTTTAATGTTATGTGCTGCCAGCCCAGTTGGAGCAGTAACAACACAAGACAGCGGTGATTCAGTCCTTTTCTGCAGATAAGTTGCAATGGCTTTAATCAGAAAACTTTTTCCAGTTCCCGCTTCTCCACTCACGTACAGTTGGACAGGCTTAAATGATGTACATGAGCATTCTTTTTTCTCATGACTGAATCCATGTTCAATCTGTTCTGTGACTTCGTCATATATCTGTTTCTGCTCAAGGTTTAGTTGTTTCACCAAATCTTCTAAGTTAACTTCATCATCTTGACCTTGTTCCATAACTCTTTCCACCTCATCCATGGCAGTAGCAGCTTCATTTTGGATAATTGGTCCTCCTAGTGGATCCTGACTCAATGAAGCAGAACTCTGACTGCCTTGAGAACTGTCTCTCGCAATCTCTGCAGCAATTGTGGCTTCTTGCTCTATTTCTTCATTCAACATTTGCAGATAATTTGGAAAAACAGGACATTCTATGGTATCCTTCGTTGCATTAAAGGAGTCTTCATAACAGAGAAAATCTCCAAGAAGTTCCTCTTCTTCACGCCATGGTTTAAACAGTTGCAAAAGAGCCAAATAATAAAATTCTCTTTTATCTGGATTATCACAACTCAATTTGCGATGATTAATCAAATGACCTTTTTTCTGTTTCACTAGACATCCTTCACATCCAATGACTCCATATATTCCATTATTGATATCTTCTCTGATGTTCCTCTTATAAATATATCTCTGCAGAACTTCATAGAGACAAGCGTTCTCAAGGTGATGACTTCTATTTGGATAGTATGTATCCAACATGTTTGTCTTCAAAATATCTGTACTTTCTGGTTCTTTCTCCGCCAAATACTCTATCTCTTGTACAGATTTCAAAACTCGATTTCGTGTTGCAGCAAGACCTAGACTCACCCAAATGATGGTTCTAGATTTGGCATAGAGACTTGCTGACGACAATCGATCAGAACATTCATACGCTCCAATTTCTCGATGAGACAACATCTTCAGACTGTAACTGTATAATTTCTTGCTTAGACTCTTTTCATGTGAAATGTCCTCCCACATTTCCTTTAGTTCTGTCTTTTCTTTTTTTGTGATGTAAGACGTCACATATCGAGCCACAGCAATAGAGTTGTCAGCAACGAATTGAATATCCATGTTAGCATTCCACATGGACAAAATCACTGGGTTGTAGTCGTTGATGTACTTGGACTCTTCGTCTCTTTTTAAATTGTATGTATTTTTTGGTGATTTCCTCGTCACAGTATGTCGCAGAGAAGACATCAAATTATTTACTCTTCCTTTAGAAATCACTGGTCGTGGAAAGCTGAAACGACATTTTGTGTAGAACTTGTCCTTGTTTCTGAATTTTCGACGACAGTATTTTCCACAACGATGGGATTGAAAGCGTAAAACTTGTTGCCTTAAACTGTTTTCTTCTGTAGTTTTCGGAACAGCACATGTTGAATACTCTTCAATGAAACTCATCACTGTGTCATCCGAATCTGTTCCAAATTTGGGTGCATCTTTAATCCACAACAACATATGTATGTGAGGAGCACCTCTCGCTTGATACTCCTTTCTCCAAAAGAAATCCAAAACCTCTCCAAGGGGAGGATTTTTTTTGTTGGTAATAAAAGACATCATAGCTTCAAATCTATGATTAAAATATCTGCATACATTCCCTGGATCCAAAGAGCACAGTTCTCCAGGTGTTTTGAATTCTATATTTTGTATATTAGCATTGGCCTCTCGTAGAAATTGAAGTAAGTCCTCTCATGCATACTCGGCACAGCTAAGAGTGAGGAACCATGTAGGAGTTCCTAAGTTTCTTAGCATACATTTCAATTCCCCATGATGACGGTACCAATACTCATTTCTACCACGCTGACATGCCATGAGATTGATTAGATGAGATTCTAAAATATTATCTTGAAGATTCACTTTCTGCATAAAGTCCCTCACCGAAACATTTTGTAGATGTGCTCCACTTTTCAGAATATGGTTTACTGCATAAGAAAGCCCAGACAAGTCACTTTCATACAGTAGATGAAACAAATAGGGAATGCATTGACAAAACCTTGCATCTTCAGCATATAATCTTACAGTTCGATATTCAGATGCAGGAATTTGAAGTGGTCGATCGTCATATCGTCCACCTCAACCTGTTGGAAATAGCTGTGGAAAACAACGAGCTTCCAAACTTTCTTCTCATACACTAATGGGACTTCCTTTTGCTGTTTTCATTTAAAACAAGTCAAATGCATTCCCCATTACTTCTTTGGAATGTAAAGGATGAACAGTGTAATGTTCATATATTTCTTCACTTCCAGACACATCAACTTTTTCAATTTGGCCAGCTGAACAATCACTGTCTTCATCTGCAGCTGTTTCCTCTGCTGCAACACATACATCTTTGTAGTACTCATTGTTTTTGACTAAATACAACGTTGCCTTTTTGACTTTCCTAACATCCACTAAATCTTGCCAGATTTTTTTACTCTTTGTTGGAACCCCATTAACTAGAATAACTAAAGGTTCCTCTTCTACTTTTTCTATACCAATTGTATCAATATTTTTTTTCAAATCTAGGGGCAAATAAACAGCTCTTCCCTTTAATCCTCTCTGCATATCTGTAGGAGGCAATTTCCCTATCTTAGGCTCCATGCGAACAATTGCCTGAAAAGGATGGACACATTGAATCAAAATAGACTCATATTTATTTAAATCTATCAATTCACGGGGAATATCTATCAACTCCAGATTATTATGAACAGCTCTAGCAGGCATTCTATTTTGATTTAATTTGTCATAACAATATTTACAAATACGCTGATCAGAACTCAAATCAAAAGAATTCTCCACCCACAAATAAGTTGCTAACCGCCTGATTCATCAAGCTAAATTGCACTCGCAAAGGGCAAGATTCTCAGGATCTTGCCTTTTGCGAGTGCAATTTTTGCATTTGGGATTCATCATCCCAAATGCAAAATTCGCTATTTAAGAATTCGCACATTTGCGAAGAATTTAATTTAAGGAATCTCTATTTCAGATTCCTTAAATGCAATTCATGAAGCATTTTAAAATTGTGAAAATGCAATTTTGGGCCGCTATTTACCGAGAGGTCAGACCTCTCGGTAAATAGCAAAAACTTAGAAAAATGCTTTTAAAAGCATTTTTCTAAGTTGCATGTTGCACACACACATGTCCTTTGGACATGTGTGTGCGCAACACCTGTTTCAATTTGCATTTAAGGGGTGCTACAGGGTGTCCTTTGGACACCCCTGGCACCCTTTAAATCGCTATCTTATTTGCGATTAGCTAATTGCTAATCGCAAATAAGGAATACGCCCCATTCATTCCTATGGGCCTTTTGGCCCATAGGAATGAATGGGGAGTTATTCCTTATTTGCGATTAGCAATTTGCTACTCGCAAATAAGGAATGTGCAGGAATCGCTATTTATTTAGCAATTCCTACATGAATACCGTTTTGCGAGTCCTTAATAGCGATTCGCTATGAATCGCTATTAGGGGCTCGCAAAACGGCCCGTTGATGAATAAGGCTATAAATCTTTCCACTCATAATTATCCATCTTTTCACTTTTTGCATATAAATCAACTAACCTAGTCTGAATCTTATAATGAGTCCGTTGACAACACACACAAGTAAAATTCGGCCTTTCACTTGATTTCACCTTAAACCTGGTAATTTCCTTCTCAAACTTTTCTGTATTTAAAATCTGTACATTGTCTTCCACATTACCTTGAATAACAAATCTCAATTTCTTCACAAATCTTCTTCACATCTAATTCTGTTCCATGCAAAAGAGCACTGTTTAATGGTTTAAGCTTAAGTGCTGGATTTTTTGCATAATACAACATTCTCACTAATTTCCTCATTTTGGTATGATGCACTGCTAACATCCTAAAATGATGAAAAACACTCTGATAGACTTTTCTAGAAAGACAAGCCAGTGAATGGCCTTTGCAAACCTGTGATTCCTCTCACTCTGCAAGGATCTAAGTCTTGCAACAACTTCATTTTCTGCTTTAGACTTTTCTTACTATATGTACGTAAGAAATTACAAAACAAATCCATTGATTCCTGTCGCACACTACAAATACTACTACACTTCCAAGTGTACACTGGACCCTTAGTACGTCTCCCTAAAACTCCATCAGATAACACCTCTTCTGGTTCTCTAGGCACAAGTTTCTCTTTTTCAATCGGACAACCGTCTTTCACTTCATACGCTCGACCACTGGTGTCAACTGCATGCACTAAATCATTCTCCTGGAAGTATTTCTCCTCATTAAAAAATGGCTCACAACTTGAACTGTGCATCCATTCTCCAGAAAAAACTTTACAAAAATTAGTCCGATTAATTACTCTTTTCCATCTACTGTTTGATTTGAAAACATCAATTGTCTTGTTAAGTGTCCTAATTCTATTGATTATTAAAATAAATAATTTTTTCTTAACTTCAAAAGCATGATCAACAATCTTCTCTACACTTTTCTTTTTCTTATAAAAAGCAGCTCTCTGTTTACCTTTCCTAATGTTTTTTAACAAATTTAAAACCACCCTATTGCGAAACATTCATCTACGAATGTCTCTAAACTGATTCTGCCTTCTATTCCTATACATATTATTCTCTCCTGCTCCTGTTTTAGGATTCTTTGAATTTCTCTCCTTCCTTTTCAATTTTACTCTCTCATTTTCTTTTTGTACATGGTGTCCATTATTTTTTCTGGATGTACATATGTTGCGTAAAAAAGACTTAGTTGTCTTACCAGGAGCTTTGTTCCTGTTTTTTGAAGTATCTGTTGTGGAAGAATGCTGTAATTCCGTTGCTATTTTTGATTTTTCCCGGTTGCGTTCTTTCTTTGTCCTTTCTTTTGTGGGCATCTTAGCTTTTTCTTCAAATAACGATTTCAATCTGTGTTAAAGAAAAACAGTACCACATTATAGACCACTATTACCAAACAACAAAGCAATGACAAAAAGCAAACGATCAATACAGGGTTTCAGATCAGGTGAGGATTCTACAGTGGTGCACAAAAGGTGAGGAGTGTATTGAAAAATATAGTGGAAGACAGCTCTGTCCACAACTACAAAGAAAATCAGACCTATGTCTAACTCCACTGCACTCTTATACACAGGCTTCACCACCTATGCTTCCCAAGAAAATATTGAGTTATATAGTTATATAAAATTGTATTTTATAAAATTGTGAAGCTCCATGAGAAAGCGTTTGCCTCAGTCTTATTCCTGTTGTGAGGCAGGTGCAAGATTTTGCCTCAGTCTTATCCCTGCTGTGAGGCAGATGATTGTAAATAGGATCTGTGCTGTGTTTCCTAAATGTGATGTCAAAAACGATTTTGGAGAAAATGATTGGTTTTTACATTTTTGATTATAATGTGGCGCAGAGGCTTAAAAAGTGACGCATCTACCTACATGCATCAATTTTTAAATATGCAGCAAAAAGGTACTTGTTTGGGTTTTCCTGGGGAGCGTAGTTGGTGAAGCTTGTGTCTAAGAGTGCCGTGGACTAGGCTTCATGAAGCATATACCTGTCTGCATTCTTAGACGCAGGTGTCAATTTGACTCTTTACAGTGATGTTAGCTGTGTTTTAAATCAGTGTAGGAATCATATTGAGTTTGTTTGCATAGAGGAATTGTATTTTGTAAAATTGTGAAGCTCCATGTGAAAGCGTTTGCCTCAGTCTTATTCCTGTTGTGAGGCAGGTGCAAGATTTTGCCTCAGTCTTATCCTGTTGTGAGGCAGATGATTGTAAATATGATCTGTGCTGTGTTTCCTTTTTCTGTCCCATATTTAAAAAATGACACATGTAGGTAGATGCGTCACTTTTTAAACCTCTGTGCCACATTATATTCAAAAATGTAAAAACCATTTATTTTCCCCAAAATCGTTTTTGACATTACATTTAGGAAACACAGCACAGATCCTATTTACAATCATCTGCCTCACAGCAGGGATAAGACTGAGGCAAAATCTTGCACCTGCCTCACAACAGGAATAAGAGTGAGGCAAACAGTTTCTCATGGAGCTTCACAATTTTACAAAATACAATTCCTCTATGCAAACAAACTCATTAAGCTTCCTACACTGTTTTAAAACACAGCTAACATTCTTTATTACTTTTAAAAAATGTAAAAACTATTTTTATGCTTCATGAAGCCTAGTCCACTGCATTTTTAGACACAAGCCTCACTACCCATGCTCCCCAGGAAAGCCCAAACATGTACCTTTTTGCACCATATTTAAAAAAAGAGACATGTAATTAGATGCGTCACGTCTTAAACCTCTGCGCCACAATATACTCAAATATGTAAAAAAAAATCATTTCCCGAAACTCGTTTTTAACATCACATTTAGAAAACACAGCACAGATCCTATGTACAACCATCTGCCTCACAGCAGGGAGAAGACTAAGGCAAAAGCTTTCACATGAAGCTACACAATTTTACAAATTACAATTCCTCTATGCAAAACAAACTCTATATGCTTCCTACTCTGAGTTAACACATGTAACATCATTGTAAAGAGTCACATTCACAACTGTGTCTAACAGTGCAGTCAGGGATAGGCTTCATGAAGCCTAGTTCACTGCACTCTTAGACACAAGCCTCACCACCTACGCTCCCCAAGAAAGCCCAAATATGTACCTTTTTGCACCATATTTAAAAAGAGACACATGTAATTAGATGCGTCACTTTTTAAACCTCTATGCCACAATATACTCAAATATGTAAAAAACATTCATTTCCCCATAATCGTTTTTAACATCACATTTAGAAAACACAGCACAGATCCTATGTACAACCATCTGCCTCACAGCAATGATAAGACTAAGGCAAAAGCTTTCACATGAAGCTTCACAATTTTACAAATTACAATTCCTCTATGCAAACAAACTCAATATGTTTCCTACACTGAGTTAACACAGGTAACATCATTGTAAAGAGTCAAATGTATTTCTATTAAACATGCACACATTTTTTATTTCTTTTAAAAAATGTAAAAACTATTTTTTCCCCCAAAAATCGTTTTTTACATCACATTTACAAAACACAGCACAAGTCCTACGTAGAAGCATTCCATGTCACGACTAAAAATTCACAATTTTACAAAATACAATTACTCTATGCAGAAAAAACTTTTTACCAAGCATTATCAAAAAGCATGACACAAAGCAACATGTAAAGACCACAATTTTCTACCAAATCTTCTCCATAGAATATACAAGTCTCTATGTATATTAAATGAATCATAACTCACCTTTACAAATGCTTTAGGACATTCACAACAGTGTCAGATACACACACCAATATTTCTTTAGCAGAGCAAAAGGTATGTTCTCCAACCACTGCAAACCATAAAGGCACAGAAAACCTCTAATTCTACACAGATATCCCTTTTTGTTAACCAATTAAAACTCTTCCCTCTCTATATTCAAACCAACACCCTTCCCCCCATCAGCTCTTTCTACCTGTTACCATAGCAACTCCCTCCTCACTGAGCTGCCAGGGTTAAAAGTTTATTCTACAATGTTGCAAATCACCTCTGCAAGGATGTTTGACCTGCAAATACACCAGCTTATCTGGTGTAAGGTTTCTTTAAATAACTTTTTTTTAACCATTCAAATTACTTCTTACACAGAACACAACCATGCACCATAACTTTCAGTTTTCACCTATCTCATTCTACCAATCATTGCTTGTGATTCAAGAGCACTGAAACTCCACAGTTTTTTTTTTGCAAACTCCTATTATTCCAACTGCCATTTCTTTTCCACAATTCATCTAACTGCACCAGAATCTCCTCTGACCATGTATTCTGTCTGGATTATTGGACATAGTTATATCCACTGGGCTCAAAGGTATGCTAGTAACAGACATTTACACAACCTTGATTTATCAAACGTGAACATAAAATGGATTAGCCACAGAGGATTAAAATGTCACCAATTGATTCCATTGGTGAAAACCTTTTTGCATCTGCCACACCCTGACCTGTTAATTCTGCACTGTGGAGGAAATTACTTGGGCACTTTGACTGGTGTAGGTCTGGAAATGCTTTTAAAGGACACCTTTGAGCAATTGATGGCACTTTTTCCACAAACTGCCTTGGTATACTCCAATATATGCCAAAGGCAGAAATGGAAGTGGTCCAACCAATTTTGTCCACAATTTGAAAAAGCACGGAAACATGTGAATAAATCTGTTTCTGCTTACATGAGAGACTATGGAATGGGTTCAATATACAACAACAACTTGCGTTACAACATGCAAGATATTTACAGAGAAGATGGTGTGCACTTCTCAGATGAAGGGAATAGAATATTCCTCCTGAATTTAAGACTGTGCATTGGTACCTACTTGTAGGTACCTAAATCAGCCACAGAACCCAAAAGCCCTTTTCAGGGCTACCCTATCTCTGATCACTCCAAATGATTATCTTTTTCTAACTTTTTTCACTATTTTTCACCATAGTACGCTCCCCGGTACGCTTCCCGGTGCGCGTACCGGACGCTCCCCCCGTGAAAATTTAAAAATATAATTTATTTTGTCCTATATGGGCCTCCTAAGACCCCCTCAGGAAACCTAGAGGGTCAGGGAGTGCCAACCGTGCCCCCTTATACCCATTCCCAACGTTGTTTGTCCGCCATTTTCTGACTCAAATCTACCGAAACACAAAATGGAGGACTCCCGTACCGCTGCCGGTACGCGTACCGGGACGCGCACCGGGAAGCGCTCCCAAAAAAATAATAAAAGTTAATTTACATAAAAACCACTGGAGGCACTTTCACCAAATATAGAATAGGCAATACTACATACCAGTCCCTACCATTTTCCCGATTTTGGTGGAATTCCATTCAGCCATTTGGCCTATAGCCCTGTCTAAATATCCTGAGGTAAATTACATAACAAAAACACATCTGAAGTGTTAGAATTGACAACCAATTAAAATGTTACTTTCATTTTCTATTTTTTTTTCCTGACATTTGATTGGTTATGTACATGAATATAAATGAAAAATGAGAGGGAAACACAGCCATTTTGACTACTACTTCCTGAAGTGTATTTGAAAAGGATTTTCACTGAGAACTTCAACTGCTTTCTCAAAGGTAAGTTGTTATTTTGAAAAGTGAAGTATGTTGTGCACTTTAAGGTAATTTGGAAAACATTTTCTGATAGTTATATACTATCCCTCTGTAATAGTTATAGATTGAGATAGGCTTCTCTGTTATAGTTATGGATGGAGTTAGGCTTGTCTTGTATAATTATGAATTTACTTAGGTTTCATCACATACACTTTTTTATATTCTACTTCCAGCCTGGTACCATACACTGCCCAAACATAACTTCACTGTTAAAAAATCAAAACTACCTGTCTCAACTTAAACCCAACAGTGCCCTATCTCTACTGATATATTTGTTTTTTATGCAATTTACAGCAACATAATGGAAGGAGATCAAAATAAATGTAATATTTCATTCGAACTTGATCTTCAGGACAACCCAGAGGAAGAGAATAACGATTCAGATTTTTTGGATCAGTCTCTTGATGAAGAGTTTCTGAAATATGTGGAAGAAATGGAATCATGTAATCCAAATGAGGACATTCCCGACGACATAATGTTGGAAGTCTTATTACATTTTGAAAAATCAGAGCAATAAATTGATATTTAATAATTAAAAATTGTTCCAGACATTATTCTTTTTTATATGTAATCAATGAAATAGTACCAAAATGAATATAATATAATGTGAGACTAATAGTATACTGTGCAACTTTTTTGTTTTACATAGTAAATTTGCTCATAGATACTTCCTTTCTCCCACTATATTATCTCCAAAGTGTATTTGACATCTCTTTTTTATCTCCTGCCTCCATGTTCTTTATGTTTTCCTGACAGACTATGGTATGCATTCCATATACCACAATAACTTCTATAACAACATGCAAATTATCTACAGAGGAAACGGTGTACATTGAATTTAAGACTCTGCATTGGTACCTACATGTGGGTACTTAAATCACCCACACAACACAACAACTCTAATCAGAGATACCCTACCTCTAAGCACTTTAAATTATTATTTTAGTGTTTCACTGAGTTTTCCCCATGTGTGGGGGTGGGGGAGGTGTGTGTAGGGGATGTGCGGGGGGTGTCTGTGAGGTGTGTATGTGTGTGTCTGTGTGTCTAGGGGGATGAGGTGTATAGGTGTGTGGGGTATATGGATGTGGGTGGGGATATTGATATGTAAGGTGTGTGTGTGGGTGTGTGGGGTGTTTGAGTGTAGGTGGGAGTGTGGGTGTGTGAGGTGTGTGTGGGGTGTGTGAGGGTGTGGGAGGTATGTGTTTAGGATGTGTATGTATGTACGAGATGTGTGGATGTGTCTGTGAGTTCTCTCTGCGTGTGTTGGGGGGGAGATGTGTGTGTGGGATGTGTGTGGTGTGTCTTTTTTTTGTCCCACGGGACCCTTTTATGGCCCCCACATCAAACCTAGGGGGTCGGGGGGGGTGTACCCTGCCCCCTTTTGCTCATTTCCCCCTTTGATTTTTGCCACCTCTTGTATCTCAATCCTACCGAGACACAAGATGGCGGCCGCTGCTGACTGTTTCGAATGTTTACAGACACCCAAGAGCCAATCAGCTTGCCGTGCGCAAGTCGCGTGGCGTGCCCGGAGCGCTCCCCGGTACGCGTACCGGGGAGCACTTACAGATATATAATTTTTTTAAACCTAAATTACTCAAAATCCACTGGAGCACATATCTTGAGACATAGCAAAGGCACATCGGGCTACCAGTCCCTACAATTTTGCCAAGTTTGGTGAAAATCCATTCAGCCGTTCGAGCTAAAAGTGCGACAGACCGCCCTATGGAAATTAACATGGGGAAAACACGTTTTGGGACCCCCCTTTTATCTCGGCCCCCGCTTGACGAATGCCCCCCAAACTTTCAGGGAAGGAGCGGAGCACCGCGAGGCAAAGTTGCTGAAAAATTCAGGCAGATTCCTCAACCGGCGCCAAAGTTATTCCCAATAGAATGTTGCAATTTCCCTATGGAAATCGATCCTAACTATATATACCTACTGGCGACCGCCAGTAGGTAATGTATATATATATATATATATATATATATATATATATATATATACATACACATATATATATATATATATATATATACATACATATATATATATATATATTCACTGAAAAAACCATAGGTTATAGACCATATATAGTTAGGAATTAGCATTTAAAAAACCTTATTTTACTCACACAAAACCATTGAAATTCCATATATAGTTAGTTGCACTAACTATATATCGCGCACCCGCAATCCACTGCTGATCATGTCACATATTACATCATTCATGACATGGTCAGTGACATCACTGATGACATCACTGATGACATCTCAAATGACATCACTGATGACATCACTGATGACAACATCCAGTGACTGTATGTTTCTGTAAAGTTAAAATATGTCTTACATATTGAAGAATGAGTGGATGTATAAGTGTCTGGATGAAGGATTTAGTAGGTGCGTGACTGACTGTATGAGTGAGTGATTAAATGTGTCTCACTGAATGCATGGGTTAGTGACTAAACTGTCTTAATTTGTGCATCATTATGTCTGTTGTTCTGTAAACTGCTGCATGTGTTGATCATTAGCTATACGAGAGGCTATATGTGTTATTAATTGGTTGCCCAAGTATTTATATGGGAGATTGAGTTTGTGTGGGGGTGGCTGGAAGGTGTGTGACTCTATGCATAGATGTGTGAGCAGTTTATTCACTAGGTGTATGAGTTCAAGAGTGCATGTGGAAACAGCTACATAGGCAGTTGACTGTGTGCATGAGTGAATGGATATCTCAATGCTACATGTCATAGTAAGTACATATGTAAAACACAGTACATGTGAGAGTTGGCATATATAAATAACTGTGCATGAGAGCCACTGAATGAGTGAGTGGTTGTATCGATCATTGTGAACTTGTACCAGGGATTGTATAAGAGAGTAAATATGTGTTAGTATATGTTTTAATAAGTAAGGTGTGTTTAACTGTATAGTTGAAGAAATGGAGGTGAGATTGTTTCTTTGCATGACTGACTGGGTGTGTGAGTAACTCCATGGATGAGTGGCAGTGTGTGAGTGTCTGTATACACTGAGTGTATCTAAGGTTATATTAGAGTCTGAAGAGGTTTATCGTATTAGCACAAGAATTATGTCATTTGAGATGTCATCAGTGATGTCACTGACCATGTCATGAATGATGTAATATGTGACATGATCAGCAGTGGATTGCGGGTGCGCGATATATAGTTAGTGCAACTAACTATATATGGAATTTAAATGGTTTTGTGTGAGTAAAATAAGGTTTTTTAAATGCTAATTCCTAACTATATATGGTCTATAACCTATGGTTTTTTCAGTGAATTTTCAAGGTTTTGTAAATGCTAATTCCTAACTATATATGGTCTATAACCTATGGTTTTTTCAGTGAATTTCAATGGTTTTTTAATAGCAAATATCATAAGCTGTCGAATGTCAAGTACGTGGTAAGTGAAAACATTTTCGCGTTTATGCACACTGATCTGCTTTGAATGGTGCCCCCCCCCCCTCATTTCTATTAGGAGTACTCTCTCTTTGCAGATAGTGAAAGGTAGTTAACGCAGGCCTTTGCCCCCGTTGTAATCCGTCGTGCCTGCTTCTCTCTCCATTTGATTGATTGTTATCCAAGTATTTACTGTTTTAGAATTAGTTCTCTTTGGTTCATTCTCTATTTACAAACAAACACAGAGTCGCAATACTCTGTTTAGTCTTTGCAGATAACGAAAAATCGTGTAAAAAAAAAGAAAAGGAATCGAGCAAAATCAGTAGGCCACTAATGGGATCTCTTTTTGACCTCGCTAAAATAGAAACATTAGGAACAACCCCTCATGACAAATACAAAACTAGTGAGATGAACTGAACTCCACACAATGATGGCTGCAAAACAGCTCGGCTCCGCCACCCACCCCGCCCAAAATAACGATAAAGAACGACTGCCATGATTGGTTGCGGAATGACCACGACGGAGCTACAAAATGGTGCTGCTCTCATGCTAACCCCAGCTTCAGTCTGAAACATCCAGAAACACTGTAGACTACCAATTCGATCAGTTCCGGTAGCGCCCCAATGTAACCCGGTAGAGAAGAACTAGCCCTCCCCTCTTTGACTGATGGTTCTTGTTGCCTGTCCCTTCTGTTGTCATTTAACAGAACTATTTAGCCTGCTGAAAGGGGTTGTGTTCCGACCGCTGGTTGGTGGAGACATTTTGACTATATTCTGTACCTGCGTTGTCGCGTAATGCGTCATATGACGCGCCGCGTTAGCGCATCCGGAAGTCATCCGGGGCGCGCAGCACGTAACGTAAGCATAACAAGTCATGTGACTTGTTAATAAAACTTTTCATTGGTTCATTTTACTTTTCTTATTGTAATGATGAAAGGCTTGGTCATATGACCTAAAAATTACGCTTTTCATTACTTCCAAACATTATTTTTTCTTAAATATATGTTATAATGTTCCAGGCTAATGTACTTTCCCGGAAATTTTACAACTGTCCTGCAAGTAAAATATATTCTTTTTTCGAGAAAAAGAGCGTTTCTTCGTCCCATGACGGAGCCGTTGAGCAAAAGAGGGTCGACCTGCTGTCTTAGTCGCCGATACGCCTGAATATGAGATTCTTATCGATCACTTTATGTTGCAGGAATAGAAAACACAACAGCCCTTGACCATTTATCTTTACTGCGTTCCTTCGTATTATACCTTTTACCCTTCATGTAATTGGTCTGCTTTATTTCACTTGCCTTTTAATGATTCTAAAACAGTCACTATTATTAAAAACTTTACCAATGTATATACTACTACCATGTTTTCTTTTAAAAACCTTTATTGTGAAAATTTCATTATACAAATACTTGCCTATAACCACGTGGGCCTGCCACAGAGCAAACTGTAATCGTATATGATGAATAGACATTTACACTGTAGAGGAACGTAACGGGCGGGCCATTAGGTTGCAAGAACTAAGGTGTCTAACAGTTACGGAATCGGTGGACGTACATTTTATAATTAAAATACGACAGGGCCAGTTACAATAAAATTATCTAGATATACATTTGCGGGCAAGTACCATGGGTGACGTTAATTCGAACTTTCAACAGTACAGTAATCAATAACACATCAGAACTTAATATCAATAGGGATGTCGAAATATTCAATCAATTCTCGTCCCCGCCCGCCATGTGCTTCAAAACTGCATACGTATCTCGTGATTTCAAGGTTCTGCAACCAGTACACAACAAGGAGTTACGAGTCCCATTTATTCCGGCGCCATTTTGGGCGAGGACGGGCAGGTCCAGGATATAGTCAAAATGTCTCTACCAACCATCGACTATGATGATGTTCATATGCTGTATTTATTAGAGTAACACTCATCTGTCCACATGAAATTAATTTGCCACAATCTAAACATGTCATTTTAATCTTTCCAAAGTTCTTCTAAATATTTGGGACCGTTTCCCTTGCCTCTGAAGCTCTCAGTGCCACTTCTTTGATGAATGTACTAGCAGGTCAGGGGTTCTCCTCCAAATCTCTCTTTTATGCAGCACTATAATTAATTGGTGCCACCTCTCCATATGACGATGCATGTTATAGTTACCACAACTATATATTTTTTCGGTTCCTCTGGAGAGTTCATCGTGGCAGATGAAGCGTGTAACGTACCGGGCATTTACCTTTTTTTGCATGTACAGGAAAGGAAAAAAAAATCGAGCGTCCGAGTTCTAAGGTGTCCCAGGGCCATTTTAGTGGACCAGGCCCAAATCCAAAGAACAGGCCGCCATTTTGAGAGTCCTCTTGCAGCCGCCTGTCGCTGTAGCATCAAGAGCAGCCAAAACTCAGCTGAATGGCAACTGAAATGGTAAAGGGGCGCCCCACTACAGCAGACGAGCCTCCACCTAGGAAGGCCCATTCACGCCGGCTCCCCCCCCCTTCGGGCACCCCACGCCGTTATTCGGAGCAGTATTGTAGGATGGCCACACCAGTGCGGCAACTTGCTAGACATCACCTCGGTGGTAACCGAATCTCAACGCCTTGTGGTGTCTTCTATTCAGAAAACATTGTTATGCTGCCTTCGACCTATTCTCCGCAAGTGCGCACACAACTCAACTGCATAGCTTGCTAGACACCACCTCGGTGCCATCCGGATCTTGGAATGTCAGCACCTTTTGGTGTCTTCTCTTCAGAAAATATTGTTGCGCTGCCTTTGGCCCCATTCGCACATCAGTCCGCTACTGACGCCATCTCACAGGCTAATGGGGCGCCCCACGCCGACTTTCAGCATTGTAGAATGACCACACCAGTACAGCAACTTGCTAGACATCACCTCGGTGCCATCCGGATCTCGGCGCCCCACTGCAGATGAAGTGCCTCTCAACTATGAAACCACCACGGTGACATCCGGATCTTGGCGCGTTGTGCTGCCTTCGGCCTATTCGCACATCGGTCCGCTACTGACGCCATCTCACAGGCTAATGGGGCGACCCACGCCGAGTTTCAGCATTGTAGGATGACCACACCAGTACAGCAACTTGCTAGACATCACCTCGGTGCCATCCGAATCTTGGCATCTCAACGCCTAGTGGTATCTTCCATACAAAAAATATTGTTACGCTGCCTTTGGCCCCATTCGCACATCAGTCCGCAACTTAGACATCACCTCGGTGCCATCCGGATCTTGGCATCTCAGCGCCTTGTGGTGTCTTCTACTCCGAAAATATTGTAGAAAATATTGTTGCGCTGCCTTTGGCCCCATTCGCACATCAGTCCGCTACTGACACCATCTCACAGGCCAACAGGGCGCCCCACGCCGACTTTTACCATTGTAGGATGGCCACACCAGTGCCACAACTTGCTAGACACCACCTCGGTGCCATCCGGATCTTGGCATCTCAGCGCCTTGTGGTGTCAGTCAGAAAATATTGTTGCGCTGCCTTTGGCCCCATTCGCACATCGGTCCGCTACTGACGCCATCTCACAGGCCAACGGGGCGCCCCACGCCGACTTTCAACATTGTAGGATGGCCACACCAGTGCGGCAACTTACTAGACACCACCTCGGTGCCATCCGGATCTTGGCGCGTTGTGCTGCCTTCGGCCTATTCGCACATCGGTCCGCTACTGACGCAAACTCACAGGCCAACGGGGCGCCCCACGCCGACTTTCAGCATTGTAGGATGGCCACACCAGTGCTGCAACTTGCTGGACACCACCTCGGTGCCATCCGGATCTTGACGCGTTGTATTGCCTTCGGCCTATTCGCACATCGGTCCGCTACTGACGCCGCCTGACGTGCCAACGTATTTTCTCCGCATTTTATACCCTATGCCGCATAACAGGTCATGTGACTTGTTTATAAAACTTTTCATTGGTTCATTTTACTTTTGGTTTCCTAATGATGGAAGGCTTGATCATATGACCTAAAAACAACACTTTTCATTGGATGAAAACTTTTTTTTTTCCCCAAACGATGAAAGCCCCACCTTGTTTCTGGATGTTTCAGACTAAACTGGCGTCAGCATGAGAGCACCACCATCTCGTAGCTCCGTCGTGGTCATTCCGCGAGCAATCATGGCAGCCGCTTCCCACCAGAAGCCTGCAGGAGTCGGGGTCCCCAAAACTTTTGATGAATTCTCAAGGCGGAGGGGACGCTTTCGAGAATGGGGTCCAAGACCTAGCAGACAAGCGTCCGATTTCCAAGGTGTCCCAGGGCCATTTCAGTGCACCAGGCCCAAAAAGGAAAGAGCCTGCCGCCATTTTGAGAGTCCTGTGACAGCCGCCTATCGCTGCACCGCAAGAGTGGGCGCAACTCAGCTGAATTGCGGCTTTTGACACAGTGGACCAAAAACGGACGGAATGGCAACTGAAACGGTAAAGGGGCGCCCCACTACAACAGATGAGACTCCACCTGGAGAGGCCCGTTCACGCCGCCTCCCCCGGGGCGCCCCACGCCGTTATTCGGAGCAGCATTGTAGGATACCAAAACCAGTGCGGCAACTTACTGGACATCACCTTGGTGCCATCGTTCTGCTGCCTTGGAACTATTCGCACAACAGTTTGCTACTGATGACCCACCCCCCGCGACGCCCCACGCCGTTATTTGCTGGGTGGCAACTTACTAGACATCACTTTCGTGTCATCTAGATTTCGGCGCGTTCTGCTGCCTTGGAACTATTCGCACAACAGTTTGCTACTGATGACCCACCCCCCGCGACGCCCCACGCCGGAAATCTGGACGTTGTGCTGCGTTGGGACTATTCGCACAGCCGACCGCTACTTCGTTGTTTTTCCCTAAAAATGTTTATATGTTATTACTATTTTTGTTTTCTTGTATATATTTATAAATTATTAAAGTTTTATAATCTTACTACTTTGTCGGAGTGCTATATATTTTTAATGTGACACATAATTGTAAAAACTTTGATGTACAAAGAGTCATCCCTGGAATCTTCCGCTTCACGCTCGGTCCCCTCCCCAATCACAATACAGGATGGTTTTCAGATAATAGCAACGCTTCTGCTGTGACGGATCTCATCGAGTGTGGACCTTGATCTACTATAACTCCTTTGAAGAGGGGTGATTCTTTACAGCTGTGGCCATAAACTACATCTGCAGGGCTAGCTGATAGCCTAGGACCGGCCTGGACAATCGGACACAGAGGAAAAGGAGTGTCAGAGGGTGCGGTAGTGAATAGGGCGAAAGGGAGGTGTCGGGCGGGCACAGGGTGTGATTCTCAGGGAAGAGCAGCGCAGATGGGGGGAGGTTTATTACCCATGCATAACACAGACAGCGGGGGTGACCACTGCCTGGGTGAGATGCTTGCGAGGGTGGGGAGCCATGCTAAGGATCGACAGCGTGCACAGAGTGGGTCTGGTCAAGGCATCTAAAATGGCTGCCGTGCACGACAAAAGTGTGGCATTTGAAAAAAGACAAGATGGCGCAGACAATGTTTTTCAACACTTCCTGATTTCCTTCGAATCGAACGTTAACAGACGTTGGGGCATATTACCAAAGTTAAACGATATTTATCCCTAACGATGCATTGCAAAGATTTTTTTACCGTCAGAAATTATCGCAGATAAACCTTGCTATTATCAAGGTTTATCGCAAATACGATAAAAAACGACCGCAATGCATTAATATCGCTGAAAACTCCGCGATATTCATGCATTACCGAGCTAATGCTCTTAGCCATGTTATCCACCTCCCATTGGATAACATGGCTAAGAACTGCTCAGGGCAGCTGTTACTTTTTGGAGATATTCGCGCTTATCTCGAATATTTCCAAAAGTTGATAATAGGAGATAGCGATGTTAGCGACTGTTTCCAGTCGCTAACATCTTGGCATGCCCACTTTGCATGTCATTAGTGATAAACATCACTCACATGCAAAGTGGGGCCCAAGATGGTCGCTATCTCCTACTAGCCGTCGCTAACTGGTGTTAGCAACAGCTAGGTAATACAGATATAATTTTATCTCCGCGAAGCGGAGTGCTGTTACAGATATATATCTTGTTTTTGAACGTTAATTTCTCAAAATGCACTGAAGCACATATATTGAGACCTAGCAAAGGCACATCGGGCTACCAGTCCCTAATATTTTACCAAGTTTCGTGCAAATCCATTCAGCCGTTCGATTATTATTATTATTATTTTTTTTTGCCCCGCGGGGCCCTTTTAAAACCTCCACATCAAACTTAGGAGGTCAGCGAGGATCTACTATGCCCCCTTATGGTCATTTGCCCCTTCGCTTTGGCCTCCTCTTGTCTCTCGATCCTACCGAGAGACAAGATGGCGGCCGCTACGTACTGTTTGGAATGTTTACAGACACCGGAGAGCCAATCAGCTTCGCTTCGCAAAGCTCCGTAACGCGAAAAGTACGCGTAGCGGTGCGATGTTACAGATATATATCTTTTTTTGAACGTTAATTTCTCAAAATCCACTGAAGCACATATATTGAGACCTAGCAAAGGCACATCGGGCTACCAGTCCCTACAATTTTGCCAAGTTTCGTGCAAATCCATTCAGCCGTTCGATTATTATTATTATTATTTTTTTTTTTTGCCCCGCGGGGCACTTTTAAAACCTCCACATCAAACCTACGGGGTCAGCGAGGATCTACTATTCCCCCTTATGGTCATTTGCCCCTTCGCTTTGGCCTCCTCTTGTCTCTCGATCCTACCGAGAGACAAGATGGCGGCCGCTACGGACTGTTTGGAATGTTGACAGACGCCGGAGAACCAATCAGCTTCGCTTCACAAAGCTCCCGTTGCGCGAAAAGTACGCGTCCTGGAGCGCTGCCCGGTCCGCTGTTACAGATATATATCTTTTTTTAAACGTTAATTTCTCAAAATCCACTGTAGCACATATATTGAGACCTACAAAAGGCACATCGGGCTACCAGTCCCTACAATTTTGCCAAGTTTCATGCAAATCCATTCAGCCGTTCGGGCTAAAAGTGAGGCCAACCGCCCTATGGAAAACTCAATGTTAAAAACACGTTTTGGGACCCCCCTTTTTTCTCAGCCCCCCCTTGACGAACACCCCCCAAATTTTCAAGGGCTGCTCAGAAACAAAATGTTCCATTTTCCTGAAAATTTCAGCCAATTCCGTCCACAAACGCCAAAGTTATTAGACATAGAATTTTCAAAAATCCCATAGAGAAAAAATCCTAACTATATATACCTACTGGCGACCGCCAGTAGGTAATATATATATATATATATATATATATTCACTGAAAAAACCATAGGTTATAGACCATATATAGTTAGGAATTAGCATTTACAAAACCTTGAAAATTCACTGAAAAAACCATAGGTTATACACCATATATAGTTAGGAATTAGCATTTAAAAAACCTTATTTCACTCACACAAAACCTTTGAAATTCCATATATAGTTAGTTGTACTAACTATATATCGCGCACCTGCAATCCACTGCTGATCATGTCACATATTACATCATTCATGACATGGTCAGTGACATCACTGATGACATCACTGATGACATCTCAAATGACATCACTGATGACATCACTGATGACATCCAGTGACTGTATGTTTCTGTAAAGTTAAAATATGTCTTACATATTGAAGAATGAGTGGATGTAGAAGTGTCTGAACAAAGGATTTAGTAGGTGCATGACTGACTGTATGAGTGAGTGATTAAATGTGTCTCACTGAGTGCATGGGTTAGTGACTAAACTGTCTTAATTTGTGCATCATTATGTCTGTTGTTCTGTAAACTGCTGCATGTGTTGATCAGTAGCTATATGATTAACTATATGGGTTATTGATTGGTTGCCCAAGTATTTGCATGGGAGACTGAGAGTGTGTATGGGTGGCTGGGAGGTGTATGACTCTCTGCATAGATGTATGGGTTCAAAAGTGCATGTGGAAACAGCTGTATGGGTGGTTGACTGTGTGCATGACTGTATTGGTGAGTGAATAGATATCTCAGTGCTACATGTCAAAGTAAGTACATATGCAAAATACAGTACATGTGAGAGTTGACATATATAAATAACTGTGCATAAGAGCCAGTGAATGTGTGAGTGGCTGTATGGATCATTGTGAACTTGTATCCAGGATTGTATAAGTGAGTAAATATGTTTTAGTATATGTTTGAATAAGTAAGGTGTGTTTAACTGTATAGTTAAGGAAATGGAGGTGTGATTGATTGTTTGCATGACTGACTAGGTGTGTGTGTAACTTCATGGATGAGTGACAATCTGCGAGTCTGTGTTTACACTGAGTGTATCTAAGGTTATATTAGAGTCTGAAGAGGTTCATCGTATTATCACATGAATGATGTCATCAGTGATGTGATCAGTAATGTCAAATGAGATGTCATCAGTGATGTCATTTGAGATGTCATTTGAGATGTTATCAGTGATGTCATCAGTGATGTCATTAGTGATGTCATCAATGATGTCATTTGAGATGTCATCAGTGATGTCATCAGTGATGTCATTTGAGATGTCATCAGTGATGTTATTTGAGATGTCATCAGTGATGTCATCAGTGATGTCATCAGTGATGTCATTTGAGATGTCATCAGTGATGTCATCAGTGATGTCATTTGAGATGTCATCAGTGATGTCATCAGTGATGTCACTGACCATGTCATGAATGATGTAATATGTGACATGATCAGCAGTGGATTGCGGGTGCGCGATATATAGTTAGTACAACTAACTATATATGGAATTTCAATGGTTTTGTGTGAGTAAAATGAGGTTTTTTAAATGCTAATTCCTAACTATATATGGTGTATAACCTATGGTTTTTTCAGTGAATTTTCAAGGTTTTGTAAATGCTAATTCCTAACTATATATGGTCTATAACCTATGGTTTTTTCAGTGAATTTCATTGGTTTTTTAAAAGCTAATATCTATAGCTGTAAAATGTATTCTTCTTTAAATCCAAAAATATATTTTATATGTTTATTAATAATTTTTTTTAAATATTTTTTTTGTTTCGCTCCCGGTCCGCGAACCGGGAAGCTTACCGTTAGCTCAATTTAAAGCCGCGACCCGGTCCGCGAACCGGTAAGAAATCAACATAGTGACGGTATCGCGTTGCCGCGTAATGCGTCTTATGACGTACTGCGTTAGCGCACCCGGAAGTGCCCCGGGGCGCGGACCGAGGCGCGAAATGCAGCTCCCCGGAAGCGATCCGCGGCGCGTCACGAAAACGCGACGTATTGCGTTGCCGCGTAATGCGTCTTGTGACGTACCGCGTTGGCGCACCCGGAAGTGCACCGGGGCGCGGACCGAGGCGCGAAGCGCAGCGACCCGGAAGCTATCCGGGGCGCGGACCGGAGCGCGTAACGTAAGCATAACAGGTCATGTGACTTGTTAATAACACTTTTCATTGGTTCATTTCACTTTTGGTTTCATAATGATGTAAGGCTAGGTCAGGTGACCTAAAAATAACACTTTTCATTGGTTGAGAAGTATTGTTTTTCCCAAATGATGAAAACCCCTCCTTCTTTCCTCACTCTGACTTTCATCATTGTGAGAGGAAGACCTTTAATACTATATGAGAAATGGCTTCATTGGTAGCTTCAGCTGGTGGACCCCCACCACCACCTCCACCTCCTCATGGGAAGAGAGGACCACCTCCCCAGGTCATTACCAACACTGAGGAGGAAGATGAAGAAATGGATGAGGAGGGAGAAAAACCACAGTTCTTAGAAGAGGTGCCCCGGGTTTCCAGAAAGAAAGCCAGTTTCATCTGGCAGTTTTATTCGATCCCTCGTGGCCAAAAAAAAGTCAATGCGAGGTATGTCACCTGCCGCATATGCAAAGAACAATTATCAAGAGGGACGGACAAGAAATATAGTTACGGAAATCACACAATGCACAGGCACATGACAAGGAAGCATCCACTAAATTACAGCCGGGCGGAAATAAGGGATATGCAGGACAATCCAAGACCAACTCCTGTGGCCAGACCAAGATTACCAATTGCGTTAACACCAGAAGAGGCACGGGAAACTGTGCCAAATATACAAGAGAATTTTGGCCACATGATACACTCTTGTATGCACTGTCGTGTGTTGTTAGCGTGTGGCAACATGAGCATCAATGCTATAAACCTGGCGTATGAACACCATGATTGCCCTAACCGCCCCCAGTAATTTTTTTTTTGCTCCTGTTGAGCCCTTTTCAACGCCTGTTTTTTGTTGTTTCCCCCCCCCAAAAAAAACCAAAAAAAATATAAAATCGTTCAAAAAATACAAAAAAAACAAAAAATGTTCAAAAAATAAAAAAAAATATAAAACAACAAAAATATTTAAAAAAAAGTTCTTTTCAGAACTACCTTCCCTTTCAAAAAAAATTGCTAGAATGTTTAGCACTCTGGCAAGCTCTATTTCTTTTGGTTCGCTCCCGGGTTAGCTTCCCGGTACGCGGACCGGGAGCTAACCCAAAAAAATAAAAAAAATAAAAAAGAGTAAGTATAAGGAAAGTAAACAGAGAGTGATGTTAAAAGAAAGACAGCTATAGGGAGTAAAGAAGAGATACTGTTTAATAGATCTATTTACCGAAGAAAAGACGGAAGAGGGTATAATTGTGAAAAACAAAATAGATAACGAAGTGAAAGAAAAAAAAAGAGAGTATAACATTAACAAAGAAGAGTTTCTTGGAGAATGTGAGTGAATGTTCAAAATAAGATTAAAACATGAGGAATAACAGAGAGAAAAAATAGAAAACAGAAAACAAAAAATAACAGAAAAAGATTAATTGAAGCAGCAAAGAAATGTAAGTAACATAGAGCCATATCATCAACATAGGCAATAAAAGTTTGCAGCTTTTATTGGCAGAAATGTGTCGCTAAAGCTGCTTTTAGCGACAGAAAACTGCCGCTAAAACCACTTTTGCACCAGTTTTCTGCCAATAAAAAGAGCAATAATTTTATTGGCTGTATTCATAATATGCCCCTTAGTGTGATTCAACTACACAGAGAAAGCATTATGAACAAGTAGTGATAGAGTGATCAGTCAAAGACACTAAGAGTAATAGAGACGGAGTGAGTGAACAAGAGTGAGGAACTATGAGAAGAGAGGGACTGAGAAAAAGAGTGGAAGGAGTTGAGTAAGTAGGTAATAGAGAAAGGAATGAGGGAAGTAGCAAAGGCAGGAAACTGAGGGTTAAAGAAATGAAGCAGTGGAACTAATAGTAGGTGAATGTGATAGAAATGTAACGAAAAGAGTACAAAGCATTTACCTTATAATTGTCGTTAAATTACTCACTTTTTGTTTTTATACTTTCAATCTGTGAAAGAGAGAACAAACATTTCAAAAATATTAAAACATGTATTTAAAAATTACAAAAGACAAGGGAAAAGATTGAAGGACAAACAGTTTTTCAACAACTTTGACACTTACAGAAGCTTCTGCTTCTCCAGGCCCCCTACACAGTCCTAAAGATATACATTTTAAACTAACAGTATCTTGATGCAGATGAAGTGAGGCCTATCTTAAAACATGGTGCATCTTTTGCATTGCTGTTGTCTCAGAAAAGTGTCGCAAGACACTAAAATTTTAAATAATTGCTTCAGGATGCCAATAAGATGTGTCCTATCCAGAGTTTTTTTGAGTTGAGGCCTACTCAGGGTTGCAGATGAAATTTCGAGTTGTTGAAGAGAATAGAGGACATAATACATGTGAAGGTCTACCAATGAAGTGAGTCATGTCCACTGCACTCTTGAACAAAGTCCAAACCTCCTATGTTTCCCTGGACAGACCTAAACTTGATCTGCACAATGTGATTCGTAATGATAGGAAACACAGGTGATGTAATTGAAATACGTGCAATTTATTTTGCTCATTTCACAATCACATCACTTGTGTTTCCTTTGCTTAGGTATCTCATTGTGCAGATGTAGTCTAGCATATGAAAGAATACGCAGAAGTGCAGCACTGCATGCAACAACTTTGACACTTACAGAAGCCTCACCTTCTCCATGCCTCCTACACAGTTCTACATATACATCATAAATGCAAACAGTACAGAATTAATTATACATGTTAAATGGTTTATTTTTGCTGTTCTCAGAATGTATCAAAATTCACTAAAAACAGTGACTTGAAGGTATTCATCATATAACAGCGGGGAAAAAAAACACAATCAAAATGATTGTGTTTAAAAAACCCATACAACATAAGAAATCAGAATTCAGAACTCCTTAAAGTTAACTTACTTTCCATGACGTCAAAGGATGTCCTATGAACAGCTTACACTCTTTTGTGCTGTTATTACTTTCAGCCCGCCACTTTCTGAAAGAAAATCTCCATCGTTTTTAAAAACATGTTACATGCAATAAATGACTTCTTGCTCTCTACCACAAGTTTCCACAAGGCCAAATCTTGTCAGACCCATTTATAACTCTTGGATTTCTTGTAAGCCAATCCCGTCATTTGGCATTTCCGCAACTTTCAGAATTAAAAGGTTGAAGATCATTTTCACAATCCTGGAATAGTAATATCTTCCCCTTCTTGCTCAGTCATGTTCTACATTTCCTATGACACTGATACTGCTTACTATGAAGCAGACTTACACTAACTCTATGACTACTACAATTATTTAATTCTCTACATCACTTTCAATCACAAAGCAATGTAAAACAGTAGACAGCGTTGCAGACTTACATTCCCTCTACTCTATGTTTTGATTGGCTGCTTCAATTAGCTTATAAAAAGAAATAGTTTTTCTGAACTCATTCAAAGTGCATGTATTTCTCCATGACGTCCAGTGTTATGGTAAAAAGTTATGTTTCTGTACTACACTTATCCTCAAGGCCAAATAGTGTAGGAGCCATGAGAACTTCTTGAAATTCCTCAGAGCACATCCCGAGATTCTTTCCCTAAAATTTTGGTTTTAAAAACACCAGGTAAGAGATTTTAAGGTCATATGGCAATTTTTTTTTTTTAAATTAAAACAGAATCATTGCAGAATGACCAGCCATTTCTACACTTTAAATAAGCTGTATAATGTCCTGATGTTATTGAAGGGCCGTCATGATATATAATTGCTGCAGTTACAAAAGTCCTTCCTGATATTGACAACTGCGAAGCTACAAATTTTTTAATTAAAGTTGTCAATTTTGTTCCATCAGGCCTACATCGTTGGAACATTAAAATGACATACTGGCCATATGTTCGTATAAATAATGTGGACATCATTTCAGATTTACATTGGCTACACTCCATGTTGTGATCAGCTGCTTTTACTAGCTTATTAAAGGAGACTGATTTACTGTCTGGCAAAGTTAAATATATAAATCTTTCTGAGTCTACACTAGTAGTACTTGATACCATACAGTTCTCGCAGTCATGCTGCCATTGATAAGAAAGCCCAAACAGCTGATCTACATCTACACCTTCAGCATGCAATACATCAAGCATATACATTAAAAACTCCTGACAATCTTGCTGAATATTTTGAGAGAATTGTGTTTGGCCTGAACATCTGTCTAACAGATTTCGAATTTCAGACACACTTTCTATGTTTCTTCTATCAGTGCTACATTTCTCTAACACAGAATTTAACAAACTGCAAAATCTTTGATCAGAATTGACCACAATCTCTTCTTTTACATTTTCTAGAGAAAACAAAACATTAACCACTACATTAGCATAGCAGTTGACACCAGAACTGTTTTCAAATTGAAAACCAACAACATCTTCAACAGAATCCTTTTTGTTTCTGCTTGTAATTTTAGGTTCATCGACTTTTCGTCTTTTTGCTACAAGCTCCCCAGTATTGGTCACATTTCTTCGTTTCTCAAACAAAGGATACTGAGGCAAATGTGACGCATACTCTCTTCTTAACCTATTGTATTCCTTAACACAATCTAGATCCGCACAAATGTTTGTGACATCACACTCAATCAAGTACAATCCCGATAAAGTTCTAACTCGTGACAATGCCACGTATGCCATACCCTCTTTGAACACAGAACTGCCAATATTCACCAATGCACAGTCTACACTTAAACCTTGCGATTTATGGATTGTCACCGCATATGCCAAGCAAACAGGAAACTGCTTACGGCGAACATATAAGTCTTTTACAAGCAAAAATCTAGCAGAGCAACGACCAATTAGCTGTACTTCCTCAATGCCATCAAATTTAGTTTTAAAAAATTCAATTCCATCTCTATTTCTGTATTTTACAAAATCAACAACATTACCCATTGATCCATTTACCAGACCTCTTTCAACATGTAAATTCCTTCTTAAAATTATACGGCAGTTCAAGCACACATTCAGAGTCTTTTCAAAACCTGCAGTTTTAGATATACTCTTCTCTAATGAATCCAATTTTGTTTTCAGATTCTCAGACAAAATAATTGTTGATCCCATATGCTCTACTCTGTCAATAGCTTCCAGTTTCACAATCTCTTGCTTTTCTAAATGCAACATTTTGTTGTTGAATTTGGCACATTCTGCAAGAGTTGGCATCAAACATATTCCAGATTGCTTATCAGTAATTTTCTGAAAAATATTCTCAGGCCAACATCTTGTTCTGGATATAAATTTGACAGTAATCGTGCATGTAAAGCTTCTTTCCCATGCTCGGTCACTTTTCCAATTCTAACATCTTGTAGAATAGTCTTGTAAACTTCATCCTTCGCCTGACGCATATTTTCATGCAGTTCAGCATAATTGAAGTTTAACCATATATTGACGTTGCCAATGCTGCCTAGGCACTTCCTGGTATCTTCATGCGTGTCAGCTGCAGAAGATCTCCGAAAACAATGATGTGTTTGCCACCAAATAACACATCATACTCTGTTTTGAGAACTTCTTGCATTCTCAAATGCACAAAGGCAAGCATGACATTGGAAACCATGCTTACTTCGTCAATGATAAGAAGTTTCATTTTCCTCAAGATTCTTGAAACTTCAAAACAAGCATCTCCAGATAGCTTGTGATATTGTCATTTGTTGTCATGCTCCACTGGCAGCATCAGTAAACGATGTAAAGTAATCCCTTTAATGTTATGTGCTGCCAGTCCAGTTGGAGCGGTGACAACACAAGACAGCGATGACTCTGTCCTTTCCTGCAAATAGCATGAAATTGCTTTAATGAGGAAACTTTTTCCAGTTCCCGCTTCTCCACTCACGTACAGTCGGACAGGCTTCAACGACGTACTTGAGCACTCTTTCTTGTCATGACTTAATCCATGATCAATTTGCATGGTAACTTCGTCATATATTTTCCTCTGCTCAACGTTGAGTTGTCTTTCCAACTCTTCTAAGTTAACCGCATCCTCCTGAGCATGTGCCATGGCTCTTTCCACTTCATTCATGGCAGTGGCAGCTTCATTTTCGATAACAGGTCCTCCTAGTGGATCCTGACTCAATGAAGCAGAACTCTGACTGTCCTGAGAACTGTCTCTGGCAATCTCGGCTGCAATCGTTGCTTCCTGCTCAATTTCCGCATTCAACATTTCTACATATTTGGGAAAAGCAGGACATTCTATGGTCTCCTTGGCGGCATTGAAAGAGTCTTCGTAACAGAGGAAATCTCCAAGCAGTTCCTCTTCTGCACGCCAAGGCTTGAAAAGTTGCAAAAGTGCTAAATAGAAAAACTCCTTTTTTTCAGGAGATTCGCCACTCAATTTTCGATGGTTTACCAAGTGGCATTTTCTTTGCTTGACCAGACATCCCTCACTTCCTATTACAGCATACACTCCTTTCTCAGTATCTTCTTTGATGTTCCTCTTGAATATGTAATTTTGAAGAACCTCATACAGACAAACATTGTCGAGGTGACTGCTTCTATTTGGATAATATGTATCCAACATATTGGTCTTCCAAATGTCGGTACTGTTTGGCTCCTTTTCCGCCAAATACTCAATTTCCCGCACAGGTTTGAGAACTCGATTACGCGTTGCAGCAAGACCAAGACTCACCCAAATGATACTCCTGGACTTGGCATAGAGACTTGCTGAAGACAACCGGTCAGAACATTCGTACGCTCCGATTTCTCGATGCGACAACATCTTCAGACTGAAACTGTACAACTTCTTGCTGAGGCTCTTTTCATGGGAAATGTCCTCCCACATATCCTTCAATTCTGTCTTCTCTTTTTTGGTGATGTAAGACGTCACATACCGCGCCACAGCCATACAGTTATCAGCCACAAACTGTATATCCATGTTAGCATTCCACATGGACAAAATCACCGGGTTGTAGTCGTTGATGTACTTGGACTCTTCGTTCCTCTTCAAATTGTATGTGTTTTTAGGTGATTTCTTCATGACATTATGTCGCAGCGAAGACATCAAACTGTTTACTCTTCCTTTAGAAATCACCGGTCGTGGAAAGCCGAAACGACATTTGGTGTAGAACTTGTCCTTGTTTCGGAATTTACGACGGCAGTACTTTCCACATCGATGGCTTTGGAAACGCAGAACTTTTTCTCTTAGGCTTTTCTTCTCCTTTGCGTTTGGAACAGCACACGTAGAATACTGTTGGATGAAACTCATCACTGAGTCTTCTGGATCCGTTCCAAATTTAGGTGCATCCTTGATCCACAGCAACATATGTATATGAGGAGCACCTCTTGCTTGGTACTCCTTTCTCCAGAAGAAATCCAACACCTCTCCAAGAGGTGGATTCTTCTTATTCATGATGAAAGACATCATAGCTTCCAATCTATGATTGAAGTACCTACATACATTGACTGGATCCAAAGAGCACAGTTCTCCGGGTGTCTTGAATTCGATGTTATCTACGTTAGCATTTGCCTCTCGTAGAAATTCAAGTAAGTCTTCCCAGCCATACTCGGCACAGCTCAGAGTGAGGAACCATGTGGGAGTACCTAAGTTCCTCAGCATACATTTTAAATCACCATGACGACGGTACCAGTACTCATTAGTACCACGCTGACACGCCATGAGATTAATCAGGTGAGAATCCAAAATACTGTCTTGGACATTGACTTTATCCATAAAGTCACTTGCCGAGATGTTTTGCATGTGTATACCACTTTTCAAGATGTGGTTCACTGCATATGACAGTCCAGACAGATCGCTTTCAAACAGGAGATGAAACAAATAGGGAATGCATTGTCGAAACCTAGCATCTCCTGCATACAATCGCAAAGTCCGGTATTCAGATGCAGGAATTTGATGAGGTCGCTCATCATATCTTCCTCCCTGACCTGTTGGAAAAAGCTGTGGGAAACACCGAGCTTCCAAACTTTCCTCCCAAACACTAATGGGACTCCCTTTGGCTTGTTTCATTTGAAACAACTCAATAGCATTCCCCATGACTTCCTTGGAATGCAAAGGATGAACACTATAATGTTCATATATTTCTTCACTAGTAGAGGGTTCTACTTTCTCAATTTGACCAGCACTCAAATCGCTATCCTCTTCCTCACTTACTTCCTCTTCTGCAACATATACATTCTTATAGTATTTATTATTTTTTTTCAAATACAATGTTGCCTTTTTAACTTTCCTAACATCTACTAAATCTTGCCATATTTTCTTATTCTTTGTCGGAACCCCATTAACTAAGATAAACAGAGGTTCCTCTTCCACTTTTTCTACTCCAATTGTGTTAATGTTTTTCTTCAAATCTAGAGGCAAATAAACAACTCTTCCCTTTAATCCTCTCTGTAAATCTGATGGAGGCAATTTCCCTGTCTTTGGCTCCATTCTTACAATAGCCTGAAAGGGATGGATACTTTGAATCAAAATAGATTCATAAGTATTTAAATCCTTCAATTCAGAAGGAATCTCAACCAATTCCAGATTATTATGAACTGCTCTAGCAGGCATCTGGTTTTGATTTAATTTGCAACAACAATAACTACACACACGTTGATCAAATCCCAAATCAAAACAATTTTCTACCATCAAGTATGTTGCAAAATCCTTCCATTCACTATTATTTTCCCTTTCATTTTTTGCATATAAATCCACTAACTTAGTCTGATTCTTATAATAAGTGCGTCGACAACACACATAAGTGAAATTAGGCCTCTCACTTGATTTCACCTGAAACGTCGCAATTTCCCTCTGGAAATTATCTGTACTGGAAACCTGTACACTATCTTCCACATTACCCTCTTCTTCTGGGTCAATTTCAACATTCTCCTCTTTACTTCCAAAGTAACAAAACTCAATTTCTTCACATATGTTCTTCACATCTATTTCAGAACCATGCAAAAGAGCAGCGCATAATTGTTTAAGCATAATTGCTGGACTCTTAGCATAATACAACATTCTAACTAATTTCCTCACTTTATTATGATGCACTGCTAGCATCCTGAAATGATGAAAAACACTCTGGCATACTCTCCTGGAAAGACAAGCCAGTGAATGACCATGCAAACCTGTCACTTCTCTCACTCTGCAAGGATCTAATTCTTGCAACAACCTTATTTTCTGCTTCAAACTTTTCTTATTAAATGACCGTACAAAATCACAAAGCAAATTGATGGAATCCTGTCGCACACTGCAAATACTACTACACTTCCAGGTGTACACAGGACCCTTAGCACGTCTTCCTAAAACCTCATTACCTAACACCTCTTCTGTCTCTGTTGTCACAAGTTTTTCTTTTTCAACTGGACAACCATCTTTCACTTCATAAGCACGACCACTGGTGTCAACTGCATGCACCAAATCATTATCCTGGAAATAACTCTCCTCATTAAAAAATGCCTCACAGCTTGAACTATGCATCCATTCTCCAGAAAAAACTTCACAAAAATTAACTACGATTAACTATTCTCTTCCATCTACTATTTCTTTTGAAATCATAAATTGCCTTGTTTAGCTTCCTAATTCTATTGATTATCAAAATTAATAACTTACGTTTAATTTCAAATGCCTGATCAATAACTTTCTCAACTTTTTTTTTCTCTTATAAAAAACCAGTTTCTGTTGACCTTTCTTAATATTTTTTAACAAATTGCCAATTATCCTGTTGCGGAACATTCGTTTACGAATGTCCCTAAACTGTTGTTTCCTTCTACTATCATGCACAGACTTATCTCTTGCTCTAGCAGTAACATTTTTGATTGGCCTTTCCTTTCCATTTGATTTGCTTCTCTTTTTATGGACTGAAACATTTTCTGTAGTAATATTTTTTTTACTACACATATTTCTTATGAAATATTTTGTGTTCTTACCCGGTGCTTTCTTCGTGACTTGACAAATATTTTTGTTAGAGGACTGCTGCTTATTTTGTTTCACCTGCTGTCTTTGACGTTTTGCAGCCTTTCTCTGTCTTTCTATTGTTGGCATGGTGAAATCTTGAAATGATCTGCAGTTGAATCTGTGGTAAAATATAATAAAAAATGTTATTAACCATTATTACCAAACAGTAAATCAATAACAATGATCAAAAACTTAACACACTACTTGACATTTTAAATAGAAGATTTTTTAGTCCTTGGCAAATTTACAATACAGAAATAGCAGAAAAGAAATGACATTTATATTTATGTTACCTGTGCTATTTTATATGTGAATCTGATCTAATTTTATGAGCATATTTGAATATTTTATTGAAGACACTACACATAACCTGTTTTTGAAGGTGTCTTTATTTTTAAATTAAACGGTTTACATTTTTACTTTTCATTAATTATACATTTTAAAAATAAATGTTTATATTTCCATAGGCTCAAGCAGGTCAGCTTCCCACCCTATGTCATATAATTCGGACAAATCTGCATCCTCATCACGCTCTTCTTCATCCTCAGGATTTAAATCATCCAATGGATCAACATCCACTGATGTTTCAATTACAAGTTCAATGATGAGGTCAAAATCAACTGATTGCAGATTGTCACTCATGTTGATGTTGTCTTTATCTTTAAAGAAAGATAACAACAATGAGATGTTGCAGAGTAAGAGACAAATCTCAGAGATTATAATAGTAAAATTGTTTAACAAGAGTAATATTTTGCAGCTATTATTTAGCCATGTCCAGCAATGCTGATCAGGTGAAGACTATGTCTAATTTTTCAGTGAACAGGACTCATCTCTTCTTAACCTTGGATAAGCCTCACCGACTCTGTGTGTCCTGCACATACTTAAATGTAAAGGGGCAGATTTATGTTAAATGGCACATCCCCAGGCATGCACCAGTTAACGTGCACCGCTGCTCTGCCACCCATGGTGTGCCGTATTTACAATCAGATAGGAGAAAGCTGCGTCAAAACCCTGCGCCTGCTTTAAGCAGGCATAGGTCTTGACGCAAGATTGTGGAGATGGGGCACCCCTGAGCCTTGCTTGAGCTGCATCGCACTTGCGATACAACTCCAGCAATCACTACCTTTACAGCACAGATACATCACGCATCTGTGCCATTTTTGCCCCATGATGCCCCGCATTGTAAATGCAGCACACCATGGGTGGCGGAACAGCGGCGCAGGATGACTGACACATCCCTGGTGATGCACCAGTCATCATAAATCTATCCCTAATCTTCTTATCTTGTTACAGATGAACCGCCATATGTACCATCAAACTATTTTGCATTTCCTAAATAGCGAATTTTAAGGAATAAATAGCAATTCTTTACCATTCCTAATTTGCAATGAGCAAATTGCTAATTGCAAGTTACCCATTCATTTCCATGGGCTAGGAGCCTCATAGGAATGAAGGTTTAATTTACGATTAGCAATTTGCTCATCACAAATTAGGAATTTTTCCAAGGGTGCAGGGGTGTCTCAAGAACACCCTGCTGCACCCCTGAAAAAGAAATTTGGGGGCATATGGCACACATACATGCCCTAAGGGCATGTGTTGGCGTCATATGGGACCTTTTGTTTTTTTGAAAAAAAGCTTTTTGAAAAGAATTCACAAATTACCACCAATTTACCACAATAGTTTCCAAATCCTTAATGTCATTTTTTACATATTTTTTGTTTGATACATTGCATTTAAGTAATCGCAAAATTTGCAAATGCTTCAGTGCAATCGCAAAATAAGGAATAGCAAATTTTGCTACTCCTTATTTTGCATCAAACTTGTTTGATACATACCATTTGTCTAATTAATATTCGCAAAGGCCGAAATTCGCAGAATTTTGATCTTTGCGAATGCTAATTAGCTTGATACATATGGCCCCAAGTGAGGCCTGTCTTGCAACATGGTGCATGTTTTGCATCACTGCTGCATCGGTTTCATGTGGTACGTTTTTTTTACACCATGACATATCTGCCTAAATGCATCAATTTGTAATTTTGTCGCCTCATAGCAAATCTTTTGCACCGCCGCTGCATCATAAAAGTGACGCACAGTGGCGCAAAAGAGGCATACACCTATCATAAATCTGTCCCTAGCATTTTAAATGATTAATTCAGGATGACGATAAGGTGTGGCCTATCCAGAGGTTTGTTTAAGGTGAGGCCTACTCAGGATTGCAGATTAAAGTTACGCTTGATGAAGAATACAGAGGAGATAATATATGTAAAGGCCTACCAATGAAGTAAGTAATGTCCACTTCATTGCGCCAGTCATCATAAATGTATCCCTAAGCTTCTTATCTTGTTACAGATGAACCGCCATATGTATCATCAAACTATTTTGCATTTCCTAAATAGCGAATTTTAAGGAATAAATAGCAATTCTTTACCATTCCTAATTTGCAATGAGCAAATTGCTAATTGCAAATTACCCATTCATTTCCATGGGCTAGGAGGCTCATAGGAATGAAGGTTGCAATTTGCGATTAGCAATTACCTCATCACAAAATAGGAATTTTTTCAAGGGTGCAGGGGTATCTCAAGAACACCCTGCTGCACCCCTGAAAAAGAAATTTGGGGGCATATGGCGCACATACATGCCCTAAGGGCATGTATGGGCGTCATATGTCACCTTTTGTTTTTTGGAAAAAAAGCTTTTTGAAAAGAATTCACAAATTACCACCAATTTACCACAATAGTTTCCAAATCCTTAATGTCATTTTTTACATATTTTTTGTTTGATACATTGCATTTAAGTAATCGCAAAATTTGCAAATGCTTCAGTGCAATCGCAAAATAAGGAATAGCAAATTTTGCTACTCCTTATTTTGCATCAAACTTGTTTGATACATACCATTTGTCTAATTAACATTCGCAAAGGCCGAAATTCGCAGAATTTTGATCTTTGCGAATGCTAATTAGCTTGATACATATGGCCCCAAGTGAGGCCTGTCTTGCAACATGGTGCATGTTTTGCATCACTGCTGCATCGGTTTCATGTGGTACGTTTTTTTTACACCATGACATATCTGCCTAAATGCATCAATTTGTAATTTTGTCGCCTCATAGCAAATCTTTTGCACCGCCGCTGCATCATAAAAGTGACGCACAGTGGCGCAAAAGAGGCATACACCTATCATAAATCTGTCCCTAGCATTTTAAATGATTAATCCAGGATGACGATAAGGTGTGGCCTATCCAGAGGTTTGTTTAAGGTGAGGCCTACTCAGGATTGCAGATTAAAGTTACGCTTGATGAAGAATACAGAAGAGATAATACATGTAAAGGCCTACCAATGAAGTAAGTGATTTGCACTTTATTTTGCCAGTCATCATAAATGTATCCCTAAGCTTCTTATCTTGTTACAGATGAACCACCATATGTACCATCAAAATATTTTGCATTTCCTAAATAGCGAATTTTAAGGAATAAATAGCGATTCTTTACCATTCCTAATTTGCAATGAGCAAATTGCTAATTGCAAATTACCCATTCATTTCCATGGGCTAGGAGGCTCATAGGAATGAAGGTGCAATTTGCGATTAGCAATTAGCTCATCACAAAATAGGAATTTTTCCAAGGGTGCAGGGGTGTCTCAAGAACACCCTGCTGCACCCCCTGAAAAAGAAATTTGGGGGCATATGGCGCACATACATGCCCTAAGGGCATGTATGGGCGTCATATGGCACCTTTTGTTTTTTGGAAAAAAAGCTTTTTGAAAAGAATTCACAAATTACCACCAACTAGAAGTTGGTGGTAGTTTCCAAATCCTTAATGTCATTTTTTTACATATTTTTTGTTTGATACATTGCATTTAAGGAATCGCAAAATTTCCAAATCCTTCAGTGCAATCGCAAAATAAGGAATAGCAAATTTTGAACTAAGGACATTTTAAGTCATTTCCACATGTGCAGTGTTTTCAAATTATGATTTGAAAATCGTTTTTGGGGAAAAGTAATGGTTTGCAAATTTATGACAAGGACATAATGGTGTATGCTTCTCTATAAGGCATTTCAGTGTCTCTGATGTCATTTTTCCCATATTACATTATAAGACCTTTCCCCATGGAGCACATTCCTTGTAAATATGCTCCCACCTGTGCATGGTGAATTTAGATTTTGACTGTTTGAGTCACATAGCCATGTTAAAAGTGATCCAAAAAAATTGCAAACGCTTTAAAAAAACACATTCATGTGTCTTAAGGACATTTTAAGTCATTTCCCCATGGACAGTGTTTTGTAAGTGGCGCAAAAGAGGCATACACCTATCATAAATCTGTCCCTTGCATTTTAAATGATTAATTCAGGATGACGATAAGATGTGGCCTATCCAGAGGTTTGTTTAAGGTGAGGCCTACTCAGGATTGCAGATTAAAGTTACGCTTGATGAAGAATACAGAGGACATAATACATGTAAAGCTCTACCAATGAAGTAAGTGATGTCCACTTCATTGCGCCAGTCATCATAAATGTATCCCTAAGCTTCTTATCTTGTTAGACATCAACCGCCATATGTATCATATAACTATTTTGCATTTCCAAAATAGCGAATTTTAAGGAATAAATAGCGATTCTTTACCATTCCAAATTTGCGATGAGCAAATTGCTAATTGCAAATTACCCATTCATTTCCATGTGCCAGGATGCCCATATGAAAGAAGGTGCAATTTGCAATTAGCAATTAGCTCATAGCAAATTAGGAATTTTTCCAAAGGTGTAGGGGTGTCTCAATAACACCCTGCTGCACCCCTGAAAAAGAAATTTGGGGGCATATGGCGCACATAAATTTTAACAACATTCCTTTACCTCAAAAACGATTTTCAATTCATAATTTGAAAACACTGCCCACAGGGAAATTACTTAAAATGTCCTTAAGACACATGAAAGTGTTTTTTTATTGCCTTTCCAGCATGGTTGGGTCACTTTTAACATGGCTATGTAACACAAACATTTAAAATCTAAATTTGCCATGCACAGGTGGGAGCATATTTACAAGCAATTTGCGCCACAGAGAAAGGTCTTACATTAAAATGGGAAAAATAACATCAGGGACAGTCAATTGCCTTATAAAGAAGCATACACCATTATGTCCTTGTCATAAATTTAAAAACAATTCCTTTTCCCCAAAAACGATTTTCAAATCATAATTTCAAAACACTGCACATGGGAAAATTACTTAAAATGTCCTTAAGACACATAAAAGCGTTTTTTAATTGCCTTTGCAGCATGTTTGTATCACTTTTAACATGGCTATGTAACACAAACATTAAAAATCTAAATTTTCCTTGCACAGGTGGGAGCATATTTACAAGCAATTTGCGCCACATAATTCATAATTTTCTCCTTAAAGCACACTATTCTCTATCTAAATTAAAGAAATATTTTCTCACCTTAGCAAATACTTTGAGTTTGAAAACAGTCTCAGAAACACACCAATTTGTCTTCAGCAGAGCAAAAGGTATGCACTCCAGAGTCTGCAGCTATCAAAAGCACAGAAATGCTGTAATTCTTCACACATATCTCTCATGTCACCCAATCAAAACTCTTCCCTCACTTTTTTTCAAATGAAAACCCTTCCCCCCTCTGCCCTTTCTGCCTTTTCTGCATGGCAACCACCTCTTGGAAGATTTCTGGTGTTTGCAAGTTCACACAACAATGTTGCAATTGAACTCTGAACTCTCAGTACACCTGCATATCCAGTGCATTCTTTCATTTAATGATTTTTTATTGACCATTCAAAATACATCTTTCAAATAACTCATCCATGCACCCTAACTTTCTGTTTTCAGCAATCAAAATCCACCAATCACTGTTACTGCTTCATGAACACAGAAACTCCACACTTTTTTTCATTTTAAACTCTCATTTTTTCAACTGCCATTTCATTGCCACACTTCATCTGACTGCAGGAGAACCTTCTCTCACCATGTTTTCTGTCTGGATTGTTGGACATAGTTATATTCACTGGGCTCAAAGGTACACTGAAAACAGGAATTTACCTAACCTCAATTTACAAGATGTGGAAATTAAGTGGTTTGGCCACAGAGGATTAAAATGTCACCAATTGATACCATTGGTGAAAACCTTTATGCATTTGCCCAAACCTGACCTGTTAATTGTGCACTGTGGAGGTAATGACTTGGGCACTTTGACTGGTGTAGGTCTGGAAATGCTTTTAAAGGACACCTTTGAGCAATTAATGGCACTTTTTCCTCAGACTGCCTTGGTATATTCAAATATATGCCAAAGACAGAAATGGAGGTGGTCAAACCAATTTTGTCCACAAATTGAGAAGTCGAGGAAGCATGTAAACAAATCTGTTTCAGCTTACATGAGAGACCATGGAATGGGCTCCCTGTACAACAATAACTTGCGTTACTACATGCAAGATATCTACAGAGGAGAGGGAGTTCACTTCTCAGATGAGGGCAACAGAATTTTCACTCTGAATTTAAGAATGTGCATTGGTACCTACTTATAAGTACCTAAATGTACCATAAACCCAAAAGCTCTTCTCAGAGCTACCCTACATCTGATCACTCACAATTATTATTTTACTCTAACATTTTTCACTAATTTTCAACAAAGTACGCTCCCTGGGGCGCTACCCGGTACGCGAACCGGGAGCTAACCTCGCGAAATTTTTTAAAAAAATGTTTTTTTTTCGCACATATGGGCCTCCTCAGCCACCCTCACAAAACCTAGGGGGTCAAGATAAGTCTACCGTGCCCCCTTCTACCCATTCTGAACATTATTTGCCCTCCATCTTGTATCTTAATTCGACCGAAACAAAAAATGGTGGACTCCCGTTACGCTTAAGGTTCGCGAACCGGGGCGCTCAACGGTTCGCGTACCGGGTCGCTCCCTGGGAAGCGCGCCATCAAAAAAGGTGGGAAAGTAGTTCACAGAAAAGCCACTGGAGACAATTTCACCAAATATAGACTAGCTCATACTACATACCAATCCCTACCATTTTCACAAATTTGATTGGAATTCCATTTAGCCATTTAGCCTGTAGACCTCTCTAAATACCGTGAGGTAAATTACTTCACAAAACACATCTGAAGTGTTGGAATTGACAACCAATTAAAATGTTACTTTCATTTTCTACTTTTTTTACCTGACATTTGATTGGTTATATACCTGAATATATATAAAGGAAGAGAAGAAAACACAGCCATTTTGACTACTACTTCTTGGTGTACATTTCAATAGGATTTTCACTAATTCCTTTAACTTCTTTCTAAAGGTAAGTTTTTATTTTTAAAACTGAAGTATATTGTGCACTATAAGTTAATATGGTAAACTTTTTCTGGAGTTAGTCTTCTCTTGTATAATTATGAATTTACTTACGTTAAATCACATACACTTTTTTATATTCCTACTTCCACTCTGATACTATACACTGCCCAAAATTAATCCCAACAGTGCCCTATCTCTACTAATATATATTTTTTTAATCTAAATTTCAGGCAAAATGGAAGGCGAACAGAAAGTTGAATTTCAAATTGTCCTGCAAGAGAGCAGCCAAGAAATCAATGATGAAAATGATATTGAATTTTTCGATGAAACTTTAGACAAAGAACTACTGCAATGTGTAAAAGCAGTAGATAACCTCCTTGAAAATGAGGACATTTTACACCCTCAGAGACTACAATGTATATTCAATGATAATTATGAAATTTCTGACAATGAAATGTTAGAAAGTTTAATAAATTATGAAACACAATCACAATAAAAAAATGCTTAAAAAATAAAGAAAATAAAAAATAATCAACAAAACCAACAATCAATTAACATACAGCATTTGAAAAGTCTATCATTCATTTTTCATTGCAGTACGCTGCCCAGAACGCTTCCCGGTTCGCGGACCAGGCGCTCCCCACGCAAAAAAAACAAAAATTTTTTTTTGTTTTTTTTGCCCCGCGGGGCCCTTTTAAAACCTCCACATTAAACCTAGGGGGTCAGGGAGGATCTAGTATGCCCCCTTATGGTTATTTCCCCCTTTGTTTTGGCCTCCTCTTGTCTCTCAATCCTACCGAGAGACAAGATGGCGGCCGCTCCGGACTGTTTAGAATGTTGACAGACACCGGAGAGCCAATCAGCTTAGCTACGCGAAGTTCTGGTACGCTTAAGGTCCGCGGACCGGAGCGCTGCCCGGAGCGCGCTTACAGATATATATCTTTTTTTAAACGTTAATTTCTCAAAATCCACTGGAGCACATATATTGAGACCTACAAAAGGCACATCGGGCTACCAGTCCCTACAATTTTGCCAAGTTTCATGCAAATCCATTCAGCCGTTCGGGCTAAAAGTGAGGCCAACCGCCCTATGGAAAACTCAATGTTAAAAACACGTTTTGGGACCCCCCTTTTTTCTCGACCCCCCCTGGACGAACCCCCCCCAAATTTCCAGGGGCTGCTCAGAAACAAAATGTTCCATTTTCCAGAAAATTTCAGCCAATTCCGTCCACAAACGCCAAAGTTATTAGACATAGAATTTTCAAAAATCCCATAGGGAAAAAATCCTAACTATATATACCTACTGGCGACCGCCAGTAGGTAATATATATATATATTCATTGAAAAAACCATAGGTTTCACACCAGTTATAGTTAGCTGAAAGTTTTACTCGCATAAAACCATTGAAATTCCCACGTTATAGTTAGTTGGACTCACTATAACTTGCGCGTGCAATGCACTGCTGATGACGTCACATATTACATCACTCATGACATGGTCAGTGACATCACTCATGACATCACTGATGACACCATCCAGTGAATGTGTGTCTTTCTGAAAAATAAATATATGTTATATATGTATATGTTATTGAATATATTAGTGAATACATATATTAGTGAGTAATATTTAAATATTTAAATATATGTATTAGTGGTTCAGTTTGTTTAAAAGTGGCTGCATGGGTTGGTGAGTAGCTAAATTTGTATGTATATGGGTTATTAGATGTTTTTTTAATATCAGTATGAGTGTCTATATGGTTTGGTGGGGGTATTACTTAGCACATAGATGCATGAATGACTGACTCTCTCTTTGTATGTGTTTTGAAGACAGCATATGTGCAGGACTGTATGGGTGGATGAGTGTGTATGTGTGTGTGTTAGTGAGTGAATGACTGTCTCACTAGTGTCTTTATCAATAACTACATATGTTTTAATCTACTATATGTGAATATTAATGTATATAAGTGAGTATATGTGAGACTGAGGCATTGTAAGAGTTCCTGTTTAAATAAGTATGTTTTTCTATAAGTGATTGTTTAACAGAGTAAATATATGTATGTTTTCTTAGAAGTAAGGTGGTAGTGTGTGTATAGCTGTATATGGAAATAAATGGATGTTCAATAGTTTATTTGCATGTGTGAGTATGTGTGTGAGTAACTTTTGGATGACTGTCGGTGTGTAACAGGATATATAGGTGTATCACTACATATGATGAGTGAGTATATGTATGAGTGACTACATAGAACTGTTGGTGAATGAGTGGATGTGTATATCGATAGTGGAATTACTTAATTGGTTGTTGTAACTGATATGGGTATCTCCATTTTTTTGAAAATTTTAGTTTCTATTTTATAATATGTGTTCAAGGGTTACATTACAGTGAAAGGCGATGTGTCACTCTGTCACTAGGATGGTGTCATCAGTGATGTCATGAGTGATGTCACTGACCATGTCATGAGTGATGTAATATGTGACGTCATCAGCAGTGCATTGCACGCGCAAGTTATAGTGAGTCCAACTAACTATAACGTGGGAATTTCAATGGTTTAATGCGAGTAAAACTTTCAGCTAACTATAACTGGTGTGAAACCTATGGTTTTTTTCAATGAATTTAATAGGTTTTTTAAATGCTAATTCCTAACTATAACTGGTGTGAAACCTATGGTTTTTTCAGTGAATTTCAATGGTTTTTAAATAGCAAATCTTTATAGGTATAGAAAGTGAAAAATTTTAAAACAAATTTTATATAGTATAAATATGTAAAAAATATATATATATTTTTTTTATTTTTAACCCGGGGGCGCTCCCGGGGCGCGTACCGGTGAACACACGGGTAAGCGCAATAATATGGCGCGCCCTGGGGCGCGTACCGGGGAGCGTCCCGGGAGCACTATTGCCGCTAACGAAAACAACATCGTGACGTATCGCGTACACGCGTGATGCGTCATATGACGCACAGCGTAAGCGCAACCAAAAGCACGCGAGCGCATACGATCCCAAAACGTCCTGACGCGCTTATGCTACGCGCCCGCGGGAGCGCCCCAGAGCGCGACTACGGGCACGCCCCGGGGCGCGTAGCGTAAGCGCGTCGGGTCATGTGACCTGAAAATAACACTTTTGATTGGTTGCTAACAGTTTTTTTATAAAGAATGAAATCCCCACCCATTTCCTTCACTTCTTCTTTCACTTTTGTGACTGAAAGACCCGCCTGTTTTGCTCTTGGTTCTTTGTTAGATATCTTCAATTATCATGGCTGCTAGACCACCCAGCAGTGAAGATGACTCCGAAGAATTCATCAATGAAGAGCCTCCTCAGCCAAAAATAAAAGAACATTTCATCTGGAATTTTTTTTCCATACCTGCTGGTCAAAAAAAGGTAAATGCTCCAAAAGTGGAGTGCAGGATCTGTCACACAGTCTTGTCACGGGGTAACCCCCAATAAAAAATATTCTTTTGGGAACTCCACAATGATTCACCATGTGGAGAGAAGGCACCCCCAGAATTTTGCCCGAGAAAGTCTCAGGGCTCTGGCACAAAAGGTTCCCAGTGATGGGGCCTCTACATCAACCGGAGGACGAACACCATCGGTGAGGGGGAGATCACAGGAGCAGGTTCCGAACATTCAGCCTGCATTTAACAAAGGCGCCCTTAAATGCAGATACTGTGATCAGCTACTTTCCTGTGGGGAGCAAAGTGTTCTGCTCATGGTTCGAGCATTGGAGAACCATCACTGCCGTTACCAGCCCTAATTTTTTTTTTTTTTTAGCTCCTGTTGAGCAGTTTTCATTCCCTGTTTTTGTTGTAGTTCTAAAAAAAGAAAAAATAAGAAAAAAAAAAGTTCTTTTCAGAACTACCTCCAATTCTCATCAAAGAGCTATATTCTTAAAAAAATGAAAAAGAGTAAGTGAAGTGGAGTGCATTGATAAATGAAAGGAAAATGAGTAAGAAAGAACAGAAAAGTATGAGAGGAGAAAGAAAGTGAAGTAGGGGGACTGAAAGAAGATGAGTGTTGGGAACGAAAGTAAGGAGAAGGAGAGTGAACATGGGGAATGTGGTTATTCAAACAAAATGTAGAAAAGGAACGGGATGTGTGGAAGGGTAAGAAAAGATGCATTGCTGGAGTTGCATCATTTTTGTGACACTCTCCAGCAATGCATCACTTTTGCGCTTACAGATACGTCTGAAATACTGACGTATCTAAAAGTACTTACGACATAATACGTCATATATTTAATATGACGCATGAGTAGAAGACTGAAGGCCTCATTTATGAGGCCATGCGTCACTCTTACGCCACCGGTGCGTCACTTTTTGTGACGCACCAGTGCTGTTAAAATTGCACCTTATTCAGTCATATTTACAAAGTGATGCATCTAGGTAGATGCGTCACTTTGTAAACCCCTACACCACATTATACCTATGCCATGTGTAATGTATGCAAAATGGACGTATTGACGCAGGAAAGGGTCGTAGAGGTGACGCAGTAAAATCTGTGAGATATCACTACGTCACTTTTATGACGCTGTTGCGTCCAAATCTTGCACCTGTTTCACAGCAGGTGTAAGACTGATGCAGGCCCTTTCACATGCGGCCTGGCCCCATGTGAAAGGATGCATTGCTGGAGTTGCATCATTTTTGTGACACACTCCAGCAATGCATCACTTTTGCACTTACAGATACGTCTGAAATACTGACGTTTCTGTAAGTACTTGCGAAATAATACGTCATATATTTAATATGACACATGACTAGAAGACTGAAGGCCTCATTTATGAGGCCATACGTCACTTTTACGCCACCGGTGCATCACTTTTTGTGTTGCACCAGTGCTGTTAAAAATCCACCTTATTCAGTCATATTTACAAAGTGATGCATCTAGGTAGATGCATCATTTTGTAAACCCCTGCGCCACATTATACCTACGTATAAAGGGACGTATTGACGCAAGAAAGGGTCGTAGAGGTGACGCTGTAAAATCTATGAGATATCACTACGTCACTTTTATAAGTCATACTTACCATATAATAAATGTAACTTTAATTTTTTTTTTTTACAACACTTTGTATCTGTGAAAGAGAGAAGAAAAAATAAGTTATAATTAGTAAAATATGTATTTTAAATTCAAAGATACAAATTAAGAGGTTAAAAATCATAACACTTTATTTAGAAATAAAGTTAGAGTGAAGGACACAGAAAGGGAACTAAAGCAAGGTAGAGGGACAAAAAGAGAGAAAAAGAAATAGAAGAAGAGGAAATTACAAAGAGTAAGGCATATAGATTCACTGACAAAAAGAGAGAGAAGAACAGAGAAATTAACTGAAGGTAAGAAAGATACTAAAACAATGTGAGTTAGCAAAACTAAATCAGGAAACAGAAGTAAGTAAAAAGATAATGACTGAGACAGAAAACAGTCTAATTAAGGATGCATTTAGAAGAATGAGGAATAGAAGTTAACTCAGAGTAAGTGAAGAACAGTCATAGAGTGAAAGGATGAAGGGAGAGAGGATAATATACAACGATTGAGGGAAATGGACTGAGTAAGTTAGTAGGTAGACACACTAAGAGAAAAACTGAGTGAGGTGGAGTACAATGAGTGAGAAAAGGAAATGAGTAAGGAAGCAAAAAGAAGGAAAGAGAGGAGAAGACGACTAAAACAGTGGTACTGAGAGAAAATAATTTGGTGATGAAAGTAAAGAGAAGGACATTGAAAGAAAGGAAATGAGGGATAGTAATGGAACCAGAGTAAAATAAATGGGATAAAGAATGATGAGAGAGGAGCAGTGAAGTTGTTGTAAAAGAAGTGATAGAAGGTAGATAAACACAAGTGAAAATAACACAAGTAGAGTGAGACACTGAGGACATAGAAGTAGTGAACGAAAAATAGGGAGAAGAGGTCAAAAGTAAGGAGCAAACAAAGATAAGCTAGGGAGAGTGGGTGATTTATAGTGATAGAGTGCAATAATACTGGTGAGTGAGTAAAGAGGAATTACTAAAAGAGCAAAGGAGGAAAATACGGAAAAGGGAAGTAAAGCAGAGAGACTGAAAGCTGAAAAGTTATGCAAGGGAGAGAGGGGATGCAGATAGTTGAAATGAGAATGAGGGCTTGTCAAAGAAGTGGAGTAAAAGAACGGGGGTTACAGAGAGTAAGAGAAAGACATTATAAGTGAGTTAAAAGAGCTCAAAGAGGATGGAAAAAGGAAAGTGAGTGTCAGAGAATGGGAATGCAATTTAATTTACACAATCCAAAGTATAGAATAACTTGTACAACATGTTACATAGTTTATTTTTGCTGTTCTCAGAATATATTGAATTTCACTTAAAACAGTGAGTTCAAATTACTCATCATATGACAGCGGGGAAAAAAAACACAATCTAAAAGATTGTGTTTTAAAAAAACTTAGATACTGACAAACGACAAATGTACACTAATCTTTGATTGACTTACTTTTCCTTGAGGCCAAATAGTATATCATAGAGGTCCTTTTCTCGTTGAAAAGTACTTTGCTGTTCAGTAAAAAATCCATTTCATCGACTTTCTAGAAGAAAAACTCCAAGAACATCTGAAATATTTTCAATATTTTCATATACTCCTTTTTTCAGTCATGACTCTTTACTCATTCCTGCACCTTTCCATTTGGCCAAATAGTGTCAGATGTATGAGTATATATCAGTACTCCTCCCGTCTTCATAGGCCAATTACCTTTACCTAAATTTTGGCTGTAAAAACACTAGGTATGAATTTATAAAGCCAAAAGGCAAACGTTGTTTGAAAGTCAAATGAGTGTCGTTACATTGGGTCCAACCTTAAGAAGTTTTTAAATAGCATGTGTAATGCCCTGATGTTGTAGAAGGACCATCATGAAAAATAATAGCTACAGTTGTAAAGGTTCTTGACCATAATTTTGTAGAAATAATGTGGACAGCATTGCAGACCTACATTGGGTACACACCATATTGTGATCCGCTGCTTTAACTAGATTATTAAAAGGCACTGATTTGCAGTCTGGTAAAGTCAAATATATAAATCTTTCAGAGTCTATTCTAGTAGTACTTGATGAAGCACAGTTATCACAGTCATGTTGCCATTGATAAGAAAGGTTAAAAAGATTTTTTATATCTACTCCTTCATCTTGCAATACAACAAACATATACATTAAAAATTCCTGACAATCCTGCTGAATATTCTGTGAAAATTGATTTTGACCTGAACATATGTCTAGAAGATTTCTAATTTCTGAAACACTTTCTATTTTTGCTCTATCACTACTACATTTCTCTAACACAGAATTCAATAAACAGCACAATGTTTGTTCCCGATTTTCGACAATCTGTTTTTGTAAATTTTGAAGAAAAAAAACAACATTAACTACTACATTAGCATAGCAGTTGACACCAGAACTGTTTTCAAACTGAAATCCAACAACATCCTCAACAGAATCCTTTTTCCTTCTGCTTACAATTACAGATTCATCTACTTTTTGTCTTTTTGCTACTACCTCACTGCAATTACTCTCATTTCTTCTTTTTCGGCCTACCACACGTTTTTCAATCAGAGGATATTGAGGCAAATGTGGAGCATACTCTCTTCTTAACCTATTGTATTCTTTAACACAATCTAGATCTGCACAAATCTTTGTTTCATCACACTCAATCAAGTACAATCCTGATAAAGTTCTGACTTGTGATAATGCCACATATGCCATACCCTCTTTAAACACAGAACTTCCAATGTTCACCAAAGCGCTATCTACACTTAAACCGTGAGACTTATGAATTGTCACCGCATATGCCAAACAAATAGGAAACTGTTTTCGGCGAACATATAAGTCTTTCTTGAGGAAAAATCTAGCTGAACAACGACAAATTTGTTCTATTTCATCAATGCCATCAAATTTAATTTTTAAAATTTCAATTCCATCTCTATTTTTGTAATTCACAAAACCAACAACATGACCCATTGCTCCATTTACCAGACCTCTTTCAACATTTAAATTGCTTCTCAAAATGATACGACAATTCAAACACACATTCAGAGTCTTTTCAAAACCAGCAGTTTTAGATATACTCTTCTCTAATGAATCCAATTTTGATTTCAAATTTTCAGACAAAACAATTGTTGCTCCCATATGCTCTATTTTATCTGTAGCTTCCAGTTTCACTATCTCTTCATTTTCTAAATGTAACATTTTGTTGTTGAACATGGAACATTCTTTCAGAGTTGACATCAAACATATGGCAGATTTCCATAATTCGTTAATTTTCTTAAAAATATTCTCTGGAAGAATGTTTTCATTTGGGTACAAATTTGAAATTAATCGTCCATGTAAAGCTTCTTTCCCTTGCTCACTTAGTTTTCCGATTCTTACATCTTGTGAAATATTTTTATAATCTTCATCTTTTGCCTGCCGCATATTTTGAAGCAGTTCTGCATATTTGAAGTTTAACCATATATTAACGTTTCCAATGCTCCCTAAGCACTTCCTGGTATCTTCATGCGTGAGCATTTTTAACACAGGTTGTCCTTTCACTGGAGTCAACTGAAGAAGATCTCCAAAAACAATAATATGTTTTCCTCCAAATAAGACATCATAGTCTGTTCTAAGAATTTCTTGCATTCTCAAAAGCAAGCATTATATTTGACACCATGCTTACTTCATCAATGATAAGAAGTTTCGTTTTCTTCAGGACTCTCGAAACTTCGGAACATGCATCTCCAGATAGCTTGTGATACTCCAATTTGTTATCATGCTCCACTGGCAGCATCAGTAAACGATGTAAAGCAATCCCTTTAATGTTATGTGCTGCCAGCCCAGTTGGAGCGGTAACAACACAAGACAGCGATGATTCAGTCCTTTTCTGCAGATAAGTTGCAATTGCTTTAATCAGAAAACTTTTTCCAGTTCCCGCTTCTCCACTCACGTACAGTTGGACAGCCTTAAATGATGTACATGAGCACTCTTTTTTCTCATGACTGAATCCATGTTCAATCTGTTCTGTGACTTCGTAATATATCTGTTTTTGCTCAAGGTTTAGTTGTTTCACCAAATCTTCTAAGTTAACTTCATCATCTTGAGCTTGTTCCATAGCTCTTTCCACCTCATCCATGGCAGTGGCAGCTTCATTTTGGATAATTGGTCCTCCAAGTGGATCCTGACTCAATGAAGCAGAACTCTGACTGTCTTGAGAACTGTCTATAGCAATCTCTGCAGCAATTGTGGCTTCTTGCTCTATTACTTCGTTCAACATTTGCAGATAATTTGGAAAAACAGGACATTCTATGGTATCCTTGGTTGCATTAAAAGAATCTTCGTAACAGAGAAAATCTCCAAGTAGTTCCTCTTCTGTACGCCATGGCTTAAAGAGTTGCAAAAGAGCTAAATAGTAAAATTCCCTTTTCTCTGGATTTTCGCAACTCAATTTTCGATGATTAATCAAATGGCCTTTTTTCTGTCTCACTAGACATCCTTCACACCCAATGATAGCATATATTCCATTGTTAATATCTTCTCTGATGGTTCTCTTATAAATATAGTTTTGTAGAACTTCATACAAACAAATGTTCTCAAGATGACTACTTCTATTTGGATAGTATGTATCCAACAAGTTGGTCTTCAAAATATCTGTGCTTTCTGGTTCTTTCTCCGCCAAATACTCTATTTCTTGTACAGATTTCAAAACTCGATTTCGTGTTGCAGCAAGACCTAGACTCACCCAAATGATTGTTCTAGATTTGGCATATAGACTTGCTGATGACAATCGATCAGAACATTCATATGCTCCAATTTCTCGATGCGACAACATCTTCAGACTGTAACTGTATAATTTCTTGCTTAGACTCTTTTCATGTGATATGTCCTCCCACATTTCCTTCAGTTCTGTCTTTTCTTTTTTTGTGATGTAAGACGTCACATATCGAGCCACAGCAATAGAGTTGTCAGCAACGAATTGAATATCCATGTTAGCATTCCACATGAACAAAATCACTGGGTTGTAGTCGTTGATGTACTTGGACTCTTCGTTTCTTTTTAAATTGTATGTATTTTTTGGTGATTTCCTCGTCACAGTATGTCGCAGAGAAGACATCAAATTATTTACTCTTCCTTTAGAAATCACTGGTCGTGGAAAGGCGAAACGACATTTTGTGTAGAACTTGTCCTTGTTTCTGAATTTTCGACGACAGTACTTTCCACAATGATGGGATTGAAGGCGTAAAACTTGTTGCCTTAAACTGTTTTCTTCAGTAGTTTTCGGAACAGCACATGTTGAATACTCTTCAATAAAGCTCATCACTGTCTCATCCGAATCTGTTCCAAATTTGGGTGCATCTTTAATCCACAACAACATATGTATGTGAGGAGCACCTCTCGCTTGATACTCCTTTCTCCAAAAGAAATCCAAAACCTCTCCAAGGGGAGGATTTTTTTTTGGGGTAATAAAAGACATCATAGCTTCAAATCTATGATTGAAATATCTGCATACATTTACTGGATCCAAAGAACACAGTTCTCCATGTGGTAAATAAATAAATAATACCCTATTTTTGAATGTATAAATGAATAACAGATAGCTCAATAAATAAGAGTCAAGATTCGAGGTAGTAGGAGTTTCGCAGGTTTATTACAGCATAAAGGACAGGAACAGGACAACCTGCATAGGAATAGGATGGCAGGGCCCAGCAGCTGCCGGGGCTGGATCTGAGATGAGCGCGCTAGCATTTAATAACAATACACAAGCATATATAGTAAAACAGTTGCATTACAGTACATATGATAGGCGGAGCAGTGGGTGGAGCAATAGGCGTGACGCGTAGCAGTCGCGAAAGATAAGGGTGAAAGTGGGTGTAACAGGGCGTATACATAGACATGTGATGCAAACGTAACAGAATATGTCATGAATGGGGCGGAAACATGGAGGGGGCTACCTAAGGAGCCGGGACCTCTAACCTGGTGGTGCGCGCAAGCTGGCAATGACGTATCACTAGGAGAAGCTGGGGGCTATGAACTCTGTGCTAGGAGCAGAGACTGAAGTCTGGAGAGTCAGGGCGACATGTACCTAAGCAGTATCTAGTATCTGATGTTTAGAGAACATGTTGATATAAACTAGAAGTCAGGAGGGGAAAGGCTAACTTGATTCTAAGACTGGACCATGCATTATTCTACATGTAGTGCGGAGATGAAGAATATTAAATGACCATTAAATGCAGTATTTCTCTAACGTGGAGACGTGAAGGCTAGACAATGACGGAAACTATCGATGCGATTCAGTAGCTTTAGGAATGCAGAGAAGGAGGACTGAACTGATAACTGGAATCATAACATATTCTTGGCAGACTCAGAGGCAGAGCCAGGGTGAGCCGGGCACTGCGAGGCAGGAAGTAAGTGAAGGGTCGAGGATACAGGTGGGGGCTGTATCGCTCCTCAGCGAGGTTTCAGGAGACAGGAGCTGAATCTGGTGTCCAGGCCCTTTTGAGGCCTAGAAACGGGGACTTTATAATGGAATAACGTGCACACTGAGAAACGTGGCAACGTAGCTTTACATAGACCTGATATTCGTAGTATTCACGAGAACTGGAAACTGGCATACTAGAGGTGGACACAACTATAATTGCGTCTTGAATCGAACATAGGGAATACATATGCATATTTAATCATGCACACATAACATATGATGGATGACACGTAGGGACACAGAACATGGCAGAATTTACTTTTCCACATTCCCTCCTTGTCACTACGTTTCCATCAGGAAACATCAATATTCATGATACCATCTATCATTTCATACAGTATCATTTGCTCGTCTCGAATTATCCTGGAACGGGATTTAGAACGGGGCTTGGGATTAGGAATACAAGAGGTAGCACAAATGCCGCAAATCGCAGGGCCACATTGTATACAGAGGCAGCAGCTGAATATGATCGCTACTGCAATACCTAGGAAGGACAATATTTTCCATCCCCATGCGGAAATTATATTCCAGAACCAACCGGACCATGTCCAGGTGCCTGGATCTTGGTGTATCAGATGGGCAATTTTATGGAGTCTGGTTATAGCTGAATAAACAGACGGCGCGTTATTTGGAATGAAAATGCAGCAACTAGATCCGATGACTCTACAGGCCCCGCCCCTATCGGCCAGTATGACGTCAAGGACGAGACGATTCTGTAAAACGACAAATCTCATAGCAGATTGCTCTTCGGTTAAGTTACCTAGAGCAGAGGCAGTCTCATTTACTACAGCTTCGAGGGTTCTGGTTAACCTACGGATCAGTTTACTATTCTGGATAGGTCCTATAAAGAAGAAGAAACCTCTGTTGAAATCTGTATACTGTTCTAGAGCAGTTTCAGTATAATCAACAATTGGGGACTCCCTTCTATGTCTAATGTGTACTAGATGTGTGTTTCTGTGATAATCAGATGGGGCTAGGAAAACAGGTGGCAGTAGGAAGGCAATGTAGCAGGTTCCCTCCCAATCGAGGGGCAGACGAACATATGCAGTTTGACCACAAATAAAATAAGAATGACGTGAAGCTTTGAAAATAGATTTCCCACTGTCACTATACTTGACAATAGTAGTACAATCACTATGTCCTACATGTACAGAACCATAATTTCGGACACATAATTCGCCTTTGACTGGTAATACTGAAATAGCAGGTAAGTCTGGAGTAGTATCAGACTGAACATTCAGGACCATGAAATTCGAAGAATAGTTACCTAAATTATACACTTCATTTTCTAGATCTAACCCGGTTCTGTGGGGAAGACCTTGCTTGTCTGGAAAACATGTACTGTTAAGAAAAGACATATCTGTTGAGGATGACGTTAACGTGGACCATGCTCCACACGAACCATTATGTGAAAATGGATAAGGAAAAAGTGGCAGAACTCCCTTCGGTGTCTGGAAAGGGGGGAGTCGACCACACACCCAACAATTAGTGGCATTGCTGGTCTGGTGTGAGTAATGTAACATGCGGATAAAGGAATTATTTCGCATAGCGAGGCGGTAAGAGAGTTCATGGGGAGGTAGGTCACTAAACATGTGCTCTACAGTAGCATTAGAAGACATATTTACATGAGGAACTGGAAGATACAGGTAAAATGCATAACTGGTGCAGGAAATCATAATGCTGAGAAATAATATGAAACTTAAAAAAACGATACATCGGATTGAGTTTTGACTGACTCTCTCACTATGGGGGTCTATTTTATACATGTCAGAAACAGTCTAACCGTTTCACCTAGGGGAGGACTTAGACAATCAAACTGACTGACTTATTTTACTAGACCGGAGTTTTAACTTATACTCCTGTTGCGGAGTTTTCTCTAACAGGGGGGGTGTAGTAACATTGTCTTTTGCGGGACAGTCCTTAAAAATGGTGCTTTGGCAATCCTTCAAATCCTGGGAAATGTTCTTTAAGACGGGTTTCAGTCCATAAAACTTTTTTATATGAGAAAGGTGCACCCAGCCTTTGCGACCTTCCAACTTCACGGCTGTACGGGTGGTGAGGAGGACCTGTCGGGGCTCCTTCCAGCGAGGCTCCAGCGGACTTGATCTGTCAAAATTCCTCACCAACACCATGGATCCTGGAACGATTTCATGCGGTGCCACCTCGGTATTGTCTGGAAATGCGGCGGCAACCTGTGAACGACATGAGTTGAGGGCAGACATCAAGGAAGCTAGGTAATCTGTCAGCATATTACTTGAAACATCGGTAATACTTCGGGGTCTAGGAGTACCCCACATATTTGGGGGGCGGCCGAATACGACCTCATACGGGGACAGACCTGATCTGGAATGTGCGACCATGCGCATATAAAATAAAGCAACTGGTAGAGCTACCAGCCAGTCCACACCTTTTTCTTTAGCGATACGGATTTTCAGAGTCTGATTATGTCTCTCTACGAGACCGGCTGCTTCAGGATGGCGTACACAATGAAACTTCCACTGGTACCCCAACAAAAGGGAAACATGCTTCATCAACTCAGATGAGAATGGCTGGCCGTTGTCAGAATATACGACTCTAGGGAGTCCATAACGGGGGAAGAACTCACGAACCAACTGCTTGGCAGTGGTCGCGGCTGTGTAATCTGGGACTGGATATGCTTCTGTCCACCTGGACAAAGCGCATACAACTACAAGGACATACTTGAAACCTCGACATCGCTCCATCTGAATATAATCCATCTGGAGGACTTCAAAAGGGTGGTCAGGGGGCTGGAATCCACCTTGTTCCACCGGGACACTTTTACCTGGATTAAACTGACAACATATCATACAGGTACGGACTTTCTGCTTGGCTGCAGCTCGTAAATGTTTGTTGAACCAAATATTCTGGATACTGTCTAACATAGCTTTTTCTCCTAAATGTGCTGGACTATGTGCGGTATTAATAATGACTTGAACCATAGAGTCGGGGAGAAACCATGTTGCCCTACCCTTCGTTAACCATCCTTGATCTGTCTGGACCCCTCCTTGTTCGGACCATTTCTTAATTTCTTCGGGAGTAGCATGTAACTGTATATCTATGACATCTTGTGTAGGGTCCTTAACTGTCATACATGTAGTCGGATCTGGAGTATGTGTCTGATTAACTGGAATGTCTGGAGTCTGTGCTGTAAGCTTGGCTGTGCGATCTGCTAGATCATTACCTTGGGAAATAATGTCAGTAACTTTCGTATGTGCTTTGCATTTCATGATAGCGATAGATGTCGGTAAGTGTATGGCATCTAACAGAGCTTGAATAAGGAGACCATGCTGAATCTTGGTTCCATGAGAAGTCATGAAACCTCTCTCCTGCCAGAGCACTCCGAAGTCGTGTACGACTCCAAATGCGTAACGTGAATCCGTGTAGACATTAACTTTCAAGTTCTTGGCGTGTATGCAGGCTTGTGTCAGAGCAACTAGCTCTGCTGCTTGAGCGGACAGGGTGTCAATACGGTGTGTCTCAATAACTTCAGTGTCAGTAGTCACTGCATACGCGGCGACTAGTTCTCCTGTACTTGTTCTCATACATGAACCATCCACATAAAGTGTCAGGTCGGGGTCTGGTAACGGAGTATCTGTCAGATCTTGTCTTGGCTTTGTCGTAATGTTAACTACTTCCACGCAATCATGTGTGGCTGGATTTGAATTAACTGATGGTAACACTGTAGCAGGATTAAGGATGTTGCAGCGTCTGATTTCTATGTGTGGCTGGAATAATGTCAATTCATAACCTGTTAAACGTGCAATTGTCAAGTGCTGAGTTTGTGTTCGGTTCAAAAGAACTTCCACAGAGTGTGGAACCTGTACTGTCAGGAAATGTCCTAAGACTATGGAATCACTTTGCCTGATAGCTAGTGCTGTGGCTGCAACTGACTTGAGGCACGCAGGCAGAGCCTGGGCTACAGGATCTAATGTGCTCGAAAAATAAGCACATGGCTTGTATTGTCCTGCTTGATCTTGTGTGAGAACAGATAATGCTGTACCTTCGCGTTCAGTAACGAAAAGTGTAAAAGGCTTACTGTAGTTCGGTGTCGCTAGAACTGGAGCTTGGCATAAAGCTTTCTTTAACTCATTGAAACTAAGTGTATGTTCAGATGTCCAAGGGAGAACAGTCGATACGGCTGCCTCCTGTGTCGTTAACTGTATCAGTGGTTTGGCTAGAAATGCATACTGAGGAATCCATTGTCTGCAATAAGAAGTAAGGCCAATAAAAGCACGTACCTCCTTCTGGGTCTTGGGCTGAGGAAGACTCGCTATTAACTGGATACGGTCTGGTGTCAAAAGGGAAACATGCTTCATCAACTCAGATGAGAATGGCTGGCCGTTGTCAGAATATACGACTCTAGGGAGTCCATAACGGGGGAAGAACTCACGAACCAACTGCTTGGCAGTGGTCGCGGCTGTGTAATCTGGGACTGGATATGCTTCTGTCCACCTGGACAAAGCGCATACAACTACAAGGACATACTTGAAACCTCGACATCGCTCCATCTGAATATAATCCATCTGGAGGACTTCAAAAGGGTGGTCAGGGGGCTGGAATCCACCTTGTTCCACCGGGACACTTTTACCTGGATTAAACTGACAACATATCATACAGGTACGGACTTTCTGCTTGGCTGCAGCTCGTAAATGTTTGTTGAACCAAATATTCTGGATACTGTCTAACATAGCTTTTTCTCCTAAATGTGCTGGACTATGTGCGGTATTAATAATGACTTGAACCATAGAGTCGGGGAGAAACCATGTTGCCCTACCCTTCGTTAACCATCCTTGATCTGTCTGGACCCCTCCTTGTTCGGACCATTTCTTAATTTCTTCGGGAGTAGCATGTAACTGTATATCTATGACATCTTGTGTAGGGTCCTTAACTGTCATACATGTAGTCGGATCTGGAGTATGTGTCTGATTAACTGGAATGTCTGGAGCCTGTGCTGTAAGCTTGGCTGTGCGATCTGCTAGATCATTACCTTGGGAAATAATGTCAGTAACTTTCGTATGTGCTTTGCATTTCATGATAGCGATAGATGTCGGTAAGTGTATGGCATCTAACAGAGCTTGAATAAGGAGACCATGCTGAATCTTGGTTCCATGAGAAGTCATGAAACCTCTCTCCTGCCAGAGCACTCCGAAGTCGTGTACGACTCCAAATGCGTAACGTGAATCCGTGTAGACATTAACTTTCAAGTTCTTGGCGTGTATGCAGGCTTGTGTCAGAGCAACTAGCTCTGCTGCTTGAGCGGACAGGGTGTCAATACGGTGTGTCTCAATAACTTCAGTGTCAGTAGTCACTGCATACGCGGCGACTAGTTCTCCTGTACTTGTTCTCATACATGAACCATCCACATAAAGTGTCAGGTCGGGGTCTGGTAACGGAGTATCTGTCAGATCTTGTCTTGGCTTTGTCGTAATGTTAACTACTTCCACGCAATCATGTGTGGCTGGATTTGAATTAACTGATGGTAACAGTGTAGCAGGATTAAGGATGTTGCAGCGTCTGATTTCTATGTGTGGCTGGAATAATGTCAATTCATAACCTGTTAAACGTGCAATTGTCAAGTGCTGAGTTTGTGTTCGGTTCAAAAGAACTTCCACAGAGTGTGGAACCTGTACTGTCAGGAAATGTCCTAAGACTATGGAATCACTTTGCCTGATAGCTAGTGCTGTGGCTGCAACTGACTTGAGGCACGCAGGCAGAGCCTGGGCTACAGGATCTAATGTGCTCGAAAAATAAGCACATGGCTTGTATTGTCCTGCTTGATCTTGTGTGAGAACAGATAATGCTGTACCTTCGCGTTCAGTAACGAAAAGTGTAAAAGGCTTACTGTAGTTCGGTGTCGCTAGAACTGGAGCTTGGCATAAAGCTTTCTTACCTCATTGAAACTAAGTGTATGTTCAGATGTCCAAGGGAGAACAGTCGATACGGCTGCCTCCTGTGTCGTTAACTGTATCAGTGGTTTGGCTAGAAATGCATACTGAGGAATCCATTGTCTGCAATAAGAAGTAAGGCCAATAAAAGCACGTACCTCCTTCTGGGTCTTGGGCTGAGGAAGACTCGCTATTAACTGGATACGGTCTGGTGTCAACTGCCTACCCCTCTTGGACAGTAAGTGTCCTAAGTATACCACTTGCTGGACACAGAATTGAAGCTTAGAAGGGGACACCTTGTGCCCCATCTCGGCTAGGAAATACAAGACTGTAAGGGATGCTTGCTCGCAAGCACGTTCAGAACGGGCTGTGATCAGGAGATCATCGACATACTGGAGCAGGGCAGTGTCAGTTGGCATGTGAATGTTGTCTAGTTGTCTTTTAAGTGCTTGACTGTAAATGCTAGGGCTTTCTGTGAAACCTTGAGGAGCTCGTGTGAACATATAGCTCCTTCCATTTAAACAAAATCCGAAAAGGAACTGGCTGTCTGGATGAATAGGGACACTGAAAAATGCGTTCTTGAGGTCTATGACAGTGAAGAACGTGGCTTCGGAATCAATGGCTGTTAATAGGGAAGAGATGTCTGGGACAACTGGGTACTGAGGAATAATACACTTATTAAGCTCTCGTAGGTCAATCACTAATCGATATACTGGGGGTGCATTTGGATCAGTACGTTTCATGACTGGAATGATCGGAGAATTACATACATTGGAGTCAGTTTCTACAACCACTCCTTGAGCAATAAGCTCGTCAATAATTTTGGATAAGGCTGCTACAGCCTCAGGTGGCAATCTGTACTGTCTGATTCGTGGTAACACTACACCTGGCTTGAGAGTCACACGATAGGGTGTGATTTGCATGTAACCTACATCAGTTGGACCTTGCGCCCATAGATGCTGCGGAACATTAGACAGTCTGGGATCAAAATCTCGTAATACATAGTGACCCTTAAAGTCACGTAGGAACAATCGTATTCCCTCTGGGGAACAGCATATAACTGCACCTAATTCTTTCAGTGTCTTAATGCCTAATAGATTTTCTGGACATGACTTAGTAAGTAACAGATCAGTAGTGCGGGACAATGGACCTACTTCTAGAGAAACTGGCTTTGAGATCTCATTTACGATAGGCTTTCCTGAAAATCCAAGGGAAACATTTCTTGAGCCTGAGAGCGGAGCCCCTGGAACTTCGGCGTGACTAATTGTGGTCCTACTTGCCCCTGTATCAATCAAAAACTTTCTGTCTTTCCCTAATACTTGACTATGAACATAGGGACCTTCTTGATCTACAGGTATCTCGATGAGAGGCAAGCCTACCTCCCTCTCTAGGCTGTTTCATGAATACTGTTGGTACTCTGGATACTCAGACTGTGCATACTGGTACATCTGCTGTGTGACATGCTGTGTTGCAGCGATAGGCTGCGGTGCTGTAACTGTCTGTGGTGCATTCTGTAACTGAGGAGTCTGTGAAACTTGTTCTTGTCTAGGCGGACGTGGTCTTTCTTTAGTCTTACCAGTAGCTATGTTGTGTTTCAGAACTGCACACTCGTTTATAAAATGACCTGGCTGTTTACAATAATTGCAATTCCCTTTAAATGGAGCTGCAGGATGACTGGCTTGATTTGGACCCCTCTTCTGACTGTCTTGAGGAACAGATGGTGCAACTAGTACTTTCATTTTCGTGTCTTTCATACGTTTTCTCTCATGTTCTTGCTCTTCTCTGATTCTATTCTGGTGGTATTGGAGCATCTGCAACATCTGGGACGGGGTATTAGCTTGCCAGGTACTTTCGACTTTCAGAACTCGATTTTTAATTGGTGAACTTGAATTCTCGACTAATTTAGTAACAAAAAGGTGAGGGTATGACTCACTACTTGTCTTGAGGCCACTGTTGATGCTAAAACATTTCTCAAATCTGGAATAAAAATCACTAATATCTTCGTCTAACTAAATATAGTTTTGTAGAACTTCATACAAACAAATGTTCTCAAGATGACTACTTCTATTTGGATAGTATGTATCCAACAAGTTGGTCTTCAAAATATCTGTGCTTTCTGGTTCTTTCTCCGCCAAATACTCTATTTCTTGTACAGATTTCAAAACTCGATTTCGTGTTGCAGCAAGACCTAGACTCACCCAAATGATTGTTCTAGATTTGGCATATAGACTTGCTGATGACAATCGATCAGAACATTCATATGCTCCAATTTCTCGATGCGACAACATCTTCAGACTGTAACTGTATAATTTCTTGCTTAGACTCTTTTCATGTGATATGTCCTCCCACATTTCCTTCAGTTCTGTCTTTTCTTTTTTTGTGATGTAAGACGTCACATATCGAGCCACAGCAATAGAGTTGTCAGCAACGAATTGAATATCCATGTTAGCATTCCACATGAACAAAATCACTGGGTTGTAGTCGTTGATGTACTTGGACTCTTCGTTTCTTTTTAAATTGTATGTATTTTTTGGTGATTTCCTCGTCACAGTATGTCGCAGAGAAGACATCAAATTATTTACTCTTCCTTTAGAAATCACTGGTCGTGGAAAGGCGAAACGACATTTTGTGTAGAACTTGTCCTTGTTTCTGAATTTTCGACGACAGTACTTTCCACAATGATGGGATTGAAGGCGTAAAACTTGTTGCCTTAAACTGTTTTCTTCAGTAGTTTTCGGAACAGCACATGTTGAATACTCTTCAATAAAGCTCATCACTGTCTCATCCGAATCTGTTCCAAATTTGGGTGCATCTTTAATCCACAACAACATATGTATGTGAGGAGCACCTCTCGCTTGATACTCCTTTCTCCAAAAGAAATCCAAAACCTCTCCAAGGGGAGGATTTTTTTTTTGGGTAATAAAAGACATCATAGCTTCAAATCTATGATTGAAATATCTGCATACATTTACTGGATCCAAAGAACACAGTTCTCCAGGTGTTTTGAATTCTATATTTTGTATATTTGCATTTGCCTCTCGTAGAAATTGAAGTAAGTCATCCCATGCATACTCGGCACAGCTAAGAGTGAGGAACCATGTAGGAGTTCCTAAGTTTCTAAGCATACATTTCAATTCCCCATGACGACGGTACCAATACTCGTTTGTACCACGCTGACATGCCATGAGATTGATTAGATGAGATTCCAAAATATTATCTTGCTGATTCACTTTCTCCATAAAGTCCCTCGCCGAAACATTTTGCAGATGTGCTCCACTTTTCAGTATGTGGTTTACTGCATAAGAAAGCCCAGACAAGTCACTTTCATATAGTAGATGAAACAAATAGGGAATGCATTGGCGAAACCTTGGATCTTCAGCATATAATCTTACAGTTCGATATTCAGATGCAGGAATTTGAAGTGGTCGATCGTCATATCGTCCACCTCGACCTGTTGGAAATAGCTGTGGAAAACAACGAGCTTCCAAACTTTCTTCGCATACACTAACGGGACTTCCTTTTGCTGCTTTCATTTGAAACAATTCAATTGCATTCCCCATGACTTCTTTGGAATGCAAAGGATGAACAGTATAATGTTCATATATTTCTTCACTTCTAGAGACATCAACTTTTTCAATTTGGCCGACTGAACAATCACTGTCTTCATCTGCAGCTGTTTCCTCTGCTGCAACACATACATCATTGTTTTTGACTAAATACAACGTTGCCTTTTTGACTCTCCTAACATCCACTAAATCTTGCCAGATTTTTTTACTCTTTGTCGGAACCCCATTAACTAGAATAACTAAAGGTTCCTCTTCTACTTTTTCTATCCCAATTGTATCAATATGTTTTTTTGAAATCTAGAGGCAAATAAACAACTCTTCCCTTTAATCCTCTCTGCAAATCTGTAGGAGGCAATTTACCTATCTTAGGCTCCATGCGAACAATTGCCTGAAAAGGGTGGACACATTGAATCAAAATAGACTCATATGTATTTAAATCCATCAATTCAGGGGGAATGTCTACCAACTCCAGATTATTATGACCAGCTCTAGCAGGCATTCTGTTTTGATTTAATTTATCATAAAAATATTTACAAATACGCTGATCAGAACTCAAATCAAAACAATTCTCCACCCACAAATAAGTTGCAAAATCCTTCCACTCATTATTATTTATCTTTTCGCTTTTTACATATAAATCAACTAATCTAGTTTGATGCTTATAATGACTTCGTCGACAACACACACAAGTAAAATTCGGCCTTTCACTTGATTTTACCTTAAACCTGATAATTTCCTGCTCAAACTTTTCTGTACTTGAAATCTGTACATTGTCTTCCACATTACCTTGAATTGCTGTGTCAATTTCTACACTATCCTCTTTTTATCAAAATAACAAATCTCAATTTCTTCACAAATCTTCACATCTAATTCAGTTCCGTGCAAAAGAGCACTGTTTAATTGTTTAAGCTTAAGTGCTGGACTTTTTGCATAATACAACATTCTCACTAATTTCCTCATTTTGGTATGATGCACTGCTAACATCCTAAAATGATGAAAAACACTCTGACAGACTTTTCTAGAAAGACAAGCCAGTGAATGGCCTTGCAAACCTGTCTTTTCTCTCACTCTGCAAGGATCTAAGTCTTGCAACAACTTCACTTTCTGCTTTAGACTGTTCTTACTATATGTACGTAAGAAATTACAAAACAAATCAATTGATTCCTGTCGCACACTACAAAAATGACTACACTTCCAAGTGTACACTGGACCCTTAGTACGTCTCCCTAAAACTTCATCAGTTAACACCTCTTCTGGTTCTCTAGGCACAAGTTTCTCTTTTTCAATCGGACAACCGTCTTTCACTTCATACGCTCGACCACTGGTGTCAACTGCATGCACTAAATCATTCTACTGGAAGTAACTCTCCTCATTAAAAAATGGCTCACAACTTGAACTGTGCATCCATTCTCCAGAAAATACTTTACAAAAATTAGTCCAATTAATTACTCTTTTCCATCTACTGTTTGATTTGAAAACATCAATTGTCTTGTAGAGTGTCCTACTTCTATTGATTATTAAAATAAATAATTTTTCCTTAACTTCAAAAGCCTGATCAACAATCTTCTCTACACTTTTCTTTTTCTTATAAAAAGCAGCTCTCTGTTTACCTTTCCTAATGTTTTTTAACAAATTTAAAACCACCCTATTGCGAAACATTTGTCTACGAATGTCTCTAAACTGATTCTGCCTTCTATTCCTATACATATTATTCTCTCCTGCTCCAGTTGTAGGATTCTTTGAGGTTCTCTCCTTCCTTTTCAAATGTACTCTCTCATTTTCTTTTTCTACATGCTGTCCATTATTTTTTTTTAAAGTACATATGTTCTGAATAAAAGACTTAGTTGTCTTACCAGGAGCTTGGTTCCTGTTTTTTGAAGTATTTGTTGTGGAAGAGTACTGTAATTCCGTTGCTGTTTTTGATTTTTCTCGGTTACGTTGTTTTCTTGTCCTTTCCCTTGTGGGCATGTTTGCTAACTCTTGAAATCTTGATTTCAATCTGTGTTAAAGAAAAAAATAGCACATTATAGACCACTATTACCAAACAACAAAGCAATGACAAAAAGCAAACGATCTATTCAGGGTTACAGATCAGGTGAGGATTCTCCAGGGGTACACAAAAGGTGAGGCCTGTATTGAAGAGTATAGTGGAAGATAGCTCTGTCCACAGGTACAAAGAAGATGAGACCTGTGTCTAAGTCCACTGCACTCTTATACACAGGCTTTACCACCTATGCTTCCCGGGAAAGCCCTCTCTCCCACTACAGTCTTGATCATAAACCTCACCTCCTCTGTCCCTCTGGACATGTCTCACCTCATCTGCACAATCTACTTCCTAATCTCAGGTAACACAGATGACATAATTGATCCTCATTTATAAAGCCATGCGTCAGTTTTGCGCTACTGAAGCGTCACTTTTTGTGACGCATTGGCATCATAAATCATGTGCCTTGTTGCACCATATTTAAAAAGTGACGCATGTAGGTAGATGCGTCATTTTTAAAACCTTTTGCCCCACATTATACCTCTGTCAAGTGTAATGTACAGAGATGGGTCATTTCTCTGCAAAAAGCCTCGTAATAATGACACAGTGAAATCTATAAAACTTCACTGCGTCACTTTTAGGAAACTGTTATGTCAAAATCTTGCACCTGCCTCACAGTAGGGATAAGACTGAGGCAAACGCTTTCACATGTGGCTTTACCCATGTGATACGATTCTCACACCTAAGCAGGAGTGCAGATGAGATGAAGACTCTCCAGGGGAGCACAAAACGTGAGGCTTGTGTCCAAGAGTGCAGTGGACAGGACTAAACTGGAGTAGTGTGCAAGAAAAAGATGAGCCTCATTTATAAAGCCATGCGTCAGTTTTGCGCAACTGATGCGTCACTTTTTGTGATGCATTGGCGGTATAAAACATGTGCCTTGTTGCACCATATTTAAAAAGTGACGCATGTAGGTAGATGCGTCACTTTTTAAACCTCTGAGCCACATTATACCTCTGTCAAGTGTTATGTACTTTACAATGATGTTACCTGTGTTAACTCAGTGTAGGAAGCATATTGAGTTTGTTTGCATAGAGGAATTGTATTTTGTAAAATAGTGAGGTTTCAGTAATGACATGGAATGCTTGTACATAGGACCTGTGCTGTGTTTCCTAAATGTGATGTCAAACACGATTTTGAGGAAAATTAATGGCTTTTATATTTTTGAGTATAATGTGGCGCAGAGGTTTAAAAAGTGACGCATCTACCTACATGCGTCACTTTTTAAAAATAGCGCAAAAAGGTACATGTTTGGGCTTTCCTGGGGAGCGTAGGTGATGAAGCTTGTGTCTAAGAGTGCAGTGGACTAGGCTTCATGAAGCCTATCCCTGACTGCACTCTTAGACACAGGCGTCAATTTGACTCTTTACAATTATGTTACCTGTGTTAACTCAGTGTAGGAACCATATTCAGTTTGTTTGCATAGAGGAATTGTATTTTGTAAAATAGTGAGGTTTCAGTAATGACATAGAATGCTTGTACATAAGACCTGTGCTGTGTTTCCTAAATGTGATGTCAAAAACGATTTTGGGGAAAATGAATGGTTTTTACATTTTTGAGTATAATGTGGCGCAGAGGTTTAAAAAGTGACGCATATACCTACATGCGTCACTTTTTAAATATGGCGCAAAAAGGTACATGTTTGGGCTATCCTGGGGAGCGTCGGTGGTGAGGCTTGTGTCTAAGAGTGCAGTGGACTAGGCTTCATGAAGCCTATGCTTGTACATAGGACCTGTGCTGTGTTTCCTAAATGTGATGTCAAAAACGATTTTGGGTAAAATGAATGGCTTTTACATTTTTGAGTATAATGTGGCGCAGAGGTTTAAAAAGAGACGCATCTACCTACATGCGTCACTTTTTAAATATGGCGCAAAAGGTACATGTTTGGGCTTTCCTGGGAAGCGTAGGTGGTGAGGCCTGTGTCTAAGAGTGCAGTGTACTAGGCTTCATGAAGCCTATGCTTGTACATAGGACCTGTGCTGTGTTTCCTAAATGTGATGTCAAAAACGATTTTGGGGAAAATAAATGGCTTTTACATTTTTGAGTATAATGTGGCGCAGATGTTTAAAAACAGAAGCATCTATTTTTTTTTTCCCCCCCAAAATCGTTTATGACATCACATTTAGTAAACACAGCACAGGTCCTATGTACAAGCATCTGCCTCACAGCAGAGTTAAGACTGAGGCAAACGCTTTCACATGGAGTTTCACAATTGTACAAAATACAATTCCTCTATGCAAACAAACTCAATATGCTTCCTACACTGAGTTAACACAGGTAACCTCATTGTAAAGAGTCAAATTGACACCTGTGTCTAAAAATGCAGACGGGGATAGGCTTCATGAAGCCTAGTCCACTGCACTCTTAGATACAAGCCTCACCACCTACGCTCCCCAGGAAAGCCCAAACGTACCTTTTTGCACCATATTTAAAAAGTGTTGCATGTAGTTAGATGCGTCACTTTTTAAACCTCTGCACCACATTATACTTAAAAATGTAAAAAACATTCATTTTCCCCAAAATAGCACAGATCCTATGTAAAAACATCTGCCTCACAGCAGAGATAAGACTGAGGCAAAAGCTTTCACATGGAGCTTCACAATTTTACAAAATACAATTCCTCTATGCAAACAAACTCAATATGCTTCCTACACTAAGTTAACACAGGTAACATCATTGTAAAGAGTCAAATTGACACCTGTATCTAAGAATGCAGACGGGGATAGGCTTCATGAAGCCTAGTCCACTGCACTCTTAGATACAAGCCTCACCACCTACGCTCCCCAGGAAAGCCCAAACATGTACCTTTTTGCACCATATTTAAAAAGTGACGCATGTAGTTAGATGCGTCACTTTTTAAACCTCTGCGCCACATTATACTCAAAAATGTAAAAACCATTCATTTTCCCCAAAATAGCACAGATGCTATGTACAAGCATCTGCCTCACAGCAGGGATAAGACTGAGGCAAAAGCTTTCACATGGAGCTTCACAATTTTACAAAATACAATTCCTCTATGCAGACAAATTCAATATGCTTCCTACACTGAGTTAACACAGGTAACATCATTGTAAAGAGTCAAATTGACACCTGTGTCTAAGAGTGCAGTCGGGGATAGGCTTCATGAAGCCTAGTCCACTGCACTCTGAGACACAAGCCTCACCACCTACGCTCCCCAGGAAACCCCAAACATGTACCTTTTTGCACCATATTTAAAAAGTGACGCATGTAGGTAGATGCGTCACTTTTTAAACCTCTGCGCCACAATATACTCAAAGATGTAAAAACCATTCATTTTCCCCAAAATAGCACGGATCCTATGTACAACCATCTGCCTCACAGCAGGGATAAGACTGAGGCAAACGCTTTCACATGGAGCTTCACAATTTTACAAAATACAATTCCTCTATGCAAACAAACTCAATATGCTTCCTACACTAAGTTAACACAGGTAACATCATTGTAAAGAGTCAAATTGACACCTGTATCTAAGAATGCAGACGGGGATAGGCTTCATGAAGCCTAGTCCACTGCACTCTTAGATACAAGCCTCACCACCTACGCTCCCCAGGAAAGCCCAAACAAGTACCTTTTTGCACCATATTTAAAAAGTGACGCATGTAGTTAGATGCGTCACTTTTTAAACCTCTGCGCCACATTATACTCAAAAATGTAAAAACCATTCATTTTCCCCAAAATAGCACAGATCCTATGTACAAGCATCTGCCTCACAGCAGGGATAAGACTGAGGCAAACGCTTTCACATGGTGCTTCACAATTTTACAAAATACAATTCCTTTATGCAAACAAACTCAATATGCTTCCTACACTGAGTTAACACAGGTAACATCATTGTAAAGAGTCAAATTGACACCTGTGTCTAAGAATGCAGACGGGGATAGGCTTCATGGAGCCTAGTCCACTGCACTCTTAGATACAAGCCTCACATCCTACGCTCCCCAGGAAAGCCCAAACATGGACCTTTTTGCACCATATTTAAAAAGTGACGCATGTAGTTAGATGCATCACTTTTTAAACCTCTGCGCCACATTATACTCAAAAATGTAAAAACCATTCATTTTCCCCAAAATAGCACAGATCCTATGTACACACATTTGCCTCACAACAGGGATAAGACTGAGGCAAAAGCTTTCACATGGAGCTTCACAATTTTACAAAATACAATTCCTCTATGCAAACAAACTCAATATGCTTCCTACACTGAGTTAACACAGGTAACATCATTGTAAAGAGTCAAATGTATTTCTTTAAACATGCACACATTCTTTATTCCTTTTAAAAAATGTAAAAGCCATTCATTTTTCCCAAAATCGTTTTTGACATCACATTTACAAAACACAGCACAGATCCTATGTAGAAGCATTCCATGTCACGACTAAAACTTCACAATTTTACAAAATACAATTACTCTATGCAGTAAAAACTTTTTACCAAGCATTATCAAAAAGCATGACACAAAGCAACATTAAAAAACCACAATTTGCTTCCAAATCTTCTCCATAGAGTATACAAGTCTCTATGTATATTAAATGAATCATAACTCACCTTTACAAATATTTTAGGAGATTCAGAACAGTGTCAGATACACACACCAATATTTCTTTAGCAGAGCAAAATGTATGTTCTCCAGGCACTGCAAACCATAAAGGCACAAAAAACCTCTAATTCTACACACATATTGCTCATGGTAACCAATCAAATCTCTTCCCTCTGTATTTTCAAACCAACACCCTTCCCCCCCCTCAGCCCTTTCTACTTGTTACCATAGCAACTCCCTCCTCACTGAGCTTCCAGGGTTAAAAGTTTATTCTACAATGTTGCAAATCACCTCAGCAAGGATGTTTGACCTACAAATACACCAGCTTTTCTGGTGCAAGGTTTCTTTAAATGACTTTTTTTTAACCATTCAAATTACTTCTTACACAGAACAAAACCATGCACCCTAACTTTCAGTTTTCAACTATCTCATTCTACCAATCATTGCTCTGAATCAGAGCACTGAAACTCCACAGGTTTTTTTTGCAAACTCCTATTGTTCCAACTGCCATTTCTTTTCCACACTTCATCTGACTGCATCAGAATTTCCTCTCACCATGTATTCTGTCTGGATTATTGGACACAGCTATATCCACTGGGCTCAAAGGTATGCAGCTACCAGAAATTTTCACAACCTTGACTTACCAAATGTGAAGATTAAATGGATTGGCCAGAGAGGATTGAAATGTCACCAATTGATACCATTGGTGAAAACCTTTTTGCATTTGCCACACCCTGACCTTTTAATTGTGCACTGTGGAGGAAATGACTTGGGCACTTTGACTGGGGTAGGTCTGGAAATGCTTTTAAAGGACACCTTTGATCAATTGATGGCACTTTTTCCTCAAACTGCCTTGGTATATTCCAATATATGCCAAAGACAGAAATGGAAGTGGTCCAATCAATTTTGTCCACAATTTGAGAAAGCATGGAAACATGTGAATACATCTGTTTCTGCTTACATGAGAGACTATGGAATGGGTTCAATATACAATAATAACTTGCGTTACAACATGCAAGATATCTACAGGGGAGATGGTGTGCACTTTTCAGATCAGGGGAATAGAATATTCCTCTTGAATTTAAGACTGTGCATTGGTACCTACTTGTAGGTACCTAAATCAGCCACAGAACCCAAAAGCCCTTTTCAGGGCTACCCTATCTCTGATCACTCCAAATGATTATCTTTTTCAAACTTTTTTCACTATTTTTTACCATAGTACGCTCCCCGGTACGCTTCCCGGTGCGCGTACCGGGCGCTCCCCCCGCGACAAAAAAAATATATAAGGTTTTTTTTGCCTATTTGGGCCTCCTAAGACCCCCTCACAAAACATAGAGGGTCAAGGAGTGCCTACGATGCCCCCTTATACCCATTCCCAACGTTGTTTGTCCTCCATTTTCTGTCTTAAATCTACCGAAAACAAAATGGAGGACTGCCGTAGCGCTGCCGGTACGCGTACCGGGGCGCGCACCGGGAAGCGCTCTAAACAAAATGTTAAAAGTTAATTTACATAAAAACCACTGGAGACACTTTCACCAAATATAGAATAGCTCATACTACATAACAATCCCTACCATTTTTCCAAATTCGATGGAATTCCATTGAGCCATTTAGCCTGTAGACCTCTCTAAATACCCTGAGGTAAATTACTTCACAAAAACACATCTGAAGTGTTAGAATTTACAACCAATTAAAATGTTACTTTCATTTTCTACTTCTTTTCCTGACATTTGATTGGTTATGTACATGAATATAAATGAAAAATGAGAGGGAAACACGGCCATTTTGACTACAACTACTTGAGGTACATCTTGAAAGGATTTTCGCATGTTTGTCTTCTTCACCTCTCTGTAAAGTAAGTTGATAATTTGTAAGGGGCACTTTAAGTTAATTTGTAAAAACATTTTCTGATAGTTATTTACTGTCCCTCTGCTATAGTTATAGATAGAGATTGGCTCCTCTGTTATATTTATGGATTGACTTAGGCTTCTCTGCTATAATTATGAATTTACTTACGTTTCTTCACAGGCACTTTTTTATATTTCTACTTCCTGCCTGTTACCATACACTGCCCAAAGTTAACTTCACTGTTAAAAAATCAAAACTACCTGTCTGAACTTAAACCCAACAGTGCCTATTTCTACTGATTTTTTTTTTAATGCAAATTTCAGCACAAAAATGGAAGGAGAACAGAACGTTTCCTTTGAAATTATCCTAGAGATGAACAATGAAGAAATCATTGAACCCAATGACTTGGAATTCATGGATGAATCACGGGACCTTGAACTTCTACAATGTGTAGAATCTGTGGATTTGTTAATTCAATACGAGGACGTTTCTGACAGTCAAATGTTGGAAGTTATGTTCACTCAAAAAGAGGACATTTCGGACAGTCAAATGTTAGACGTTCTATCAAATTTTGAAAATGAATCTCAAAAATAAATTTATATTTAATAATTCTAAAATTGTTTGAGACATTATTCATGTTTATATGTAATTCTTAAACTAGTACCAAATTGATTATAATGTAAAGTCAGACTTATAGTATACTGTGCAACTTTTTTGTTTTACATAGTAATTTTGCTCATAGATACTTCCTTTCTCCCACTATATTATCTCCAATGTGTATTTGACATCTCTTTTTCATCTCCTGCCTCCATGTTCTTTCTGCTTTCCTGACAGACTATGGTATGGATTCCATATACCACAATAACTTCTATAACAACATGCAAATTATCTACAGAGGAAACGGTGTACATTGAATTTAAGACTCTGCATTGGTACCTACATGTTGGTACTTAAATCACCCACACAACACAACAACTCTTTTAGTGTTTCACTGAGTTTTCCCCATGTGTGGGGGTGGGGGTGGTGTGTGTGGGGGATGTGCGGGGTGTGTCTGTGAGGTGTGTATGTGTGTGTGTGTGTATGTCTGGGGGGATGAGGTGTATAGGTGTGTGGGGTATGTGGGTGTGGGTGGGGATGTGGGTGTGTAAGGTGTGTGTGGGTGTGGGGTGTTTGGGTGTAGGTGGGAGTGTGGGTGTGTGAGGTGTGTGTGGGGTGTGTGTGGGTGTGGGGGGTATGTGTGTAGGATGTGTGTGTATGTGTGGGATGTGTGTGTGTGTCTGTGAGGTGTGTGTGTGTGTGGGGGGAGGTGTGTGTGTGGGATGTGTGGGGTGTGTCTGTGAGGTATCTGTGTGTGCGTGTGTGTGTGTGTGTGTTGGGGGTGAGGTGTGTGTGTGTGTGTGGGTGTGTGGGATGTGTGTGTGTGGGTGTGGATGTGTAAGGTGTTGGTGTGGGGGTGTGGGGTGTTTGGGTGTGGGTGGAGGTGTGCGTGTGTGAGGTGTGTGGGGAGTGTGTGGGTGTGGGGCTGTGGGGTTGTGTGCATGTGGGTGTGTGTGGGAAGTACTTGTAGGTACCTAAAACAGCCACAGAACCCAAAAGCTCTTTTCAGAGCTACCCTACCTGTAATCACTCAAAATGATTATTTTACACTAATATTTTCACTATTTTTCACCAAAGTACGCTCCCTGGTACGCTCCCCGGTGCGCGTACCGGGCGCTCCCCCCGCGAAAATCGAAAAAAAATTAATTTTGTTTTGTCCCGCGGGACCCTTTTGTGGCCTCCAACTCAAACCTAGGGGGTCAGGGGTGGGGTGTACCCTGCCCCCTTTTGCTCATTTCCCCCTTTGATTTTTGCCACCTCTTGTGTCTCGATCCTACCGAGACACAAGATGGCGGCCGCTGCGGACTGTTTCGAATGTTTACAGACACCCGAGAACCAATCAGCTTGCCGTGCGCAAGTCGCGTGGCGCGCCCGGAGCGCTCCCCGGTGCGCGTACCGGGGCGCGGCTATAGATATATACATTTTTTTGAACCTAAATTACTCAAAATCCTCTGGAGCACATATCTTGAGACATAGCAAAGGCACATCGGGCTACCAGTCCCTACAATTTTGCCAAGTTTGGTGAAAATCCATTCAGCCGTTCGAGCTAAAAGTGCGACAGACCGCCCTATGGAAATTAACATGGAGAAAACACGTTTTGGGACCCCCCTTTTATCTCGGCCCCCGCTTGACGAATCCCCCCCCAAACTTTCGGGGAAGGAGCGGTAAGCCGCGAGGCAAAGTTGCTGGAAAAGTCAGGCTGATTCCTCAACCGGCGCCAAAGTTATTCCAAATAGAATGTTGCAATTTCCCTATGGAAATCAATCCTAACTATAACTACCTACTGGCGACCGCCAGTAGGTAATATATATATTTATACATATATATATATATACACACACACGCTTCACAATCCTTTTAACCTTTTAAAAAGGAAGACAGCACTCTCGTGGCTTCATTTAGCGGTGTTTTATTCTTGCTATCGACGCGTTTCGGAAGCAATTCCTTCGTCAGTGTCAACAAGAGACACATAGCGCGGCACCATTTTTAAAGCATAGAAACATTTCATCATTGAAAGAAACAAGGGCTGGCCTAAACACCACATAGCGCGCGCCATCTTGAAAGTATATACTTTTCACACACTACAAACATATTCACTGTTGAAATTTACAATTATCATGGTATAAAATTAACCGATGTCAAATTTATACATAATTTACAAATCGCACCAGCTGTGAATTAATTGTTAATAATCTCGCCATGGATCGGCAATTGAAACCTCTCATAGGAGATTGCTTTGATCCCCTGCCATAGTTTCATCTTTGATATAGCCATACATTGGCGTTCCATGAAATGCCTTCTATTTTAAAATAACAGAACCAAACAAATTGAGTACTATTATCAGATATTCATCTTAACATGATAATCATTGGTTGAAGAGATAACAGAAAGTTAGTTCCCCAAGTGAACGTCCAATTCTTCCCCACTATTTAGTCCATTAGGGGACTTGGTCTGCAAATCTACAATATAGCGAGACTCTCGTCTCCTTAATTTCAGTACTCTATCACCTCCTCGTATATTCTGCGGTACACAATCTACGCAAAAAAACGGCAGCAGATCCCTGTTGCTATTATGTTTAATTGCGAAATGTCGTGCCACAGGATAATTAAAATCTTTTTTCACAATGGCCCGCATGTGTTCCAATATCCTCAGTTTTACACTATTGATCGTGCTCTCTATGTATCTAAGTCCACAGGGACATTTGAGGCAGTACACCGCATATGGGGTTTGACAGGTCATAAATTTGTTAATGATTTGTTGGACACTGCCAAAGCATTCAATTAAATTCAATGGAAATACATGTTAACAATGCTGCATTGCAAACTGGATTAAGCTATTGTATACCAAACCGGTTGCCCGGGTCCAGGTCAATGGGTATACATCGGGGACTTTCATGATACATTGCGGCATGCGACAGGGATGCCCCTTGTCAGTACAGCTGTTTGCGGTGGTGCTAGAGCCGCTTGCATGCATGCTGAGGCAAAGCGATGGAGACTCGCCGCTGCTCTTTCATCAACGACCCCTGGCAGTTTTAATGTATGCTGATGATATGGTGCTGTATGTAAAGGACTCCAAGGAACACCTAGAGATGCTCATACTGGAACATGTGCGGTTTGAACAGTACTCAGGATTGGGTATTAATTGGTCCAAATCAGTCATGCTCCCCTTAACTGCAGGCACATTACCACATGAATTAGGAAATCCACTGGAATTGTGTGAGGACCCTGTAAAGTATCTGGGGATATGGATTCATAAGGACCCACAAGTGGTTCTACAATCAAACTATGGGAGGGAAATCTTGCACTTGGAGGAAAAGGTGACTTTAGACACGGCTAAAGCTCGAACTGCTGAACGGAATTACACCAAATTTGGCAAAAAGGTAGTGCTTGGTTCAGAAAGCGCCCTTTTTTTTAAATGGTATAAATCCGTTCAGTAGTTGCTGAGAAAATCAAATATTTAAAGTTTCAATATACAGAGGCACGGAGGATCAGCGCACCCTCCTAACCACAAGCTTTAATCTAATTGGCTGTCAACACTCCAAACCAGGAAGGGTTGGCAGCCATCTTGTGCCTCGGTAACTGAGGCACAAGAAAACAGGGAAAAAATGCAAAAAACATGAAAAGGGGGCAAGGTAGAAACACTCTGACCCCCTAGGCCTGCTCAGGGGGTCCCACAAGGACCCCCAGGGCCAAAAAAACAATTACAAAAAAAAAATCGGCAATAGCGCAAATTTCAGCCAATTTTTTTTTTTTAAACGAAGCGCTTCTTTATTATTTAGCCCCCTCGGGTGGGCCAAGTCCTGGGGGCATGCAAAATTGAAATTGCTCTGTTTTTTTATGTGTGGGGGCCTCCAAGGCCTCCCTAGCCCCGGAGACCACCACCACGGGGCTTTGATTATTTTGCGGGGGCACACAGCCCCCAAGCCCCAGGCACTGCCACCCCGGGGTTTGTTTTAAAAAAATTACACACCTGTGTGGGGGGGCTTGAGTCCCCCCATATGCCCGGGGACCGCCACCTTGACAGGGCACTAATATTCAAATTTGTGGGTATGTTACGGACCCCCGAACCCTGGGGTCCACCACCTCCCCCGGGCTTTATAATTGAAGGGAGGGGGGCCAAGTGGCCCCCACCTGGAGCCCTTGATGGCCCTTGAGACTCCCACCCCCCAGTGCCGTCTCCTGCAGTGTCCTGGGGTTCCCAGCCCCGGGACACTGCTGTTTGCAATGACAGCACCATTACATGTAATGGGGTGACCCTGTAACCCTCAGAACCTGGGTGGGTAATAGAACAATAATAATGGTTCTGTCGGACTGAAATACATAGTAATATAGTATTCCCTAGTTTGTTACTCACAACATCCGTCCCTATAAGGGTACAAAGATAGTGGTACCTATACCAATATGAAACAGAACACACTGACCACAATGAAGATTTGAGTAACGTTTTAGTCATATACTTTAATCTTCTCTGAATTGTAATAAAACATTGATTATAGCTGTCCAGACAAACACAAAACATATATACCGCATACATTTTGAGCAGGACTCATATACATTTAAAACAACATACAAAATTGTCAAGTCACAAAATTATTAGTAGCATCAACTATAAGAGCAATAATCCAATAGGCATATCAATCAATTCTTGGTTCCTAGTAGATTTTATAAAGTTGATTTCACAATAGAGAAAATGCGTCGCTGGTTGTGCGCATCAGGGCCGGGTCTTCATCAGGACTGTACGGTTGTGGGACAGCCTTTCCTGGACCTCGGCTCCTCTTGGATACCTGGTCCTATATACGTAGTATTGGTGGTCAGCCGACTCAGCCAATATCGTTGACGGCTACGACGCAGGGTTAAGAAGGAGCTAGAAACAGAGCCGGTCGGCAGACCCGGTTTTCTGCACGAATCAGTTAGACCGTGACACCCACTGTTCATATCAAGGACACAATGCCTTACCGATCATATCAACGCTGTATAAATATTCAATACAGAGTTCTAAGAATTATCTCGATATTGGCTGAGTCCTGTGGCACTTACTGGAAGTACCTCGTGGGCTAGTTGGAACCCAGGGACCCTCAGGATTCCATGAGACTTTATGCCCCACCTTAAAATGCACCACAGGGCGCATTTGCACAGTGGTGAAGGGAGCGGGCGGGGCTTGAAGTGACATGTGTGCAAACACACCCTGTGGCACTTTTTAAGTTTGGGAATTAATTTCCCTTCAATCCTGAGGATCCCTGGGGGCTAACTAGCCCACCAGGTACCTCTAGTAAGCGCCACAGGCCTGAGTTGCAGAGAGGTGGTCCCGGCCATGCCACTTTTTACACCTCTCTTCAATGCAGCTCTGTGACGCTTACTGGAGGTACCTAGTGGTCTGGTTGGATCCCAGGGACCCCCAGGAGTCAAGGGGACTTAATTTCTCAACTTAAAATGTGCCACATGCGGGTTTGCACAGTGGTGAAGGGAGGGGGCGGGGCCTGAGGTGACATGTGTGCAAACACGCCCTGTGGTGCATTTTAAGTTGGGGAATTAATTCCTCTTCAATCCTTAGTGGCCCTGGGGGCCAATTAGCCCACCAGATACCTCCAGTAGATGCCACTGTGCCACTGTGAGGTGCCCAGAGAGGTGGGCCAGGCCATGCCCCATTTTACACCTCTCTGCAACACAGCTCTGTGGCGCTTACTGGAGGTACCTTGTGGGCTAGTTGGACCCTAGGAACCCTCAGGATTCACAGGGACTTAACACCCCAACTTAAAATGTGCCTGGCGCGTTTACCGAGTGGTGGAGAAAGAGGGCAAGGCCTTTGTCTACCTGTCACGAATTACCACTGTGTGGGGCATACTGGAGGAAAAAGGTAGGCTAGTTGGCCCTTAAAGGACCCCTAGCAGTGAAGGGGACTTCAATTCCCATCCAAGAATGTGCCATGGAGCGCGTTTGTAGAGTGGTGGGAAAAGTGGGCGTGGCCTGGTATGAGTACTCACCGGTGCTGCTTTGTGGGACTGACTGGAGGTAATTGTTTGGGAAGTTGGCTCCCAAGGATGACTTTGGGGGCCAACCACCCCTATTGTTTCCTCCAGTAAGTCCCACACAGTGGGATTGCTAAGACGTCTTCGGAGGCCATGGCCCCCTTTCTCTACCACTCTGCAAACGTGCCTCGTGGCAGACTACGGGATAGGGATGAAGGCCAATTTAGTCCTGAGGGAGTTTGGGGTCCAGGAATCTTTCCTGGTACCTCTTGTAAGTCCTACGCAGCGGAATTCCTGAGCGTTGGTTGGACGCCCAGCACCCTTTCTCCACCACTCTACAAACACGACTACTAGTTAAAGTAGCATATTTCTGCAACCCTGACTTAGAGGTAGTTTTAATCCGCCTGCCCTATTATGTACTAGGGCCTTATGAAGGAGGTCATGCTAATCACAGGGGTACCCCAACTCATAGTGTTCCCTAGTGTATGTAGGTGTTTTCACTGTATTCTAGGATGCTTTTGCAACAAGGCCTCTTTCTGCTCCTCTGTTGGTTCTTTCTGCACTTTTCTTCATCTTTGTGGACTTCTGTTGCATCTTTCTGCATTTCTTTTGCTTCTTTCTGTGCATTTTTTCATCCTTCTTCACATGTCCTACCTCTGTAGGCATAGTTAGAAACTAGCATTTAAAACACCTTTGAAATTCACTTAAAATACCATAAGTTTCAGGCACATTATAGTTAGAAATTAGCATTTAAAAAACCATTGAAATTCACTGAAAAAAACATAGGTTTCAGGCATGGTATAGTTAGAAATTAGCATTTAAAAAACCTTAGAAATTCACTGAAAAAAAACATAGGTTTTAGGGAAATTTATAGTTAGTTGGACATTTCACTCGTACAAAACCAGAGAAATTCCCCCGTTATAGTTAGTTAGCTAACTATAACTTGCGCCCCCGCAATGCGCTGCTTATGACGTTACATATTACCTCACTCTTGACATGGTCAGTGACATCACTGATGACATTTCAAATGACACCCACACAAACACTCAGGCACCCATACAGATACTCAGACAACCAATCAATAACCCATATAGACACTCATGTAGCTATTCACAAACCCATGCAGCCGCTTACACACCAACAGACAGACGGATACAGACATTCACACAGTTTAGTCCTTAACCCATGCATTCAATAAGATATGTTTAATCACTCACTTATAGAGTCAGTCACGCACCTACTAAATCATCCATTCAGACACTTATACACTCATTCTTCAATACGTCTTTCCCCATATATATTAAACATATTTAAACTTTACAGAAACACACAGTCACTGGATGATGTCATCAATGATGTCTTCAGTGATATCATTTGAGATGTCATCAGTGATGTCACTGACCATGTCATGAGTGATGTAATATATGACATCATCAGCAGTGCATTGTGGGGGTGCGAGTTATAGTTAGCTGAACTAACTATAAGGGGGAATTTCTCTGGTTTTGTACGAGTGAAATGTCCAATTAACTAAAGATTTCCGCTTAAACTATGTTTTTTTCAGTGAATATATATATATATATATATATATAGAGAGAGAGAGAGATAGACAAAACACAAAACTCCCTTAGTATAAAAGAGAGTCTGCAATTGTAGACTGTTACAGTTCTCCTCTTTATTCCATCAGGCCACACTATAATCAAACAGTTCTGAGACACCTTTTTGCTTGAACAGCCTTTCTCAATCAGAGTTCATCAGCATCTTTGTTCACTCAAAATCTGTGATTGGTCTGGTGGGTATCACTATGCTCTTCCTCCATTTGCCATGATCTACAGACGTTTGTCCCAAAAATGAAGACAGCCATGTCAGTGGTGGTAATATCTTCATTATGAAAGAGCTAGCCAAGCTACTTAATTTTTTTGGGTTTTCCAGGGACTACTCTGTTCTTCTCCAGATGTTCCATCAAATGTTGAGGAGTCCGTATAGCCTGAGTCCCAACCTTTTATTTCATGGAAAATTAGTATTGGTAGCAAAGAACATGTCATGGTGTTCAGATACATGGCAGGGTTTTTGGAGTTTACTTTTGGGTACATCCAGACATCCTGATTGATGTGCACAGTCATAACATTTGGGAGATATGGAATGCCTGGGATATGGAAAGGGGTGGGGATCCCGTTTCATCAGGTAACATGCGCTGGGCTGCGAGCCATGCTGTATTGGCGTATGTACTTGAAGTCTTGACCACTCTCCACCCATATCTGTCATTGGCTTGTCTCATTGTCCTTTGTAAATGCTGGCTTCGGATTCATTATTAGGCTTAGTAGTCCCTCCTTAGTACCACCTTATCTTTATTTATTGCCACCCATGAGGACTGGCCCTTTTAGTTCGATTGTTACACAGTATGTCTTCTTTAGTCTGTAAGCACTATTTTCTTTAATGAATTTCTCTTACTGCATGAGGGACTTTTGTGCGAAATTTTGACCACTGGCTTGTTTATTTAACTCGTAGCAAACTGGGAGCTCTTCAGGGGCCAAGGGAGACAGAAGGGGGCAACTCAGCGATGCCTTCAAGCATTTGGAATGGAATGGGTCTCGCATTTGCGAGAGTTTAAGCTATTGACATTGTAAATGACAATGTCTTTTATTTATATTTTAAAAACCAAAACATAAATAAAAGGCATTGTTATTTACAATGCCAATAGTTGAAACTCGCGTAAATGCGAGACCTATTGCAGTGCAGATGCTTGTTTCTATATTGCATGTTGATTTTACTGCAATGTTTTTATTTGTGCTGACAGCATGTCAGCCTCAGCGTCAGTGTACAAAAGGCCCATTCATGAGAACGTTTGCGTTGAAAACACGAAAAATACGATTAAAGTGGATCTTTGAAGTGATAATATTGCTTCCAAGGGCAGCAAACCTATTCATTAGGGTGTCCAGAGAAAATGTTTTAGGATTTTTTTCAAAATGGAGTTTAGTGGACCACTTGCGCTTCTGACAGCATTGGGGTATGTGACTACAATTTCTAAAAATGGATGTGATGATAATGTTTCCTTCATCAAACAGTGGTGTCAGCTTTTCTGTGGGAAGGAATGGACGGGATTGAACCTCCTCTCTTCCAGATAAGATGGAGTAGACCATGCTTCCAAATAAGGACCCGTTTTAGATGTATCACTCCAAAGTAGCCCACGCGGATTACAGTAATGGTCTCTACTATGGCACACACAGGAAACACCCACACAATTCCCTAGGACAAATATGGTCATGCAGTTTGTATAATTTATATTAAAAGTCCTCGAGTCAAAATTTAAAAAAATCAAAAGATTATTTATAACACACCACATCTTGAAATCCCCCATGCTTTTATTTGTTCATATTTATTCGTACAGCTTTGTTGTAATTTCAGCAAAGTATGAACATAATGAAAATGTTTTCGTTCACCAGATTCTCTCCTCTGAGTTAGACAAAGTATGATGACAAAGTGGAAATGCACTCACTAATGAAGTGAGGATGCGCAAATGTGGTAGAAAAGCTAGTTCTCTGAATATTAATTTAGGGAACGATTGGACGGATTCTTTTCAGAGTGTGCTTCTCTCACTGTTCATAGAAATGGACAACATTATATTAAATATTATGTATAAAGGATGAGTTTATATGTTCAGATTTATGTTAGCTATATGTTGCGCGTTTCGTCTTCCGAAACTTGTAATATAAGAAGTGGGAAATTATATTGAAGAGTGAAGGCTGAATGAATGGTTTGGCGTTTGAATCAAAGTAAACTCTTAATTGCCTGCTCTACCTTCGGTTTCTTGGTACTGGAATGACTATATCAAAAAGGAAAAAAAGGGGCAGATGCACAAAGACGTGCACAGATTTCTGACATTTTGTACATGTGCAGGTTTTCGGCTGTTAGAACAGAGGATCTGATTTTACTGGCTGGAAAACCTGGCAGGTAAAATCGACTTGGGTATGAGCCCCCATCCAACTCTATTCCAAGGCGCAGGGAGCATGTAATGATCCCCGCAGCTAGATAATGTGCTTCGGTTGTGTGCCTTTACACCGCAGACAATAAAACAAACAAATCATTATTGTGCGTTCCTTTACCACGAAAGTCATTGCACCGACTTGTCTTAGGGAAGCGCTGGACTTTAGAATAAAATAATTTACTATTCCAACTCCAGTCTGCGAACCAGTAGGGAAGATGGTGAACTTAAAATACAACACCAGTCCAACCACCCATTCCCTAAAGCAAGTCATTGTAACGACTTGCTTGGTAAAGGAACGTATGGTAGCAACGTGCTAGTTGCAGTGCCCACTTTGTAAAGGCACTGTGTGGATCCAGATGCATGGTAAAGGCCATGTGCTTCCCATCTCTCACACCATAGCCATCCATTATCCTGATTTAGCCCCTTCAAACACCTTCAACGCCTGCTCAGAGCCACTGTAATTAGGAAAACCCTGCAGAATTGCCGCTTGTAAACCTATAGGCTCACAATTATTCCCCATTCTTTGGGGTTTAATTCCTAAAATAACTAAATATTTGAGAAGCTACCAACCGGACACGATAATTCCAACCACCCATTGTTTCTCCATATACTTCTACCTAACTCTTAACTGGACACTATCTGATTTAACCATGCCCTTGAGAGTGTTTGAGACCGAAGTGTCAATTTAACTTTTGCCATAATCAACGTTTAAGACACTTTCTCGTTGTTGCACAATTTTACAAGCCGTCATTATGTTTTGTCAAGTTTTTACAAAAGTCATACATTATAGGGCTTTTGTATATTTTTTCTATGTGTTTTATGTTGTTATGTCACTATGTGGGTTGCAGTTGTCCATGCTGCACGTTCTTTAGATTATGATTTTTTTAATTTCTATTCATAATGTGGGTTTGCAGTGCTATTACGACCCGAGCCGTAATTGATTAAGATGTTTAAGCTGTTGATATTTTGATTAAAAGTAAAACACAAAACGATAGTAATAGCAATATTTTAGTATTATAAAATAACAAATAGAGACTGAATCAGTTACATAGGGCCATATCACAATAAATGTTTATTGGTGATAATAAATGTCCTTGGTGATCAGTAAGGCAGTGGTTGAAGCAAGCGCCTTTTTCCACTTTTATTTTAATGAAAATGTGTAGAGGTATTAATGAATAACTAAAAGGTGGGGTGCATCTATGTTATTGTGGTGATGTATTGTGATGCTTTTTGTGCTGTTGTGTTTTGTGCTGCACTGGCAAGGCATTATGTGTTTACGTAAGGCGGGCCTCTATGTAATGTGGGCCAGAAGGCAAAAGACAATAGGTTGAAATGTTACCTTAATCAATTGGCAGTGGTTTAGGATATTTGCAAACATTCCTTCCATTACCTTTGGTGATTGATGTAATATACAAAGGGCCATATTATCAAGAAAGGGTGTCACATTATCGCCGCTTTTATCGCCAGGAAACTGCCGCTAAAGCGGCGATAATGGGCTTGATAATATGCCTTTGTGAATTCTCATAGAAGCCCAGGTTCTGTCGTTAACCTGGGCTTCTATGGGAATTCACAAAGGCATATTATCAAGCGCATTTTCGCCACTTTAGCGACAGTTTCCTGCTGATAAAAGCGGCGATAATGTAGCGCCCTTTCTTGATAATATGGCCCGTAGTGTCTAATGGTGTGAAAAATGTGGGTCTCTTGCTGACTATGCTACCAGATCCAAGCTATAACTCACTGAAGAAGACTATCAATCCTGAAACAGGCCTCAGGTTGCTTGTGTTTCCTTCTGGATTTGGCGTCCCCTACCAGTTCAGGATACACTGACCCCTTTAGGAGTCAGATCAATACTGATCTGTACAAGGCGGTCCTCTGGCACATTGGGCAGAAAAGAATGGGTTGGAATGCTACACAGAAAGATTGCAAGTGGCTAAGACTACTTGCTGGCATTATTTCTATCACCGTTTGTGTGCTTACATATCAATAGCTTCCGACCATCCAGAATACAGCCTTACAGATAACCCAAAACATGTGTGCCGAGGCATAAAACGCCTTCATTTTACCCTCATGGCACACAGCTGATGCTGAGCTCCATTTCCCTTGTCACTCTTTGGCAAATCCCAGTTTGAATCAAAGAGAAACACTTAAAGAAACAAAAGCAAGGCTAGCAAACAAATCCACAGCCTGTTACAATTAAAAACATCAATAAAATGCCACTGGCTAAAATTAGGACCAAACCAAAATGCTTTCACATTCATTAAGCTCGCAAGTATATGCAAAAACCAACATTGCTTTTCACACTCTAGGCTCTTCTTCCCCAATTACCTTTTCCTTCTCTACATTTTTCCCATTTCTTCACATTTGCTTTATTTTGTATCATTAGGTTCACCGTTTTCTAGTACACCAGTATGGGTGGACTTATTTGACTAGTATTTATTCGTGTAATTTGTGCAATGGGACGACTCTAGAATACTTGAAATCTAGATACTTCTGAATCCTATTAAAAAACAAATTTATATTGACAGTATTTTTGATAACACTGATTCTTATTAAAATATTAGGGTAAAAAAACTGAAATAATGAATACTCATGGAAACCCATGACTATTAGTGGGCAATACCCTGTGTTGTCTTTTATCAAAATGTAAACAAACAAGCAAATAATTGGCAACAAAAACATGAAATTGACCTCAAAACTAAGCAAACCTCCAGCCTTCCAGTTATCCTACACTGCATTGACCCAAGTGAAGTGGCAGTGATCGTTAAACGTGTCAATTCAAGCACTTAGAGGCTTATTTAGACCCTAGTGCATGTTGTTTCGGCCCATCGGAGCTTAGAGTGCATGACCTTGTTTGTGGAGGGCCGGCCACTCTATTTAGGGATCCTTTCCTGCGCGGCAGAGTCTCTTCGGTGTAAAGGAAACCATCTCAGAATGGCTACCTTCAGGGCACTGAAAGTTTGCTGTGTAGGTGCCACATTTAAAGGGCCAATCCCACTAACCTTGTTTATTTATGGTAACAAACTCCCAAAGGAAGTGTGTATTTTCTCAGAACAAAACACAAATGACTCGGACCTGCAGGAAGCTTTATCCTTGCATGTCGATGTTCCTGCCCACTTCACACAGGCAGGGAATATAAGGGGTGGCAGTCCCACCTTCAATACAACCAGTCGACGTGGCAGATGAACCACTGAGTCTTGGGTTACCATCAGCAGAGCCAGCGGGGGCTCCAACAAAGGTAACTCGGCAGTTCCCCTGACTTTACATAGAGCGGAAGAACTACTATTTCGGCAGAGTGGGAAAACTGCCAAACCCAATCGACACCCTTAGAATCACTTTCTTCATGGTGTAACTTTTCCCTTTTTTGTGCTATAAAAATGCATAAATAAGTAAAATCATCAATGAAGCACTACTCTACATTAATACAAAAGAGCCAATGAAAAATGCCCTTCGCGCATCCTTTGCTGAAATTAGCGTACATTGCCAGTATTGTGCATTCTGACATTAAAAATCATCTCGCTTTATGCAGTTTCGCGCTACCTGAAATCCCAACTGTGCAGTCCTCTTCTGTGCATTATCTTCATGCCACAAAGTGCATATTCTTAAGTACTGCAAATTGAGGTGAAAAATAATGCAAGGCACCAAAACCGGGACCGTGGCAAAACGCGATGGAACAGGAGCCGAGATTACTTTACGCTCACCCTGTCTTCGAATTATCTCTCCCATTCTATTGCATCTTTGTTTGTCATCCTCTGTCTATGTGGTTGCACAAGAGTCAGCCTTGTTTGTTCATCCAAACGTCTTATCAAGTTACCTCTAAAATTTGGCGCGCAGCAGCACAGGGGTCACCCCTGCCATACTCTGCAGGTCTTGTGTGACTTCATTAGCTAAATAGAACTGTGGGAAAAGATTTCTGGGCGACCTGCGTGCAACAGAGACAGCCCTTTGCTCATTCATTGTGCTAAACTGCTTTCGCTAGTTCGGAGGCAGGATAGTGGGAAGGCGCACTGCTGCTTCGCAGTTGTTTTTTTGCACGACAGAGCCAGGTAGACCCAGACAGGCAGATAAACAAAACATAGCAGAAGTACAAGGAATGACAGGAATGCAGATAGACAGACATATGGGTAGATAGATAGATAGATAGATAGATAGATAGATAGATAGATAGATAGATAGATAGATAGATAGATAGATAGATAGATAGATAGATAGATAGATAGATAGATAGATAGATAGATAGATGGATAGATAGATAGATAGATAGATAGATAGATAGATAGATAGATAGATAGATAGATAGATAGATATAATTTAGGCGTGGCTGTGTATATATTATGTATGCGAAGACCCATGCCTTCGTTCCCAAAACCAGGTGATTGCAATGTTGCAAGAAATGGCTTTCTGTGACAACATCAATGTTTCCTCTGCTACTACTCAGGACCAAGAGCACACCGCCCCAGCAGCTGCGTACCATTTTCGCTATGGCGCTGGGTACATCACATTTCTTTGCTCACAGAAGTCCAAATTTGAGTGGAAAATTAAAGGCAATGAATGGTCTGTCTTGGGCAGGACAAACAGCTTTAAGGAATGGATCAGTGCATCTAACCCTCATCTGATTCAAAATCAGAAACATTAGCCCTTCTTCTTGAATGACGAAGAGTCTTGAATTCATCCTATGAATGATATTCTCTTCATACACCCCTACCGATTGCCAGCAGTATCCTAGAGTGGATGATAAATCCCATTTAAATTGCTTGTGAATCTCTTGAAGTCTATTCCACTTCTTAGGAGATGCCAGACATTTCAAAGCATGGGTAAAGTGGGCAGTTATCCAGGGCCCTCCACCTACCAAGGGAACCCTGGTAAAGTGAGTGGACAGTCGAAACTCCTGTCATAATAATGTTGCTCATAAAAAAAACTGTTACATTTTTTTATTTCACAGCCGAACATGCTTAACAGAAACTTAGGATCACATTTACTAAGGATTTGTGGTTGTAAAAAGTCTGGCAAAGTGGCATAAAGTAGTGCAAACTCCTGTAAGGAATTTAAATTCCAGACTAAAGACTACTTTGTGCTTGAAAGGTGTCTTTTTCTCAGTGCAAATAGTGATTTTCGCTACTTGCACCACTATAACTCATGAGTGCATTTGTTGGGGGGATTATCAGATTGGGATTTTTGTCGAAATATAAGACCTTGTTAAAGAAGGCACTAACAGGGAGAAATATTTTATTTCTGCAAACGTTCCATACATTGCATGTATGCTGCACTGTACAGCATCATATACAATGGAATGTTTAGGGGCTAGGTGTTCCCGTCAAGAGGAGAATCGCAGATGATGACGCTTGCCACCTCGGTGGGTGATGGGATTTCGTCCTACTTAAGGGACTCCCCCACAAGTTCCAGGAGACTATCTCTGCTGTCTCTTTCTTGTTTAGTTTGACACTTTAGACCCAAGGATTTCTTTTGTCTATTCTTCAATATTTGCGGATCTAATCCTCTCTGGTCTATAAACTTCCCTTGGACCTCCCCTTTCTCTTTTGTATTTATTGATGTTTAGGAATTTGCCTAGGCATAGGATTTTACAGTGGAAGGGGTAGACTTCCAGTACAAATCTTATGCTAGACAAAATATACACACACCTCAGCACCATGGTGCAAGATTTGTGCTGTTGCTTCGTGGTACTGAGCAGCAGCTGGCCAATTTTAATTATATGGCTCAGCGCTGCTTTCTCCTTGCAGAACCCAGCAAAGACATTTCTGTTGATGCGCTTCATTGCACTAAAAATAAATCTACCCCTTTGTGTGCATGCCTGTCCTGACAACCCTAATCCTAGCATTCTGGAAGCTGGTGACTATTCTCAGGCTTTTTGTATCATTTCTCTGTCCATACTTCAGCTTACCACCTGTCCCGTAGCTCAAACTCGTAACCACTTTCTCAGCTCTCTTTACCACACCTTAGTCGACCTCACCTCACTCTCAATATACCCAAATATGTTACCTAACTTCATCCCTATCTCTCTCATGACCTTGACCCTCCCTCCCTTAGTCACTCTCTGTGCTGATCTCTATATCTATCACTCTCAATACCATCTTCTACCTCAGCTGTCTTTCCACCTCATCCCTTTCCCTCTTATTCTCTAGACTTTTCCATTTGACCTCCCTTTACATCTCCTTCCCCTACTCCACTTGTTGCACAACCTAATTTCTATCTTTTGCTCTATGTCTCTGTGACATAACCTCTCCCTATTTCTCTCTCAGCTCTTTCTGGGCCTCACCACTCCTCCTGACCTCTCTATCTAATGTTTCTCTCTATCACTTTCCCACCTACTAACCCCTCAATTTATCTCACCATTATTTCAGAATCTCACATCTCCATTACCTCTTTCTCTGATTCTACCTGTGTTCCCTTTCCTTGTTATGTTATGTTAAGGCCGTACTTTTAGAGCACACGGCTACCCCATGGGGTGTCCCGGCGCTTTGGCAAAGAGACCTGAAACCTAAAAACACAAAGGCAGCAACACCACAGTCGCAGTGATTACGCGGAAAAGAGCATGGTCTTCAGCTCTTTCCTAAAAGCTAAGAGACTCTTAGCTTTGCAGAGGGAGAGAGGGAGCTCGTTCCAGAGGCGAGCTGCCACAAATTGAAAGGACCGTCCTCCCATCCGAACTCGTTTGGCAGTAGGCACCTCCAATTTAGCCAAATCGGCCGACCGCAACATCCTCCGCGGCACATAGAAAGCGATCCGCTTTCTGATATAATTAGGACCGACAGAGTGAAGGGCTTTGAAGGCCAGCGTGAGGATTTTAAACCTGATTCTTTTGGAAATAGGTAGCCAATGCAGCCTGTTTAGAAGCAGTTGGGCGCTGGCTCTCCTAGGCAGGCCAAATATAGCTCTGGCCGCCGAGTTTCGGACAATTTGCAGTCTGGCCAGGAGGTACCTGGGCAGACCAGCAAAAAGCGCATTAGCGTAATCTAACCTAGATCTCACTAGCGCCTGAACTACTGTCTTCCGATATTGTAGGGAGAGCAAAGGAAGAAACTTCCTCAGCATCTTGAGGATGCCGAAGCATTTCCCGGATATCCCCATAATGTGGGGACGGAAGGAGAGGTCATCATCAAATACCACTCCAAGATTTTTCACTTGGGAGGATGATTTCTCAGGGGGGAACATATCCTGGGGCCACCAGGACTTCCAACCCGGATCAGGGGCACAGCCAAAGAAAAGCAACTCAGACTTATCCGAGTTGCATTTCAGGCTGTGCCGCTGAAACCACGCAAAGACTGCACTCAGACAGTCTTTGATCCTGTCGCCGTCAAAAGCCTCTCCTTTGCTGCATGTAAACAGAAGCTGGGTGTGCTCAGCGTATGAGATGACCCGGGCCCCATAAGCCTCCGCTACCACCGCCAGAGGGGCCATATAGATGTTAAAAATGGTGGGGCTCAGAATGGACCCTTGGGGAACCCCAACCTCTAGCGATGGCATTTCAGCGGAGAACGGAGGAGCCCAGATCACCTGTCGGCGGCCCGATAAGAAGGATTGAAACCAATCCAACACCGTCCCCCGCAGTCCGATCTCCCTGAGTCTTAAAAGGAGACCAGCATGAGGGACGGTGTCGAAAGCCGCCGACAAATACAGCATGACTAACATAGCCTTTCCCCCTAGATCGAGCGTCTCCCTGATGGCGTCGGTCACCTCCACGAGGGCAGTCTCCGTGCTATAATTAGCACGGAAACCGGATTGAGAATCATGGAGAATGTTGTTATTCTCAATAAAGGTGGTAAGTGTGTACTGAACATGCTTCTCAACCACCTTCGCCAGAGCAGGGAGGAGGGAGATCGGTCTATAGTTAGCCAGCAGCAAAGGATCTAACTGAAGCTTTTTGATCAGCGGCAGAATGAGTGCGTGTTTCCAATCCCGAGGCACCACTCCGGAGCTCAAAGATAAGTTGAGCAGGGGGTCAGCAAGCTGTTTACTGCCGGTGCCACCCTGCCCAAGCACCTTGCTGGACATGCATCCAGGGGTGAGCCAGATTGAAGCCGGGACAGTAGCTCCAGCGATGTTGCACAGGACAGCTGCGGAAAGACCGATAGTGTGGGCTCAAGTTCTGCCTCTAAAGATGGTACCGGCCCGTTGCTGGCGAAATCGTCGGCAACCCCGGAAGAGTCCACGGAGGGAAAGGAATCCTGAATAGTTTTAATCTTTGTGACAAAAAAGTCAGCAAGCTGCCTAATCCACCCTTCGGTATGAGAGTGTGAGAGGGCACCTGCAGCAGGATCCACAAACTCCTTAACAATTCTAAAGAGTTCCCTACTCGTATTATCCGCTCGATCTATCCTGTGCTCAAGATATTCCTTTTTGGCTTCGGCAATATCTTTATGGTAATGTTTTATGGCATCACGATACTTTATTTTCTCCACTGGATCGTATTTGCGACGCCAGAGTCTTTCCGCCTTTTTACAATCTTGGCGCATTATACGTAGTGTGGAGGTAAACCAAGGAGCGGAATCAGGTAAGGGAGCAGTTCTAGTTGACTTCACTGGGGCTAGCTTCTCGAATCTTGTTTGCAGCCATTTCTGAACCAAAATCAGATCAGTATCTAAGTTCCCTGTAAGTTTGCATGGGTGTTGACAGAGAGCAGCCGATAGCATATCTGCTGTCACTAAATGGAATGCTCTGGATTGACGAGTCACCTCCTTCTGTGTTCTTTGCCTGGGCCTAGTCTCGTATGAGATAACAAACTTTATTAAAAAATGGTCAGACCAAAGGACTGGGAGCGGCGAGGACACTTCGATCGGCACCGTAGAAAAATTAAATCTAACGTGGGTAGGGCTATCAATAAAAGGGGCGTGCCCCAGCAGTGCAGTATTATCCCGCAGCTTCGACGCATTGGCGTCTGATATTGAGTCCATATGTAAATTTAAATCACCCAGCAACATACAATGTGCTGAACGCATGCAGGGTACGGAGAGAGCCGCCTGCATGTCTTCAATAAAAGAACCAATGGGACCAGGTGGTCTATATACAAGAATCCCTGTGCACGTCTGAGAAGCCGAGAAACTGAGTGTAAAGCCTAAAGCTTCACATCCTGCAATGTTCTCCACAGGAAAAGAGGAACAACCCAAGGCCTTGTCCACTATCAAGGCCACTCCTCCTCCTCTACCCCCAAATCTGTCTTTCCTTAAGATGGTATAATTAGACGGAAGGGCACAGGCAACATCCGGTTCAGAGCCTGCCCCCAACCATGTCTCAGTTAGGAATAGACATGATATATCGGAGTCTGCAAGCACATTCCAGATATCCGTCGAGTGACAAGCCAGGGACCTGGTATTCAATAGAGCACAATGATAGTGCTTGGTGGGAGATGGAAGAACAGGATTTGGCGAAGCCGTTGGGCGCCAACCACAAACAGGACAGCCTTTTCCCAGAAGGCGACCTCCGGGGAAAAGACATTTGCAACTCAAAGGATGAGCGCGCAAGGATATCAAAACATCCGCGCTGTAGGAAAACACCCCGGAAGGTCGTGAGCGGCACATACCTTAGGACCAATGGTGTGCCCCTGCTAGATATGAGACGTAGCCCAGAGTCCCGCCTCGCACGCCTCCGAGACGCGGACGAGCGCAGACGGGCAGGACTCTGGCACGACTCAGGCGCAGTGAGGGCGCGACCGCTGCGCGTCACCGCTGCGCTCTACAGGCGAGCTTTAAATAGCGTCGTCTCGGCGTCCCAGGTCACCTGGACGCTCCAAGATGGCGCTCGCGCTTCTAGCCCTGGCTAAGATGGCGCTGACAGCCACAACCTCCCAGTAACCCGGACCCGCCAAACAGCGGTGATGATTCCTCAAATTACAGTGCAGGTAAGGGGCAGCCCACAGTTAAGACCAGGGGAGAAGGCAGAAATTAAAATTAAAAATAAATCCAAAAACGGGGATTTTTAAAATTTGCACTAAGCAGACGAGCGCGCGACCAGCGCGACCAGCAGCAAGGCGCCAAAGTAATTCTCGGCGTCAGGAACCTAAGCAGGCTCACCTCCCAACCAGCTCGCCCTAAATAGCGTCGTCTCGGCGTCCCAGGTCACCTGGACGCTCCAAGATGGCGCTCGCGCTTCTAGCCCTGGCCAAGATGGCGCTGACAGCAACAACCTCCCAGTAACCCGGACCCGCCAAACAGCGGTGATGATTCCTCAAATTACAGTGCAGGTAAGGGGCAGCCCACAGTTAAGACCAGGGGAGAAGGCAGAAATTAAAATTAAAAAGAAATCCAAAAACGGGGATTTTTGAAATTTGCACTAAGCAGACGAGCGCGCGACCAGCGCGACCAGCAGCAAGGCGCCGAAGTAATTCTCGGCGTCAGGAACCTAAGCCGTCACCTCACTATCATACTTATTTCTGTCTACCTCTATTTCTCTACCATCAACTCCTTTGCTTCTCACTCTTTGACTCTTTTAATCTCACACACACACATATCTCATTCTGGGCCTACTTCTCCATTTCAAAACCCTGCTCACCTTAACTATCTCACTCAAACTCTTTCGTTATAGATCTCTCGACTTCACCATCATTTCCTTTTTGTGTGTCACAATTCTCTAGCTCTCTATATGCCTCATCTCTCCTTCTCTTTTTTGCATATGTCTCTCAACTTTCTCTTTTTTCCACACATTTCTCATTCTTCCCTCTCTCTGCCTTTCTCTCTTTCCCACTGCTCTCTTTACCTGGCTAGTTTTTCTTATCTTTTCTTTCAGCTACATCATCTCCCGTGATTTACTTTACTTCTCTCACACATCATCGTATCTCTTTCTACATCATCTCTATCTCTACCCTCTTCTATCTCTTCTTCATGTCTTTTGCCATACTGTTCTCCGTATGTCCCTGTACATCTCTTGGATCGTGCCTGGTCCAATTTCTCTTTCTCAGCAGCGTTGCATATAACTGTCTAGCCAGAGAAGTTGCTAACATGTAAAGAAGTGTAGAGGGACAAGGGAGGAAAAGAGAAATGAAAAGAAAGTTATGAAATTTCTACTAATAGAATTGTAAAAATTCTCAAAGCAGCACTTGGATTTTTACTACCGTAGCAAGTTACCCTTAGAATGTTTTCATACAATGGGAGTAAGAAGCAGGTTAGGCACTGAATTTCACATAAAATGTTGTTGCAAGTAAAAAAAATCTAGATCCAAATTCAAAAGTAAATGACTCTCTCAATACCTGTTCAAGCTTTCTTTTGGTACTATTGGGCTGGAGAACTCTACGTAGCTTGAGCTTTTGGCTGTTTTTCTGCTACCCTGTTTCCAAAGGTTTGCCATATAATCCAACCTTGTTTGGCTTTACGAGGGCTTGAGTAGAAAAGTGGTAATACATTCCAGATTGCTCCAAAAAGAGGGACCTAAAATCCATATGATCTTCCTGAGGCTACCAACTATTGGCTTCCAATGGTGCAGTGAAAATGGAGATCCAGTAGAGGATTGCTCTACAATTGCAAAGTAGACAGTTTCACACATGAGGCAAGATAACTACGACTGTGGCATAGCAGGTCATTAGCTTGTTTACAGTGGATAAGCCACGTCTGTGAGTCTCTGTAAATGAGATGATTACTATTGTGGTGGTAGATTCTCTCACTTAGCCAGCAAATGAGTCCCACATTGAGTACGCACTAGCGGAGTAAGGAGGGTAGACCAATTCGCATAGGGCATGTCGCCATGCAAATGAGCCCCCTGGTATACAAGGTATTCTCTGGAGTATTTTACCTGCTGGTGGTGCACATCATTCAGCTCTGCGTTCCCATGCTAAATGTATGGAATTAATTTACCACTAATTGTAATAGTATGTTACCATAAGCAGTACAATACCGTCTAATGCACGATGAGTGGCATAACATGTATTTTTCCGAATAATTGCATGCAATTAACGAGGCCCACGCCAAAATGATTTAAATAATGCATCGTTTGTCAGTGAAAAATCAATATCACTTTTGTGTTTTACGAGTCTTTTTGTCATATATCCTCACTGGAAGTAACACGACCTCTTAACAAAACTGGTATAATTAATTTAAAGGGCCTTCGTGAACAGAGCAAACATCTCATGAATGAAGATAACCAGCTAACAGTCAGCTGTCATCTAAAGCAGGACACCTCTCTTTTTCCACAGGAGTTCCCTATTGAATTAATGCCCTCCTGTGCAGGAAGCTCATCTATATGGGTAACTGAATCCGCTGACTACATCAAGTTCAGGGAATGGTCAGACAGATAGCAAGCAATAGCTTTATTTGTCTGTTAGATTTCAACTTGACCAGAAGGCAATGCTGTGAGTGACTGCCACTGAACAGGACACCCGTGCCGATGGCAATCGTGCGGTCTGTGTTCTCCCTCACATTACACCACCGGCTTTCAAAGAAAACAAGATTGTTTATTTTCCTGGCTTTCTTGTTTTGAGTTGAAAAAATTGCTATCGATCAAAATAAATGATAAATGAACTATAATCCCTGTTAAAAAGAAAATATACCTGTCGTATTTTAAGAGCAATTAAGCACAATCGAGCATGAGAAATTGCAGAATTGAAAACGCCAGATCATTATATCTGCGAAATAATCAAGAGTTTTTCATGTCAGAAAAGAAATTGGTAAAAAAAAACAAGCATTTGCAAAGGCAATGGGTCTGGCGCTAAAGGAATGTTGAATTTGGGAAATTAAAGCATTACAAGTTAATAGCATGTGAGTTTATATGTATTTGTGCGGAAGCTAAGAACTGTAGATTAATACGGGTGGATGTAAAAAGGTCAGGTGACAGTTGCACTGTCAAGCTAGACTTAAATTTCTATGTAGGATAATGTCTGCCCACCTACCATATGTGCTGCTGCAAGAGAAAAACAACATAACATTATCTAGTTATTAAATACACTGTAATCTCATTTACATTTTTGTGTGCAACCCAGAAAATTCAAGCTAAGACAGCTGGATAAATAAACAGAATGATCACAGCTGGTTGGAAGGCAGGTTCTTTTTTTGTGGAAGCACACAATTTCTGTCCAATCATAATCTGTACTCCTGGCACCAAATATGTGGGTGGAGCCAAAGCCCCTCTCTAGTGATGCTCACATAAATGTCTGGTGACAACTGACTGCACTGTCAAGCAAGACTATAAAAATTACAATATTTCGTGATCTGTGAGGTAAGCTAAATTTCACATTTGAAAAATTGTCTGTGCTAGAAGTCTAATGGCCTAACTACAAAGTGCTTTCTATTTGGCTCTCAATGTAAAGAAATTGTGTTTGACAATGACTGCAGAATTTCTACTATAGGAGAAATATCTTAATGCTGCATGCTTAAGGACAGAGAATACTCCCGGCTTGGTAATGATAATCTCCTATGAAAATGGTTGTGTGTGTCAGAATGTACGAAACATGTAAGAGGAATATGCAGGGTGAAAAACAAGGGATACTACCTATTTGGTGGAAACCTGAGATTCATTCTAACCCCCAGTGGTAGAGTAATTTGACAATGAACAGACTTCAAGAGCTCCCCTCTACCAGGGTAGTAGCCCACCTTGACATCCACTTTTGGTGTTGCTGTGAAGAGGGGCCCTATGATGAGCGTTCCACATCAGGGAGGGTGAGGGCTTCTGTCCTTTATAAGCAAAGATGTTAGGTTTCCATGCTCATTGTATTCCGTGTTTATCACCCTTGCCCAGGTGGGAGTATTCTATGCAGTTACATATTTGATAGGAGGATTTAAGTTGGTGTGCAGCATTGTGTAAACAAGGGAGACACTCTTCCACCATATTGCAATGGTACTTAGGGGTGTACTGGAAGGAGTTCTTCCAGTAAACTAATCTTTAAGGTGTTTCCCACTTTGTGTGTGTGCTGCAGAATGCAGCACACACAAGGAGGGAAAAACAAGAAGAAAATAAAACTGTTCTCTTTGTTTCGACTGCCTTGCAGAGGTGCAAATCACTATCTACAATTCCTTTTCGGTAGGGATTTACAACAAAACCCATGTGCCATCAATTGAACACCCCCTTGACACACAGTGAGGCAAGACAGCCTTTTGTGCTGCTTATGCATTATAAGTACAATCAAATGCAAATCGTCATTTGCAGTGGATTGTAAATTCCACAGCAAAACTTTGTATTAGGTGTGTATATTCGCGCCGTTTTTTCAGCTGCCAGGGTCTTTAAAAAGGATATGTTGCCATAAACTCTAAAACAAATTCATGTGACTCATAACACAGATTTCCACAGTCTATTGAGGTTCTAGACTAGTAAGGTGATGGAACTTAACCCACAAATAAAATGATTACTACCAGGTGCATTGCATGTCAGAATGAACATGCTACATTCAGGACTCGCCTCATGTATTTTATTTTGTAGAAGGTAATTTCAGTGGCAGCTGCCACAACACGAAGTTTGGGGAGGGGTGGGGGGGGCGACTAAAGGGCGGGCAGGTGGGTGGATAGAGAGGGGACGGACGGGAAAATAATAATTATAACAAATTTACATTTCGCTGTTGCCTCCGATGCCGACGGCCGCCTCCGTGCTCTCCCAGCAGTCTCTGAGATGGCAGAGGCTGCCCAGTCAATCCAGAAGCTGCTCCCTATGAGAGCAGCAGCATGATTGATCTGAGCAGCCTGCTCTGCCGCTCAGACACTGGCTTGTAGCCTGCAGCTTTTGAGAAATAGAAGTGCACATGTCTGTTTGGCCAGCCTAGGTCGAGTGGCCAAATGAACATGTGCACTTCTAAGTGCCAACCACCTGCTTATTATGGCCTGCCCCGCCCGGCCCTACACACATGCCAGAGCCAGTCATAGAAAAATAAAATGATGCTGTTCCATTATCATTTTATTTTTCTGTGACTTGACTGATGGGTGGAGCGGCGCTCCACTGCCATTACAGAGGAGCTGCAGATAGGTAATTTAACGTACAACTATCACTATGAGAGGAATCAACAGGATCTGTTAGCAGAGAACGTGAAGCACCTATGAGGCTATTTTTTAGGATCTTTCTGAATTACCCCCTGGAATTCTTAGGGGCACATTAGTATGGCGGGCGGGCTTTGCCCGCCCGCCATCCTATCGGAAACCGGGACTGCCCGCCCTAAGGGCGGGGCTCCCGCACGTACCATTAGGATGTGCCCGCCACAGTGGCGGGCACATCCTGTATTTATAGTATTGTGGCGGGCAGAGCTCTCTGCTCCGCCCGCCACAATACCAAAAATGCTTTGCACCATTTACATAATCAAAGCGGCAGGCACCGCGCGGTGCCTGCCGCTTTGATTATGCAAATGCAGGGGGGTACCACAGGTACCCCCCCGTGTGCCACCCCCCTTGGGCCTTCACTCTGGGGGCCCACAGGGGGCCCCCAGAGTGAACACCGCCTGCCTTTCCGTGGCGGCATTGCCGCCGCGGAAAGGCATTGCACGCTTGCCATTGTAATATGGCTGGCGGTGTCTCATAGACACCGCCACCATATTAATAATTTTCCGCCCCGGCCGCAATGCGGGAAAAGTGGCAGGTGGTGTTTGGCTCCGCCGTGGTCCCCCCGCCATTCTAATATGGCGGGGGGGAATACAGGGAAGGATGGCGGGCAGATCCGCCCACCATCCTAATCGACCCCTTAGTCTTTCAATGGGAACAATGACATATAAAGTTATGTATATAGTTTTTTAACACATTTTGGGGGTGAGATACATCAACTATAATACCCCATAATGCCCATGGTTAGTCCCTTACATCCATCAACATAAATCCTCATGGTTCCCTAAACACGAGAGAAGAAACATGACAAAAAAACATCAGCAGCTAGGGAGATCGTGTTTGGAACTCGTGGGAGCCTCAAGTGAGATCATTTTGCACATAAACACCCTTTAACCACTTGGCTGCTAACGGGTTTTCCCCTCCTGCGCTACAGATTTATGTTCCCCATTATACATGACGAGTTGACCTTGTCATGAGCACAGATTCATTGTGCCTCATGACGAGTTTACCTTGTCATTAGCATGTAAGAGGTTAAAGAGCATTAAAACTGTCCCCTTAAATGAGACTCTAGAGTCAAGATCATCCTCCGATGAGGCTAACCACCATCTTCTAGATAAAAAGGCAAATCAAGACTTACTTTTATAAAAACCACTTACTGTCGATTTTCATGTAGACTTTGAAAGTTTTTTCCTTATTTCATAGACTAACTCATTGGAAGACTATAGAGCATGTACCACTGGGAACTGGGAATTGGCGACATTGATATTGTGATTCATATCAGTTGGGTAAATAATTGCACTATTTCAGAAAGTATGTCAGAGCCTTTTTAGTTTGTTTCCACCTTTTTAGGTTGAGCACCAGCGCGCACGCGCTGCACAAGACCTGCTGTAAACTGTAATCTAGCAATATGGGCTGCTTCTTGCAATTGGCTAATATGTGCATTGCATTTTGTTTCCTTGCTTCTTATTTTGTTACCGGTCCGATACATCATTTCCGGTTTTACCAAACCGCCGTCTGTGATTCCTTACAACCTCCACTACCTATTGCTCTCTCCTCCCGTACCACAGTTTTCTTTTCTGTACCAGTGTCATGTTGTAGGTGCATGCATGCTTAGTGCTTTGATTTTTTTAACATGTTCATACTGGGGGTCCAAATGTTTGGGTTACGCTTTACAAGGGTTTCACTACGCTCTGTGATTTTTTTTTGGTTAACAAGACGTTTTTACTAGCTCGTGTGTTTTATTTTACATATTCACATTGGAGATATTGGGAATACCAATTTAAAAAGGTCTTACTATACCTTAAGGTCTTAATACTCCTTATGATGTGTTTAACCTACTTGCTTTTGCGCAACTGTGGATTCCAGTCCTTAAATTTTACACTTTAGAGGTTTTGTTTTACTAAGTTCTGTAATTTATTTATACATTTGTGGTGGTGATACTTGGTGATCTGCTTTCTTTTACTCTTTTGCAATGTGATAGGTCTCGCATTTTTTAAACTTTGACCTATTGGTATTGTAACTGACAATGACTTTTAATATAGCAGGTTTTTAAACAAATAATTAACATGCATTGTCACTTACAATGCCAATAGCTGAAAATCTCTCAATTGGGAGACCGATTGCATTGCAAATGCTTGTTTATTGCTTTGTTTGCCTTGTTGAGTGATACATTGAATGCCCACAAGCATTTTAAACTTCATAAAAATAAAAGAAAAAGGGAAAATGTTTTGCAAACCAGTCGCCGTATTTTTTATTCAAGTACAAATCACTAGACAACTTGTGAAATCTGTATATGTTAATTTAGAGTGCTAACCTTTATTTAGCCAATGTAAAGCTTGGAGTCTAGAATAACATTGGTTTGAATATTGTGCTAGAGTTTGGCTACATATTGGGTCTAAACTTTAAAATGTAAGGCACAAAATTCATGTATAAATTATAATGATGTTGAGGAAGTTCAGCGTAGCAGAAGGTATAGGTGAACGGCTACTTTTGTCTTTGGGTAGTAGATCACACTTTAGTTGAATTAAAAGTGCATATCACCAACATGCAGAGCAAACACTCGCCAATAATTAAAAAAATAATCCTCTGAGCAAAGGCAAAATGTAAAGTGTAAGTTGCAAACTCCCCTAGAGGAGAAAATAGCAGAAGAATTTAGAATTTTTGAGGTAGATTAGAAATACGCTACAAAGATCACCATCATTGCAGATTTGATTTGTACTCTTTCCATCAATTATAGTTAATCTTTGTCTTAGAAGCTTTGGTGCAAGAAAGTTATTTTTCCTATACACATCAATCTCAACCAGAATTATCTAAACATCAAATACGTATGGCATACTGTATGTGTATAATCACACATATATTTTGTTTAAGTTAATTAAATGTATAAATGTTCTTTTTCAAATAAATCCTCCACATGAATTTGTCCTCTTGTAGTCCAATATTTTATGTGTTGTTTTGAACAGCACAATGATAAAATTCCAACAATGTCTTCAACGTAATTACTGGATGCATTTCAGGCTATTTCAGGTGGCTTCAGGAGTGTGTATCTTCATTGTTAAAATCTATACCTCAAACTGAATCACAAACATAACACAAAAAATAATTATCTTTCCTGACGGTATAATCCTTCTTATGGTTAATAAGATATTATAAGATATTGCTGTTTGGTTTAATAATATACACTCATAGCAGTCAAAATCTAATACTCTTAGATTTATCATTTGTAAAGTTTCTGACAACCTGTCATATTCCTGTACTACGGGGAAGTATTTATGTAACTTTAATTGTGTATTGCAAACCAGCTAAAATCTCACACAAAATAATAACTATTGAGACAGCAAATTTAAAAAAAGTATCATAAATATTTTGTTAAATAATATTCACACCAATCAATAACATAATAGGAGCAAATAATTTATTGCTTGGAAAGCATTATATATATATATATATATATATATATATATATATCATACCTAATTGATTTAAAATCTCAAAACAAACTTGGGGTGAAATGACAGCTTGACTAATAGTAACATCACACAAAATGACCGGATGGGCAAATAAACTTACAGCACAAACTCCTCTCTGGGAGGGTGGCCAACTGGGAGAGTTGACACGACTAATGGGCTTTTGAAAATGGAGCTTTAAAGAGATTGACCACTTGGGGGATGTCTGGAAGAACGGGAAAATGTTGGAGTTTGACACACTGCAGAGGCAGTTCCAAATGGGAAAGCGGAAGTATCTACGATACTGACAGATGCGCCATACACTTCACTGTCATTTGCAAGAGGGATCCCTATTACCAGAATATTCGCCACTCGAGGACCATCTGCTCCTAGATGCCAAGATTGATAAGATCATCTCTCTGACTTATTGGAAATTGATTAACAACACCCCAGACTGATTGGGCCCAACTGACGGAAGCCTGGGAGTCGGATGTGGGCCTCTTAGAGAAAGATGATTGGGCTGAAGCACTACAGACACCCTGTTCAGGCTGATTCAGCTCCGTATTCCCAATAGATCCTATGCTTCTCGCATAGCTTATGTTTGAATGGGCACCTGTGAGACTGATGAATGTGTACGGGGTTGTGGTGAGGCAGGGTCCTTCTTTCATATACTTTGGTCATGCCCTAGGATTCAAACATACTGGAAAGGTATAACCTGAGTGATGACACAGGTGTTGGGTGCGAATGTCCCGCTTGAACCAAGTTGGCTCATCCTGGGAGTGACTGGAGAAACTAAGTAGCCGCAATATGCCAGGACTTGGCTGGCCCTGGCAGGCGGGGTGGCCAAGAGAAACTTTGCCCGAGCATGGGGAGCAGGGGCAGCCCTCACACTCACAGCCTTGAAGAAAGACCTGGACTGGTGCTATGGGGCAGAATCTGGTTATATATCAGAGCCGGGGCTGCCCTTGTAAAGGTGAAAAGCTATGGAGTGCCTGGGCCTAGTATAGAGACCTTTGATTAAGGCCCTGGGAAATGATATGAGCTGATGTGAGAGAAATGATGCTATGGTTTACGGCGAGAGAATGTGGGTATTTAATACCAGGAACGTACGACGGGGTACATATTAAGAACTGTGAAACTTTCTACCATCGCGCGCATTGCTGTGCATATTTTAAACTTGTATTTTCATATTCCTGGGCATATTGTTTTTAAATCGCGCTGCTTGTGATCGCGCTGTTTGTATTCTTTGCCTACTCATTAGGCGCTTGCCACTACAGCAACTTGGGGTATAGTCAGGCTTACCTGCACGATAATTGTTTTACATCCGCATTTGGCGGGACTTAGGTAGTGGGGTCCCTGGTTGTGGTGCTCCGACCGCCATCTTGGGTGGGTGTTGACGCTTGGGCCACTTTCAGGCGCCATATTGGTCGGGTCTAGAGGCTCTAGTAGCCGGAAGCCCGCGCGGCGTAATATCATAAATAGGAATGGGCGAGCAGGTGCGCGCTCAGCGGACGCGCCGTAGGCGCGCCGGAGGTTCGCCAGAGGTAAGCCCGTTTGCGCCCGTTTGCATCCTGATTGCTCCCGGTGCGTCCGTCACGTCCTCTCTTCAGTCGGTACACCCTCGGGAGGATCTGTGTGCCTCGCCGAGCTATACTGACTTAGGTAAGCGCTGTGTGTTGCCTCCATCCTCTCATACGAGCCTCCTTTGCGGTCTGCTGAATGTTCACTCTCTCGTTAAGCATCATGCTGAGATTGCCCTTTTAATAGAATCCTCAAATTTGGATATACTATTTTTAACTGAGACCTGGACAAAAGTGGACTGCGGGGTGGAGCTCGGTCGGGCCTGCCCACCGGGTTACCTCATAAGACACATTCCTCGAGTTTCCGGTAGAGGTGGTGGAGTGGGATACATCTTTAGAGACTCACTCTCCCTCTCGCAACTTGGGGTAAAAGAGGTGCTGGGGTTTGAGCTCATGGGTTTCTCTATAACGGCCCAGGGTGGTACTCTGGTAGCGGGTCATCTCTGCTATAGACCGCCTTCTCTGACTACTTCGGCCTTTCAGTCACTGGTCGACTTGATCTATGACCTCTCAAACTCCCATGCTAGATTTATAGTGCTGGGCAATTTCAACCTCTGGCCCTCTGGCCCGCAAGATTTGGCCTATAGAGAACTCTGCCAAGCATGTAGCAATATACAACTTGCGCAGCTTGTGCTGTCACCCACTCATGCTAAGGGACACACTTTGGACTTAGTATTTCCTGACAAGGAGCTGGTTGCAGTTAAGGAGGTCGTGGATCAATGCTGGACCGATCATGCACTGATTCTCATGTCTATCTCTCTGCCTGGAGGTCCGCTAAGTATAAATGGCCCAGGCGGGACCAAACTTAGTAGGCAATGGTCTTGCTTACTAAGGGAATCGAGCCTACCTACATTACTACCCAGAGCCTTTTCTATGGAGGACAATGTGGATAAGAGCTATGCCGCCTTTTGCCAGCAAATTTTGACATCATTAGATGAACCTGCCCCCTTGCGGAGGGTGAAGGATAAACCTAGGAGAGTCAATGCCTGGTTTACCAACGATCTTGGACAGCAGAAACTCCGCTGTAAACAGGCGGAGCGTGTCTGGAGGAGAGGATACAGGGAGTCGGATAGAGTAGCGTATAAAGAGGCCTTGCAGGAATACAAAGCCCAGTTAAGGAGGGCCAAAGCACAGTGTCTGGAAGGCACCTTGGTTAAGGCTTCTAATAAGTCGCAGACCCTTTTTAAGCTAGTTAATAATCTAGCTAACCCGACCTGTGCAGTACCAGCCATCCCGGCCTCTCGGGAACTGTGTGATTCCCTGGCCTCTGCGTTTGAGGAGAAAATCAAGACAATTTTGAATGGACTCCTGGTTCCCGGTCAGTCCGCGTTCACAGTGCCACGCCCCTCAGAACTCCCCCATCATCTGGGTTCTGAGTGGGATGACGACAGGGAAGAATCTCCCCAGCTGTCCTGTTTTCCTATCCCCTCCTTGGAGGAATTTTGCGTCCTGGCCAATGGCGTCTCCTCAGGTTCACCACTTGATCCAATGCCACATAAGATCTGGAAGTCATTCCAAGCTGAGCTGTTTCCCCCGCTCCATACCATCTACTGTCAGTCGTTGGCTACAGCGTCAGTCCCAGACAGTTGGAAGTTGGCAATAGTAACACCTTTGCTAAAAAAGGCTTCTCTGGACCCCCTATGCCCGGCCAATTATAGGCCCATCTCGCTTTTACCATTCGCGATAAAAAATCATAGAGAAGCTGGTTACAAGAGTATTATCCAACTTCCTGGAAACCAACTCTTGTCTGGATGTAGCCCAATTTGGCTTTAGGCCGGCCCATGGCACTGAGACCGCCTTGGTCACCGTGTTGGATGATCTACGAACGCGTGTTGACAGGGGTAAGTCAGCATTTTTGGTGCTGCTCGACATGTCGGCCGCGTTCGACACGGTGGACCATACGGTCCTACTGGGCCACCTTCGGAGTGCGGGAGTAACTGGCCTGGCATTAAGCTGGTTAACATCTTATCTCTGCAATAGACAGCAAGCTGTGGCGTTACCACCATTTCGATCAGCCACACGTCAAGTGAACCAGGGTGTCCCCCAGGGGTCAGCGAGCAGTCCGATCCTTTTTAATTTATATCTTCGACCCCTAGTAAGTCTGATAAAGTCATTCGGCATATCAGTCATCAACTACGCCGATGACACTCAACTGATTTTTTCTTTTGAGGGTAAAGAGATAGTGTCGAGGGACACCTTCCGACGTTGCATGTCGGCAACGGCAGAATGGCTGCGAGTTAACTCGCTTCAATTTAACGGGTCAAAAACGGAGGTCCTCCACTGTTCCCTAGATCCACTCCCCCGCCCTTTGCCGGATGATTTCTGGCCAACTTCCACCTTGGGCACAGTGACTGTCACAGAATCGGCTCGCAACTTAGGGGTTCTGTTTGAGCCTAGTTTGCAGCTCGATGCCTCTGTTAACAGGACCGCGGCGACTTGTATGGGCTTGCTTCGAGCGCTTCGAAAAATCTTGCCGTTACTTCCCTTGGGAGCCAGAGCAGAAGTGGTGCGTAGTTCCATTCTCAGTAGGTTAGACTACTGTAATGCACTGCTTCTGGGAGCTCCTAAGACTCTGATTTTTAAGCTACAGAGGATTCAAAATATGGCAGCCAAATTGGCTCTATCTCGCCCACGATCTGCATCTTAATCTGCAGCATTAGCTGACCTCCATTGGTTACCTGTCCAGCAGCGGATTGCCTTTGAGGCTCAATGCCTTGTCTTTAGGGCTCTGCACGGACTGGGACCAATGCCGCTCCAAAACCTCTTCTCCTGGTATCAAGCTGCCAGACCTTTGAGATCCTCCTCAGCGTTCCTGGTGACGGTTCCCAGGATTAACAGAGTGAGGATGGGCGGCCGTGCCTTCAGCTTCACGGCCGCCACGTTATGGAACACTCTACCTCTGGCGCTGAGGAGCAGACAAGATCTGATTTTGTTCAAGAGGGACCTTAAGACTCACCTCTTTCCAAGAGCAATGTAGTGTATTTCATCTGATGGATTGATATGGTCTCAGAGCCAGGATACCCTTTGGGTGACAGCTGCGCTTAACAAGTATCTATACATTACATTACATTACAAATGTCTCTCCTAATATGTCATTTTTAATGAATATTGAACTGAAGCTTGTTTATGTTTAATAAAAAATATCATCACAATCTATAATTATCATCATTTAATGGAGCAATGCAGAAAATAATCTGTTCCCCACCTCACAAACGTTCTATGTTGGGAGTCAGGCCCTTATATGATTTATAGACACATATTCAATATTTTGATGTAACATCAACAATAGAAATCTATAAATAAAGCACTTAGCCATTTTCTAGCTGTATTCACTATTTATATAAGAAATTGGATTATTATTTTGGGTGGGCGAATGTCCATTGTAATGTTGATAGACTCTGCACTCTAGGACGCTTGTAGTTCTTGGCAGACTCAACAAGGAATTACATAACTTGAGGGGAGGTGGTTAGTGATGATTATGATGTAATGAGGATGCAGTGTGTGATTGTATGCTGAGGAATAAAGACTTATATTACATAGCTCCATGGGTGGCGTATTCACTTGCTTGTTCCAGAGTTGGGGAGGACAGTACAACTGGCAACAACAAGGTGGTATGTTCCCCAAAGAAAAAAGACTGCTCTCCCTGAGAGCTTGCAGCAATACATCAAACAGCTTGTGCATGCCACATCCAACCAAGTCAATGAGAAGCAGTTTGAAGTTGGTGGTGTAAAGTCGAAGATGTGCTCCAGTACATATACGGCCCTCGAAGAAGTGGAAGGTCCTGCCGATGAGCGCATTTGAAAAGCTCATCACAACCCACTGGTAAGGTCAAAAGAAGAGATACTGAGCTACGTCATAACACAGAGCTATCATCAACACAAAGAAAATTCTAAAGGCAGTAACAACCAGGTATGAAACTCCAAACTTACTTACCAGCATGAACGAGAGAAGTGCAACACAAAATGCCACACAAAGTGCTGCACGACCTCGAAGGGTATGATGACCTAGGCCCCGATGAGAGCCTGATGGGTGCACAGCAGCAGGTGGCATTCAACACAATGAAAGATATTGGAATAGTGAAATTTTTCAGTGGCTGCAGAAGGGAGCACGTAATACGATGCAGCCACATTCCTAAAACAACCCTAACCACCATTAGACACCGTAAAGAAGCAGAATATTGGCGTCAGGTGGACGGCATGGATCGAGATGTTAAAGGACTTCATAGATGCCCTAGTAGAAGCAGATGATAAGAAAATCATTAAATATTTAAGGAACCTTGCCATTGATGCAGTAAAGGGAGTGATGGAGAAAATCGTGCACATTGATGCAATATTGTACCGTCATATCAAAGAAGCCTCAGGAACCAAGTTCAATCCAATCCTGAATGTTATGAAAGGTACATTTTCATTAAAGTGAGACAGCAAGCTGGTGAAATGATGGTTGAGTTTGTTGAGAGACTTGGTGTGCTTATCAAATACTGCAAGTTTAGTGAATTTAATGATTAAGAAGCCATTGATGGCTGATTTCAGACTTGTTAAGAAGATGCATGTTGAGAGAGACTCTCTGTGTAGGGAAAGTGCTAATGGCCGCAAGGGCCTATGAAAGAGCAGATCAACAAGCTGCTGACATGCAAGCTTACCCAGAAAAAAGTGAATCATGTTGGCCATGAAAAGTGAGCTGAAGCACAAGGTAGATGCTTGCAAGTTGATGTCTCTAAAGAACAAAAGTTATGTTTTTTATTTCCCATGCAGGCAAATGTTCAGCCATAGGACAGATGTGTAAATGTTGTGGGAAGGAAAACCACTTCATAATGGTTTGCAAAGTGTGCGGGTTGCTTCTAAACCATTGCAGCGTCGAGGGTCATTTTCAGTGATAATGTGACATAAAGCAGTATAAGTGCAAGCACCTATTCAAGTTCTTCAAGGAACTTCGGCCAGTGCATGCCTGCTCAGTTTTGCCACAGCTGCTGACATGAGACTGATATCTCTCAATTGCAATCTCCACACTCAATCTGAAGTTGTGAGTCAATTCCTATCGTCATTTCATGGCCTAGGAAGGCTCAAGTCATTGAAAGTGCTACTTCATATCAATGAGGACATTTACCCTGTTGCTCAGCTGTACTGCAGAGGAGCTTTTCACTTGCAAGAAAGCATTGAGAAAGAACTAGAAATGCATGACATCATTCAGCGCTACACCAGTCCTTCGATATGGGTCTTGCCCATAGTGGTGGTGCTAAAAAAAGACAGTGGAAGTGCAGTGCGCATTTGTGTTAATATGTGCCGGGCAAACAAAGCAATTGAGAAAGACATCCTGGTCTACACAAAACGGACATGATCATGCAGCTGAATGGTGCCTAAGTCTTCTACAGTCTTGCCCTGAACAAGGGATATCATCAACTAGATGTTCTACAACAAATGATTCAACCTGTCACATATGCTTTTAATTACAGTGATGAAAAAATGGTATTCTGGGCAACACAAAAGAATCATGACAACACGCTTACACAATTTGTGCCAGTTATTTGCTGATGCAGGTCTCAATCTGAATGCAGCAAAGTGTGAGCTTCACAAGACCAAACTTAAATTCTTTGGGCATATATTCTGTGATGGGTGAATGACCCAGACAAACTGCAAGCACTATCAGCTACTCCCCCCACCCACAAGATGTCACCATCAGTCAATCAATCATGCATTTGTAAAATGCACTACTCACCCATGAGAGTCTCAAGGCACTGGGGTGGGGGGGGTGGGGGGTGCTGCTACTGCTCGAACAGCCAGGTCTTGAGAAGTCTCCTGAAGGTCAGTAGGTCCTGGGTCTGCCGCAGGTTGTTGGGGAGGGTGGTCCAGCAAGGTCGGAGAATGATCTGCTGCCGGCTATCGCACTACAGATGCGGGAGATGGTGGCGAGGGTGAGGTCAGCAGAACAAAGCTGGCGGTTTGGGGTGTAGAAGGTGAGTCGTTCATTGAGGTATGCTGGTCCGGTGTTGTGGAGTGCTTTGTGAGCGAGGGTGAGGAGCTTGAAGGTGATCCTCTTGTTGACCGGGAGCCAGTACAGGCCTCTCAGGTGGGTGTGATGTGGCTGTGGCGGAGGATGTTAAGGATGAGGCACGCAGACGCATTCTGTATGCGTTGTAGTAGTTTCTGGAGTTTGGCCGAGGTTCCCGCGTAAAGGGCGTTGCCATAGTCCAGTCAGCTGACGAACGCCTGGTTGACTGTCCTTCTGGTTCCAGTGGGGATCCATCTGTAGATCTTGCAGAGCATGTGGAGGGTGTTGAAGCAGGAGGAGGAGACGGCGTTGACTTGCTGGGTCATTGACAGCGATGAGTCCAGGATGAACCCCAGATTGCGTGCGTGGTCGGTGGGCGTTGGTACAGCTCCCAGTGTGGCCTGCCACGAGGAGTTGTCCCAGGTAGAGGGGGTGGAGCCGAGGAAGAGGACCTCCGTCTTGTCTGAGTTCAGTTTCAGGCGGCTGCTCTTCATCCATTCAGCGACGACCTTTATTCCTTCGCGGAGGTTGGTTTTGGCAGTAAAGGGGGCCTTGGTGAGGGTGAGGATCAGGTGGGTGTCGTCGGCATATGAGATGATGTTGAGGTCATGAGATCTGGCTATGTAGGCGAGCAGTGCCATGTAGACACTGAAAAGTATCGGGCTGAAGGATGATCCTTGGGGTACGCCGCAGATGATCTTGGTGTCTTGAGATCGGAATGGAGGGAGGCGGACACTCTGGGTTGTGCCGGTGAGGAAGGAGGTGGTCCAGTCCAGGTCTTTGACACGGATCTCTGCGTTGTGTAGGCGTGTGCATAGGGTGTGGTGGAAGATGGTGTCAAAGGCGGCCGAAAGTTCCAAGAGGATGAGGGCCACAGTTTCTCCATTGTCCAGCAGGGTACTGATGTCGTCGGTGACAGCGATGAGGGCAGTTTTGGTGCTGTGGTTGCTGCGGAATTCAGATTGGGACGAGTCCAGGATGTTGTTCGCCTCAAGGAAGAGGGTCAGTTGCCTGTTGGCAATCTTCTCAATGACTTTCGCCGGGAACGGGAGTAGAGAGATGGGCCAGAATTTCTTGAGGTCCTTAGGGTCCACTTTGGGTTTTTGAGTGAACCGTTGACCTCAGCATGCTCCCAGCTCTCCAAGAAGGTGCCAGTCTCGAAGGAGTTGTTGATGATATTGCGGAGATGGGGTGCGATGGTGGAGCCTCCTTTGTTGAAGATGTGGTGTGGGCAGGAGTCTGATAGTGAGCAGGAGGGGATAGTGTTCATGATTTTGATGGTGTTGTCATCATTGACGTGGGTCCACGAGAGCAGGTGGTCGGTGTGACTGGGGGGCGGTGAGTCTGAGGTGTCGGTGGCTGTCGGGGGGGCCTCGTTCTTGAAGCTGTCATGGATGTCTGTGATCTTGCAGTGGAAAAAGGTGGCTAGGGAGTCGCAGAGGTCCTGCAGTGGCAGGATGTCGTTAGAGTTGGAGAGTTACTTCACGATGTTGAAGAGATTTTTGCTGTTGAAGGCGTTGTTATCGATGCGTTCCTTGAAGGAGGTCCTTTTGGCGGTTCGGATGAGTTGGTGGTGTCTGCGGATGGTGCTCTTGTGGGCTGCATTCAGCTGTGGTCGGTAGTGGGAGTTCCTGCAGGGCGGTGACGTGGGGAGGGGCAGGGTGGGGGGTAGTAATGATGGATTACGGAGTTTAACAGGTAAGTAAACATATAAATAAATAAAACGAATTTTGTTGCGTGCACTGCATAGCATTTGGTGATGCAGTGCATGCAAGGAAATTCTTTTTATTTATTTATATGTTTACTTACCTGTTAAACTCCGTAATCCATACATTACTACCCCCCACCCTGCCCCTCTCCCTCCCCACATCACCGCCCTGCAGGAACTCCTACTACCGACCGTTGCTGGCTGCATTGCTGTCCGGTGTCTCTTCGTGGTGCCACTTCTTCTTGAGCCTTCGGCAGGTCTGTTTGGATGCCTGGAGGTTGGCGGTGAACCAGATGGCTTTTCTGTTGATGCGTCTGAGGGTTTCTTGATCTGGGCGAGAGTGTTGACACAGTTGTCGAAACATTGCCTGAGGTTGCGGGCAGCAGTGTCCGTGTTGGCGGTGTCATGAAAAGGATATATGATGACAGCACATCATCCTGTAAAGTCCTCGCACTGGGCTCATCACACTTTAGGCACTTACCTCAACCTTCAGCAGCTCCTGCATTCAAGAATGAGGTGAAACCCCCTGACAGTCCAGATCAAGAATCAGTACATGTGCCATCGGTGCACAATCAGAATGCATCTCAACCATCTCACACCACTCAATCTGGTGGGCTAGTGTGAGCACTTCAACATCTTATTGCAGAAATATGATGAGACTGCTGTTTGTAATTTTTATTAAGAAGGGAGGAGATGTAGTGTCATGAGACTATGGGCATTAGAACCCTTGCAGTTCTGGGCAGACTCACCATGGAATTACATAGCTTGCTGGGGGCTGTCAATGTGTGATTAATAATGGTTATGATGTGATGAGAGTGCAGTCTGTGATCGTACGCTGAGGGATAAAGGCGTCTATTATGGAGCTCCATGTGTGGCATATTCGCTTGCATGCTCCCGGGCTGGGGAGGATGCTACAGCCACCTCAAGAAATAATCACAACTCTTATCTGAGGGCAGCCTCCTGGTAGCTATGGCACAACGCAGGGAGCCTTAACTTAGGGCAATGTGTAAAGTATTTATGCAGTACTAAAACAATATTAAAAGTAAAAACATAAAGCAATAAAAACCCTGCACAAAATTAGAAAATAGATTAATATTTACAAAATTAAATGACACCAAAACTTAAAAATTCCAATAAGGGGTACCAGAGATACGAATTTTAAAGTTTTTAATGGTAATAGTGCCAAAAAAGCACTAACCGCCAATGATAGTCTATGGTTGTGGTAGAGGGGGCCGGATACATCAACCAGGTTCTTCCTGGTCAAAGATTTTACCTGCTGACTTATTGCCTGATTTATAATTTGGCAGTCAGGCTGTCCTCTGCCAAGGCTATGAAATAATTTACTCTGTCACCGTGGCAGAGGTCCCGACTACCAAATTATGAAATGTCCGTCTGCCTATCAAATTTCAAGAATTCACAGGAACCGCCATCAAGACAGTTCCTGTGAATGCATTGGAAATATGCCATATGGCATGGTCAAACCTGATCGAGCAGCACAGCAAAGTTTCCAAAGATTTTCCAATACGGGTTTTTGTTTGTGTTAATATGAAAAAACAATGTCTCTCTCTTCAGGGGAGTTATCTCCAATGGTGAGGGGGGGCTTTTTTGTTTTCTACTACCCTTTACCACAAGGGTTTTCCTGGCAGTGATGGGCAGTAAAAAAACAAAAATAAGTCCACCCATCAAAATTTGATGGACAGACATATAGCCAATTTTCTGTGGGCCCTTCCTTTGTTGGGCCATTTTTATTTATTTATTTATTTGAGTATTATATAGCACTGGCTAGACCCGGAGGCATCAGAGTGCTTTACGTGAGGATAGGTGGGATTACAAGTTACAAGTTACATCTGTTACAAGAGCATAGTCAAAGCATAGGACAGGGAAACAAGGTTACGGAAAATTCATCAGAGGGAGGAGGAGGAAGGAGATAATAGCAGGGAGACGAGGAGAACTGTGCCTAATGTCCGGCTGAATAAGTGACAGCCGAAGGGGAGAACCAGGGCCGATCTCCTTTATAGCTGCATTGCAAAAGTTTGTCAAGAGCACAGACTGAGTAATCTCCACCATGGCCGAAATATGGTCCACCCACTTCTAAATTCAGTGGGCGAACCATATCAATCAGACCCTACATATTTGAAGTCCCACTTTTTCGTGGTTTATGGAGCAGCTCCTCTAGATCACTTCTAAGGTACCCAGGACCTCAGGTCAGCACTTAGCGGCCAGGACTCACTCCAACAGAGGCCACCAGCAAGGTCCAGTCCAGGTCCAGTTGGAATTGGTTAGCTGGACACTCCATGGTAAAGGTCTCCTGCAGCTTGCTGTGCCCCTGTAGCCACAGGTTGGTCAACTGACACATGGAGCCCACTTCTTTGCCCTGGGTACAAGGGGGAACATGCTCAATCCTTCAGGTCTCCTCTCAGGTCACAGAAAGCAGGTACCAGTCCACTTCTGCTCTTCCACAGGTCTAGAAAGTGTTCTGCCCATGTGCCTTGGGGTGGCACACTTATACCTGGCACCAACTAGTGGGTAGGGGTGACTCCTGGGAACTCCCTAGCCAATGGGGTCAAACGTTCCTGTGGCTTACCCTATACATTTTTTTCAGTATTTCATATTTGCCTTACTGAAAGTAGACCCAGAATACCACATGTCAAGGCATTTTCAAGATGATGAAAATATCCAGCAACACTAAATTTGGGCACTGAGGGTTGTGGGTGTGTCGGGAGTGCATATGGTACTCACCCTTGTTTTCCATTTTCTAACACAAAGATCCTGTTTAAAGCGGACCCTGGACTTACAACAAATTCAGAGATAGAAGTCTGGTTTGACAAATGCAGGGCCCTTCAGCAACCAGACAGGGGATACACAATAATAATCCTGGCACCCTGATCTCTCCTTTACAAGTATACCTAATTATTACATGTGGCTCAACAGACCTGCCAGGTAGGATTTGACACTGTAGTGTCAACAGAATACCCATACCCCCCAACATATATACTCCATTGAGCTCAGATGAGTCATCTCTGCTTATTCAGGTCAGCCTTTTGTGTGCTCCTGAGAGGGACTTCACACTTCTTTTATACCTCTTCCCTAACTCAGCACAGTCTGGAAGTTGCTAGAGAGTACATTTAAATTAACCTCCAAGTACACCAGGCAGGAAAATAGTAATGTTTTAAAAAGTTACTTTTTCTTAATATGTATCACTAATCTGATTTCACCATTGATATGGATTTATCATATCTATTAACATATTTGTTTAATTGTGTTTCTAGGTGGCCTCATTCATGAGATAGAGTATTAGCAATTTCATCTGTACTCTACTTTTGTAAAAAGGAAACTAGACATGCCACAATAAAAATAGCTTTCAGACCATGCATCCTGCCTTGTGGGCTACAAAGCCCTCTTAGGGATGACTTACTAATATTTAAAAGGTGCATTCTGTACCTGTCAAAAAGGGTTATTTTGCCAAGTTTCACTGCAGGTTTTGCACTGCAGCCTTAAGGTTACACAGGGTAAGCCTCTGGTGATGCTTGCACTTGTATGACATAGCAGGTGCTGCAGTCCACCAGTGGCATTTCACTTTCAGGCACGTTCTATACATTATACTAGGAACATAGGCAAGTTAACTGCATCACTCAGGGTTAAATCATTTATGACATGTTTAATGGGGGAACACAGACATCTTAATCCTGCTTATCCAGGGCAAAGTGTACAGAGTTCTAATGTAAGCAAAACAAATTGGACAAAAAGTATGGGTATCATTCAAAAGATGGTCAGTTCCTACAGATATCCTCTATTGAGCAGTTTGACTTGTAGTACAATTGCATGTTTGTCATAATCAACCAAGAAAGTGCAATTATGTCACAGTCTTAAAAACTGTCAAAAGTTTAGGCTAAGTTTAGACTAAAAATGGCCGCTGGGAAGGAGCTGCCAGGCTGAGCTCCTGGTCAGGGATCACTAAAGTGTAATCCTGACCGGATCGATCCCCTCCAGCCCCCCTAAGGAGTGGTGCAACAGATTCTCCCACCGGACTGTCCTTGGATAAAGAATCGCGGATCCAGGACACTGATCAAGCGGCGAGAGGGACCCTGGCTGTAACGTGGTCAGTGAACCCCGATGAGGCTAAACCTTGAGGTCCTCAGAGCTTCACCACCAACGAGGCAGCCAAGGGAGTCCTCTGCTCCGGACCGGAGAGGTGCGGCAATTCAGAATCAACGGGACTCACGTAATTACAGAGTCAAGGCTCAGAATCGCACTCTCTCAACACCGACGCCGGACTGGGAAATGGACGCCAGTAAAAGAGCATTCATTGGGTCCAACCTTCAATAGGACCAGGGAAAGACTCTGGAAATCGGGATCCTCCCGGTCGAGTTAAAATAGTTCATTTGTGACTCTCGAGGGAGACCAGGGCGTCCCGAGACGGGAAAGGAGCTCCGGGACCCAACATGGCAGGAGTCCCAATGGCTGCCACTATTAAAAACTGAGACAGAAAGTGGCCTGTTATAAGGTCATAAGAAGACCCCGGGCTGCCTCGAGTCCCTTAAAACTGCAAGGCAGGTCATTTGCGACCCCCGTCGTTACACAGGCTGTCCTGAGGTGGGAGCGGAGCCCCAAGATACATCAACACACAAGGAGCCCCGATACCTGACTATAACAATGGCCGCCAGCCACAGAATCACAGATGGATCCAGCTAATAGTAAGGCCACGAGAAGACCCTGGGTACCTGGATCCTCACTTACAAAGTGAAGTGGGTCATCTGGGACCCTGAAGGAAACTAGGCCATCCCAAGACGGGAGCGGAGCCCTGGGTTACAACACATATGGAGCACCAGATACCTGACCCAGTAATGGCCGCCAATGCCAGAACCACCAACACAGGGAGAGACCAGCAAGGACCCTCAGAGACCATTGCAACAAGGACTCACAGGTCAGTGTTGGCAGCCCCTAGGTGCCTGGCCATTATTGGTCTACTAGGGTCCTAATAAGGACCGGTCACAATAGAGCCCCGATCCATGCCACTCCAATGCGGCCTTGGACCCACAGGGTAGTGTAGGCAGCCCCTGGTCGCTTTTTCACACAACACCCTCCCGGGACCTAATTCCATAATCTACTGCCATACCAAGTCACAGGTGTCCCTGCCACCTGTAGAGAATACCTTTATTGATACAGGTCCCTTACTAAGATATCAGACCAACACTAACTCTAAAATCTGGGCCTAGAGTAGCCCTTCTCTGCATGCCCCCTCATCACAGCTCCCTTCCTCCCGAGTTGTCACTCCTCAATCTTCGCTACCCACCCATCGTGACAGGCAACACTCTCTCCTCTGCTTGGAACTCCCCCCCACTACACACTGGTGGGAATTCGCCTCCTCCCCAACCTAGATACGTGGCAGTCGGACACGCCAATGGCTGCCTTCCCTCACACACCTAGCTAACAGCTCCCTTCTGCCCGAGAGGCTACTCCTCAAGCTCCCCTACCCACCCAACCTGACAGACAGCACTCTCTCCTCCGCACGGCACTCTCCCTGCTTCACACCTGAGGAAATCTGCCTCCTTCCAACCTAGATAAGATGCCGCCAGCCACGCCAATGGCTGCTTCCCCTGGAACTCCTAACTACCTAATACCCCACAGACCGAACTCATTCGCAATCACTTCCCCCCCAGCCTCTTTAGTAAAGCGAAGAGACACTTCAAACACAAACTGATCAAACAACACCACGAAACATTATTTGTAGACACTTACCACTGCTCCTCTAGAGGGCAGATAAAAATGGACTTCATCTTCCATACTGAAAGACCCGACAATTGGGTCATCATCCTCAACACGCATCTCCTCATCTCCAAAACTACCATCACAACCAATAGCCGCAAATTTACGACCTCTCTCCCGAACCATCAGACCCTGAGCGGTAATATCTCCATAACCATTTACGAGAATGGCTCTGTCCTGATACAGGATAAGAGCGATAACCTCGAGGACTTCGACTCCCCTTCCTCTCGCTAAAAAAGGCACCCTTGCACACTACACGACACGGCCTGACCCCTCCTCTCCCCTCCCCCAATGAGCCTTCCACAACAAAGAAGGCAATGGACTCCTCTCGCGCCCTCTCCGAGATCCCCCTACCTGCTCTCCCGAGGCACATACCGCAACTCTGTACCGCTGAATAATGATCCCACCCCCTCTGGCAGACGACCTGTCGAACCTTGCCTCCCCTCCCATCCCATCCAGCCATCCATAAACGAGCATTACCCCCAAGTTCAGCCTCCTCACATCCCGTCCCCGCCCCCAGGCCAAATGAGGCGTGACTCGCGTCCTGAGCCAGTACTCCTCCTACTCGTGAGCCCTCCCAGAAACAATCCGGGCAGCTCCTCCTCCATTAACCAACATGACTGGGCCCCACCCCGCTTCCCCTCGGGCAATGCTGCCCCTGACACCCTCCCCCCCCACCATTGATAACATGACAACGCCTCAACCTCCTAGAATATCAGCTCGAAATCTTGATATGAGGCTTGAACGAAACCCTATCGATTCTGGCTACAATCCGAAAGCCCACTCAACACTCTACCGCTCTGCCAATTCTCTAACAACCCAGAAGGGTTAAGGTACCGCCCCCCCAGTGGACCTCATGTCCCACCCAAATTCTGACCCTCGACAAACAAATCGGGGAATGAGATTCGCTCAAAAAGCCCCAGAAGAGCAACATCCTCACTTTCCTCTCAGGAAGCGGCACTACTTGCCTCAACCTATGACCCCCCTTGGAACTCCTCTCCCAAATCCTCGATCCAAGTAATTACAGGAGTTGGAAGAGATCAACCCGCTCCAAGAGCACCTAGACCCCTGGCTCACCTAACCTCCCTACCTAGAGCCCAATCTACTAAAAACAGGAATGAAGAAGGTCCCCCCATTAAATGCATGCTCATAAACTGCAGATCTGCCTCGGAGTCACAATGATCAACAAAGATAGACAATTGCATAGAGACGGGGGCATAGCAATCATTCACAAGAACAACATCTCCATTACGGAAATTACCTCCTGCCTGCATAGCTCTCAGTCAACATCAAGACATGCGGGCACAGCCCATTACTTTGCCATCTCCTGTACCACCCCCCCAGGCAACTCCAACGAATTCGGGGAACACCTCTCTGACCTGATTGCCCATTGCGCACTCGGCAACTCTTACAACATAATTCTGGGTGACCTCAATCTAAGATGGAATGAAACAAAAAACCCGCTCATTCAAACTCTAAACAGCCTCCTTCTAGAAAAGAATCTGACACAACATTGCTCAGAAGAAACACACAATAGAGGAGCAATCCTAGACGCAATCATTACCGAAAGCAACGCAATCACCTTTGACCACATCATTCCCGTAGACTGGTCTGACCACCACATCATTCTTTTCCACATCAACCAAACGGTCCTAACTCAACACCCCAATCAAGACTCCCCCAAATGGGTCAGGATTACAGCTCAGATCCCTCGTGCTGACCTTGAAGAAAGAATAAGCTCACTCCTCTCCAGCACTATTGATCACCGCTCAACTACCGATCTCACCTCTCTCTACAACTCCAATATGACGCGCACCCATGGCTCCCTGAAACTAAAAAAATCCAGGATCATTCTATCCAGATCATGGTTCACCACTGACATCAATGAAGAAAGATGACATCTTAGAGCCTCAGAACGAATCTGGAGTAACAACCATTCTACCCTCCATCGTGATCAACTCCATGCAGCCCGCAGGAATTAAAAAAAGCACATTAAGAACAAAAATACAGCTTTCTTCTGTTCTGCTCCAGACACAGGAAAAAACCGACTCAAAGAGCTCTTCAATATCATCAGGAATCAAACATCTAAGCCTATGACATCCTCAATATTGGCAGCCAAAGAACATTGCGACAACTTCGACCTCTTTTTCAACAACAAAATTGCCTAGATTGATCTCTCTCTTCGCTCAAATATTTCCCACTCCAGCGAGATCAAGGCATCTGAAACTCAAGATAGCACTTCCGTGCACCCCCAAAACACTGGTCCTCCTTTTATTCCCATTCAGGAAGCAGAGATAGTCAATCTAATCCCCAATGCTGAGCCCTCACCCCACGCCCTGGATCAGCTACCACCGCTCCTGGCCAAGGACCTGAAGCTCGTCCCAGCCCCGATATGGTGCAAGATCATTAACAGCTCACTGAGCTCTGGAGTCATACCAGACTGCCCCAAAGTAGGCCAAGTCACGCCACTACTGAAAAAAACAGGGCTAGACAAAGAGGATATGAATAACTTTAGACCTGTATCGAACTTACCTCTTCTGTCCAAAATCCTGGAAAGATGTGTACTCCCTCAGCTGACCCAAAACCTGGATAACATCAATCTCCTATATCCCATCAATCGGGCTTCAGAAAAGGCTGCAGCACCGAAACCGCAAACCTCAATGTCATAGACGATCTACACAAGTCACTTGACTCGGACAAATGCTGCCTTCTCATCCTCCTAGACTTATCGGGCGCTTTTGATACAGTCGATCACAATCTGCTCATGAAGGTTCTACTAGAAAGGGTTGGTCTTGAAGAGACGGTCCTCCACTGGTTCTCTTCTTTTCTCCACAACCGCTCACAAAGAATAAAAAATAAAAGCTTTGAGTCCGACCTCCACCCCGTCAATAGAGGTATTCCACAAGGGTCAGTGCTCTACCCTCATCTTTTCAACATTTACATTGAACTTCCCTTTCCACTGACATACAAATGATACAAAGCTATATCTGGAAACCACCTCCATTGACGACATCCAGAGACTCAATGACACGCTCAAAGAGGTTCAACACTGGCTCACAACCAACCACCTGAAACTCAATCAAGAGAAAACGGAAGTACTCCTCATCTCCAACAGAGACAATAAAAAACAAATTGAAGAATGGCTCAAAACCATTGACAACCTCAATGGTACCCTCACCCTGGCGGACTCGGTAAAATCTCTAGGTATCACCCTAGACCCAAAACTGGACATGAAAAAGCACATTACAAGATCCGCCATAAGTGCTTTTCTCAACCTGAAACTACTGTACAAAATAAAACCCTTCTTCCCCCCAAGCATCTTCAACAAGCTACTCAAGCACTGGTGCTCTCCAGAATTGACTATGGGATTGCAACCCTGACTGGGAGAGCAAAATCGCACCTCGCCCCCCTGAAAGCAACCTTCAGTGCTGCAGCCAGAATGGTCACCGGAACTAAGAAATTCGATCACATCTCTCCTGCACTCAGGGAACTTAAATGGCTCCCAATCGAATTGCGAGCCAGCTTTAGAACAGCCTGCCTCACGCATAAAGCCCTGCACACAGGCAAACCGGAATACTTGGCCGCCAAACTCAAAAGGGCCGGCCAGTCCAGGAACCTCAGGAGTGCCAACACTCTGCTACTTATCCCACTGAAAAGTCGTAAGCAAAAAATGCAGCCAAATCATTCGCTGGAAACACCCCAAAAATCTGGAACTCCATCCCCCCCACATCAGAACGATCTCCTCGTTTCCAAAATTCAAGAACCTGCTCAAATTCCTCTTCCTAGACCACTCTCGAGTGAACCAATAAGAGCCAAGGAAGCCCCATAGACGGCTCTCCATCTTGCCGTAATTTTGTGACTGTTGACACTGACTCGGATCTAGAAAACTTCTTGGTCACCCGTCAAGTTTGAACAAAGAACCTTTTGGATGCTTGTCTTGATTGATCGGCACCCTACACGCTCTTTTGCTTGTTCGCTCCTTTCCCTGATTTATACCCGACTCGAACCCGCATGTTCTACCATAATACTACCATAATACTCTCAACAACCAGGAAGGAATTTTGTTGAGGAATAATAGTAAAGAAATATCACACATCACGCTTCACACGAAGTACTCAGTTTCTGAATGAAAAAAATCAATGCCTTTGACCGAATAAACAGTATCACTAGTGGTAGATCTACTAACACTTTGAGACAAGTTTGAATCACTTAAGTGACACAAACTGGTGCTAAAAGTAATTGGGATTTCCTTGCCAGTGCAAAACTTGTTTTGCCCTGGAAAATAACCATTATGCAACTCAAAGTGGTAGCATGTGCTACTTTGCATTACTTTAGGTCACGGGGTGTAACATGTATGTTACATGTGTATTCGATGCAGCCACCCATTTTTTTTTATGTAAAGCCCTATCTACTACCATTTGAATATAGAGTTTTGCACCAAATGGGTCTTTCAGGCTGGTGTTACCCCGGAGAAATGTTTATATTTCTCCAAACCCTTTCAAACGATGCATTTGTTCTGAACTCTACAGCACACATACCAAGTGGGAAATGTGGTATACTGTGTCTATGCATATTATTCTGTACAGGAAGGGTACCCTCTCAGTAAAAATCCTATGATTGACATCACACACGTATTTGTGTCCTATGATGCAAGGGTGTGTGTCCTTTGATGCATGGTAGCCTAAAGTGCACCAGCACAGGGAGAGAAAAAAACAGCTGCATTTTTTAATAGATATGGCATTGCTCTGCTTTCTCCCTATTACAGCAAAACCAAAGGGGATGATGGACGGAGTGTTGAACATTGCAAGCACTCACCCCCAGCCAACTGATCTGGGTTTAATCCATCATCATTATTTAGCTCACTCCGCCACCCAAGTTCAGACATGGCCAAATGCAAATCAGTCTTGTGCCTCATGGGAACAGCCCAGCCCAAACTGCCCAGTCATGTCTTCCCTGGACTGGAAACAAGTATCCTGGGACTGGTTTCGGGTTCATAACCCTCATCGGCCAGGCTATCTTGAAATCAGTGGCAAAGTGAGCAAGGGACCCACGTCTGGGCATACCCTGCCAACTTAGGGCGAGCAAAGCAAAACCAAAGGGGATGATGGACGAAGTGTTGAACATTGCAAGCACACACCCCCAGTCAACTGATCTTAGTTTAATCCATCATCATTCTTTAACTCACTCCACCGCCCCAGTTCAGACATGGTCATATGCAAATCAGTTTGACCCTGTGCTTCATGGGATCAGACCAGCCCGAACTGCCAAGCCATGTCTTCCCTGGACTGGAAACAATCATCCTGGGACCGGTTTTGGGTTCATAACCCTCATCAGCCAGGCTATCTTGAATCCAGTGGCAAAGTGTGCAAGTTATCACACAGCACAGTGCAGCATCTGTGGTTCCTGTGCAGCGCTGTGTCAAAAAGTTGGCAAATCTGTCCCAATGCATTCTGTACGTAGGTGGTTTCAATCACTATTTACCTGAAGAAAAAAATCAACGTATTTTGAAAGGGGTTCCTGAGGCCTATCAACCTCAGTAATATTTGGCTATCCCATGAACTATGCTGTTTTCTTTTGTGAATCTTAAGTAACCCACACATAAGTTGAATAGAAGGTATTGGATTTATGAGAAAAAGATCCTTTCTCTGTAATCAAACTATTTTTCAATGCTCTCTCAGTGACCTTGCCACTTTGACAATATCCTTGCAAAGAATCACTTGAATGTCTTTGATTTTATCCTGTTATCTTAACCTGAGTTGCTTTTCCTTTCTTGAAACAGCAGCAGCAATTACCCAGGTTATTCTATTACGCAATATTATAAGTCTTCACCAAATTCTTTCAACCCTCGCAAGAGCTCTGCTGCAATCTTTCTGATGTCATTTGCAATAACATTTGCAATATCCAAGCCTTTTTAAAATCTCATGTCTTCCACTACTATATTACTGTGTACTTTAGAACTGTTTGAGCTCTCAGGCAAATCTCCTCTTACTATTTTTGATTACTTTTCCTTGAACCAAATGAAACATGCACTTCTATAGATCACTTCTGGCTCCCCCTCAGTCCTGTGTCCTTCCACATCATGGCATTGGACCTGGATATCTTATTTTGTTTTGTCTTATTTCATGGAGATTCCAATATAGTAATACAAAACAACAACGTAGGTATCAAAAGAATATGCCACTATGTCCTAATGATATACATATAGAGATCACTTTAAATATCCAGATTCCAAGCCAGTAAATGGAGCCAAATAGTTCAGCAGTTCCCACCTCTATCTACCAGTACCAGTCAGGTGTGGCGCCGCGGCCAGGGCGACTGACGCTGGAATCTGGGGATCAGGGTTCGATCCCCGGCTCCGGCGGCTGGTTAGCCCAGCACCATGTGACTCTGGGCAATAGCTTGCTTAATCTTCCCGACGGCCCCCAGCGCCTAGAGACCCTTACGGGTGATTGTGCGCTTTACAAATGTGGATTATTATTATTATTATTATTATCTGGATTACTAACCAGTAGTAAGGACATGTGTTCCTTTAAATCCTGAGTTGGTCATTGTCTTTTAGGAGGACCCAATTAAAAAAGGGTAGCATTAGAAATGCTCGGTTGTTATCAGGATAACAGCAGATTTGATTCAAACAATTGAGGTTCATATCAGTTGTGGAAGAACTACTGTTGTGTAGAGCTCTTAGGTCCTGTGACTTGTAGAAGATATGTCTTTGGTGGGCTCCATATATCCTTGGGCAGTGATGTATGAGGTTGAATCAATGTATATGAATACACTGCGCAATAGCACATCACAATTTCTTTAAATCAGTGCTTCACTGAGGGTACGGTCACTCTATACCAATGCATGGTGAATCTAGGCTTTGAAAATAGTAGCGCCATAGCAGGAAATCATTCAACATTACAGGGAAGAATTTTAACGTACCCCAGAAGCGTTGTAAGCAGGTCAAGTTTGATGGATATCATTTTAACCATTGAGTGAGCAAAATATCCCCAACAATCATGTTTCACCAGGCAAGACCATGCAAGATGTTAGAATATCTACATGAGGGTCTTTGCAGGGAGGGCCCTTTTGCAACCAGGTGTGATCTATTTTATGCTGTTGTTCTGGTGTGATGTATATTCTATGTAAGTATGTAAAATGCAGTAGTTTATGCCTATAATTCATGGATATTTGCATCATCTATTTACAGCAGAACTCCCACTTTGCATCAGTTAGATCTTCTCTGATGCCTGCCTCCCATGCTCGCCTTCCTGGCAGTTGACCAACCACAAAGGAGTTTGACATCCTACTGTGTGGTTTAGACAACCAAGTAGTAGAATCAGGAGAGGCAAATAGCTGAGCCAAAGGCTAACAACTGGAGGGTTTCCCCAGAAATCCTGATTATTTTTCCACGTGCCTTGACTCTAAGTCGGTGATATATGAATATATTCAAGGGGAAACATCACTGCCTTTCTGGAATTTCTTCAAGGTGAGGAATGACCCATCGTGAAATAGATGACCCAAAGTAGTTATCCCCACTTAGGCTAGAGTCTGAATGACCCTGTCCCTAGATTCTGTCATGAGTGGGAGCAAGGGTTAAGGGTTAATGGCTATAGGAAGTGTTGAGCTACAAAGGCAGGGCAGCACAATTTTTCACCATCCAAGGCTAGTATAAGCAACCATGACCACATCCCCCCTAGGTATGGGCAGGCCTCCTGGTCAGAATGATCTAAGTGGGATTCTGAGGTTCTGTGATTTTGCGTGCTTTTAAAGTGCACGACTTTCTTTTCTAAACATGGGTTTTTGCCATGCGTCGTGACTGCCATCTGGTGTTGCCTTTTACGTAGGCCTCAGAAGTTAGTCTGTGAGCAAAGCAGTCTGACCTTTTGTGTGTCATGTGTACATTAACTAAGGTTTCCTTCGTGCGCTGAAGTTAATTTCAGAAGCTGGCCTTTCACCTGGAATTGACCCTGCAAAGCCAATTTCCCTGCAAGATCGTTATCCACTTTCCCAATCACCATTCAAGACATTTGTTAACCTTTAAGTTTCTTTATGTTTCTGTTATCTTGCACATTATCTGAAACTACTTTTCTTTACTGTTTCTTCATTTCATGGGTTACGCTTTCAATTAAGGGTTGGTCCGGGCCTTCCAGGTTATTATTATGATATGCCTAAATATTAACTTGTGGGTTGGGACACTGTAAAGGGAGCTTTACTATATGATGCTGTGTGATGTCATGTATTTTCTATTGGTTGAATTTTGGTGCAGGGGCGTGCATTTTAAATGTACCTTTTTGTGTATAAATAGGGATGTCTTGCCTTAGTAAAATTGAGCAGTTTCTTGAGTTGTACACCGTGTTGTGTTACTGGGATTTCTGCTACTAGCTGCAGCTAATAAATTTGATCTCTGACGCCACCTAGTAGAATTCCGTGTCTCTGTATACCAAGGCAAGGGAACCCAGAGGACTTTGGGCGTGTCCCTGGCAACCGCTGGCTACTTGAAATCCCAGTTCTTCAGTTGGCACGGCCAACGTGGGACGACTTCAGTGGTACCGGTCCAAGCCCGAAGATTGCAAGGAGCCACATGAGGAAAATCTGGAGGAGGGCCCCCACTTCATCGACCCCTGCATGTCGACGTGGACCAAAGGTCTTTTCTGCGAGGCTTCCCGCTTTCCAATGGCTATGAAGGACTGCTGCCCTGACTGTCGCCTTGTCTTGGACCCTCCAATTGATGTTTGTAAAGCGAGACGATAGACGGTCTTCTGGTGGCGCAACAGATATTTGGTTAAGTATAAGTGGGCCGCTCCCACGACTTTGTTTGTTTTCTTGGTTTTGATTTGGCTGCTGCAGTACCCAAAGCCGAAGGGCTTGTATATTTACGAGTGTATCATTTTTTGATTCCCATTGAAGTTTGAAACCAGACTACTGAGCAAGATGCCTGGTCTTGGTAAATTTGGTAATTGGTTTGTTTGTGGTAGTAACAGGGATTCCCGATTGGAGGATTCATGTCCGATACCTCCGGTTGGAACTCCGACTTATGAGCTCTATTCTAAACATGGAGTAGGCCCTATTACTTATAATGAAGTATGGGTCCACTACACTAAAAAGAATGGTGTTTTGCAATGGCCCACACATGGTAGTTTTGAAACAGAGATTTTAGATAATCTAGAAGTTAAGCTATTTAAGAAGAAAGCCCGGCCGGCAATGTTTGACTCTTTCCGCCTTTGGCGTAAGGAAGCCAAACAGAGAGAAATTAAACAAGCAAAGAGAGATAGGAAAGATAAGAATAGGTCAGTACTACAAGCTGCTAGACAGTTTAAGGAAGATGGAGAAGAGCGTACGAGTGAAGTTTTAGATAGACAGCGTTGCATGGCCATAGATAAATGTTATCCGGCCTTGCCGCCTTCTCCTCCGAAAGTGATGGAAGACCCTGAAAAAGATCCTTTGATCTCTCATTTACTGAGATTGTCACCTCCCTATGTGCAGGGTGCTACTGCACCTCCATTACCCCCAGTTGTTCCACCCCTTGTTGTTCAACCTCCTGCTGTTGTTCAGCCACCCGGTGCTCCACAGATGGTTTTGCCTCCTCCTGCGCAACCCATTCTAGGGTCGCCAGCCTTGCTACCAGCTTTGCCTCAAACTCCTTTACCTTCTGCTTCTGCATCTTCGATTTCTACTGTTCTTGTTCCTACACCTTCTTTGCCTCAAAATACTTATTCTCCTGTTCTTATGTCTGCTTCATCTCCTTCTGTTCGAAAACGAATGACAGAAACGGTTTCTAATTTGTTGTCACCATTGTTTGGGTCACTTAATATGACCCCTGTTTCGGAGCGTAAGCAGAGTCGTAGTCAGCTTCCTGGTTCTGAGGAACGGGCTGTGTTGGATTTGTTGGCTCGTAAATGGATTATAAATGCCTCAAGGTATAGTTTGCCAGCGGTTATGGATGTTTTCTTTCAGTGGGAGCCGCCTAAGCAAAGGTATGTTTTTAATGTGATGTGTATGTTTTTGCGTCAGGAATGGGAAGATAATGATTTGGGTTTGATCCCGCAGGAACTCCTTGATGTTCAGTCGGATTTTGCTAAAGGGATGATAGTGGAATCTGATATTACAGACGCCGTAGAGACGATACTGGCTTTTAGATCTAGCCTTCCGCCTCAGACATTGTACGAACCTGATTCTTCTGTTAGAAGAAAAGCGAGACAGTATCCAATGAGAGAAGTTCCCCCAATTTGGAAGGAAGGGGATCCAAACGCTAATCCAGTTATTCTGCCGCATTTTCAGCGAATATGGGTACATGTCCCTTGGAAGAGAGCAGAGGTCTTGGCTCTTAAGCAGACCTTACCTGACCCTCGTAAGAATCCTGCTGGTTATTACAAGGAGTTGTCCCAGACAGTTGAAGCATGTAATATAAATTTAGCTGACATCGATATGTTGATGGGTAATGTAGTCCCCCAACCTTTGTGGGCGAAGATTCGTCATGAGAATCATGCTGCTGAATTAGGTGATAGCTGGGCGAATATTGTTGCCGTAGATGGTAGACAGGAGGGAGGTGCTAAACCTGAACCTCTAGTTTCAGAATTACCAGGTAGAATTATTAATCTGATGAAAACGATGATGCCTGCTTTACGAGTAAATTGGGATAAGTTAGCAGCATGTAAGCAGAAGAGAGACAAGAGTGTATCTGATTTCTTCACTAGGTTTGAAGAGACGTTTATTGATCATAGTGGTCAGGATATGAGTACGGAGGGTGGTCAAAGGTTGTTTGTGGATAAATTTGTCTTTAATTTGCTTCCCGAACTTTCTAATAAGTTAAAGGACTCTGAAAGTTCATGGGCTGTCTCTTCGTCGGCCCAGATATTGGCTACTGACAAATATTACGAGAATAGGGATAAAGATGAGAAGGATAAAGTGGAGAAGAAAACTAAAGAGTTAAAGACGAAAGTTCTTTTGCAGCAAGCTTATCCGCCTCGTCAGAATCAGCCTCAGTTTCAGCAACCTCCACAATTTCAAAGATTGTTACAGAAGCCTGAGCCTTATGTTCAGCGATTCTTTCCTGGCCCTAATCAGTGTGCTTATTGCAGAGAGGAAGGTCATTACAAGAAAAGTTGCCCGGCTTTGTTACAGCGTGCGAATTGTGTATCTGGTCAGAGAGGTCGTGGTAGTTTTCAGCAAGCTCCTAGGGGTAGGGGACGTGGTGTGATCCCTCAGAATGAGCGTTCCTCTTCCCTACAGAATTCTGTGAATTATTTTGACAGACAGAATGCTCCGAGTGGTCAGTCTGCCCAGTATTATGTTGAGGATTACTATGTCGAAGGTGAGAGTTCTGGTTATAATGATAACTAGGACAGCCAAGGACAAAGAGAGGGAGTAGTGTCAGTTCCAGTAGACCAGAGTGGACCTTATGTTGAAGTGATTACAGCAGGTGTGGTAGAACCTTTTCTTTTGGATACTGGTGCGATGAAGAGTTCTATTATGCACTCTAAACTTCCTGGCGCACCTTTGTCTGGCTTGACCAATGTTTCAGTAGGATTTTCAGGCGCCCCAGTTCGTAATCCGGTTTCTAGTCCTTTGTCCCTTACCATTGGCCCTTGTGAATTGGAAGCTCCACTTATTTTAACGACTGGTTGTGGTGAGAATCTGTTGGGTTTGGACTTGCTGAAAAGATTGTATGCGACATTGCATTGTTCTCCTTCGGAAGTACAACTTACCCTGGGTAAGAAAGTGATTTCTCCAATGTATTTGTCTAAGGATTGTTTGCCACTGGAATTGCGTTCACTTCCTGATACACTTTGGGGTACAGGTCCAAAAGATGTTGGTCTTTTGCAGATTCCAACTTATGTTGTCACCCTTAAGTCAAATGCTAGGCTACCTCGTATTCCCCAATACAAGATTTCGAGCGATGGTGAGAGAGCTCTTTTAGCGATTGTCTATGATCTGGTTGAGAAGGGTGTAGTTGAGGAAACGAGAGGTAATGTGTGTAACAGTCCTGTTTTGCCTGTTCTTAAACGTACTGATGCTTCTCAGCCACCTGTGTACAGGTTTGTGATCGACCTTCGAGAGGTCAATAAGATAGTAGTACCACAGTTTCCTGTGGTACCTGATATCACTGCCTTGTTGACTTTGATTCCTGCTTCGGCAGCTTGTTTTCTGTAATCGATTTGAAGAATGCTTTCTTCAGTATTCCTATTGCTGAGGAGAGTAGGGATATTTTTGGCTTCTCATTAGGAGGCCGAAGCTTCCGGTTTAAGAGAGCTCCCCAAGGTTATTGTGAAAGTCCCTCCATCTATAGTCAAGCGTTGAAAACTCAGCTTGACGGTTTTGTGTTACCTGTTGGTGCTACTCTTATTCAGTACGTCGATGATTTGTTGGTTACTGCTGATGATGAAAAGATTTGTAAAGAGGCTACTCTTTCTTTGTTGCGGTATTTGTCTGACCTTCATCATAAAGTGTCACCTTCAAAGTTGCAATATTGTCGCCAAGAAGTGACCTACTTAGGTCATCTCTTATCGAAGGAGGGAAGGAGATTGACCCCAGAACGAATTCAAGCGATTGCGCAAATGAATGTACCATCCACACAGAGAGAAGTGCGTGCCTTTTTAGGTATTACATCATATTGTAGACAGTGGATCCCCAATTTTTCCTTGCTAGCGAAACCTCTGTTGGCATTGACTCTGAAAGATACTCCGCATCCTCTTCCTTGGTCTCACGAATGTCAGAAAAGTTTTTCTGAACTACGCGATGCATTGTGTTCGGCTCCTGTGTTGGGTACTCCAGACTATAGTAAGCCTTTCACGATGTACGTGCACGAGAGAGAAGGTTGTGCGTTGTCAGTGTTGACACAACCATTTGGGGACAAGCAGCGTCCATGCGCGTATTTTTCAGCAATGTTAGACCCGATTGCTAAGGCGTTGCCGAGTTGTCTGAGAGCTACAGCTGCAGCGGCTGTTTCTATTCGACAGTCTGCTGGTTTGGTATTGGACAATACGTTGATTGTGATGGTCCCACATGCAGTGGATACCTTATTGAACAGGACTAAGACACAGCACCTTACTAGTGCACGTCTGTCAGGTTACGAGTTGACATTGTTGGCTAGTCATGTTCACATTAAACGATGTAATGTGCTGAATCCAGCTACATTGTTACCGATCTCTACAGAGACAGATCCTCAGGAAAAGCATGATTGTTTTCTTCGTACAGAGGAAGAAACGAAAGCTAGAGTCGATCTAAGGGATACTCCTCTTACGGATGTTGATGGTACCCTATGGGCAGATGGTTCGTGTTTTAAGCTTCCGAATGGTGAAACGACTGCAGCGTATGCTATTACAACTTTACATACAGTTGTTGAGACAGCACGCATACCACAGAATTCTGCCCAAGCAGCAGAGTTGATTGCACTGACGAGAGCGTGTGCGATGTCAGAAGGAAAGCGAGTGAATGTTTACACCGATAGCCAGTATGTGTTTGGTGTTGCCCATAGTTTTGGGCGTTTGTGGAGAGAGCGTGGGTTCCTTACTTCGCATGGGACAAAAATACAGCATGGGCAGCTGGCGAATGAACTTTTGGAATCTCTCACTCTCCCAAAGCAGATTGCAATTGTGAAGTGTAGTGCGCATAAGAAAGTTGTGGACGATGTTGGTCGAGGGAATGCGTTTGCAGATGAAGTTGCGAAGGAAACGGCGAAAGACATGATGAGCCGTATGTATGTTGCAGGCCCAGCTAATTGGGTTATGGCTGGTGGAATGTGTGAAGACACATTAGAAAGTGTGAAAACGATTCAGGCTGAAGCGACTGAGAAAGAAGTGAGTGTTTGGAGAGTAACTACGGGTATGTTGGATTCGACAGGTTGTTGGGTTGAGTTGTCAGAACACCAGCGATGGTTGTTGCCTGATGCGTATGTGCTCCCAGTGGTTACAATGGCTCATGGAATGGCTCACATAAGTTTGAAGGGAATATGCAAGTTGTTGGCTCCAGTTTGGCAGAATGCTGGAATTCCGAAATGTGCAGAGAACGTGGTGAAACATTGTATGATTTGTTTGAAGTATAATCCTGGTAAGGGAATTCCAACTCCAGCTGGTCATTTTGCTCCTCCAACGTATCCGTTTGAAGTGATACAGTTAGACTACATTCACATGGAGAGATGCAATAATTTGAAGTATGTCCTTGTGGTTGTTTGTGCCTTTTCCAGGTGGATAGAGGCCTACCCCCTCAAAGATAATACTGCCTTGTCTACAGCCAAGGTTTTGCTGAGAGAGTACTTCCCTAGGTATGGTTTGCCGAGAATTGTATGGTCGGACAATGGGAGTGAATTTGTGGGTCAAATCATGAAGAAAGTGTGTGCTGGATTGGGAATAAATCAAAAGTTCCATGCAGCGAATCACCCCCAGTCTGCTGGACTTGTTGAATGTTACAATGGTACCTTGAAGCGGAAATTAGCTAAGGTACAAGCGAGCACTGATCATACATGGCCGGATGCCTTGCCGTTGGCTCTTTTGTCAACAAGGACGACTGTGCATTCTCTAGTGGGACTTAGTCCGTATGAAATTGTGTTTGGTCGTCCTGCGAATGTTTGGGGTGTGCCTCGTCCTAAAGAATACAGCAGTATTGAGTACCCTATGTTGGTGGATTACTTACATGACTTGACTGCTAAATTACGTGTTCTCCACCAACAGGTCTATGACAGTTTGCCGACAGCTACTACAGATCCAGGACATTCAATCCAACCTGGTCAATACGTCCTCGTCAAGAACTTTCAGCGTACCAAGAACTTGGAACCTAGATGGACTGGTCCCTATTTAGTTCTTCCGGTCACTAGAACTGCTGTTAGAGTAGCTGGTAAAAAAGAACTGGGTGCATGCCACCCATACGAAAAAAGCTCCTTTGCCTTTACCGTATGATCAGTGGGTGAGGGGAGGTATAGCCGATTCTGAACGTGAAAAAACTCTTAGATTTGTTCCATTTAGTGATGCTCATTTGACATGGACACGGTCAGAACGCGAGGATGATGATGTTCTGCAAGCTGCTGTGCCTCCTCATCTAAAGATTGACACCACTAATCCGGAACTTTTATTCAAGGATCCAACTGTACCTAATAAAGAACGCTACGATCTAAGACCGCGAAAGACTGTACATATGGACAAATAAAGTTGAAACTGGAATTTTTATATAGTGAATTACACCTCGTCAGATCAAGAGACTTTTTTTTTGCTTTTTCCTTTTTCGAGTCACCATCCGGACTCAGCTGTAAGGTCGCGGTGTAAAGACTTGGGAGTGCAAGCCGAAGACACAAGGTCGAGGTTCTGGTTGGTCTCAGGGCGTTCCCTGGACTGACAGACGCATTCCTTAGCACGGAACACCCAACCGCCGCGAACAGCACGGTTAGAGGATGGAGTCTTTTGGGTCTGAGAAAGGTGTTGAGAAAAGTGGTTTCAAAATGAAAATGTGTACATTGATTCGTAGCAAATGTTTTTTAATAATGTGTTTCCTTATGCTTGTGAATATTACGTTAGCTTGTGTGGGTTGGATTTTCTATGTCACACAATTGCCGCTTACATCTAGCTCCCAACCTACTCTTTCTTTTTTTACTGCATCTCCACATGAGTTTCATACGTTACCTGAACATGATCAGACATGAAGATCAGAATTTGTGAATAATTTGTTTATACAGATGTTGCATCAGCATCATCTAGGGCTAGATGTAGGTAAATCTATTTTACCACTTCTTAAATACCGAATTTTACCGATTCGGTATTTAAGAAGTGGTAAAATAGAGGGTGGGGAGATGTAGGTAATTCCAGATGTGGAATTACCGAATCGGTAATATTCGGTATTTACCGATTCGGTAAATACTGAATCGGTATTTCCTATTGATTCCTATGGGCTGTGAAGCCCATTGGAATCAATGGGAAATACCGATTCGGTATTTACCGAATCGGTAAATACCGAATTCTGCAAGGGTGCAGGGGGTGTCACTTTGACACCCTCTGGCACCCCAAAAATTGACATGTGCGCCATGTGGCACACAGACATGCCCTAAGGGCATGTCTGTCTGTCACATGGCATAGGTGTGCATGCACACATGTGCATGCACACCTGAATTCGGTATTATAACACCCAATTGGATTGGGTGGTAAAATACCGAATTTGTAGGGCCTTTGGGACTCAGAAGAGTCCCACCTATATCTGAGATTTACAGAATCAGTAAAAATACCGATTCGGTATTTTACAGAATCGGTAAATTTACCGAATCGGTAAATTTACCGACTCTGTAAAAATGTGTCCCTACATCCCAAAAACCCATTTACCGGTCGGTAAATGGCTCCTACATCTGGCCCCTAGTCATAAATACCACGAATTGTTGGGTGTGTGGTCTTATGCCACATACTACAGATAAGGGAATGCCATATTTGGTTTTGCCTTTTTCACCTAACGGGTCAGTTTGGGCACTCCAATCAATGTTTATCTATGCGAATGAAGCCTCTTCTGTACGTTCTGTCAAAGATAATGCAAGTAATAATGCCTTGATACGGGGAATAGTTGATATGATTAGAGATATCGATGCGTATATCGCTATCCCTAGAGATGAGGTACAAGCATATGTCGGTTGGAATAAGACGACATATAGTGTTAGCTTGACGGAGAAAGAAAGGCAGCGAAGGTCTCCTCCTATTTGGATTGTACCCCACCGAGGTCATCTTTGTTTGCAAGGTAATGGTCAGAATCCGAGAGCTCAGCTTGGTAAGAGTGTGTGTGTTCACACATACGTTTATACGTCCCAGAAATCTCCTCCGTTCGTGCGAGCTAAAGGCAGGTATTTTGTTTGTCACGATAGAGCATACACATGGTTGCCATCTGATTTTTCCGGCACATGTTACGTGGCATTTTTGCTTCCCCCTACATACACTGCTGTTTCCGATTACCATAAGACGAGATATGGTAGAGGTGTAATCGATGCAAAAGATACTGTCGCACAAGAAGCTGGAGACTTCTTTAAGGGGTTTCCTACCCTTTTGAGGGTCCTATGGCTAATAGTAGGAATATTCGTCAGCTTACGAGAGTGGTTGAGGCCACTATAAATGAGACTGCAGGTGCCCTTAGCAATATTACAGCTGAGCTTCAAGCGGATCGCCTTATGACATTACAGAACCGTTTTGTTTTAGATATTATACTTGCAGATAGAGGTGGGGTATGCAAATTGATTAGATCTAGTTGCTGCGTTTTCATACCAGATAATGCCCCGACAGTGTACCAAGCCATCTCTAGACTACATAAGATCTCTGAGTCTATTCATGTGGACGAAGGAGACTGGTCGTTGATGGGATGGTTATGGGAATTGTTGTCCAAATGGGGATGGAAGATTCTGATGTTCCTTGGTATGGCGTTAGCTATCCTTTTCTCGTGTTGTTTATGCATCCAGTGTGGTCCCGCCATTTGTAGTCTTTGTGCTACGATCTGTGTGAGAAGACCAGTCCCGAGAGAAGTGAAGGATAATAAGATGATGTTACAGCAACACCTTGATGACCTGATGAGAATAGATATAGACCTAGATTCAGATTGACATGAGTTTAGGCTACTGCCTACGTAATGGCAAAAGGAGGGGCTGAGGTTCTGTGATTTTGCGTGCTTTTAAAGTGCAAGACTTTCTTTTCTAAACATGGGTTTTTGCCATGCGTTGTGACTGCCATCTGGTGTTGCCTTTTACGTAGGCCTCAGAAGTTAGTCTTCGAGCAAAGCAGTCTGACCTTTTGTGGGTCATGTGTACATTAACTAAGGTTTCCTTTGTGCGCTGAAGTTAATCTCAGAAGCTGGCCTTTCACCTGGAATTGACCCTGCCAAGCCAATTTCCCTGCAAGATCATTATCCACTTTCCCAATCACCATTCAAGACATTTGTTAACTTTAAGTTTCTTTACGTTTCTGTTATCTTGCACATTATCTGAAACTACTTTTCTTTACTGTTTCTTCATTTCATGGGTTACGCTTTCAATTAAGGGTTTGTCCGGGCCTTCCAGATTATTATTTAGATATGCCTAAATATTAACTTGTGGGTTGGGACACTGTAAAATGAGCTTTACTATATGATGCTGTGTGATGTCATGTTTTACCTATTGGTTGAATTTTGGTGCAGGGGCGTGCATTTTAAATGTACCTTTTTGTGCATAAATAGGGATGTCTCGCCTTAGTAAAATTGAGCAGTTTCTTGAGTTGTACATCGTGTTGTGTTACTGGGATTTCTGCTACTAGCTGCAGCTAATAAATTTGATCTCTGACGCCACCTAGAAGTATTCCTTGTCTCTGTATACCAAGGCAAGGGAACCCTAGAGGACTTTGGGCGTGTCCCTGGCGCCGCTGGGTACTTGAAATCCCAGTTCTTCAATTCCGCTTGACAGTTCCCTCTCAAGTACAAGGTACGCTTATCTTGTTGTCTAGTTCCTATATATCCCACACAGAATCTGTGCGTTCGGATAACATAAACTGTGGGTTTGGTGGCAGACTGGTTCCGAGCACCTTCATTGAGAATGTTAACCTGTTTGCATTAGCTAGCTCAGTGCCACTAGAATCTCCTTTTATCTGGCAGAGACTAGTTTCTAGCAACCTTAGAACATGACAACCCTAATCCCTCAGAATCGTGGAGAAAAATGTAATACCTTTCGCTCAGTCACTCGTTCTCACTTATTCAGTCTCAGAGAGTTACACAGAAGAAACAGTCGGGCGTGTTACAATAAGAATTTATTGCACTGTTGTTCTTCCAGTGTAAAATAGATGTGCTGCAACAACCGTGTTACAGTAGCAGATATATATATATGATTAGCAGGACAGTGAAAATAAAAGGATAGTACAGTTCTACCATCTTGCAATAATCATGAATACATACATGAATATAAAATGCATGATAAAAAGAGAGCGCGTACTCCTATGATGCCAGTCTAGATGTACCTAAGTGTACCTAGCATGTGAGTAGGTGTGAAGCCAAGAATCCCTCTAGGATTTATTCTAACCCCATTACCTGAAGAGAGAGAGTGTGGGACCCTGTCCTGGTCTCGAGCTGGACACCCCGCGAGGGATGTGTCAGACCACTGTCAGTTGGAGCGCCTGCATGCAGGAGCCTCAGCGTCTCTGGTCAGTGTGTCAGCTGGGAAGTCTCGGTTTCCTCTCTTTGACCCTAGTACGATGTGCTGTATTTATACAGAAAGTATCTAGGGTTCCTTTGTCCCTTATTTCTTGTATTAGCCATTGTTAGATTTGAGGATGACTTATGGGATGAACCTTGTACGTACATATTATGCAAGTGGTGTAGCCTCTGCCTGGTTTCAAAGAACCCTTAACAATAATCATTCATACTGTGTGAGTCTATTGATGAAGTTATAGGACCCTATTTTTCAGGGAAAACCCCTCCTTCTGTGCCCAGGACTAGAACTGGGAAAAGGTTTAATCCTAAAAGTCTTGTTACTGTGTAAGGGAGGTAAGGTAGATGAAGGTGCATGATATTACCCGGGCCCATATTAGGGTACCTATATGGAACTTAACAAACTGGGTGATACCAGTATGTAACATAATGTGTCTGGGCTACTAAAAAGTATTGTTCTAAGTCAGACACTTCAAAACCAGCCCTATCATATGGAAGTTTTAATATGTACCACCATGTTCTGGGCTTTCTATTTACACATATGAGTTGTGTCAGTGTTGTTTTTAAGCTATTGAAGAATTATTTGTTCAGTGGAATTGGCATGTCTTAGAATAAGTTTAGGAACTTATGTAGGACTATTATTTGATGGGAGATATCCATCCTGCTATAGATAATGTTAACCTCTGCCATATTTTTACACAAGTAGACAGCCATTCCATTTCCTAGACCATAAATCAATTTAATCATGGTTTCTGTTTGATAATGTATGCTAAGGTATTGAATCAATTCAGCTACCCAAGAGATGGGGAACTCTGGTCATGTTGGGAGAGTATATTCTGTAAGCAGAAACAAATCTTTTTTGTTGCAGTTTATCTTGATGCCTAAGTATTCACTGAATTTTATCATTTCCAAGTGTGAGTGTTTGATTGGTTCAGATGCTCCGTCCATCACCACCCCCTTTTGTACCGCTTTGGCAGCCATAAGTGTGGCAGGGTATGCTCAGACGTGAGTCCCTGGCTCACTTTACCACTGGATTCAAGCAAGCCGGGCTGAAGACGGATGGAACGCCAGAAACCGGTCCTCGGAAGCTTGTTTCCGGTCCAGGGAAGGCATGGCTTGGCAGTTCGGGCTGGACTGTTCCCATGAGGCACAGGGTCAGACTGATTTGCATATAGCCATGCCTGAACTGGGGTGGCAGAGTGGGCTAAAGAACGGTGATGGATTAAACCCAGATCTTTTGACTGAGTGTGAGTGTTTGATTGGTTCAGATGCTCCGTCCATCACCACCCCCTTTTGTACCTCAAGTTAGAGGGACAGGCTATTTGCTAGAAAACGTAACTATTATTTTTTTCATCAAAGTTCAAGAGTGAAAGGTGTCTGTTAGAGGCTTGATCCCTGTTTTTAGGAGTAAAGGGATGATAGTCTCAGGCCTTGTAGGTGGAAACTCTCCTGTCTCTAGGACTTCATTATATGTCTCTAAGAAGTGTGAAGTCAATTGTTGTTTATATGCCTTGTAGAGTTCCAAGATCAACCTGTCTCATGTTTTGTAGCACTTCCTTGACAATCTACAGTCATCTCTTTTTAACCCTACTGAGGGAACCCTTAGGTTGGTTTAATATGTTCTTCACCACACACACCATTGAATCCCCACACACATGCACTTATTACTGCTAACAGGAAAAGATCTCCACTAAAGACCCCTCTCGTGGGGCCCATTGGGCATTGCAGTGTCAGCCCCACCAGGAGCTAAGCCTGATGATGAAGCATGACATCCACAAGCGTGTCTGAGGTTAACATCTTCATAAAAGAAAGATACCCTCATTTTTCATACATTCTATCCTTACTTCTTCTTCAAAGGAACAACTGCTCTCTTTTTGTTGAGATATGATATGACTGGGATTGTAGAGGCCTCTGTTTTTGGATCTCACCAGCTCTGGTTCAATGCTATATTCAAATCTCCACCCCATATTGGTAGTCAGTACCTGCAGGTCGAATCTGGGCAAGAAAATATTCGAAAAATTTGGAATCCTCTGTTTGGGTGCACATGTTAGACAGTGTCACTATATTGCTCAATAATTATCCCACCTACATGAGGTATCTACTATTTGGATCCTCAACTTTGTTATGCAATTGGAAATCTTTTGATGTATAGGTGAGTATTTCCACCCCCTTGGATTGTGTGCTCGAGGATGAGAAATGTCTATGTGATACCTATCTCTTCGCCTAGTTTACTGAGAACCTGGGGTTGGAGTCTCCTGAAGCATAACGCACCCCACCTACGCAACATCATCAACCTCTCCTTCTAGACCGCGACCTTCCCTGAAAGCTGGAAACACGCCGAGATCAACGCTGTACTGAAGAAACCCAAGGCGGACCCGAGCAAACTGAAAAACTTCCGGCCCATCTCCCTGCTTCCGTTCCCAGCTAAGGTCATCGAGAAGATAGTCAACACCCAACACACCCACTACCTCGAAGACAACAGCATCCTGGACCCTTTCCAGTCAGGTTTCCGCAGCAACCACAGCACCGAGACCACCCTCATCGCTGCCACAGACGACATCAGGATACTACTGGACAATGGAGAGACGGCGGCCCCTCATCCTCCTGGACCTCTCTGCCTCCTTTGATGCCGTCTGCCATTGCACACTACGCACGCGACTCCATGACACAGGGATCCGAGACAAGGCCCTGGACTGGACCTCCTCCTTCCTCTCCAGCAGAACCCAGAGAGTCCGCCTCCCCCCGTTCCAATCCGAAGCCTCCGATATCATCTGCGGCGTCCCAATGGGATCCTCCCTCAGCCCGACGATGTTCAACGTCTACATGGCGCCTCTCGCACGCATCGCCCGACATCAGGACCTCAACATAATCTCCTGCGCAGACGACACACAACTGATCCTCTCCCTCACCAAGGACCCCCTCACTGCCAAATCCAACCTACACCAGGGAATGAAGGCCGTCGCCGACTGGATGGAGGATAGCCAACTTAAACTGAACACGAACAAGACAGAGATCCTCATCCTCGGGCCCAACCCCTCAGCGTGGGATGATTCCTGGTGGCCCACATCACTGGGGACCCTCCACACACCCACCAACCACGCACGCAACCTAGGAGTCATCCTCAACTCAAAACTCAACCAAGCTGTCAACGCTGTCTCCTCCTCCTGCTTCAACACCCTCTGGATGCTCTGCAAAATATACAGATGGATCCCGACAGACACATGGAAAACAGTCACCCAGGCCCTAGTCAGCAGCAGACTCGACTACGGAAATGCCCTTTATGCCGGTGCCTCGACCAAGCCCATCAATTGACTGCAAAGTTTTCAGAATGCCTCTGCACGCCTGATCCTCGACGTCCCGCGCCGCGACCACATCACCCCCCACCTGAGGAACCTGCACTGGCTCCCTGTCGACAGAAGAATCTCCTTCAAGCCTCTGATCCACGCACACAAGGCACTCCACAGCCTATCTCAACAGCCGACTCTCCTTCTACGTACCCAACAGGTATCTCGCTCCGCAGACCTCTCCCTGGCTTCCATCCTATGCATCCGCAGAACCACAGCCGGAGGCAAATCCTTCTCCCACCGCGCCGCCAAGACCTGGAACACCCTCCCCCTCATCCTACGACAAACCGAAGACCTTCTAACCTTCAGGAGACAACTCAAGACCTGGTTGTTCGGCCAGTAGCAACAGCAATCCCTTCCTCCCCACCCCTCAGCGCCTTGAAACCCTTGCGGGTATGTAGTGCGCTTTACAAATTATATGATTGATTGATAGATTGATTGAATATCTGCTTTATACCTTTCTAAGTACGCCAATACTTTTCTACTTTTTTTTGTGGATTGTTCAGGCCCCATGCTTTCCAGGATATGATATTATGTGTTTTGCCAGTAGTAGTCAGACGGTCTAAACTTTGGGATACCATTTATGATGTGTCCATGATGCTGACTACACCTCTATATAATATCTGATTAAGTGTACATAAAGTACGGGCCCATGTGTCTTCATACAACACATCAATGACAGCATATCAAGGCATTAAAAAATAACACAACTCCTCCCACAATCATCTCCCAATTATCAGTGGTAAACCCCACAACTCTACTATGGTGACTCTACTATCCAATAAAGGCAACAGTGCTGCACACCAGAAGGGGTGTGGCATGCCTGCTAGTAACAGCCCTATTTATGATGTATACCTTCATTAAATATGCCTACGATGTTTCCATGATGCTGACTATGCCTCTATAAAAGACCTGAGTAATTGTAATGTAGAGCAGGCCTATGTGCCTTTATCAACACAAGGCACTTATTATGTCTCATTAGGCAGTCCTAGAACCTCCCAATGAGCACGCCAGTACGATGTGCCCCTGGGGTCTTTCTAGGTTGTTTATCCGTTTTGCCTTCTGGGCCTTATTGTGTACTGTCTCTGGAGTCCAGGTCCGATTGAGGGGAGCGGCTCTGCATCACTGTCAGTTTTTTGAAGAACTTGGCATTCATGAAGAAGTGTATCTTTCCTGCCTAGTCGATCTTTAACTTAGTGGGATTAAGCTTAACATATTTAAAATCTCAGTGTTCTGAGGGCGCTCTTTCTTTCCGTGAACTTGTGTCTTACCTCCTGCACTTCCATGTTATGATCGGGCATATAGATATCATTGTCCCACACCCAGCTCTCCCTAGGGCTGCCAGCCCTGCTACTCCCTCGCTGTTCCTGCCCTCGCCTGTGTGTTTTCTTCTCCCTACTATGACCCTTGCACCTCCTCCATTACTCTGACTGTTTCTGTTTTGGCCTTTCTTGACTGTTCCCTCTGCCGCTCGTTTCTCTCATGTTTTGTCTTCTATTTGTCACCTTCTTTAGCCTTGTTGTCAACTATTTCCTCCTGCTTGTTTTTGCCCTGTTGTGACTGTTTCCTCCAGCGCCCTTTTCTCCTGTTTGCCTTTTCTTTTTCTCCTCTTTTTCCCGTATTTTTAGCCTTGCTGTGAATGTTTCCTACCATTTGTTTTAGCCTTGTTGTGACTCTTTCGTCCTGCTCCTCTCTCACTCAGTTCTGCCACTGTTCCACCTTTTCCTGCCTCCTCTCATTGCCCCACCCAGCACCAGCTAGCACTCCTCCTAGGACCTACTTAATGGAGGCCGTAGCGCGACCCCATTGAGCAGCTTCAGACCCAGCTCTCCCACGTCCTGCCACCGCTGCTATTGCCTCATTCCTCCTGCTCTCGTTACCTGTTGCCTTCTTCCTCCCTTGTCCATGGTATCTCCTCTCTTCTTATAACTATTTTGGCTTTTTGTGACTGTTCCCTCTCCCGCTCCTTTTTCCCCTGTTGTGCCTTCTCTTTATCAACTTCTTTAAACTTGTGACTGTTTCCTCCAGCTTGTTTTTGCTTTGTTGTGAGCGTTTCCTACTGCTCCTCTCCTGCTCATTTTTCTCCTCTTTGCCTTTTCTTTTTCACCACCCTTAGCCTTGTTTCCTCACACTGATTTTTCTACTGTTTTGCTTTTTTTCCGGCTCTTTTAACCTTGTTGTGACTCTTTCCTCCTGCTCGTTATTGCCCTCTTGCGCCGCTCCACTCAGGCTGCTTTTTCCTGTCACTCCACTCTTTTTCTACTTCTCACCAAGTGCCCACTGCCATCCAGCAGCCTCCTTCCTCCCAGGATGTACACATTGAAGGCTGTAGTGTGGCCACACTGCTGGCGCACAAAGACAAGCCCATCTGCACACGGCTGTGCCTGCACTATGCCCAACACCAGGACCACTGGTTTTCATCTCCCATGCAGATACAGCACCACTGTCCTCCATGCCTGGAACACCAGATGCCCCAGTGAACACTGCTGCCATGCCACACTGCACTCTATGGTCGGACCATTATTCTGTGCCAGCTGCACCTTCTCCTGCACCAGCATACCTATCATCAGGCGGTAAAGCTCCATGACAACTTCTCACCAAGCCACATCCGAAGATGCCCACCAACTCCACTGCTTACTCCTTAGCACATGGTCGATATGCCAGCATTCCACTGAGTTTCAAGATCTCATCATCAGCCTCACACCCAACATCATCTTCCTCAGTAAGACCTGGCTCAACTCATCATCCGCCCCTGACATCACCACAGCTATTCCAACAGATAAAAAATCACTCACCCGGTTCGCATCAAGAAGCCAGGAAGAGGACTAGCCATCATCCACAAAGAGAACATCCAGTGCACCACCACCACCGACAATACCACCACACCCATGGAACACCTCAACTTCAAGCTCCACCCAGAAGGCAGGTCAACCATAAGAGTCACCCTCCAATACTGACCCCTGGTACGACGCTCCAGCTTTTTCAACACCATTGCAGACTTTGTTGCACCCATCGCCTTGGACTCCAAAGACTGAATCTTCCTTGGCAATTTCTACTATCGCCCCCAGCGACAACAACAGCACCCACCTCCACAACAGTATGAGTAGGCCTGGGCATAAAATTTGGCTTTGCTTGTGGAGTTTGCTGAGTTTTTTCCACATCGTGCTCTGCGTAGAGCGCAGAGTTCTGGGGAACTCCACTTTGAGGCTCAGAGTGGAGTTTTTCCTCTCTCACAGCCCGCCAACGTTAAGTTTGTGAGCGTGAGCGAGTAAAATCATACGCAAGACCACCTCTCAGCGAGTTTTCTCAATGCGGGAGGTTGTAGCAGATCGCTATTGCTCGCGTCAAGTAAACTACCACACGCATTGAGGAAGCTGCCGCTTGAGTAGAACATCTACTCGAGCATCGGAAAGAAGCTGCGCACTCTTACGCTGTGAGCGGTGCCATTTAAGCTGATTTTACAGCATGGAAAAAACACCAGTTGCTAAAAATCAGCATGAGCAGCACAACTTACCTCACTCTGCTGCTTGCGGAACACCTCAGAGTGCAGCTGAGTTTTTTGGGCACTTTGCAGAGTTCTGCATAACAGCACTCCACAAACTCCACCCAGGCCTAAGTATGATCAGCCTAAGATTCACCTGAATCATCTGCGACCACACACACACCACAGGACACATGCTGGACCACATCTTCACCTCCAGCAACCTTGTGAAGTGCAGCAATATCAAAGAATTCACAACGACCAACCACTCCAACCACTCCATCATCCACTTTAGCATCTCCAGCCCCCACACCACTACCCCTAAGATGGCCAACGCCCCCTGCTGTAGCTGGAGAGAAATTTCAGAGATTCCGCTGGATGGATGCCCTCACCACCTCCAACCCAGCTGCTGCCATCAACCGCTACCATTGACTTAAGAACTTAAACACCTGGATCACAAACTGTGCCAACAGCATCACCCCCATCAGGAGCAACAGACACAGAACATCCTCCAAAACTCCAAAAGGGCCATGTGCTACACCCAAGAACTCAGAACAGAGAAATGTGAAAGAAAACAACCGAAGAGGAGATGGTGCACCAGCAAGGACACCTGCAACATGATGGCAACTAGAAGTTCTTTCAAACGCCGACGATACACAGATTATGGTCTCCATTACACAATCTGTGGATATTACAGCCCTTAACTTTAAAATCTGTATGGAGGCGGTTTCTTATTGGATGGTCAAGAACTCAAATTGAATGGGGAGAAAACCGAGGTCCTTATCTTTGGAGCCAAACATGAGACCTGGTCGATGGACTGGTGGACCCCTGCCCTCGGGGTTTGCCCCACACCTTTGCCCGTAATCTGGGTGTAATCCTGGACACCACTCTTTCGCTTGAGAAACAGGTCAGCAGGACAGTCTCCACCTGCTGTGGTGCCCTTAGGATCTTAAGAAAAATCACCCACTACCTCTCCCTAGAAGCTCGCAAACAGGTCGCGGTGGCTCTTATAGCCTCCAGGCTAGACTACTGCAATGCACTTTATCTAGGCATTAACAACGGCTTGGTCCAACGCCTCCAGATTGTGCAAAATGCAGCGGGCCAGTTTGTCATGGATGCCCCGAAGCACTCTTCGGGCTCGGCCATCAGGAAGAACCTGCATTGGCTCCCCATGTAGGCTAGGATCAACTTTAAGGCCCTCTGCCTTACGCACCGTGCCCTAAATGGCACTGGGCCCGAAGACATTCGTTCACTTGTCCCTGGTAGAGCACTTCGCTCCTCCAATAAAAATCTGCTCGCTGTCCCTCGAGTATCCAAGGTCAGATGGGGTGGAAGGGCTTTCCGAACTCTTGCCCCCAGACTTTGGAATACCCTTCATGAGGACCTTAAGGGTCTTGCCTCCCATGCACTTTTTCGTAAAGCACTCAAGACCTGGCTCTTTCAAGAATCCTACCAGTAACCCGTCCCCAGCTCTCCTCGAACCAAACAGTTGTACCATCCTTAGCGCCTTGATGCCTCTGGGTTTAGTTGCGCTCTACAGATTTAATTTGAATTCAATTCAATTCAATTCATGGCTTTCAAGACCTCACTCAACCTCTACCACCATCTGCTGAGGGCAACGAAGAACGTAGCTGCATGCACCAAAACCAGCACCTGTACCAAAAAAGAACAATTCAACAATGTCAAAGAGTTCTCCAACCCTTCAGCCAGTGAAAACAACATGACCTCCTTGCAAGAGCTCTATTACAACCTCGCCGACTTCTTCCATGAGAAGATCACAACCATATACAGAAACTTCAAATGCCAACCCACTTCTTCAACCGATACCCGCTCATCGCATCCAACACGAACCAGGGGCTGACCACCTGGAACCAGCTCTCCAACCAGGACACCACTTCCATTATGAAACCCATCCCCTCAGCTGCTCCCATAGACCCATGCTTGCACCACATCATCAACCTAAGAAGCCACAGGATAGGTCATGAATTCACCACCCTGCTCAATACCTCAATCACTACTGCCACATTTCCTGAATTCTGGAAACACGTTGAAGTTAAATCACTGCTTATAAAGCTCTCTGCCGATCCCAGCAAACTCAAAAACTACTGGCTAACCGTCTTGCTTCTGTTCCTGGCTAAGGTTCTGGAAAAGGCTATCTACAGACAACTCCCGAAATATCTGAAGCAGAACCAACTACTCGATGCCTCACAGTCCAATTTCCATGGCAATCACAGCACCAAGACCCCCTGATCGCAGACACCGACAACATCCAAACCCTTCTTGACCAGGGAAAAAAGACGGCTCTGATCCTTCTCGACCTCTCGGCAGCCTTCAAAACAATATCCCACCATACAATGTTCGAAATTCTCCACCACTTTGGCATCCAAGGGGACGTGCTCAGATGGATCACCTCCTTTATAACCCGAAGGACACAGAGGTTATGCCTATCACCCTTCACCTTTGTACCCAATGATATCATCTGTGGGGTCCCCCAGGGTTCATCCCTCAGCCCTACTCTCTTGAATGCCTACATGACCCGACTTGCCAGCATTGTTACAGCACACAGCCTCAACATTATATCCTACGCTGACAACTCTCAACTCATCCTCTCCCTCATTGATGACCTGATCACCACCAGGACCAACTTCCTCAGATGCATGACAAGCCTCGCTGACTGAATGAAGAATAGTTGCCTGAAGCTGAACATGGATGTTAGAACTGGCATCCTTGTTGTGGTTTCACCGAATATTTTACCTTCAGACCTCCTATTTTTGTTGACTTCATTTTTACTGGCTTAAGGACTCTGGGCACTTTACCTCTGCTAACCAGTGCTAAAGTACCTGTACTCTCTTGCACAAATATGATAACATTGGCTTATCCACAATTGCTATATTTAATTTACTTATAAGTCCGTAGTAAAGTAAAACCCTTTAAGGGTACTTTATGTCAATCGCCTCAAGCACCACTTCAAGAGGTCTGAGCTTACCATGCTCCTGGTTAATGATGGTCAGGTGGAAGAGGAGAGTGAACCTCTCCCAGATCTTCTTTTTTCCAAGGCGTAAAATGGGTCAGTGGAGGGTGTCATGCTCTCCCCTACACTGACCGCAGATCAACAGAGAGACTTCTTCCAGCTGCTTGGGCAGTTTACCTATTTGTTCTCTACTGACCCTGCAATCACCACACAGTGTTCTGATGATTTTGATACTGGGGAAAGCACAGCTGGGTAAAACAACATTTATGGGTTGTGTGACAAGATGAGAACCAGCATTAAGTAGGAGGTCTCCAAGATGTTGGTGTCTGGGGTTACTGAGCCCTCAAAAAGCCTTTAGTCCAGCCTAGGGGTGTTGGTCACAAAGGATGCCCCTTCAGGTGTCACGCCCCAAAGTCAGGTTCTTTGTAGACTACTGTGGCCTCAAAGCGGTTACCAAAACTAACGCACACCCCATCCCCAGAGCAGATTAGCTCATAGATTGGCTTGGAGCTTTCAAATTCCTCAGCAGATTTGATTTAACATGTGGGTACTGGCAGATTGCCTTGACCGGGGCTAAAGAGAGGTTTGCATTCTGTAACCAAGAAGGGCACTTCCCATTCCAGGTCATGCCCTTTTGGTTGAAGAACACCCCTGATAGCTTCCAGAGGTTGGTCAAGAAGGTCCTGGCTGGGTTGGAGAACTTCCTTGCAGCCTATCTAGAAGACATTGCAGTCTTCAGTTCTAGCTGGGAGGCCCACTTGTACACCTCCAGGAAGGATGTATGACATTACAACGCAGGCAATTACAACGCCTGCCTTTACAACGCGGTCTTTACATCGCAATCCATTACAACGCACAGTGCTTTTGGGTGTTGGATAGTGAATAGTTTAATTTACTATTCCAACTCCAGTCCCCGTGGACACAAGGGAAGGGGTTGGATAGTAAATTAAACTTATTCCCTATCCTAGAGCGCCCCCCCAGCGCAATGCGTTGTAATGGTTTGCGTTGTAATGACCGCGTTGTAATGGTAGTGCGTTGTAAAAGTTTCATTGTAAAGGTTGTTTACCCTCCAGGAAGTGCCTTTGGCTTTGCAGTTTATGGGCTGACTATCAAGGCAAATATGTGTCAGATAGGGCGAGTCTTCAGTGGTCTATTTGAGTCACCAAGTGAGAGGTGGCAAGGTGCAATCCCTCCAAGTCAAAATAGAAATCATTCTGTCTTGGGAAAGCCCCCAAGACCCAGACAGAGGTGAAAGCCTTCTTAGACCTCACTGGCTACTACCGGAGATTTGTCAAGGGATATCGTACCATTGTTGCCCCCTTGACATAGCTAACTTTCAGGAAGCAGCCATGTTAGACGATCTGGCCACAGGTATGCCAGAAAGCTTTTGACACGCTGCAGGAGGCAATGTGCACAACACCCGTGCTCCTCCCCCAAAACTTCCTAATATTTATGTGGCCACCTTAGCTAAGCTGATTCATTCCTTTGGCTTTGCCAGATGTATGTGTGTAAGTGACAGGTGAATGAGAAGCAATTGCCCGAAGTTGAATTTGAAGGAACAAAACAGGTTCTACAATTTGGAAAGGACACCTCTTTCTGGATCATTTCTGATGGCCTTAGACTCTGGGTCCCCCCATCTGCCAGGATCCAAAGATACGAACATAGGGGTGATATTTGATGCTGAGTTGTCTTCTATAGATCAGATCAAGAGATTGAGCTCATCCTTTTTCTTTTTGCTGGAAGGTTCTGACTTGTATTCCTTTTTATTTGCAGAACTCAATGATAATCACATTAGTAATATCCAGATTGGATTACTGCAATGGCCTTAATTTAGGCATCAAACAATGTTCTCTAAATAAGCTTCAGACACTGCACGATGCAACCAGTCATATCTGTTTTGGTTGCCTTGTTGGAGCTTCACTGGCTTCCACTTACAAAGAGAGTGTCATTTAAGGCTTTCTGTTTGGCGCAAAAAGCACTCCACAAATTCAGAACCCGAGTAGCTGAAAAGGAAATTTGTGTGGTATACCCTGAACAGACTGTTGCGAACAGCAGCTTCCAACTCAATCTTTGTTTCTAAAGTCAATAAAGCTTAGTTGGGTGGCAGAAGTTCATTCCATCTGTCAACTTTGGAACAGACTGCCTTTCCACCTTAAATATTAGCCTAATATGTCAAGCTTTCGGAAACAACTGAAATCTCGGCTGTTCTCTCTATCTTTTTAATGTTCTTATTCCCCCTATTTTTGGCTTTCAGGTCAAGAACATGGTGAATGCTAGCACCAAGATGCCTAAGGGCATTTGTGTGCTCTAGAAATTAAAAATGAAATGAAATCAGGTCCCCTGACTTCTCCCAATAATTCAGTGTGCAGACAGATGCCTCAGAGCATGGTGTTGGGGCCGAGCTCTCACAGCTAAATGAAGAGGGCCTCAATCAGCCTGTAGCCTTCATCAGTAGGGGTCACTTCCCAGGGAAGAGAGGTGTAGCACAATAGAAACTGAAGTCTTTGCTGTGGTCAGGCCACTGAAGAAGCTGAGACTATACTTGCTTGGTACTCTCTTCTGGGTTCAGAAAGACCACTGTTTATGCACAAGAGGGGTGAGAATCCCAAACAATTGAGGGGGGTCTATCTCCCAACAGGGAATGACAATTATGGTTAAATACTGTCCTGGAATGGACAACGCTAATGGTGATCATCTCCCCAGGTTCTTCCTACTTAGTAAAGAGAACTCCCAAGGGGTTGGGCAGCTCTCCCTACTTTCAGATACAGGGGATTTGTATTAGACCTGGCGTCCTTTGCATGGTTTCCACTGACCTTTTACCTTCAGACCTCCTGGTTTTGCTGACTTTATTTTGACTGGCTTTTGAATTCTGGGCCATTTAACACTGCTAGCCAGTGCTAAAGTGCATTTGCTTGCTCACTAAAACAGGGTAACATTGGCTTAACCACAATTGTCATATTTAATGTACTCATAAGTTCCTAGTAAAGTGAACTACATGAGCCCAGGACCTGTAAATGAACTGCTACTAGTGGGCCTGCTGCACTGATTCTGCCACCCACTTAACAAAACCTTTAAATATGTTTCAGGTCTGCCATTGCAGAGCCTCTGTGTGCAGTTTACACTGCCATGTCGACCTGGCATCTGCCAGGCCCAACCCATCCTTTTTAATACATGTAAGACACCATTAATGTAGGCTGTGGACAGCCCAAGGGCAGGATGCAGTGTATGTATGAAGTAGGACATGTACCTTTAAAGTTTACATGTCCTGATAGTGAAGACTCTTAAATTAGTTTTTCACTACTGCAAGGCCTATCTCTCCCATATGATAACTTTGGGGTTGCCTTATTGCATTCTATAAATGTAATTTTTAATTGGGAAGAGACTGGACTCCCAAGTTTGGTGTCTCTGAAATCACAATTTAGAATCCCAACCTATTTTTAAGTCAGATTTTAAATTGTGATTCTGAAAATGCCACTTTTAGAAAGTTCAAAAACCACCACTGGGTTTGGGCTCTCCCCAGTAAGACCAAGCCACTGACCAATATAGAACAAAACAAATGCCAATACTGCTTTCCTTGCTTCGCTTCTTACTCTTTAATACATGTGGATTATAACAACATGTAAAACCACAATTTGTTGGTCAGAATTAATCTCTTCCTTTATTTTTTCATTTTAAATTCATTGTTTGGTTAATTTTCACCAAATGTATCTTTCCAACCTCTATACTCAACATACAAAAATGTGTTTACATATTCATAAAATTACACCTTATACACATTCATATTGATTTTCATACTCACCACAGTTTCATACATCCAACATTCAATCCCATGCATACACAACCTCTCCACAAATTATTTACATTTGCATTACAATTTACATTATTCACAAAACACCATAGACAAATAATATGATGGTTCACACAAATTTGGAGCAAATAATGAAAGTTTTTATGATCTTATGGCTCAACAAATATGGTCTACGCGTTTTCGAACTTATAATCACTTTTAATTTCTCTTCAGGACCGAAGCGCCAATAAAGGAAGCTTTGTTTTATACGGAGATGATCATCTCGTGGCAAAACGAGAAACGGACGAAAGTGTTTCCTGCCTCTGGTTCGCTAATGCACGGCTGCCATTGAATGCCAGTATCTCCCAACTTCATACATGGCGAGGGGCCTCAAAACAAGGTCCCCGTATAAAACAAAGAGTATAGACTATTTAACTGCTGAAAACAAATTGTGCAACAATGGGCAAGTTGGAAGTACTGATCTGCGCTAACAAAAGCAACCCCTGAAACAACCGCTGTTGGTCCCCAGACCTAGGACCTAACCCCATCCCCACTGACCATGACAGAAAACATGGAATCATCAATCAATCAAGTGACACTTGATAAAGCATACAGCTGCTTCGACAGAAGTGGCCCGGCACTCTAGCAGACAGTATAGGTGGGCCAAAGTAATGGGGGACTCAACTGAGCCAAATAGCGAAGTTTTGTGTTGCCTTTTGAAGACTGAAGGAGACTCAACCTCACCATAGAGTAAAAGGAAGACTGTTCCATAGTTTTGCGATGCATAAAGTAAAGGAGCTGCCACCACAACAAGACTTCAAACATTGTGGGCTTTGTAAGAAGGCAACTTTTGGTCTAGCTAAGTACCCTCTATTCAGTGTATGGAGACAGTCTTTTCAAAAGATAACACAGGGCCTCACAATGATAAGCTCTGAAAGTCAACATCAGAGCTTTGAAGGTGATACACTGGGAATCAGTGCAGATGTCTCAAATGTTTAGAGATACGATGGTGCCTCAGAAACTCTCCTTATTAGTCGTGCCACTGTATTTTGAATTAGTTGAAGTCTGCATATCAAATACGCCGTAAGACCAGAGTGGAGACTGTTTGAGTAGTTCAGATAGGACGTGATTAAGTAATGAACAACCGTTTCCCTAGTCTCTTCACAAGCCAGATCAAGAAACATCTTTTTAGCTTTCATCTTCAGAAAACAGACAGACAAAATTTGTTTAATTTGCTCCACAAAGGAGAGGGTGGAATCAAACGTAATACCCAGATTTCTAGCAGACGAGGTAGGATTAGGAGGAGTGTTAAGTTCAGCAGGCCACCAGAGTCAAGGCAGCAGGTGCCATTTGGTTAAACACCAACACTTCTGTGCGTCCATCCAAGCCTTGACTCCTCTAAGACATTCTTAAAAATTATAAGAAGTTGCATCCGTGTTATCTTGGAAGGAGAAAAGCAATTTGGTGTCATCAGCGTAAGACACTATCTTGACACTCCAATATTCAAAAAGATTTGTCACTGGGGAAAGCCATAGATTGAACAAAAGCGAACTGAGAGCAGAACCCTGTGGAACTCCACATTCCAATGGTTTAGGGGCTGAGAGGTGCGGGTGTAAGTTCACTCATTGAGATCTGCCTTCCAGAAAGATTTGACCCATAAACAAGCCTTGCTCTGAATGCCAAGATTGCTAAGTCTGTTCAACAAAATAGCATGAGAAAAAGTGCTGAACGCTGCCGACAAATCAAGGAACAGTACCATGACAGGTGTGCTCTTGTCCAAATTTTCCCTGACAAACTCAGCCACCCCAAAAGGGCTGTCTCCATAATAAAGCCTGTCTGAAAGCCCAACTGTAAATCATATAGAACACAGCTGGGAGGAGAGATATGGGCCTGTAATTGCTCATTGCGCTAGCGTCGTGATTAGGCTTTTTTTGCCAATGGCAGAACCGATGCCTGTTTCCAACACGCTGGAAAAAATCCAGACATTAGGGGGACATTCCATATTTTATTGAGCAGGGGCTAAAATTCTGAATCATAAGCCTACAGATATTTGGGAGGCAGACATCCTCCAGAGAAACAAACTTGCATTTTAATAACTCATTCAAAGAGCGTTCTTCAGAAATAGGGCCACATTCATAAAAGATTGGCTTGTGATAGAGTGAAACTCAAGGAGTGGTTTCCGTATTCTCCGCATCAACTGAGCTAGTGGCTAAGGCCTCCAATGGAGATTTTGGAAAGGAAGAGTATAGATTTTGAATCCTCCCCTTAAAAAAGACTGATAGCTTTTCACAAAGATCGGCTGAGGGGGTGATGACCGTTTTTGTCCCATCAGGTGACACAAAATAATTCACTAACTTATACACTTCCTTTGCTGAATTTGCTGCCGCCTTGATATGGTCTGCAAAATGTTCTTTCATGGCAATATGAGTATTTTTATGGAAGCTTTAAAGTACTGTTTTATAGAGAGACTTAGCCATGGAGTCATATGATTCCCTCTAATTGTGCTCTAATGTTTTATACCAACTTTTCTCCTTTCGAAGGAGTAGGGAAAACCAAGGTGTGGATGGTCTCAATCTTTTTGCCTCATACTTTTTTAATGGGGCAAGGCGGTCTCATGGGTTAGAAAACCAACTATCAAACAATAAGATGTTGGAATCAATTGCTCCATGTAAAACCAAAGGAGCAGAACTAAGGGACTGACCCAGAGCTTCCTCTGACAGATTCTGCCACTTTCTTTCGGGACACTCTTAGTCTGTACAGAGAGACCAGAAAACATGAAAGAAATACGAATACTAAAATGATCAGCCCAAATCAGCTGTTCTGGATCATTAACCTGCATGCTAGGGACATTGGTAAAAATCAAATCTAGCATATGGCCCACCCGGTGAGTAGGGGCCTCAACCAGTTGAATTAGATTAAAACCTGCCAAAGTTTGAATAACAGGGTAGCTAAAATTAATGAAAGTGAGGTCATCAGAATGGTAATTTAAATCACCAAACTGGTCAGATTAGTGTATTGTAGTGAATATTGTGCAATACTAATATATAAAGCAGAGAAACAACAGCTAGGGCAGTTGGGAGATCTGTACAATAACATGCCCAAAAAGAAAAGCAGGGGTGAGTTTAAAGCTTAAAACCAGACTCCCAATATTTCCACATTAACTCAGAGGAGTAGTAAATGCTTCAAAATAATATGTGAAGATAATAGCCACTCCCACCACCAGCCTTAATCCCACCTCAAATTGCCACTAAGATGCGATGATCAGGTGGCATTGCAAGGTTAAGATCAGGGTTAGAGCTGTCTTTCAACCGTGTTTCCATAAGGAAAACAAAGTTCCAAGAATTGTCAGTCAGGAGGAGAAAAACTTTGAATGAATGGTTAGGTAAGGACTTGCAGTTGATAAATCAGGCGATTTCACACCCAGTAATTTGCCCTTAATTAGTCGCTATTTTAGGTAACTGTGAAAGCACTTTTTGAAACAAAATAGAGGAGTATCTCCTGCAGATTATAGGGTCAATAGTCTGGAGGATAGATTAAATGGCATAAAAGGAAAAAAATTCCTTTTCTTTAAAACCCCTCACTCACCAGCCTGGCGGTGACATGCTTCATCATCGGGGTCCACCCTGGTGGCCTAGCGTCACCAGGGTGTGCTTCGACACCTGAACTACAGTGGAGCGGGTTTGACTGTAGGTGCAAAAAGAATTTATGTTAAAAATTGTCCTGGTTTAACTCAAAAATGATTTTATTATAGAGTAACTGAACAATGTTAAAAATAATAGTGAGATGGTAGTAGGCAAGTTACGACCGACTCATCTCTATATGTGTTGGTTGTGCATTGGTCGACATGTTTCTACCAAAGGGACAGTGCCCAGTTTCTTCAGGACCAAAAAACAGGTGGACGGGAGGTGTGGGCCCCCTAAAAGGCTCACCCTACCCTGATCCCCTGTTGAACCCACCGGCAAATTGCTCGGGGTGTGTGTGCTCAACTAAATAAGTGAGCAGGCAAGAGAAAAAAAGAGACCTGTGGAGAGAAAGGAATAAAAGCAGGTTTCAATTTTGAACATATTTACTATCCTGTTACGTCGTGGAGTGTCTCTATTTAGTGAAATATCATGCCATATAGATATCATGTTAACCCTCCGGGTGAGATAAAGTGGCATCCGAAGATGCTGAGCATAATCGATTGATCAATATGTGCGTGCATCGCTACCTGCGTTGTGCTTGTCGTGATTACATGCCATCTAGGCGGCGTACTTATCCGCTTGTAATTAACACAGCAATCGGGGTGATGGGGCTGTGCTTTTTGTCAGACTAGTCACCTTGGTGCGCTTAGTAAATAGTGGCTATGAGCAAAAAGTGCTATGGTAGCGTGCGCTTAGATCATATTTAGTCGTTCTGTTTCGTGAAATTAACCGTAACAATGAACATACATAACTAACAAACATTTAACATTTAAAGTACACATGGGCATGGTGGCGTGAGTTCAGGCTTACTTAATTGAGAGCTCTGATGCGCTTCATCGGGCAGGGCGTAGGCTCTTCGCAACAGATAAACACATTCTGCAATTGCGGAATATATAGGAAAAAAGGGTTTGAGCGTGTGGCCCGGGTAGCGGAAAGAGAGCGCAAGGGGGACCGTTCCGAGTGAGAGTCTCGGAAGGTTCAGCGCGTCTGTGAAAGCACGCCTTCCTCAAGAGGCAACCGCCTACATTCAAAGATAGCCGTATTAGAAAATGCTAGTTCACACATTTCACAGGAGTAGACATTCTTACCCATTCCAGAGGGAAAATAGACCTTCTAGGGACAGCAAAGATTGGTATTCAAGGCCAGAAGTGTCTCCCTGGAATATCTGGTGCAAAGATTTATGGTGAATTAAGCGGCATGGCTAGTGCTCACCACAGACAGGTCGAAGTTGGCCACAGACGGTCTTTCCCTTGGCACTCTTTCGGCATGCCAGCAGTGCACCTGTTGCACCTATCCACAGCACGCCTGCAGCATAATTTTTATTATGTGGGAGAGAGGAAACTAGTGGCCCGAGATGCTAGAATGCTGACCCCAAGATGGAAGCTCTTACGGGGACAACAAGAAGGAGCAGAAATGGAGCTCGAATCACTTCCCTAAAACAATTCTGATTGCCACAAAGACTGCTTTCCCCCAACCGCTTCCCAAAAAGTCCCCAAGAAGTGCAGCATGCATGTAGTGAGAGTGGAATACAGAAGTCCTCAGGCACAATAAAGTGCAAGCCAAGAAACAGTTAAAACAAGTTTTCTGAAAATCCGGTTACCACCCAAAAACAAGCACTCAACTTAAAATGTCACTTATGAAAATATTGTATAAATTAGGATTTTTCTTTTTTTTTTAAACAAAATAAAAAGGTTTGGATTGGAAGCCTTACTGTCCTTGATAACAAACTCACTGTGAAATCAAAGATTAATGCCACCTCCTCTGCCAGCTTCCTCATGCTGCACATACTATGGATAATCTTCAAATGCCTGCCCCAGCTCACGAGATGACCGTGACACAGACCCTCCTCACTATACAACTAGCCTATGGCATTGCTCTCTATGTGTGGATCGCAGCACACCTCCTATAAAGACTTCAACTGTACAGAATACCACAGGCAGACTCATCCTTGACCTCCCCCCATGGACCTACATCATACCTCACCTTAGGATACTCCACTGGCTCCCAATATAAACAAGATGCCAATTCCAGCTGCTGACCCATGAGCACCAAGCCCTGTACAACCATGGACCCTCCTACAAAAACCACTGCCCTGCCTAGAACATTACACATTACACTCTGCTTCCCTATCACTTGCCCACTCACCGCACCCACCAGTCATGTCTTGTAGGATCGTCACATCATGTACATACCAATTAAATACATGTTGTCCCATCCACACAACATAACGGTCCGACACAGGATCCCTTTTATCTAGAAGCTTACTTCTGTCTCTCCGACATCAGGCTCTTGGTACCATATCTTAATCCCTGTACCTGATGTCCATAAACATGTCCCCAGGCATGGCAAATTTATTCTGTATAAGGGTCACCACTTTTTTCATCCATGGCCAACAGCCAGCTGTGCATGATCATGTTTGATTAGAAAAGGATTAGCAAAGGATTAGCAAATGTTTTCAAGACATATTGATTCTAGAAGAAACCCTGGAGTGACACTTGTATAAAAGACCCTCACTCCCCATAGAAAAAACACAGAGGAGAATTCCTTCCAGGCTGGATCGAGACTCTGCAGGCTGATCCTTTAACAGGCAGAGACCTGACATCCCTTGCTGGGTGCAATCCTCGACGCAGAGATGGGGTACTTTATTCAGAACCATCTGTTGGTTGGTGAGCACTTCCTTGGGGTTTCTTGGCTCCATTAGGATCTATCCTGACATTTGCATACACTTGATTTACCTACATATCTAGGCCAGTTCCATTTAGATAGGCTATGCATCGTAGGAGTATGCCAATGCTACTGTTTTATATAATATGTTTTGATTCATCTTATTAGCACTATGGTAGAAATGTATCTACTTTTTACGATATTGGTACTAGCAATTACATGTGTCTGCTCCTGTCTTTTAATTATCACAGCTAATATGTTTCATACTAGACTGCCGCTTAATCAATAAACATTTATTGACCCCGTTCCAATCATCATTCTATGTGTATTCTGAGAAAAGCAAGCACGAGTGACTGAGCAAAAGATACTGTATTGTTTCCACGATACCTGAGGAAACAGGGTTGCCATGTTCAGTGGTTGCCAGAAACTACCTACACCGCTGTAGAACACAGGGGGGTGATAGTGGCATTGTAGAACTAGCTGGTCTAACGGCTGACTCATCCTGTGGGGGTGTCCAGAGTCTGTCTGCACACCAAGCCCTCAGTTTAGGTCAACCAAAACGCACAGGTCCATGGGGGTCCTAGGAACTACACTGCACACCGGAGCAGAAGCGGAAGATGGTCCTTCTCCCACATTGCAACAAAGACCTGAAACAGCCTCCCTCTGCTGCTCCACACCACCACCTCACTTCCAGAATTCTGAAGGGTCCTCAAAACCTGGCTGTTCAAATAAGCCCACCGGGACCGGCAAGTGCCTGAATTCCCTACCGGGTGATTAGTAGCGCTATATAACCACTGATTGTTGATTATAATGAAATGGTCCCTTTTCTAGGGCCAGTCAGAGTGCAATATTGCAGTTCTGATCAATACCAAGTCCTACTAATAGTGGGTGTGGGAGTGTGCCAAGTAGTGGGCAGAGCCACAGTGTTCTATGAGGCCACTCAACTAGGAAAACATGAGGGAAGCTAGATCTACCAAACAAGTCCATCAACAGATACTCAGGTACATGTAGAAGTGGTCGGAGTCTAATATTCACAGAGTAATAAATATCTCAGAAAATGAAAATTATTTCAAAGGTAACTTCACTTGCATATAGTCCACGAATGTCACTCAGAATAAGGACGGTTCAAACATCCAGTGCATATTTGTTTATTGCACTTCGTAAAAGGATTCAATAGCTTGATCAAATACATATGCAAAGCATTAGAATTGAAAACATTCCAATTACATCATTGGTAGAAAGGTTCAATTGGCATAAACATAATAAGATAAGGTAAATGCATTCAAGTATATCAACGCGCTCACAGTGCACAGAAAGGAAAGTATTTAGAGGGGATGGGTGTGTTGGAGTAGAAGTGGGGACCGGGTAAAGGTGGTGTGACTACGTAATAATCACAGTGAGAGTCAAAAAGTAGCCTCTACAGTCTAAAAAGATCAATAGGTTCCGAATAGCTCTTAAGCACAAGATCCGTGATCCTCCATTATTTAGTCCTATGCTTAGAGAAATACAGAATTTTGGCTGTCAACGTTTTGACCCCTGAAGAGACTGTTGCTGACAGCCGGAGGATTGAGTTGCCGCAGGCTCGCCCTGTATTCTAAAAGAAAGTAACGGATTTTTCCACGGACCGGCACCTCCAGCTGGCCACAGATTTGAAGTTCACCAAACCAGACTGATATTACCAAATCGGAAATTGCTCACCTCCCAGCTACAGTAAACAACATAGGAACCCTGGAAGGTCCTAATCTGAAGGCCCACACCGGGTCCTTCACTAAGCGCTCCCGCTTTACCACGTGTCCTGATGAAGACCCCAGCCTGAGGTTATGAACAACCCTTCTCTTCAGGGGTCGAAACGTTGACAGCCAACATTCTGTATTTCTCTAAGCATAGGACTAAATAATGGAGGATCACGGATCTTGTGCTTAAGAGCTATTCGGAACCTATTGATCTTTTTAGACTGTAGAGGCTACTTTTTGACTCTCACTGTGATTATTACGTAGTCACACCACCTTTACCCGGTCCCCACTTCTACTCCAACACACCCATCCCCTCTAAATACTTTCCTTTCTGTGCACTGTGAGCGCGTTGATATACTTGAATGCATTTACCTTATCTTATTATGTTTATGCCAATTGAACCTTTCTACCAATGATGTAATTGGAATGTTTTCAATTCTAATGCTTTGCATATGTATTTGATCAAGCTATTGAATCCTTTTACGAAGTGCAACAAACAAATATGCACTGGATGTTTGAACCGTCCTTATTCTGAGTGACATTCGTGGACTATATGCAAGTGAAGTTACCTTTGAAATAATTTTCATTTTCTGAGATATTTATTACTCTGTGAATATTAGACTCCGACCACTTCTACATGTACCTGATTGACTGACCCAGGTCAGAGAGTTCTTAGGGTCCACCCCGTTGTAACTCACTACATCAACAGATACTCAGCATACATTACTGGATTGCTAATGCAAACGGATTCAGCAAGTCTCACTATTTGTAGGTTATTTCACCAGGACCGCACCTCCAAGTCCTTGTTCTTGGAGGCAATTGCAGGAAACCAGCTTCTCCAATTTTTGGAACATCTCAGTCAAGGCTGCAGCGTTACTTTCCATGTTGGAGATGCGATGTTCAGCTCTATCGAGTCTACCTCTCTAGCCTCTTGGTAATATGGTCTAATTGGGATGTCATCACATGAGTTTTTGTCCATGAACTTTACACTATTTTTGAGCTTCAATAGAATGGCATTATCACCAATAAATTCTGACTGCACCACATCATCATCTTCAGTTGCTGGGTTAAGATTTACTGCTTCATGTTTTGCAGGTTTCTTCTGATGAAAGGCCAGCTTGCTTAGTTGCTTTTCATATTTCGATATTGTGTATTAGGCACCAGTCAATCATGTGTGTGGTTTTCAGTTCAATATGCACAGTGTCTCCTGTCTCCAACACACCAGTAATCACCCAGAACTGCTATTTTGTTCACATAAGCGGTGTAAGTATATTTTGCCAGCCTATGGGTACCCACTGCCATATCTGTCATTGGTTCCACAATGCTGTATCAGCTCTGGTGGTATGGGTTGCCTTTGAAAGCTGCCATAGATGACGTCCTCTGGGCATTTTCAGTTTGGCCTTATAATTATAGTTATTCAGCATTCTGCAATTGGTTGACTAGCAGTCCCGTTGATTAAAGGGCCCCACAGTGAGTCTTCCACATCACAGTTCATGAGCAGCAGTAACCTTCACTCGCTCCCCTTCACTAGAACCATCAATTCCTGGCTACATTTCAGAGTAGAACTCCTAGATCTGACAGACACATTTGAGCCATCACAGGCTAAACAAAGTCAAATAGTTGAATCAAATCCTATTGCCACCCTCTGAGGCCACTCCGCTTGTGTCATCATATGCTTTACCCAGTGGCCCACAGCAGGCCTTCGGTCCACTGGTGTTCTCCCATCAGCCGGGGGGCTCTGGTAATATAGAAACTACTAGCATTCCACCAGTCAGGCAGTCTCTCCTGGCCCTGGTGCTAATTAGGCCAACATCAACCCAGAGAGCTGCGCAGAAAGAGTCAGACGGACATACGCTATTTTAGGGGGGTCCAGTATGACCCGCTCAGCTCAGAGGGAGGGTAGCGGGAGAGTCTCAGTCTTATCAGTCACCCCTCATATGGTCGGGCCTCCGAGGCTTCTCAGCCTACTCTGGTCACTGTGTTGTGCAGAAGGAAGAATCATCACATACTATAAAAATGGGTCCACATGGCTCTTGGGTGCTGTGAACCCCTCATTCCCTCAAGGCCTCATGAACAGTCACTGCTGTGGCATCAAAAAAGGGTAGAGTGGGCTTGGCGCAGGAGCTCCTATTTCAAGTGGTCATCTTGGTTTTGGTTCTAGAAATGGTCTAGTCCTGGATAGCTTAGCACCTGTCCCTCTGGATTTCTGCAATACCTTTTTTCTATCCCCTCTGCAAAAATCTCAGACATGTGGAAGCTCCCCCACGTGATATCACTTTATAAAATACTAAAACTAACTCGTCTGTTTTATGAAACTACGTCCAAGCTCCTTAATTTCGGCTCCCACCAAGATCCCGAAGAAACACATTAAAACTCAATTCTCCCACCGCCTTGAAAGCAACCATCTGCTTGATGCCTCTCAATTGTTTTTTTCCCACTCAATAGCTCTCAGACAGTCCTGGTCTCATTTACTGATTATCTTGGAATGCTCTTCCCTAAAGGAATCTCAGCCACCCTAATATTTTTTACCTCTTGGTAGCATTTGATACCGTACCTCATGCTATTCTGTTCTGATTCTGCGCCTCCTCCAAATGGGAGTGTGCAAACACACCTCAGGTTGAGAGGATATTCTCTGTCAGATAGATTTCAAGGATTTTTCATGGTCTTGTTCAAATTCAACCTTGAAGCTGTATCCTACGGAGTTCTCCAGTGCTCATAAATTAGTCTAGCACTTTGTAATGTCTATGATTTTCCTCTAGCCATACTGGTAATTGGATTCAGCCTGGTTTAATATGCTGAGGACATTCAGGTCATTGTGTTGGTCTTAAGTGGCACTGAGCATGAATGTAGTCGTCCTCTGGATGAAGGGCAATATCCCCGAGCTCAATTATAAGACTGACACCCTTTTCTTTGGTGCTCAGTCTAATTTTGTGTCCCCATCCCAATGGTCTTCTGAATTGGGAGTACCCCCCCCTGCACCTGCAGCCTATTTTAAGGATCTGGGTATTTCCTTTCAACAAAAACGTACCTATTCTATAAAAATCAGCCAGGTTGTTCAGTCATCTACATATTTAAGGAAAAATCCTTCCTCTTCTTCCAGTTCTGCTATGAAAATTGGGATATATACTCTTATGTCATCCCAACTAGATAATCGTTGAGGACCCCATCGCCACTCACAAGGTATCATTAGTACCATGTCAGACAAGCTCACTGTGCCAAGCTGGACAAAGCATGTTAGAACACAAGGAGTTTGCTACAATGACTTTTTTAGTCCGTCCTCGCTAAGGGGCATCTCGATCTTATACACACTGGCAGGAACCAAAGGTAACCCCAGTCAGGCAAAAGCATGCCTGGAGTGGAAGTAGGGGCTAAGCATTGTAATAACAGAGGAACGGGGGTTATATTGCTGTTCAGTTACAAAATCCATTTCACAGAATGGCAGACACCGATTAAAACACTTTAAAGTCTACCATACCCCAGTGCGGCTACATAATTTTTGTCTTAAGGAAGACGGTAACTGTGTTAGGTGTGGACGAAGGGGAGCCAATTTCACACACTTAGCCTGGTAGTGCCCTGGAGTTCGACCATTTTGGACGGCAGTGGCCGGGGCGCTCCAGGACATAATAGAAACATCATTATATGTCACTCCCTCGGTTGCCCTTTTGGGCTACGATAAAGAAATTCCCAAGGAAACTCGCTGACTCTTTGCACTTGGGTCACTACTTGCAAAACGTAGAATAGCCATGTGATGGATGAAGGGACCACAACCCACATAAGATTTATCATACTGGAACACACACAATGATAACTACAATGCTTTAACACCATTAACCTGCAGGCCATAAGATATGTTGGGGCCATACCAAGCATACCTTAGGAGCAGGGGAGCAGGGGGTGCAGTTGGAGTCGATAGCATAGCCAACTGTAAGGAATGAACCCACGGGGGTTTCTGGCTCCGTGGGAGTTTTCGGCTGAGCAGAGGGCAAGGAAGAGTGGGAACATTAACAGAGTGCAAGATGTGTCAATCTCAAATGAGTGTTGTCAAGCTGTCGCAATTATTTTTCTACATAACCATGTTAAATGCAGGATCACCTCTCTGACATTTATTCAGAGTATATTACTCAGATAGTTATGTGATGTGATGTGATGTGAAAAGTATTTGTAAAGCGCAGCGTACACTATACAGTTTCTTGGCGTTATGAAGTGTCATCTCACTAGAATTCACCTCTTTAGTTCCATATATTCTCTACATATTGTGTTTGTTAAAGCATTACAATTCTGTATGATAAAATCGTCATAAAATGAGAACATTTAAAAAATAAAAACTAGATAATCGTAACATTGTCTATCCAAAACTTCAAGAACACCTTCTACACTGGCTGAAAATTGTCCAAAACTCATCTGCCAGATTCCCAGTTTCCTCCCATCCATCTACCACCTGCTGGCTCCCAGTAAAAAAGTACTGCCAATTTAAAGCATTATACCTTAACTATAGGACTATTGATAATTCTGGCCCATATATTTTAGGAATAATAACTTTATTTGCCACCCTCCCCCTCAACCTCTAGGCTATCCGGGCTAGCTTTGACAGTTACCCTTATTATAAAAGCTCAAATAGATGGCTGTGTGTTATGATTTATAGTCGTAGTAGAATGTTCTCCATGTTAAAGGGAACTTAGTGAGGTCACAGAATGTAGAGGCTGCATGTGAGACAGATTGGATTGAGACTGGAAACTGACTGGACGTTGATGCTGTGGTATTAAGCCTTGAATAAACATCTATTTACTTACAATCTTTGTGGACAACTACTTCATTTAACATTGGCGACGAGGAAAACACTACTTGATTGGGGACAAGTTTACAGCATCAACTTCCCTATACTTGGATTTTACTTGTGGATTTATTCTAAGATTTTATTTGTGAAATCTTTACTAAAGAAAAATTATTCTTATGGACTCATGGACTCATGGACTTATTGACTTATGGATTCTCAATTTTTGGATTACCTCTGAACTAATACTGAACTGGACTATAACCTACGTGTGCATATTTTGAGGTATGTAACCTTATAATACCAGATTTGTCCAAGTCGGTGAACTCGTTTTGATGACTATTATAACTTCGAGTTTTGATTACAGTCAAATCCTAAATTTCATCATTTCACCGTAAAATCAGAAACTTACATACTCGTTAAGCTGACTGTTGTAACTGTCTTAGCAACTTTTAGTTGCAAGCGGAGTTCCATTAAGAGAGGCAGGCATTGTTTTGCATGCGCTCATCCCACTCGCGCATACGGAGCTTGAACCGGATATCGTCTTGACTGGAGCTCCGTAACCCTGTACGAACGTGAGGTTAAGACGTAACCTTACGTGGGACCCATCTTGGATTGGATTCATTTTCCGACGGTTTCAATATACGGTATACGCTTTTACGATGAACCTTACAAAGGGAACTCAACCGAAGCAACAATGAGTCTTACATCGAAGACACTGCTGGATTCTGATTACTAAATGTGAATGTCTATTATATGACGATGGTGACTACATTTTTTGTTTTATTATTCATTCGGGACATTTACGTTATTTTTGCTTACTTGCTTTTATGGTAACATTCACAAGTAGCTACATTAGGATTTTACTTATATAAGGTAGTTATTGCTGTATTGTATTCATTATCATATCATTTCAACATCGCCTCATCTACAAGTATGTCTCAACCTCCACCTTTTCTGTCGGAGAAGGGTGATCCTATACTTCCTTGGAAAAGATGGAGAAATGTATTTGATTCCTACATATTAGCTATTGGTGGGGAGAAATTTTCAGCTGTAAGGAAACAAGCCATCCTTTTACACAACTTGGGAGTGGAAGGACGTAATATTTATGACATTATGGATTTACTTACTGTTGGTAATGGAGAAGGCGAGGCATGTGATGTTTATGAAATGTCAATGATGATGTTGGAGTTGTATTTTGGTCCACGTATAAATGTTGTTTTGGAAAGACACAAATTCTTTACTAGAGTGCAAGCGCCTAGTGAAAGAGTTAAAAGTTATATTGCTTCTCTTAAAACTTTAGCGAGGACATGTGAATGTGAGGACCTTTCAGATTCATTAGTTAGGGATCAGTTAGTACGGTGTACTAACAGTACTCGAGTTCAAGAGAAACTCTTGTCAAAAAATCCAACTTTAGATGAGGCTGTAAAAATTGTTGAGGGGATGGAAAATACCTCATCGTGGGTGAAAGAAATGAAAAAGGGGCATGAGGATAAGAAATATGGAGATAGCGAAATTCATGCTCATACTGAAATGAGAAGTTCTGAACATAGTCAGAACATAACCATAGTCTCGTCTGCGGAGAAACATAAGAAAATTGATAAAGATAGTCATACACGAAACTTCTCTAGGGGTTTGCCTGGTAAGAATGAGACTGAGTCAAATTTCTCCACTGGGAAGGGAACTGATGGGAACAATAAGGACTCTCCCAAACCAAAGTGTTACAGATGTGGGAGCTTCACACATTTATCTAACTATCCACAGTGTTATGCTAGAGAGTCTGTCTGTATGAAATGTGGTGTCAAAGGACACTATGCACGAGTCTGTAGATCTACACGAGTCCCAGAAAGAAGTTCTGAAAGTGTACGTGTCGTGGTCTCAAGCATTAGTTGCGAAGATGGCAAGATTGATGGTGATAAAATATTCATGCCAGAATGTGATATTATGGTGAATAATTTTAATGTTGTGGTTCTGGCAGATTCTGGATCTCCTTTCACCATAATTGTGAACAAACAGTGGGATGAGATTGCTGGTTTAGATAATCCAGAATTTTTACCTCCTGGCAAAAATCCATTCAGTTACGGGGTAAACAAAATTATGGTTTTAGGTTATATAGAAGCTGGTATTAAATTTAAAGACAGGAAGACTATAGGAAAGGTTTATGTGGCGGAAAGAGGAGATAACTTATTGGGATGGAAGCATCAGCGAGATCTTGGGATCATGCTCAATCCCAGTGCAAAGGATCCTAAAGATCAGGTTATGTTGATTGATCTGCGTACCACCAAGTTGTTCTGCATAAAGACTCTAGACATCTTACAACTTTTGTGACACCTCTGGGAGCTTACCGCTTCCGAAGAATGCCTTTTGGGTTGGCGTCGGCGTGTTTCCAGAGGGTCATGAAAAAGGTTCTAGAAGGCATAAGTAATATTATGTTCTTTCAGGATGATATTTTGGTTCATGGCAAGAGTGAGGTGGAACATGGAAGGACTTTGGTGGAAGTTCTTGAGAGGTTAAGAGAGAAAGGACTAACTGTGAAGAAGGAAAAATGTAGAATTGGTGTGGAAACAGTTACATATTTGGGCCATGTAATTTCTGGTGAAGGAATACAGCCTAAGATTGAATTGGCGGAATGTGTAGTGAAAGCACCTACACCTAAAGATAAAGATCAAGTAAGATCTTTTCTTGGACTTGCGGATTTCTATGCCAAGTTTATTAGGAGTTTTGCTTCTGTGACTGAGCCGATTAGAAGCTTACTTAAAAAGGGGACACACTTTGTATGGTCCAGTGATTGTCATGCAGCTTTTGAAAAGATTAAGGCAGAAATTGGTAAAATGCCTACTTTGGGACATTTTGATGCACAGAAAAAAACTATACTGACTACTGATGCTAGTCTTAGTGGTTTAGGAGCTGTGCTTTCACAAGTGGTGAATGGAGAACAAAAAACTATTGCTTTTGCTTCCAGGGCACTTAGAGATGCAGAAGCAAATTATTCTTGCATTGAGAGAGAAGCGTTGAGGTTTTTTTTGGGCAATCCAACACTTTAAGTTCTACTTGTGGGGAATTCCTTTTTTAGTAAGAACTGATCACCGACCGCTTGTTCAAATTTTCTCGTGCAGACATAGTGAGAACTTGACACCTAGAATTAAGCGTTGGAGTGAGGGCTTGCAAGAATATAATTTTTTAATGCAATATATTCCAGGATCTAGCAATAAATCTGCAGATTGTTTATCTCGCTTACCCTTTGAACTTGTGGAGAGTGAAAATAGTGGAGAAAATATATTGTGGGTTGCGGAGTCAACGTTGACAGAAAGTGAATGGATAGAAGGTGTGAGTAATGATAGTGCTTTAACATTACTCAAAACCTGGGTCACTCAAGGCTCGCCTGAATACAAGAATTTAGATCAGGAAATGAAAATATTTTGGTCTGTCAAGGATGAGATTTCGATTGTTGGCAGTAACCTGATGAGAGGCATGAGAGTGATTCCGCCAGCTAAATTTTGGAACAAGATTATCAACACCGCCCATGAGGGTCATCTGGGTCATAGTCTCACGAAAGCAAGAGTGAGGGAGAGATATTGGTGGCCTAAGGTGGATCACATGGTTGAGGAAGTTGTAAAAGATTGTGTGTCTTGTGCCACAAGTGATAAGTCTTATGTGTCCATTTGTCCTCCTCTGTCACCTGTTGATGTTCCAGAAACTGTTTGGACGAAGTTGGGGTTAGACATAATGGGACCTTTTGAATTATTACCATCTCATGAGCGTTATATTATCTTACTGGTTGACTATACTTCTAAATGGGTGGTGACAAAATGTGTGTCTATTGCAAATTCCAGATCTGTTATTGATTTTCTTAAAGAGGTGTTAGCTTCGGAGGGTATACCAAAGTTTTTAATAACGGACAATGGGGTACAATTTGTATCTTGTGAAATGTATGAATTTCTTAAGACGTGAGGTGTTGTTTATCAAAAGACAGCATTATATTCACCTCAAGCCAATGGCTTAGCAGAAAGGATGAATTGTGTAGTGAAAACTTGTGCATAACGTGCTCTTGATTCGAAGATTTCTTTTGGTGAGACTCTGAGAGAGACTTTGTGGGCACACCGTACTGCACCCAATGCGGTCACGTTGATTTCACCCTTTGAAGCCTTAAGAGGTAGAAAAGCTGTATCCAAGTTAAATTCATTTTGGATATCTAGGTGCTCAGGTGATATACGGCCAGATTCATCAAGGTAAGGAATTGCGAGTCCTTAATAGCGAATTTTAAGGATTCGCTATTAAGGACTCGCAAAACGGGATTCATGTAGGAATCGCAATTGAATTTGCGATTCCCACTGATTCCTTATTTGCAATTAGCTAATTGCTAATCGCAAATAAGGAATGACTCCCCATTCATAAAGGCCCATAGGAATGAATGGGGAGTCATTCCTTATTTGCGATTAGCAATTAGGTAATCGCAAATAAGATTGCGATTTCAAGGGTGCCAGGGTGCACGCTTTTACCACGCATGCCTTTACAACGCGGTTTTTACAACGCATGCCTTTACAACGCATATCACTTTGGGGTGCTGGATAGTGAATAGTTTAATTTACTATTCCAAATCCAGTCCCCGTGGACACTAGGGAAGGTGTTGGATAGTAAATTAAATCTATTCCCTATCCTAGAGCGCCCCCCAGCGCAATGCGTTGTAATGGTTTGCGTTGTAAAAGTTGCGTCGTAAAGGCACTGCGTGGTAAAAGTTGCGTTGTAAAGGATGTTTCCCTTTTGTTGTGCTGCTGAGAATTCTGTTTTTGCTTCTTCAACAACTATTTGCGCAAACACACATTTCAGGTGCCATTTCTGAAAGAGGTGAATTAAAACATGATTGTCAGTGGAGAATAGAAATATCAATATGTCTGTCATCCACAAACCTGTAGAGTTTTAATCAGTGATTTTTAACCTTTTGACTTCTGTGGACACCCTCTTAGTCATTAATGGAACCCAGGGCCCCCACTGCATAATTTTATGGAATCTGGGGTCTGCCACTGAGTCATTACTTGAAGCCAAGGACCATGGTCTAAGCATATTTGATGTTTGTACCACATAACAATTCACTATAATACAGAAACAAGTGCTTAAGCATGGGGTTTTGAGCGTCACTTACTCATTAGAATGAAGGTCATGCATAGGTCGATGGAACTCGACCTGTTAAAACTCAATATAAATAGTTCATTATTATCATTACTCCAGTTCAGCCAATAAAGAAAGTTAAGTTGTGTTAAAGGGATTTATTTTTAAATCTTGATGTCATTCATTATTTAGTGAAATATTATTCTCCACATTTCATCATTAAAGATTAACAAAATCCATATTTAGTAAGAAGGTGAGTCAGTACAATAAATCAAAATAGAGCATCAATACAATAAATGAAACAAGTGTGTTCAATGAAAACATTTCCTTGTTCTCATCTTAAATCAAAATAAATGTGAGAAAAAAAAGAGGTGTCAGTTCAGATACCCATGAAGAGTTCTGATGAGAGAATCGAGCATAAGCATAATGCTTTAGCAGAATAAGCTGTAAAGTATCCTCAGCTCAAATAATAGCAGATCCAGGAATAAACTAAGGACCCGAATCTGAGTTTAGTGGTGTGGGAGTGGGGCGGCGCGCCACTGTCCCGCCCCCACACCACCAAAGCTCACCACTGGCCACCTGCTAGAATATGAGTTTTTTTGTTGTCTGGCAGGTGGTCCTTTGGTGTTCCTAAAGCGATGGGGAATGCGTACACCAAAGCCTATTCCAGCACAACATGGACTCTGCAGTCCATATCAGGTAGAAGAGAGGGTGCATGCACACAGGGGCGGCTGGGACATTTGAAAGTGGTGCGGCGTAAAGTTATCGCGGTACTGTAAGCCACACTGAAAGGAAAGCTTTTGCCAACATGGGGGTCGCATTGAGTCGCAATGGCGCCAGTGAAGACGCTTGCAACAAAGGACAGCAAAACCTGGGCTTCTGAAGTTTACTTTGGACTGCGCCGGACCCTCTGCAGATGACAGCTTTAGTAGTGCCAGATCTTATGTCAACACAACAACTCAGAAGAAAAAAATTGAACAAAATGAATACACAAGAAAGGCCCAGAGTCAGCCCCATGCAGCCTGATTAGAGTTAACGAAGCATAAATACAAGTAAACCTTCCATTTACTGAGATGAAGTGCGGACAGTAATGCAACGAGGAAAACAAACACCTCTACTCAATAGAAATAAGTAAAACATATAAAATTAGACTGCACCTGTAAAACGGCAAAATAATATTTGGAAACTGACTGACAATAAGCCTAAATTAATGGTAGATGATTAGCAGACAGCAGAGTACGGGACACAGATTCTCAGGCCTGTTACCAACCTACCCTTCCAGAATAAAGTCATTGAATGCCATAGCAAAAAAAACGCTGAAAAGTTTTTCCAAGACCAATATACTAATCAAAGCCATGTGCTACTTCAGCTTAAAACACAGCACTGAGACATCGACCCTGCAAATCGGACATGGCATTCTCAAAATTTACATAAAGGTGAAGTCTATCTGCTTGTTCAAATAACCTTTATTTGGATTAATACAAAAAATAAAACAGTCATCAAGATAAAGACACAATACAATTGTTACATACTATATTGCTACACAGCAGCATGCCATTAAAAATGTGTTATTGAATTTAGTTTGTGAAACTGAAAACTGCAGCATGCGTTTCTCCGCCCTCGAGCAGAAGGGATCGTGAAGCAAATATCTTAAGAATGATACAGGCTATTCAAGAATTGCAATGCGAGGTTCAAACACGTGAATTGAAACCGTGTGTTGAAATGCTGGTGCACTCAGCCTTTCCTGCTGAGAGCGTCTTCAGGCTCCGGAAGTAGATCTGTTGTGGGCTAGGGTTAGAGTAACAGTGGGAGCTGTAACTCTAGTTGAGGTGTACCGGCAGAGCTGGGAGACCTGCAGTGCTGGTATTCCTGGTGAGGTGTAATGTAATGAGGTGTGGTTTCAGTACTTCCAGGAGGAAGGGTTCTGTGCCCCAGGACTCCGGTGCATTAGCTGTGCTCACCTGGGGTTCCTGTTCAAAAATAGCCTTTTTGCAAGGGGAAACACAAGTGCGCATGATTGGGCACGGTGCGAAAATTCGCCCTCCGTTCCCACTCATGCGCACTTGTGTTGTGCTTCTGCCTGTTGCCCCCCACTGGTCTGACAATCATGTAAGTCAACATGACGCCAGACCGCCCACCCCCTTCAGACTCTGAAGGGGGTGGGCGGTCTGACGTCATGCTGACTGACATGATTGTCAGTTCTCCCTTGGGTCTTTGAACTTAAGTAAACTGATTCAGTTTACTTAAGTTCAAACGCCGTGGGAGCTGCGGGCGGGGGGGCTACGCCCCCACGCCCCAATGGACGCACCGCACCTGCATGCACACAGTTGGGGCGCATCATGTGCCCCCCCTATATGCATCTCCAGAGGCCTGAGGCATGAGGGGGCCCTACGTTCTCTTACTGCCAGCCTTTTCATGGCCAGTTCATCGCCATGAAAAGACTGGCAGTGAGAAAACATGTTATATAATTGATGGTGCTGCAATGGCACAACCAGCATATTACTTCCTGACACCATTGCAACACCGTCGGGGAACGTCTGTTCCCCGGCGGTTGCAGCGAGCCTGCGTGGTCCGACCGCCAAACTCAGAATAGGGCAGACACACTATCGGTGTTGTATTCGCCACACCACCGTGTGTTTGGCGGTCCTATGGACTGGCAAACTCTTAATTACCCCCTAAGACTTCTCATAAAGAGATGTCCAGACAACTCAGTACAAAGTCTCCTATTGGAGAGTCAGGAAAGGGGGCAGAGTGAGATGCTTCTCTCCGTCTAATGAAAGGATTAGTGAAAACTCCATAAGTCTGCTATGCATCAAAAGGGTGGAAGAATCTGCCTAAAATAGTCTAGGAACACACACTAATAGAAACACTTGTTTTTAATGTTGAAAAACTTATATTTTTTTCTACCTCATGTTGACCAATAAGGTTTCAGCACGCTGCTGGGAATAGGTCTACTCCCCATCACTAGAGTATTATTGTCTTTTGACCATGTGCCCTTGAATGTTGAGGCACATGCTTTGTTGTTTTCAAAAATGTCTTGCCCTGAAACATCCTTCCTGTTGTCTGCATAACTTGCTGTGTGAACCTCACTATCAGTCATCTAATACAACAAATGTCTGTTCATTAACTAATACACAGTAGCTTCTAAAAATTCCAACATCAGCAGCAAAGAAAAGAAAAACAACTTTCACTACTGTTGTTTAAAGTGAAAAACAAGCATTTCTGCATTAACAGGCTTTCATCTTAAATTAAATCATAGTGACTTTAGTTATGTCCAATTTAAATTTATGCTATAATTCTGTGATAGGCTTATAAGTGTTATGTATGTTTGCCTACTACAGTTTTTGAATTAAGTACACTTCATTTTTAGGCATAAATCCCACACATTTCATTTTTAATAACGCATTTTGTAAATAATCAAATTAGTTATAGCGCATGCATTCGTCAAACAATGCACAAATGACAAAATATTTAATTTAATTCGCAAACAAGTATAACACAAATCAAAAATCTAATTTTGATTGGAAGGTTAGAGATTTTTTAATTTATTTGAGGCTACTCATCATCCATTCTATATTCTGTTTGATGCACTGTCATTGCTCCCTCAAAATCCATCTGAGGATACTAAGTTAATTTTTTAGCCTCCAATTTTAAATTCCTTCATATTTATACACAATTTATTAATCTGTTAATATTATTACATTTTTTGAGCTGTCGGCTTAGCAGACACCCATGGTCCCCAGACCACAGGTTAAGAACCACTTGTTTAAATACTTATGTTAGAATCAGTGCCACTGACACAAGACTACTATGGGTCTGCAAACTTCAACTATAGTGGAAAAGTCATTTTGTAGTTTTATCTCCCTTTCAATTTCCTTTCTCAATTGTAGGCACGTCCTTCTTCTTTAGCAGAGTATAAAAAGGCTAGTACTCTTCTTTGATATTATTGTAACTCATCACACACAATCACAAATAACATGTAACATTTATCTCATTTAGTCTCTTTCAGCATAAAGTATCTAAATGGGGTCACACTGTTGAAGTCTTTTCCTTCTGTCTTCGCTCATCCCTGGAACATAATGCAAGCCTTCACACAGGTTTTCACCTTCAAACAACTTCTTATCCTTATTTGTACTCTTTATCTTAATTTATGATAATGTTGCTTAGAAACTCAGCTCATATTAACTCATTATTCTTTAGCTCCACTTAATTAGGGAATTGAAAGCAGCTTTGGATGCAACTCTCTTTAGTGAGGAGGTCCCCTTTCATCTTTCTCACCTTACCTTACTGTTCCTTAGAAATACCTTATACTAACTCAGTTACCCACAGACATAGGGAAAGCCTTGATACGTTAACCCCCATATGTTTCTAAATTATACAGGTAAATATGTCACCATGCGGTGCATAAATAATAACATTGGGAACGTGTTCATCTCTCAGTCCTTCCACAAACCAACTTGACACCCCTCGGGGTATCATACACACTTTAGGAAACTATCAAATAAATAAAAGTAAACTCATTTTAACTGCATAGGGCGAACTTTAAACAAAAAGCAGTTCACTGTCCTACAATAAAATAACAAACACTGGGAAGTTTACAACCTTTGCACTTCTTGTAGGATCATCCTTAAACAAAACTGATCTTCTAAGACAATTGATTCGCCACCCGCATTTTGATTATGTCCAGGTTTTTTTTCCTACGAATCGCTCATTTAATTTAAAAATTTCATAATCTTCCTGAAGTTTTCATGGGCATATTGAGCAGTAATCAAAGTGTGAAAACTTCAGCATCCTCTAATTAAAATACAATTGACCGTCAGTTCTTCAAGATGTAAAATGGCAAATTATCTCCACAGAACGGAACGATTGGACAACTCTGTGCCAGAGATGCCAGTGGCAACTCAATCCCCAGTTCAGTTTACAAGAAATGTTAAAGTGTTCGTTGTGTTATTGTCAGCTCGTGTACCTTCAGCGCTCGACTCTTAATTGGTGTTCCCAGCGCGCGACAGTAAACTCCCTCAGAGACTAAACAAGTTAACGGTGTCTCTTTCGCCACTATATGTATAACAATGTTTCAGCTGGTGGAAGTTCGACATAATGTATTCAAATATTTTTAAGTGCTTTGACAATTCATTCACAATCTTTGGTGTATTTACAAAATATTTCAGTGCTTTCTAATATGTTTAGTACTCAATAGTATTTGTTATTCACCAAATGCCATTTCGCGTGCTTGGATTTCTATGGGACAACTGCGTTTACTTTGGAATGTCTGCCAGTAATGCAGCTTTTGAGATGACTCACCTTTTGTTAATGTAGAAACGAATACAACCTTTAGGAGACTAACCATCATAGAAGATAGAGTCTGCTACAAGCCCAGTTTTGTAAGATATTGAAATAGTCGGTGTGCATACCTAAGGTATAAATACAACCACTCTAAACAGATTATTTTGAAACGGTTACGTTCAAACGGTTGTATCTCAGAGCTGAAGTTAACATCATACATCTTGACAAAGGCTGCTCTGCTCGAACATTAGAGACGTATCATGAAGAATTGGGCTGGGTCAGCACTGAACGGAGGGGCATATTATCAACAAATAGCGATATTTATCGCTAAGTAGGGTTAGCGGTAATATTTTTATCGCCGCGCATCATGGGGTTTTATCGCTGAGATAACGTGCTATTAGCAACATTTACCTCAAAAGCGATAAAATTCCCGGCGATAGCGGCAAAATCCGTGAATATCGCTGAGAAAACAGCGATATTCACGCATTATCGCTAACAGGGTCTTAGCCATTATACCCACCTCCCATTGGATATAATGGCTAAGAACTGGTCTGAGCGGGTGTTAGTTTTTGGAGATATTCGCGCTTAGCGCAAATATTTCCATCGCTACGCCTGTGTTGGTAATAGGCGATAGCGATGTTAGCAACTGCTTTCAGTCGCTAACAGGTTGGGTACGCCCACTTTGCATGTCATTAGAGATAAATATCGCTGACATACAAAGCGGGCCCCAAACCGCTCGCTATCGCCGACAAGCTGTCGCTAACTGCTGTTAGCGACAGCTTGCTAATAGGGCGATAGTATTATCGCCGCTTAGCGGCCAAAAACGGCCGCTAAAGCGGCAAAAATTGCCCATCACCCCCTTGATAATATGCCCCCGAGTGCCTGTTTTTTTTTATTTGAGATGTCTTAACGTTATACATATAACTCACAATATCGAGTTCTCCAAATAAATGCATATAATGCAGCCCGAACAAGCCAGAAACCGTGAGCAAGAATTGCCTCTCTCTCTTTTTTTCTAACTTGTGCTGTCTAAAGTTCTTGCATCAGAGCTATATATATGAATTGCTGACACATCAAATGCAAATAAATCAGGCTAGCTGTTCTGTGTTGGGCCTGCACTGCTCTTCATGATATGCTCTGTGGTGTGCCACTTAAATCTTAAAAGTATTTCCCTGCACAAAGGAAGACTGAACTTATTTCCTTTAGCCTAATGACACCAGTGACGGCCGCTACTTAATAGGTGTGGTGGGGTTGGAGGGGATGGGGGAGGGGAGGGGTAGAGGGTAAATGAAAAAAAAATGTTTTTTAAAAACACTTACCTGTAGGTTGGTGGCTGTGGTAAATGAATGTTGCAGAGTCCACTTGATAGATTAAGATCCTTTATTGCTAGTTCCTTCCAGATTAGATAAACAGGTTAAGATTGTAAGGAAGACCCCACCAGGAGCTCGCTGTTGGCAGCTCAGCCTCAGATGACCAACTGCCACAGACAGTAATAGAAAGGCACAGTGAGCTAGAGGGACACCTTGGCATTCTATGATGTCATAGGTATCATAGTACAGTCTAGCTAGAGAAGAACAGTGAAGAGGACATTTACTACACATCCTCTTCCTTTATGGAGTAAGAGCAGAACAAAGGAATAATCGGCAACAATACCTTAAATGTTATAATCAGCAGGTAAGTACACAAATAAGAAGAACCATAAGTAATAGTGTACAACAAGAGATGACATTAACATGAGGTATCATTAGCAGAGAAAAGAACAAAAATTCAATATTATGTCAGAGTATGTCACATCCCCCTCCCTTAACGAAAGAGTTAGGTTTTGAAACAAAACCAAGACTAATAGTTAAGTTAGATGTTGACACTTATAACTACCCCACATATAGGTACACCTCAGGGTAAACATCCTATAAACAAGAATGAGAGTATTCTGGGAGAGAGAGAATGGGTTAGAACTCTCTTAAGTTAACACTACAGAGTAAATTCCTTTGACAAGCATTCACTAAAGAGAAAAAACATTTTTAACAAACAAACTACCCCTGATGAAGATATGTCGACACCAAATTTATGATAAAAACACATCTTAAAATCTTACCTAAATGAAGCCCTGGCCAGTAGCTGCAAGAAGGTAGACTCAGACAAAAACATAGTGTACAAACAATCTCCATCCAAAAACAGGGGACAGTGTATAATAAGGAGAATGGACTACTCACAGACACTGAACCTCCCTTGAAAAGGGTACGCTGCTGGACAGCATTGGCGTTGACTACCCAAAACGCACAACTTCCCCTGAAAAGAGTACACTGTCGGACAGCATGGGCGTTGACTACCCAAAAACGCACAACCTCCCCTGAAAAGGGTACACCGCAGAGTAAGCAAAATATCTCTGGGAAATGGGGCATGGACTACCCATTAATACTTAACCTCACAGAGTACAATGCAGGACAGTAATGTTGGGAATAGACATGGGAAATGGACAATCCGCAAGTACCCAACTAGTCCTGAAAGGAGTAAATCGCAGGATAATGATAAAAATCCTGGGACAAACCATGGGCATGGACTACCCACTAACATCAACATCCCCAGAAAAGGGTACAACGATGGGCATGGACTACCCACATACACTAATATCCCCAGAAAAGGGTACACCGCAGGATAAAGACAATAACCCTGGGACAAACGATGGGGCATGGACTACCCACAATACCAATTTCCCCAGAAGAGGGTACACCGCAGGATTAAGACAATAACCCTGGGACAAAAGATGGGGCTTGGACTACCCACATACACTCAATTACGAAATTTATACCGTAGGAAAGAAATCCTGGGAAAAAAACATGGGGCATGGACAACCTTCAAATACCCAACCTCTTTTAACAAGGTACACCACAAGGTAAGGACAATAATCTTGGGAAGATAAATAACAAGGATTAGTGGCAATACACACCCTGTGAACTGGTATGGGCATGGACTACCCATAATGACACTACACCTTCACTGATAAACGAAACAACACCAATCTTTACATAGGATACACCACGAGATACATCATAACCCGAGTAAACTGATATTGACAAAGTCTGACTCAGAATTTTCCTAAAAGAAGGATATACTGTAGAGTTAACAGATGTCAAGCTGACCCTACATACAAACGATAGGGCAAACACAGCTGAGACCACCAAATAGTTAAAGCATCAAAACAAACAATTGTGCTTAAAACAGTATTTCATAAACACTAAGAAGTTAAGTTCTTCATTACAATATAGTAAATAATGCCAGCTCCGTTGAGCGACCTCTCACCCGGGTTCTGTGTATACTGCTCTCTGTCTACGCTGCTGAGTTCCTTGCAGTCTCCATGGACTTCCGTCAGTCAAGTAGAGAGTGATCAAGTCCATGAGTAAGATCTTTTCCTCTCCGTTGCTCCACACTTCTTTTAAATGAAACATCATGGTGAAGAAATTGTAGAGATTTTAAATATACACAGGTGTGTATATCACCGAAAGAAAAACAAACGCCCCAAGACTCACGCTGTGAGATTAGACGGTGAACACTACGAGTTGCAGTTGTTGCTATAGTGACTCAAACAAACACAAGAAGGCTGCCACGTTGGTTGTAGCGGCGTGAGAAGCGTGAGGGACGTGTCTCTAAAGAACAGCGTCACAGGCGTCACAGGACATGAGGAGAATCTTGCTTCACCAACTCCCCGAAGCATTCCATGGACCTCATCAGATGGACGGCAGATGGGAAGGAGAGAATATCGCTGCAGACCAACTGTCGATCAACGGACATCGGCATACAAGACGGTGAGTGTAAGAGCTTAGCAAGGCAAAGCAAAACTTGGGAGACTAACGCTGAGGCCGTCCAGGCTTTACACACTGCTTAAAGCAACTAAATTTTTAATAAGTTCACCCAATCGAGTTGTCATACAGAGAGATTCACGAACACTCTACTTTTGAAGTAAAAGAGTTCTGCGCAGACAGTAGCGAGTTTTCGGGTAATAATTAAAAGTGCAGAAGGTCACAAGAAAGACTGTTCCTCAATGTTGCTACGCTTGTCTACATGCGCTGCATACGAATTAAAACAGATCACTTACTTGAAAGTAATGTTTCAGAATGTGCCGACTCAGAAAAGTACTGCCAATCTACTTAAACAAAACGTTGCTGGATTTTACTGAAGTATTCCAGATGGCAGCAGAGATCACAAGCGCACAGGTTGTAGGCTGTGTCGAGACAAACAGACATCAAAGTGTAACACACGCTCTGGGTGCAGGCAGTCCAGATGGAACAAGACACTGGTGGGGTCAGGAGGGTGTTACCTTTCATCTGAATTTGAAGTCTTTTAAAAATTCTTGATTTCTTAAGTTCCTTCCTTTTTCTTGTTTAGATCCTTAAGTAGTTTTTATCCTTAGTTTACGCGTCGGTTCATCCTTTTAAGAAACGTCGCCAAAAATGTGGTAAATGAATGTTGCAGAGTCCACTTGATAGATTAAGATCCTTTATTGCTAGTTCCTTCCAGATTAGATAAACAGGTTAAGATTGTAAGGAAGACCCCACTAGGAGCTCGCTGTTGGCAGCTCAGCCTCAGATGACCAACTGCCAGAGACAGTAATAGAAAGGCACAGTGAGCTAGAGGGACACCTTGGCATTCTATGATGTCATAGGTGTCATAGTACAGTCTAGCTAGAGAAGAACAGTGAAGAGGACATTTACTACACAGGCCGCCTCTTGGTCTCTGTGGCTTCTCTGTTCAATCCAGGAGCAGGAACCAGGCAGTACACATGCTCCCAGACTCCCCTAGCCAATCACAACACTACCTTATGGCAGCGTTGTGATTGGTATGAGCACCCTGGTTCTGTACTCGGAGAGGGACTGGGAGGCTGTGCATGTTCTCCACCCAGGCTGTGCAATACAGCTGGTGAATAACATGCAAAGTGTGCATGATTGTTTGGTTGGCCCAAGACAGACAGCCAAACCGTCATTTGCACTTAGAGTGTGCTTACCACTCCTGCCCCTGGCCCCTGCTCTGGCCAGCCCAGCCCTGTCCACACCTAAGCAGAAATAGAAAAAGAAAATGATAATAGCATTGCGCTATTATCATTTTATTTTGTTTATTTTAAACTGCTCGCAGAGCAGTGGGGTGACGCTCCTCATCCTTAGCGGAAGAGCCGCCGCTAAATGACACTGTGAGATCTTTGGGAGTTAATTCCTTCTACTTAATCATCCGGTGCTCTACCTTCTTGAGCTCTTCACATTCCTAGATTATTCATACCAATAAAAATGTGATGCCATTATAACCACTTGGGCATCATGTATTTATAGTTCTTGTGTTGTGATGTCACAGCTAGACAATGATACTGTGTTCTGTATGCCTTTCATTGCAAGCCATTAACGTTAATACTGGATTTGAAAGCTGATTATTCACTGCTCTTACAGTACATTTACATCACCACAGTAATAAATAGACATCACCAGGGGAATCACTAGCTACTTGGTACTGCTCTACGTCACCTGAGACTCGAGTGAAGCAATTGCTTGCTGGATGATGGGTTTCTTTCTCTTTCCTCTCCTTGGTCTCCATAGAACAAAGGAAGTTGGTGAATGAGGATGGTGATCTGGCACTATGGTAAAAAGTGGTAGTAACACCAGATAAGTTCACAAGTAGGCTTTAATGGTAAAACATCACCAACAGCTCTCAATAGCTCTGCCAGCTCCTCCAGGCTCCAAGACTCATCTGAGTATGGAATCATAAGGAGAGAGGAAAGAATGTACATGGAAAGGAATGTCAGTATGTCATAGTACAAACCATAAGAAGCAAGCAAAAGTACATTACAACACATCCCCTATACTAAAGGAAAAGAGGAAAAGAACAATATTAAAATGCAAACAAAAGCACTGTTATACATCAAAAGCAAAAAGGAAACTTCAATTGAAAATAAGAACAAAATTAATGATTTAAATGTAATCTTTGTAGCGTACAGGAGTTTGATGAGTTCTCTGTGGAAACCATTTAGAGGATACATCACTTTGACCAGCAGGAGAGGGGGCAGGGTGTAGTAAATACTCCAGAAGCTCCAGGATAATACAGCAGGTTTATTGTGCAGGTAAACAGCAGGACTGTTAAGTAAGGAACCGGAAGCTTGAATAGGTTCAAACGTAGGTTTATTGAAGATTTGTAATCAATCCAAAACACCCACAACCAGAGCCAACCAGTCGTGAAGAGGCCAACGTCCAGAATGACGTGGGCAGAATCTTCACGACTGAAAGGCGACATTTGAGAATTCAAAACAGAGAAGATCTCGTGCTTGCAAGCACGAGAGGGTAGGCATAGATAAAGGATCAGGAAAAGACTTATGAATATATAACATCTTCCCCTCTAGAAAGGGTAACAAAGAAAACACACATTTGCAAATACAAAGCTACTCCAAAACATAGTCTCTCAATCTGCAAGATAACTGCTTTAAACGAAAAGCTCTTTTAGTTGCCACTTCAGAAGTCTCCTTGACAACTGTATCAGGTGGTAATGACAATTTGACAGGGACAACAAATTGTGAAGTTGTAGAGGAAGAGGGATTCTCTTCCAAAGGAAAAGGCGTGTGCTCAGGAACCACGGGTTGAGGAGACGTGGAAGTTTCAAAAACGGAATTAGAAGGGGAAGGTTGTTCATAAGTCAAATCAAACCAATCACAGTGCTCAGACTCTGAAGTGACATGCTCCTTGATAACATGGGCCTGAAGTGGAGATAATTTAACAAGAACCCGCTTGTTCCACCATCCCTTGTCATCAAGGAGAGCTGAAGCTTTACTGACTTGTGTAACCAAATTTGGAGAAGAGAATTTAGACTTCCCTTTCAAAACTCTTTTGGGATTCTTAATGAGTACCATGTCCCCTTTTTGCAAGGTCTGATCAAAAGAATGCTTGCCTTCATCAAAACGTGATTTCATGGAATGTTGTTTAGCCTTCACATGTTCCTGAACAGAAAAAGAATTATCAGACAAATTACAATCCTTATGTAACCAACTAGGATTGAGAAAAGAATGAACTTTCCTTTTTCTAAGTAAAGTAAATGGTGCCACACCAGTTGTAGAGTGAGGAGAGGTATTGTAAGCCCACACTTTGTCATGAACAAAAGGCAAAGGATCTAGCCTAGAGGAAATGGCAGTTTGTATACCCTCCTTAATAATACGATTACACCTCTCAACCAAACCATTGGAAGAGGGTGAATACAAAGCAACTTTGTAGTGAGAAATATCATGGCTTTTGAGAAAATAGCACATTTTTTGTGAAACAAAATGGGTACCATTGTCGGTAACGATGGTTTTTGGAAAACCCTCAACATCACACACAGATTGTAAAAATTTAACAGCATTGTCAGTTGATGCCGAATTACAAAAGGAGTAATAGAGCCATTTAGTATAGTAATCAACAAGAAGAATTAGATACTTGTTTTCAATTGGTAAAACATCATGTGGACCAGAAAAATCCAAACCCACTTTCTCCCATGGACCAGCCGGAAGGGGAACAGGACATAAAGGAGTGGAAAGAGTTTTCCAATGTTTGTCAGAAAGAATACATTGGGTACAATTATCGATCATTCTTCTAATGTGAGAATCCATGGAAGGCCACCAGTAAAATTGTTTGATGCGTTGACAAGTTTTTACAATACCAAGGTGACCTTGATGAGCAGAACGAATGATATGATCACGTACCGACTGAGGAGGAACAAATAAATCATTACACATAACCATGTTATTAACTAAAGAAAGTTCCTCAGAAACATTTGCAAAACCTTTTAAATCAGAAGAGAGAGTTCTGCGCTCAGGCCATTTGTTGACAATAAACTCTTTAACTTTAGAGAGTATAACGTCATCTTTATAAGCTGAATTCCACTGACACTCAGAAATGGGTTGACATTCGGCAATAGCATCAACTGTAGCAACAACACACTCAATGTCGTCATCAACAACAGAATCATCCACCAAAGACATTCTTGATAGACAATCTGCCCTGAAGTTCTTGCCCCCAGAGATATGCTTGATAATAAAATGAAATTCATGAAGCTTGGAAAGAAGGCGAACAAGTCTGGCAGAAGCCCTATTAGAAGTGCTGTTGGAAAGCATGTGCATAAGGGGCTTGTGATCTGTGTAAATCTCAAACTCACGACCCCAAATGTAAGATTTGAATTTTTGAATAGCCCAAACGCAAGCCAAGGCTTCTCGTTCAATCGTACTGTATCTAGTTTCAGCAGAAAGAAGTGTTCTGGATGCAAAGGCAACCGTATGTTCTTTGCCTTCGACCCATTGTCCCAAAACGGCACCCAAACCAGTAAGACTTGCATCAACAGTGATAAAACACTTTGAGCCGTCAGAAAAAGGATGCAAAGCAGGTGAGTCCTCAATGATCTTTTTAACTTGATCAAAAACTTTTTGCAAGTCTTCAGACCAAACGAACTTCACTCCTTTCCTTAAGAGTGCTCTTAATGGTTCAACAATCTGTGCATAGCCATGCACAAACCTTGCGTAATATTCTGATAAACCCAGAAAGGAGCGAAGGGCATCTCTGTCCTTAGGAGGTATGGCATCTCTGATGGCTTTTATTAAGGAGAATTTGGGTTTAATGCCATTGGGAGAAAGAGAATGACCCAAGTAATCCAACTCTTGAACGCCAAACTTACATTTATCATGCCTAACAGTCATACCAGCTTTTTCCAAAACTTGTAAAACGGTGTTTAGAGTGTGATTATGTTGAGAAAAGTCGTTAGCGTAAATCAAAATATCATCCTGATACGCTTGAACACCAGGAATGTCTTGGAATAAGTTGTCCATTAGTTTTTGAAAAATGTTGGCTGCCGAAGCCAAACCAAAGGGAAGCCTAAGGTACTTAAAAGCACCAAAGGGAGTAATAAAAGTTGTTAATTCTTGAGATTTAAGAGATAAGGGAATTTGGTGATAGGCAGACCTAAGGTCAAGGAGGGAGAAAAATTTAGCGCCACCCAAGTTAGCCAATAGGTCATGAATTTTGGGCAGTGGATGACAATCCACAATGATATTATTATTTAGTGAGCGTAAATCAGCACACAATCTCACCTCCCCAGTTTTTTTGCGAACTAAAACTATTGGGGAAACCCATTTTGATGAATCACAGGGTGCAATGATTCCTTCATCGCATAAATTTTTCAAAACCTTTTTTAGTTCATCTCTTGCACTCAAGGGAAGAGAACGAACCTTGTGAATGACAGGTTGAGCATTAGGTTTGAGTCGAATTTCATGCTTAAAACCCAGAACTGTACCAACTTTATCCTTAAATAAGTTTGGAAAAGAACTTAATAAATTGTCCATTTTTATAATAGGAAAAGAAAGATCTGAAACATTAAAGTTCCCAGAATCATGACTAGTGTAGTAATCATGAGGAATATCACCTAAAGCAGTAGGTTGATCCGAGCCGGGTTTGAGAATCAAACCCATTCTGGCTAGGTCAAACCAACCTACAATATCTCTGCCTTTAAGAGCGACATAAACTTTTGTGAAGGTGTATCTACCAAGACATGCAATGTTTGAATAAAAGAAACCTAGCATGTCGATGTCCTTCTCGCCAAAAGCCTTTGGATTGACGTCAGATTTGGAAAGGACAACTTTTTCACCCCAATTAGCATAAAATGTGAGATCTGATAAAATGGTGATAGGAGAACCAGAATCAGCTTTGACTTTAATTGTGACTGTACCAATCATTAATTCACACCAGGGACCCTTAATGCTAGGAAATTCAACTGAATCACATTCAATAGACAACATAACGTCATTAAGTCTGGTTGAGCAAGACTCTAAATTTTCTTGAAATTCAATATTATTGACTCTAGTAATTTTTTTGCGACCCCTGCACACAGATGGAAAATGACCAATTTTCTTGCATGAAGAACATTTTTTTCCAGAAGCAGGACAAGTTGGAGAATTGCCGAGATGGTTTCTTGATCCACATCTATAGCAAATGACGGGTTTCTTGTTTAGTTGTCTTGAAGAATTGTTAACAAGGTCGATAGAATTAAAATTTGAAGCTTGATCAACCATATGAATACAAGGTTGAGAGGTGCTTTCTTGTAATATCTTAGAAGAGTAAGTTGCTCGTTCAATCCCTTTTGCGATATCAATTGTTTCTGACAAGGAAGGATTTTTGCAACTCAACAAACGTTCCTGAATTTTTTTAGAAAAACAAGCAAAAATAAACTGGTCTCTGATAGAAGTATCTGTACTAGCGCCAAAGTCGCAGGTAGAGGCCAGAATTCTGAGTTGAGCAATATAGTCTTCTACGCCCTCATCAATACTTTGTTTACGTTTGAAAAAATTATGACGTTCCAAAACGATACTAGGCTCATCGTCATATTGTTTATTGAGTCGAGCAATGGCTTCTTGATAAGCGTTCCAACTGTCGCCAGAATCCCCAGAAGGAGAAGGAATATGAGGAAGGTTTTCAAAAACTTGTTGGGCAGCAACTCCCAGACATCCGTAAAGAATGGCAACCTTGCGAGGAGGATCATATTTAGTAGCGTCAATAGCTATCAAATAGTTCTCTAAACTGTTGAGCCAGTTGCGCCATATGAGAGGAGGTTTACCTGGAGTTTGTAAAAAAGGAGCTGGTGTTTGAAACTGTTGCGAAGAAGCCATGGTAAAAACAACTTTCTAAGACAAATATGAAAATAAGAGAATAAAACCTTGGAGTTATAAGTGCTTTATAATAATGTAGATAAAGGTGGTAGGCAATAAAGCGTGCCTATCGCTGAAGAAAAGCCATGAGTAGAAAACCTTGAGTTTATAAATGCTTGTTAAACTGAAAATAAACTTTGTAGACAATAAAGCGTGTCTATCGCTGAAAAGTAACTTTGTATTTGTAAGTGTTTTGTTGCTTATATGGAATAAGCGTGGTGAAAATAGAGCGTGCCTATTGCTGAGTTTGTGATAGACAATAAAGCGTGTCTATCGCTGAAGACGACTTTGATTTATAGATGCCTTGTTGTTTAAATAAACATGGTAGGCAGTAAAGCGTGCCTATCGCTGAAGTTGTGGACGAAGGCTTGAAAATGGCCGACCAACGCCGTTGTCAGGGTTACAGTACAGTGTAATTTTTGACAGGCGGTGGGCTTGATTCGTAGTATTTTTGCTTAACGCGCGTGAAATAGCGTGAGTAGGAGGCTGACGGTAAACGCGTGAGTTGTGGCGCGAGCTAGTAACTGACAGTTCCCAAATGCTCGGACAAACTTTGTAAAAATTGTCACAAAATCCACACAGATAGTTGGATAAACTTGGTGGAATACTACTTAATAGCATACAACCTGATGAAGATTAAAGATGAAAAGTTGGACGGAAGGCAGGGCAAGTGAAGATGAACGTCAGCAGTGTCCCGGTGAGTCTTGAAAACTTGACCTTCTGGCGGTGGGTGCAGGAAAATCCCGATCGTCGCCAATATTGTTAAGCAAGGAACCGGAAGCTTGAATAGGTTCAAACGTAGGTTTATTGAAGATTTGTAATCAATCCAAAACACCCACAACCAGAGCCAACCAGTCGTGAAGAGGCCAACGTCCAGAATGACGTGGGCAGAATCTTCACGACTGAAAGGCGACATTCGAGAATTCAAAACAGAGAAGATCTCGTGCTTGCAAGCACGAGAGGGTAGGCATAGATAAAGGATCAGGAAAAGACTTATGAATATATAACAAGGACATCTTCATAAGGAGCTGGCCAGGCATAAACTGACTCAACCTAGAATCTTAGGAAGAGTTCAGAGCCACATACATTCTGGAACACAATGAGGTAAGTAAATCATGAAAACAAAGGTAGGATTTATGTACAACACATCTTCTCTCGTTGAAAACAAAAGAACTAGAATCTCGAAGAAAAGGAAGTACCCACGAGTAAAACAAAAGGGGAGACATAAGCGGAGTACATAAATTAGGGAATACACACCTCGGTTCATTAAACATCTGATCAATCACAACAGTAGTCATTAAGATATAAGGGTGGTCTACGAGACCGTGGACATCTTGAAGAAGATTGAAATAAGTCATGAGCTGGAGAAAGAACAGATTGGTTTGAGACTCCACTACTGGACTGGGAGTCAGGAGCATCACCACCACCATCCCTCCTACTTATCCCTCCCACAGAACTGGAAGAAGACGAGTCTTGAGAAGAAATGAACATGTAACCAGTAGAATCACTACTACCATTATGTTGAACCTGAAGGGGAACAGAACGAGAAACTTGAGAACTGGCAGCTGAACAAGCTTTCTGATAAAGAGCCACCCTCCGCAAACTCCATTTCTCTCCATTGGAAAGTACTACATAGTGAGGGTAAACCATCTTCACTGAAAAGGGACCTCTAAATTTAGACAAACCACCAGAAACCCTTCCAGACTTCACTTTTACAAGATCACCTTTAGAAATCTTGCTAGAAACAGGCTTTGCAATTTATCCACAAGAGGGCGTGTATAAAGGTTTAAAACAAGACCCAGACGCAAGAGCGCTCTTTGCCAAGTCTGACTGACAAACTAAATCTTTAAGCCAAGAGGGAGTCAATTTTGTGCTGGGAACCCTACCCCTCATAATTTCAAAGGGAGACTTGTTCTGAGAACCATGAAGGGTAGTGCAATAAGCATAAACCATTTCACGAACCAAATCGGAAACAGAGGAACCCTTCGAAACAGCCATCTGAATGGTTCCCTTGACCAATCTATTTAAGCGCTCACAAAGGCCATTCCCTTGGGGATTATATAGGGAAGTTCTGTGATGAGAAATACCAGAATCAGATAGAAAAGAGCGCATGTCATGAGAAACTAATTGCGTCCCATTGTCGGTGATGATGACATTAGGAAAACCCTCCAAAAAAATAAAGATCTCAAATATCTTATGGTCATATCAGTAGTGATGTCTTTCAAAAATTCAACTGACAACCATTTTGAAAAACAATCTACTACAACAATAGCAAACCTCTGAGACACAGGTAATTCATTCATTGGACCTATAAAGTCCAGACAAATTGTATGCCACGGGACCTCAGGAAATTTCAACTCCCCAACCTGAGACCCAACGGAAATTTTCAATCTTTTCTCTCCCACCTTGCAAGTAGGACAGTCCTCAACCCAGGAAGAAACTGAGGAGTCCATTCCGGGCCACCAAAAGTTTAACTTAAGCCTTTGTTGCGTCAACGTTTGTCCCAAATGTCCCTCATGTGCAATAGCAATAAGTTTGGACCTCAAATTAGCAGGGGGAACAAATTTGTCTCCACGCATTATGGCATTATCCTGACATACAGATAACTCATCAATAATCTTTAAAAAAGGACGAACAGAAACATGAACACAACTTTCCCTCCTTGAACCCAATTTGATTAGTTGGATAATTTCTTGCAAAACACAATCCTTAGACATAGCCTCTAACCAATCCATACGTGAAAAAGAACTCGCACCAAGAGAAATAACATCATCAATCCAAGCAATATTTTCCTCTGCACCTTCAAGACTGAACGCCTCACTATTTTGAAGTTTAGTCGGCAAAGCCAACCTAGACAAACAATCAGCTTGAAAGTTTTTCCAACCTTGTATATGAGATATATCAAAGTGATACTCTTGGAGTTTAGAAGCCAACCTCGCCAACCTTGGAGAACTACAAGTTGCACCACCAGGGGAAAGTATCCTAATGAGTGGCTTGTGATCAGTCCTAAGATTGAAACGTGTACCCCACAAGTAGGTGCGAAAATGGTGTGCACCCCAGGCAGCAGCCAAAGCTTCTTTCTCGATAACCGAGTAATTCTGTTCGCATTGAGAAAGGGTGCGGGAAGCAAAAGCAATGGGTCTCTCGCCATCCTTATATGTCTGCAGAAGAACAGCGCCAAGGCCACAAGCACTCGCATCAACCAACAAAGTAGAGACTTTCTTAGTATCAAAAGACGCCAAAACCTTTGCACTGCAAATAGCAACTTTGATGTTGTTGAAACAAGTCTCCAGTTCAGGTCCCCAAACAAACTTACAACCTTTCTTTAACAAGGCTCTCAAAGGTGAAGTTTTCTCTGAGAATTTCTCTACAAATTTAGAATAATATTCAATCAATCCCATGAAAGAACGTAATAGGTCCTTATCAGCAGGACAAGGGGCAGAACGTATAGCCTCCAAGAGATCTTTTTTTGGTTTTACCCCACTAGCCGATATTTCATGGCCCAGATATTCGATGTCTTGAACTAGAAAAGAACACTTCTCCCTTCGCAAGGTAAGACCAGTGTCCCAAATCCTATGTAGAACGTTCTTCAGGACATGATTGTGTTCAGCCACAGACTCACCAAAAACTAAGATGTCGTCCTGGAAGAACACAACATTTTTTAACCCCTTGAAGATCTCAGTGACTAGTCTTTGGAACACACTCGCCGCCGATATCAAACCAAAGGGAAGGCGAGTGAATTGGAAGATTCCCTCCGGAGTGATAAAGGCGGTGAGATGTTTCGAAGACTCGTGTAGTTTGACCTGATGGTAGGCACTCTTCAGGTCTAGTTTAGAGAAATATTTCGCTCCCTGAAGAGTAGACACCATCTCTGAGATATTGGGTAAGGGGAAGGTGTCTGCAACAAAGCACTTATTCAAAGCCTTGAGGTCCACACAGAACCTAAATTTACCATCAGCTTTTTTAGAAATAACTACAGGGGAGACCCAGGCTGATGCTTCCGTTGGTTCTATGACTCCAGACTGAAGCATTTTCTCAATCAACACTCTCACATCCTCACGAATAGAAATGGGAATTCTTCTGACACGGTGCTGTACCGGTATGCTGTTCTTCTTGAGCCTGATGAGGTGAGAGTAACCTCTCAGCTCACCTAGTTCAGCTTTGAACACCGAACTAAACTCATCAAGAATAGATTCGATAGAGTCATCATCCACCACCATGATCTAATTCTTAGCTCTTGGATTGATTACAATGTACAAATCATACTGGTGAACCCAACCAAGGATGGGAGGGCCATCAATAGAAACGTACACCTTCCCCCAAGTGGATCTCTTCTCGAAACAGATATCGCATTCAAAGAAACCAAGAATTTCTATCTTCTGGCCATTGAAACCCTTAGGTGAGATGTCACTCTCGTTCAAGTTCAGCCCTTCCCAGAAGGAGTCAAATATATATTTAGGAATGATGGTATGACGTGACCCTGTGTCTACCATCAATGACACTTCATGAGAGTCAATCTTGTAAACTGCCTTTGGTCTGTTCTGTCTAGGATCCTCGCCAACCACATCGATTTCATCCACCACTAAAAGTCTCTCAGCTTCGCTTTCACATAGGTAGTCCTCAACAGTAGCAACCCTTTGTTTAGGTTTTGCTTTGCACATCTTTGAGAAGTGTCCCATTCTGCCACACTTGAGACACTCCTTGTTTGCAGCAAAACAAAATTTTGCATCGGAAGAATGACTATTGCTTCCACATCTGTTGCACGGTTTGTTGGTAGCGAAACCTTTCTTTTGTGGAAACTTCGGTTTATTACTTACTACGGCAATATTGTCACCTCCACAATGTTCACATTCAGCAAGACTTTTCCTATCAGAGACCACCGATACTTCCTGTTGTGGGCTCACTTTGTGGGAATCAAGGACCTTCATACATTTGCCAGATTCCTCAATGACCTTTGCTAAGTCAATGGCATCCTTTAGTGAAGGATTTTTTGCCGCCCATAGTCTCTCCTGAATTTTTTTATTAGAACATTGGACAATAAGCTGGTCCCTTATGAGTTCGTCGGTCATGACACCGAATTTGCATTTAATGGACAACTCTCTGAGTCGAGCCACAAAATCATCTATGGACTCAGACTCCTTTTGTCTCTGAGTGTAAAATTTATAACGGTTCATGACTAGATTCTCCTCCTTTGAAAATCTAACTTCCAACCTTGCCACAGCTTCCTTGAACTCATCGTCCATATCCTGCCCATTAGCTCTTAAAGCCTTAGGTAAAAATCTGAAAACTCTCTGCCCTTCTTTGCCAAGCGTGCTCAAAAGGATAGCCTTTTTTCTTTTTGCTGAAAATTCTTGACCATCTAGTACTTCGAGGTAGTTGTCGAACATAATATACCAATCTTCACAAGGTATCTCAGGTGTACCAGGTTCAGGCAAAAATTGTGGTGGCAAGGTAACAAGGATTTGTTGTGCCATATTTAATAATTTTAATTAACTTTAGTCGAATAATTGGTAATTGTAAATGTCAAATTTGGAAGAAGGCAAAAGTAAATGTTAGTTCACAAGTTAAAGTAATTTTTTTGACATACCTCCAATATATATGTAGCGTGCACAGGAAGATATTACTTTGAAGTATTGTTCGGAATTTTGTGGAGAAATTTCAGGCTTTACGATCGAAGAATTTCCACCAGAACAGTAACTTACGATGAAAAACTGTAAACGCGGCTTTAAGGTTGTAAACACAAGTTAAAATGGCCGCCGTTTCAGATCGAGGCTTGGAACACATGGAAGTGAGGCGTGGAATACAAAGATGCTTTTTTTTTTAAAGATATTTCCTCGTCTGCTGTCAGATTAGCACAATGTTCATAAACGACCCAAACTTTCAAGGATCGCCGGAAGCCACCAGAAGTATCCCTGGACAGCTACAAAACGTCGCCAAAATTGTAGTAAATACTCCAGAAGCTCCAGGATAATACAGCAGGTTTATTGTGCAGGTAAACAGCAGGACATCTTCATAAGGAGCTGGCCAGGCATAAACTGACTCAACCTAGAATCTTAGGAAGAGTTCAGAGCCACATACATTCTGGAACACAATGAGGTAAGTAAATCATGAAAACAAAGGTAGGATTTATGTACAACACAGGGGAAGAACAATTAAAGCTGAAAGGAGTAGGTAGCAACACAGGAGAAAACTTAGCAAGCCTGGACATGCTCCATTTACAACCATTCTGCATAGTTACCACATTTCTGTAGATCTTGGTAATCTTGAAAGGACCCATGAACTCAGAGTTACCTTTTTTAGAAAACCTTGGTTTTTTAACCAGAACCCATTCGCTCACACACCATAAGACAGGTTTGGTAGAATTCTTCATATCATAACGCTCTTTATATTTTTGTTGGTAACAGAGAATTCTGTCCTCCACATTCCCCCTATCCAAAGGGAGATGAGACTGAGGAGGTAGCCAAGAGGGATTCAATTTAAAACAAGCTTGTCTACCTCGTAACAAAAAAAACGGGGAGGACTTGGAAATGTAATTGATAGTGGTGCGATATGCCCACCAGGTATCACGTAAAACATCTTTAAGAGAAACTTTCATTTCAATAGTTCTCTGTACGCACCCCTTGACAATACGATTCATCCGCTCTGCAAGTCCATTGGCCTAGGGTGCATAAAGTGCAGTTTTAAGATGTGTTATACCATGGTCAAACAAGAAAGTCTCCATATCAGTGGAGATAAATTGCACACCATTATCTGTAATGATGCATTTGGGAATTCCTTCAGAAACAAATTCAACACGTAAGAAATCAATACCTACTTTAGAAGTGACTGAGGCTACACACTTAGTGGACACCCACTTTGAAGTATAATCAACAAGAAGAATCACAAATCTTTCAGAAGGTATCAACAAATCAAATGGACCCATGATATCTAAACCCAATTTGGACCAAGGTTGGTCAGGAATCGTTATTGGTGATAATGGGGCCTTGCATACAACTTTGGACTTGTCATTAACGGCACACTGGTAACAATCTTTAACCACTAGTTCAACCTCACTCTCCATGTTGGGCCACCAATACCTTTCTCTCAAACGTGCTTTGGTGAGACTCCTACCCATATGTCCATCACGTGCAAGATTGATCAGCTTTGATCTCATTAAGGAAGGAGGAATTAACCTCTCACCACGCATCACAATGTCATCAACAATAGTAAGTTCATCACGAACCGACCAAAAAGGCAAAAGCTCTTTGTTAATATCCCTGCTGTTATTAGGCCAACCCTTTACCACAAAATCCTTAAGCAGAGGAAATACTTGATCACCAGTTTGAGCAGCAACCCAATCGTCCAAAGAAACGGCACTTTCACTCACCCAGGACACTTTGACACTGCCCAAATCCAAATGTTCAGTCTGATCATGTAAGGGTAAACATGAGAGACAATCCACAGCCTTATTTAAGGACCCAGGAAAATATTGCACAATGAAATTAAACTCTTCTAACCCCTCACTCCAGCGTTTAAGTCTAGGGGTTAGTCTCTCACTCTCCATGCAAGAAAATACTTGTATTAAAGGCTTGTGATCAGACTTTACAATAAAAGGAATTCCCCACAAATAAAATGTAAAATGTTTAATGGCCCAAACAACTGCAAGAGCTTCTCTTTCAATGCAAGAATAATTTTCTTCCGCCTTTTTCAGAGCTCTAGAGGCAAATGCCACAACCCTTTCAACACCATTGTCCACTTGAGAAAGAACGGCACCCAGACCGGACAAACTAGCATCAGTGGAGAGAAGAGTTTTTTTTTTGGTATCAAAATGACCCAAACTTGGCAGTTGACTGATAGTCTGCTTCACTAGTTGAAACGCATCATTGCAACTAGTATTCCACTCGAAATGAACACCTTTTTTAAGAAGGTTTCTAATAGGCTCCACAACAGAGGCGAAATTTTTTATAAATTTTGCATAAAACTCGGCTAGTCCAAGAAATGATCTGACTTGATCCTTGTCATGTGGGGTGGGAGCTTCCGCAATACTTTTCGCTAATTCTAACTTGGGCTGAATTCCTTCTCCTGAAATTACATGACCAAGATAAGTAACCGAAGTTACACCAATCTTACATTTTGCTTTGTTTACTGTCAAACCCTTATCTGCCAATTTTAATAAAACTGCTCTTAAAACATTATCATGTTCAAAATCGTCCTTGCCAAAAACCAAAATATCATCTTGAAAAAAAAGGACATTTGAAACATCACCTATCACCAATTTTATAATTCTTTGAAAACAAGCTGCTGCTGAAGCTAAGCCAAAAGGCATCCTGACAAAACGAAACGCTCCAAGAGGTGTGACAAAGGATGTAAGATGTTTTGAATCATGATGAGGTGGAACCTGGTGATAGGCTGAGGACAAGTCAAGAACAGAGAATATTTTAGCCCCAGACAACATAGTGATAGATTCAGGGATATTAGGTAGAGGTTGTCGGTCCACCCAAATGCATTTGTTTAACCCCCTAAGGTCCACACACATGCGAATGTTCTTTCCACCATCCTTGGGGGCCAAAACCACTGGGGCCAACCACTCTGATGACTCAATCTCTTCTATAACATTCAATTCTATACGTCTAGAACGTTCTTGTTTAAGGGGGGCAAGCATCATGTTAGGAACCTTCCTAACTTTATATACACAAGGAACAGCATTTTTCTTTAGGATAATTCGATGTTCAAAGTCTTTCAGTAAACCCAATTTGTCAGAGAAAACATGGGGAAATTCATCAAAAAATCTGTTGGAAGAAGAGATCTGATCAATGAGCATGACTTGGTCAGAGGGTTTGAGAGCATTAGGATTGAGGATAATGCCTAAATCCCTTTGGTGTCTCCAACCTAAAAGATTGTCGCCCCTGTAAGCAACATAAATCTTACCAACTGTTTCACGCCCTTTGAAATGAATTCTCATGACAGTATAACCTGATACTTCAATGCGAGAACCATTTTAACTAACGGCATTAATATCAGGTTTAAATAAGTCAACTTTAAGAAAGGTTTTGTTCCAGTTTTCATTTCCAATTAAAGTGAAGGGTGAACCAGAGTCTGCTAAAACAATAAAATTTTCTCCACCAATTATCACATTACACTCAGGCATGAAGATAGGATCAGCGTCAATGCTGCCATCACTAGTGACGCTCGAAATTACCAATCTGGGAGTATCTGAAGAAGATATTAGACATTCAATGGAGTGTACTTTAGAAGTGGATTTGTAAACCCTGGCATAGTGTCCTTTTATACCACATTTGAGACAGGTGGAAGACTTTGCATAGCAGTTGGGAAAAGAAGAAGAATGGTTAGAACTACCACATCTATAGCATTTGATCTTACTACGATCAAACGGAATCTTTGACTTGGTGTTTTGCATAACCTTACAAATGCTATCATCTGAAGAAGATGGTTGAGTGGGAATCATGGGTTGAGTAACCTCATGAATGCTGCTGGAGTTGGAAGGACAATCAGGTAAAACGTTGTGCTCTTTCATCTCTTTAGCCCAACCAGAAGTGTTTTCTATACCCTCCACAATGGCTAAAGCTTCCCTCAGAGAAGGATTTTTCGATAAGAGTTTCTCTTGTACTCTTGAACTGTTCGTGCATCTGACTAATTGATCACGAATCAAAGAATCTGGAAGTTCCCCAAACTCACAAGTACGTGCCAACGTTTTTAGGGAAGCTACATAATTTCCAACTTTTTCTTTAGATTCCTGTATTCTCATAAAGAACTTATGTCATTCTAAAACCACATTGATTCTGGGACCAAAATAATCTTCTAACATTTTTAGAGACATGTGAAAAACATCTGTAGGTGAATCACCAGAACCATCATTTATAGGTATTTCATCAATACTGTCATATATATTACGACCTTCAACTCCTAAGTTGTCTAGCAAAATAGCTTGTTTTCTTACAGCTGAAAATTTTTCACCACCTATAGCTAATAAATAAGAATCAAAAAGATTTTTCCATCTTTTCCATGGGAGAATAGGTTCGCCCTTCTCACAAAGAAAAGCAGGGGGTTGAGTCATTGAAGAAGACGAACTCATTGTCGAATGGAATGAGAGGTGTTGAACCAGCAATAAACTAAAAAATAAATAAAGTGTGTGTATCACATGAAGAATATAGAAAGATACACAGTCTGAGTGTGTGTATCACTGAGGATTCTAAACTGATACACAGTATAAATTCATACAGTCACAAAGCAAAAATGAAGTAAAAAATAAAAAGTCAGCAATCAGGAAATGTAAATCTCACCAAACCGGGTGAAAACGTAAGAAATCCAATGAGAAATGAAAATTTCACCAATCCGGGTGAAAATGTACGAAGTCCCACGAATATTTTGCCCAAGACGTGCGCTGGGGGTAGCTAGGCAACCGAAGAAACTAAAATGGCAGCACGCATGTGTGTGACGTCACCATGTCCATTCGTCACACGCAACGCCAGCCGGGAGACCAGGAAAAGGAACGAGCGACCAGCGCGATGGCAGGGTGCGCAGGGAAGCAGCGCAATGCCAGCGCGTTCCAAGATGAAGGAGAGCTGGAATGGAGAGCGAGACGAAGCGTGCTAGAAACGGCAGGTAGGGCCATTGACAGTCTAATGTAAACAGTTTAGCTTCAGGCCCAGCGTCGAGCAAAAATGTCAGAAAAGACAGTGAAAAGCGCACAACACAGGGGTTACCTGGAGCGAACAAGGCAGTCAGTGAGAATCCAGGCAGGGATGTCGAAGAGAAAATCCAAAATCCAAGATAATCAAGAAGTTTAGTCTGCTTCAGTCTAAAGCAGTCTAAATCCGAGTCCAAAGAGATTCAGTGGTGAAATCCAGGAATAAAAATGTAAAATCCAATGAATTCCAAATTCGTAAATATACAAGTCCAGAGAAAATGTTAAATCCAATTCAAAACGAATAAAACCAAGTGAAAAGTGGGTTCAGGGTTAAGTGGTGATGTGGCTTGTCCCTTCCAAGCTGCCAATCGTCGCCAGTGTTAAAAAGTGGTAGTAACACCAGATAAGTTCACAAGTAGGCTTTAATGGTAAAACATCACCAACAGCTCTCAATAGCTCTGCCAGCTCCTCCAGGCTCCAAGACTCATCTGAGTATGGAATCATAAGGAGAGAGGAAAGAATGTACAAGGAAAGGAATGTCAGTATGTCATAGTACAAACCATAAGAAGCAAGCAAAAGTACATTACAACACACTACCAACTGCATTTCCTGTTGCAAATCTATGCAGAAGGTTATAAGACACCAGGAATATTTATATTTATGTAGTAGGGAAGGGGGATGGAAATGGGTAGAATGTACATGGAGAGTGGCAAGAAACCAGGACCCAGGGCAAAGGCTGGTGATAGAATAACTGAATACATTTTGGTGGCAAAGTGTGGCTGAGGACATTACAGAGTATTTGAGGGTCACCCAACCTTAGTGGGGAGGAGTTATGAGTTGGTATTTGATACCCCCTTGTCTCATCTCTCCATGGCAGCAGTTTAGTGGAGGAGCCCTTCAAGAGAGCAGGCCATATGCAACATGAAATTGTAAATGGGTAATTATCAATATATATATATATTTTTTATCTCAGAGTTCCAGTGACATCATAGACAACGTCTGATTCTTTCCCATTGTCTACTTCATGCCAATAGGGTGCCCTCAGTTAAAAGAAAAAGCCCTGTTATCAATTGTTCCCAGCCTAAATGTTATATAAGAACAGATTCCCATATACTTTTGTCACTGTTAAATGTTGCCTGTTGGTGGAAGAAATGACAGCTACAAACAGAAATCCCAGATCCCGAAACACAAAATCAGGATTGGCAGAATTGTTCATATTGAGCACTCATTTATAACTGAAGGAAGTCTTACACCCATGAAATACATCTGATTGGTGTTTCTGCCAGGATATTCAACAGATAGCAAACATGGCCCGACGGTTAGAATAATTCACACAGAAAAGTGTATGTCACCATATTAACTAGTTTATCTGTGCAAACAATCTGTCAACATGTAAAAGCAAATAGAGAAGGGAAAACATTTACCTATAGCTGTATTCCAATTTACAAAGCAATTTTTAGTCATATTTTTCACTTGTGGACAAGCAAAACAACATCTAAATACAAACTTTTATGACCCTAATTAACACATTTAGGTTCAGTGGAATTGTGGCCAACTAGAAGCCAAATAAGACTACAAATGTGTTTCTTTTAAACATTTAAATACAAAAAAGTATAAGAGCTGTTTTAGTCAATATGTTTTGTTTTGAAAAACCAATTCAACTTCAGTGAGAGGCCACTAAGGTCAGCGGATGAACAACAACCCACACTACAACCAACACAATCCTACTTTTAGTGAGACTTTGCTGCCCCTTCATGCTAGCTTTCCTACGGCAGCCACCACAACTCTACCAAGACCTAAGCAGTCCCCTGCTGCCTTGCACCCCACTGCAAACCTTTGGCTGTGTTATACTGCAAACACCCACCACTTCCTTAGAACTTAACATTCCACAGCTACCCTGCAACACATTTTAACCTTAACCCAGGAAGTACCATGGAAACCCCACATCCTTACCAGAACCACGAATCTGAAGCTGCCATGTGGCTCTTAATCTCATGAACCTGAGATTTCTCTTAAAATGCAAATGCAGCGAAAGCATTCAGCACCATCATTCAATAAAAACCTTCCTAACAATAAACGATACATCTGCAGACAGCAAATAAAGTGGAAGAAAAGCGGAACTCCTTATGACCCCCATGGTGCTGAAATCCCTCCGACCAGCACACTGACAGCTCATCACATCAGCCAAAGCAAAATGCTATACCAACTTCCTCAAAGAACCATCAAAAGAAACAGAATGGTTTTCAAGACAATAAATCACTGCATCAACCCTGTTGTTCACAGAAATTTGCAACCCACCAACCTCTTCTTTAGTGAAAAAATACAGAGACTTTGATAGCACATCAACAACACAAATGCTGCCTCTGCTCTTATCCCATGGAGACCTGCACTGGTAAGCCTTCAAAAGCCCCATCTCTTGCAGATCTTGATGACATACTCAACACCCCCAAAGACACTATGAAGATGGTGTCTTACCTTCATCCCTCATCAAAGTTTTCTCTAGGACTGCTCGCTCAGCACAAATCACCATTATCATTGACTCTCTCCCATCTTTCCAAAAACTGTGAAGACAGGCCAGATACTCTCACTTCTAAAGAAACCTACACTAGTCCGTGAAACCTCACCAATCACTGTTCCATCATTCACTTACCATTCATCGGGAAGATCATTGATACTGTAGCCTACGTTCAACTCCAAAATAACAACAATACTAACCAACTCCTACAGGATTACCAGTCTGACTACCGATCTTGCTGCAGTGTGAAGACTTCTAGCTCACACATTGTTGACAATTCCCTCTTGAACACAGATGAAGATGACCCCTTCCTCCTCATACTGCAAGACTGCTCAGCTGTCTTTGACAGAGGCGACCATTCTGTACACATACACCCTCACTGGCAATGTTATTTATTGGCCCTCATCCTACCTTTCCAACCAACACCAGTTTGCTCGCATCAGAACCTCCTAGTGCCAAAATATCCCTGTCACCTGCAGAGTTGCTCTAGGTTCCATACTGTCTCCTGTCATCTTCAGCCTCTATATGACTACTTGAAAGTTCCCTCTGTGGCAGACATTCAATGCCTCAAACACTGCCTGCTCATCATCCAAACCTAAATGTCCAGCAACTACCACTGGACATCCAGGTTTGGCGCCCGGGCCCCTTCAGCGCCTTGGTATATGGATGAAATCAGCACTGCCGGAATACATTGCAAAAAGTGTAAGAGACTTTGGCGGCTCATATACACACAGGAGCTATACATGTATAATCAACTTCCTCATAGTGCAACGGCTCATTACTATCATAAACATATTATTTCTTAATCCATTTCACTACTTACCATTCACTGGCCCATCATGATTCATTTTCCACTTCTTATCCTCCTTATCAAATATTTTGCTCTTCTCTTTCTGACTTTTTCCCAGAGAAAATACTTAACATAATTAATCCTTCCCTTCATCCTTCTCTCTCTTCTACTGACTTCTCTTTCCCCTCTACTGCACAATAGACTTCTTCTTAACAAGTTACGCAGGTGTACAACCTTTACAACGCAACTTTTACAACGTAGTGCCTTTACAACACGGTATTTACAACGCAAACCATTACAACGCATTGCGCTGGGGGGCGCTCTAGGATAGGGAATAGATTTAATTTACTATCCAACACCTTCCCTACTATCCACGGGGACTGGAGTTGGAATAGTAAATTAAACTATTCACTATCCAGCACCCCAAAGCGCTATGCGTTGTAAAGGCATGCGTTGTAAGTACCGCGTTGTAAAGGCATGCGTGGTAAAAGCATGCGTTGTAATGTCATACATCCAGTTACCCAGGATGATCTTGTGGTGTAACTTACCTCCATTATTCCTGGCTTCCTTTCTGGTATCATGCCTGTGACTGGGAAATGCCACTATTATCCCTTGCTTAACCCCTTCGGCGCTAATGACAAGGTCAGCTCGTCATGGGCGTAACCTGCGCTACGCGGATGACGAGCTGACCTTGTCACGTAACGCGGGATTTTTGAAATCGCAGCGCGCAGCGGGAAAACCGCTAGCGCGCATGCGGACAAGAAACCTTTGCTGGACTCCTCACTGACAGCCAATCATAATCCCATCTCTCTTTTACATTATGTGTTGAAAAATGCATCAATACACATTTTGGAAGCTCTTTTCAATCACTTGCCCTGCTCTTCACCTTTTAATCTGGCTTTTGTCCACCTCAGCAAGTAGACCGTGCTCACCACTGCCGCAAATGACATCAGGTTTATGATGGATGAAAGAGGGTCTACTATCCTCATCCTTCTCAACCTTTCTGCAGAGTTTGACAAGGGCTCCCGCAACAGCCTACTGTCCAGAACGAATGAGGTCGAGATTCGGGACAATGTGCTCATATAATTCACCTCTTTTTTTCTGGGCTACCCTCAACCTAATTTTTAGGGGTAGGCGTAACTTGCGAAACTTGTAGAGTTTGCTGTAGCATAATTATGAGAAATGTTAGCAAAATGATGCAAGATTATGCAGAATTACACGAGGAGAATTACCCAACATTTAGCTTTTAAAAAAATGTAAAATGCAACCTTGCATCCACAATATACCAGAGGATCCATTTTGCACTACGAAATTAGCACTAAATGTAGCAGAACATGTACAGCAGCAGCCAGCATCATTTGACGTTACTGTTTATGCTTATGCTGATGACACTCATAATATTCAGAAAGTTCTGGGTTTTCTGCATACTCTTCAGACATAATGCCAAAAGTGCATTTATTCATTAGCTATTCAGATGAAAAATAACTCTCTATTTTCCAACATAGACATAACAAAAGTTATTTTTTTTTCAGGAATCGTTTGATCACCTTCTTGCTGGTAGCGTAGATCTTTTGGCAGTTGCCGACTCTTGTCTCATCGGTTTTGACCTATGTCATCTACTGTGCAACACAAAGTAAGAGTAAAAGGGGGAACAAATAGAAACACTGATCGCTTCTCTGAGACTCTGACTTAACCACACACTCTTCCTGTATTTTTTCATCTGAGGTTGAAGTAGAAGTAGGATGGACATTGAATGAGTGCCTCAGCCCCTCCTACTCTTTCCACACCATCTCTCCACTCCCAGCTATAAACCTTGGACTAGGATAGGAAAGATATGGGATGAAGGTTCTCTCCATCAGTTTTACTTTCTGCCCCTAAGTTTCAGTCCTCAGATGTCTAACTGTGGTCAGTAAGGAGGAAGTTTGCACTCACTTCATAACCTTCAAGATCTTAGAGAAGCCTATCATCATTTACTACATGAATTGTGTAAGTTATGGTACTTTTAAACTTTCAAGAGCATTTTACACGGTGCATCACAAGACACCACTGAACAGTTTTTAAATATAAGCCATGATTTAAAGTGTGGACCTACAATGGCTTGCCTCCTTTATTTCAGGCCTCAGCCTTGTTAGAATTAAACCAATACACCTTTGACCAAATGTGTCACATGTGATAACTCCAGTGGTCTGCTATATCAACATATATGTACAACACATAAGTGTGGTCTGTGGAGGAGATAGTCATAATGCATCATTATTCGTCCAAATGCATAATATTGCACCATGGTTCACCATGTTAAATGACCCAGCACATAAGAATGAAATGTATAGTAGCTATGTGCACAGTTTTATAATATATTTTAAGCTGGGTGAAGTTAGGAAAATTCATTCTCTGTACAATGTGGAAATATTATCCTGACTATGCAAAATTTGCCTGTATATAGTGAAAAGTCCAAGCCCTACTACCCTTTGATGATTTCTGACTTCCACATATCCTATGTTTCAGGATGATACAGCCCATAAGTATCATAGTGTGAGAGGTAATAGGGGCTGAGGATATGCCAATGAGAGGGAGGGCACATCTTATGGTCAGAGCAGTGGGTGGGCCACAAATCTATCAGGAGCCATTATTGGCTCTGCTAAGCCAATCATTATTACTATCTTCAGTGCCTCCCACTGCCACACACAAATCCCCTTTGACCTCTGCCACATCATCTCTTTAGAGGGACACATACCAAAGTTCAGCTTGGGAGCTGCCAGTGGATTGATGAGGGAATATGTAAGGTCCCAGCCTTTTTTGAAAGTTTTGCTTGGAAGCACAAGGTGGAGCATGATCATGTTGTGAGGTGCAAAATCCTGATCACGACCATCTTGGGTGAAGCCTGATTATAGACGGACACTCCTCCCTTTGACTGTTGCCAGTTACTCTGAATCTTCATGAAAACTGGCTTCATTGAGTTCGGAGATTATCCAAGCCAACACCTAGAAAAAAGCATAGGACTAGAGAGATGAACCTAAAAGCCTTTGAGAATAGCTTTGAAAGAAATGTAGCCCAAAGTCGGGTAGTTGGGACTTTTAAGGATTTCAAGAAGGAAGAATGTTTTCATAAATGCAAACCTAGAATCCAGATGTGTCACTTTGGTCAGTAAAACAAAACACCTCTGGCAATAATGCTCAAACAACCCCGCTCCCGTCATCTCTTCACACAATCTCTCTCTTTCCATCTATTCAGCCTTTCTCTCTCCTCTCCTATCTTTCTTCTCCCTCTCTGAGTGTTTTCTCTCTAACTTCCTACTCTCTCCCTCTCCTTCTCTTTCTCTTGAAGCCTCCTAGTGCGCACTGTAATTAACCTTGGAAAGCTGGGAAAAGTGACAGATGCCCTTGGGCTTTCAAAACCATCCTTCAAGGTTTCCAGCTCATTGGGGAAATACCCAATTAAATAAAAGGCATGCCTTTGATTACCGTTTGATTATTCAGTCTGTTGACAATGAGACATAGCTTTCTATTAATCTAGGGGTCTTGAGATTAGCTCTACCAGATCTAAATTCCTGACACTGAACCCCACTGTTCCTTTGGAGGTTGGATGGTGGTGCAGGCGGTGCCTCTGGAACAAGTGAAACATTTTGAGTATTTGAGCGTCAGATTAGCTGATAACTTGTCCTGTGCTCACGAGATTGAAAAAAACAGAGTTATATTACAGCAGAGATCATTGGTGGTAATACTGAAATACACAGCCACTTCTATTGGAACGGTCGCCCTAGCACACAAAGTCTATAGGGCTACCATTATGGCAGGAGCTACCCATGGATCAGAGGTATGGAGCAGTACTGATGTGTTCTTTCTAGTCTTGATGGAAAATAAATTCATTAGATTGTTGCTTGGCTTGCCCTTGAGTTCCCCAATGACAGCAGTATATTTTGATTTAGCGTTAAGTAAGGTAGACTTTATGGTCCAACAAAATAAACTGATGTACTAGATACATCTTTGGCCTACACCGAAATTGGGGGGCATATTATCAAGAACCGGTGTTAAAATTATCACCGTTTTATTGGCAGGAAACTGCCAATAAAACAGCGATAATCGGCTTGATAATATGCCCTTGTTAATTCCCATAGAAGCCCATGTTCTGATGTTAAAATGGGCTTCAATGGGAATTAACAAGGGGGTATTATCAAGCCCATTATCGCCGGTTTATCAGCAGTTTCCTGCCGATAAAACGGCATTAATTTTAACACCGGTCCATGATAATATACCCCTTAGCTCCTTACAGGAATGCTCTAGTTGAGCTTATCAAAATAGAAAAAAATGCAATGACTATTTATGGCATTTCCCTGCCCGAATAGACAAAGATACAGCTAATAAAGCAAAAAAAGCCTTTTAAGAATTCACATTAATAAGATCATGAAATTACCACACAGGAGGGAGAAGCACTGAAAGGTTTTTCCAGCAGAAATTTACTCCCTGTTTTAAGCTGTATCTGGATAGGATCAGGCCTGTGCAAGCCAAAACTTTTATATACAATTTTGAATTGTTAATTTACAGCTCAGATCCCTCACAGACAAATGGGGCATGAGTCACATGTCATCTGTTAATTGTCCATTTCGCACGACAATCCTAGAGTCGGAAGAACAGGTTCTGTTTTGTTGCCTATCTTATGTGTCACCTCGTAGAAGGTGGATTGTTCTAATTTGCAAACTCATGAGTAAAACACTATTGGGAAGCGCGCAGGTTTCATGAATGTGACACAAAGAAACTTAGGGGTCCATTAGGATAGCGGGCAGATTGCCCCCGCCAGGCTGGTGGTAGCCACCGCCAGCCTGGCGGGGGCAATCCGCCCGCCATCCTTCCCTGTATTCCCCCCCGCCCTATTACGATGGCGGAGGGGACCGCAGCGGGGGGAAACACCGCCCGCCTGTTTTCCGCCCCGGTCGCCTTGAGGCCGGGGCGGAAAAGAGATAACATGGTGGCGGTGTCTATCAGACACCGCCAGCCATATTTTCAATGGTCATTTTTCAATGCCTTTCCGTGGCGGCAATCCCGCCACGGAAAGGCAGGGGGACTTCACTCTGGGGGCCCCCTGCGGGCCCCCAGAGTGAAGCACATTAGGGGGGTGCACCGCGTGGTGCGTGTCGCTTTCATTATACAAATGCTGCAATGCATTTTCAGCATTGTGGCGGGCGGTGCTCTCTGCACCGCCCGCCACAATGCTGACAATACAGGATGTGCCCGCCACTGTGGCGGGCACATCCTAATGGCACCCCCGGGACCACCGCCCTTAAGGCGGGCGGTCCCGTTTTGCCATCCTAATGTGCCCCATAATGTTTTTGTTACTTCACGGTTCTTTGTTTGAGCTTGGAGAATAAGAACACCGGCAAGCTTGAAAAAGAGACCTGATGACCCCTACTTCGGTATATTGCTCAACATTTGCACTTTATTTTGAACATGCTAACTGCACCCTAAAGCTCATATTCTAGGAATTTTAAACTTGTATTTTTATAATGGTCTTTCTTTTTAATAATGTACCTTTCAGCGAGAAGATCTGTGTCTTCTGGAAGAATGTTTTAATGTATTTATGTATGCACAACTGTTATGGTTTCATAATCCAAATTGAAGTAAATATTGGACAAAGGGAAAGCTCATCTGAAGTAAGGCAATTGAAACATTTTGGCATACTTAATACATTTCAATCGGCTAGTGGCTGGAGAGGAAAAGAGCTTAAGTGTTTTTACAGAGTCCTAAAAAATGACCTGAAAGATTGTGCCAGTCTCTACTGGGTCACCCCCAAACCTTTTGCCTTCACCCTTCCTGTTTTGTGTTCTTCTTAGCATTAGGACTCTGTACACGATACAACTGCTAACGAGTGGTAAAGGGCTTCTGCTCTCTCCCTACAACATAGTAAAATTGACATACACCTGATTAGCAAATTTCATGCTCTTATAAGTACCAAGCATATGGTTCTAAATGGTAGCCAGGGCCTGTATATTAAATTCTACTACTGGGCCTGAAACACCCATTGTGCACCCACTAAAGTAGCATTTCAAAGCTTGCCTCAGGTCTGCCACTCGAGCCTGTAAGGCACTTATAAAATGCCATATCAATGTGGCAAAATAACTTTTTCCTGATCTAAATCTTCCTTTCAATGCATATATGTCACCCCTAAGGTAGGACTTATGGGCCCATAGGGCAAGCTGCCTTGTGTATAAAATAGGACATGAGGAATTACATTTTACATGTTCTGGTAGTGAACAACTCCTAAAATCATTTTGTATTACTCTATGGCCCATTGGATAACATTGGCTTATTCTTTACTTTTAAAAGGTGCTAAATTTGGATTGGGAACAGGTAGAAATGTCACATTTGGACTCAAATTAATTGAAATATTAAATCCTCTTTAATGGTAAAGTTAGATTTTAAGTAAAAAATGACACTTTTAGAGGGATGTATGACATTACAACGCAGACTTTTACATCGCATGCTTTTACAACGCGGTTTTTACAATGCATACCATTACAACGCATAGTGCTTTGGGGCGCTGGATCGTGAATAGTTTAATTTACTATTCCAACTCCAGTCCCCATGGATAGTAGGGAAGGTGTTGGACAGTAAATTAAACCTATTCCCTATCCTAGAGCGCCCCCCCCAGCGCAATGCGTTGTAATGGTTTACGTTGTAAAAGTTGCGTCGTATAGGCACTGCGTGGTAAAAGTTGTGTTGTAAAGGATGTTTCCCCTTTTAGAGAGTTGGCATTTAGTCGTCCTAACCATTTGGGGCCTCCTGCCAGTGTCCCTAGTCACATGACTGTTAATAGCTTAGCTGTTGGATTTGTATATTCTTTCCAGTCAGTGAAACAAGGGAGAAAGAGTGTTGGGAGAGTGAGCCATCTGCCAGAATGGGTGGGGTTGAGCTGTTCCCTGCCCCACTTAAATTTCAAAGGGCGGTCTCTAGCACACACACAAAGGAACCAAGTACTAGTCTTTTGGCACCCCAGACTTTTGGAGTCTTGACGGGGGAAGGGAAATACATTTCCAGAACCATATGTGGGGGTAGCCTAAAAAAGTCTGCCACTTCAAAGGCTGGCACTGAGTATAAATATCAGACCTCCAGCGCAACTCACCAATACACTCCTGGACCTGTGGAATACTTCACAAGGACTGCTTTGTACTCCAGAGGACTGCCCTGCTGTTTAAGGCATACCTTGTACCGTAAAGGATTGCTATGCTGCTACCAGAGAACAGCTCTGCTGCTTGAGGCCTGTCTTGCAGCTTAAATGAGTGCTATCTTCTTGAATCCAGGACTGCCATAATGACTCCAGTGTGAGCTACAGGGACATAATAAGTTCCAGAGACCTTTAACTTTGCCTTTGGCCTTTGATGGGGCGAGTCCCTGATGTCCAAAAGGTGCCACTCATAGCCCTGGACCCTTGGCTAGCATTAGAGTGCACACCTCTGTGAAGGAAGGAGAAATCATGAATGTTTAGGCTAGTTTCAACCACGAATGGGACCATTCACACTGAGACTCTGTCACCTAAAAGGAACACTGACAAAAAGTTCCAGTGAACCACCATCGACGAACAGGAATGCCAGATCTTTGCTTCCTACTACAGCAACTACAGGCTGCTATGACCACTTCATGGTTATGTCTCCGGAAATGACTATCTGTGGTGCCCAATCAGATCTTTGAGATACAGTGGAGACTATCCATGATGATATGGCTGCTCTTGGCACTACAGCAACAACTATCCGCAATTCCCTTGCCTTCCCTCACTACTTCTCCCAGCACAAACTGAACTCTTCATGTCAGAATTTGATTAGGTACATTGTCAGCAGGACTAACCTCACACTCCAAAACGGTTGGCCTGAACTTGTGACTTTTCCCTGGTCTCTCCCACACAGCCCCTCACCCATTGTAAAAAAAAATAATAAGCCTGTAGGAGGTGGTGGTCCACGGGGCTTGCAGTGGTTGATGCGCCTCTCCAACAGCATTTGCTTGCCTGTGGAGTTGGTGGTCCCTGGGGCTAATAGAGCCTGTGTGCTCCCCTCCTTACTTATTTAAATAAAGCCCCAGTGAGGTGATGGCTGTATGAGCCTTAGGATGGGGGCCTGTGCATCCCCCTCTTTTTTAATATATGCCCCAGGACCTGTTCTATCAGGGGGCGTCATGAAAAACAAGCACAGGAGCCCGCGCTTGCTTTAAAAAAGAAATGGTTTTGTGGCTCTGTCCTGTTCCTAATACACAAAAAGAAAAAGACAGGTCTCATATATGTTGCTGTACTAGTACCAGAGAAAGAAGGAAATCATGCAAAAAGAGTTCCAGCTGGCTGAGATATTCCCATCAGACCACCCTTTGGTGGAGTCTCATCATATGGGGTATTTGTATTTCATCCAATCAGCCGCCCAACCCATCAAGCGATGGTGCGGATATGGATATAAGGTAGAAACTCTAGCCAAACTGTTACTCAAGGGGTAGTGCTCAAGGTGTGTAGTGCAGTGCTGTGGTGAAAACTTAAAATTAACGACTCAGACAGAGAAAATTAATTTATTAGGATTTGTCTAAGTGTCAAGGTTAAAATCACGCCGGGCAGTCTAAGTATATAACTGCACTGTGGCGCTGTGCTGTCCTGTTCCCACAGCAAATAATTCTAGCCTTGTCAGGGTCAGTTAGTTGGGCAAGGTATTCCTATCCTGCCCCTTTTTCTTTTTTTAAAGGTTTTTGTGGTACTTGGCTGAAGCTGAGTCCCAGGATGGCTGCCAGCATTTCCTGGTTGATGTGTTGGCAGCCAATCAGATTTCAGCATGGGGATTGTTGGATCCTCACAGGATCTGTGGCCTTACATATACAAATTGTTTTGTTTTTAATATCTCAAAAATTACTGAATGGATTTACACCAAATAACAAAAAAGGTTCTTTCTGGACCAGTAGCTACCTTTCTGCCAATTTGATGTAATTACGTCCAGGGGTTCTGGCTCCATGGGAATTAACATTGGAAAAACACTTTTTTGACCCCCCTTTTTTCAGTTCCCACTTGAGAGATCAATCTGAATCTTTTCATGCACAACGAGAATTACAGGGCACTTTTTTGGAGACAATTTTGTGAAGATTCAAAAACTGGTGCCAAAGATATAGGCAAGTCAAAAAACCCTTTTCCTATAGAAATATGGTCCTAACTATAAGGAACTTCTGGCGACCGCCAGTAGGTAAAATATAAATATATGAAACATGAAACAGTCTAAAGGATTGATCTCACCGACAGGTAGCTGCATGTTTAGCAACTTTCTGTCTGTGAGAGAAATGCCAACTCCCGCAGGAGGCAGGGAGCCGGCGGGGACCATGAGGCCCCGACTACAGTCCCGGAGAAAAATATGAGAAAGAGGAAAAATGAAGGTCAGAAACAAACAGAAAGAAGCAGAATAAAGGTCAGAAACTAGCAGAAGGATGCAGAATAAAGGTCAGAAAGGAGCTGAAAGAGGCAAAATAAAGCTCAGCAACAAGCAGAAAGAGACAAAAAAGGGTGTGAAACGAGATGAAAGAGACGGAATAAAGGTCAGAAAATAGGAGAAAAAGATAGCACAAAGGTCAGTAATAAGCAGAATGAGGTAAAATAAGGGTAGAAACAAGCTGAAAGAGGTAAAATAAAGGTGAGAAGCTATCAAACAGAGGCAAAATAAAGGTAAGAAAAGAGGAGATAGAGGTAGAATAAAGGTCAGCAACGAGCAGAGAGAGGTAAAATAAGGGTGTGAAATGAGCAGAAAGAAGCAGAATAAAGATCAGAAACTAGCTGAAAGAGACAAAATAAGGTTGAGAAACGAGCAGAAAGAGGCCGAATAAAGGTCAGCAACAAGCAGAAAGAGGCATGATAAGAAGAGAATCGAGCAGAAAGTACCAGAATAAAGGTCAGAAATGGGCGTCAAGAGGCAGAATAAAGGTCAGAAACGGACAGAAAGAGGCAAAATAGAGATCAGAAATGGACAGCAAGAGGCAAAATAAAGTACAGAACCAAGGAGCAAGAGGCAACAAAGGTCAGAAATGAGCAGAAAGAGGCGAAATAAATGTCAAAATTGAGCAGACATAAAGAGGCAAAATCCAGGTCAGCAAAAAGCAGAAAGAGGAAAAATAAAAGTCAGCAATGAGCAGAAAGAGGCAAAATAAAGGTCAGAAGTGATTAGAAATAGGCATAAAACTAAGGGTGGGAAGTAAACTTCATTCTGCCGGTAGAGTTTGCAGAGTTTTGACACTCTGTGCGGAATGCTTAGTTCAGCAAAAACTCCACCAACCACCGGTGGAGTGGGGTTTACCAGCGCGCTCACCCCTAGGCTTCCTCCAATAACCAGTAGTGTGCCAGGACGTGCATCTGCAGAGTGGTTGAGAAAGGGGGTGGGGCCTCCAATGAGGTCTTAACAGTCCTGTTGTGGGGGACTTACTTGTGGCAACAATAGGTGTTCTTGGCCCAATTGACCCTCAGCAGCCAAGGGGCCTTCATTCCCCAACCAGTAGTGCGCCAGGAGGCCTGTCTGCAGAGGGGTTGAGAAAGGGGGCGAGGCCTCTGACAAGGTCTCAGCAATCTCTTGTGGGGGACTTACTTATGGCAACAATAGGGGCTATTGGCCCCCAATGACCCTTGGCAGCCAAGTGGAGTTCATCACCCAGCCAGTAGCATGGCAGGAGGCATGTTTGCAGAGTGGTTGAGAAAGGGGAAGGGGCCTCTAATTATATCTCAGGATTCCCACAGTGGGGAACTTACTAGTAGGAATAATAGGGGTTAGTGTCCCCAAACGACTCACAGAAGCCAAGGGGGCTTCATTTGGGGAGGCTTAGCAATACTCTGCCCGCTCAAGGAATTCTGTGGAATCTGGCAGAGCTTTTGGTAACTTGGTGGAATTCTGCAGAGTGAAACTCTGTGAGCGCCACCCAGGCCTACGAAAACAAGCAGAAAATGAGCAACTCACTCAAACACTCACATACCCGCTCACTGAACAACTCAACCACTCTCACATACCCATTCACTCATGCACCCACTCCCAGACAAACTCAGACACACACACCCACTCACAGACAGAGTCAGGCACTCATGCTCCCATTTACAGAATCATTCATACACTCTCTCACCTACTCACAGATCTACTCAGAGACTCATGCACTGACTCTCAAACCCTCTCATAGACTAACACACCCACTTACACATAAATATATACCCACCTATAGCCCCACATTTGCTCTATCACACCCACTTACAAACCTACCCATACACCCACTAAGATACTCATGCACTCACTCACACTCAGTGTCAAATGTTAATGGTTACAGTTAGGAAATATCATTTTAAAAACCTCACAAATCTCACAAAATCACTTAAAAAACTAAAGGTTACCAGGAAGTTATAGTTAAGAAATAGAATTTTGAAAAACCACAGAATTCCATGGAAAAAACAAAGGTTACAGGGATGGTATAGTTAAGAAATAGAATAAAGAAAAGTTAGAAATTCAATGAAAAAACCTAAAGGTTATGGGGGTTAGAGTTAGGCTGACATTTCACTTGTACAAAACCATGAAATTCAGCAGTTATAATTACCTAAGCTAACTATAAATTATGCCCCCTGCAATGCTTATGAACTCACATTTTACATGGTCAGTGACATCGCTGATGGCATCTCAAATTCCCAATATCTGTAATGCAATTAATTAGGATGAACAAAAATTGTGGTTTGCTTTTATGAGCTAAGTACTTCTAAAACCTGTACCTACCTCCAAAAGTTGGCAAAATTAGGTAAAAATGCTATTGAAAAATCTATCAAAAACGTACATTTTTCTGGAAAGTTCTCATGCAGGAAACAAACTTGTGACAAAAATCTACCACTAAACAATGCCTTAGATCGTAACCTCTAAATCTTCAGATCAGTGCACAGGATGACTATAGGATTGTCCTCAAATATCAATGTTTTATGGTTGTACCAGTCCTTAAATGTTGGTTTTGGTGTCCATAATAGGAACATTTAGGAACTTAAGAACTGTTGAGGCTTTCCACAGCAAATCTAAAATTGTCTTATTTCTCTACCTGGATTATTTTCTGTATTTTGAAATTATGTGTAGGTCACACTTAATGCCTCCGATTTGCAATTGATTACTGTCCATCTTTACGGGTTTGGAGCATTAAACATAAAGTGTGATATGAAATGCTCATAGTGTCGGTGTCAGCAATGGATAACAATGGATGACCTAGCATTACTGGCCAAAACAGGAGATTCATAGTAGTTCAAAGATCCCGATGCAAGGCCTTCAGTAAAAATGTACAGTCTCATAACCTACATGTACATTACAGTGAATTTCTAAAATAAAACGTGCGAAAGCTTTTAGGAGTTAAGGAAGGTACTCGGAGTCCTGTGAGGAGCAGTATGTCTCAGTGTTTTCAAACAATCACCTCATGTTGCTCAAATGTCAAACATGTTTGTTAACTAATATTTAGACATGTTCATAATATCAAACATTTAAATGAGAGTAAGTCTTAGAAAATGTTAAAGAAGTTGCTGGCAGGAGTGTAATTATGTACATGACCTATAATCTATACTTACGGTGAATAGTTTGCACATGCTGAGCCCAAAGAACACATTCACTGCTCTCCTCAGGGGCGTAGTTTCAAGGGGGTGTTTGAGGTGTTACACCCCCTCAATAAATGTATTCTATAGTAGATTTTGGGCTACAGGTGTTTTAAATTGGGTACGGTGATCTGTCTGTAAGATTTCACTTGGGATTTTTGCATACACATGCAGACAAAAACACACAAACACAGAGTTGTCTCTATTTTAAAGGTCGTTAAAAACGGTTCTTTTAGAAAATATTTAGTTATAAGTACCCTACACAATCCGCAATCCTCTCCCTTCAAACTGCTCCTTAGGTTCCACTCCTGCTCTGCTTCTTGTATAATGTATTTGAACCAGCGTGATTGTTGGGAAATCTAGCGTTCAGTTCACCCCCTTCCCCCACCCCCAATCTTACTGACTGAGCTATGCCCACAGCTCTAAGGTGAGCTTCCACCCATCGATCAACACAACTATTGCTCTAGTGAAATGTTCATCACTGTGAACAACTTTGGCGGGTCTTGATTGGGTGCTTTGTAATGCTAGGGCTAATATTTTAGGGGTTTGCAAGGTATTATGTTTTAGAGTTTGCATTTTGGGTCTGTTATCTATCAGTATTTCTTAAAACTATAGTTTTGAATTTGCTACAAAGGGTCTTTCCTGTCTTCAAGATCAGAGGTTGTTTGTCAAAGTTGGCATAATGTCAGGGTTGTGTTATGTCACTGGTTGTCGCTTTGATGAAATGATAGTGAAGCTAATCACTTTATAAAGGCCTTAGAAAAATCTAAAGTTTTAGTTTGTTTCACACTGACGTTAGGTGGAATAATAAATCTGAGCAGTAGTTCGAACACAGGGACGTCTCAGGAGACAGCATTATAATAGGATCATCTGGCACCAAGATATGGTTTCCATTCCCTCAAGGTACCACTATTGTAGTGCATTTGAGTTTGAAGAATGTGCTTTTGGTGGAAATATGAAGACTAAAAGCTTTACAAAAGCAAACATGCCGTCAAAACCATGTCTACAATCTGATAAAACAGCTTGCTGATGTAATGTTAGCTTGGATGTGGTCACTGAGGCTATAAGAAATTGGCAAGTGATCATGAAACATATTCTGCAAAATGAAGAGTTGTATTTCAGGTGTGTTCCAGAGGTTACAGAAGTGTTTACTGCTATTGTGAATATTTGTCTGTAAACGGAGTGTAGGGCATGAGTCCATATATATTTAGTGGATACAGAGCATGAAGAGGACACACTTCCCATATGTCATCTTTTGGCAATTGACTTTAGACCCAGACATTCATTCTGAAGTTATAAAGAAAGTCACCAAAGGATGGCAGGCTCCTTGGCATCAGTACAATGCATGTCATTTAAACGAAAGATGGGTCTTTGAAATTAAAGGGTGTGAGAATAGAAAGAGGCTTTGGTCATAACATCAGAAAACAAAGTAGAAAGGAATTAACTGTATAATTGCTGAACCTCCAATGGTGACCTTTGTTTCCATCCTGGCAGCACTGAGAGAACAAGTCCTTGCGCCTCTCTTGCATGTACGTGGCAACGGACTGCTCTTCAGATTCAGCTGTGTTATATATGCATAGGCCGATTACTGTAAATGTGTTTATGTTCAAATGCTGTTCTTGTTCTGCTGTCACTAAGGATTTACTAGAATCCTTCTTGATGTCAGTTTCCATTGGAATTGCTTGGGTGCAGTCCTGTTGTACTGTGCTGCTATTAATGAAGAAGCATTTTTTATTAAAATCCTGGAGCCTGGATTTAACAGATGGCGCAAGATTTAAAGACATACAGCCTGATTCATCATTCTCCCGTTTTGCGAGCCCCTAATAGCGATTCATAACGAATCGCTATTAAGGACTTGCAAAACGGGATTCATGTAGGAATTGCAAAAAATATTGCGATTCCTACATGTTCCTTATTTGCGAGTAGCTAATTGCTAATCGCAAATAAGGAATAACTCCCCATGCATTCCTATGGACCAAAAGGCCCATAGGAATGAATGGGGAGTCATTCCTTATTTGCGATTAGCAATTAGCTAATCGCAAATAAGATAGCGATTTAAAGGGTGCCAGGGGTGTCCAAAGGACACCCTGTAGCACCCCTTAAATGCAAATTGAAACAGGTGTTGCGCACACACATGTCCAAAGGACATGTGTGTGTGCAACATGCAACTTAGAAAAATGCTTTTAAAAGCATTTTTCTAAGTTTTCGCTATTTACCACGAGGTTTGACCTCGCGGTAAATAGCAGGCCGAAATTGCAAATTCGCAATTTTTAAATGGATGATGAATTGCATTTAAGGAATCTCAAATAGAGATTCCTTAAATGTAATTCCTCGCAAAATAGCGAAATGGCTATTACAGATTTTTGCATTTGGGATGATGAATCCCAAATGCAAAAATAGCGCTCGCAAAGGGCCAGATTCTCAGAATCTGGCTCTTTGCGAGCCGATTTTAGCTTGATGAATCAGGCTGATATCTCCTACTCTACATGCAGCACAGCAGTGATATTGTCTTAATTGAGCCTACAGACAGTATTTCCTTTAAACAGCTTGTTCATGTGAATGAATAGTTCGTGAGAATCACTATCATGTTCCTGTGGAGAATTTTGGACCCCATATGGTGTTTCTGCGATTTTTTCAGAGATTATCCAGCTTTTGCGATTCTGCCAAAAGTCAGAGGTTGCTGGCACATGAGAGAGGAAGAATATGCACATGCCCATCGTATCTCTGCCATAGCAATGACAGAAATCCTTGGGCCCCATTTATGAGCCCTTGCGTCACTTTTACGCCGCTGGTGCGTCACTTTTAGTGACGCACCAGTGGGGTAAAAAATGTGCCTTGTTGCACCACATTTACAAAGTGACGCATCTAAGCAGATGCATCACTTTGTAAACCTCTGTGCTACATTATACCTGCGTCAGGTATAATGTATGCAGAGGGGGCGTTCCCCCGCAAAAAGCTTTGTAATAGTGACGTAGTGACATCTATGAGATTGCACTGCGTCACTTTTAGGACGCTGTTGCGTCAAAATCTTGTGCCTGCCTCACAGCAGGCGTAAGACTGACGCAAGCCCTTTCACATGGGGCTTTCCCCATGTGAAAGGACGCATTGCTGGAGTTGCGTCACTTTTGTGACACATTCCAGCAATGCGTGACTTTTGCGCTTACAGATACGTCAGAAATACTGACGTATCTGTAACTCCTTGCGACATGATGTCGCAAGGAGGGCGCAATGAAAAGTGACGCATAGCTGTTTTCACGCAGCAATGCGTCACTTTTCATAAATGAGGCCCCTTATGTTTAAGCATCACTGCGCTGGCGCAACAAAAGGAAAGCTGCAACAGTGTGGGGGGAGTTGCCATTACAAAGTTGGAAGACAGCAACGCTACATGCAGAAAGTGTGAGCATTACCACGCTAGGGCATAACCTTGGTGCTGTTGACACGCATGGGAGCCTGAATGCCATTACTTCGCAAATCAGGAACTGTGCTACAGCGAATGCACTCCCATCAACAAGTACATACTGACGCTTTGGGGCGATGCATGCTTCAGGAAAATTCGAGCAGTGCACGCTGGTTGCAGCGATATTGATAAAATACATGCCTCAGCAGGATCTATAACCGGAAAGCGGTGCGCTCCACTTATTACATTGATAATAATTCATGCATCAGCAGGAGTCATAAGCGGTAGGAAGTAATTGCATATACTGCTTTTACGAATGTAACTTATTCACATTCAGTTAATACGTTTGGGACATAATACAAGGTCACAGATCAGGAATAATATTTATTGGAAAGTATTGATAGTCAAGCTAATATTGGATTTATTACTGAGACTAGTATCAAGAATATCACAACATGAAATTTGATCCACCCTCCAAATTTCTCAAAAGTAAAGGTGAACCTTCTTTCCTATGGGTGGGATGAGAGGAAGAGTTCATGACATAGCTTAGGGCAATTTGTTGGCAGAAAGAAAGAAAAATATTCTCTTGCACCGTTTCAGATCAGAGGGACAAGTGGGTTTCATGATATTGCTGTAAATGGATGATCAGGGAGACATGAATGTTTTTGAGGAATCTATGCTAAGGATGGAAAATCCTTTTAAACCTACATCTGGTGTTGTGCTTAATAGGCTCAAATTCTACACTTGTGTCAAAGAAGATGGTGAAACGTTCAATGAGTTTCTCACAGGATTGCAAGCCTTACTCATGAACTGTAATTTTGGGGCTATCACAAATTAAATTAGATATCAAATTATTGTACATGTCAAGAGCAAAAAGGTTCAGGAGTAGTTGTGGGTGATGGATGATAAAAATTTACAGGATGTAATAAGTACTGTCAAAGCTCTAGAACAATTAGAGAAATGAATTAAGTCCTTAAGCAAGGACAATAACGTTTCTCCTGTGGATGTATGCAGTGTGAGTACTGGTAGATCACATGTGGGTGGACAGACATAAAAAAAATAAAAAGAGAATCCATGGTTTTAGGTGTGGGAACACCAATCAATTTGCATTGTCACCTAAATGCTAAGCATTGGGTAAAGAATGTAAAAAATGTGGGAACATAGGAAATTTTGCATGGGTCAGTAGAGATTTCAATATAGGAAACAATAGCTCCACAGTTAAAGGAAAGGTGTTATACATGAGTGAAAATATTGGAGTCACAGTGAAGAGTGTGGAAACCATATGAGCATAGTGTCATCTATTAAAGAGTTTGGTAAGTGCGAGGAGAAGCAGGAAGCAATGGGACCACCCAAGTGTGTAGTTTGTGGATTAAATGTGGAGCTGGAACTAATGGCAGATTCTGGTTTTCCATGGGTGATAATCACATGAAAATACTTTATACAAAATTTGGAGTTAAGTTGTGTTTGTACGCACAAAATCAGATATTATTGCAGAAACATGTGGTGTTTCCAGAATAGATATTGTGGGTCATGAGTAAGTGGAAACCGAATTTAAGGGGAGATTGGCCCATATTACTATAAGTGGCAGCTAAGGGTGTGAATGTTTTGGGGTGAAAAGATCAGTGGAAACCTGGGGATAATTCACAACCCTAGGAGCAAAACGGTTGTGTAGATTGTATCTGATAGCAATAGTAAGGACTGGGTGATTAAGAGGTTGCATTGAGTATTCGCTGAAAGTTTGGGGAAATTGAAAGTGTTTACCCTTAAGATCAAGGTGAGGGAGAGTGTGATACCTGTGAAACAGAAACTCCGATGAGTGTCAATGACTGTGAGAGAGGAGTTAACGTACATGTTGAAGGGCATGGTTGGCGAGAAAATAAATTGAATCAGTGGAGTGGGTTTCCCCCATTGTGTTGGTGTGCAAACCTGACAAAAGTTGAGATTGTGTGTGTACTTCAGAGTTCTTTATGCCAATTTGGATGTAGACTGTCACCCACTGCCAAATATAAACAAGGTGCAGTGTTTGCTGGAAATAGCCAAGGTGTTTTCTACATTGGATCTTCGTTCTGCATACCACTAAATTGAGGTAACTGAAGAATCAAGGCTCCTTACTGCATTTCTTACTCCCCATGGGGTGTTCCAGTTGAAAAGAATGCCCTTTGGCTTAGCCTTAGCGGCATCCATGTTTCAGTGGGCAATGTTTCCAATTTTCAGAGAAATAGATGACTTTGTAAGATGCTTCCAGGACGATATTCTTAAATTTACCCAGAACGAACAGGCAAATATGGAACATGTCATGGACGTGTGTAAATGTTTAGCCTTCCATGGGCTGACTTTGAAAGAGTAATAGTCCGTGACTCTCTTGAATATCTTGGACACACATTATCCAGTGATGGAGTGGTTCTAAAGAAATCTTTGGTGGAGGCAATTATTATTGCTTCTGATAATAAGGAGAAGTCGTTGTCATTTGGAGGATTATGATAGTATTACAGCAAATGTATGCAAAGTTTTACCACCAAAATGGACCCTTGAGAGAACTAGCGAGAAACAAAACTGAGTTTAAGTTGACTGAAAGATGACAAAAAGAGTTCCAACATATCAAAGAAGAGATTGCATGAGCGCCCTAATTAAAAAAAAACATTAGGTGTCAGTGTGTATGGTATTAGTGGGGTGTTGGCTCAAAAGTGTGAAAAAGATAAATGGTGGGTTCTATTTGCATCCAAGACTCTCTGTGAAACTGAGAGGAGATATGCTTTAATTGAGAGGGAATTATTTGTATGCAAGTGGGCAATTGAACACTTCTGCTGCTATGTAAGGGGTCCGATCATAAACAGTTAGTGGGGATTTTCTCACCAGGTGGTGGATGGAATACCAATGCACGCATAGCTAGACTCATGTCTAGATTACAGCAGTGCAAGTTTAGAGTTGAATATGTGCAAGGCACATATAATGTCACAGCTGATTGCTTGTATAGATTGCTTTGTCCTAGTAACAAAATTGCATAGGAGCACAATGAAATTGAAATGGTTGTAACCACCAAGGACTTTCTGAGTAGAGAATTCATGGATATCAGAAGATGTTTGGAAAAGAGAGGTAGTTGAGGATGAAGTTTGGCAACTTATAAAGGAGTACTTGATGGAAGGTTGTTCTAAGGAAAAATGTGTACTCTCCAGAGATAAAACCTTTTTACAAAGTGTCTGACAAACTGGAGGAGGAAAGGGACTTAATTTCGAAGGGGGGAGAATATATTCCTTAAAGGTCCATGCAGGAAGAAATTTTGAAACTTGCGCATGAAGGAAACCAAGGGATGTCTTCGATGAAAAGGCTCATCAGGTCGTAATTTTGGTGCCTTGGTAAGGATAAAATGGTGAACAGGTTGATGACACTATGCGGTCTGTGTGAGCACTGGCAACATGCTTAGGTTGTTTCCTGCTCCTCTTAAACCGGTGTCCTGCCTGAACATTCCTTGGGAAAAGGTGGCTTTTGATATCTCTGGCCCATATAAAGGTTTGCCTCAGGAAGCTAGATATGCTTTAGTCATAATTAATTAATCAATTGAAGTGAGCTGAGATTAAATTTGTTGCACATGCTACCTTGCAGGTAGTGAGAGAGATATTTAGGGAAACCTTTGCTCAGGAAGGATTCCTGGAAGTGCTTGTTACAGATAATGGTGTACAAATGAATTCACTTAGATGGAAGAATTTTTGAATAAGTGTAGTATCAAGGACATAACCACAACTTTATATGAACATCATGAAAATAGAGATGTTGAGTGATTCCACTGGGTATTTAACAAGGGTATTGGAAAAGCAGGCAAGTCTAGAAGAATGTTCTGAGAGGAAGATTATGGATGCATCCTATTACTCCCTATTCTGTTACTCTAGTGAGTCCTTTTTACTTATTGAATGGAAGGAAGGGACCTGGTATCAAAGTTATGTCCATGGTGGGTAAAAAAGAAAATGTTAACGTAAATGCTACGGATATAGAGAAGGTAACTGAAAGGGTGAAAGGAGAAACAAGGGAAAACGAAAAAGAAGTATGACAACAAATGAGAACAAATGGAAAGCAAGAGAGCCTACATTGGAAGTTGTGAAAGTGAATAATAGCAGTCTCGTCATTCAAGATGGAAGGGTGTGAAATGTAAGAAGAGTGGTCAAATACCGAGATGGAAGGGAATATCGTCATGAGGAAAGAAGTCAAAGCGTGTTTAGAATGGGTAATCCAGGTTTGAGTGGCGCTTGTTCAAGTGATGTAAGTGAGAATGCCTTTATTGAAAGGGGTAACCAAAATGATGATGTTGAAAATGTGGTGTAGGGAACAAGTGTACATTTTTCACTGGATGAAACAAATATGAAAGGATCACGAGATGCCGAATCTGCAGCAATACAAGTAAAGAGGGATTGCAGCATGAGTCGTCCACCGCTAAGGTTAAAGACTGCATATGAAGTAGCCACGCTCCAGGAAAACTGAAGGAATAACTTAAAACAACAAGGGTGAGATGCTGGGAAAACCTGTGCAAATTGGAGCGACTTGTGGCAGAACCCAGCATGATAGCAAACAAAGAAAAAGCCTGAAAAGTAGTAATGACAATTACAATGTTGACTTGACCAGAGCACAAACCCTGAAATCAACCTGTGTTGTACATGGCCTTCAGCCTTGCACGGGGGGAGTTGGCCATACCTCACTGCACACAATTGAAGTCAGTGCACAGCAGGGGTTGGCCATCCACAGTGGGATGGGTACAGGGCAAGTCCTTACGTCAGGATCTATGAGCACACACGGTCTTCTGCCATACACCACATAGGTTGACTGCTCATGGAGGGTGTGTGCAGTACTTGCCTAAAGGCTTCTGGTCAGGCCATGCAGCCAACCTCTGCAGCACATGGCAGAAGACTATGTGCAAGAGGGTTTAACTGCCTGCTGTCATGAGCATTGATGAGGGATGCCAGTAGCCTGTCCCTTGCCAGCTGTAAGCCAGGAGGCTTGATTCTTAATGGTATAACATGTACTGGATACATAACAGAGAAAATATGGAAGAGGCAATATGCAAACAAAATGCACTGGCCAATGTGGGGCACAATACGAGAGACCCACTAGGCAATATACCAGAGATAACAAATGAACATACTTTTTGTTAAGGTCTATTTTTCAATGAGACGTATGTTATAATAAGTGATCAAAGATTTTACATATGAATATCAGTAGAAAGAGAAATATAGATCTGTACTCACTATTGTAGGAGAGATTACTAAGGGAAAGCTACAGCTGGAACAGAGAATCCGTATGGGCAGTGGCGGCTCGCATAGGGTGTGCCTGGGGCGTGGTGACAAGGGGCGGGAGAGGGACAGGGTGGGGGGTAGTAGACTCGTACATACGATGAAACGGAGGAAAGTAATTATTACGTTCCTCCGTTCCATCGTATGTCCGAGTTTACTACCCCCCACCGTGCTCCTCCTCCGCCCGCCCACCACCCCGCAGCCCGCCCTATGTGAGTCACCACTGAGTATGGGAAAGCAGGAGAACAGTACATAATAATCTCCAAGGAAACTGAAGGAACAGCTCAAAACAAGAAGTTGAGATGCAGGGAAAGCTGGTGGAAACTGGAACATAGGGTGGCAGAGCCCAGCAAGACGCACATTTGCAGCAACTGAGCAGCATGACTTTTATGCTCACTCTGTGGTCTTAACCCAGCAGTTCATCAATTAAAGAAGTGGCTCCATATTGAAATGGAAACAAGTGGCATGTCTTGTACATACACACAGCATGGGTGAAACGCCAGTCTATGCACAATGGTACAAGTGAGTATGACATCAATCAGCATTATCATGCAAATAAATATTGGAGCCTCTGAATACCCCTGAGAACCCATCCACACCAACCTTTCTATTGTGAATGAAGAGTCCAGTGCCATAGCGGACTCGCCTGGTGAAGATGACCCTCGGAGGTTTCTAATGTGGTGGTAGTGGTGAGTAACTAAAGCACCCCTGACACCTTGAGTAATTTGAACGCAGTGCTTGGCCTTTTGGCTACGCTCTGTGGCCAACGCATGTAGCACAGAGTGCAGTGGTTTTGGCCACTCACACTGGTTCAATGTTTTATGCAGTACATCATAATGAAACAGAAATTCATTGAAATAAATACAGTTAAGGTGAAGCTTTGAAGACACTTATATATGATCAAAAAACCTCTGGAATTTATTTGAAAAATAACAATTAACAAACAGTTATGGTTATGTATTGAAGCAGAAAAAACAGAATTCTCCAGCTTGGCTAGGTCTGCAATCCATAGCTCGCAGAACAGCCATGCAAACGATAACTCGGGCACCAAATACAATGCTTATGCCCATCATTTTACTTTGGCTGCGGTTTTTAATTGAATGTTAGATGCCTTGATGTATTGCTGATATGCAAAACTTATATTTGATGGGATTACATAGTACAGATTAAATAAATTGTAAAAACAATGCATACTGTTGTACAGATTCCATTCTAGCATCAGTTGACAGAAAATAAGGACACGACTCAGACAAATCTGGTTATTGTGGTTATTTTTTAACCTACTGGTTTAACCTCTTATGCTGTGGATATGGTTATTTAGCTTTGTGTACAAACACTTGAACAAGCAGCCTGGCAGTAACCATAAATGCATCTCCACTGAGCGTAACATGCTATTTGTTTCCTCTATTAAGGGAAGGCAAGAGTAGCAAGGCATTTTTGTAACTCGAGTCATAAATCAACGGTCTGTGCATACACGTGTTGCAGAGGGATAATAATGTAGCCCTTAACTCGCAATGAGGCCCACTAACAGCTAGATTCATCATAGTCCCGTTTTGCGAGTCCTTAATAGCGATTATTAGGGAATCGCTATTAAGGACTTGCAAAACGGGATTCATGTAGGAATAGCAAAAAATATTGCAATTCCTACATCATCCTTATTTGTGATTAGCAAATTGCTAATCGCAAATAAGGAATAACTCCCCATTCATTCCTATGGGCCTACAGGCCCATAGGAATGAATGGGGAGTTATTCCTTATTTGCGAATAGCAATTTGCTAATCGCAAATAAGAATGCGATTTCAAGGGTGCCAGGGGTGTCCAAAGGACACCCTGTAGCACCCCTGAAATGGAAATGTAGCCTGATGTTGTGCACACACATGTCCAAAGGACATGTGTGTGTAACATACCACTTAGAAAAATGCACTAAAGTGCATTTTTCTAAGTTTTCGCTATTTACCACGAAGTCAGACTTCGTGGTAAATAGCGGCCGGAAATTGGGAATTCGCATATTTTAAAAGTTTCATGAATTGCATTTAAGGAATCTCAAATAGAGATTCCTTAAATGCAATTCCTCGCAAAAATGCAATTTCGCAAATAGCGATTTTTGCATTTGGGATGATGAATCCCAAATGCAAAAATTGCGCTCGCAAAGGGCCAGATTCTGAGAATCTGGCCCTTTGCGAGCCGATTTTTCGTTCATGAATCTAGCTGTAAGTCCGCAATTAGGGGTGGCTCATAAAATATCGACACCCATGCAGACTGATATTGGTAGACGCATCGGAATAACGAGCTTGTTGGATTTTATTGACAGTCGAATTTACGCCCGATAATTTTAGGCAGACTGAGCAGACATGTCAGCAACGAGCTTCCTTATGCATTTACAAAAAAACAAGTATACTCAATGTCAATTATATTTTACAAATAAATACGATATGTATGACGACTTGGGCATGTAAACTGCAGTTGCTTATAAGATTTCACACTGAAAGATTATGCTATATGTAACTATCGTATAGCTGCAATTCCCAAAAATAATTTCTAATAAGGGGTTAAAATAACTCAAAATTTATTACATTATTTTTGTAAACGATTCCTACTTCACTTTGAAAAGATCCATGCTCTATAAATAGTTGTGGAGCGTGGTGAAATACTTCTAAGGGGTTCTCGTTCATGAATGCAGTTCTTTAGGGATCTGTCTTGAACTTGGCTTTGCCCTCACTTCACTGAAACGTTATACCAAAACAGAGAGATGGCAGATAGGGGAGAGGCTAAAAAGTTCAATCTGTTGGGACGTGGATTCATTTCAGCCCATCAGTGCTCATTATCCCTCTAAGTGGTGACATAATCACAGACCCCCTGCTCCACAGGGACGGCTCTCGACCTGTCTCTCATTTGCTGACATTAGAACCAAAGAATCCACCCAGTTCATACTCTAATTGAGCAGCAGCCCTCTGGACGAGCAGTGCAGCTTTATGCATTGCTAGTGCTTTAGCATAGGCGTCTGCTAGTGACTGTCTTGCTTTGCAAACACATGATTGGATGTGTACTGAAGACTTCGTGTGCATTTTGAGTCTATCATGCATGTTGTGCATTTGGGTCAGTTTTCAGTAAAGTTAAATATATATGGCAATGGTTCAAGGTTCATGTAACACTATATTTCACTTTTTGAACTTCCACAACCATATGGTGAGGCTCATTGAAGACAATATATTCTATCACTGCAAATGTTTGATTGAATCCATGCACCCTTTGTTGATATACTCAGTGTTATACCTGACTGCCTTAGGGAGGTGTTTCTACAACTTTCTGCCTCCCTCCCTACATTTTCTGACCTCCTTTTTGCTGGCTTTAGGACTCAGTGCACTTTACCAATGCTGACCAGTGATAACGTAATTTGGATCTCGCCCCTAAACATGGTAATATTGGCTTAACCTCAATTGGCATATTTAATTTACATATAAGTCCCAGGTAAAGTGCACTACATGTGCCAGGGCCTGTAAAGTGACTGCTACTAGTGGGTCTGCAGCACTCATTGTGCCAGCCACTTAAAAAAAACTCAAACCATGGCTCAGGCCTGCCATTGCAGACCTGTACGTGCAGGTTTATACTGCTACTTCGACCTGGCAAGACAGGCCTCTTTGCAGGCATTAACCATCCCTTTGTATACATATGTCGCCATGAAGGTAGGCCCTGTAAGACCCACAGGGCAGTGTGCCATGTATTTAAAAGTCAGGACATGTACTTTTAAGTTTTGCATGTCTTAGTAGTGAAAAGTTCCAATTTTGTTTTTCACTACTGCAAGGCCTATTTCTCCTACAGGATAACATTGGGATTACCTTATTGCTTCTTTTAAGTGTAATTTCCAATTGTGAAGATGTAGACCTTTCAAGTTTGGTGTCACTGGACTCACAATTTAAAATCCCAACTTATGGTAAAGTTGGGTTTCAAGTTACAGTTTAGCAAATGCCACTTTTAGAAAGTTGGCTTTTTCTTACTTTAGCTATTTGGTGCCTTCTTACTGCCTCTGTTCAGTCTGGGCTGGGTGACGGCTGGGCTTTGTGTATTCCCTCTAGACAGTAATACAGAAAGGAAGCTTAGATGTGTCTTGATGGGCCATGCTGGGTGATGGGAGGGAGGAGCTGGGCACAGCCTTGCACTTACATCTGAATAGGCTGTGACCTGTCCACACACAGTGAGCTGCATAACCCCTTGAGAAAGTCTGGAGCCAGGGCAGAAAGGGAGGACCTCTGTGCACTTCAATGCTTTCTTTGAAGTCTCCCCCACTTCGAACGCACAACTGGGTATAAGTAATGGACCTCTGACACCATGACATCAGTACACTTCTGGAGTCTGTGACCACTCTGCCAGGAATAAGAACAGTTGTGCTGCTGGAGGGACTGCCACTCAGCTGAACTACTGATTTGCTGGACTCTTGCCTTGCTAAGCTGCCCAGCTGCCTGCTGTTCTCCTGCCTGGGTGAGAAGGACTGAACGTGCATCATTTGAACCAAGAGTGTCTTCAAGGGCTTGCTCGCTTGCCTCCTTTGCTAAGTCTCAGGGGCTTCAAAGACTTCAACGAATCCTGCTACCGCACCTGGACTTTGCTTGCTGCAGTCTTACCCTTCCAAGTGGTGCCAACGCTGTCCTGGGCCCTTGTAAATGGGTATACCAGAACTGATGCATCCTCATTAGAACTTACGCACCTTCGTCTTTGCATGAGTCATAACTAGCGCATCTGCGTCCCTGCGTGAAGGAGATGCAGCACATTGCCTCCAGAACCAACGCATTGCCTTTGGAATCAATGCATCACCTACTGCGGAAGCAGCAGCCGTGCATCACATTTGGAACCAACGCTTCACACTCAGAACTGACACATTGCTGCAGTTGCGTGGAGTACACCGACGCATCTTCTCCACTGCGTGGCTCGACACTGATGCATCACTTTGGCTGCACCTTCATCCACGGCAATGCATCCTGGATCAAGGTACTTTGTTTTAGTGGGCCCAGGTGGGTCCCTGTATCCGGCATGCACTGCATCATGGGGGGCTTATACCTTTGGCTTTGTCTCGGCCTAGCACGATCACAAATCCCAATTAAGCGCTTATTGCATCTAAGCGCTATTTTACATTTATTCTTTAGAAATTCATATCTCAACTTCTACTTGTTGGATGTTTGTCACTTTGGCCATGTTTTGTTTAATATACCATAATTTTTTTTTCTAACCTCGTGTCGAGTTTGTTTTGTGGTATTTTCACTGTGCTACTATTTTGCACAAATACTTAACATGTTGCCTCTTAAATTAAGCCTGACTGCTGTGTGCCAAGCTACCAGAGGGTGAGCACAGGATCATTTAGGGTGATTTACCCTGAATACGATTGTGGTTCGTGCTTGGGCTTGGTGCCTAACTCTGCCAATCAGAAATCCAGTTTCTAACACTCAGTATAAATAAATGGATCAAAGCAGGACAAATTAACCATTAGCAGTATTTTCTTTATCTATTTGAGATAGAATTTGTTTGTTGTTAAAATCTGCAGATTCTGCCGGAGATGATGATTATGTGGCAGAATCCATAATTATACAAGCAATAGCAGCAGAATGGCATAATTCCAGTGACAATGGCCAGGGAACCTGGGAAGCCCCCCCCCCATACTTCCACAGAGAGAATAAACCTGAGAGTACTATTCAATTGCAACATGTATTGTTCCCCAAAATCAACCCCAAAATCCAAATTTAAAGTATTGTCACGTGCATCAATTTGCAGATATCCATGCTCGAAAATATTCTCTAAAATGTCCTGATCTGGATGGAAGGTCTACAAAGTAATTTAGACCCACAAGGTAATAAAGGGACCAAAGCCTTCACCACAAATAAGGCTTGCACTGGTTACCAATGTGATTTGGCACCAAGTCACTACCTTGTTGTCGGTTAATGAAGACTGGTGAAAGGAAACAGATGTTATGTGCATGTGCATGTGCATTTGCTGGCAGAGAAGAATTAAGTCTCCCCATGGTACTCCTAGCTCACCACTTCAGGAGGAGCGGCATGTGCAGGTAAGAGTGGTGGGCAGTCGGGGAGGGTGGGGGGAGATTCGACAGACGGCATAAAGAGAAAATTAATTACAGAATTAATTTACCCTTGTCATCTGTCGAATCCCCCACCACCCTGCCCAACCGCTCTTACCTGCACGGCCTGCACCTGCACTTTAGTAGTGTATCAAAAGTCTAGGATTAAACCATTTTGTAACATTTCAATTGCCACATAAAATATTCAGTATTCCACCTATGTTAAAGTGGATGATACTAGCAAGCATGGTTGGAAGATTAGTCTTGGTTATATTTCTAACGTACCAGTAAATGTTGATTTCAGTGACTTAAAATATGTTTTGGCAAACATATGAGCTTGGACTGTTATTTTGTCAGATGCACAGTGAGCAAGATGCTAAAGAAGAGAACATATTTATTTTTTAATTCTGAATAATGAAGAATCGGATCCAATCAATAGCAACAGGTCTACCAATGGAAAAAGGTCTGATTGATTCAAAACACGTGCACATTGTGTTTGAAGGGTAGCAGCAGGTCTCCTTCATATCTTTTTGAGTGTTAAGATATTTCTGGGAAATCCACTCTCAGGATGTCTGGCTTATTGGTCACCTCACTAGGATGGATCACACAGCACCCTTGGCAAGTAGTGAACTTAGCTCCCAAAAGTCCTGGGAAGTGAGACTCCAGATTCTGACATCAGGAGTGCATCGACTAAATTCTTCTTATTATTCTGGATCATTCTTCAAGCGGGAGGAGGAGAAAAGCACTTGGTATCACTATTTTCTACCTATCCAAATTAAAGGAATGGAGCACTCCATTGCCTTCAGGAGGAACCCCCTACTGGACGTCTAATACATCTGAAGGCCTTATTTAGAATTTGGATGACAGGAAAAGTGTGGTGGCACACCCTGTCCATCAAACTTGTGGTCCTCTCACTCTCCATAGAGTCAGGCAAGCCATCCCATTTCCTCAGGTGAACCCACTTCTGGTTCTGCCTATATAAACGTTAAACCAACTAGACCAATAAATAATTAGTAGGACCATCTATCCAATTTTGGGAAAATATTTTGAAGTATTTTGTTTCCGAAACTGCCAGGAAAAGGCTGACAGTTCCAAACAGGAAAAAATAAAAATTGATGCTGAAAGAAAGCTACCATGGTGTCAGAGCCATTTGTTTTTTGTTTTTTCAACAGAAAACTCACACTTCGATAGTTTTATTTGAAAAACCAAAATCTTTGCTGAGAGGCTGTACTGAACATGAGGGCCACTCAGCAAATCTACAGTGTCCTCAGATGAGCTGTGTTGAGGGTAGCTCCTCTAAAGTAACAGAGATCTCTACCAGGACAACAGAAATCTATAAATATGATGGTATGGCAGGCCACCTCTGTGTGTTTGTGTGTGTGTTTTATTAATAATAATTATAAAAATAATAACATGTTTGAATATAAAGTGTCAAAACACACCTCAACTATAAATGTATACCCTTCATCTTCTAGAATTTTACAGAACATTAAATAAAGTGCATCACCAAGCAATGAATATTGTTGGTAAGCAAACATCAAATGCAATATAATCAGTGGAGCAAAGAGGAGGGGAAGTTCAAAACAAATTTGCAACCCAAGCAGAATTAGTTACATTGCATCTTAGAAGAAGTGTGTGAAGATGCAAGTAGCAGTAAAAGCTTCAAAGAGAGGGTGGAGTCATAATTTGCTATGCCTAACAATCTTTTACTCTCATGCCCAGGCTCAGGCATTCTGAGGCTGGCTGATGAATGTCTTGGCTCTGCTCAACTTTTAACCTAAAAAGTACTGCACAAATAACTTTTACAACAAGAAACAATTATGAAATAGTCCACTTCAGTTTATTGTATCGGCCTAAGCCATAATAAATATACAACAATACAAATACTTTTAAAACATTAATAATAAATATTAAATTATACAGTTAAAATAGTCAACATTTGCTCAGAAATTCACAGTGCTAATATATCATGTGGCAAGAAAAAAATTGCTTGTAAGGTGACATAACGTATTGCTGACTGTTCATGATATAAGACCTGGTGATTAAAATGTGTAAGGTGAGGTGCGTAGTTAATAAATAAAGGACAACCCACTTGTAACGCTTCAATCCTTTCTCTAAGAGTTAGAGAAGTACTTGTGTTATCTTTAAAGGTTGACAACCTAATAACTGTTATCTTAGATATGTCAGTTCTTTTCACATTTTATCCTTTGTTCATCATATTTTATTGTGTGAGGATAGAGTTGAGTCAAACATTTGCTGATGTAGTATTTCAGTTGATATTGAGGTAATAAATTCATGTTAATGTTTTAAGGTGGATAATGGAACGTGCTGCTAGTTATTGATTTTCTTTTACTAGCGTTTGAAGAAGCAACTTTCAGTGAGAGATTGGCAAAGATATCAATCATTGATTTGGAATCTATTGTGTTGTTGAAGTCATTAATAATGAAGATCAGCTGAATTGTATGTTTACAGTTTTTGTTGAAAGTTTTTTTAGATAGCAGTGCATGGCAGCAGATTTTTTGTGTGTAGAATGAGAGCATACTCTTTCTCGGGAGAAGTAAGTCTAAACTAGGGTGGTCATATCACTCCGTGTCTTCATGGGCACTGTTTCTAGTCCTGGGTCTTAAGATGCAAGCTAAAATGCATTCTGCTTGTTGTAGTCTTGGTTTACTTATATGTAGCTAATTCGAATATTGCACTCTACAGCTCTGATTTGTACTAACAAAAATCCAGGAATATAAAATAATGTTCAAGATGATGTGGAGTGAGGTGGTCACCCTAATCTGAAAATTTGCATTGAAAAGGGAAGAGGTCTTAGGCTCAGAAATAGGTATAAAAGGGGCTGTCATTGTCTCCATCTCATGTGCAAGGCACCATGTATTTGCTGCCTTTCTGTTTGCTTGTTACATCCTATGATAATATTATTAAGTGATTATCCAACTGATGGGTTGGCAGCATTTTGCCTTCAAATCAATGACTGTAAGTTGCTTTGTCCTCATTCTGGTACAAGTGTCCCAAGTTCATAAGATGTTTTGACCGCCCACCCCCAAGCCAGAAGAAGCTGCACAATGAAGTGTTGGCATTCCCAGGAGACTGCAACCTATACTGAGGCCTTTTCCAGTCATGCATGCTGATTTAATAAATGCTGGGCTGTGTATGAGCCAAAGTCAGTGTCAATTGTTTGTGAACTCTTTCTGACTAGAAAAAAACAGACTGATTAATACCCCCTTTCCATCTTTTGAATCTGCTTTTCAAAGTGCGAGGAGAAAAGTGCTAAATCTCGTGCCATCTAGCCAATGTGGGTATCCACTTAGAAACATATGCAACAAAGGGAGAAATATAGAGTGTGGGGACATGTGTCTCCCCTGAAAGTTAAACACCATCTGCCCTACTTCATTGACGGTAATGCTGGGACCAGTTTATCAACTTGTGATGAAAGCCTTAATGTCTCTTGATGGTGCTGGTCCATGTGGTGAGGAGATAAGCACCTGCACATATACATGTTTTACAAAGTAAGTAGTAATACATATTTCATAAGATGAATCAATACAGCTGTGGTGTTATGGACTGAGAGTGGCAATGGGAAATGTAAAAGTCTCTGTTGGGAAAGAACACATCTTGAATAAGAGGTGGCTGATGGCAGTGTTGGAAACTGGGGATAAACAGATTTGTTTGTACAGAAGACACAGAAGGCCATATTCCGAGTCTGATGATATTTGTTTGTGTGGGAACATAGTGAGGGAATGTGACTTTTCGGGTGACAAATTATTAAGAAGTAGTGATTCAAGAGTTGAATAGGAAATATGGTAAGTTAAGGTAACAGTTTAAAGAACTTGAATGAGTGACCTCTATTGGTGACTGATTTCTTTAATGAGTTCGCCAACTAACTATGTATAATTTTAGAGAAAATGTTTGTTTCCAATGCTGGCCCTATTTTCTTATTTAGGACACATCTGTATAAAAATAGTGTTGTTATCATACTTTAGCTGATTGACTTAAGGGTCTAAATTAAAGCAATCCAATGGAGTCAATGGTAATGTTAATTGGTTGAAAATATGTGTATGCTACTTAGACAAGTGAGTCTTAGGTAATAGAGTAATTTATGGAGAATGTATTGAATATAATTGACGTATATTCATTTAAGCTTCCTTGTAGATTGTGTTACATGTGTTTAGGATGGTTTTTAGCTAGGATGGAGGGAGGGTACAGGCAGTAAAAGAGGGAATATAACAGCTGAGCTTCCAGTACAAAATAAGCCTCTAACAAGGCAGAAATTCTGTCCTAAGACCTTAGTAGACATTGTAGGAGGTAACCTCAGTGCAAATGAGAGCCGACTAATTTTGAACCATTATCACCTCCCAACCCCAGAGCCTCTCAGCCAGAGTGACAAGGACAAAGTGTCAAAACTAGTGCCCTGTCATGAAGTCAACAGGCCTACTGTAAAATGCAGACTGCTGTGAGTGCTGTCTTCCTTCCTTGATGCTAGTCCTGGTACCCATGTTCCAGCGTGTGGTGCCAGTCTGGGGACTACTTATTAGATTGGTCTATGCGGTGAGAAGACAGAGCACATAGTCCCTGGATTCCTATTCACCTGTCAGACTCAATCAGAATTTCCCATCACAAGTGTCCTGAAGCCTGTCGGTCCTACCCAATCTGAGAAATCGAGGAGAAAGAGAACTATGGTCAATTATCGCAACTGTCTCTCTGCAGGTTCCTCTTTAAGATTTACCAAGGGCCCACACCTTAAATCAAGACCCTGCCTTTCCTTTAATTAGCATGCTATTAGTGCTTTTGATGAAATTAGGCAGCACCATCATAGCATAAGGTAATGCATGGCAATGGGGCAGAAAATGTTTTTAAAGGTATAGTTGAATAATCCAGAATGTAAATTTACATGTTATAAATCTACATTTGAACATTTACTCTTACGGTGTATAGTAAATGTACTACTTTTTGCTATTTGTCAATTTGGAGTATAACGTTACTACAAGGTGCAGACTTATATTTCTCCATTCCCTGAATTCATGGAGAGTAGACACATTTATGAGTATAAAGTTACTACTACTAACTAAGTTCAGTTCAAAGATGCTTTATTCGGTTTGTAAAAGAAATACAACCATATAGCAGCATACACACAAGAGAATTTTTTACACAATACTAAATTAAGCTATCTCAAAAATAATCTTGCATAATAGCACTCATGTTAAAAACATTTTAACAATATTAAAAATGCATAGTCATAGGATCAACAAATTTGGCTAAAAACTTAACAATCCTACGACCTTTGGTTATGTGCAAATATACAATTTAAAGTGCTAAGTATTATCTCAAGATTAGTATATTTGCAAATTAACAATTCTAAAGTGCATATCCAATTAGCAGCACCTAAACTAACTATTGGATTAAAATAATAATGAATAAGCTGCAGGTAATAAGACAATCCTACACAAGAAAATATTGGTAGCAGCAATTAGTCCAACAACAATATATGTGCAAAATACAATTATATGATTCAGCAGCATCAAATTCAAAGTGCACCATGGTTTTGTGCAAAATACAAATACGTAGTTCAGCAGCATCAAGTTTAAAGTGCATAGTACAATTAACAACTAACAAAAATTCATACAATAATTGATTTTCTTACAGAGATGCATTTTAAAATATAAGTAGCCACATAAAAGCATACATCTGAAGACTCTAGATTAAATACTAGTGACATTGCTGTTTGTAGATGATGCGTATTATATTTTAAAAAGATGGGTTTCAAGTAATATTTCCTTAAAAAAGTATAAAAAGTACAAGATAGTATAAAGTGACATGTGCTCTGCTTTGATTTACCATCACATGGGCATACACAAGTTCCAGGTTTTTTGGGCACAGGAAAAGCCACAAGATGATGCACAATTCCTAGGCGGAGACGGGTTAAAACAAAACGGTGGGATGGAATACTAACTGTTACAAAATAATTTTGAAAGCCAACATTAATATTATAGCGTTGATAAAAAATGAATGTGCTCTGTTTAGTATATTTTTCCAGCCTGGTCTCTTCAGCATATTTCATAAACGAGACCTTCAACTCCCGTTTTGATAAAATAGGGTCCATTGTTAAATCATTATAAATGTCCAGTCCATATAAAGTTTTATACCAATACTAACTAATCATGTGGAGGAGGAGGTCATTTATTATATTTATTTTAAATATAGATTTAACAAAAATGCTGCATTAATGTTAACTTAATTTTGAGTTAAATATGTATAAGCTATTCATGTACAGGAGGAGGTCTCCTTTACCGGATGGGGATCGTCCTATAGTAAAGTATGAGGATACTTTAAAAAGTTTATTAAACTCTAAACAAATTATGAAAATATTTTTCCATTACATATTAAAACGAAATCATTGAATATCTTTATTTTAAATATAAAGTTAAAGATAATGATGTATCCCTGTTAACTTAATTTTAAATAAATATGTAATTAATGTATAAATTAAAATATAATTATTTTTAAAGATGTTAAAAATATACCCACCTAAAGAAAATTGGTCATATTTATTTATTATTTATAGAAATACTAAACATTATCTATAGAAATAATGTAAATTAACATATTATTGACCCTCTCTAAACCCCGCTTAAGTCCTCCCTAAGCTGCATCCATTTTGTAGTAAGTATTCTCCATTTTGCAACCCCTCTCTGTCCCTCCCATATTTACTGCAAATACATGGGCATATGTGCGCAGAGATCTTTAAATTTGGGTCTTAGTTCTCTAGACAGACAAGATAGGAGAGGCGAAGGCAGAGTCCAGTACCTTGGTTAGTGAATGTAATTTGGTAATATGTGAGCAGTACTACTAAATGTACTACAAAATTCAGTCTGTGAATAGGCTCCGTAGAATTTAACAAGGTAACATTTCATATTTATTCAAAACCTTAGCTGGGCTGATTGAATAACAGTGAGAGTATTTACCGCGAATTTACAGAGAATTCGCAAATCCGCGAGCGGCGGATCCGGGGGCAAAAGTTGAAGCCTGGCCTGTTGTTTGTAACTATTTTACGATGGTGCCGGCAAGCTGCCAGCGCCATCCTGAAATAGTTACTAAGTTAGCTTCAACAGGAAGCACTAATAGATAAAATAAAGCAGGTGCTCGAGCACCTGCTTTATTTTATCTATTAGTGCTTCCTGTTGAAGCTAACTTAGTAACTATTTCAGGATGGCGCTGGCAGCTTGCCGGCGCCATCCTAAAATAGTTACAGGATATGAAGGGCAGGGTTCATTCTGGCACGATGGTCCTGTCACAAAAATTAAACCTCAACAGGAAGCACTTACAGATATCAATAAAGCATGTGCCCTAGTTGAAGCTCAAATTCAGTGACGCATTCATCAGCCCAAAAACAATTGTGAGCATTGTCGAGGCTGGGCAGGTGTGCCTTCTTCCCAAATCTACAGTCGAAAATCAGCTGTGATGCTGGATAGAGGCCTTTGCATCCTTGACTTTCACGAGCGCATTCCCCTGGCTGTTCCTGTGACCAGGAGCTTCTTTCTCTTCATTTGCTGCTCTGATCGGTCTCTGACCTTTTATAAACACCAGAGGCATGTGTGCTCGCATGGAATCCCCGCCCGATTGGCCCCGCCCACACACTTGCGGTGTGAACCGTCTTCCCGCCATTTACCCACTATGATGGACAGTTGAAGCTCAAATTCAGTGATGCATTCAACAGCCCAAAAACAATCGTGAGCATTGTCGAGGCTGGGCAGGTGTGCTTTCTTCCCAAATCTACAGTCGAAAATCAGCTCTGATGCTGGATAGAGGCCTTTGCATCCTTGACTTTCACGAGCGCAATCCCCTGGCTCTTCCTGTGACCAGGAGCTTCTTTCTCTTCATTTGCTGCTCTGATCGGTCTCTGACCTTTTATACACACCAGAGGCATGTGTGCTCGCATGGAATCCCCGCCCGTTTGCCCCCGCCCACACACTTGCGATGTGAACCGTCTTCCCGCCATTTACCCACTATGATGGACAGTTGAAGCTCAAATTCAGTAATGCATTCATCAGCCCAAAAACAATCGTGAGCATTGTCGAGACTGGGCAGGTGTGCTTTCTTCCCAAATCTACCGTCGAAAATCAGCTGTGATGCTGGATAGAGCCCTTTGCATCCTTGACTTTCACGAGCGCAAGCCCCTGGCTGTTCCTGTGACCAGGAGCTTCTTTCTCTTCATTTGCTGCTCTGATCGGTCTCTGACCTTTTATACACACCAGAGGCATGTGTGCTCGCATGGAATCCCCGCCCGTTTGGCCCCGCCCACACACTTGCGGTGTGAACCGTCTTCCTGCCATTTACCCACTATGATGGACAGTTGAAGCTCAAATTCAGTGATGCATTCATCAGCCCATAAACAATCGTGAGCATTGTCGAGGCTGGACAGGTGTGCTTTCTTCCCAAATCTACCGTCGAAAATCAGCTGTGATGCTGGATAGAGGCCTTTGCATCCTTGACTTTCACAAGCGCAATCCCCTGGCTGTTCCTGTGACCAGGAGCTTCTTTCTCTTCATTTGCTGCTCTGATCGGTCTCTGACCTTTTATACACACCAGAGGCATGTGTGCTCGCATGGAATCCCCGCCCGTTTGGTCCTGCCCACACACTTGCGGTGTGAACCGTCTTCCCGCCATTTACCCACTATGATGGACAGTTGAAGCTCAAATTCAGTGATGCATTCATCAGCCCAAAAACAATCGTGAGCATTGTCGAGGCTGGGCAGGTGTGCTTTCTTCCCAAATCTACCGTCGAAAATCAGCTGTGATGCTGTATAGAGGCCTTTGCATCCTTGACTTTCACGAGCGCAAGCGAAAAAAAAAAAAAATAAGAAATCCGCAAATCCGCAGATCCGTGGATTTTGCGGATCAACAATCCGCAAATCCGCAAAATCCGCGGATCGTGGATCCGTGAAATCCGCCCATGCCTAATTAGTAATCTCTTAGCTTCTCCTCTTGGTAATGTCTATAACATTTGCCTGAACCTGCAGAACAGCAAAATGTCTTGGAAGGGGAGAGTCTCCTACTTCTTAGGACAGCAACCTAGTGAACTGCCTACATCTACAGGTAGAGTGTCTAAGATCTCAGCATCCTTCCCTTCCAGTGGAGATACAATGGGGAGACAAAGGAAAGTCTGCCCAAAGTCCAGCTGGGTAGGTGACGGTCGAGGGGGAAGTCCAAAATCCATCTCCTTTATTGCTATCAGGTAGCTCCAAAGGGCATCGGGCAAATAGCTAGGTCTCAATGGAAAAACATTTAAAGAACATAGAGGACGAAATAAATGGAGTGTAGAGGGATAATGAGGTAGGGTAAAGGGGTATGAGGGAGAATACGATGGAGAGATGAAGGAAAGTCTGCCAACCTCTGGCAGGGTAGGTGACGGTCGATGGGGGAAGTCCACAGCCCATCGCCTCTTTAGCAATCAGGTAGCTCCACCGGGCATCAGCCAGAAAGCTAGGTCTCCATGGTCGGGGGTAAATTCACAGATTCAATGTCCTGATGGGTAGGTCAGATGAGGGAAAGGTTTGAGGTCTGGTCGATGTCAAGTTTTATTGTCCCAGAGTAGTAGCACAGTGTGGAAGGGACCACTGTGGCAGCCATCTTGGGGTCAGGCAAGGGGTTCTGAGCTTGGTGTTACATTCAGCCATTCCCCATCTTTATCTTTCGCTCAACAAGGGGGGGAGTTTGTTGTGGAGAGAACCAGTGTCCGATTGCCTCCCGAGGAGGAGAGTATTTCCGAGTTATAGCTGCCAGGGGGAGAGATTCCCACCATTTTAGGATCAGGCGGGGCGCCTCCGGTGTCTTTCTCAATTGTTCATGAAGCTGATCGTGGTCTTCCCTAGAGGCCAGAGCTGTTGCTGCTATTACTATCTATTTTGCAGCACTACGCTGTAGGTGCTAAAGGGGGCTTTTGTTGTTTTTGTAACCCCTGGCAACAATCTTCTGCAGGTGCCATTTTGGGGTCAGGCGCATTAAATAAAGACTCTTGAATAGAACTGAATCCGTTGCCCTAAAAGACTAAGGAGGGCAGTGTTGGGAGCCCCTAGCCTTGCGGGCTCACCATCGGAACTCCCTGCGGTCCCGGCGATGTCAACAATGTGCTCGCTCACCGTCTTTTATCTTGTGGTGAGTGTCTGCAATGGCGGGTGAGATCGGCGTTATCTCCTCCCCATGTTGTGCACGCCCCTTCCGTAGCGGCAGGCTTCTCCCTAGACCTCAGACCTGTCACTCCTGGAGAGTCACTGCTGTCTCTGTGTGTGATGGTGTTGCACTTTAACTGCTCTGCTTTCTCGGGACAGATGAGCCGGAGGTGCCAATTTTGTCGTCTGCTCTGATATCTCTGTGATGCTTGATCGGAGAAGAATAGACTTTATCTCCAGGAGATCCGCTTGTATTCCAGTGGCGGAATAGTTGCTTTAGGTAGAAAAACCATGTGGCAGACTGCTGCTCACAAAGTTGGAAAGAGGGTTCACTACAGAGCAAGAGCTCAGAGCGAGCATGATGGGCTGGTTCCTCCTAAAAAATAAGTGCATATTCTGAGAGGTTCAAAGGAGTAATCTCTTCATATTCAAGTCAGCCGATTGTTTGCTCCTGGGAGACATTTCAAACCTTTTCAAATCTAAATTAATGGCTGGCAGAAGTGGGAGAGCAAATGCAAATGCAGCCTACAGGAATTTCAGGGAGGGAATTTATACCATTCTAAAAGTTACTTTTCCTTAATATATATGAAAACCATTACATTTGATTTTTAATAACTATTTAAATTAGCTGTTTAATAATTTTTCTAGCTGGGCTCATTCAGTAGATACAGCATTAGGATTTTAATATGCACTCTGGTTTTCTGCATAGGTCAGATAGGCCTGCCTCAATCAAGGTTTTTGGGTGCTAGTAACTGTAAGGACATCTTAACATTAAATTTTTACATGTTCTTGATTTAAATACCATGCACCATTTTATTTATTTATTTATTTATTGCATTTGTATGGCGCTCAGCTACCCAACAAGGGTTTCCCGGCGCCTTTGACATTGGGTTGGACAAAGGTATATGCAGAGTTAGAATTTTAGCACAGTTGTTTCTGGAAAAGCCAGGTTTTTACATATTTCCGGAAGCTAGCGTAGTTTTCCTCTTTCCGTATATGTAGGGGAAGTGTGTTCCACAGAATTGGCCCTCTGACAGAAAAAGATCTTCCGCCAGTTCTTTGTAGTCTAAACCTGGGAACAGCGAAATTTGCTGCAGTTTGGGAGCATAGGTTTCTTTTAGGTAGGTAGGGGGGGTATGGCTAACGCTTGCAGATAGGTAGGTGCCGTTTTGGTTTTGATCTTAAACATGTAGCTCAGGGTTTTAAAACTGATCCGGTGTTCAATCCTGAGCCAGTGTAAATCATTCAGATATTTTGCTACTCTTTCAGACTTTGGTATCCTACCCAAGAGTCTTGCGGCTGAATTTTGGATCATTTGGAGTCGCTTGATCACTGCTAGATTAGAGCTCAGGTAGAGGATGTTTCCGTAGTCAATACGCGATGTTATTAATGCGTTGACTACGGTCTTTTGTGTGGTAGGGGGCAACATCCATATGATTTTTTTCAGCCATTTAATTATGGTGAAGCATAGGCCTGCAACTTTGTTTGCCTGCTGTTTCATTGACAGAGCATTGTCAATAATGACTCCTAGATTTCTCACCTGTGTTGCTGGAGAGGGAAGATTTCCCAACTCAGGGGGCCAATGGATGGAATTCCAGAGCTCCTTATTTTTACCTAGTAGGAGAACCTCAGTTTTATCACCGTTTAATTTCAGCTGGTTGGTGGTCATCCAGTTGAAGATTTTCTGGAGTCCAATTTTGAGGAGACAGGGGGCTGAGGGATTTGACTCTGATAATGAGAAGATGATTTGGGAGTCATCTGCGTAGGTCATTAGTGTTAGGCCAGCGCAGTCCGCTAGGTCCGCCAGTGTTCTAAGGTACAGGTTGAAAAACAGCGGGCTCAGGATGGAGCCCTGTGGTACTCCATGTGGGGCGAGAAAAGTATCTGAGCAGGCGACGCTGGATTTGATCTGGAAGGTTCTCTCGGTAAGAAAGGATTCGATCCACTGTAGGGCGTCACCACGAATGCCGTTTCTCTTCAGTGTGGTTAGGAGAATTTTGTGGGATATGGTATCAAATGCCGCACTCAAATCTAAAAGAATGAGTGCGACCGTTTGTCCCTCATCCAAGAGTTTCCGGATTTTTTCCGTTACGCCCAGCAGGGCGGTTTCTGTGGAATATCTCGTTCTGAAGCCCGACTATGAGGGAGGGAGGAGGTTATTTTCCTCTGCGAAAAGGGTGAGGGCGGTGTGTATGTGCCTTTCCATGAGTTTGGAAAAGGCAGGGAGCAGGGATATTGGCCGATAGTTTGAGAGGACAGAGGGGTCCGCTGATGATTTCTTTAGAAGTGGGGTTACCATTGCGTGTTTCCAGCTCGACGGGACTGTGGAGGATTGGAGGGAAGCGTTTAGCATGTCTGCTATAAAGGTCAGGGGGGTGGTGTCTAGTTGTTTTAGAATACTCACGGGAAGAGGGTCGCGGGGGGAACCTGATGAAATGGATTTTAGGGAGGATTTTAGAGAATCCACGGTTACAAGGGGCCATTTCTCAATGGTGTTCAATTTGTCTGGTGACACAGGGGTATCATTTTGTGGGCCATTGTCATATGGTCTAGGGCTGATATTGAAGATGATTTTTTCAATTTTTTCATTGAAAAATGTAGCAAGATCTTGACATTGTTTCCTAGTTAAAGGGCGAGTGGTAGCAGTTGATTGAGCACCTGCTAGGTCCTTCACTGTGTTGAATAGGGTTTTTGCTTTGTTTGTGGCATTGTTAATGGAGTTGGCCACATAAAGGGCCCGGGCTTTGATGCATGAGGAGTGGTATGCATTTCTGGCTTTATTGTATGTTATCTTTTTTCATGATTGTATTCCTTGCGCCATTGCCTTTCTAGGGCTTTACATTTTGATTTTTCAATTTTAAGAAGTTCGTTGAACCAGGGGGCTGGGGGACGGTGGAAGTTGCTTTTTGCCTGAGTTAGGGGGAGGCATTGATTGGCTGCATTTTCTAGCCACTGGTTGGTGGCTACAGCTAGACTTTCCACATTCTGGTCGTAAGAGGGTGTGCTAATTGTTAGTGCTTGGTTCAGTTTTTCTATGTCAAGTATTTTCCAGTTTTTCATAGAGTTTGCTGGCCATGCTATCATTTTAGGGGAGAGTGTTCGGGTTAAGCTGAAACTGAGAAGATGGTGGTCTGACCAGCATAAAGGGCTGGTTTGAGTCCATTTTAGTTGTGGGATATTTGTAAATATGGGGTCTAATAGATGTCCTGCCTGGTGCGTGGGCCCTGAATTAAGGAGTGATAAGTTGAGAGCCGTTAGGTTGTTAATTAAGTTGCAACATGCCACGTTTGTTGGGTCCTCAAGGTGCAGATTTAAGTCCCCTAGGAGTGTAAATTTTTTGTAGTCTAACAGAAATTGAGTGATGTAATTTGCTAGACTGGCTGTCCAAGTATTAGCATACCCAGGAGGTCTATATATTAGGAGGCCAGAGAAAGTGAAGTTGGGGTTCAGAGTGATTTGAAAAGAGGCAGCTTCACAATCAGGAATATTTACTGGGAGCATATTGCACGTAAGATCTTTGTGGAATATAATGGCAATGCCTCCACCCACTTGGCCCTGTCTAACTCTTCTTGCGATGGCATAGTTGGCTGGGAGAGCAGTTGCTACATCCGGGCCAGAGCCGTCGTGTAGCCATGTTTCTGTGAGGAAGAGAGCGCTAGGTGCTTCTTCTAGTAGAAAGGTGAAAATGTCGAGGGATCTGCAATTTACGCTGAAAAAGGAGTAATTGCAGCTGTTGTGCTTAGGGCGTTTGGAAGGAGTTTGAGTCCGGGTTTCTGGGTCAGGGTGTGGTTGGATATTCGTGATATGAACATTGCAATTTATACAGTGTGTGTCGCCCAATGGCGAGAGTACTATGCAATCACGATGTGATGCAGGGCGTAGAGCTTTTAATTGCGTGGAGCTCATACCTGAGGTTTGGGAGGTTGTCGATGAAAGGTTCCCAGCCCCATGCCCCGTACTGTCCCGGACGGGCCCAGACGGGCATGTCTTAGGTTTGTCTTTGGTGCGGCTTTGGCGCGGCTGCTGCGCGTATTCGCTGCGCGTCATAAGATGTTTCTGGCTTATGTAGATGACGGGCTATTGTTCAGCTCCGCCTCTACACATCCGTTTGCCCAATCAGTGCCTGCCCCAGCCTGGAAGCCGGAACAAGGTACCGCCCTGCACCCTCCCCACCATGCCTTGTGGACTACAAGGCCTACATCGCATGAATTATTAATATTTAGAAAGGAGGTTTTGACCTCTCAAAAGGGTTTATTTTTACAAGTTGTTACAGGTTTTAAACTGCTACAGTCAGGTTACACGGTATAGGTGTTAAGCGATGTTTGCACTGTCTCTGTAGAGTATGGCCCATTGGGTCCTGCAGCCCACAAATGTAATTTAAATTATAGGCCCGGGGTAAATTTTGTACCATAAAATAGCGACTTATAAGGAAGTTAAATATACCAATTAGTAATATATGTCAGTTTGACAAGTTTAAGGGCAAAGAACAGACACTTTACAACTGGTTAGCAGGGTTAAAGTGCACAGAGTTCACACACCAGCAAAAATATAGGGTCTAGAAAAGGGTGACAAATATGGAATGACCACACACAACAGGCAGATATCCTACACTTAAGTGCACTGGAAAATATTTGATAGACATCAGTGCAATGCATTGTTCTAGTAACAAACAAGCTCAAAAGGCTTCTTTCAGGTATATTGTCAATGCATATGATCCAAATCAGAAAATATATTGTGTTTGGCATCATACGATTTGAGACACCTAAATTCACAACTTAGCATTAATGTATAACCAAATGTGTGAAGAAAGGCAAGCATCTGAATGGATAGCATCTAAATCATTTTATTCAGGTGAGCACATTGTGCAATTTTAAAGCTCTTTGATACTATTGTAATGCATTTTCATTTCCAATGCAAGTCACTCAGAAAATGGGATGAGTTAATCACACTAACTTTGATATTAAAGTCATTTCAAATTGAAAATTATTCATGTCAAAATGTTGAAAACCAAAGAAACCAATTTACTTACAGCTCGTTGCCCAATTACTGTAATGTTCAAGGATTACAAAAACCAATCTAATGAGAGGAAAGTTCTGCATCAATTACCATGTGTAGACAACTTTGAATTATTGCTTATTAAGGAGATAGTTTATGCAAAAAAGACAATTTTTTTCAGTTTTCCATTTTACTTTTCCATTTCAGAAGAAAATATTTTCTTCAATATAAGAGTAGGCTGAATATCTCCTGACTGTTTTCCATGTGCTGTCAGAAGAGATATGAAGAGAAGGCTTTTGTGATTGTTTTAAATCATCTCCTGTCACCATAGATTGTGTATGCATCATGTGGACATTTTGTGTACATGCAGCGTTTTTGCATTAGAATTATTTGACATATAATCCATGGCAGAGAGCGGGTAATAGAAAAGAACCCTCAGATAAATGACAATTTATAATTCTGATTTGCTTGTTGTGTAACTGAAGTAAGTGGTTAAACTCAGATAAGAATATTATTAACAAGTTTCCACAACTTTTCCTTACTGACACCAGAGTGAAAGTGGCAGCAAGGATGCAACTGCCTAATAAGTGACTGGGACTACCCTTTCTTTTCCAGGGTGCCACAGCCATAATGCACTCAAGCAGAATGGTGGCATCCTGGTGTTCAGGGAGAAGATCAGACAAGGTTAACCAGGCCACCTTGTGGGTTGTGTCTTCGGCAGCTCATTGCCTCCATATTGCCTCCTTATTTCGGCACAACTTCATGCACTAACATAGTAGGAGTTCCGGGAAGAAGATGTACTGGTGGAGGTCAATACATGCCAGTGTTGATTTAGGGTCAAAAGTTAAGCCCAGTTTATGCTGTGGTCCCATTGGCAGGGTCTGCCCAGATGTGTGTCCCTCGCTCACTTTGCCACCGGATTCAAGCTAGCCTTGCTGATGATGGGTGTTACCCTGATACCGGTCCCAGGGAAGACCTGGCTTGGCACTTTGGGCTGGACTGTTCCCATAAAAAAACAGGGTGAAGGTGGATTTGCATATGGCTGGGTCTGAACTAGGGTGGCAAAGTGAGCTAAAGAACGATGATGGATTCAACCCACATCTGTGACGGGGGGTGAGTGTCTGAAAGGTTACAGTGCTCTGTCCATCGCCCTAAGTTGGCAGGGTATGCCCAGACGTGGGTCCCTTGCTCACTTTGCCACTGGATTCAAGCTAGCCTAGCTGATGAGGGGTGTTACCCCGAAACCGGTCCAGGATGCTTGCTTTTGGTCCAGGGAAGACCTGGCTTGGCAGTTCAGGCTGGACTGTTCCCATGAGGAACAGGCTCAAGACTTCAGTGCTCCGTCCACCATCTTCTTGTGTTTGCTTTGTTCACCCTAAGTTGGCAGAGTATGCCCAAATGTGAGCCCCTTGTTCACTCTGCCACGGGATTCAGGCTAGCCTGGCTCATGAGGGGTGTTATCCCAAAACTGGTCGCCATGAGGAACAGGGTCAAGACAGATTTGCATATGGCTGGGTCTGAACTGGGGTTTCGAAGTCAGCTAAAGAACGATGATGAATTCAACCCAGGTCTGTGACTGGGGGTGAGTGTCTGAAAAGTTTCAGTGCTCTATCCATTGACTCAAAGTGATTCCTTTGTTTGCCCTAAGTTGGCACGGTATGCCCAGACGTGGGTCCCAGAATGCTTGTTTCTGGTCCAGGGAACCAGCCCAGTCCACGAGTATCAGGGGAAACAACTCCCAGAGAAAGGACACTTGGCAGTTCGACCGACTCAGTCTTTCCGGGTCAACTTAGAATACAACTCTATGTAACATTCGTCGAAGGCAAGCGCCATTTTGGAACCCAGTCGGGGCCATATAGCATCAATATAATCAATATCTAATTGTCGCTCTTACAGTCTTACCTAAACGTTTATAACTATAATGCTCGCATCCATAGCATTATATTTTGTCTTATAAGCTGACATCTAAACCCTACAAATATCGTAACCTCCACTCGGCATAAAATTACATTGTAATTCGACGGTGATAAAGGCTAATGGTTCGATATCGATGAGCCTCATTTGACCCTTAACGCTATGATAGTGGCCAGATCTAATGCCAAAAATAAAAAATAAAGACTGGGTTTTGTGGGCACTGTGGCAGAGCAAGAGGTTTTATTTAATATCCATAAGATTTACAATGGCATACATCGATTTAACAGATCTGCTCAATCGCTCTATTGAATCTATTTACACAATGAATGACATCCAAACCTCTCTGACCCTTATTGACAGTTTCTAGTTTACATATATACCACTGTTCCCTCATTTTTCTAAGCTTGTCCATATTCCCTCCTCTCCTACTGAACTTAATTCTCTCCAATATGAACCACCAAAAGTCTTCACATTTGTGTTTACTTTGGATAAAGTGCTAGGTCAGTGGAGCATTAACTTTTTGGGTTCGTATTGCGGTTTATGCTCTGTCAGCCTGTACCTCAGTTCAAGGCATGTCTCACCCACGTAGCCTAGGCCACATGGGCAGACCAAGAGATAGACTACATTTTTAGTCCTACAGTTTGTTAGATCCTTGGAGGAAAAGGTCATGCCCATGTAAGAGATTGTTTTACCTACCCTGCACCGTTCACAAATTGAGCAGGATCTGCATTTGTTCTTTCCTATTGCTTTTGTCTGGAACAAAGTGGTTTGGAAGTTGTCTTCAGTGTCTCAATACGTATGAACCAGTAAATTGTGAAGATTGGTCTTTTGTTTAAAAGCAAACAGTGGTTTCTCGATTGGCCTCTCTCTATTGCTATTGATAATTTTCCATTTCCTAATATGTATATTTTAGATTTGGTTACTAACTGCTGAAAATGTACTGACAAACACTATTTGCTCTGTATTATTGTTCCTATTTTTCTTTTTATTCCTATCAAGCATAGCTTCCCTATTGTAAAATCTTGCTCTCTTGAATGAGTGTCTTATAGGTTTTTTTAGGGTAACCCCTATCAACTAACTTTTTCTTCAGTTCATCAGCATGTATATTAAAGTCCTCGATCGTGGTACAATTTCTGCGCAATCGCAGAAATTCCCCAAGGGGAATGTTGTCTCTCTGTGCTTTCGTGTGGTGACTTTTATAGTGAAGTAAGGTATTTTTATTGGTAGGTTTCCTTTACAATTCCACTGCTAGTGTCTTTCCCTTATCCTTAATACAAATGTCAAGAAAGTTGATATGTGAATTGCTCCATTGTGATGTAAACTTTAGATTGGGGTCCCCCGGGTTAAGCCAGGTTATAAATTCCTCCAACTGGTCCCTGGTACCGCTCCATATAAAGATGATATCATCTATGAAGCGGTGCCAGTGGCTGATGTTCTCATAAAAGGGGGCCATTTCGTTAAAAATGTCGACCTGTTCAAAGTGCCTCACATAAAGACAGGCCAGACTTGGGGCGCAAGTAGCGCCCATGCTGGTCCCCTTGATTTGGGGGTACAAATCCCTTTTATATAGGAAAAAACTGTTCTTTAAGACCATCCTAACGCAGCTCATAATAAAATCAATGTTGCCCCCACCTAGATCTTCTGCTTCCAAGATCGTCCCAATGGTTCTGATGGTATCATCTTGGGGTATGTTTGTGTACAGGGCTTCAATGTCTAGGGTGACCCAAACCCCATTGAAGCGCAGACCCTCAAATGTAGTAATGGCGTGAGCCGAATCCCTTAAGTATGATCTTTGTTTTGCCACAATAGGTTTTTAAAAAAAATCAGCATATTTGCTGAGGGGGTTCTAAAATAGAACCAATACTACTGACTATGGGCCTCATAGGGGGGTCAACAATGTATTTGTGGATCTTAGGCAACACATAAATTGCAGGAGTAATAAGCTCAGGGTTGCTCAAAAATTTGTATTTATCTTCACAGATCCATTCTTCATGTATGTCTAGTTCTAACAATTCACACACCTCTCTTTGAAGTTGGATGCTCCTGGAATAGGATACTTGTGAGTAATGTTCTCTCACACTAAGGAGGCTCAACATTTTACAATCATAATCTTCATGATCAAAAATCACTACCCCGACCGCCTTTGTCGGCGGGTTTGATAACGATGCTAACATCATCTTTCAATGTTTTGAGTGAATTTCTATGTTCTTGTGAAAAATTGTTAGTACAATAATGGGGTAGACCAAAAAGATTTTTAACCTCTATTTCTACTATTTTTTCAAAGGTCTCTATGTTGTTGCTCACTTGTCCAAGAGACGGGGTAAGAAATTACTTCCCCAGAAATCCTGTGACACTCATATTCGGACAGCCCTCTCTATCTGTAAAGAAGTCTTTTAACCTAATCTTTCTAAAAAAACAATTTTAGAACATTTTCAAACTCAAATTGGTTTGGGTCTGTGGTTGGTGCAAAGCTGAAGCCTCACTCTAAGACCTCCTTTTCTACTCAACTTACCGTCTTAGAAGAAAGATTAATAATGGGAATTTTATCTAATGCCAGTGTCTGCGGTTCTGGGTCTTTAAGTATTCTTGAGGGGGATAGTTCCTTGCTCGTTCTCCCCTGTTGGGGTTCCTGAAATTCCCCTAGTCTCGCTTCTGGAGCTGACCTAAAAAAGAGTCTGGCTCTTGCGTTATGACTGGGAGGGACTACATGATGTCAATTAATAAAATTGGACCTTATTAAATGTATTGTATTTCTTTTAGGGCTTATATTGTATTTAATATGTTGATTTTGTAGTATTGCTCGGTTAGGAATTAGTTAGTTTAGATTTGTTTCCTACCACACAGGCAATGAGAATTCAAATTGCGGCTTCCAATACAATCTTGTATTTTTAGAGAGTATGAATTGCTTTGTCTTGAAAAAGATGGTGAAACAATTTTAACCCATCGAAACGCTTTTACTCCCATTCCAATACATAATCTGTAAAAAAGGCGGAGGTCATTGAGTACTGGGTACCAAGATCTACGCCATAATTATTGTCACAACACAGATATGTAACAAACAAGGGACACATTTAATTTGTCTGTGTTATGTACTCTCTTTTATTATTATTTCTTTGTATTTCCCTTTGAATTAATTGTTTACAAATGTGTGATTGTATATTTGAGCCTGTTTGTATATCCTTGATTTGACACTATGACACTTGGTATGTGTTAGGTACAGGGTTCTTCCCTGGTTTTAACCAGTATTTTTATCACTTGTTTTTTAATTAATAAATCGATTTATACTTTTGTAACTCTGATGGTTAAGGAATTCTTTTTGGAGGAGATATATGGTAAATTTTTCTCAAGTGTATATGTGACTGTGTATGAAGGGTGAGTACACATGTATTAGACCGTGAGGTATAGATGAATGGTATATAAGGGGCTGTTATAAAATCCAAACGATACTTCTCTTATTCAACTTACCTCCATTCGGCCGTATGCCGGAGTTTACTACCCAAACCTGCTCCTCCACCGCCCACCCCACAGCACTCCCTCAAGGAGCCGCTACCGTGCACACCTGTCATCCTAGAGAGTGGTCTTAGCAGACAGGGTAGTCCCTCCACACACACTACTATAAATGCTTGTCACCCTGTGGAGGGGTGTTAGTGGAGAGGTTAGTCTCTACCTATACCCTACTGTGTACATTATACGCCCTAGGGACCACTTTCACAGCAGAGAGGCCAGTCTCTCAAAGCACCCTCCTATACACATCTGTCATTCTAGAGAGATGTCTCAGCAGAGAGACTACTCTCTCTCTACACCCTACTACACATGCTTATCTCCCTGAGGGAGGGGTGTTAATGGAGAGGTAGGCTCTCCCTATGTCCTGCAACATACACCTGATGCCCTACGGATAGCTGTCAGCAGAGAGGTCAGTCTCTCCACAAGCCCACCTACACACATCTGTCATTCTAGAGAGATGTCTCAGCAGAGAGACTACTCTCTCTCTACACCCTACTACACATGCTTATTTCCCTGAGGGAGGGGTGTTAATGGAGAGGTAGGCTCTCCCTCTGTCCTGCAACATACACCTGATGCCCTACGGATAGCTGTCAGCAGAGAGGTTCGTCTCTCCACAAGCCCACCTACACACATCTGTTATTTCAGTGAGAGGTCTCAGCAGAAAGGCTAGTCTCTCTCTACACCCTAATATGCAGGCTTATCACCCTGTGGAGGGATTTTAGTGGAGAGATTAGTCTATCCCTACACCCTACTATGTACACCCATTGCCTTAGGGAAAGCTGTCAGCAGAGAGGCCTTTCTCTCTATAGACCCTCCTATACACATCTGTCATTCCAGAGAGAAGTCTCAGCGGTGAGGCTAAACTCTCTCTACACCCTACTACGCATGCTTATCACCCTGTGGAGGTGTGTTAGTGGAGAGGTAGTCTCTCCCTATACCCAGCTACATATGCTGGATGCCATAGGGGAAGCTGTCAGCTGAGAGGCCAGTCTCTACAAAAACCCTCCTATACACAACTGTCATTCCAAAGACAGGTCTCAGCGGAGAGGCTAGTCTCTCAGTACACCCTACTAAGGACACCTGCAATCCAAGAGAGATGTCTCCAGGGAGGGGCCAGTTCACCCTCAAACCCAACTATGCCCTTCTGTTGTCCAAATGTGAGGTTTCAGTGTAGAGGCAATTCCCTCGCCGCGCCCTATGAGGCACACATGTCATGCAAGAGAGGGATTTCAGCAGAGTGGCCCAGTCTCTACCCAGATCCTACTATTGCACACCTGTAACAGTGGGGAGAGAGCTCAGTGGAGAAACCAGTCTCTCCACACTCCCTACCATGCAAGACCATATCCAAGAGAGAGGCCTCAAACCCTAGTACACACTTCTTCCATCCAAAATAGAGGTTTCAGTGAAGAGGCCAATCCCTCCCCACACTCTACTATATACACCCATCATCCAAGAGAGGGGTGTCAGCAGAGTGGTCAAGTCCCTCCACACACCCTACTACACACCTGTCATCTGAGACTGCACACTTACTGGAGAACCAGACCGTACCCACACCCTACTATGCACGCACACTATCCAAGAGAGTAGTCTCAGGCAAGAGGCTGGTCCCCTCAAAACACACAACTATGCATGTTTACCACAATGAGGAAGGGTGTTAATGAGGACTTATTCTCTCCTTATACCCTACTATGTACACCCAATGCCATAGGGAAAGCTGTCAGCAGAGATGGCAGTTTCCCACACACTCTACCACCAATACCCATTATCTAGAGAACGGTCCTAGCAGTGATTTCAGTGCCTCTCTAGACCCTACTATGCACTCCCGTCATTCTAGAGAGTGGTCTGAGCTGAGAGGCCAATCACTCCATATGCCCTACTAAGCACACCTGTCAGCCCAGACAGAGGTCTCAGCAGAGAGGCTAATCTCTCCCACACCCTACTACTCACATGCATCATCTGAGAAAGAGGTATCAGTGGAGAGGCCAGGCCCTCTCCACAATTTACTTTGCAGACCAGTCATCCAAGAGAGGGGTCTCAGTGGAGAGGCCTGTCCATCCACCAATCCTACAATGCATATTTGTCATCCAACAGAGGTACCGTTGATGAGGCCAGTCCCTACCCACACCCGAATATGCAAATCTGTCATTTAAGGAGTCTTAGTGGAGGTTTTATGTAAAAGGCCACTCTCTCACCCTAGCACAAGTAATGAAACACCCTAAAAAAGATTTACATGATCTAAACTAATAGCAGCCGTGGCTCGTGCAGGTAAGAGCGGTGGGGCAGTGGGGACCAGTGAGGCGGATTTCGACAGACTATGACACTGGAAAAATAATTACTTATTTACTTTTCCCTCGTCATTGCCCGTCAAAATACCCTCCCACCCGGCCCCACCGCCCCACTGTTTTTACCTGCACTGTTCGTGGCTAATAGTATACATTATTGCAAAAAGTGATCACTCTTTTTCTGAATTACAAGACCTCTTTGAAGTAAAAATAAACGCAAAGCCCTTGAAAAATCTGCCATTAGATTATTAATGAACTTGCTTGGAAGTTAGCTCAATATAACACTAAGAAGAACTGAGGAGATGGGCAATCTCAACTGAAATATTGCCTTATTATGCCCTACTATATTCAGACATCATTTATTGGAACAGTTTTGCACACTGTGCACACTTTCCTGTTCTGTTACAATGCAAAGCCATTGCCTTTCAAAATTATGTAGGCAGACAGGATATATTGTTCAATCATCCTATCATATATCCATTTTTACTTTTAAAAAAGTAATGTTATAGTTAGGTGAATTTTTAAGTGACATTATTAACATTTTGAACTAAATAAAACAAAGAAACTCACCAGCTAACTATAACTTGTATCCTCACCATGCACTGTTTATGATCTCACATATTCCATTGCTCGTGATTTGTTCTATGACATCATTTATGACATCACTGATGACATCTCAAATGACATCATTGATGACATCAGTGATGACATCCTACAACCTTCTTTTGTACACATTGCTCTATAAACAGGTATAGCGTTAGAGCTCTGAAAGTAAGTACAAAACAGGTGAGAAGCATATGAGGCATCATTAATTTTGTCATTTAAACCACTCCATTAGATGTAGAAGGCATGAGTTATGTGCCAAGTTGACCCTGTACCATATACTTCATGGGTAGAGTAGTTCACATTAACAATAAACCACAGACATATGGAAAACCCTGATTGCACAAAGTGTTCAAACTGTATACAACTGTTCAAAACACAGAGTGCCTGGAAAACATCTACCAGTGGATGTGCGATTCTCGCCTGAAACTGAACGGAGAGAAGTCCGGGATCCTCTTCCTGGGCAACCCCCGCAATCTACCGCCATCTCTCAAATGGCCAGACTGCATGGGCCCTCCTCCCACCCCCAAAACTGAAGTTAAGAGTCTTGGTATCTGGCTAGACCAAGACCTTAACTTCAAATCTCAGGCCAGGAAAACTGCAGGTACATGCATTGGCCTCATCAAAACAGCGAGGAAGGTCCTCCATCTAATCCCCCCCAATCTAGGAAGCTGCTTATGCAGGGCCTAGTAAACTCCAGATTGGACTATGGGAACGTCCTTTACTTGGGAGCCCCCACCTCGGTTATTCATAGACTACAATGTGCCCAAAACGCGGCGGCCAGAACCTTAACAGGGACCGAGTCAAAATGCTCAGCGAAACCAGCCCTCAAAAGCCTGCACTGGCTTCCAGTGCAACAAAGGATCATCTTTAAGACCCTCTGCATCTCACACAAGATAATGCACGGCAGAGGCCCACCGGTCCTGAGCACTCTCGTCAAACCCCATCAGTCCAACAGGCAACTGAGATTAGAAGCCCTTTCCCTGGCCAGCACCCCCAGAATCCACAAGACCCGTTCTGGAGGAAGATTGTTTTCATACAACGCCCCAAAGTTATGGAATTCCCTGCCAATCTCCACCCGTAGAGAACCCAACCTACTGGCCTTCCGCAGACAACTCAAAACATGGCTCTTCCCTTAGTTTCCCTCCCCCTCTGGATACATTGGTCGATCAACAGCGCTGGGACGCCCTAGGGTAGCTACGCGCTCTATAAATCCGCTTCCAAATTCCAAATTCCAAATTCCAGAGTTCCTCCAGATACTCAACTTATGTTTCATAATAGTGCTCTACTCTAGCTGAATCAAACCCCTGACAGTCACCAAACCCACATTGAGAAATTAGGTTGATAAACAGTATTCACTCAATGAAGAGAGTTTACCCTGTACACACTGTTTGCAGAGAGTAAAGCTCTCATGTGAAATACACTACAGTGGATTAAAAACCATCTACTAAGAATGGTGTACTCTCTATACAATACCTGACAAAAAATACATTATTTGCTTAAGATAAGCAATGTTTGAAGGATTGCAGCTTTCATACTGCGGTGTAAACTTTACAGATAATCCTTCTTCTGAAGCAAAATAAGGACATGTACTTAGTTTAATATCTGGTGAACACTGTCTTCTATGTTACATAGAAATCGCCATGCTGAGACAATTCTGTTTAATTACTCAAGGCTGCTTACAATACTTAGTATGTTGTATGCTTAATATTTTCCTTGTTGCAAACTTTTTCTACAGAGCCTGAAAACTTGTGTACAGCATAATGGACTTAAGTTGTCAACTGTCACATTTAAAACATGCTCAATACCTCTAAACACCTATGATGCATTAGGAGCACAAGCAGTTTGTAAACACTTACACCCTTTAGCTGGGCCCAGGCTGTACAAAATTAGGTAGAGAAGTAATATGGGAGTTATCCACCACTACATAAACTGTAAAACAAGCTAGCACACTCATTGGATGATGTCATTGATGATATCATCACTGATGTCATCAATGATGTCATTTGAGATGTCATCAGTGATGTCAAAAATTACGTCGTAAAACATGTCATGAGTGATGTAATATGTGAGGCCATAAGCAGTGCATGGCAGGAGCACAAGTTATAGTTCACTCTCCAAACTAGAACTGGGGAATTTCTGTGTTTGTTAATATTCTCACTGACAAATTCACCTAACAATAACATTCCTTTAACCTTAGGTTTTTATCACTGAATGTACTTATATTATACAGTGACAGTCGCCATTGTGTGGTTATAGTTACCACCCCCTTTTGTACCGCTTTTGGCCGCCATAAGTGTGGCAGGGTATGCTCAGACGTGAGTCCCTTGCTCACTTTGCCACTGGATTCAAGCAAGCCGGGCTGAAGACAGCTGGAATGCCAGAAACCGGTCCTAAGAAGCTTGTTTCGGGTCCAGGGAAGGCATGGCTTGGCAGTTCGGGCTGGACTGTTCCCATGAGGCAGAGGGTCAGACTGATTTGCATATAGCCATGTCTGAAGTGGGGTGGCAGAGTGGGCTAAAGAACGGTGATGGATCAAACCCAGATCTTTTGACTGGGTGTGAGTGCTTGATTGGTTCTGATGCTCCGTCCATCACCACTCCCTTTTGTACCGCTTTTGGCCGCCATAAGTGTGGCAGGGTATGCTCAGATGTGATTCCCTTGCTCACTTTGCCACTGGATTCAAGCAAGCCGGGCTGAAGACGGCTGGAATGCCAGAAACCGGTCCTTGGAAACTTGTTTCCGGTCCAGGGAAGGCATGGCTTGGCAGTTCGGGCTGGACTGTTCCCATGAGGCACAGGGTCAGACTGATTTGCATATAGCCATGTCTGAACTGGGGTGGCAGAGTGGGCTAAAGAAAGGTGATGGATCAAACCCAGATCTTTTGACTGGGTGTGAGTGTTTGATTGGTTCTGATGCTCCGTCCATCACCACCCCCTTTTGTCCCGCTGTTGGCCGCCATAAGTGTGACAGGGTATGCTCAGACGTGCGTCCCTTGCTCACTTTGCCACTGGATTCAAGCAAGCCGGGCTGAAGACGGCTGGAATGCCAGAAACCGGTCCTCGGAAGCTTGTTTCCGGTCCAGGGAAGGCATGGCTTGGCAGTTCGGGCTGGACTGTTCCCATGAGGCACAGGGTCAGACTGATTTGCATATAGCCATGTCTGAACTGGGGTGGCAGAGTGGGCTAAAGAACGGTGATGGATCAAACCCAGATCTTTTAACTGGGTGTGACTGTTTGATTGGTTCTGATGCTCCGTCCATCACCACCCCCTTTTGTACCGCTTTTGGCCGCCATATGTGTGGCATGGTATGCTCAGACGTGAGTCCCTTGCTCACTTTGCCTCTGGATTCAAGCAAGCCGGGCTGAAGACAGCTGGAATGCCAGAAACCGGTCCTAAGAAGCTTGTTTCCGGTCCAGGGAAGGCATGGCTTGGCAGTTCGGGCTGGACTGTTCCCATGAGCCACAGGGTCAGACTGATTTGCATATAGCCATGTCTGAAGTGGGGTGGCAGAGTGGGCTAAAGAACGGTGATGGATCAAACCCAGATCTTTTGACTGGGCGTGAGTGTTTGATTGGTTGTGATGCTCCGTCCATCACCACCCCCTTTTGTACCGTTATAGTTAAGAACTACATACTATAGCTAGAAAGGGCATTTTTTGGGTTTGCTAATAACTTTTGACAAATCTTCATTGAACTTTCCAAAAAATTTTCACCCATCTCAGCTCTTTTCTGGAAAACTGATCCATAAAGCGGGGACAGATAAAAATACGGGAGTCCCAAAATGCATTTTCCCACACAATTTTTCCAAGGTGGTACCATGAAAACGGATGAAGGGAATTACACCAAGTTTGGCAGAGAGCTAGATCTTGGTCCAATAGTGTGTAGGTTGTGATGTGGTGCAAATCCATTTAGTAGTTTTTGAGGAATTAAGGTTCAAATGCTTTGTATGTTTGTACAATTAAGTTTGCGGGAGGTTTTTGAGAGTCCCCCAATCACGCAACTTTAAATAATAGAGCGTTCTGATTGGCTGAGGGTTTTTTCACCGTTGACGTCTGGCTCCTGCTGGAGAAAAAGGATTCTGAGGGAGCTCGTACTCTGATTGGCTGGCTGCAACATAAAGAGAAATGTTCACCAAAAAATGCAGAAATGTAAGTGTTAAAGTTATTTGAGGTAACTATAACTCTCTCCTTCACCATGCACTATTTATGACATCACATTTTATAACGCTCATGATATGATCTGTGACTTCATTAATATGAATACTGATGGCAACTGAACTCACAACATTGACAACTATGTGCATGGCAGGGCATGAGTTATACTTGAAAGAACAATAACTGTTGAATTTCAGTGTAAACTGGCATTTTCAACTAACTACAACGTCACTGTTAAACTGATGAGTTACCTGAATAATGAGGGGATGATGAGATCGACATTCCTTAGTTCTCACCTGTCGATTCCAAGGGCACTGAATCCAATCTTTGTTTGTGGACGATAAGAGGAAGACAGGCAGTAGCAGGCAAGATGGGTAGTCTGTTTTCCCTTTCAAGAAGCCTAGATAAAGATCCAATACAGATAGGCTGGAAAAACAATGATCCCTTTAACAAGAACGGACAGGCACATCATGTGATAGAAGCAGTGACAGATGGAGTGACTCTGCAAGATATAAAAAGGGGAGGAGATCTACAATCAGATGGAAACTTGCGAGCCGAGCAAGAGACGAGAAGGAGAATGCTGAAAGATACGTCAGTTGCCACTGTAACCGAAGCTTCCAGACCAGTGGAGAGAGCAGCATGTACAGAGGAGGAAAGAGGAAAGCCCAGAGGCCCTCCATGAGGAATCACCCTCCATATTCCTGGAGGAATGTGGCTATCCCAGGTTTGTCACCATCTACTGGGAAGGAGCAGGAGGTAGAGGGATGATGATAGAGGGTTCCTTAGTATAAGATCATAGTCACCCAATATCAACAATGATTCAGTACTTAAGTAACTTTACTGAGCAATTCCCCAATGAAAGGATATTATTCCCAAAAGTTTTCTTTTGGTTGTTAAGCCAAGGTTTGGTTTTGATAAGTCTAAGTTCAGTGAAATAGGAAGTGAAATATGACTATCCCCCACTTCCCCATGCACATGGTGGTAGGTTAGGAAGAAAACTGTGGGTGCCTCCCTCATAGACCCTTCTCCAAGTTAAAATGCATTATAAAAACAGAACACCTACCTGTGGCATTTTCTTCTTCATCCAAAGGGGCATATCTTTGTACACAGTGAGCCCAGATTTCCAACCCTGGAATGAAGAAAGGAGAAGACTTTTGAGTTATTGTGTTTGAGTTCTCAAATACTAAAATAAATGTGATAAGGTATTGCACCCAAAAAACATGCTCTAGTCTTGTATATCCCACAAAATGCAACACATGGTGGAGAATGTGGACATTGAATTGTAAGAATGGAGAATATTGAACCACAATTAGTACAATGACAGAAAAAGCCTGAGTGGGCCCTAGAGCAACAGATGTCGTCCATAAAAGATGATCATCGGAAGTTAGGCAAGACTATAAAATTTCAAATGGAAACTATACACAGAGTTGCTGAAGACCTTGTCCAGCTAATTGCTCATCTCCATGGGGCCCGTTGACCCACATCTAACCAAAGCTCTACAAACATACTATATTGAGGAGGACCCTGATTCATGCTTGCTAAATTTCAAGAGTGCTGCCCGTACCTGTGCCTGGCCTAAAGAAAAGTGTCCTTTCTTTTTTGCTCCAATATTGACCCAGGAGGCCGAAGCGGCTTACCAGATAGCCAACACATATGGTAATAACCCCTATGAAGATATCAAACATGTTATCTTGGACCATCTAGGCATGGACCCTGAGACTTACAGAGTCCAATTCTGAAAAGAAAAAGGGGCCTGGGAGATAACCCCAAAACGTTGTTCTTTAAATAAAAAATGTCCCAATTAAATTATTCCTGTTCCAACTCAACGGTGGTTGAGACAACACAATAACATGACAGTTGAACAAGATGTTGATATGGCCACTACTTTCTCATGGGCCCAACCTCAATTTTATGCTTGAGAAAAAGACAAAACCCATGGCAGTATCCCCCCAAATCGGTAAAAGACTGAGAGAAAACAAGGGAACCCCAACGAGAGACAACTAAATATAAATATCCGAAGTCTGAAAACCATACATACAAAGGTCCCCAATGTTTCAGTTGTGAAGAGTGGGGCCATATTGTTAGAGTCTGCCCCAGCAAGAAGACAACAGAAGAGCCTATGGAAATTAATTGTGCTCCCAGATCCATCCTCTACACACAAGAATTGGCAACTGTTTTATGTAAGTTTTTGTATTAATGAGTGATGAGTTATAGCCTTCTCAGACTCAGGTGATACAAGGAGACTTGATTAGTGCTTCACAAATCATGCCTGGACAAGCTGTTAATATCCGATGTTTGCATGGGAACATCAGGACTCTATCTGTAATTACAGTAAATGGAATGTAGTTGTGGGTGTATTGGTTACTCTCCCCTAGGGTACTGGTTACCCAGAATTTCTAGGCATGTTCCTAACCAATATGAATCATTTAAGATCCCTAGGAGAGGTGCAACTTAAACCATTTTCCCAGGAGGCGTTTCTTACTCAGGAACTATGGGTCCTGGATAAGAACTTCTGGCACACTCAATTAAACAACGCCACCTTGAGAAACACCTGGCAAGAAGCAAAAGCAAATGAAAACAATCCCAAAACCACCTCTCCCAAATTCATCATCTGAAAGGGGTTATTGTTTAGGGTAGGTCAACTAGGTGATGAACCACAACTTTTAGTACCCCAAGAATTCCGACAACAGATACTGTTCTTTGCCTACTCAAATGTATTAGCCGGTCATACAGGGACCCCTAGAATGACTCAAAATATACTTAGGCATTTCTATTGGCCAGGGATTCATGGCAATATAAACAAATCTTGCAAAGAGTGTGGGGTGTGTCAATGCAAGAACCCATATCATTCCCCACCTGCCCCTATACAACCTCTTCCCATTATAGGGACAGGCTTTGAGCGGGTGGGGATGGAACCTTTAGGCCCTCTTTCAGGGCCTAGTAAAGGGAACCAATATGTATAATAAATGGTAGACTATTCTACAAGATATCCAGAGGTTTTTCTATAGAGGGCACCTACCACCAAAAACCTAACTGACTGTTTATAGAATTATTCTCCTGCATAGCATTTTCTAAGGAGATTGTTGCGGATCAAGGAACACCTATGTGTCTCAACTTGTGAGACAAGTTTGTAAAACCTTGACCAAAGAGGTGTGGGACAAAGATACAGGGGAAGAAGCTAAAAGTCTTTTGGATTATGATAGGCAGCTGAAGCCCAGAAAAGGTAAACTCAGAAGTTGGCCCATACAAATCTAGAAAAGAGTCAATTAAGGCAGAGGATCGCCTATAATATAGAAAACAAATAGTGCCATTTAGAGGTAAATGACTGGGTACTAGTACTTATGCCCTCCACATTAAAAAAAATTAGATTGTAGTGGAAGGGACCATATAAGGTGTTTGGCCTGGCATGTTTTGGTGTGATTCCCCTGTCTTGTTGCTTTCTGACCACCTGCTTTTAATGGTATGTTGGACATTTTTTTGCTGGTTTAGCACTTCTGTGCACTTTCTCACTGCTGTTCAGTGTTAATGTGCAAGTGCTCCTACTGCAAATTGGTGTATGGATTGTTTTTTCCATGTTTGGCTATTTTGTTTACTACTAAGTCTGCAGTGTTGTGCACTGTGTATGCCCAGGGCCTTTAAATCAAATACTACTAGTGGGCCTGCCGTTCTGGTCGTGCCACCCACTCAAGTAGATTTTCCAAGGCGTCTCAGACCTGCCACTGTAGTGTCTGCCATGTCAACCTGGCAAGTGCCTCCAGTTGTGAGGCCCTAACATTCCCTTTTTTTGCATGTAAGGCACCCCTCATGTAGGCCCAAGCTATCCCACAGGGCAGGGTGCAGTGTATGTGAAAGGTAGGGCATGTCCTGGTATGTGTGACATGTCCTGACAGTGAAATACTGCAAATTTTATTTTTTCACTTCTGCAAGGCTATCTGTCTCATAGGCTAACATGGGAGATGCTTTGTAACATCTTACAAGTATAAATTCCCATTGGGACAAGATTGAGACATGGAGTTTAGGCTCTATGAAATTAAAAACAATACTTTTTTAGGGAGATAGTTTTTACATTTTGTGTTTGAAAATGTCACTTTTAGAAAGTAGACGTTTTCTTGTATAACCATTTTGTGTGCTCTGCTGGTTTGTATATTGACTGCCTGGCTTTGTATTGACAGGGCCGGGGATGTACATTCACTGTAGACAGTTACAAGGGGGGTTAAGGTGTGCCCTGCCTTGCCTGCATGACTCCTAGCAGGGCTGAATAGGCCAGGTCTACATTTAGAGTAGTGTGAGGAGTGTTCACAAGCACCTGAATAGGCAGTGTCTCCTCTGCACAATGCTGTCTCCACCTCCTCAAGTGCAGCTGGGCTAGAGAGGGTACAACTTGTTTTGACTGGGCTCAGAGACCCTGGCCACAAAGAGAAAATGTGGTATACATATTTGGGTCCTGACCATAGGACTTCAGAACTCTTTTGGATCAAGGAACCAACCAAGAAGAAGAGCTGGAGATGTTGCGAGGAGGAGCTACCTCCTTGCTGTGTTGGCCTGCAGTGGCTGCTTCTGTTTGGGCAGAGAAAGGACTAGACTGAATTGTCTACAACTCTTTGTTTGAGTTTATCCAAGCGCTTGAGGTAGAACTTGCCGCCTGTCCTAGAAGCCTCAGGAACGGCAAAGGCTTCAAGTTCATCTGCTACCAGCACTGTGAACTGTGTGTTTTGCACTGCAACAGAAAAAAAGCAACCCGTTGCCATCAACGACGCAGCTTCCAGCTCTGTGTCCTGAAGGCACTGCAGAGGGCACCGTCACACATCGCATTGAAACCCCGGTCTCACGACAATGCTGCCTGCCACCACCACAACCACTGCTTGCACTGTGACCTTTGAGCAAGCACTTCGCACCGTCTCGCTTTACAGTGCTGCCCTGGTATCCCTGACGACAATGCACCACGCTCACATCGATGCCGCTGCTTGAACCATGGTTTGAGGGCACCGCTTGTTAGTTACATGATGCACCGCCCTGCCCCACCCCACCCTGCAACCTTGGCCTACCGACGACATTGCATCAGCCCCGACAGCAATGCTGCCTGCCATGTGACCTGCTAGCACCGCACCACTTCGCACTGCAGCCTTAGTCTCACCAATGCCTCTGGGTGACTGTCATCGAGCCCCTGCCTGCACCGTGACCTGAGGGAAGCGCACGCCGCACTGCTGCACTTTGCACACCAGCTCCAATGCCAGCCGACACAAGTGCTCCTGACATCAACCACATAGTTTGATGTGCAACTTGTATGACTTTAAGGGCTTGACGACTCCTGCATCGACCTCCGGAACTGAACGCTGCTGACGCTGGCTCTTCAAGGATCATTTTGAGGCCACCGATGCCCTGAATTTCTAAAGGTACTGTTTGCTGAGCTACCTGACACCGTGGCTGGCCGGAGACTCCACGGTCAGCCAGAACTGTGTGGATTTGCTGTTCACGATGCCATGATAGCCCCAGGTGGAGCAATTGACCTCAAGGACTTGTATTTTAAGTATATTTTTGCTTATTGATATTTCAAAGAACTGTAGGGTGGATTTTAGTCTTGTTTTGCACAAATAAAATATAGGATATTTTTTTATAACTGGTGTTGTGTTTACTTGTAGTATTTTCACTGTGTTACTGCTGGTTTTGTGCAAATGCCCTACACACTGCCTCTGAGATAAGCCTGACTGCTCGTGCCAAGTTACCAAGGGGGAGAGCAGGGGTTATTTTAGAAGTGTGTCCCCCTTACCCTGACTAGGAAGAAAGGTCCCTATTTGGACAAAGATGCAAACCGTTGCCAACTAGAGACCACCATTTCTAAATTAAAGTAATTGTGAGCATAGGTTACACCACATACTGATAACTAATGTCCCCCAGGAGACAACAAACTTATCATTTCAATCTCCTACAAAAGTGGTTAGGACCACCACCAAAAGCAGTGCAAATGACCCAATCAATAACTCCTAATATCAACACCTTTCGAGATCTGGTCATAAATGAGGCTTTGACCGAGGACCCCAAAAACTTCCTTTTAGAGGTCCTTTTGTTCTTTTTTCCTTTGTTTTCGGACATCCCGGGAGAACTCATTTAGCCAAACATGCTATCCCTAACGAAAAAAGGGGTTATTGTAGTCAAACAGAAACCTTATTGAATTCCTATGGCCCGTAGGGAAGCCGCCCAAAAGGGAATTGAGAATATCCCCCAGATGCATCAAGCATCCATTTTGCGATTCCTTATAAGCGAAAAATAAGGATTCGCTAATAAGGAATAGCAAAATGCTGTGCATGAAGAACTCGCTTAAAAAAAAGCGATTTCTTAAAATTCCTTAAATGCGAAATGCAAATTGCGAGTCGCAACTAAGGAATACCTCCCCCTTCATTTCTATGGGCCTAGAGGCCCTTAGGAATGAATGGGAAGACAATCTCAATTTGCGATTCTAAATTAGAGAATCACAAATTAAGATTGCAATTTCAAGGGTGCCAGGGTGTCAAAAGGACACCCTGTTGCACCCCTGAAATCTGCATATGGGTACATCTTGCACACACACATGCCCTAAGGCATGTTTGTGTGTAAAATGGAACTTTGAAAAATGCACTTTAGTGCATTTTTCACAGTTTTTGCAAATTACCATGAAGTTGAACTTCATGGTAATTTGCTCCCCCTGTTAGCGAAATCGCTAATTTTTTTATATTAGGTTTAAAGCATTTTATTGCATTTTTGTGAAAACAGTACAAACAAGTGAAGACAGTCGTCTCAAAGAAATAGTGCAAAGTTCACACTCCAGGAGCGCCATCAGTTGTCAGCTAGTGCAATCATAACTTCCTTCAGAGCATAGCGCCAGGTGAATACGTGACGACGACAATTACCAAAAACAAACAACCCCTACCCCAACTCCCTGCCCCCCAGTCCACCCCCCAATTCCCCCTCCCCCCTCCCCCTGTGCTGTGCGAATGTTCCACCCCTCTTCCACTCCTTCGAGGCATCCGCCTCTCACATCAAGCAATCCTCCTGAGCATGCTAAGTAGGTAGATTGGACAGGGACGTTAGTCGCAATAGCCTGAGATATCGGGGACAAGTAAGTTCCTTGAATTCTGACTGTAGTAAGGTATGGAAAGGCTGCCACAGCTCCTCAAACTTATCCACCTCCCCCGCCACCGTGAGGGACAACTTCTCCATTCCTAGAACGTGCCATAATCTATGCAACCAGCTAGTAGTAGTGGGGAGTGTGGTAGTGCGCCAATAGATGAGTATGTTCTGAATCGCCGAGCCTAAGGCAATCGCTATCAGCCTACCCCTTCTGGACTTCAGAGGATACATCAAGCCATTGGGTAGCCCTAGCAGGACGTAGGCCGGGAAGCGGGGCAACTCAATGTCAAAGCACTGGTCTATCTCATCTAGGATCTCCTTCCAGTAGGGATTGAGTAGCGGACAATCCCACAGGATGTGTGTAAGTGTGCCAATCTGTCCACATTCACGCCAACAAGTGTTTACAATGTTGCGGTTCATTTCGTGCAGCCACTGAGGTGTATAGTACCAATAGGTAGATATCTTAGTGAAAGTTTCAGTGAGCCCAGTGTGGTATGCAGAATGGCGCGCCCGATAGGAGATGTGGTCCCAGTCCGTGTGACTCAGTTCCCTTCCCAGTTTTCGCTCCCAGCGTTGCCGCCCGGGGTTGTAAATGTTGAAAGGATGGGGTTTGTAAGAGTCTGTAGAGATCGGAGATGAGTTTGGAGTCCGAGGAGCGCGTCGCCAGCCACATCTCATAGGGTGTAAGCTTCCGGTCGGCCAGGTCCCGCACCTGTGGCTGAAGCGCCCAGTGGCGTACTTGCAAATATTGCATTCGTTCAGTCTCGGGCAGGCGGTATTCCTGTCTTAGGTCCTGAAATGATACGGCGCCTTCCGGGCTGTAAATGTGGAACAGAGCGCTGCACCTAGCCGCCCGCCATAGCGCGAATGCTCCAGGTTCCATCCCGGGCTGGAAGTCGGGATTCTCGACCAGCGGAGTAAGTGGTGACGGAAAGGTGGTGATTCCAGGCACAGCAGTCACGGCATCCCAGACTCGCAACGGGACCTGCGTGACAAAGGATGCGTAGAGGTTGGGGGAACGGTGAACCCGGTGCATGAAAGGTATCTCCTGCAGCGTCCTGCCCGCCACTGCTTGGTCCTGGAACAGCCAATGCTTATCAGATTCCCACCTGCTCCATTCAACTAAGTACCGCAATTGCGCAGCCTGGTAATATTTGTGTAAATCTGGAACGCCAAGTCTTCCAGATTCAGGTGCCAGCGTGGACAAGGCTCTCTTGAGTCTGGGTTTGCGGCCCTGCCAGACAAAGCGTGCGATGTCAGCCTGAGCCTGATGAATCCAGCCCTTCGGCGGTTGAAGCGGCAGGGCCCTAAACAGATACAATACCTGCGGTAGAATAGTCATCTTCACCGCGGCAATCCTTCCCAGCAGCGACAACGTGCCTTTGCTCCAACGGGACAATTCTTCCTTAATTTTCCTGCTTAAGGCCGTGTAGTTGGCTGTCACCATGGTAGGTAGAGAGGGTGCAAGTAGTATGCCCAAGTAAGGAATCAGGTCTGTAGACCAGCGCATGGGGAAGCGTCCCTGTAACTCAAGTCTCGTGGCAGTGGTCAGCGAGATGTCAAGGGCCTCAGATTTCCCCATATTCATCTTAAAACCCGCCACGGCTGCGAAGGCGTCCAACTCGGCCACGCAGGCGGGAAGCGCCTTTCTAGGGTCTTCAAGCATTAAGATCACATCATCCGCGTACAAACTAATGGTGTGAGTATACCTCCCCATCCGGACGCCTGTCGCATCCGGATTCTGGTGGATCCTCTGGGCAAAAGGCTCCATGTAGAGAGCGAAGAGCAGCGGTGACAACGGGCACCCTTGCCTGGTGCCCCTCTCGATCGCGAACAGTCTGGAGCTGCAGCCGTTCACCCGCACCGCCGCGGACGGCAGTCTGTAACAATTGAATATTAAGGTGCGAAATTTCTCACCTATACCCAACTTGCAAAGCACCCTCTCCAGATATGGCCAGTGTACCTGGTCAAACGCTTTTTCCACGTCAATTGAGAGCAGCATTCATTCCCCCGGAATACGAGAGGCTTTCTCCAGGATGTGGACCACTCTTTTAGTGTTGTCCACCGTTTGCCTGCCGGGAACAAACCCCGCCTGGTCCGGGTCTACCAATTCCCTTAAATGGGGTGCTAGGCGCGCCGCTAGAATCCCAGTGTAAAGCTTGAGATCCACATTTAATAGGGAAATCGGCCTGTAGGAGCCGCATTCAGTTCGGACCTTCCCCGGCTTGGGGATAACCGTAACCGTCGCCTGGAGGAGGTCAGGAGGGATAGACCCCGGCTCAGAAAAGGAGTTAAACAGCGGTGCCAGCTCCAGGCAAAGCGTTTTATAGAAGAGTGGGGTGTACCCGTCGGGTCCCGGGCCTTCCCCGGCTTGAGTCGGGAAATAGCCGCAATCACCTCTTCAATCCGAATGTCCCGCTCTAAGTGTTCTGCCTGTTCTAGGGTCAGGGTGGGGAGTTCGACCGATGCGAGGTAGTTGGTCTCGGCCATCGCCGAGGGGGGGTCGCTCGCGTATAGGTTGGCGTAATATTGACGGAACCCGTCCGCAATCTGGGCATCTTCCTTTACCGTCGCCCCATTGGGAACTGACAACTCCTTAACCCGTTGGTTCTGGTGTTTTACTCGGAGCTTGTGCGCCAGAAGTCGGCCACACCTGTCGCCCGCAGTGTAATACGCGTGCTTCAGGTGTAGCGCCGCGTATTCCGCTCTATCCATGTCCAGTGCAGAAAGGAGCTTTCGGGCAGCCTTAAGCTGCCTCCAAACCCTAGCGGCACCCGTCCTCTGATGTACCTGTTCCAGCTCCCGTACCTTGCTCATAAGTTTTTCTCTCTTTTGCTGTCTCTCCCGATTCTCCGCCGAGGAAATGGCGATAAACTCCCCGCGGAGCACCGCCTTCAAGGCGGCCCACTGCGTCGCCCGAGTGGTATCGCCGTTATCGTTGTGCTCCTGAAACTCACGGATTGAGTTTCGTACATGCGTTACAGCCGATGGCCTATGCAGCAGGGTGTCCCGAAGACGCCAGACCCCTCTAGAGGGAGGTACCGGCGGTAGCTGGAAAGTGCCCGTCACCGGGGCATGATCTGACAGTGTAAGAACCCCCATATCGGAGGCCGTCGCCAAGTCGCAGACCGGTCCCATCACCAGAAGATGATCTAGTCTAGCGTAGGTCTTGTGTGCGTGTGAGTAATAGGAGTAGGCCTGAGCAGTAGGGTGAAGGCGCCTCCACAAATCATGCAAATCGAGATCTCTCAGTCGAGATTTACTCAGCTGCGAGATCTCACCCGTTTGTGGGCGTCGCTGCGCAGATCTATCCAAGGAGGAGTCAAAGACCATAATCAAGTCTCCCCCAAGGATGATGTGCCTATCGGGGGTGTTCGCAATGTCCTCTAGGGCCGAGTGTAGAATTTTTTTAACTTTAATGCATTGCATTTAAGGAAACTCAATTTGAGATTCCTTAAATGCAAGAGCAATTTAAGTAATCGCAATTTTGCAATTTTTTTAAATTGCGATTTTTGCATTTGGGATGATGCATCCCAAATGCAAAAATACCGGTCGCAAAGGGGCAGATTCTGAGAATCTGCCCCTTTGCGAGCGGTTTTAAGCTTGATGCATCTATGCCTATGTTACTAACAGTCGTCATAAAAGCCTCCCAAAGTAACTGGTCATCACCCATAGTACTCGTACTCAAACCTGATGGATCGATTATATTTTGTATAGACTTCAGGACTGTGACTGCCGTTTCTAAATCTGATGCATATCCTTTGTCCAGATAGATGAGATAATTGAGAAGCTTGGTGAGGCCAAATTTATCACCACATCAGATTCACTAAGGGATATTGGCTGGTACCTTCGAAAAGAAGATCAGGAAAAGACCACCTTTCCTTACCATCTTACCATTTGGGCTCCATGGTGCCCCGACACTTTCAAGAGGTTAATGAATAAGGTATTACAAAAGTATCCATCCTATTCCTCTGCATACCTTGATGATATAGTCATCTTTAGCCCCACATGGGAACAGCATCTTGTCCATTTACACAATGTCCTATAAGAATTACATGAGGCTAACTTACACATTAATACAAAAAAATCCAGAGTAGGATTTAACAAGGTCCGCTCTTTATAGTATGTCCTCTTGAATGGGATAATATAACCTCAGGGAGAGAGGGTTTGTGCCATCCTGGACACACTATTGCCAAAAACCAAACGAGAGGTACTGGCATTCTTGGGTCTGCTCAGGTAACCTGACACAGCCATACAGACACTCACTCAGTCATACAACTTTACACACATACAACAGTACCCTATACAGCCACTGAGTCACCCACTCACTGATACATACAGGCAGTCACACACCTCCTCAGCCACAAACACAGACACCATGATAACCATAGACATAGTCAGACAACCACTCAATCACCCATATACCCACTAACACACTCATACATCCACTTAGACATTAACTGACAGAGATACACACATTCACACAAAGAAGCTGGTTTGGGTCCTGAACCGGGAAAGCATAGCTGAATCCAGCTGCCACAAGTACCTTGGCGTCTTTTTTAACAACAACGGAAGATATAAAATCCACCTTGAAGAACAAAAAAAGAAGGGAGCAGCACTAGCTTTCGCAATCAGCACCCTACACAAAAAGCTACTTGGCCCAACATTTGCACCAACAATACAGGTCGCGCAGGCTAAAATCATTCCAACATTAACCTATGGTAGTGAGGTGATAAAAGGATTGGACAGTGGAAATTTGGATAAAATCATCGCAAAAACTTATAGAATAGTGTTCAAGCTACCAAACCAAACATCACCGGCGCAAATCAGGCTGGAACTGGGTATCTGTAATCAATTCTTGGCCAGAGCCAAGAGCTTTTTAAGTGCTGCCACAAATTGAGGTCATCGAAGGAAGGCAGCCTAGGCCAATACCTATGGGCCAGTCTTAATAAGAACCTATGGCGAGCAGGACATGACTATTGGGAAAAAGGGCTAAGAACCCTAGGCTTGAACGACCTTTGGAATCTGCAAGTAAGCCACAATGAATTCAAACAATTAGCAAAAATAAGCGCTAAAAAACTTTCTTTAGTGGAAGACAAGGCTCGGCTACCAAAAAGAAGTCACGGCTGGATGATCTTGCAATCCTATGTCCAGCTGATTCCACAGCCGTACCTAACCTTAACATTTACTGCACGTACAAAACTAAGCTTCTTAAAATTAAGAATGGGACTCATCAACTTGTCGTGTCACTTGCTAAAATGGAAAAGAGTCAACGGCCACGAACCCTGTCGACTTTGTGGGAAACACAAAGAAGACATCACACACATCCTATGCCTCTGCCCAAACCTGTTGCACGAAAGACGATTCCTCTTAAGGAAACTTTGGAACAAAAATATGGTTAGATCATGCAGGGCAGCAGTTCTGGCATGCTTTGATCCCCGGAACACCAACCTAAACTGTGCCCTGGTCAGGTTTTTGGATCAAGCAGAAAAAAGAGTTTGTGATGTGATCGATCCAAGTGACCTTCCATCAGCATAATATGTGCTGCTTTTATTTACACTGGACTGGAATTCGCACTCCATTTTTTACATATGTACACTTTTAAATATTTTTAATCTTTTGTAACTTGCAAAGGTTTTTTAAATCAAGCAATAAAGTTTGTATATGCTGATTTCTAAAAAATAAACATTCACACAACAAGTCACTCACCCATACATCCACTGAGACACCTAATCACTTACTTATACAGTCAGTCACGCACACACTGAGTCATCCATACAGGCACTCATAAACCCACTGATTCACCAATAGACCTTGGTATATATATATTGAACACTCATAAACTTTTAAAAAACATTCACAGTCACTGGGTGATGTCATCAGTAATGTCATGAGTGATGTCACTGACCATGTCATGAGTGATGTAATATATGAGGTCATAAGCAGTGTATTGCGGGGGCTCGAGTTATAGTTACCACAGCTAACTATATTGGCTGAATTTCTCTGGTTTTGTATGAGTGAAATGTCAGACTGACTATAACAACCTCTAACCTTTGGATTTTTTCATGAATATATAAGGTTTTTTAAATGATAATTTCTAACTGTAACGACTCTGAAACCTGTGGGTTTTCCAGTGAATATATATATACATACACACAGTGAGAGAGAGAGAGAAGGACAGTAAATGGAGTGTGAAGTGTGTGTGTGTTGTGTGATTGTGGCTGTTGGTGTGTGTATGTCTGTATCTATGTTCTCCCACAGAGTAGAATTCCTTAAAAGATTAATATCACAGAAGATCAAAAACATAACAACCAGCTCCCTGTTGCCCATAACATTTTGGATCATTGTCGTCTGCCCGGGTCTGACAAGCAATTGACAAGGGCATTTGAGGTGAAAAATGACACCTCTCTTTAAGCAGTCGCTGCTGCCTTCAGCTATATAGCCCTCAGAGCATGGATCAGGAGAGTTGCAACAGTTTAGTATTACTCTCTGGTCATGTAAATCAAAGGTTATAGTAGAATACCATCATCACCTGTGTTTATCCTCTATGAGGCATATACATGGACTCCATGCAGTCAGGACAGATTCTGAAAGAGAGCACTACATGCTATGACCATGCAAGTAGGTAGATGAGGCCAATGAACAAAGGAGTATGCCATTCTAGCAAACCAGGGGCAAAAGGTCGTTTACAGTGATCTACATAGCAATTGCAATCCCTGTAGTCATCTACAGACAGGATGAGCAAAGTCAGCAGATAACATTTGTACCTTCTTGCTTGGCATTATCACAAGATCACGCCCAGACCAGTGTGCAGACTCCTAGTCATCCAGTTTAGGAAGAAGATTAGAAGATTGGTTAAAGCTGTGCCTTACATTTAGGGCAGACCTGCTTTTAATGCTTGTCAGGCCTCCTATACACCTACATGACGTAGGAATAGGAATCACTTTCCTGCTCACGAGGTTAATATATTCACGATACCCTAGCAGCTGAAAATATGTAATACATTTGAATGATAAGTAGTATTGCTGTTTGGAACCCTATTCTTTAAGTATAGTGTCTCCATAACATGAGTGATAATACTTCTGTATGAGTCTGTAAATCTGTGTAGGTGTGCTACTGGATGAAAGTCTGAGTTCGCAATATCTGTTTTCTACACCCTCACAGTTATCACATATGATGGAGAATCTACTTGGTAGCGGAGACAGAATCACACGTTTCCAATTCAGCTACTTTGTCATTTTTCAGGGAGATTGTGCTGAAATTGGCACTACCTTTTCCCATTTCTTAAAATTATTTTAGGGCAGGAGAACCTGCAACTCATCTTGGGAGGATCAGCGTTAGTTGGCAAGTTCTACAATATTGCATTAGTACCCTTTTACAGACTTTGATTATAGCACATTTAAATGAAAAAATATGCTTGAAAATGCACAATTGGACAATATGTTTTCAACATTCCTTGAAGGGAAGTGTCTTACACTGACCCTCCTTTAGAAAGTCATGGTTGCTCGCTCTTTGATATTAGTGGTATGTACTTCACCCCACTGCTTTCAAATATCGCCAGCCTTCATTACATTTTTCTCCTTAAATTGTGCTGTGCGCACAATGTTACCCTCAGCTGAGAAATCGACTAATGTGCCCATAATTTCATGTATTGTCTGATCTTTTTGAGTAGTTGTGTCCAGGGCCTAATTTGTCCAATGAAAAGTCCAAAGATTTACCCAGAAGCCTACGATTATGGGGGAGGCGGAATACTAAGGATGCAGTCCTGATTCCACCTAAATTCCCCTCACTACTAGATACTCCCTGCCTCTTTATCTCAATCTTGCAGTTACTTTTTTTAAAACCGTTTTCGTTCTTTGTCACTGTTTCTCTTCCTCTGTCTTTGACCCTGTTGTGTTTTTCTCTCATGTTTGCTCCGGGCGAAGTTTGCCCCCAAAAATGAGTGCAAGTGGGTCCAATCTGCAATTACCTACTCTAATTAAGCACCGGTTGTGTGAAACCAAGATTTGTGTTTGTGATTTCTTTCTGATGTTGTATTTTACCATTCTCTCTGGGGGATATTCTCAGGAACGTGTGCTAAGAACCGCAAAGTCAGCTTAACACAACTCTTCACATCGCCGTCTATCATGGGAAAATAACACTGTGTTAACTAAATATTCACAACACGGATGCACCATGCGATAGGCCCATGACAATGTGTCAAATGTCCGCGATAAAGTCAACGCGACGCCGCAAAAATGCAAAACACTAACACAAAATAAGTTGCGATGAGGCCAATTGCGATACAAAAAGTAGCGAAAAACCAGCGACAGGCTTGCAGATCCCACACGTCATGCAGGAAAATGCACTATAAAAGCAACAAAAAGAACACACCAAAACAATCCAAAGTGGTAGCAACATGTATTCACCCGGACCTATTGCAGTGGCCAACGCGAACCCCACAAGCCCCACAGACCACACAGCAGGAAGCACCCGCCAGCACGGCTGGCCCCCAAAACTTCACCGAGCCACACATGGCATTCTAATGCCAGTTGTCAGAATGCCAAAAGGGGGTGGCAGAACAGGTGCGGGTGGGGTCCAAACCCATGGAAGACGAACTAGATAACATATGTGGGTGCCTAATTCCCTTCAGGGACCACCTACACCTCACAAAGGAGACTTACACTGCGACAGAGACACATGCATTTGCACATTTCCAGTACAGAACCACGCCCAGAGGGACGCAATTACCATTCACACACCCACAGTGGACCTGTGTACGAAGGCCCAGTCCACTCCTCTTACATATTGAGTGGGTGACAACAAAGCTACATGTCCAAGGTCTAACCCGCTGCCTGCAGTGACAAGTTTGTGTCCACTGTACACAGCACAATGTAATACTGTAGGGCCCGGGCCCTCATGCATACATTATAACCACACGGACACATGCAGATAGTTTATGGAACTGGTTACGGGCACGTGCGCCCAGCACCTTTTTTGACAGGGACACATGTACAGTGTCACTTGTGATGGATGTGTGTGGGGTGAGTGTAAGCCAGGCCTCATGGAGTGGTTGCTGCTGGTAATAACTTAAAAAGTGAACACTATTAGAACGGAAACAGAAAACACCAGCATTACAGAAACAACTGCGGAGCATCATGGAGGAAGCCGGAACAAGTACAGAGGTCACCCAATATGCAAACATAAGTGTCCGTGAGTTGTAGTGCCCTGAGTTTGGGGCACTACAGCTGAGTGTGCTCATGTAAAGAAAATGTCAAGGATTCTGTCCCTTCGGGATATACCTGATGCAGTTGTAGTGGGGTGTGCTACACCTGCATCATCTTCCTCAACATCGTCCCAGGTCTCCCACACTACCTGAGGTGATATTGCTGCGTAACCTGGGGTGGCAGAGTGGGCTAAAGAACGGTGATGGATTAAACCCAGATCTCTTGACTGGGTGTGAGTGTTTGATTGATTCAGATGCTCCGTCCATCACCACCCCCTTTTGTACCGCTTTTGGCCACCATAAGTGTGGCAGGGTATGCTCAGACGTGAGTCCCTTGCTCACTTTGCCACTGGATTCAAGCAAGCCAGGCTGAAGACGGCTGGAATGCCAGAAACCGGTCCTCGGAAGCTTGTTTCCGGTCCAGGGAAGACATGGCTTGGCAGTTCGGGCTGGACTGTTCCCATGAGGCACAGGGTCAGACTGATTTGCATATAGCCATGTCTGAACTGCGGTGGCAGAGTGGGCTAAAGAACGGTGATGGATTAAACCCAGATCTCTTGACTGGGTGTGAGTGTTTGATTGATTCAGATGCTCCGTCCATCACCACCCCCTTTTGTACCGCGTAACCTCTCCATGGCACAAAACTCAATCAGTAACAGTCCTTGGGTTGCAGTGCACTGAGTTAGTGGCCCCTGGAGTGTTGAGCAGGGTATCAGGCAGATGATGGCATCCACAACAGGTGTGAGCATTTCCGAGAGTCTGCAAGCACGACTGTTTCTATACTGGCAGTTGGGGGTTGGAGGTGGTCCTGGCGGTGGTGGCGTGTGCCTCCTGCGGTGATGCAATGTCTGGGCCAGTCAGGACTCGTTTTGATGTGTGAGCCATGGTGTACCGTAGATGAGGCCGGAGTTAGCTGACATCACAGGGCCACAGACACATGGAATTGATGAGCCCAAGCCATTGTTTCAGAGGCCATCCAATATCTCAGAAGACAGGGTCCCTGACTTGAGCTGCACGGAGTTAGTGGCCCTGGATGCACAGCGGCCGGCACAGGCACACCACCACAGGATGGTGACTTGAGGTACACTGATGCAGGGCCAAGATGACTGAGCAGGTCCTCGTCGATGTACAAGGAGCATGTGGCGGATAGTTGTAGGGGACAGTGGAAGGTGTCCTCCAGGGCATGATGCAGAGGGCAGAAGCAGTCCGGAAGCAGCAAATGGAGGAGTGGAATGCTACAGCCTCGTTTTCACCACCAATTCAGTATCAGCTACATGAGGATGAAGTCAACCCCCAGGTCATAGACTCAGATGCCACTAAATCTCAACAAGAGAGTATCCATGAATGTCAGTGAACAGACATACTGGCACCGGGGCTGGGAGGGGATGCAGTCTACAATGATATGAACTCAGCCACTGCTAAATGAAGACTCAGTCCCAAATGTGTGGCCTACTGGACTGCAGTGTAGGCCGGAGGCAGCAGTGAGCAGTGGCTCATAGCCACATATCGTTGGCTCGCGATGCACAGAGTTAGTGACACCAGGGCAGTTGTCGGTAGTGTCCGATCACCTCCGCAACAATGATCCTTTTTCCTGCCTGAAATGCGTCATCCTCTTACACCTTTTCTTGCGTGCAATGATATGTACTCTGCCATTGAAAAATCAAGGCTCCGTTAAAAATGTATGACCTACTCGAGCGCACTGTGGCCCGAGGGCAGTAGTCCACCTGTGCCAACAGACACGTGTGGTTGGAATGCTATGCACAGACTTGGTGGCACCACATCAAAGTATAGTGACATAAAATCTGCCATAAATAATGTCCTCTGCCATAGTGTAATCAAGACTCAGTTTCAAATATGTGACCTACTTGTCCGCTGTGTGTGAGGGTGGAGTACTACAATGAGAAAGGAGTACTGCGGGCCTGTGTCGTGGAGGCCAGCGATGGTCTGAGGAGGCTGCCAGGGTCACAGCCCTCAGGCTTGGAGCTTGCACCGGCACGTGGTGGGCACTCTTCGACACATGCCGGTGTCGGAAGGTGAGCATTGAGGCCTGGGTGTGCATGGGCGGGCAAGAATGGTTCGGGGACCAGCGGCCAGGGGTGCAGCAGGTGCACATGCTAGCAGTTAACACTGCTCAAAGCGACGGCGACGGCGTCGGCCTCGTGGCAGGGTGAGAGGCGCCACCCTGGCAGAGGCGTAGGGCATTCTGGAAGAGAACCATGCCCAGAGTTACGTGCCTTTAACTCACACCCCTATGCCGGCTTGGCATACGCCGCCCACTCTACTCAAGCTTACATGGGGGACGTGACGAGCTACATTTCTGATCTTCCCCAATGGCTGGGGTGACATGGTTGCATCCACTGTCCACTACACTCCAAACAGCAGCGGTGTATGTCGACATGGATATATGTCTGGTCTGCATACTGCAGTTTGGCATCACATCGACACCACACTTGGCATTGTGTGCATTCTCAGTAATCAGTCACTTGCCTCCTTCGCACATGCCTGGTCCCCACCTCTTCCCACCATCTACTATCGTGTGGGTGAGGTGTGATGCTGTTGATGGCTTATGAGCATGGCTGGCCCAGGATCCCACAGTAAGCTGTGCTGTTAAGTCTGGTGGGTGGGCATGTTTTTTTGGGATGTTGTATGTGAGTTTGTAATGTGCATTCCCAGTGTTGTGAATTGCATGATTGTGGAGTTGAGGTGTGTGGTGTGTTCATTTGGTACTTGCCAATGAGCAGTGCATTTCCATAGGTGCCATCCTGGTAGCGCTGGTTGATGATGGACTGTTGTCAGATGTAGGAATCATGCACACTGCCTGGGTGGTTGGCGTCGACGTTGGTGGAGATTCCCCGGTAGTCCACTATTGACTGCACATTGATGGAATATGTGCACTTTCTGTTGCAGTTATTGTGTGCAGTGTTGCCAGGGGGCACAAGTGGGAAATGTGTGCAGTCAATTGCCCACTGACACTTGCGGAAAGCCAGCTATGGTGTAGATGCCTTGCTTGGTCTCCAGCTGTTCCTGCGCAGTGTGGGGGAAGTATAGATGGTGGGGTACCAAGATGATGATGTGCACCAGGGAAGACACGTGGTGACCTATTCCCTATGTGTCACTAGGATCATCCCCTGTTCACTGGCTTTATGCAAAACCCTATCACACCAATGTACAGATTATCACAAGTAAAAAAACTTAAGATTCAAGATGATCACAATAATTAATATAAGATGCTTTAATGTTAGTATCTTGCTCAGAATCCAGCCAACACGTGCTCAGTCGTTTGGGACAAGAAACTCGCGACTTCCTCAGGGCTTTCGATCTTCAACTTGCAATAGAATGCCTTCTGGCTGTTTATACTTCCGTTCCAGCCTCAAACTGGCTGGGTGAATACATATTACTCCGTGTGCCGATCTCGTGCAATGATCAATTCTCCAAATAGCATGATTCAATATTTGTGCTAAGACGCAGACTAATTCAAAATAGCATGATCCAATATTCGTGCTATGATGCGGACTTCAGTAATGTCCGTTCAATAATGCTGGATTTAGCATCAAAGCACCATCTTACTCACTCCCCGGCAACTCCGTATGGCCGCGATGTTTAGGGATCTGCTGATGCGGTTATTATGAAGTTGGATGATTGCCCCTTCCCTAGGCACCCAATAACGAAATAGTACCAAACAACATAGTATTACCGTAATCTGTGAGCGCCAATACTATCCAGGGTATAAGCATCCCAACTTTTTTCTTACACTGTTCACTGGCCTAGGCTGCCGGCGGAGGGGGCATGTTATCTGGGTTAAGCTACCCCCACCAACTTGCAGAGACAGAAGCACCATTGAGCAGGGGCTGTGAGGAAGTGACGAGGGAGAGAGCAGTCAACTCAGACTCTAGCCAATTTATCTTTAGAGATTACGTGTTAAGGCACATAATATACTTATCTGATACTCTGCATGTTTTTTATTTATTTGATGTTAGTTTCTGACATGCTTTCACCCAGAGTGTGCATGCCTGAAAAATTCATAATGTTATTTTTAAAGGCTTATTTCAAGCCATTTTAGTGCAGAGGTGGAAGTATTACTTCAGATATATAAATAAAATGACAGCAGCAATTAGGTATAAACAGAATGTAAAAATGATAAGAGTAAGCACCATGTTACATTTTGGAAGTTCCCTTTGTATCTAGTCCTAGCTGATAATCATATAGCACGAACCCTATGCCATTCTTTGAGGCTACATTGATTGAATGTTTGCTGTGAAAATCTTGAATTCATAATATTGTCTTACCCAAACCTAAATATTATTTGCATGTTTCTTAATCATATAAGCCATCTAGTAAAATTAGACTATTTTCTCTCCTAAAAATCTATTTTGTTCCTTAGAATACTTCGATCTCTGTCAGGCTATTTATGATTATGATTCGAATTTAAACTTCAAAGACTGCATTACACCACGTTTCCTAAACTGAACAGTCCATTACTTTAGGACTATAAATTGACCAGCCGGGTCGGAATTATCACTGGCGGAGCAACCACCAAAAATGTGTCATCTCCAGACAGCCCTGAGGAAGTCGCGGGATTAATTTCCAAATGCGACGAAACATGTGTTGACTGGTTTCAATTTTTCTCTAATGAAAATGGAATAAAGACGAAACAACTATCTATCAACATGGATAATTGACCATTGTTTCCAAATTCACTAGATCTGTATGAATACATCTGCATTGTACAACTGTTTTACATGTGTGCTCAGGCTCTTGTTGAATTCTGTAACTGTGTAGGATTTTTCCCACACATACTTGAGGGGTTATAGGGATTATCCCCTTACCTGTTGGCACCATATTACTTTGTTCTTATTTATACAATTACCAGCAGAGCGCCACTTTTCCTGAGTTACTAAAAACCCTCACAGTCAGTACTTAAAATAAAGATAAAGCTCTGACTGCATACAAAAAACAAAGCAATAGCCGTAAGCTTTTATGGTGCTGACATTTGGGGACACACAAACGTGCAGGCCCTGCAAAAAGTGGAAAACTCTATCCTGAGGTGACTGCTACACCTAGGCCCATGGATACCAAAAATGCTCTGAGCGGAACTGGGAATGACTTCTGTGGCAGATTACATCGCTTTTCACGCAGTAAGTTACTGGATACGTCTCTGGACTACACTCGCACTGATATAGTATCAAAAGACCATGAGGCACATTCTGGGCTGCCAGAATTGCAAAAGTTTGCCATGGTTCAGACATATAGAGTACACCCTAAAGTTAGATTTATGGCTCTATCCAGAAAATATGAGTAAAGCAACTTACCATTGGCAAAAAGGAAATTCTGGGATTTTATGTGGCAAAAAAGCACAAGGCTACACACACTGCCATATTATGCAAATATCTGCACATAAAAGCCAAACCCAGCAGGGAGCATACCCTGACACGATGTCACCATCTGAGAAAATAACCCTTTATCTGGACTCTCAAGGTTCGGTGGTGAACCATCTAGCTTTCTTGGCATGGGTGTTGTTGTTTTTCTTGAGGGGGGGCTATGGTGTTGGCGCTGTCGGAGATCCTTCTGTGCAGGGTTCGGGATGCGGTGTTGGCATCGTCTTTTTACGAGATGGTTGTAGTGGAGTTGCTGAGTGATGAGGTTAGCTGGTCGTTGGTGATTCTGGTCCAGTTTCTTTGTGGGAGCAGGTGCTAGTGTCTGTGGATGGTGGGTGTTCTGAAGGTGAAGTGGACGCATCGATGGTCAGTCCATGGGAGTTCGGTGATGTGACTGAAGGTGATGGAGTTTCCTGTTGTGAAGAGGGGGTCAAGGGTGTGTCCTGCTGAGTGCGTGGTTTCGGTCACGATCTGGCTGAGTCCAATGTTGTGGAGGTTATCCAGGAGAGATGTGGTGCTGGGGTCCAGTTGGTTGTCGAGGTGGAAGTTGAGGTCTCCCAGTAGGGTGTAGTTGGTGGAAGCATTGGCATGCAGGGAGATGATGTCCGTGATGGAGTTGGCGAACAGCCCGTTGGGTCCAGGGGGTCGGTAGATGAGGGTTCCACGGAGGGTGGAGGTAGGGCTGGCCAGTATCTTGAACCGAAGGTGTTTTATCAGGTCTGTGGGCTTGTCGAGGAGTCTGCTCAGGCGGGGGGTGAATTTTTGGACAATGGCAATTCCTCCTGCAGGGTGGGTGGGGCTGTGCTTCCTGGAGACCTTGTATCCTTGGAGAATGGCGATGACGATGTCCGGTCCCGAGGTGGTGTTGGTCCAGGTTTCGGTAAAGAATGCTATGTCCGGGCTAGTGCTGTCGAGGAGGTCCCAGATTTTGGTGGCATATTTGTGGAGGGATCATACGTTGAGGAGGATGCATTGCAGGGTCTTCGGTTCGGTTGTGTTCTTGCGGATGGATTGCGCTGGGTCAGTGGTCTTGGCGGTGCTGCAGGTGTGCCGGCAGCGGATACAGCTGAAGAGTCCGTGGGTGTCGGATGGTGATGCTAGCTTGCAGTGGTTGTTACGGCCTGGGTTGAGAGCGTGGAGTGCCGCTGGGTCGTAGCGTTGGCGGTGCAGAGAGCCAGGGTCCCTGGCGCTGGTTGCAGTCGGGCACAGACGGGCTTGGGCTTGCCTTTGGCGCCCTGGCGGCTCAGCCGTGCAGTGGCCGCCATTAAGTAGGGTTCGGGAGGGCTGGAAGCGGGAACTGGATTAGGCCAGTCGCACTGGCCGTGCTGGGGTGGAGGTGCCGTGGGGCAGCAGTGGTACAAAAGGGGGTGGTGATGGACGGAGCATCTGAACCAATCAAACACTCACACCCAGTCAAAAGATCTGGGTTGAATCCATCACCGTTCTTTAGCCCACTCTGCCACCCCAGTTCAGACATGGCTATATGCAAATCAGTCTGACCCTGTGCCTCATGGGAACAGTCCAGCCCGAACTGCCAAGCCATGTCTTCCCTGGACCGGAAACAAGCTTCCGAGGACTGGTTTCTGGCATTCCAGCCGTGTTCAGCCCGGCTTGCTTGAATCCAGTGGCAAAGTGAGCAAGGGACTCACGTCTGAGCATACCCTGCCACACTTATGGCGGCCAAAAGCGGTACAAAAGGGGGTGGTGATGGACAGCAGCGGCGGGGAAAAACTGGCAAAAAAAGGCATAAGGAAAAAGGCAAAAAGAGAGAGAAAAGTGCAAATAAGGCAGCAAAAGTGCAAGAAAGAGTGGAGGACAGACAAAGAGGACATAGAAGAGTGAAAGGAGGAGATTGAGATGAGGGTAAAAAACGAGTGAAAAACGGAGGAAAGACACAGGAGAGTAAAGGGGGGAGCTTGAAATGAGGGAACAACAACAACAAATGGAGGTTAAGACCCAGAAGGAGAGTGAAGGGGGAAGATAGAAGTGAGGGGAAAAAAACGAGTTAAAAAGGAGAGAAAAAGCGGAGCAAGAGAATGGAGCCCGAGGTCCGGGTGTAGGAGGGCAACACCAACACTCTACAGTGCAGGGGCTCGGGGGGAAGGCCTCAGTTAATGGTGGAGCTGCGAGAGAGGGAGAGAAAGTTCACTGACAATGAGTCTGTGGTCTTGCTCGCCTGTCCTCGCAGTGGCCGCCATTAAGTAGGGGTCTGGGAGGGCTGGACAGCTGGGAGGCAGGAGCGGGGATGGGAGCTGGATTGGGCCGGCCACACTACTCATGCTGGGGGGGAGGGGTCGCGGGAGCAGCAGCGGTGGAGAACAATCGGTTCAACAAATAAGGCAGCAAAGGTGCAAGAAAGAGTGGAGGAAAGACACAGAGGACACAGGAGAGTTGAGGGTAAAAAACGATTGAAAAACGGAGGAAAGACACAGGAGAGTGAAGGGGGAGCTTGAAATGAGAGGAGAATGACAGAAAGTGGAGGTTAAGACCCAGAAGGAGAGGGAAGGGGGAGATAGAAGTGAGGGAAAAAACGAGAAAAAAAGGAGAGAAAAAGTGGAGCAAAAGAATGGAGACCGAGGTCCACTGGACCACCAGCGATGAGGCGCAGGCAAAACCTGCGGGTGGAGGAGGACCTCGAACACCAACACTCGAGAGTGCAGGGGCTCGGGGGAAGGCCTCACTTAATGGTGGAGCTGCGAGGGAGGGAGAGCAATTTCACTGACAATGAGTCAAAGAACAATCAGGCTGTAACGCTATATATATATAATATATATATATATATATATATATATATATACTAGATTGCACCTGCACTTTCTTCCAATGGGAGATTGGGGGAGCTGATTTCAGCTTACAGGTGCTACCTCATAAGGGAGCTGCAAAGGAGGACTTAGTGTGGCTTTATAATGCGCCTCAAAGTTGTATAGGCCTTTTGCCGACACTGTTATACATTTTTTAAAGGATTTGCCCTGTATTGATGCACCTTAGCTGCCCTGCATACGGGCTTTTAATGATTTAAAATTAGCCACATTAGATGATAACCATACTTAGTCTAAAGCTATTAGCCGCCTATTATGGCAACCGCATACAGTGCTTTATTTGTTTGTTGCACTGATATACAATATACATTCTAGCTGACCCTGCCCTGGCACAGTTGCGCTTGCCTTTGACTGGCATAGTTAATATCCATTTACAGATTCCTCATTTTCCTGTTTTATGCTTACAACACAAGTTTCCTTTTATACTCAGGAAGCATCGAACAGTAGCTTCAGTGTTTTATTTTAGTTAGCTATGGCATTTCCTGCCCTGGTCTTTGCTGCTTTAGTCATTCTCTTTTTTTAAACAGATTTATGATTTCATCTATTGTGCAACCCTATAGAGCTTAACTATACTTTGTTTGTTCTGAAATGAATAACTGAAGATGTAGCTATGTCATTGAGGGAAGCCATGTCGACAAATTGCTAATCCTTCAAGGTGTTTTGACTAAGGCAGATAGCATCTTTCTTCCATGAAACTACAGAAGGTAGGCATGCTAGCATAAGAGAACATGTGAATAGGAATGTTTTTATATCATACTATGTGTGCCATGTACTGTTACAATGATTACATAGGTGGGGGTAATTTGCATTGTGCATCTTATGCTTTTTTTATTGTATGGCTTTATTGCAAAGCTGAATCAATAAACTTGACTAATCCAACACAAATATATAAAAATAGATCTTATTTGTATGAATTGTTAGGCACCATAACAAACAAAATACACTGGAGGGTTCTAGAGCTATAGATTTTTAAGTGAATTGTAAATCACTGCAGAATTCCAACAAAAATTGATAACCACGAAGTTTGAAGATTTTGTAAAACTTTTAAAGAGTTTTGTTTGGCTACTCCAGCCCACGTCGGTGACCAACTCCTGCAGGAGAAAATCAGGGGGCTAATAAGGAGTGGCAGGATGGTTATTGTTGTAAATAGCTTCTACCGCTTTCTAGTTGCTCAAGCCAGAGTGAATGTGGAGTCTATGTAGAATGTTAGAGTGCGTGATGTCAGAGTGTTCAGAATGTGTGTGTGCCTGTATGTCTGTAGAATGACAGTTGAGAAGAGTGGGCTGAGCAACTAACATCTAGCTCCTGGTGGGACTTTCTATGGACTTACATGGAACTTGTATTAATCTTCTAATAAACTTACATCTTGGATAAACCATCCTGGCTACCTGAACATTATATCATTCAAATACCCACGACATTTTGGCGACGTTTGGAGAACTTAAAGCGTGCAAGAAACTACCTACAAACAAACTAAGGTATCTACAAGGAACAAAACCTTAAGAAACAGAATTGGATCAAGGTAAAGCCTTTTTTTCATTTTAAAATATACATTTAAGCTAACTGACACTACATAACCCCACCAGTGACCCCGAAATCGGTCGCCCTAAACTCTAAACCAGTGTCACAATTAGCGTACATATTCGAAGTGAAATCATCTTTAAATGGTATTATGAACAGTGGAGTGTGACATGTTTTGTTGCTGCTCGTATTTGAACTGATGCTGTAATGATACTGAGAGCAACCCTAAACCATCCTGGCTACCTGAACATTATATCATTCAAATACCCACAACAGTTATTTTGTCAGCAAAGGAGCCTCAAGTTCAGTAGCAGGCTTTGTGGGTGAACCACAATAGGCTTTAATGGAGTTGTCCTGATGCAAGAGATACAGGATGCTGAAGATGCTGTAAGATGCTGCGGATTCTTTGTGGTCAGATAGGGTTCTTCCTTGGGCTGCTTCTCAGGCCACAGTCCATGTAGGGTGACTTTGCCCAAAGGGGTTGATGTCCTCCATTGTCCTTTATGGTGAGCAAAAGTCCAGTTGCTATTGGACTACTGGTCTCCAGTCACAGCGAAAGCAGTGTATCCCTATGCTGAAGGCTAGTGTCCATCTTGGGGGACCAAATTGCACTGCGATGACTGTGCCAGGTCCAGAAAACTTGAGTGCAACTTTTGAGTGTCAGGACTTGGTCTTCCCAGCTGCTCATTGGCGGACAGTGGGAATTAGGCCGTTGTGGCTACTGGCTAGCCAAGACGGGCTCCTTCAGCTTTATTGGCCCTGTCAGCCAACTGACTCTTGGAGTCAACCAAGGGACTCTTGAAGTTAATTTCTTCTGTCCGGGGTGCAGGAGCGATTTTTTCATGAGCCAGGCACCATAGGCACATTCCTTTGTTTGCTAACCCATGGATCAGCACTTGCTCTCTAGCGGTTGTTGAGGCATATCTAGTCAGATCCAGGGAACAGCAGGGCAGTCCTTCTTTGGTCCTCAAGCCCGTCCAGATGTGATATGAGGTCTCGATGCCAAGGGTGTGATATTTATGCCCAGAAGTTGCCCTCATGGAATAGGATGGTTAGTAGCCACTGAGCTACCAGAGCCTTTCCCGCCTGATGACTGCTTCCTGCAAAATGCGGCATCTAGCTATCCCATATAGCACTATTCTTCCCACTATCAAGATGGCAGAACCCCTCTCTGGGTATGTGGAGCTTGGTAGCCCACCCTAGAGATGAGGATACCTCAGGGATACATGCCCACAGAAAAAAACGGTTTGGTAACTGGTTTCCCCTTTCCTTCATGACCACACCCATCTAACTTAAGAAAAGAGTAGCCTCTCTCGTGTATCTACTATTTGCCCTTCAAAGACAGCTTCTCCTTTGAAGCTTGACTTTTGGGCTCACACCCAGTATGGTTTTCTTCTTCCTGTTCCAATGGCAAATCTCCATTGTTTCTGCCCCTGTGAGTCATTCACTCTTCTCCCTATGAGGCCAGCAGCCTCTCGTGTGGCCAGTATCTGCAAATGCCTACTGAAAACGTGGGCAACAGAGTGGTAACTTTCTAAAAATTTCATTTCTTGATAAGCTACATTAAATTTGACATGAGCATTGAGTCGGATTTACTGTAAGGATTATTTTGATATCTTGAAGTATCAACTTTAGTAGTCCTTTTCAGAGATTCGCGCCTCTGAGTTCTCAGCATGTACCCCTGTACATGCAAATGGGGCTAGTAACCTTTCAACAATAGAAAGGACAATAGGGTTTTTACTGTTAGGACATATATAAATACATGTCGTAATATTTAAATATACAGCACTCTGCCTTAGAGCTCATTAGGCCTGTTGTGCGTGTGACTTGTATGCATTAAAAAGAGAGGTTTGGGCTCTGTCATTATTTTAAAAGGCAAAGTTGAGGTAGCAGTATAAAACTGCTCTGCCAGTCTTCAGTGGCAGGTTGGGAGACATGTTTTCATGTTGTCACAGCTATGGTGGTAAACTAACCCTGTGGGACACTTTAACATAAAAGCCCTAGGTATCCACGTACCATATATTAGGGAATTATAAGTCAGTAAAGTGATATCAATTAGGTATTAAGCCAAACGTTCAACTTTTAAGGGTCTGGGCACTGGCACTGATGTCAGACTAGCATGCCTCAATACATTCTCAGTGATCATGCAAAAAAGGGCATTCCCTTACAGTAGCCCAATTACAGTAGCAACCCATTGATCAGTTACCCTTATGAGGAGGTGGTAACTGATTTATAAAGAGAAAGACATCTCTATCGGACATCTCCCCCTTTCGGATTTGTTGGACCCGGTCCTTTGGGCAGGTTCACCCCGTGACTTTTTGCTTTTTCCTAGCCTGTTTTTGGAACCTGGGTTGGTGATTTTAGGCCTCTGCGCACTTTTTCACTGTGGTACAGTGTAAAGTGCGTGTGCTTTCTGTGTATGGATGGTGAGCGCCCTGCCCTCCCATAGGAATGAATGGGAAATATGTATGCCCATGGTAGATTCCTGATGCGTGGGGAGTGCAGGGGCGAGTTTGATATGTATGAACTCGTGAGAATGAATGCTGCAGAATGGTGTATGCGGCATGGCTGTATCTAGTCCAGAAGCGCCACTTTTAGAAGTTGGCATAATTGTGTAGTGAGTCTGCTAGCACGTGATTGGCTGATGGGCCTGGCCCAGGCATGCCGGGGACTGCTGGTAGATGGACTGTCTGGAGGGGGGGGTCTGAGTCAGCCGTAGATGAAAGGCCCCCATCTGCTGTTAGGGAGGAGTGGAAAGAGCGTCTGGTGGAGCCAGGCTGTGCCTGTGGGCCCACCCTTGATGGCTCTCCCTCCTGATGGCCCCCTGTCACCTCTGACCTGAGGCTGACAGGAGAGGGAAACCAGATACACCCAGAGCTTAGGGCTCGCTCACACAAAGACTTCAAATGACTTCAAAGCCTTTTCTGTGTATAAGAAGGGGCTCTGCCCCTTCCAAAATGTTCTTGTCTTGTTCTTGTTTGCTGGACTTGAATCTATCAGGGGTGGGCGCTGCCCAGCCCCTGGATGCCTGGACTCCTGGGGGACCCCTCTGCCCTGCCTGGGCTGAGGGGGAGACTTGGCTTTACCCCTGGGAAGCTCTGGGACCCTTGGCAGCATGGAGGAGCTGCATTCTCGTGGGGAGAGCGCTGGAACTGTATTCCTAGTGCCTGGAGGCGCTGAGCCTCCCCCTGAGCGCCTGGGAGCGCTCTGCCTGGGTTCTAGCGCTTAGGAGCGCTTTGCCTATTTTTCTAGCGCTTTGGAGCGCTTTATTGCCCAAGCGCGGGAGAGCGCTTTATTTGTCTTCCCAGCGCTACTTGGCCCCAAGCGCTTAATAGCGCTTCAACTTTGATGGGGTGCTGTTCGTAGTGAGGGTGCCACCCCTCGGATCGTGGTTTCCCGCCTGCCTGCCTAAAGAGGAGGGCCGCTGCGCTGCCCGCAGCGACCCGGAAGTGGTCGGCCGGCCGGCCAATCCTGTCGCGGCCGGCCGGAAGTCCCGCCCCCCGCAGTCGGCGGGAAGAAGAGGGAGAAGGCGCGGGAGATGGCGGCGGTGGACGGGGCTCCTCTCGGCTGAGGGAGCCCCAGGGAGACGAGGCGGCCGGTTGGCAGGGCTCCCGTGTGCCGAGGGAGCCCTGCAGAGACAGGAAGTCCAGCCGAGGAGAGGAGCCGGGAGAGCAGCGCCGGCGAAGGAGAGCCCAGCATAGGAGCCCCGCCGAAGACAGCCCGGTGAGTGAGAGGGCTGGGGGCTCCGTGAGGCTGCTGGCGGTGCCGGTGGGGGGACACCAGGTCCAGAGCGGTCCCGAAGGGCAGTGGACCGCTCCCACGGAGAGGCGGTGATGTGGGAAGGGCGGCCCCGGTTAGCAGCGGGTCGCCCCAACGTAGGATGAAGCCCCAGATAGACTGCGGGGCATAGGGTGGCCAGCCCAGCGGTCGCATCGTGGGGCATTGTGTGCTGAGACCCCCGAGAGGGACTCCCCGCCCCCAGTAGTGCGAGCGCGTGCATCGTCAGGAGGAAGCCCCGAGGGCTTCAAGGGCGGCCCCGGTTGGCAGCGGGTCGCCCCAACGCGACGCAACCAACTAGGGGCATTGCCTCCAGAGCCTGTGTGGCTCCAACGTCTGTGTAGTGTTGCCCAGAGCCTGTGTGGCTCCTACAGTTTGGCGCAGTTTGCGCCTGAGGGCCAGTGAGGGCCCTGGCGCAGTTTTGGTGATTCTCCAGCTGTCCAGCAATTAGTGGGCAGCTGCACCGTTTAGGCGCAATTTCAGGAGAGAGTCCCTGTGTGGGACAGCGAGGGCACAGCGGTGCCAGGCCAGTCACAGCTGCGCAGCACTTAGTGCCAGCTGCAACGTTTAGGCCCTTGTGAGTGTTCCCAGGGGCCCAGCAAGTAGTGGGCCCCTGCATCGTTTAGGCCCCTGACATTGAGACTCAGGGCGTTCTAGCCCCAACAAGGCCAGTTGGCCTAGGGACTGCCCCAGGTGGTGGCTTATGTAGGTTTTGCGCAATTGTATGGTTCTTGCACCTCTGAATGTGATTTCTTGCATCATGTCTTATTCCTGCACCTCTGACTGTTCTTAGACATCATGTGACTATTGCACTACTGTATTATTCTGGTACCTCTGAATGTAATTTTATTGCATCATGTGCTTTATTCTTAACACCGCTGAATGTGTAGGTTTATACATTATGTGTTTCTCTTTACTACTCCTCTGAATGTGTTTCATACATCATGGGTAATGTGTTCCTTCTTAGACCCCTAAATGCTGTGTGATACTTAGGTGGTTTACCTTTACTACTCCTCTGAATGTGTTTCATACATCATGGGTAATGTGTTCTCTCTTAGACCCCTAAATGCTGTGTGATACTTAGGTGGTTTACCTTTACTACTCCTCTGAATGTGTTTCATACATCATGGGTAATGTGTTCCTTCTTAGACCCCTAAATGCTGTGTGATACTTAGGTGGTTTACCTTTACTACTCCTCTGAATGTGTTTCATACATCATGGGTAATGTGTTCTTTCTTAGACCCCTAAATGCTGTGTGATACTTAGGTGGTTGTTCTTTTAGTACAGGTGGTCCTAGTGAGGTCCTGGTCCCCTGCCTGACAGTCTCCCAAGGAGTTTAGGGTTGCGTAGGTGGTACTTACCTGTCCCCAGTAGTTACTGGATGTGATCTATAACTGTTACTTTGTGTTACAGTGAAGTTTATATACTTTTATTCTAATCTCTGACAAGTATTTCTATATCTGCAAAGTGTTGATTCAGACAGTGGCCCATGTGGCCTTGTCTTGTAAATAATCCCTTGTGAATGTTGCCGTGCCAGTTGGCACAATGTACATGTGTGACTTCTATCTGATATGTTTTGACAATACAAAAGTTATTTTCATATAACCTTGTGTGGAGTCTCTTTTGTGGTGTGCCTAGAATGTTGTTGCTGTCGTGCGCTGACGCAAATGCTTTACACATCGCCTCCGAGTTTAGCCTAGACTGCCCGCGCCATGCTACCTAGAGGGCGAGCAGGGGTTATCTTGGCGTGTGACTTCCTTGCCCTGACTGGAATGGTGGTTTCTGCCTGGCTTTGGCATCAGCCTTAGCCTACCAGAAATAGCCGGTTTCCAACAGGATTTCAGACTTGGGATTGCTCCCTGCTATCCCGATGTCTTCAAAACTGGGAAGCATTGATTTAAAAATGCAGTACCTATCACTTTAATGACATAGGCTGCTATAATAAAATGATCCGGGAATGCAAATGCAGGGATGGAGTTCTGCTGGCCCTTGTAGGCCGTCATCCCTGCATTATGTCCAATCACATAGGCACTCAAATTGTAAGCTGTCTGTTTAATATTCATTAGATAGGTAATTTTCTGACACCTGCAAAGAAAAAATGTGCAATGTGCCGAGGTACATATGTGGTGGTATCACCAACTGCATTCCCAATCACTGTCAAGTTCAGTGTGCACATTGCACATCCCTACTTTGCAACAGGGAATACTACATGGGACCCCAATATTGCCTCTATGTGAAATGCACAGATTGCATCAACTAATTTTTGTAAATGTACCCACTATCCCACTATGAATGCCAATTCAGTTGCCAACATCACTTGCAAGAGGGATGTGAAAAAGATGTCTTTCTATACAGTGTCATTATTTACTTTTAAACATGAGTTGTAGCTGATAGAAAGGATAGGATAGGATGAGGATTTATAAAGCGCACTAAAACCCGAAGGTGCCAAGGCGCTGGGAGGTAGAGAGGAAGAGAGGAGAAAGAAAGGGCTGCTGAATACTCTGAAAAAAGCCAAGTCTTCAGCACTGTTTTGAACACCGGAAGCGATTCGACCTGGGAAATTGAGGAAGGTAGGGTATTCTAAAGTCGTACGGCCGCCACCGAGAAGGAACGGCCGCCCTATCTTGCTTTGCGGACTCTGGGGATGATCAATTTTCTCTGGGAGGAAGATCTCAAAGCCCTAGCAGTCATGTACCATTTAAACATGGATTTAAGCTGCTGGGAACCTTTAATATGCAGGGCCTTGTGAACCTTGCACAGGGCTTTGAAAAAGATATGCTTCTTAATAGGAAGCCAGTGTCGAGTGCAAAACCCTTCCTTTGCTGAGTGCCATTTAGGGATATTAAGGATCAGCCTGGCAGATGTTTTTTGTACAATTTGAAGCCTGTTCAGGGAGGCTGGGCTAATATTCAGGTACAATGCATTACAATAGTCAAGTCGGGAGGTAACTAATGGAGTGCTGATGGCTTATACGGGAGCACCTTTCTGAGAGTCTTCAAAATGCTGACAGTGCGGCTGACCTGAGATTCAAAGGTCAGGCCCACGTCAATAATAACCCGCAAGTTTTTGACTGTCTTGGCGGGAACAGGAAGGGGACAACAATCTCCCGGCCACCAGGCATTTGACCAGGTTGAGGTCTGATGACCAAAAACTAGTACCTCAGTTTTTTCTGCATTGATCTTAAGGAAGTTGTTCTGTATCCATCTAATAATGCTGGCCACCATGCACTGGTTTAATTTCCCAGCGACCGACTGCTTATCATGAAAGATGGGAACAATGATCTGGGTGTCGTCAGCGTGGGAAATCACCTGGAACCCAAAAGATCTGACCAGCTTAGCCAATGGGGACACATACACCTTAAAGAGGGTGGGGCTCAGGGATGAGCCCTGGGGGACACCTCAGGGTAGGCTGACTGCCTTAAATCTAAAAACCCCACAGCTATTAACATTAGTTCTCTGTCAGGAAGAAGTGGAGAACCTGCAGGGCCTTACCTTAGATTCCCACCTCTTTCAGACGTTGAACCAACCGATTGGGCGAAACTGTGTCAAAAGAAAGAAAGAATCTTCTCAGAATTCTGTGACCTGACAGCTATTGCCTAGTGACTCATACTTCTTAGGTGCAATTCATTAGTTCCTTTTAACATCAATATGATGTGCAGACAGCAGTGTGTCACTCCTTACAGAAAACAACCTGACCATTTTTGATTTACCTATGTAATACAGTTAAGAGTACATCAAAAAGTATGCTTTGTAACACATGGGAGCTTGAAATCACGGTTTAAAATCAAATCTCTAATTTCCTTCGTACAGGTGACATATGACATCTTTAGTCACCCGTGATAAATGATGTAGCTGCTCAACTGTAATAAGTTGTTACAGTTGAATTCTGAGGTCACAGTGGCTGCTGCTAGAGACAGCAGCAAAGAGGAAAGGCAAGACAAGCATAATTGAAATTGCAGTTTAATCAGGGATAACAACACCAGAGATTTCCTTTTTCTGATCTCTTTTTATAAAATCTGCTCCGCAGAAAGAAGATATGTTTTAGGTATTAGAGATTCTCTATGCATGTTTCTACAGATTCCATGCTAGCCTGTTTTTTAAAAATCTGGCTTACATTAAACTGATTCTAATATTTTTTGCAACAAATATTTTAACTGCTTATTTGATTAATTTTGCACTAGAGATTCCTCATGTCTATCAATCATATAAAAGGATGATAGACTAAGGTTTTAAGCAGTTTGTGGGAAGGACGATGGTATGACCAAACATTGTAAGAAATAAGGTGCCCCCACCAAACATAAGGATATTCCAAGTAACCCCAGGGTTTCCTAACTATATAAAGAAACCTTGGTCCTTGCTCCTCTATAAGTTTCCGAACTCCTCAGTGACTTTCAATATCCTTATGATGTACAGCAGAGGGTACTTTATCTACTTATTTCATACTACATATATTTAGTGAGTACTGATGCACATATACCAGTTTAATGATAACATGGAGACAATCACTAATATAGCTATAAACGTGCACTATTCCATCATAAAACAGGCTCTTAGAATTATAATTGGACTAAGATGGAGGATGACTGATGAAAGAAGGGGGAAGGGTTTTTGCAATAGAGTAAGTAGGAAGTTGGTGGGTAACAGGTAAATCAATTGACATCTCTAGAGTCGGACCCTTGAGCCTTATCTGTCCAGAATGCATTTGTTCTGTAGCAGTTGCCAGATCAAACTGAATCTAGCAAGTGGGTAGGTATATGCAACACTACTCCAATAGTGCTAAAACCTACATGTTGTTGTTGAAATGATTAACCCAGAGGAGGATAATTTCTCCAAATTACGAAATGAAACGACTTGTGAACTATGGAGCCAGTTTCGAATTTCGGCATCAGCTCAACATCATGGGATTCTGGACAAATCGCTTAACCTCCATGTGCCTGAAAAAAATAATGACTGTGAACTCGTGTAATGTAATTGTTCATCGTGTCGCGTTCGCACTATATAGAACTTCAAAAAATAAGTCTAATACTTGGTGCTGAATGAGTAGATTCAGTGCATTCAGAATTCAGTGCGGCTCAGTCGTTTTGGTTAGCCTTAGCCTATTCATATTACATATAATGACAGTAACATTGGAATCGTGAGCGAAATATATTATGTTTATAAAGGTAGAACCATCAAAGATATGCCCTTGTCAGCTTTAATGTTTTCCATTACCTCGTCATAGTAACAGTTAGATGAAGCTTTTAGAAGTCTTGCCGTTTCCTCCACTACAAAAAAATGACTCACTGTTTTGTCCTAAGGCAAAAATACAACTTTAAACGACGTTATCATCACTTTCATCATGTCTAAAGATGCAAGGATAAGTAGAGGAAATGTTTAATAAGTTACAACCATGGCGGTAACTGCCCTCAAATTTGCATGGTAGAACAGCTTTTATTTTTCAAGTTCTCAGTGGTTATTTTTCAAGCTCCCAATGTTTGCTGCATTTGAGCTATCGTGTTAATCTGACACGAGGTTAAAAGTTGACTGACATAAAAGTATGCTTTTCATTAACATCTTTGTATTTTAAAGATGTTAGTCGTTTGATCCCCAATGTTTGAATGTAAACAGAGTGTCTGAATCAATATGTACTGACCCTGATCCCAAACAATATTACCAGGCTATCTTGCTTGCATTGCTCAAAGGTAGAAAAATATGTCCAAGTATTTTGTTGTTTTTGTCTTTTTATAATAGGATTAAATTGTTACCATACAACAGTTAAAACGTCTGCATAGGAGGAGAGTGATCATCCTACTACAAATAAATATAGACTTAAAACAGACAACAATGCAGGAACACATGAAAAAGAGGTGGATTGGGTAGATTTGTAATGTGGATTCAGCAAAGAAGGAGGAAAAATTGAATCTTTTCAGGCAGAGTAGTTAGTGAGTAGATGTATTGCTGCAACAATTCGTTTAAAGTTTCAGCACGCCATGTTATCACTGATTTATATATATTCCTGTTCATAGTCCTAATGCATGAGGTCAGTCCTCTCCGAGGACAGGCAATTCACTTGCCACAAATTCGATATGTTGTAAAAACCACGATAGAGTGCGCAGGTCACCCAACTAGTCTTTTACAAAAAATAGTCACCTGGGCCCATAAACAATAGTTTTTTTCCTCATAACTTATAAACAGGCAACCTTCGCTCTACTATCAGTGTATTTTATTCATCTAGGACTTTTGACCTTTTTATACCTTGACTTACCAAATTCACGTCACCGGTACCTAAAGTCCTAAGGGATCAAGGGTGTTGGCATAATAGGAAAAATAACATTTGCACTCGTATAAAAACCACAAACTCAGGAAAGGTTTAAACTCTTTATCTAAGCTTCTTAAATGGTTATGATCCAAAGATTAACCACCAAAAGACTTTCAATTATGAAGATCAGAATCAAAATGTAACTGTGCAAAAGATATAGTAGTTCGATCATTTAGCAATAGGGAGGGTAAAGAAAAGGAACATAAAATACGATCAAAAAGATTTTAGGCATAACAAAAGGGTTCAGTAAAAAGGGAACATGTGTCAAACTTTATCAATGGGAAGGGTAAGGAGAAGGAACATTGATATGCAAAACATGCAGCAATTAAAACATGTAGCGATTAGGAATGGTAAGAAAGGGAACAAATCAATGACGAACCCACATAGGTATATTTACCTAGAATGGTGTGAAGAACTAACCCTGGCCAGAGGTCAGTTTAAAGGATAGAACCCCAAAAGTTGCAGTCACCAGTAGGCTAGCAGGTGCAGATCAGAATCAGGACAGGTAAAGCTAAATTGGATCAGGACAGGACCATCAAAGGTTGAGACTGGCACACGCAGTTAAGTTGCAACGCTTGCGCTACTCCCTCTCTGCAGCTAACAGCCAGAACCCCGATTGGGATATTGATTTCTCCGACAAAGTGCTTCGCCAGCACTTCAGCTCCCAGAACCCCGATTGGGTTATCAAATCTTCTGACAGAGTGCTCCGCAGCCCTCTGCTCTTCGTCACCTATTGAGTGGGTTGGGTCAGTGACAGGTCAGCTATTCGGACAAGTCGGACAAATTAAGTAGCTAAGCCTACCCTAGTTATACTATTTTCCAGGTCAGTGTACCACCCCCCAATGTTGCAAGTGTAAGGATCCCCAATTTTGATTGGACAAGGAATGAGGAGAGGCCATCACACCATACCAAAATGAAACTTGCTGCATGTCCTATTTTGTTCCCGCCCATCAATTTATTTTTCTCATGACATCTTTATTCCACCCAACAATGAATGTTCTCTTAGTAAATACATTGTATTAACATTGTACGAATGAGCTTCCTTCGACAGAGGAAAAAGGTCAGCTTCCCAGGCGCATGTTGAATGAGACTGTTCTTCGGCAATCATTCAATGTCATTTCTGAAGCGTCCCTTAGTTTCTTGTGCGCATGTTCAAAATGGATGCAGTGGGATCTCGTCAGGCCCAAATGATTTATATGTAAAAATAAGAAAGAAACAGTTTGAGAACACAGAATAAAAGAATGCACTGTATAACACTAATTTCTACTCTATTCCCCTTACTTTATTTTTCACTATTGCGTTAAAGTTAAGCAGAACGAACAGCTTAGCAAAAGCAGCAATGCAAGCTTCATGCATGCTGTAACACAGAGCAGCCATTTTAATTCTAGTGCGCAGTAGCGAAAGATTCCCCCCAAAGCAAAGAATACATCACGTCACGTGAGTGTGACAGACGCATGCGCAGTAGAAAATCCCGCGTAGCAGCAGCCTTTTTAATGCAAGCGGATTAACATTAGTAAAAACAAATATGCAAGCTTCCCTCGGATGTTGTGTAATGCAATATTAGTAATACGAACATGTTGATTAGTGTATTAACGTTATGTTGAGAGGACTGAATACAAGCAAGTCGCTTTACGTGCGAATCCTTGCTCCATTAATCCCCTCTTTGATGATATTTTATATCATCACTAATTTATGAAACAGATGCCAGCTTTTCACAATTCACCCAATTCAATTGCTTCAATCTTTCTTCCAGGATTTTTCTCATTATTTAAATGAAAAATTTTCAATTTCTTATAAATGTTGCCATTTAATTCTTCAAGCTCCAGTTCATTACAATTTCTTTTCTTCCCTCTTTCATTTACTGTATATCTCTTTCTGTGTCTACGACATTTGCAACAAATTATTAACCCTAATATCAGTAGGCCTATTCCCACCATTGGCATCAGTTTTATACCTACAAAACATTTCCCTACGTTATAAATCCAACTACCTATTGAGGAGAGACCATCAGTCAGTCTCTTCCATGCACTATCAACCTCCAGTGGTTTGAGCTCTTTTTCCAAATGTGTAATATTTCTTACATACCCTTTAATTTCAACACTCTTGTCAGGTAAGTAAGTGCAACAATGTTGCGCTTTCAACATTCTACAGACTCCGCCCTCTTTTGCTAATAATGTATCAAGAGCAAGTCGATTTTGTAAAACCATTGATCTGATTGCAACCAATTCGGTATTGACCATCAAGAACCCTCCAGCAGTATCAGTTGATAACCGATCCACTACTTTTGACAATTTGCAAATTCATTGTGTATTTAGAGCCACACCCACTGTAGGTATCAATGCACTAAATATATCACCTACTATTTCTCCAAAACTAGCTCTTTTGCTACGTATTAATCCATTAGTTTCTTCATTGTTTCCAGTGATTTTATTTACATGATATATCTTTGGGAAGACTATTCCAAAATAACAGCTCCCATACCAATGATCTGGCAATGTGTAATAAGCCTTGTTTCCGCATACAAAATAAATTCCAGGAAACACAGGTTCAGTTCCATCTTTGAAACCCCAACCCCCAATTACCTTGTAATTGTTTTCACATTCACTGGAACCAATGAATATATTGTTATAATAACTAGTTCTTTCCATATGGAGACAGAGTTTCCCTTTCTTTTCAAAATTCAGCAACATAGCAGCATGAGTTTTGCCATTTGGGGTGGACCCTATATTCTCAGCCCATTTAGGAATTTTATGATTCTTGTCATTTGCTTTTCTTTGGAAACTCTCTCTCCTTTTCTCAACCATATTCAAAAATATTTTCTCCTTTTCTTGTAATAAGCATGTTAAATTATTCTTATGTGCTTCAGCTATATCTATGGTACCTATAGTTAGAAAGTATTCACCCATATAACGTGTTACTTCACTCTTAGTATGTACAGGATTCCGGTTACTACGTATAGGAAGTTCAGAACATATCACATCTGAATTAGAATAGTAATACTGCAAAGGTCCTTTCTTATAGAATAAACTAGCTAAAATACTACATGAAATACCATATGTTAGTGGTAAATGGTGGTAGGTAAAACATTCGGCTACTGAAGTAGGTAACTTCATATAAACATAGCAATCTTCTATTTCCATAGTTTCTACATAGTGTACTAATAGATTTGCAAATACATTTAAGTGAGTTCATTTTTTAATTCCACTATAATGTAGTCCTTCCTCATCTGATGCTTCTAAATCTAACTTCTGTTGTTTAATGCTAATTGCGTTTTCTTGTGTATCTATTTTTCTAGGTGTGTTTCTCATTTGTAGCTCATTAGTATCATTCTTCATGTCTCTACTCATTATGAAAGGAATAGCTATTGTCAGTCCTAACCATACTATGAGTACTATCGCTATACTACATGTGCATATTCTACAGCATGTTTTTAAGCAGCTTCTTTTCGGTCTTCCATTAACATTACGATCAGCCATTTCTGATTAAGGAGATTTAACCCCTCTTTGTAGCTTCTACACAGTCTTTTACCCTGTGAAATTTTCAAGTGGGTCCACGTCTCCGTCAGTCTGATCAGCAATCAATTCGTCATCACTTGCATCACTTGTTTCTAGATTTTCAAAATCGTCAAGAACAATGTAAGTCCATTCAGGGCCTCTGAATTTATTATTCAATCTTTTCAGTCGTGGACTTCTCCTTCTTGGTTGTATTACAGACTGTTCAGTTTGACTGGTTATCAAATTCACTTGCTCGGGCTCTTCATTTATGGTCTTTAAACGGAATTTCAGTCTTTTGACAAACCTAGGCCATTTGTCCCCTTTTCTGAGTCTTTTAGCTGGCACTGTGCTCGGGCCTTCTTCAAATGCTCTTTTATTTTCATTCAGTTGTGGCACATCTATTTCAATGCTGTCTTCTATGTCCCTCTCTATCTGACTAGGTCCAGGTCTTATTTCCGTTTCTTCTGCCTGGTTACTAATCTGGCCTTGTTCAGGTATCTGCTGAATTTGACTTTGATTTGATTCACCTTCTTCTTCCTGAACTCATTTTTCTACTCCTATCTGGTCCTGCTCAAGCTCTTTGAACTCTTGATTTTCTTCCGCCTGAGCTTTCGCCCTAGTACCTGTCTGCCCCTCCTCAGACTCTGGAGTTCTTGGTGGGGTGTCAATTATCTGAGTATTCTGATCTGTCCCTGCCTGGTTCCCCTCAGAATCACTTTTGACTTGTAATTCTATGATCTGAGTACCTTCTTCTATTCCTCTCTCGTCCTTACTTTCACTCTGACTGTCTAGATAAGTTTGACTTCTGGTTCTCACGTATTTTGCAGGTATCTCGACTACTGGAATCCAATCATCTTGGCTGGTGCTTGGTTGTTCTTCTTCAGCTAATTCTGGATCGACATCTCGAAACCCCTCAGCTGCACAACCTTCAGCTTCAGTTTCATCAGGTTCAGTCACTCTTTTTGTATGACTGGCATGGATCCAGTGTGGAACTGCTTCGCACTTTACAGCTGTAGTGGTAACACAAATCACTTGACGTGGTTCTCCCCACCTCGGTGCAAGGCAAGATTTTCGAGTATGTTTCTTTAGCACTACGCAGTCACCTGGGTTCAGGTCATCTGCTGGAGTGGCTTGTCTGTCGACAGCGTCTTCCCCAACCTGGTGAGAGATAGAACGCACTTGGTCAGCCAGTTTTTTGCAGTACTCCAGTACTAAATCATCAGATATATTTATCAACTTGTGTCCTGGCACCCATGCTTGCCTAATTGCTCTTCCCATTAGTATTTCATGAGGACTCAAGCCTGTGTTCCGGTCTGGAATACTTCTGAGTCCCATCAGAACAAGAGGTAAAGCATCCGGCCACTCTAGTCGGGTAGATTAATACATCTTTCCCAATCTTGACTTGATTGTGCCATTCAGTTGTTCTACCACTCCAGAAGCCTCTGGGCGGTATGCACAGTGCAGTTTTTGTTTAACATTGAATGCTTAACAGATTAGGCCAATTATTTCATTATTAAAATGGCAGCCTCAGTCTGATTCAATTGTTACTGGAAAACCAAAACGTGGTATGAGTTCTCTGAGTAGGAGTTTGGCTACAGTGATTCTATCATTCCTACGTGTAGGGTAAGCTTCTACCCATTTTGAAAACAGGCAGACAATGACAAGAATGTATTTTAGTCCTCGACTATAATCGTATGAAGGAACCATCTGCTTTCCCAATCTTTCCTGGTAGCACTACAGTTTTCTTTCCAGGATTCATCTGTTGACAAATTAAACATCTTTGGCAAAGTGCTTCTGCTATGTTCCTGAATTTCGCATTGAACCAACTCTGTCTGAACAATCTAATCATAGAGTCTCTTCCCAGGTGGGAATCTCCATGGAACATCCTAGCCATAGTAGCAAGCATACAGTCTGGTAACACAGGCCTACCATCAAGGTAAACAATGACACCATCTTCAACCCTTCTTTGACAACCTATCTTTCTCCACTCTTCCTTTTCCTTTGGTTCTGCTTCATTTTGCAAGTCCCTCACTTCTTCCCACGTTCTCACACCTTCAAGCAACATAAGTTGGCAGATGTTTTCACCTACTTCAATTTTCTTATTTATAGCCATTTTAAATTTGGCACAATGTTGGGCTAACTGGTCAGCATATTGATTACCAGCTGTCACTTTGTCATTTCCAGATTTGTGAGCAGCACACTTGACCACAACCACTTCTTTTGGTAGTTGAATCACCTTGAGTAAATCTTTTACATAATGACCATTTTTAATTGGAATACCTGAAGAAGTTAGAAACTCCCTTTGCATCCATAATTGGCCATAGTCATGCACAACCCCGAAACCATATTGGCTATCAGTGTATATGGTTACTTTCCAATTTTTCCCACATTTGCAAGCTTTTGTCAATGCAATCAATCCGGCTACTTGTGCAGACTTGACTCCAGGTAAATAGGATGCTTCAATTGGACCCCCCAACGTACACACCGCATAGGCAGCGCTTAAACCTCCTTCCTCATGTCTCATGCATGAGCCATCTACAAATAGCTCACATTCAGAATCAATTAGTGGTTCTTCTCTTATGTCAGGACGTGGTTTTGTACTGTACTGTATTCAGTCAAGTCGATACAATCATGTTCGACTTCTTCCGTCACTTCTGCAAAATGTGAATTGGGTAGCAATGTTGCTGGGTTCAAAATATTACATCAAGCAATGGTTACATTTCCTGCACCTACAAGAATACGCTCGTTCTTAGTCAGCCGACTAGGAGTGAGATACTGGGTTTTTGTTCTGGTCAGTAAAATCACAACTGCATGTGGAACATACACTGTTACAGGATGTCCCATAATGATTGAGTCACTTTGCTCACGACTCATGCAAGTTACAGCTACAGCTTTCAGGCATCCTGGTAATGCAGATGCTACTGGGTCTAATGTGGAAGAAAAATATGCCACAGGACGTCTCATCAGACCCTGAGTTTGGGTCAAAACTGAAAGTGCACAATTATCTTGTGTGTCACAGAATAGTGCAAAATCTTTCGAATAGTCTGGCATCCCTAATGCTGGAGCTATAAACCGATACTCTCGTAATTTCAGAAAAGCAGTCATGCTTTCATCATCCCATTCTACTGGGTCCTTTGCTCTTTTCTTTGTCATTTGTATTAATGGCTTTGCTAGGACTGCAAATCCCACAATACATTGCCTTCAATAACCTACTACTCCAAGAAACATTCTGATCTCTTTCTGAGTTTGGGGTAAATTCATGTTTCTGATTATTCTGATTCTCTCTGAGGTAACCCTTCTGACACCTCTTTCTTTCTGGTGCCCCAGATATTTCACTGATGTGGTGCAAAACTGTAATTTTCAGGTGACACTTTATGCCCCCCTTCACCTAAGTGGTTCAGTAAGGCAAGGGTATCAACAACACAGTCATTTCGATTTTTAGACGCCACCAATAGGTCGTCTATATACTGGACTAGGACTGACTGTCCTGGCAACACCAAAGACTCAAGGCACATTTTTACAGAATCTGATTAAAAATCGATGGACTCTCTGTGTACCCCTGAGGAACGCGGTTCGAGACGTACACATGACTGTCGAATTCAAAAGAAAAAAGAAATTTGCTATCTGGGTGTAATGGGATCGAGAAAAATGTGTGACACAAATCAATTACAGTGAACCATCCCGCCTCCCATGATACAGAATCACTGCAGGATTTGACACAACTGGACAACATGGGACAACAATCTTATTAATCTTTCGGAGGTCTTGTGCGACCCTGTACTTGCCACTCGGTTTCTTTATTCCAATTATGGGCGAATTACATGGATTGCTCATTATTTCTTGTAAAATGCCTGTTTCAACCAAACCTTTTATTTCTGCTGCAACACCTGCTTTTATTTCTGGGCTCATTTTGTACTGACGAGTATTTGGGTAAACTGCACCTTCCTTCACTGTCACTTTTATTGGATTGACATTTGCCATTAATCCTACATCTTTTCCAGTAAAATCCCACACTTTAGGATCTACACTCTTTCGCAATTCTTCTGGTAAGCTATAGTTAACTTTTTATTTTCAGTTTCCTGTTTTGCTAACATTAATTTATAAAGTCCGTCTTTGTCTGGGGTTTGAATTTCAACACCACTTGGAGTGCGAAAGATGGTGCAAATCATTTTACACAACAAGTCTCTGCCTAACAGGTTTACTGGGCTAGAATCACATACAACAAATCTATGCATTTCTTTAAAATTGCCTATTCTAATTTCCATTGGTTCTGTAACTGGGGTACTAATTTGTTTATTAGAAACGCCCACTACTTGGATCTCTTCTCCCGAGAGGGGTAGGTTTGGAACACCTGCTGTTCTCACAGTAGAACGGGTAGCACCAGTATCCAACAGAAAGGTGACATCATTTCCTTCAACCTTTCCTTCAATGTATGGACCTGACTGATCTACTGGCAAGGAAGCGCCAAGTACGCACTCCTCCTCCTCCCCTCTCAGGCACCGTCAGTAGGTGTCCTCACTGAAAAACGTATCACTAAAAAGAAACTGTGATGTTGCTGTGTCTCTCCTTTCACTTCCCTCCAATTTGTGATGTCTACACTCTGTTGTGCTTTGCTCCTATAATTTGGCATAGGAGCTAGGGGTAACTGGTTTTGTATTACCTGCTGCTGTGGCTTCCTTGGCACCTCTTTCTGCGTCTATGGATTCAAATCATTAGTTTGCATATTACCATTTTGCACAGCCTTACACTCGTTCTTCCAGTGCCCCAACTTGCCACACCCAGGATAAGGAAACTTCTTTTTTGCTTCTTCTCTATTGAATATTCCCCTTGGCTTACCCCCATTACTATCAATTTGATTCTGATTATTGTTTATTTGACTCAATTGAAGCTCTTGTTGCTCTGCTAATTTCACTTGTGCCCACATTACTTTTTCTTTTAACTCTTTTCGTTTATTGTCAAGTTCGTCCTCACAATACTTTGCGTATTTAAGAAATTCATCAATCGGTTTGGCCTGCCAACAAATCTTATGGTCCTTTATCCATTGCGAGATTTCTGGCCTTAATCCTGACACAAACCGATAGATAAAATGCGTCATATCCTTCATATCTATGTTATGCAACCCGTTGTACTGTTTAAAAACCTGGAACAAACGTTCATAATATGCATGCACAGATTCATCTTTATTCTGAGTGGTTCTATCTATTCTAGTCCAATCATTCTCCTTAGCAAGCATCTTCCCTTTGAGGTAGAGTATTACCTGGATGTATTCCTTCATCACTTCGTCAAAGGGTGCCCCTGTCTTTGGGTCTCTAGGGTATTCATCATTAGGCCAATCAATAGCTATTTTGCATTCTGTCCACAGATCTACAGGTACAACAATATCAAATAATCCATCTAAATCTTTCAATAGACATTTTGAAACCTTCACAAATCTCTCGACTTGTCTGTACCATTCTACAGGTTTTTCACAAAGTTTTGGGAAATCATTTGCAAATGACAAAATATCCTGTTGAGACGATGGGACATGTACATAACCTCCACCTGGTACTTCTCTCATGGGACACAACCTTTCTACTTTTTCTGTTTCTCTTACAACATATTCAGATGTCATTTTTGATCGAGCCTCTTCTTTTTTCTTTGCCCACCTAGATCACCATTTTTCTATATCACCCCATTTTTGCAATAAGGTCAAAAGCTTCCTAATTTGTACTTTTCTTCCTGACACATTCATATTTTCCAAATCTTTGTCAGAAAATTCAGCTCGATATGGCTTCTGTAACACTTTAGATTTGCCAATGTCAATTCCCATATTAGCAGCCAAATCTGTTAATTTTTCATGCACCGCTCTGGTATTTCTAGTAATGCTTTTACATATGAATAATAATTCATCTTCACTGAGTGTATTTAACGTGTCCAATCCCACATTCCCAGCCATCAATTCTTCTAATTCGACTCTTAATTTATATATATCTAATACTTTTGGCTGTGACTTGGGTTTTTCTATTTCTCGTGACCATCTCTCTATTTCCTCTGGAGTTACTACTGTGGCACTTCTTGTACCTGAGGATGTCTCAATCTGTACCTCTCTAGAATTTGTATGTGTGGTTTTCCTAACCGAGTCACTCACTGGTTCTCTTATTGGTAAATCCATCAGGGAAATCACTGATTCACATTCACTTGCTTGATCATCCACATTTAAAGGCTCTTTTCTTGGCTGAATTACAGGTGTAGTCATAACGGGAGTTTTAGGACTAGCTTGCTTATCTCCGTACAAAGGAACAACTGGGCCAATAGTTACCGGAATTGTTAGGGTCTTCAGGACTTGTATTTAATTGGGAAATTTTCTGAATCAACTCACTTCTTTGTTTATTTAATGATTCTCTTTCCCTGTCTTGCAGTACTTTTTCTAACGAAGTCTCATGTACCACTTGCGGAATCATAGGTGGTTTCAGGAACGGAGCACTAGGATTACTCGTGCTTGGCTCCTCATTATACGGTGGTGGATTTTTCATTAACAAATCCTCCAAATAATCATGTTCTGGATTATCACTAATCATTAGATTTCCTGCCTTGTCTGTGCTTTTACTTCCTGATGTTTTTTCTTGTGTAAATAAAGGATACAACCCTTCCACCATCATGGACTGTCTCCATTGTTTCATTTGCTTATCTCTAGTTTCTCGTGGAAACTTAGGGTAGAACTTACTCAACGCTTTGTCACTTCTGGGTCTGTCTCGTTCAAAAGCTTCAATCTCCCATTCTTCTAGTGCCTCATACTGCGTTAGTCTAGGTCTGGGATTTAAATCATTCTTATGTGTCCTCAAATTAAATAGAACTCTGCCATTGAAAGTATCTTATTCGGGAAATGCCAAAACTCCGTCGTCTTTAGAGTATTCCACCCAATTTTCTAACCATACACAAGTGTGGTAGCCCTTGTCAAACATCATATATGATGCGGGCGTATTTGGTTGTGGAATAATAATTTCTTCTCTAGGTTTAATCGGTTTATCTTTCTTTAAGACTTTTTTAACTCTCTTAACAAATGACATTTTTCTTTCACCTCTGTACATGATATAAGGTCTACCCCTTATCATCTGTTCTTTAACAAAACCTAAGTATCTTCTATCAGGTCGATTTGCTATAAATCCTGGATCTAAATGCCACATTAAGGGGCTCATTATGATGGAGGATTTTCCGCATCCTCCGGGCCGGCGGAATCCACCGCCGGTCCGGAGGATGCGGAAAATCCTCTGCGGACCCACCAAAGACCCACCGCCACATTAGGATGGCTGGTGGGTCCTGGTTTCAGTCCGCCGCTTTTCCGCCGCGGTTGACTTACAACCACGGCGGAAAAGCTGTAACATGGCTGGCGGTGTCTATGAGACACCGCCAGCCATATTAGGATGGCGTAAAAGAGATGCTTTTCCACGGCGGCTTTTCCGCCGTTGAAAAGCATGTGTAACTTCACTGCGGGGGCCCGTTGCGGGCCCCCTGGGTGAAGGGGGGTGGGGGGTGCACATGGGGGGTACCTATGGTACCCCCCTGCATTTGTATACAGTAATCGGCAGGCACTGCACGGTATGCATTTTTAACATTGCGGCGGTTGCAGCTTGAAGCCGCACCCGCTGCAATGTTAAAAATAGAGGATGTGACCGCCAGGGTGGCGGTCACATCCTAATCGGACAGGAGGGAACTCCGCAGGCCATGCGGAGGTTCCCTCCTACTCTATGGTCGCGGACGGACTCAAGTCCGTCCGCGATCATAATGAGCCCCATAATTTGGAAATTTAAACCTTTACGATAACACTCAATTGTTTACAAAATACTTCCAATACCAGCGCGTCTTGTCCAGTGACCAATCAAATTTTCAAATTCAAATAGATCCAACCAATAGTTGCGCGGCTTCTCTCGTGAGACTAGTTCTAACGCTCCTGGACTCACCCCTCCTTTACAATTATTACCTCAGCTACACACCCGCTGTTTCAACCAATACCAGCGCGGCTCTGAGTGACGTCAGCGTAGCTCCGCAAGTGACTCCCTCCTTTGCATGGTAATACGAAAACGTAATTGCTTTCACTTTTAAATGCAAATTTATTATTCAACAACGTAAAACATTCGCCACTGTACCTGAGTGACTAAATCAAAGGAAAGATATATTTCACTCACTACGAGTAAACCCCTTCCGTTTACTCTTCAGATACTACGAGTAGATCCCTTCCATCTACCCTTCACGCAAGTATTGGAGAACTTGTTACTCCTTTAGACTTATCCCTTACTAGGATGTACTAAGGCCAAAGTTTCACCAGCGAACCCATTTGCAATCAATCAAGCTCAGAAGAACTTGCTACTCCTTCCGTGTGACCCTTTCTAGGTGATATCACACCAAATGTTTTGCTAGCGAACTCTTTGCTATCATTTATTTATACAGAAAATCCCTAAATAGTGCTTCCGGTTCTACCTAACCATGCACGTATTTCCTACAGGTAAGTGACCTCACTGCAGTGTGGCTTCCATTTACCACCCGCTATTCAGCCCCCTAAGATTCCAGACAAACATATAACAGGTACAAACAATTTTGGTTAATACATAAAATCAATTTAATCAATAATACATTTCAAATATGCAAAAATATTTTCCTTAATCAATTAACTAACTACCTACCTATCTTAACTAAACCCTAACCATACTGCTGCTACCAAAAGAATATACTGATAGAGCACGCAGGTCACCCGACTAGTCTTTTACCAAAAATAGTCACCTGGGCCCATAAACAATAGTTTTTTTTCTTCATAACTTATAAACAGGCAACCTTCGCTCTACTATCAGTGTATTTTATTCATCTAGGACTTTTGACCTTTTTATACCTTGACTTACCAAATCCACGTCACCGGTACCTAAAGTCCTAAGGGATCAAGGGTGTTAGCATAATAGGAAAAATAACATTTGCACTCGTATAATAACCACAAACTCGGGAAAGGTTTAAACTCTTTATCTAAGCTTCTTAAATGGTCATGATCCAAAAATTAAACACCAAAAGACAATTATGAAGATCAGAATCAAAATGTAACTATGCAAAAGATGTATTAGACTAATTTCGAACATTTAGGGATATAGGGAGGGTAAAGAGAAGGAACATAAAATAAGATCAAAATGGTTTTAGGCATTTAACAAAAGGGATGGGTAAAAAGGGAACATGTGTCAAACTTTATCAATAGGAAGGGTAAAGAGAAGGAACATTGATATGCAAAACATGCAGCAATTAAAACATGTAACGATTAGGAAAGGTAAGAAAGGGAACAAATCAATGACGAACCCACATTGATTTAAATTTACCTAGAATGGTGTGAAGAACTAACCCTGGCCACAGGTCAGTTTAAAGGACAGAACCCCGAAAGTTGCAGTCGCCAGTAGGCTAGCAGGTGCGGATCAGAAGCAGGACAGGTAAAGCCAAATTGGATCAGGACAGGACCATCAAAGGTTGAGACTGGCACCCGCAGTTAAGTTGCAATGCCTGCGCTACTCCCTCTCTGCAGCTAACAGCCAGAACCCCGATTGGGTTATCGATTTCTCCGACAAAGTGCTTTGCCAGCACTTCAGCTCCCAGAACCCCAATTGGGTTATCGAATCTTCTGACAGAGTGCTCCGCAACCCTCTGCTCTTGGTCACCTATTGAGTGGGTTGGGTCAGTGACAGGTCAGCTATTCGGACAAGTCGGACAAATTAACTAGCTAAGCCTACCCTAGTTATACTATTTTCCAGGTCAGTGTACCACCCCGCAATGTTTCAAGTGTAAGGATCCCCAATTTTGATTCAACAAGGAAAGAGAAGAGGTCATCACACCATACCAAAATGAAACTTTCTGCATGTACTATTTAAATTATTGTTCCCACCCATCAATTTATTTTTCTCATGACATCTTTATTTCACCCAACAATGAATGTTCTCTTAGTAAATACATTGTATTAACATTGTATGAATTAGCTTCCTTGGAAAGAGGTAAAAGGAGCATCTTGGATGAGACTGTTCTTTGGCAATCATTTAATGTCATTTCTGAAGCGTCCCTTAGTTTCCTGTGCACATGTTCAAAATGGATGCAGTGGGATCTTGTCAGGCCCAAATGATTTATATGTAAAAATAGGAAAGAAACAGTTTGAGAACACAGAATAAAAGAATGCACTGTATACCACTTATAAATGTGGGATACTTGTAAAGCGCACTGTTACTCTACCTGAGTGTCCTGGCGCTGTAGACCGCTGGGGAACCCGTCCTGGTTTTCCCTGTGAGATGGTCCCTTTTCTGGGTATCTCCAGGGTGAAACCAGGCATCCCCGGCGTCTGTGGGGGGCCGTTGTAGAGATGAGGCAAGCTTAATGCCCAGAGTTGCCGAGTGTGTTCCCTGGTTAGAGTAGGCACAGAGGCGAGAATTATCGAGCCGTTGACCCTGGTCCAAGACCCTGCCGCGTCGGGAATTGAACCCTGGTCCCGGGCCGTTCTCTGCTTACAGGTCTGCCGCCTCTAACCATTGAGCCACACCACTCCACTTATTTCTACTCTATTCCCATTACTTTATTTTTAACTATTGCGTTAAGGTTAAGCAGAACGAACAGCTTAGCAAAAGCAGCAGTGCAAGCTTCATGCATTCTGTAACACAGAGCAGCCATTTTAATTCTAGTGCGCAGAAGCAAAAGATTCCCCTCAAAGCAAAGAATACGTCCCATGAGTGTGACAGAAGACATTCGCAGTAGAAAATCCCACGTAGCAGCATCCATTTTAATGCAAGCGGATTAACATTAGTAAAAACACATATGCAAGCTTCCCTCGGATGTTGTGCAATGTGATATTAGTAATGCAAACATGTTTCAGGTCCAAATCTCCTTCTCCAGGCAAAAGGGCAAAAGGTCAGCACAGCAGGGCAGCAGATCCATTAGAGCAGCAGTCCAGCATAGTGGCACTCATTGTAGGAGCACAGTAGTGCTTCTTCCTGGAAGAGTATCCACAGGTTCAGAAGTGTACTAAAGGGTCGGTCTCTGAGGTCCAGTATATATACTCAGTGGTACCTTTGAGGTGGGGAGAAGCTTCTGGAGTTTTCCTGTTTTTTGTCTTCTTCAGTGTGAGTGCTTTGCTTCCTGACCACAGACTTGTGACACAGCCTGTTTTTCCCTTTTACATTGATTACTTAACTCCTCAATGGCTGCCCCAAAGTTAGGGCAGCGAGGGTGCCATGTGGAGTTGCAAGCAGGCCATAATCAGCCAGTCACTGTTCCTTAATTCCCCAGGAGATCTGCATATCTGGGCATCCACATTTTTTTTTATGTCTTTCTGCTTCACGTTTAGTGTAAGAAATGGGGTTACTGGTTAACTGGGGTGTGAGCTCTAGTCAAGCAGCACCCACAATCAAACCAGAAATTAACCTGTGTTCAATCCTCCGGTACCTTGGCACAGACGAGTCAGGCTTAACTTAGAGGAAATGGGTAAAGCACTTGTGCAACACTTCAAACAGTAAAACAGTGAAACGGCCATACAAAAAGATCAAATACTTAGTTAGAAAAATAGATCGACATTTAATAAACAAAGCAAGCCCAATCTATATAAATGCAATCATTAGAACCGAAGGCATGCATTTTTAACAAATAAAGTGAAAAAAGCACCTAAAAGCATAAAGTGTCAACTCAGGATATCTGGTCGTGCCAGACCAGGTCAAATGTAAAAGTTCAGGCCAACCACAATGGAGCTCAGGTAGGACACAGTCCCATGTCAGTCCCACTGAAGGTTTACCTTCTCAGGTTTAGTGCAAACAGTCTTGAACTTGGTGGAGAGAGCCTCGAGTAGCAAGGAGAGCATTGTGAGAGGCTGTTCGCAGATGGGTGGGCTGGAGTTTTGCCTTGGTGGTCCCTCAAGAACAGTCAATGCTACTATGGGAAGAGCCAGGCTGGCAGAGTTTCATGCTGATTACCGGGGCAAAAGTCACTGTCTCTTAGCAAATGCGCCTGTTCACGGTCATGAAGTGTCTAAAAGCTTGATTTCAGTACCTGTAAGCACCCATCAAGGGTCCAGGACTGGGAGATGCTCTACTTGGGGAGTCGGGAACCTGCTGCAGATGGATCAGGGGCTGGTTCAGGATGTTTGGGAGTCTTCATGTCCTTGAGGCTCAGATATGGAGTCACTATGAGGTCATGGGTTCAAGATGAAGTTGAAAGTCCTAATCTCCTTTCCAAGGCAAGAGGGTAGCAGGTCAGTACAGCAGAGCAGCAGTTCCTTTAGAGCAGCAGTCCAGCAGAGTCGCAGTCATTGTAGCACGACAGCAGTCCTTTTTCCTGGAGGAGTATCCACAGGTTCAGAAGTGTTCTGAAGAGTTGGTCTCTGATTTCCAGTATCTATACCCATCAGTGCCTTTGAAGTGTGGGAAAAGCATTTAGAAGTTTCCACTTGAAGTCCACAGAAAATCTGTCTGGCCCCAGACTAACTACAGGGAGTATGCAGCCCTTTGTGTAGAAGCAGGACACAGCCAATTCAGGTGTATGTGGGACTGTACCCAGCTCCTCCCTCCGGTCCTACCAGTGATGGCACATCCCGTTACACCTAAGCTCCCTAGTGTGTGTTGCTCTCTAGAAGAAATGCACAAAGTTCAGCTGTCAGCTACACCCACTCATGTGACCATAGATTGGCTACAGGCATTCAATGAATAAGGCAGAAAAATGCAAACTTTCTAAAAGTGGCATTTCAGATTTGCATTTTAAAATCCAAATTCACCCTATATTGGATTTTGACTTGTGATGCCAGAGATACCATTCATGAACTGCTTACCTATTCCCGTTTGGAAATGACACTTATAAAATGCAATACGTTTTTCACGATCAGGACATATAAAACTTAAATGTTTATGTTCAATGTTTTAAAGGCATGTTACCCTGCCCTCTGGGCTGTCCAGGGCCTACCCTTGGGCTGACTTAAATGTATTAAAAGAGGAATTATTGAGCCTAGCAGAAAGATTTATGCTGCCGGGCCTAAATGGCAATTTAAAACTGCACATACACAGGCTGCAAAGGCAGGCCTGAGATGTTTATAGTGGTATTTAAGTGGTTGGCTGTAGGAAGTGGATTATTAGTAGGTGGGGCTACCTGGTGAGCATTTTGTAGTACATGTTGTGTTGTGCAGGGTGATCATTAAAAACTGGAAGGACCATGGTTTAGAAGAACTAGGGCACTTTTTCTTCAATAACAAAATAATTACCTGGCAAGAGGTTCAAAGTAGATACGGTGAGCGTAACAAGCTCGGCCTTTTTGAGTATTTACAGATGGTGAATTTCATAGATAGAAACAAACTCTCATCTAGTGGTGCCCCAAACAAGCAGGCGATCGCCGTGTTTCGAGCCAAACTAAAAGGGTTGGGCAAATGGTATTCTCAACTGAGTAAAATCAATGAATCTTCCTTGGTTGAGAAATTATTAGATAGAGTAACGCGGGAAACAGATTGCACTTTGTCAAGCTAGGAGTGGCAGTTCATATCCCAGATAGGGAGCAAGGCGTTAAGAGCTAATTTTAAAAGGATGACCTTCCTGTCACAGTGGCTGGTATACTATACTCCCACAAATCTAAGCAAAAATATCCAGAGGTGGACAATAGATGCTTTCACTGCCAGGCAGAAGGTGAAGGGGCGTGGCTAAATATATTCTTCACATGCCCTAAACTAGAGTCCTTCTGGGTAAAATTGTTTTGGGCTATTAGCCAATCAATTCAGAAGAGGATAGATCCGGAGGCCGAGGTAATCGAGGTGTCCCTCTTTGGCATTTCAAGAGTAAGGAAAGATCTGACCAAAGAAGAGGAGACCTTTTTAGCGATTTTCCCCCTTATGGCTCGTTCTTTGGTCCTCCAGAATTGGAGGTCAAAAGATGCACCTTCCTGTTAAAGTGGTTCAACAAAATAAAAAGAACCATGAAGTTTGAAGAAGCTTACGCGAGGGAGGTCGGTGCTACAAGAAAGTTCACTGCGGTCTGGAAAATTTTAATGAACCTCGAAACCATGGTGGGAACAGAAATTTTACAGATTTTTGCACTTTAGCACTTTTTGAGCTTTAGCACTTTTGCTCTTTATTATGCTGGATTTGCACATTTAGAAATTGTAGGGATCTCTGACTTAAGCCCGGTACAGAGAATCTGAGGAGGTCGTCAGATTTTGATCTTAAATCTTTCTTTTCTATGTCAAATCTATGTTGGAAGTGCTGGTAAAAAACAGTTTACTGAGGGCCTGCCAGAGCAACCTAGTACGTTAGCATTTTAGCACCAATGTCTGGGAAAATTTGTACATCTGTTAATAGTTGGGTTCAGTTAGGGTATTGTTGAAATGTGTTTTTTGCTATATATTTGTACTTAATTTAGGATGGTTTTAAGTATAATGCATAAGCCCTGGATCAGCTGATTATGGGTCACGCTAGGTACTCTAACATTTTACAACACCAGCACTTTATTGAGCAAGATTTGTACATTTATAATCAGTCTGTGACGCAGTCAGATGACTTGCTCTCTTTATGGTTATTTATTTATTTATTTATTCAGTATTTAATCCATGTCAGTTCTTTATTTACAACAAACCAGCTTTCTAACTCAGTTTGTTAGCTAGATTTACTGTTGATAATTGTCTTGTTATGTTTATTTTGCTCTGCTCAATAAAAAAGAAAAAGAAAAAAGGTGTCAAGGTAAAGCCTACCCTAGGTACACTGGACACCTGTATAGCACCCATTCAGAGCAGTCAATGTTTTTTAATATAGGAAGTGGGTGATATTTTGGATAATATTGACTTCAATCCGATGTGATCTATATCATTGTAGGTATTACCCTCTTTTTTTATTTTTGTTTCCTAAGTCATTGACCTTTCACAGCGTTATTTTCAGTTGTTCACTTCGATTCAGGCCTTCCAACATATTCACTTTTTTGTCACTTTTGTCCATCCATCCACTTCACTTCACTTTGACCATGCTTCTGAAAAAGCAAAGAAACATTGCATTGATAACTCCTGAATTAACCAACATCACAATGGCCCATTACCCAGCTTTTCTGAATGACCTTCAATGGCCCCTCTAGATGGGCCACTGTCCTGCAGTGATCTTTGTTCCTGGTCCAAGTTTAAATTCCCACTTCCTGGATCCTCTCCATCATGTTCTTCTGATGTTGCTTTCTCTGTGGATTTGTTCTCTTATTCTTGTTCCTGAATCTTCTTTGTTTGTTTCTTAGTATCCCCGTTGATCAATCTGCATTAGTATGGTTATGTTGTCCTACACTCCTTCCTTTCTGCACCCAAGTCCAGGCAGACTCAAGGATGTCAAAGAACAGGTTCTTGGAGTTGTATATTGCCTTGAGTCATGCTTGATAAAAGCCTATATACTGATGGTGCATTGCCCCTATTTTCTGCTTTAGATCCTCAAGGGACTAATCTTGTTTTTGTACAAGTATGGTATACTCTGAAAATAACATGGTCTGGGCCAAATCAAAGTCGGTATCTTTCTTCTCTCCAGCTACTTTCAGTATAGCATCTTTGTCCCTGTAATCGTGGAGTCTAGCAATATGGGAGTATCAGTGGTTACAGAGCTTCAGGCAATTGTCTCTGTGTTAAGGCTCTATCGCCTCTTTCAATCACAAAACAGGTGAACATGTCTTCTTCGAGAACCTGTGGTCAGATCAACTTTCCTAGGAACATCTCAGGTTGCTTACAGATCCCTCTTGCTAACTGACAATCCATAGCTTTTTTTTGTGGGCCTGGCCTTCGGTGTCTTCCACTCTGTCTTCTAGGGAAAGGGATGTGGCAGCTTTTCATTGGACTGTGGTCTGCATTGCTTTGGTCTCTTCATCAAGCTGTTTTTAAAACTGGCTGTAAAATCTACACATAACACCAGGTGTCAGTCCTTAATAATGTTCACCCAATCTATGCATTATGCCATGGGCACTTCTTAATCATTTTCGCTGCAAGGGGCGAAACTACACTTTAGTATTTCTCCCATAATTCCATTACAAGTTTAAAAGGCTTCCATAGCATCTGTGAGTTGAAATTAAAGCATTTGTAGAAAAATCTGCTTTATTATAGCACACAATAAATGTTGATGTGCTAAATTAGGGCTTTGCAGCTCTGCCTCTCCGGGACAACTGGTCTCCCTTAATGACTGAGCACCAATTAGAACCACAGCTCTGACAGGGGCCTTCATGAGCTCTAGAGATTTTGTCACATTGGCCCTCATTCATTTCTCTAAACTATGATACAAATAAAACATTTGCATCATAGAAAAGTGTACTTCAGATGTGTGAATAGCTGATGTTCAGTAAGATTCCCAAGTGGGTTTTTTCTATCTTGGTAGTTGGCAGCTTGAATCCTAGATAGACATTGTGGTGGTTAGGCATGTCCTGTATTTTTCAAATTGAACACATTTCCCAAACAAAAAAAGAGTATATGGTTTTGGAAGCAGACACAACATAATTGATTTAAGGAAGTGATATAATGACAGTTAAAAACTAGTTTTCATGTCATTTGTGTACAGAGAAGAACTTAGTACTATTAAAACGTGATTACAATGAAGGGTAGTATACAGTACCATATTTAGGCCAAAATTATCACCAAATCTTGCCTGACCTTTTCAAAACCAAACCTTCAGTGACCATAAAGCACACTCTCTGGTTAATCATATATTTAATTATATTGGAAGGTGAAGGAGGATTGTAAAGAGTAAGACCCGCCAGCCTTAGGGCAGTCTTCCCCCAAATGTTTGCTTATATACCTCCATTTGTGTGCTGAAATTCATTTGTGTTGGCCTTAGGACTCTGTGCACATTACCCCTGCTAGCCAGTGCTAAAGTGCTTGTGCTCATTCCTATCAACATTACACAAGGGGGGTTGGACCCATGCAGTCGCGGGGACCTGGGCGTTAAATGATAAGTGTAAAGAGGGGCCCCCGCAAGGGAAACGTGTTATAAGCAACACACACTCACAGATTCATATGTATCAATGAAAACAATGAGAATGGTTATTGTCATTTATTTTACAATACCACTGTATCAATATATCACCACAATTTTAGAAAGCCCCAAAGGGAGGAGGGAGCAAGGAAGGTGAAAGGAAGGGGTGTGCTCAAAAGCGTGTAAAGTCAAAAAAGGATAAACATAGTCACAAAGAATGAAGACAATCATATACAATATTGGCAATTAACTTAGGACAATTGTAACACAAAGAAGCCAATGTATTCAAAGGTCCTTTAAATTGTTAATACAGAACCCATTCAACGGTCACAATAATATCCATTCAATTACTAGAGGACATGTGCCGGAGGTATACAAAGAAAAAAGCCGTCGACGTTTCGACCCCTTGGCGTAGGCTAAATTAGGTCCTTTAACGGGGTCTTCTTCAGGACAGGTGCAGGGTGAGGGAGGGGGCAATTATCTGTAAAGTTAAAAAGATTGCGTAAAAACACTATTTATTATTTATTTATTTATTTGTCACTAAATGAACATGATTTTTAACAAAGATGAACCAAGACTATGTCCCATGGGCTTAGGGCCACCTGGGCCTCCAAGGAGAGGAATTAGCGTGAGACCACACAAAAGTTCATGGTCAAACACCGTGACATACATTCACTTCTATACAGAGGAAACGGACCACTCACATATATTGTCAACTCATGGGTTGATCTGTGAAGCTTGACCGTCGTATTCATGAGCTGAAGTTGGGTAGTATGTGGATCATATCTACTGTAATTAAAACAAGTACAAGAATACATGCAGTTAGGTCAAAGATTAGCTAGCAATAGCGACCTTGGACCTATATGGTCATAACTCCCATTTACTTACATAACAAGGCATAGACAGACAGATGCTGCCTAGGATCCAAACTCTCCTAGTTCTATAGTGAAGGTCGCTGTAGGTGAGAAGGAAGGCGATCGAATTACCTAATATTATCCATTCACAACATCAGTTGCTTAAAGTGCAGGTACTAAATGGACAGGTACATACCTCCGTAATGGAGTCAGTCTGAGTGATGACCTTCATTAACTGCAGTGTCGGCAGAGATCAGTGGTGTCACCCCACGGAGCCCTATGTGAAAGAATTAACTATAATACATAAATGGCCCCTTTAATTTAAGCACTTGGCGCACTCAGCGCTCTTTTCACAATGACGTGGATTTCAATAATAGCGAACTTACTCGTGTGGACAATCTCGTGAGCGCCAGGTCTGACTAATTGCTTTAACGAGTTCCTGGCGGAGGGCGCGACCGATGGCCACTGGGAAGGTTTGCTGAAAAAATGTGAGAACCTTCCTTTCACCTTCCTTGCTCCCTCCTCCCTTTGGGGCTTTCTAAAATTGTGGTGATATATTGATACAGTGGTATTGTAAAATAAATGACAATACCCATTCTCATTGTTTTCATTGATACATATGAATCTGTGAGTGTGTGTTGCTTATAACACGTTTCCCTTGCGGGGACCCCTCTTTACACTTATCATTCCTATCAACATGGTTTGAGTGCCTTGCACCTGATTGGAATATTTAAATTACTTATAGCTTCCTTGTAGAGCCTTATAACATATATCCAGGGCCTGTAAATTAAATGCTACTAGTAGGCCTGCAGCACGTATTGTGCCACCCAATTAAGTAGCACTTTAAAGCATGTTTCAGGCCTGCCATTGAAGCCCAAATGCAGTGTTAAACTTCAATGGTCATTTGGCATGTAAATCTCAGGCCAAGCCTTAAACGTAACTTTTATTACATATAAGCCAGCCCAAAAGTAGGCCCAAGGTAGCCCATAGTGCAGAGGGCTGTGTAATGAAAAGGTTGGGCATGTACAGTGAAGGTTTAATGTTCTGGTAGTGCAATACTCCTAAACTAGTTATTCACTACTGCAAGGCCTATCCCTAAGTATGGACGAATTCGCAAAAAAATCCACGAATTCGCGGATTTCCCCGCGAAAGCACAGGTTTTTTTGCAATTGCACTATACTCAACTGGAGTACTTTCTACTGGCTAATCAGTAAGTGCAACCTTGTTGGGTAAATGTATCGTGCTTTTCCTACACTACAGCTGCGTAAAGGCCCAGAAGAGTTGTCCAGTCACCACGTGTGTCTGTAACTTTGCCACCACGCCCATAGGCGCCGAGGTCCCTCCAGTGAGCTGTCCATCACAGTGGGGGAATGGGCGGGAAGAGGTTGCATAGCCTAGTGTGTGTGGGGCCGGGCTTCTGTGCGAGTTCACATGCCTCTTGTTTATAAAGGGTCGGAGAGCGATCAGAGCAGCAGATGAGGAGAAAGCAGTAAGTGCTACCTCGTTGGGTAAATGTATCGTGCTTTTCCTACACTACAGCTGCGTAAAGGCCCAGAAGAGTTGTCCAGTCACCACGTGTGTCTGTAACTTTGCCACCGTGCCCATAGGCGCCGAGGTCCCTCGAGTGAGCTGTCCATCACAGCGGGGGAAAGGGCGGGAAGAGGTTGCATAGCCTAGTGTGTGTGGGGCCGGGCTTCTGTGCGAGTTCACATGCCTCTTGTTTATAAAGGGTCAGAGACCGATCAGAGCAGCAGATGAGGAGAAAGCATTAAGTGCTACCTCGTTGGGTAAGTGTATCGTGCTTTTCCTACACTACAGCTGCGTAAAGGCCCAGAAGAGTTGTCCAGTCACCACGTGTGTCTGTAACTTTGCCACCGCGCCCATAGGCGCCGAGGTCCCTCAAGTGCGCTGACCATCACAGTGGGGGAAAGGGCGGGAAGACGTTGCATAGCCTAGTGTGTGTGGGGCCGGGCTTCTGTGCGAGTTCACATGCCCCTTGTTTATAAAGGGTCAGAGACCGATCAGAGCGGCAGATGAGGAGAAAGCAGCCTCCTGGTCACTGGAAGTACAGGGGGATTGCGCTTGAGAAACTCATGGATGCCTAGACCTCCATCACGGATTACAGCTATTTGTAGACGGTAGATTTGGGGAGAAAGCACACCTGCCTAGCATCGACCGTGCGCACTAGATTCTTGGGCTGATTATAATGCGTTACTGAATTTGAGCTTCAACTGGGGCACCTGCTTTATTTATATCTGTAAGTGCTTCCTGCTGAGGTTTAATTTTTGTGACAGGAGCCTCGTTGCCTAATTGTAACTATTCTCTGACCCTGCTTCGAGGGTCAGAGCAGGGTCAGAGAATAGTTGCAAGTAGGCAACGAGGCGCTGCTCAGGAAGCACTTACAGGGTTACAGCAGGTGCCCAAGTTGAAGTTAATTTCTTTGTAACCCTTTTGTAAATGGTTACAAAGAAATTAGCTTCAACTTGGGCACCTGCTGCTGTAACCCTGTAAGTGCTTCATCGAAAGTTCGTCCCGCTCGCGGATTCGCTGATTTTTCTGTGATTTTGCAAGATTCGCGGATTGCGAAATTGCAGAAAATCCGCAAATTCCGCGAGCGGAACAAATTTTCGGCCCACACTTACCTATCCCTCCCGTAGGATAACATTGGGGTTTCCTAATTACATTTATTAATCTGCTATTCCCAACTGGGAGCAGGTAGCTCTATCATGTCTAGTATCCATGATATTTTATTAATAAACCCTCTTTAATGCTAAAGTTGGATTTTCCTTACAATTTTGAAAATACCACTTTTAGAAAGTTGGCATTTTCCTGCCCTTAGCCCTTTGGTGCCTGCAGTCTGTCTTGGGGTGCATGGCTGGGTGTAGCTGACAGAGTTTGTGAATTCCTCAAAGACAATCACAATATAGAGGGATTAGGTGTGCCTCAATGGGCTATCTCCTGGTTGGATTGGGGGGCAGAGCTGAGCACAGCCCTACTTGCAAGTAAATATCCTGTGCTTTGTTTTCACACAAATGACCTAACACCCCACATTGTCATTGTGGCCAGCTTGAAGCCAGGGCAGGGGAGTGAGGAAATTCCATTCACTTCAACAAACCTTTCGAGAAGCTTCTCCCACCTTTCCCAAGAAGGGAACCAGGGTGTAAAAATGGAATTTTCAGACCCAGTCTTCAGTACACTTCCGGACCTGTGGATACTCTTCCAGAAAGAAGGACTGTTGCGCTGCTGGAAGGACAGCTACTCTGCTGGACTGCTGCTCTGAAGGATGCTGCTTTGCTAGATTGCTGCTCTGTTGTCTTGCTGCTCTGCCACCTTATGCCTGGGTACAAGGACTGGATCTTCAACTCCCCAGGACATCCAGAGTGACTCACAAGGGCTAGTTTACTGGCCTCCTGATCTGAGTCACCGGGACACAAAAGGCTTCCTCCATCTTGATCCTGCACCTGGATCCAGCCTGAGTGAGTCCTGACCTTGCAAGTGGTGCCTCTCCAGTCATGGACCTTAGGAAGTCATGCTAAATGTGCCCAGATGGCCAAACTCCAAAACTGAGGATTTTGGCCCAAAAGTGCTCTGAGTACCGAAAGGAGACTAGGACAACCTGCTCGCTTGTCTGCCCGAGGTGCATTGCCAGTCGGACTTATTTTTTGGCTTCTCCCACTAAATTTTTCTCCATAGCAGCAACCCCTTTTCAGCAGTCCTTCACCAAAGAGGTATCAGGCCTCATGAACGTTAAGGCATTAGATGATACTAAGATGGCTTATCAGCCTGAGGGAGTTTGTTTTTGCCTTAAAAAGAACCAAAACGATGTCTTCCTCTATTTTCTACCCTTTCTTTCCTCTTAAAGAAAGTCTATGTGTTGTTTATTGTCTCAAAGAGTATGCAAGAAGTACGGTAAGTCTAAGAGGAGTTGGAACTCAACTGTTGATTTCGCACAGATCCTCTCATACTGCTATTTCTTCTCCCACGCTTGCTAGATGGGTTAAAAAAGTGATGAGTGAGTGTGGTGTTGATGTTTCTATTTTGGTGCGCACTATGTCAGAGGAGCTTCTGCTTTTAAAGCTTATATGCTAGGTGGAGGACTCCAAGATATCACTAGAGCTGTTGACTGGTCAAATGAAAGCATGTTTAAGAAATATTATTTCAGACCAATCAATAATGTGATTGATAATGAACTTGCTTCACTTTAAACTTGCGTAATGTTGGCCTCCGAGTCATGCAATAAAATTTTGATTTTTCACAGCCTGGTCGGTAGAAAATCTGGATTTTATTAAGGACATGGAGGCCAAGATTAACCCTCCTCTTATAAACCCTCCCTAAGGATTTTTACCTTTTGACCTATTGTGTCTCTTTTCTTCCAGAATATGACATCTGGGGTTTACTAATAAAGCAGCTATTCATTCCACATCAAGTTTGAAGCCTTATTTTTTACGAGTTAACTTCATGTTCGCAGCACTTGACCAAGATGGAAGATGGCTGCATGCTCATGGAATATATAGTGTATTGGAATGTTCTTGAAGTTCTATATTCTCTTCATTGTTACTGCTGAGCTGTGGCAATAAAGGAGATTTGCATAATCTTGGCCTCCGTGTCCTTAATAAAATCCAGATTTTCTGCCCACCAGGCTGTGAAAAATCTAAATTGTCTTTGGCTATAGCCCTCTGCCTCGTCCCACTGGAAACTTTCGACTTCCATTTCAGAGACTAAGGGCCCCATTGGGATGGCGGGCGGTTCGCCCCTGTCAGGCCGGCGGTATCCACCGCCGGCTTGGCGGGGGCGAACCGCCTGCCATCTGTCTCGGAATGACCCCCTGCCATATTAGTATGCCTGGGGGGTCCACAGTGGATGGAAAGCCATCCACCGCTTTTCCGCCCCGGTCGCCTTGCGACCAGGGTGGAAAAGTTTTTTCTATGGTTTTCTATGGTGGCGGTGTCTATCAGACACCGCCAGCCATATTAGGATGGCCTTTTTCCAGCAACGGAAAGGCATGTCGAGTCTGCATTGGCAGCCCGATGCGGTCCCCCATGGACTCCGGGGGGGTGGGGGTGCACATGGGGGGTACCTATGGTACCCCCCAGCAGTTCCATGCATGGCCTGCCTACCATGCTGTGCATGGAAGTGCATTGCATGCCTTCCTGCCATTGTGGCGGGCGATGCTGAGCTGGATGTGCCCGCCTCTGTGGCGGGCACATCCTAATTCCAGGCACGGGACCCCCGCCCTTATGGGGGCCTAAGTATGAGCATGGAAATCTACACCACAGCTTGAACCCAAGGCAATCCAGCGACGACACTCCCTCTTTGGACACCTCCTGCAGACTTTACCTTCTCAGACACTTTTCTTTGGAATTTTTTTCTAAATTCGAAGGTAAGCACTGACCGAGCCCAATTCACATCTTGTATGTGAACTGCACTTCATAGCGGTCAGACATATTTTTCAACTTGACCCTTGCACAAACAGATATCCATTGTTAGCACTTTGATCTTTTAGGTGCTTGTTTTGACTAAAATTTGTAAAAAATCATAATTCTGGTTCTAGTGAATGGATTTGTGTCATTTTTATGTAAAAATGTATTTAAATGTACTATATTTTTAGGTTTTGCCTGCACAGTGCTTGCGCTTAGGGTGACCAACCGTCCGTAAATTTCACGGACCGTCCGTAAATTGGATTTCATGTCTGTTGTCCGTGATGAACCCTTTTACGGAAACCTTTTGTCTGTAATTTTGGGCATTGCGGAACATCACTGTTCCCCTGCCAGAAGCCTCAGCTCCCAATGGGGCCACTTCGCACTCCTCCACGGAGCACAAGAGCAGCCCCACCCCGCTCATTGTCATTCTGACAGTGGCTGATTGTCACATACAGAATGATAATGGGCCAGTCTGTGCTCTTACTGCATGTGGTGGGCCTCCTCATGCGTAGGGCTAGGGCAGGACATTCAGTTAGGTGGAAGAAATTAACAAAAGCGCCTATGCTGCTAGGTGAGAATCCAGTTAATGAAAGGGTGGTGAAATTAGTTTTAAAAAAAGGGTTATGGCTCTTTGACTGTCTCATCATTTTAAAACGGAAACATTTTCAATGTTATAGTCAACAAAACCATGGCTGGTGCTTTTTTTATTTTATGCCACTAGCAACCATTGACAAAGCCAATAGTTTTGGCTTGTATGTGTAACACTACTTTATATATCTGGATGCGATGAGAGAAGCAGCAAATTACCAGTCGTGCGGCACATTATGCTAAGCCCAGATTTTTAGCTTAGATCTTTTAAGCCATGACCCTTAGTTACATCGAACTCCTCCTTTGGAGAGACCCCCCCAGTTTTTTCTTTCCACTTAAAGCCCTGGAACCCGCGCACCATGTCACAGTGGCACTGTGCATCATGCATGACTCATGACTACCCCATTTTAGGATTGTCTATGTGGAGGGGCATAGTGAGCCCTCCCCGCCCCACCCCGTGCTTTAGGAACTACAGCAGGGGTGAAGGCCTCTTCTGTCCGCAACTCAGCAGACAAAGGCTCAGCTCATAATGAATGTGTAAAGGTGTGTAAGTGAAGGGATGGCTGGATGGATTAGTGAAAGGATGAATGAATGAATGAAAGGGAGAATGGATGGATAATGAGAGAAAGGATGGACAGATGAGTGAGTGGAAGGATGGATGAGAGAAAAGGTAAACAGATGGATGTGTGGGGGGAAGGTACATGGACGGGTAAAAGGACGGATGGATGAGTAAAAGAGTGGTTGACAGGCGAGTGTATGGGTGATGGATGAGCAAACTGATGGATGGATTGATGAATTGATAAGTGAAAGTGTGCATGGATGGATGGATGAGTGAAAGGGTGGATGTAAGGCTGGATGAGTGAGTGAAAGGGAGGGTGTCTGCATGGACAGAAGGGTGGATAGATGAGTGAAGGAGTGAAAGGGCGGATGGATGAGAGAAAGGATGGATGGGTGGGAGATAGGATAGGTAGATGAGCGAAAGGATGGATGAGTGATAGGGTCAATTGCTGGATTCATGACGCCCATCCCTGTGCTCCTGTACGCAGATGATGCGGTCCTTATAGGACACACCCCAAATTCTTTGCGTCTCCTGGTCCAAAATTTTAATAATTATATGAAAGAGTTGGATTTGTGGGTACATTTTAAGAAATCATTTTTAATGTGCAGCGGGCCAGGGAAGCATGAGATAGGCACTATCACAATAGATAGCCAAAAATTGACCTCTGTAAGATCATTTGTTTATTTGGGGTTGGCCTTTGCTGTGAACGGCTCCTCGAGCGAGCATTTAGCTCACTCCAGGAGCAAGTTCTCAAAGGATATCAATTCGATTCTGAGCCTGCCCCATACTAAGACTACTGGGGCTCTCCTAGCAGTTCAGAAAATGTATAAACTTCAGTGCACTCCGGTGGCTACATATGGTGCCAAGATTTGGGAAACAGTTAAACCTTTAGGCATTGAACAGGAAACAAATAGGTTTTGTAGGAAACTGCTGAGCACCCCAATCTCAACTCCTCAATATATATGTCATAAGGAGCTCAACATTAATTTTATAACTGATTTTATTCGTGCCCGACCTGCACTTTTTTGGATATCAGTGTGAAAGATAGAAGCGGCATCCCTGACACAGCAGATTATTATTGATTGTTTACATTGTGACAAAGAATTGGAAATTCCATGGCTAAGAGGCGTGCTTCAAAGTCTGCACAGTGTTAAAAGAGAGAATCTCTTCCTTGACCCCATCTCAGCAGAATCAGCTCCAAAAAAGGAACTGCGGGACGCTTTATATTCCTTTTTTAACAGCGAGCGGGACGTTGTGGAGTCAGGGAAAACAATTGTGGGCAACTAAGCATGGGCGGAGTTTGCGAATTGGCAATCCGCGAAATTGAGTATTTACGGATTCGCAATCCGCAAAATCCGCGAACTCTCGCGAATTTTGCGAATTTTTTATTTTTTTTTGGTTCGCAAGTGTTTCTGCCGTTTCTCGAGGGTTTTTTACCAGTTCGCAAACGCGAACTTACTTGTCGGGTAGCAACGGTCGCGACCAAGTTGTTTGTACGTCTGGTTCATCACAGCACCCTCTTTTTCACCACTGCCACCCTCTGTTTCACCACTGCCACCCTCTGGCTCACCCATGCCACCCTCTGTTTCATCACTGTAGATTATGGGGGTAAAAGCACACCTGCCCTGCCTCAACTGACATGAATGAATTAGGGGCTGATTGATTAATGTGTCACTGAATTTGAAGTTCCAGTCTGGCACCTGCTTCCTTATCTGTAATTGCATTATGTTGCAGTCTATTTTTTTTTAGCAGGACCTTTGTGGCATACTTGTAGCTATTCTCTGAGCCTGCTGTGAGGGTCAGAGCAGGGTCATAGAATAGTTGCAAGTAGGCAACTGAACTCTGGAGGGGACCCTCAGGAAGCACTAGAGGGAATGGTTACTAATGATAAGATTGAAACTTTGCACCTGCTGAGTGCTTTCAGGTTTGCAAAAATCGTCTTTCTGCAATGTCGCGTGATTCGCGGGGCGCAAATTTGTGCGAGATCGATTTTGGTAGCCGCGAATTCGTGCGAATACACGATTTGTTTTTTTTGCGGCGTGTTTGTTTGCGTGATTTTTTGCGTGTTCGCAAGCCGCTTGTAGCGTAACGTTTGCGAAGTTACCCTAGCAATCGTACATGGGAGTGTCCATCTTGTTTGCGTGACGTAATTCCGTTTCCGGGCACTATGTGTAATCTCGCAAAGTGTGCGGCTCGCTAGTACATGTTCGCGTGTGATAGCGGGGGAAATCTTGCGCGAACTTAACCACGCGGTCGTGAACGGGCGCTGCCATCTTGTTTTTCATTCATTGCCATGGTTCTGGGCATGCTTTCTGTATCCTCTGTCAATCTCTGCCATCCTTTGCTTGTTTGAAGTTTTTTTTAATCTATTTTACTTATTATCTATCCCTCTATTTTTCTAGCTCTATATTTTTGTGTTTTCTGCTACTTTTGGTTAATTTTAAACTACTTTTTTAACTCTTTTCTTTTCTTCTTCCCTATTCTATTTCTTCTTTATTATTTACCTTCCTTTCTGCCCAGACCATGGTAAAGGGAGCCGGGAAGCAGCCCGCGAAGGGGAAGGGTCCCGCACCCCGTGCCCGGCTCCCGTGCGGGCGTTTGAGGGGGGAGCAAGTTATAGCTCGGGAGATTTTTAGTGCGGAGGAGGTGGCCGCACTAGTCTTTTATGTCCAGCGCCGCCTCCCCAGGACCAACGTCGGAGGCGGCAAGATCGCTACCGGCTACCGGCTCCGGGAGCGCCGGGAGCGGTGGGAGAAGTTGTGCCGGGCCATGTTTGAACACTTTAGGGTCCTGCGCACCTACAACCAGGCCACCCACCGCTGGACGGATCTCCTGGACCGGGAACGCGACTTGCAGGACGTGCTCGGCATCGAGATCCCCGGGCTTGGTGAGTAGTAGTAGCTATTTCTAGCTATTTCATCACTACTCTGTTTTCTCCTGCTCTGTGTGTTATTATATTGCAAATTTTTGTTTTTTACCAAGAGCAATAATGCTGCCGATTACATTGTAGGTAAATTATATTTCAAAATCTTCTGTGCATTTCAGGTGCACTGCTCTCCTTCTCAGTAGCATTGCTACTATGCTTATTTGTTTTCTATTTTGTGTTCATTTCATTGGCCTGATAAATTATGTATGAGTGTAGTGTAAAGAACTGCGTAATGCTAGACACTAAGGGTCAGATTTTCAATTACCGGCGCATCCCTGCAAAGTAGCAGGGATGCGCCAGTAATTGTGCGCCACGCCACCACCACCACCCATGGTGCGCCGTATTTACAATGCGGCGCACCATGGGCCCAAAAGCCCGTTACGCATCTGTACCGTAAAGGCGGCTCATTGCTGGAGTTGCGTCACAACGATGGCGCAGCTCCAGCAATGCTCTGTGGTGCCCTATCTCCCCAATGCTGCGTCAGGCCGTACGTCTGCTTCAAGCAGGCGCAGGGTTTGAGTCACGCATCATTGTCCTAAAAGTGACTGATTGAAATCTTGTAGATTTCCCTCAGCCACTTTTAGGATGCGTTCCTGCGCAGGAACTCCCTCCCTTGCGCCGGAACGCCCCCTGATGACGCAGGGCTTTACAATGTGATGCATCTCCCATATGCGTCACGTTGTTAATATACGCCGCACCATGGCGCCTCTTTTGTTCTGCCGCTGCGTCACAAAAGTCACGCAACAATGGAGCAAAAGAGCCGTAAGGGGCTTGTAAATCTGCCCCTACAGACTCAAGTCCAGTCCTTCCTTTGTACACCAGGCAATAAGAAGAAATAGTGGTGGTGGATTGATAGTTTGAGTATTTTAATGACTGGTTAATGTAGTAGGAAACTTTTTAGTGTTGTCGCTGATCTGCAATCACGATGGAGTTTGTCTGTCACTTCGTGTGCTGCGGACTGCTGCCTGCCAGTCCTAGGCGAACCTTTTTAGTAGTTTGTTTAGTGAGTTACATAACTTTCCAAGTCGATGGTCCGCAAATCAAGCAATACTATTATCGTAGTAGACCACATGAGATAGGTCAATATATCCCGTGGAATAGTTGTCTATTTGCTATTTCGCCAAAATATTTTGTTATTGTTCTTTTGAAATGTTCGATTTGGTTGACAACAATCATCCATGTTTTCGGGTCTTTCTTTCTTTCATGTTGTACATCAGCTCCCCCCAGGGGCAAGAGGACAGAGGAGGAGGGGTCATCCGCTGCTGTTCAAGGCCAGGATCGGTCAGGTGAGGGCTCCTCTGCTGGCCCCGGTAAGTTTTAATTTTAATATAGAGTACCTATTTTTTCCTAACGTTCCTCATTCGATTTTTTCTAAATCGTCTTTGATCTTCTTGTAGACTGTATCTAAATTCTTATCCTGCCTCTACTATGACTCCCTGTGGTATTACTAGATTATTCTTATTAGTCTGTCTGTGTAGCTAACTAAGATTGCACAGTTGGCAAAATGTGTTAAACGAAACTCCCATTCTAGTCAGCAATAGCTCTATGCACTGAGTGCAGTCCTCTGGGATTGTCCATAATGTCTTTTCAAGTCTTCTAAATGTTTATGCTTTGACAATTACCAACAATAAAAAGGTGAATGACCACCAAGAAAGGATAAGATACTACTTTACTTTTGGTTTGGATAGGAGGACAATCCATACTACTACTGTTGCAGGGACAAATCTGCACAAACAGAACTATGGACACTAAATAGTGCATTGTTTATCAATTATAATAGGCGCAGGTAGACTTTCCACATACCTCAGTGATATCAGACTTTGAAGAACCCCCAATCTCCTTACTGACTAGATAGTGTGGCAGAGTCATTTAGCTCCCGAATTCATCGATGATTGATCCCCAATAATGATTATCCAACGCAGGGCAAAAGTACGGAGTCAGAGTACAGAAGTGTCAGAGGCACGGACTCATGCTTGGAAATTGCAAAACCTTTTGCTCAGTCACTCTTGACCAAAAACCACAGAGTCTATTTAAGTTTTAAAGCTTTATTAAAAGTAAAAATATTTATTAAAATCAAGCTTGTCATAAAACATAAACGGTTGATTAAAAATGGAAAAGTGCTTAGTGATTTATATCACACATTTATTGTGGGCGAGCCGAGCCCTTACCTGGTTTGACTTTGAACTTTAATTTTTCTTTTTGGTGCTGAATCGTTGGTCACTCCGTCCTAGTGATGATGATTTGTTCTTAGAAGTGAAGCTTCTGTCTGTTATGAGAAAAGTGGTGCGTGTTAAAAAGCAAGCATTCATCAGTTGTGCCAAAAAGTGCAGCAAGACAACACCCTTCCCTGGAAAAAGGGACATTTTTACTTTAGAGTAGACAGTCACAAATTATGAAATTGGTTTCTGTATTCACATTTCTTCATTCCTAGACAAAATACTAGTGAGTGGTGTACGTCTATGACATCTAACATTCTTAAATGTACTTTGTAGGTGGAACATCTGGTGCTGGGCCCAGTGCGGAGGTGGAGGACAGTTCTGGTGAGGAGGCGGTGCAAGTGCCGGACGAAACTGCTGTGCGGGTTGCCACGGTAGTGGCGGGCAGTGGTAAGCTCTTATATTCCTTACTTATTGAGATTGCAGACTGCATAGTGTGCTCTCTGCACGGGTGTAGTATATATGTTCTACAGTTAAGTTACTATACTGTTAAGCAGACTTTCAAATTTAGAACAAAGTTTTTTATCAACCAGGTAGTAGCCTCCTCTAAATTTACTTCAACTCAGCGGTGAATTTTTTTTCGAGAATCCAAATCAGATCTGAGATGAACTTGATGGATTGGATGAACGAAAAGCGAAAGAAGGGTGTAAGTAAGTGTGGAAGGACGAGCAAGTTAAAAGTAATGATGACTGACAAAGAAGAATGATACATGTTTGATTGGTGCCCGAGGTGGTTGGGAAGGAATATGATGCATGGCTGGGTGAAGGATGAAGCAAGGATGGGTGGAAGGAGAACAGCCTGGGTGGGTGAAACAGAAACTGTATGTGTGCGCAATATATGCTTTGGTTGAAATTCAAATGCAAGTCAAGCACGGATGTATGGCTTGCGGTTTCCCAAATAAAATGAAAAGGTTGTTTTCCGTGGGAAAACGTAAGGTTTGTCCAGATGAGAGACATGAAGAAGAATGATTGACATTTAGTTTGAATGGATGGATGCCTGGATCATGGTACTATCTGACTCTTATATAGCAAATGTGTATCTAGAGAGATTAGACGGTCACTGGATGAACTAAGTGTTACTTTGAAGAGCATGTAACACCGCACCCGCACGTCCGTCCCAGTGTAGGAAAGGCAAGGGAAAGAAGTTGTAATTTTGTCCGAATACTACCATGAATAGTAGCAGTAGTTTGTATTGCAAGCACAGCATATATCCGGCTATTACGATGGCCACTCACTACCTCTGTTAATAAGTTTAGTAGAACTCGGTCATTCATGTATGGATGTATCACTGTTCACCTAATAAAAAGCAAAGCACCTAACGTCATCCCATATGTAAGCAAATACATCCCATGTGCAGTGATAGATAATCAGATTATTTATCTTCTTCATTTTCCTTTTCTAGCATTCATTGGCACTGTAGGGTGAAAGTTAAATTAATTAAGCAGTAGCCCTTGTAACAGAGTATTCTCAGTGCCACCGTAATAGAAATGTAAGAGCATCACCACCTGCATGTACTGGACTGGTACAGTAACGCAAGTCTGTCTCACTCATCATGGCGGGCGTCTGTTTTTCTCGGGTGCAAGTTGACTGCGCTGGCATTATGCCGGCTTGTTAACGTACCAATTTTGCTAAACAAGAGAGAAGAAGGAGAATAAGACTAGTGTACTGTCATAGTCGACTCTAATGGAGTGAGTCCATTGTGCTCGTAGAATTGATTCCTTAAACTCCCACTAATGTTAGAGCAAGGATGAAGAAGTGGGAGGTTAGATAGATACTGGCCACAATAGTTATGTACTGCGCTTGCAAGTTGCTAGTTCTACTGTGACACAACTTTCTGCTGAATCATTTTGTGTTAATCTTAAAGAGCATTGGTTACAGACTATGTCTTTCTTTCTTCATATAGATGCTCCTTCCAAACCAACACGGAAGGAGCTGGCTAACAGGGCCTGGCAACGGAGGCTGGAGGCCACTGTCGCCGAATATCGACGGCTGGTGGCCCAGGAGTAGGAGGACACGCACAGTACGTCGACAACATCCACGGTGACACGTGCATCCTCCTCTGCGCTCCCTGGGTCAGTCAGTTAGCGCAGCAGGTCTCCAGTGGTACGGAGCAGGGGTACCGCAGCCACCCGCCACCGCCGAGCAGCAAAGAAATCAGCTGCCCCCCACAGCAGGTACAAGGCACGCGCGCACCGCCTTTCACTGAGGGTGTCCTACCTCGAGCAGGAGCTCCTCAACACCAAAATCCTGCTCGAGACCCTCCGCAATGAGCATGCAGACCTGGCCCGAAAAGTCAACAGCAGCAGCCAGCAGTAGGAGGAGGAGACTGTCCCTTGCCCCTTTTTTAAAGACTTCTGGGGGGTGGGAAATGGGAGTTGGGTTTTCTATTTTTTTGGACTTCGTTTTCACAGACATTCATTGGGGTTTGGGAGGTGGGGTGGGTTGGGTCTTGTGGGAGATTATTTATGTTAGGGATATATAAATATACTTTAAACTTTATCTTAGCATACGTGTTTTTTACTGCTTTTGAGGCTGGTGGGTGGGGGTTTAACAGTAAGTTTGTTTTCCTGAAACTTAAGTGGCATCTTGATTCAAGTTGGGTAAGTACTAGTAATTGCCCAAATGTTTTCAAAACTAAGTGCCTGTCACAGAGTAAGTGAATTCAATAGTCCTAGGACCTTCAGTCTATTGTCTCTCCTAATACTCCGTTATACTACCTCCCCCCAAACGCTTATCTTACCTGTAATTTGTGTTTGGAAATAGGGCTAGGCACAGGGCTGGCTGCACGGGAAATGGCGATTAAGGTTGGCAATCCTGGGCGGATAAAATGTCATCATTGCAGTGGTACTTGTGGTGTTACACAGTGGCAGTTGCAGCATCTGAAAAAAAAGAAAATGAAACCTTGTTTGTCCTTACCGTAGCATTAGAACGGTACGATAGAGAATATAGCAGGTGACAGTACACTACAACAGTGCCACAATGTAGCCGAACAAATGGTAAAGTATTGAAAGTACTTGCGTTGAATTTCTTTGACATTGGCTACTACTTCAAGAAATAGTACTGAAGGTGAAGGACACAGCAGCGTAATATTAATTTGCCACGTCTAGGAGGAGGATGTTCTTGGTGACCAATCAAGTTGATGGCGCACATGAAAATCTGCTTTCATTTGCCAATAGTGACTCAGTGTCAAGCTGAGTAAGAATATATCTCGGATTCCTTCACCAGCCTGTTGCTATGACCTTATCCTCCCCAGCAAGTGTGTGGAATTATTGCTGTCATTTAGTCACACATCAATCAAAACCACACAAGAGGGTTAGGGTTTGGAAAATGGATGGGAATGGGGGTTTTTGGGAAAGTTTTGTTGAGAGAAGAAAAAAAAAGCACAGCATGGAAAAACAATAATTGAAGATAAACAAATCTTTGGGTACAAAGCTAGCCATAAATCTTGTAAGTGACATAAAGTAAGTGCATGCACTACTGCATTCATGGTTACCGAAAAGTAAGTAGTACTTTCGACAACCGTGAATGAAAGAATGCGACAGTACAGGGCTGCAGTAATAATTATGCGTTTTTCACTCGCCTATCTCTGCACTCAGAGAAACACTGCTTACATTAAATTAGGTTTAAAAAATGGCAGAAGTAAAACCTATAGAATGGCTGTAGGGATGAATTTAGAAGCAGAGATCAAAGAAATGCAGAGTCACACTCATAGAAGTTCACAGCAATAACATTACTTAAAAGATAATTAGAAAAGAACGGATACTGTATCTGTATGTTTTTGTAGTTGTCCTGTTGAATTTGGTAAGTTGCATGCATCCAACCATTCCTCTTATTAGCGGGACTCCTCCATTCCATCTGACGCTCCATCCATCAATGTTGGTGACCAGAAGACACCCTGTCCACTGCCTGCCTGGCGGATGCTGAATTGCGGCTCGCTAATGTGAAGCCTGACTTCATCCTTTTTTTTCCATTGCACAGGCTGAAACCCGGCCTGTAATTATTGATGGAAAAACAGGAAGTGATATTAGAACACCACTGACAAATAAATATAAGGTATGTACGCTGTGTAGTGCAAAAAGTCACACTTTGAGTTTCCTAATAGACAGTACAATATTTTTGAAAGTGCCTACTCTGTCTGAGTCTCCTTTTGAAGGATAAATAAGTATGGTCAAATTAATTTAGCCGATCCTTCCCCTCAAGCTAGGTGTACTGTAAACTGTGTTTTAGAGCAAAATTAGACCTTCCCAGCAGTGCACCCAGACCCTTACTAAACCCAGTCGCAAAAATGTCAAAGACCCCCTATCAGATCTCCAAAAACGAGGCCTGGTAGAAAATGGTGACAAAACGTACTTGGAAAGTTAAGTAGGCCCAAATCTCCCCTTACCCACCATAGATTGTATTGAAACCACTTGCAAGCAAGCAAAAGTATCCATACCCAGCATTGCTCCAAGACTCGCAAACCCCCCCACAAACACCAGGAACCCCCACAAACAGTCTGCCGAAAACTTTTTCCCCAGGGATTGTCTCCAAAACACTTTCTTTCGGGTATTAGACCTTTCCAGCAATGGCTCCAGAACTGTCAACCTGGGCGAAAACAAGTTTAACCCCCCCAACAAGCCAAAAGGAAAAACCCGGGAAAAGCCACACTTAAAAAACTTTGGGCCTACCTGGAATTCAGTCCAAATGCACTCTGCAGCTAGGCCCTAACTCCCCTTTTCTACCATGGATTTCCTGAGAAACAAATGCAATCAACATTAGACTGTGCCAGACGTGCTCCCAGACCCCAAAACCCACCCACAACAACCTAAAAGCCCGCCAAGCAGCACCCCAAAGACAGGCAAGTGATCAACAGCGCAAAATCTTTTTCTGATCCAATTTTCTCCAAACCACTTTTAGCCGGTATTAGACCTTACCAGCAATGGCCCCAGACCCGTCAACCCAGGCAGAAAGAAGTAGAACACCCCCAAACAGGCAAAAAGCAAAAATGGGCCTACTACCTGTAAATCAGTCCAAATGCGCTCTGCAGCTAGGCCCTAACTCCCCTTTTCCACCATGGATTTCCTGAAAAACAAATGCAATCAACATTAGACTGTGCCAGCAGTGCTCCCAGACCACAAAACCCACCCACAACAACGTAAAAGCCCGCCAAACAGCACCCCAAAGACAGGCAAGTGATCAAATGCGCAAAATCTTTTTCTGATCCGATTTTCTCCAAACCACTTTTAGCCGGTATTAGACCTTCCCAGCAATGGCCCCAGACCCGTCAACTCAGGCGGAAAGAAGTAGAAGACCCCCAAACAGCCAAAAAGCAAAACTACAAAAATGGGGACTTAGAAATTTTCAGGCAAATTTCCAAAATCACTCCACGCGCGCTCTGCAGCTAGGCCCTAACTCCCCTTTGCCACCATGGATTTGCTTCAAACCTCTTGCAATCAAAACTATCCATACCCAGCAGTGCTCCCAGACCCAAAAACCCACCCACAAACACCCGGAACCCCCCCAAACAGCACCTCAAAGACAAGCAAGTCAGCAAAAACGCAAAAAACATTTCACCTCCGATTTTATCCAAACCACTTTTATCCGGTATTAGACCTTTCCAGCAATGGCCCCAGACCCCTGCAGCCACCCGCAGAACACCCCCAAACAGGCAAAAAGCACAAATGGGCCTACTACCTGGAATTCTGTCCAAATGCGCTCTGCAGCTAAGCCCTAACTCCCCTTTTCCACCATGGATTTCCTGAAAAACAAATGCAATCAACATTAGACTGTGCCAACAGTCCTCCCAGACTCCAAAATCCACCTACAACAACCTAAAAGCCCGCCAAACAGCAACACAAAGACAGGCAAGTGATCAAAAGCGCGAAATCTTTTTCTGATCCGATTTTCTCCAAACCACTTTTAGCCGGTATTAGACTTTCCCAGCAATGGCCCCAGACCCGTCAACTCACCCGCAAAGAAGTAGAACACCCCCACAAGTGCAGAGTCTTTCTTCATTGGGCGTAATCCAGCCATCTGCTTTGAGGGAAATAGGAGTCTGGAGGGGGAGGAGGATAGAGGAGCATGTTCTTGTGAACTGGTGAACATGAGGAATGCAGACTGCGGTACCTTCAAATCAATAAGCAAATAAGTGAAGACAGTTCTGCTGATGGGCTTGTTTTTGTGATTAGGTGATTAAAGTTTTTTTATATAGATTTTGCAAAACAAAGAAAGACAGACACACAGGAATAAAAGTGAATAAGGACGAAAAAGAAAGTTAGTGACTCATTGACTCATTTTCAGGGCTCGGTTTCAGGGAAGAAGAGCTCGTCCTCAAACTCTGCAAATTCATATGGGAGTAGGTCAGTTAACAGGGAAAAGCTTCCCTCATCTAAGTTGGTGTCCTCCTCATCTTCTTCCTGCGTGCATTCTCGTATTTTGTAATCTGGTGGTATAAGGTGCTGATTCATCTTGATCATTGTAAACCTCTCCACATTTTTGGGCGAGAGGCGGGTCCGTTTGGAAGTTACAATGCCACCGGCAGCACTGAAAACACGTTCAGAAGACACACTTGCGAGTGGGCAAGACAAGTAATTTATAGCCAGGTTGGTGATCTCTGGCCACACAACTGTTTTCCCATGCCAATGCGCCAATGGGTCATGAGAAAGATGGACCTCTGTTGAGTCATTCAGATAGGCCTGCACCATCAACTCAAGGTTCTCCCGGGTTCCTCCACTTTGCTTACTTTTTTCTGGGACCATTTCAGAAGCAACCCCAAGCTGAGTTAGCCAATCCTCTTCAATACCCAATATTACTGTTGTGTCTGGTGCAGATGATACGGTTGCTGGTGTCATTAACAGCTGAGAGGGAAAATCACTCACTTCTGCCACAGCCACAAATGCAGAAGTGGATTTTTTTGACTACGGACGGCCTGCTGATGCTGATGTACTGCCTTTTCCTTCAATTTCCTGCAGTTCTCTTTCAAACCGAGTGGCTGACACAGCTAGCCAATGTTTGTACTTTGTAACATCTGCGTCATCAAAAGGAAAGAATACTCTGGGTGGCAAGATGGCCGCTAAGCTGCTGTAGGAGGTAGTCGCACCTACTCCCTCTCCTGTATCATGTACGGAAAGACATGCTGAAATGAAGAGATATGCTGATTTTCCAGATAACTAGTAGCAGTAAAGAAAGATCCGAAGTACTAAGGAAAGTACTGACAATTCTACGGGGGTACCTTGAAGTGAAACTGACGAGAACGCTTAGCCAAGGTATTGCTACACTGAAAAGGATGGCACAGCGCACAGGGGCAATCCCTAAGTCAACAGCGTCAAGCAGAAGAACCGCTGTAGCAACTGGAGCCGTCCAAAAAACACAGCCCAAGAAAGGAGAAAAGACGGAAAAAAACGCCAAGGAAAAAGAAAAGACTGAACCTAAGGGTGCGCTCCAGGCGGGAGCCGCAGTGTCAAAGGAACAACAGCAACAGAAGCGCCGTCAATCGGACAGCGGGGTCACGAAGCAAGCAAACAGTGTACCTGGCAAAGATCGTCGGCAGCCCACAGTCACAGAGGCTTTTGCAGCCAGGATGCAGCCGACGATTCTCATCACGGAAGACACACCGGCCCCGGGCGTTGAGCCGAACACGGAAGCTGAACGCTGCAACCGCGAGGACGCAAGCACGGTGGTTGCCGAGCAACCGGAGTCTCAGGCGTGCGCGCAGGAAAGAGTCGCATTCAGCGAGAAGGCTTCCGTGTCAGCTCCAGGAGATTCAGACGCTGTAACAGACGCTGTAACAGACACCGCGGCAGACGCTGCTACAGACGCCGATACACTAGAGCCGGAGGAGGTAGGAGAACTGATAAATAATAATAACAATAATGAGCAAATGCTGGAAGCTCTGCTAGAAATTGATATCGCACCTACGCCTGGGGACAGCAATACCCTAGTGCAATCCACCTGGGGAAGTATGAAAAGCGTAGAAAGTCGGGGTGTTAAAGGTGGTAAAGGAAGGAGAATACGCTCCCCAGAGGCAGAAAAATTCTATACTGGGACTGAAGGCTCAGATTCCTCGCTGCGCTCAGAGGAGGAGGATAGCACTACTGACCTCTCAATAGGTTCTGAGTCTGAATCTGAGGGGTCCAATATTAGCGGTCAGAGAAATAAAGATACACAGCGGAAAAAAAGGCGCACTATGATAAGAAGAGATAGAGACATTGATAGAGCCGCATCTAGTACAAACAGGAAATTGCTATGGGACTATGGCAGTGCCTCCAAAATGTACCAGGACCAAGAGCTAGGCGACACCCTCGATAATCACTCTATAAATATCTCTCAAGATGCAGCCGGAGCACCACCACAAGCAACTCTGGATGGGATGTTTGCCATGCTAAAACAAATGCATATTGAAGCTCGTCTGGAGAGCAGGAGAGCTAGGCAGGACACTAAAAAAATACAGGCAAGCATCAGGAAGATGAATAAAAAATACGAGGAAGTGGAAGAAAGAGTGGTTCAGGTCGAGGAAAGAACCGGTAGGTTGGAGGATGAAGTCACAGACTGGCAGACGTCTAAAGCGGAGCAAGGGAAAGTGATAGAGGATCTACAATGGAAGCTCGAGGATTTCGAGAATCGCCAGCGAAGGAATAACCTAAGATTCCTGGGACTAGAGGAAGGACTGGAAGGGAATGATCCAAGAGGGTTCATGGTCAAACTGTTGAAAGGCGCATATCCAGAGTCACACTGGCAGTGGGAGCTAGAAATCCAAAGAGCGCACAGATTCCCATTGACACAGAAGAAAACAAGAGACAATAGTCAGAATAATCAGAAAACCCTTCCTAGGGCAATGCTAGTTTTCTTTGGAAATTTTTTGGCTAGGCAAGAAGTTATGGAATCTGCTAGGCCAGAGAAAAAAAAATCAGTTGATGGGATCACATTTTTCACGAGGCCAGACTTTTGTCACACGACCGTCGAAAGAAGATGGAAACTTAGGCAACTAATCACCCCATTTCAACGTCAAGGCTCTGAAGCGTACCTAATGTTTCCCTCAAAGCTGAAAGTTGTCACTGGTGGTCGTGTTAGAATGTTCTTTTTAGAAGTAAAAGCAGGCGAATATCTCGCAGAAATCATGGAGAATCAGAAAGGAAAGAGAAGCAGGGAATCGGATCCAGTATAGGCTGTATATTTCAAGTTAGACTGAAGCATAGGAATATGCGGGTAGGTTGATCAGGAGAGGGAGGCGACGCTGCAGCAGCGTGTAGCCACACATAGGTCATGACTGACCTATTTGCCTGTAGCAGGGGGGGGGGCTGTAAGGGGAGGGGGGACAAGGGGGTGGGAGAGGGTGGGGGGGGGGAAGGGATGGTGTAGAAGCTAGGTTATGCACAGCACAAGGAAAGAAGTTATGTGGATATAAACAAAGGACAATAGATAGATTAAGGATGATAGTTGCGGAACTACCCTACGAGTTTAAATGGCGTTAAGAGTTGCAACCATTAATATCTGCGGTTTAAACGATGGAGGGAAAAGACAGAAAGTTGCAGCTATGTGTAGACTACTGAAATTGGACGTTATATGCTTACAGGAGACACATGTGAGAGGAAAGGATAAATATCTTATTGATCAATTAGGGTATGAAGTGTTAGCATACACAAAACAGGATGTAAAAACGAAAGGGGTGGCAATTGTTGCAAAGAAGGGGATCATGGTGGTTAAGAAAAAGAAGGAGGATGAGGAAGGGAGATGGGTGATGATTGAAGGGGAGACTGTTGGAGGACGGTATACAATTGTCTCTGTCTATGGCTCTAATGAGGATGAACCTGAGCTATTTGAATTACTTGATATCGAGCTGGCATTATGGGCAGAGCCAGTAATCTTATGTGGGGATCTCAATGTTAATGGGCTATCAGGGTTGTGTAGGCCGGGTGGGGGGATGAAGGGAGACCGCAAGAAGAAAACTCGTAGAGCTATCACTAATTTAATGGGCAATAATGCTCTGGTCGATGTCTGGTTAGCACAAAATCCCGTGGGAACGGGTAGTACTTTTTACTCGGCACCCCATAAGGCTGTTGCTAGATTAGACTATTTCCTAGCCTCCAGCACCTTAGTAACGAATTTAAAAATAGAAAAACTGCCCAGGGTTTTTTCAGATCATAACCCACTGGTGCTGACTATATCTCAGAATTCCAATGCTGTAGGTAAATAATACAATTGGACCTTTGAAAGAGGGTTGCTTAAAGAAGAAGACTATGTTAACAGAATGAATATATGGATTAGGCAGTTCTGGGAGATAAATAGAGGTACGGCCTCTGTAGGAGTGGTCTGGGACACATTCAAAGCAGGGGTAAGAGGGGAAACACTGGCATATACTCTTCATAGGAGTAAAAAAGAAAAGCTGGAATTAATAAATAGGCTACAGGTTTTAACAGAGCTAGAACAACAGCTTATCCAGGCGGTTATCAATCAGGGGCCTTTGGAAGAGATTTTATTGGAAATAGAACTAAAGAGAGCAGAGACTAGTGAAAAATTGGCAAATAAAGCGGCAAGTAACTACTTGGCAAAAAGGGAGAAATGTTACGAATTCAATGAACGGGTAGGACATATGTTAGCAGTCCGTATTAGACAAGATATGGCAGCAGGAGAAATTAAAGAAATCCGCGATAAAAGGGGAAATGTGATGACTAAGGCAGCAGATGTGAGGGAGGTGTTCAGGGAATTTTATTCTGAGCTATATGATCAGGACTTGGGTGATGTGGAGGATGAGATTGAGAACTACCTAATGGATATCCCCCATAAAGAACTGGGTGAGGAGGATAAGGAGACATTGGAATCTACTCTAACGTTGGGTGAGATCCATATGGCAGTAATCAAACTCCCGTCAGGGAAGGCTGCGGGACCCGATCAAATCCCGGCGGAATTTTATAGAGTTTTTTGGGATACCCTGGGGGATGATATGTTGGAAACTTTAAGACACGCGCAGAGAGGGGAAAATGTACCAAAATCGTGGGCCGGCGCAAATATTATAGTTATTCTGAAAAAAAAAAAATCACACTTAGATCCAGGCTCATATAGGCCAATAACGCTTATGAATGCGGATGCGAAAATCTACTCCAAGGCTCTCTCCCTAAGACTAAGTAGGGTAATTGAGGGGATGGTAGTCGCAACACAGCACGGATTCATACCTGGCAAAGGGACCACTCAACATACCAGACAGATGGTTATCATATTAGACGCAGCAGGTGTCACAGGAGACCCTGCTTCGGCCATTTTCTTGGATGCAGAGAAGGCCTTTGACAGGGTCTCCTGGGGGTACCTGTGGAAGGTCTTGGAATGGTTTGGGTTAGGAGCAGGGTATATAAAGGCCATAAAGGCGCTATATTTAGAGCCCACAGCTAAAGTAAGAGTAAACAGAGGTTATACTGAGGGCATACGTATAAGGCGAGGTACAAGGCAGGGCTGCCCGGCCTCGCCACTGTTATTTGCCTTATACCTAGACCCTTTTCTGCGTAGACTGGAAGAGAATACCAACATTCTTCCAATTAAATTACTCACACAGGAGTATAAAACACTTGCCTACGCAGATGACGTGGCAGTGGTTACCCCAGAACCTGGCTCGGCTATCTCAGAAATCGAACAAGAAGCTGTGCGCTTTGGAAATATTGCAGGGTATTCACTGAATAAAGGGAAAACGCAGATTATACAAAATAACTGGGTGAACTTTCAGGATATAAGAGTAGCTGATGAAGTGATGTATTTAGGCGTCAAGATTATAACTGACTTAGACAGACTAGTTGAAATAAATATGAACCCGCTATTGCTTAAAATAAAAACTGACACAGAAAGAATGAATAACTTACACCTGACTTTAATGGGCCGTATTAATGTAATCAAAATGGTTACTTTTCCAAAGGTACTTTTTTTTTTTAGGTCTATCCCATTATTTTTCGAAAATATATGGTTTAACAAATTAGAAGCAATTCTGAATAAATTCATTTGGGCCAAGGGAAAAACAAGGAGAGCTTATAGACATTTAACGGTAGGCAGAGATAAAGGCGGTTGGGGGGCGCCGGATTTCAGGCTCTACTATTGGGCAGCTGTAATACAGTATTGCTGGGGGCTACTAGGCGGGGGAGGCAGTGAGAACTCAGGAGAAATCGAGACAGGATCAAATAATGCCTACAACGTCTATACCACACTGCTGGGGGAGGAGGCTGAAAATGGGTTTCTAAATACAACAGATTTTAGTTATTTCAAGCATACAAGATTTAAGACCTTGAAGGCAGCCTACAGGGTGTGGCAAGGAGTGTCGAAAAAACTGGGATTGGGTAGATTTAATAACTATACGCGGCTATTTACAAATTGTTCATTACCGGAGGAGATTTTTAGGGATGGCACTATGCGAGATTGGCATAATAAGGGGATAGGGAAAATAGGGAACCTAATGGATAATCAGGGGAACATGTTACAGTTTGCGACCTTAAAAAGTAAATTTGGGCTAGAAAATAACAGCTTTTTCAAATATCTCCAGGTTAGGAGCTTTTTAACTCAAAAACATGGTGGTCCGGCAGGAATGGGACATTGTAAATTGATGGAATATTTAGAAATAACTAATAAGTGTACAATTAGACAACTCTATGCAGAACTGAAAGGAAATAAAACAGATGAAAGGACAAAGTATGCACAAAAATGGGCTGAAAAATTGGAGTCAGGATTAGAAACTTTCCAGTCGTCTTTGGATTTGGGCAGAACAGTGCTATGCTCCGCGACTCTTCAATCACAGCACTTTAAGACGGTATTTTCCCTCTATCATACCCCGGCCAGAATAGCACAATGGGGTGGTACGGCAGGTATAACATGCCCTCGCTGCAATTCAAATGAAGCAGATATCATACATATGTTTTCGCAATGCCCACAACTGTTTACTTTGAAAAAAGCCATAGAGGACTTTTTTGATAAATCACTCAGCCTTAAGGTCCAACTTACTGATAAATTAGTCATACTAGGGGTGGGTGGCACGGCAGATGATATGCCAGTAGAGTTTATTTTTGTTTCACTCGCAGTCTATCGTCTATGTGTAGCAAGAAACTGGCTGAATAAAGCTCCCCCCCCATTCCAGGAATGGATTGCAAGTCTTCTGTCAATATACAACCTAGAAAAAGCAATCTATGAAAGAAAAGGAAGGAGGGCTAAGGTTTTAGGTAATAGAATATGGCAACCTATTACGGGGTGGAAAAATAGTAGGATAAACCCAGTACAGTGAAGGGAAGACTCTTTTCCTCTTTTTGTTGTATTTTTATGGTCTTTATCCTGTTTATTTCCCCCCTTTATTTCATTTTCTATCCAGTTGTCGTTCTGTTATCAATTGATGTATAAATGTGGGTATCATTTATGCATAGGATTTATATTTATTTATCTAATTTTTTTTGTTCTTTGTTTTTCTGATCTTTGTATGCCACAAATTGTATGATAATGTACTTAAATATTTATGTAATCAGATTGTGCTGTAACCAAAAAATTTTTTTAAAATGCTTAATAAAAATGTGTAAAATAAAAAATAAAATAAAAAAAAAAAAGGAAAGAATACTCTGCCTGCCACTGCCTTTTTGTACCGTGGATCCAGAATAGTAGCACAAATGTAATGCTGTTCCGTCTTGATCATTTCAAAACGACCATCGCCAAGTAGGCGGTGTAAAAACTTCTCCGCCAACTCAAATGCTTCTTCCTTTCCATCTTTTTCAAACTTAGAACACACCGCCTTCAGTTGGTGCTCTAGCATGCTCAACAATGGGATAGCTTTTTACCAAATTACAGTCCTCCCTGCTGACTGCACGTGTGAAGACCTCAAAAGGACGAAGCATGTCTGTCAGGCTTTTAACTCGGTGCCATTGCTCCACCTGTATCCTCATGTCCATCATAGGTGTACCCAGTTTAAAGAAATACTGATCGACTACCGCATACTGCTCATACAGACGCTCAAGCATGTAGAAGGTTGAGTTCCAACGTGTTGCCACCTCCTGGATGAGTGCTTTCACTGGCAATTTACGTTCATGTTGCAGGCACCTCAGCTGCTTCCGGGCCTTAAATGAATGGTTGAAATGTGTGCATATTCTTCGGCAGGTGGTCAGTAACTCGGAGACTGGACTTTCTTCACTCAAGAATTTTTTAACAACCAGGTTTATACAGTGCGCCAGACACGGCACTCTGAAATAGTTACCCATATCTATGGCCTTAACTACATTGGCGCCATTATCCGTGGAAACATAACCAATCATGCGTTTTCTTGGGGACAGCCATTCAAAGACCTTTGTGTTAAACTCATGCAAAATGTTTTCTGCTGTATGACTTTTCTTCATGGCAAACATGGCTATTGTTGCATGTTTACGAGCAGTTTTATAAACTTTGTCCTCGTCAACACCTGCGTTTATCTTTGCTTTAACTCCTGAAAAAGAGACCCAGTGTGCAGTGATGCACATGTAATCAGTGGCTGCGCAACTGCTCCACATGTCTGTTGTCAGATGTATAGTGTGAACAGCACTCTTCTGCAAAGCTGCCCCAATCACCTCCAGCACATCTTCATGTAGTGCTGGAACCGCAACTCTGGCAAAATAGAACCGGCTAGGAACCTTCCATTTAGGGAAGAGCGTTGCCACCATTTCAAGAAAACCCACCCCTTCTACAAAAGAAAAAGGGAGAAGGTCCAGCGCTAGCATTTTAGCCAGCTTACTGTTATACAGACGCGCCATTGGGTGGTTGCGTTCATACGGCGCTTCTGAAAACAACATGCTTCTAATGGTGGGCTGCACCATTTTACGGGATGATGATGACTTCTGCGACCCAGTTACGCTCCGTGGTGAACTTTTTCGCGTTGGTGTCTCACTCTCTCCCACACTCTTAGTGTGGCTCATAGATCTGCTGCTGACAGGGGTACTGGGTGTAAGTGAAGAAATGTTTGAAGCTTCTTCTTCCTCCTCGTCATCAGCAGATGAAACATCAACGGATACAATTTGTTGACTTGCAATTCGGGCATCCTTGATCTCCCTTAGGTGCGCATGCCATTTGACATTGTGCTGTCTCTCAAGATGACCTCTCTGGCCTCCGGTCCATAGTTGGTACCAAGCTTACCACGACTAACTCGAACCTTACAAATGGTACAAATGGCTATGTTTTCCCTTGTTGGGCTAACACTAAAGAAGTCCCAAACGGCGGACTTCAAATGTCTGTGGGAAGCGGAGGAGGCGATACTGGGAATGCTGCTAATGCCAGATGAACTTGAGGATGTGTGTTGCCGAAATTTAGTACGTTGTGCACTTACAGCACCACTTATTGAGGAAATGGAGGTCAAGGTGGATGGAGGTCCAATCAGGCGAGAAAATATGGAAGCTGTAGGTGGTGGTGTACTAGTTAACTGCATTCGTGGTGGTCCCATTGCCACGTCGCCATCATCACGCTCAGCAGCATTTCGGGATAGGGTAAAAATGTCTGTTTGCTGCATGCCCGCTGAGGCTGGAGTGACGCCTATGATAACTGCGTCGTCGTCGTGAGAGTCTTCATCAGCAGGAGTATACGCGACTTCTTCTTCAGCGTCATCATCACACTCCATAACTCTGAGACTTTCGGGGACCTTCCTTTTACGCTTAGCTACCTTTGTCAGATCATGGTGTGCCTCACTCTCAGACGGCAGTGGTGGTTCCCAAGTTTCATCCATATCATCAGAAGGAAGGGGGCTTGAAGAAGAAGTAGACACCATCCTTGATCTTTTCCTTGCTGGGGATCTGGAAGACAATGAATATTCAGGAGGAGTGGCTTCCTCATGTGATACCTCGGCTTGAATGTCAATTTCCTGATGTGCCCCTACTTCGGGAGGAACAACTATTGTGGGCACTTGTGCCGCTCCATGCACCTCTGCTTGCTCCTCTCCTTTCGCCGCCTCTCCTTCCACATGTACTTGGGCTTGTACTTGCACATGTGGTTGTTGTTGCGGCTGTGGTTGTTGAACACTCGTCTGATGAGTTACAACAACCTGTGTTGATTGAGGGATGCTGCTACTTTCTTGCGATGAGCCAACATCACTGGTCGATGGTGATTGAACAACTATACTGGCTGCCTCTGCAGCACTCAAGGGCTTGGACCTAAGTTGGCATAGTGGTGGTGGCACTGAGCCCAATGGAGCGGAGGTGCTGCTCCCAGCTTGGTCCCCAGCAGCCCCCGCTGCTGCTGCAGGTGTACTTTTTTTTCCCCAAAAAATTTGGCGGTCGTCACACCAGTCTCCTTGGTAAGTGGCGCCAGTTGCTTCTTCTGCTCCTTACTGGCAACTTTCTTGCTAGAGGAGCTACGGGCAACTTTTTTTGGGGCCATCTTCTTCAGATGCAGAACAGCAGGCCGCAGTTGCACAAGTTGCAGAGTTGTCTGTGGCCACACGTGACGTTGTGCTGCACACACCGCAGCAGGACTTCTTCCTGGCACTGATGAGAAACGATGAGGCTGATTATTCGTGTTTCTGCACCTAAAAGCAAACGAAGCCAGAGAAACATCAGTTAAATAAATGTTGCATATGTAGCGCTTCAATTAATAGTTTGCAAGAAAGCATTTTAATTATACCCACCCCCCAAAATGAAAAGACCAATAAAATGCAACACTGAGTGAGTACCCCTGGGCAAAAGGCCCATCAACACCCCCAAAAATCGAAAAACACACAAAAATCACCACAATCTAATGCCATCCATGCCCTCCATGATGCTTACATTAAAGAAACCACACAGAAAGACTAGGCCCATGCACCACTGAGTGAGTACCCCTGGGCAAAAGGGGTCATCAACACCCCCAAAAATCGAAAAACACACAAAAATCACCACAATCCAATGCCATCCATGCCCTCCATGATGCTTACATTAAAGAAACCACACAGAAAGACTAGGCCCATGCACCACTGAGTGAGTACCCCTGGGCATAATGGATGAAAGCAAGGCACATTGTATGCATGCCTATGGCACAAAGCACACTGCCTGGATTCAAAATGGCCCCTTCACCCCCACCACATGGCCCTGGAAAAGGCCTCAAGATGGCCACCACACACATGGCCATGCCTCATCAACACTCCCAAAAATCGAAAAACACACAAAAATCACCACAATCCAATTCCATCCATGCCCTCCATGATGTTTACATTCAAGACACCCCACAGAAAGACTATGCCCATGCACCACTGAGTGAGTACCACTGGGCAAAAGGCCCCATCAACACCCCCAAAAATCGAAAAACACACAAAAATCACCACAATCCAATGCCATCCATGCCCTCCATGATGCTTACATTAAAGAAACCACACAGAAAGACTAGGCCCATGCACCACTGAGTGAGTACCCCTGGGCAAAAGGCCCCATCAACACCCCCAAAAATCGAAAAACACACAAAAATCACCACAATCCAATGCCATCCATGCCCTCCATGATGCTTACATTAAAGAAACCACACAGAAAGACTAGGCCCATGCACCACTGAGTAAGTACCCCTGGGCAACAGGCCCGTCAACACCCCCAAAAATCGGAAAACACACAAAAATCACAACAATCCAATGCCATCCATGCCCTCCATGATGTTTACATTCAAGACACCCCACAGAAAGACTAGGCCCATGCACCACTGAGTGAGTACCACTGGGCAAAAGGCCCCATCAACACCCCCAAAAATCGAAAAACACACAAAAATCACCACAATCCGATGCCATCCATGCCCTCCATGATGCTTACATTAAAGAAACCACACAGAAAGACTAGGCCCATACACCACTGAGTTGGTACCCCTGGGCAAAAGGCCCCATCAACACCCCCAAAAATCGAAAAACACACAAAAATCACCACAATCCAATGCCATCCATGCCCTCCATGATGCTTACATTAAAGAAACCAAAAAGAAAGACTAGGCCCATGCACCACTGAGTGCGTACCCCTGGGCAAAAGGCCGGTCAACACCCCCAAAAATCAAAAAACACCCAAAAATCACCACAATCCAATGCCATCCATGCCCTCCATGGTGCTTACATTAAAGAAACCACACAGAAAGACTAGGCCTTGCTCCACTGAGTGAGTACCCCTGGGCATATGGATGAAAGCAAGGCACATTGGATGCAGGCCTATGGCACAAAGCACACTGCCTGGATTCAAAATGGCCCCTTCACCCCCACCACATGGCCCTGGACCAGGCCTCAAAATGGCCCCCACCCACATGGCCATGCCCCATCAACACAGAAAGACTAGGCCCATACACCACTGAGTTGGTACCCCTGGGCAAAAGGCCCCATCCACACCCCAAAAAATCAAAAAACACACAAAAATCACCACAATCCAATGCCATCCATGCCCTCCATGATGCTTACATTAAAGAAACCACACAGAAAGACTAGGCCCATGCACCACTGAGTGAGTACCCCTGGGCAAAAGGCCCCATCAACACCCCCAAAAATCGAAAAACACACAAAAATCACCACAATCCAATGCCATCCATGCCCTCCATGATGTTTACATTCAAGACACCCCACAGAAAGACTAGGCCCATGCACCACTGAGTGAGTACCCCTTGGGCAAAAGGCCCCATCAACACCCGCAAAAATCGAAAAACACACAAAAATCACCACAATCCAATGCCATCCATGCCCTCCATGATGCTTACATTAAAGAAACCACACAGAAAGACTAGGCCCATGCACCACTGAGTGAGTACCCCTGGGCAAAAGGCCCATCAACACCCCCAAAAATCGAAAAACACACAACAATCACCACAATCCAATGCCATCCATGCCCTCCATGATGCTTACATTCAAGAAACCACACAGAAAGACTAGGCCCATGCACCACTGAGTGAGTACCCCTGGGCAAAAGGCCCCATCAACACCCCCAAAAATCGAAAAACACACAAAAATCACCACAATCCAATGCCATCCATGCCCTAAATTATGTTGAAATTCAACAAAACAGTTGTATCATGCACCCATAACTAACCCTGGTCCTACTGGATACTGTGGCTACCCACAATATATTTTATTTAATGTTCTGAAAAAGTTCCAAAATTGTAGTTGCAGCAACTGTAATGCCCCAAACAAACAACATCAACTTACTTGTGAAATTTCTAATCCAAAAGTGATCCAAAGAAAGTCAAAAAGGCCTCAAATCCAAATATCCAGCAGCATCCACAAAAAGTAATCCTTCCAGGTCAAGATCCAAATCAAAGTGACCAGCACATGAAGAAAGCAGCCTGCTGGACAGGAACAGGAAGTTGGAGACTGTGGGGCACTTCCTCCCCCCCCCCCCAAATGGACTCTTTGCAAAAAAAAAAGTGCAGGCAAATGTCAACCTGAGGAGTTATTCTGATAAAAATCATCATTTTCATTCTGCTGGTGAATTTCTTGTGCGAAATAGCAAATTTTGCAATCTCGCAATTGCAATTGCGAGATTCTCGCTGCCCGCCGCATCTATGTGTTCGCAAGTGTTTACTCCCGCAATGCGTGATCACGGGCCTTTATGATGTACTCGCATTGACAAACTCTCGCTGTGCAAGTTGGCAAGCCGCGATGACGTGATCGCGGTCGTCAAACTCCCGCGGGATCCCGCAGCAAGATCCAAAATGGCGCATCACACGCAAACATGGAGAAAAACAACTCTTCAAACGCTGAATGACGGTAAGTGAACGCTGCGCGCCGCAAAATTGTATAGTATTCTATTTGGCAAGTGCGACCAAGCAAAAAAATCCGCTTCTCGCGGATTTGCGAATTTTCGGCAAATTCGCGAGAGTTCGCGGATTGCAAATTTGCTGAAAATCCCCAAAATCCTAGAGCAGAACGGATTTTACGCCCACGCTTATGCGCAACTATATGGTTATCGAACAGCATTGTCATCGCTCCATATGTATTTGACTTTAGCCATGAGCCGTTGGGAAAGGAGCCTATTGTTCAGATTAAGAGCAGGTACAATCAGATTTGCACTTTGCTTTCCATTGGGCTATAGCCCAAATTTTAACCAAAATCTGTGCTCCTGTGATGAGAGGAGTGAGCAATCTATGATGCACTTTATATTCTTCTGTAAATATTATTTTAAATACTTTAAGCAGTTTCTTCACGCATATTTTAAAAAGAGAAGACCAATTACCCTGGATGTAGCATATCAGTGTATATTAGCTTTAGATGATGTTGAACTGATTTTCCGCACTAGCACTTTTCTTAAAATTGAGATCAGAGCACGTAGGTCTATGATGGATCCCTGACCACATGTGACACAACTTGAGAATTGTTTTGACCGTTCTTTGTAAAATGATGGCTTGTTCTTTGCACTATGCACTTTAGATATATGAATACGAATTTTAATATGTGTATGAACTGTTTGTGATGTAGTTATGTTTTGAGCTTTTATGGGTACTACTGTATCCGAATAAAGTTGAACTGAACGAACGAGTAGATGATGGGTGAATGGATGGCTAAATGAAAGAGGGATGGAGAGAGAAAGGGAGGATGGATGGATAACTAAAAGGGTGGATGGGTTGAAGGCTGAGTGACTGGGTAGATGAATGAGTAAGTGAAAGGATGGCTGGAGGTGTGAAAGGGTAGATGGCTGGATGGATGATTCAATGGATGGATTAGTGGATGAGTGGATGAGTGGATGAGTGGATGGATGAGTGGATGGATGGATAAGGTGAATGGATGAATGGAGGGATGGATGAGTGAAAAGGTGGATGGTGGGATGAATGAGTGGAATGATGTAAAGATAGATTATGGTAGTTTTGCAAATGGTTTAATATTGAGATGGATGGGCACACTGATGGAAGGACAGAATGAATGGTGAAAGACTGAATGATAGATAAATGAATGATTACACCTTGTAACCCCCATTATCTTAACCTCTTCGGGGCTGACGACGAGCTCAGCTCGTAATGAGCGTAGCCTGCCGTGCGCTAATGACGAGCTGAGCTCGTCATGTAACGCGGCTTTTTGCAAAACGCAGCCGATTTTAGTTCACTTTTCGAATCACAGCAGGGCCCTCTCAGTTCTTCATCCCTTGGAGGTTGACAGAATGAGATATATTGACCTGGAATTAGTAACGGTGGGATTAGAAGCGCTGCAAAACACCACAGTGATCAGTGCAATACACACAATAAAAGTGTTAACATTAATTGGAACATTCAAGTAAATTAGCTAGTAGAGCAATTTTCTGCCTTGCTCGTTACAGTGGCCACTTGGAGGCGGAGCACTGTAAAGGAAAAACACGGAATAAATGAATACTTTGTAGTTTAAGTTGTTGAGTGACACTATTTTATTTCAAACTTATTACCTTAAACGTAGTCTTCTTCCAGTGAGACTGACAGACTGCTGTGTAAATGAGTGTTTCAGTACTATAATGTACTGAACATAATAAATGCGCAAAATAGAATATAAGTGGAGAAGATTTTAAGCAATACGGCAGAAACTACAGTATGACCTGCTTTTCCTGTAGGTGCCTTTATAAAAGTCACGTTTACGCATTTAACTGATGTTCGAAAATGAAACCTGTGCACTTATATGCGGATCTTTCACTCCGCTTTGGCTGTTTCCTGTTTGCCAGTCGCTGCTGGTGCTGCAGGAGGACGGATTAACTCACTCTCCGTGTTCCCAGGTGCTGCCTCCCCGAGGACTCGCTGGTGTGAGCGAGAGCTGCAGTCGGCAGGCTGAGACCAGCGCTCCCAGCTGGAGTCCTCAGGGTTAGAGGCCAGGAGAATCCACACGCGCAACCCGGGGGACTGCGAGGACCAGCAACCCATGCACCGACCAGCTGGTTCCTCTTCCCCCAGGCGCCACGCCCACCGACACGCCCACCGGCGATTTGGAATAAGAATTCGTGACACCCGCTTCGCGGGCGCCACTCACTCCGCTTTGGCTGTTTCCTGTTTGCCAGTCGCTGCTGGTGCTGCAGGAGGACGGATTAACTCACTCTCCGTGTTCCCAGGTGCTGCCTCCCCGAGGACTCGCTGGTGTGAGCGAGAGCTGCAGTCGGCAGGCTCAGACCAGCGCTCCCAGCTGGAGTCCTCAGGGTTAGAGGCCAGGAGAATCCACACGCGCAACCCGGGGGACTGCGAGGACCAGCAACCCCTGCACCGACCAGCTGGTTCCTCTTCCCCCAGGCGCCACGCCCACCGACACGCCCAACGGCGATACGTTTATAAACACCATCAACCCCTCCGCGACGCGGGACGCGCGCGGGGCGGAGCACGGGGCGAAGCCCGGGCCAAGGGCAGGCCCGTTGTTGCCCGTTAGTGACCGGTAGAGACCGGACCGGGCCACCCCTCTTAATCTCAGCAACCACAGAAACCTTAGCCAGTAGATCAAAACAATGCCGCCGAAAACCAGGAGCACCACAAAGACTAAATCCAAGAACGCCCAGGAGGTAGCACGAATAACCGGGCCCATTGACCTATTTATCTCACGAACTAACGAGGTAATCAACCAGAGTATCTCGCTTCTTGAAAAAAGAGTGTCACTGGACCTCATGAATGCGAAACGATCATCCCTAGGTTCCATAGCAACCGCTACTTCTCCCATTCACTCTAACTCCCATAATTGTTCCCTCCCTGTGTCCGCGTCTGTTCCCAACAGTAATACAGTCCCTTCCATAGTAGACCTCTCAGTAACTCAGTTTGAGTCTGACCTATCATTAATATCAGACGACCTAGAGGCAACCCCTGATTTGGCGGCGTGTCAAATCCAGGACGAATCCCAGACCAACTCAGATTCACACCACCAAGGAGAAAGGGAAGGAGCCATTCCGAAACAAGGCAGCACAAAATCCATGGACGACATAGCAGCCACTGTTTCTCATTTAGGTCATGTCACAGACTACCTAAACCTCACAACACAATCCCTCCAACAAAACACACTACCACCCCCCGCAGCCAATCCTCCTCATTTCACAATCCCAAACGAGGCTACCAACAACCTCTGCAGAACATGCAATGTCACTTCACAAGTTCTGACCACAGTAAAAGATCTCATGTTTCAGTATCTGAAACCTATCCAACTTAGCATCAGAAACCTGGAAGCTCAGCTGAACATACTTTCTGCAACAATTCTTGATACCAACACACGCATAGAAATAAAGGGCCAGCGAAATGTCCCGCAGTCCTCAAAAACCTATCTCCAACCACAACCACCTAAAGCAATAAAACGATCGAACCCGACTCCCTTACCCCCAAAAAACCAAAAACAGAATACTATGAACCAAAATCCACAAACCACAACGCCCCGTTTGCAGCAGAGCAAAACCACTGCGGTCCCGAATCAACAAACACCTAATATAGGCCCGACTACCCTAGACACTCCAGGTCTTGAGACAAATAATCCCAGTAATCTGCAATCGATAAAAAAACCAGCACCTCCTCCACCAAAATCAGCGGTCCCCCAGCCTTCTCCCAAAATTTTCCCCAAAAAAACACCAGCAATCAGACGCCCAGTTCACTTGCCTCCTGAAGCCGCCCCGTATACAATAATACTTACCGGTGTACCAGAACTAACTCACGATACACCTGAAACCGCATGGTCACTTAAGAACAAGGTCATGCAATGGCTAAGCATTAACAGGCCCTTAGAACCCCATCACTCGGGAGGGATCTCCTCAACCCGCAGGGTAGTATGGGTAGGTAAAACAACAAAAACAACCCGAGGGGACTGCATTATAGTAACCTGTAGAGACCCCTCCATAGTGGATCACATCTGTGCATGGCCCTCGCTGGAAAAAAAGGGGGGAATTGACGCCCGGCATCTTTCTTTCTTTTATCCTCCAGCGAGACAACATCGTTATACTCCATCTTGGAACTGGCACCAGACTCCTAAAGAACCATGGAACCAGTCGGAGTATACCTACGACCACGGCAGCAGAAACGCCCCGAGAGATTGGCCAAGGCAATATTGGCAAGATAGGCCTCTTCAATCCACCGAAGGCTGGCAGGGCTTTCCAACACAGAACCGCTTCGACTGCCTCGAGATGGTCGATTGACCACTCAGGGTTGAACCCAGGATCATAAATTCCATTATCACCCCACATCTAACTAACCCAATTCAGCTCCGAGTAGACTCGGACTCCATTTCATGCAATTACAAAAACCCTCTTCCGGTAACTGCAATTGTCCCCTTCAACATCTTTAACAACGCTACCTACACAACCTTAATAGAACGAGACAGAACCACTACTGGCTCATACCACCAGCAAATCACAACCCCTAAAGCTGTTTCCAACCCCGCACAGGCCCAAATACCTCAACCGTCAGAAAGTCAGACTGCGAATACCTTGTTAGTTACACCACACGTCTCTGTTGACTCCACAAACCTGAGTTTCTCCATCGCATACTGGAACATTGCAGGCTTATCCTCAAAAATAACACTGGGGCCATGGTTAGACACGGCCAGGGAACATCAGATACTGTGCCTACAAGAAACCTGGGTCACAACCCCATTACACCTCGCTGGATATAAAACCCTGTTTACCTCAGCGGTCCAGGGAAATATGGGTAGACCAAAGGGGGGGCTAACGACCTATGTTGCTAATACCCTCCCTCTCAGAGTGAAATTATTAAAGGAGTCTCCAATATTCCAAATCATGTTAATTACGCAGATAACAGCACTTAAAGACAACATTAATTACATATTCATAAACTACTACAATAACTCTTGTACTGCGGATTGCTGGTCAAACCTAGAAGAGATCGCTACATCTTTATCTTCGTTCCAAAACGACAATAATGCATCTATAACGCATATCATCTGGGGTGGCGATTTTAACTTACCTTTGTGCCCAAACCACAAAAAGGGAATTTGTGGTCTCCAAAATGAACTTGGTAACCCCATACCCCACTTCGCCCACTCGACAAGTGGAAACAAACTTAACGATATCCTATTCTCCTTAGACATGGATCACGTGAATGAACTGGTTGACCCGCAGCAGGACTTCTCACCTACCTTTCATGGGCGAGGTCATTCCACCACCATAGACTACATAATAGCTTCCAATTCACTCAAAGGGCAATTAGCGAACTTTCAAATTGGGTCAAACCCAATAAGCGACCACTATCCGCTCAGCATAAAAATCACCATCTACCGGGCAAGAGCTCACCCTGTAAAGCTGAGCTCCCTTAAACAGGAAACATTGTCCATGAACAAACTGAATGGGTACACAGTGAAATGGGCCAAGATCAACCCGGAAGAGGTGACACAGAGGGTCCTTAGAAAAACCGATCAATGGCTATCTAAATGTATGTCTCTGGAGGCACCACCACAAATAATTGTCAGTAGTTTCCAGAAAATTCAGGAAACAATAAGGGATGAGCTATTCGTCAACCTGAAAAATAAGATTAAGTTCCCTACCACGAGATGGTTCGACACTGCTTGTCGGAAGGCACTTTCATCTCCTAAAGAAGCTCTGCGTAAACCCACGAGAGATCCCCACGAAATCTCCTGCTTGAGAAAAACATACAACTCTGCAAGGCAAGATCGCAAAAAACAAATCAAAAAGGACCTTTGGCTACGTTTACACGATAGTGCCCGAAGAAAAGACAGTACCGCATTTTGGCAAACCATAAGATCTCCTTTCCTGGCCAACAGCACAGACACCGAACATCTCGATGTGGCAATAACCGAGGAAGACTGGGTTTCTCACTTCGCAAAAATATTTGGACTATCCTCAGACTCCGCACCAGATAATACAACATATGAGGGCCAGCAAACGAGAAATACCGTCTATCCGATTAAAATACACTTTCATCTTAATGAAATCACAAAAGCAATCAGGGCCTCCAAAACAGGCAAGGCCCCCGGCCCTGACGGCGTTCCAATGGACTTGTTCCTTCACGATGTAGACTTTTGGTCGCAGATAATCACCCGGGTTATGTCAGCAGTAGCGTCGATCGGTCTTTTCCACTCATGGTCAACCTCAATTCTCCTACCCATTTTTAAAAAAGGCGACCGCAACGATCCTGCTTGCTACAGACCAATCTCCCTTCTGGACTCCATGGGTAAGATTGCAGGCCGAGTACTCCTGGACCGACTACAATCTTGGGCCCGGGAGAATAACATCATAACCGACCTGCAATATGGTTTCCAGAGGGGGCTAGGGACCGTGGAGCAGGCCCTCAATCTCGTTCGCCTGGCTGGCAAATACGTTCACGCCAAAGGAGGAAACATCTTCCTTGTCTATGTCGACCTAAGTGCGGCATTTGACTGCGTCCAGCACGCGAAACTCTGGCAAATACTAAGCGACCTCGGCGTGGATCCCCCGATAATAACCTTTCTACGAGAACTCTACTCAAATGCAGAAGGCCGAGTAAGATTTGGTACCAGTGGCAAATTGTCCCGTTCATTCCAAATACAGAAGGGAGTAAGACAGGGATGTGTACTGGCTCCCTTCCTGTTCAACCTTTACACAAATGGGCTTGAACAGGCTATGTTAGAAGGGAGCCAGGACCTCCCCCAGATAAACCATCGCTCGATACCCACATTGTTGTACGCTGACGATTCAGTCATTTTAGCACGGACTTTAAATCAACTCCAGACACAAACCAATAAATACGCAGCATTCATGGACTCACTTGGTCTCAAAATAAACATCAAGAAAACTTTCACAATGCATATCGGTCCCAGGATTAAAAACCCTAAACCAATAATGGTTGATAACAACAAACTGGAAAAAACCCCAGCTTATCCATACCTGGGAATCCTAGTGGACGACGCTATGAATTGGCGAAAGGCAATTGAAGCCAGGAATCTTCATTTCCGTCGTGCAACATCGGCACTAACCTCTTTCTCGAGGAAACTGGGGAAACCAGCTCCACCTGAACTCCTGACCATATACTATGCAAAATGCCATAGTGTGGCCACTTACGGAGCTGGTATCTGGGGCCATGGATGTATTGACCAGTTACAGGTCACTGAAAATGCTTTTATAAAATACATCTTAGCCCTCCCTCAAAGTTCCCCGATACTTGCCTCACACCGAGAGCTTGGCATGGAATACATCATTGACACCGTCACCTCAGTACCATACACACATATGATTTCAGTGGCAAACAGTCACAGGCCACTCTAGTACTAAGCACACATCATGTCAGAGTCCAAAGCACAAACATCAAATGACACACATGCACACCACTTCCCTGCCACACAGATTACACAGGTACCACACAGCAACACCACTTCAGAATCAAACACAGATCTCTTCAGTGTCAACACACTTACAAACCAGTTCCTATAAAGCAAAACGATGAGCCTACGTGTAAAATGTGGGGAGGGGCCACTGAGTCTCCCATATCTCACAGATAATCATTGGCCTTGGGCTGAATGATGGGGCCCTTGAAATGTTGAGGCCCCCCTAGTGCTGCAGATTCTTCTGGGGCCTGTGATATGCCCTGATCAGCTAAATATTATGAGTACACACCACTTCAGTGTTACACATGGATATATCTGAGTTAAAACACTCAGACACATTACTTCACTGCCACAGTTACACATTATATCAGGAACATGTATTTTTTATCATAGTACTACTTCATGTACCTAATCTCCACATTTTATAAAAAAAGTAACAACACAATGTATTTACTTTATTAAAAAACAAGTCCTAACACTTCAACAGATTTTCAATAACTTATATTGCACAACTACTCACCAAACTACAAAGTAACAGCAAATAAATTATTATTAATCACATAGGTGAAACCTAATGCATTTACCAATGCTTGTTCTAAATTGGTTTGGGATTTTTCTCGTGTTGGATTTTCACTTTATTATTGTCTGTGTGCTTCATAAATACTTTACGCATTGTCTCAAAGTTAAGCCTCACGGAATTTTGGGCCAAGCTACCCGTGGTTAGGCAGAGGTTAATTTGATGACTTTTTGTGGTTAATCTTGCAAGGGATTGTGGTTGTTGCTTGACCAGGGCTCAAACTACAGTCAACCAACAACCTAATTTCTCACAAAAAGTGTATTATCTCTAGCCTCTAGCCTCCGTGGTGAAACCAAAAATTAGAGGAGGCTCAGAATTGAAAACGAGGGAGAGAATCATGAAAATCAGCACTCGGTATTTGTGTTTCACTAACTTGGTCCTGATAAAAAATTATGCAACAATTGATTAACCACTTTGACACTTCGGAATAGACTTAGGTAGACTTGGCCCTTTGATTCCTCTTAGCAATGGACTTCAGAGCGCAATCATTTTCAAATCACTGTCCTGAGATCTAGAAGGAGATTGTCCTAATCAATTTCTGTGGAAACATCAACTGGAAGTGCCTTTAACTTGTAGTAGATTCTGTCACCAGCTCGAAAGAAGATGTTTTCGAGGCTTTGTGAAGCAGGGAGAACTGGCCCAGAAGCTTCTTCCCAGGTAAGAGTTGCCTTTTAAATTACACGATTCAGACATTTCTAAGAAAATAACTCGAATACAAAAATAATCAAGTTATTTGTAGAATTTAAAAAAATCATTTTGGCCCTGATTTTGAACTGCATTAAATAGAGAATAATCATGCAAACCTAGTTTAACGGTTGGAAATCTGCAGTCTTCCCTTTTCTGTGGTGATTTTCACTCCATTTACCACCAGAGTTAAGCAGGGGATACATAGGAGCAGGGGCCAACTGCAAGGCATGGAGAAGAAGGAGTATGGTCGGGAAGGGGTAGGAGGCCAGGGGAGATAGAACTTTGGCAGAGTAGAAAATTACATCCTCCCTCTGTGCCATGGCTGATGGTCGGTCGGGGCAGGAAAAAGTCAGTACCGAAAGCAATGTTAGCAGCAGACAGATTTTCCAGGCAGTAAAATGTAGTCAATTCCATACAGTCTACCCTCATCTCATCATAACTGGGGCCTAAGAAGAAACAGCAGCCACCTTCTCTCACACTTCACAAGCAGAGCAAATTAAATGTTGTCATACCCCCGACCAATATGGATCTGGAAATGTTTCCAGACTAATATCTTGCCAAGTTCCAGGCAAAAGAAACCAGAGGAAGGAAGAGACAGTGACATAACAAAGGCCCCGGCAGCCCCCGGGTTGCTGGGGGGGCCGTGCTCCAGGGGGCTCCCTCAGCACAGTACCCTGCCATGACAGCTCCCAACTGTGATGGGAGGCAGGCCCTCCATGTAGTGTGCACGGGGGCTCTCTCAAGTTTCATTTCACTAGTGGGAAGACGTTACTTATTTCGATAGTTTCAGTTTCCCAACCCATGTCTGGTAAAGACTGAGGTAACAACAAAGGAATATGGCTACACCAGATAGGCCTTAATCAGTAGCAAATGAACCGATGTAGTTACTCATGAGTTACTCCCTAAATATTTATGCCAAGATCCTTTGAATTATATTATTAGCATTGTTGAGGGACAAAATAGGGCTGGGAGTGGTCTGGCACCAGAGTTTGAATAGCTTAAGACAATTTAATTACACCAGTGTTCCAGCAATGACTGTATTGCTATCGGTTCTGGCGTAGGTGTTTTTCCTGAGCGACTATGATGAAGCTAGGACCTATGTAAATAATCTATACTAAGGGGCTTATTTACAACCACCTTGCGCCACTGTTGCGTTACTTTTTCCAGGTTAAAAGTTACGAAAAAGTGGCGCAAGGGGCTTGTAAATCTGCCCCTAAGTTTTTTGGTTGAACACGGCCCTCTGGAATCTCAACGCCCTGTAGTAAGACCTATCCAACATGGAAGCCTTCACACACCTCTCCTTTTCTTTACACTTGCTTTCAAAACAATTTGCTACAACCTCTTTTTAACTATCAAAAAATCAAACGGGGCTGAGTGCATTTGACCCATTGCAGGGCTTTCAGTGGACCGGGTCTCACCGGTGCGGAGCACCAACAGCTTTCTAAAAGAGGCCTCGAAACGGGTCTCTATCGGGCTCTGTTTCTTGCCCTAGCACAGGCAGTCTGCTTTTTCTGGACTGCAGTGACAGCAGGCACATCGATGTGCACTACCCACACTGCTCACTTCTCACTAGTGGAGAAGTTACAGCATGACGTCATGCCAGGTGAGCGTTGTAGGGGGAAGGGAAATCCTCTATAGAGAGTCATTTTCTCTCTGGATTTCCCTTCTCTTTTTAAAACTCAGGAGCAGCAACATTGTCGTGGTGTCAACATTGATTTAAGTGGAAGCTTTTCCAATATTATATGCAAGACATAGTTACTGCTTATTTATCTTATGCAACTTCCAACCAGTGGCAAAGCCAAAAGTCCTGACTTCTTGTAGATATGTTGTTACTTCTTGTATCATATATCTGGATGCAATGACACAAACAGCAAAATACAAGTCCGGCGGCACACTATGCTAAGCACAGATTTTTAGCTTATGTGTTTTTAAGCCACCCCCTAATTACATTGACCATGCCCCTTTGTGAAACCCACCATGTTTTTCGTCCAACTTAAATCCATGACCCTTTGTATCATTCTACCTCCAATTGTCTTGTTTACATCCTGGCCAGGGGTGTAACGCAAGCCCCAACAGTCACTGCTGTTCAGTGGGGGGTTGTGGATCGGCAGAACCCTGCAGGGGGCCCCAATTACTTAACGGAGGCCGCAATCAGCACAAGGCCAATGAATGTCTGTGAGATATGTGAGACTCGGGCCCCTCATCACATTCTGTAGGGGGACCCCATCATTTTGCGTTATGCCTCTGATCTAGACTATGGTGACTGCATCATTTTAACGTTCAATAATTTGCCATCACAACTATTTAAATATCAACATTAAAAATCTTATCTGGGTGCAGTTGTGCTGAGGCCTACATGCTTACAAAAAACACAAGGGAAACCCTACTCACAGAGAACCAGGGTAAGAACTGTGTATCAAAGAACAGCGGTTCTTGTGGCAAAGATAATGGAGTATAATGGTAATTATAATGCGCAATGACAAAGAATGTTGGGTCATATGGATATCAGACAAAGAGGAGGCCGAATACAGTGTGATTGAATATTTACACTTTTTATAAATTATACCAACAAAATATACAAAAATAGGTGCTTCGTGTCCCCAGTGGGTTTTGGAACCAAATGAAAAAACAGGCTAGTGACATTTGTGACATATATAGAAATTGGTTTCCATTGAACAAAATACGACTATGACAGTATGTTACAAAACACTGTTTGCAATGAACAGTGCTGCTATAATGATTCGTTTCTCAGTGGTGTCGATGGCGTTTTGACCCTTTTTTTATTTATTTATTTATTTATTTATTTATATTATTATTTATAATATTAAGGGGTTTAGGGTCTCTTCAGGACCTAGTAATATGGGAACATCTGAAAGGGTATCGATAGTTATGTGCAGCCACGTGCATGAAGTGAGGAACACCGGTCAAGTGAAAAATTGAAAGGGTAGTCACACTGGACCCAGCCGGGTGCTCAGTGTGAGGGAAGTGTAGAGGCTCACAGTACGGGATGCGGCAAGGTGGATACCAGTGCCTAATTAGCAGCGCTTCTTGAGGAGAAATATAGAGTAAGTCCTATCCGGGTCATTGAACCGGAGAGACGCTGACGAGGAGACACGTCTAGCGGCTGCACCCGCTGGTTGCTGATTAATCCAGCAGAATACTATTGATGGGACATATCCTGTTCCCACCCCCTATCTATTGGAGGACTTACTCGATATCCAGATGTCCCTATGCTACAAGATCCTGAAGAGACCCTATACCACTTAGAGGGTCAAAACGCCGTCAACACCACTGAGAAACGAATCATTACAGCAGCACTGTTCATTGCAAACAGTGTTTTGTAACATACTACCATAGTCACAAATGGTCGATTTTTGCTCAATGGAAACTAATTTCTATATATGTCACAAATGTCACTAGCCTGTTTTTTCATTTGGTTCCAAAACCCACTGGGGACACGAAGCACCTATTATTATATATTTTGTTGGAATAATTTATAAAAAGTGTAAATATTCAATCACACTGTATTCGGCCTCCTCTTTGTCTGATATCCATATGACCCAACATTCTTTGCCATTGCACATTATAATTACCATTATACTCCACTATCTTTGCCACAAGAACCGTTGTTCTTTGATACAGAGGCCTAAATGCTGTCAGCCATTCTGTCTACACAAGAGCACTAGAAAAAAGTACATATATCTATTGATTGATCGAAGAGCAGGAAACATTGGCAGCTTAAAGAGGGGATGGGAGTAAAGGCAGAGGCCATAGTATGCATACATAACAATCCCTTCAGCTAGAGGGTCTTCTAAGGCAGTGGCATTTAACAGCATTACACGAGTTCACTGGAAAAAAGTATATTTAATTCATGTAATAATTTTGCTTGACTATTAGCACACCTTTATTTTGCTTACTGTAGAAAGCGAGAGCTACAACGCCTTTCAAGTAGAAGCAAAGATATCACACCTTCTTCCCTTCACCCTGCGGCTGTCTGGTTGCCTCGACCTGGACTGAACTGCTCACATGTCTGTTTACACCCATCCGACTGCTTTGGACTTTTGAGTAATTGATGAAACAGGCGGGAGCTGGCTTTGATTCCGAACGGGGATGGTTGGCCTAATTTCGGTATTGTTAGATCTGATGCTCGGGGGGAAATTGTGCTTGGAGGCCATCCCAAGTTTGAAGGTGGAGCCAACTACTGAAAATACATATACTATTGGTTCTCATGCTGTGCACTGCAGATGAATCGAGCTTTACCGACTTCTCTGTCAATTAAATCATTTATGCAGTTGGTGCTTAGCCATCATTTCATACACAAATTACACTCTATTGTGAATGTATTTCAATACACAAAACATTTATTTGTGCAAAGCATATATCCATTAAGTCCATTTTGAAGAATGTAAAGTACTATACATTAGAACTAACGAACTACAAAATGCTATTCCCAAATATGTGTGCTACTTCTGTCTGCACCTGTCCTATCTTTTCAGTGCAGATATCTCTGCCGATTCCAGTACTTTTTTGTAGTAATTGTGGGAGGGACCACCGAAGAAGATGAAAAGCAGAGAATGATTATGACTAAATGGAAGAGGTTTACATGTTTTTAGGGAGGGGTTTAGGGAGGCGTAAGGGAGAGTTAAAGGGAGATATGCTAATACTAAACCTGACCGATAAGAGTACAACAACCACAATATACACCTTTTATGCTACTGCAGTCCTAAAGGTCACAACACAGTTGCAGATATACTCTCACCCAGACTTGGATTAAATTTAGCACCAACACGGAAACTCACAGATACTGCAACAGACTCCCATAGAAAATCATGTATGCTGTGCCTTAGGGTCCGATTTAAATGTTGTCAGAGAAGGAACTCCATTGCAAGGGTGACAAAATTCCCCTGCCCCTCCACCCCCATTTTTTATGTTAGTGGACCATAGTTTGATAACGATGGAAAGTACTCAATTTCCTGCATGATCAAACTCCTCTGATGGCCCGATGGAGGAAAGGCCATCTTAGTTTCGACTGTATGTCCGCCCACCTAATTTAGATGGGCGGACATGCAAATGATTTGTAATACCATTTTTCAATGCTCGACAGTATCAGGAAAAACCTGGCAGTAAGGGGCACTGAAAAATGCTACATGCTCCCCTAGCCATGAAAGGAAATTTCATGGGGATGGTAGAACTCTATTTTTTACTTTAAAAAAAAAATCCTGCTTTGGGATTTTCGTTTTGAAAGTAGAAATGCGTTGTACGTTTGTGCTTCTCACAGTATCTTATAACATTCCTGTCTGTCAATCAATCAATTAGGGGTTTGTACAGTGTGTCTACTCACCTCTGAGGGTCGCAAGGTGCTGAGGGGGGGCTGCTGATCCATATGGGCATGGAGATTCAGTTGAAGAGCTAGGTGTTGCACACTGCCCCTGCTCCTCCATCCATGCCTAGATCACTCCTTCCTTCTCCCAGTCTCTTGAGCTGTTTGCACATATTACCTACTCATGGGTTGTCCCACCTGCAGTCTCTCCTACTGTTCATAAATACTGCTCCCTCCCCATCCTCCTCCTCCCCTCGTATCTGGTGTTGCTTATAGATGTAGGAGAGTAGGGTCTGCTTCCTATGGTCACCCCCACTGTTTGCTGTGATTTTCTGGTTTTTCGACTTTAGTGTGGCTGTGGGCCTGCTAATCAGACCCACAGCCCAGCTGTTATCTCTCTAAATTGATACCATGTACTTTAGGTGCATACCTGATTGGGTATTGGGTCACCTTTGTGAGCCCCTGTATAGTGTACCATAGGTACCCAGGGCATAGGTGCATCCAAGGCCTACCAGGGGCTGCAGCATGTATTATGCCACACCTCGCTGGCCATCCAAACTGACACCACAGGCTGATCACTCAGCTTGGGTAAGGTGGTGTAATCTCCCCTTACTTAGATATAGTATATCTATATCTACCTTATATATAGACACATAGTAACCTATAACTCATTCCTATGGCAGGCCCGACAATCCTGGAGGCAGAGTGCTTGGTTTTATGTGAGAGGGTGCCCTAGCATGAGCTGAGCCCCTCTGCAGCTTTCAGAACCATGTCCTTATAGCTGTTCTATGATATAGCCATACCATATACTCTTAAGCGCATTATAATCCTCGTGCTTAATGCTAACTTTGGTTTGGCTTTATCAAAACATGTCGTGTAAGGTGTCAAACACTTTGGAATACTACCCCCCCCCCCGCCAATTCTGGCGGCGGGGGTAGCATTCCACCCTTCTCGGGGGAAAAGACATGTATGTTACTGCTTTACCCGGTTAAAGTTAAACAGAGCCTCATCATCTCAAAATGGATGCTGCTGCCACAGACACGAGTCTGACCTCCTGCTGCTGGGGGAAACTCCAGAAAGGGAGGCCTGGACAATAGGTTTCCTGTCGAGGGAGGTGCTAGCACCTCCCCAGATAGCCTGTAGTGTATTGGGGCAGGGTGGGTTGAATGGAAAGATGCTTTTCTTACACTTCCTGGGGCACACAAGGTGCTCCATGCATAGCCCGGTTAAAACCAGTTGCTGGGGCACTCCAGTCCCCCTCTGGCATGAAACTGGACAAAGGGAAAGGGGTGTAACTATCCCCTTCCCAGGTCCACCCATAGGAGGGACCTAGCAGGTAATCCAGACCATTTTCTTAGTATAAAGATAGGTGCTGTGTCCCCAGGACTTTAGATTATCCTGGAACAAAACTCTGAAATTAAACTCTTGGTCCTTCGATGTTCTATTCTGACTAGAAGACTGAAGACATCTCCCTTGTGGTCAAGGAGTGTCCACCCTGTGCAAAAAGGTACCACCAGTAACTTGCTGGTCTGCTTTGTCGATGCTCCTGATGGAACCTGAAGAATCAGCGACACAAGAACTGGACCCTCAGATTTCTCTGACTTTGACCCACATCCACAGCAAAGCTGAGACCCGTGGCGGACATGAGAGACGTGGAACAGGACACCTTGGACATCCTGCATTTTGCTAACTGCATCAACTCCCGAGGTAACTCGCAGTTGTGCATTGGGGTTCAAAAAGCCCCAGACCCGAGCGCCATTTGCACTGAAGCTCAGCCCTCCACACTCCATGAGTGCCGTATGGAGCCCGCTCTTGCATTTCAGCTCAATGCATCTTCCCGGTTGCTAGCCCACTGGCTATTGAGCCCCCTGAAGACAAACCCTTAAAATCAAACTGCTTTCCTGGTTGCTCCAGCTTCCCTGCAAAATAGAAGCTCCTCAGACCTTGCTGGTCTGACCCAAAGCCAATCTTCACTTCCTGCATGGGTTGCCTTTGCCAAGTTTTGTTGGGTCCAATCTGGATACAGACACCGCAGTCAACTAGATCCTTTGTGGGCCAGCTCAAATCCAGCTCCTGGTCATCTTCGACACCACCTGGACCTCGTGGCTGCAGAGACAAGCATCACCTCTTCACCTGTTGAAAGTTAGGCTGAAACCGTCAACATTATCGGCGCCCTCTTGCTCTTCTCGAACCCTTTCACGCACATAAACAGTCGCCATTTTGAACACCATGGCTTCCCTGCCCCTTTGCTGATAGCCAGCGCGTCTCTCTCCCTCTCCTAGCCTCGCAGGCACCCCCTACCCCCCCCCCGCATACCGACAACCCCCTCGCCCTCACATGCCTCGGGTCATAAACCCCTCTTCAGCGCAGCTTTGCCTCGGAATCCCATCCTGTTCCCAGCACGACACCTCCCTTCATTCCTTTCATGGTCCCAGGTCCTTTGATACAAACCCTTTTTTCCCTGTGTGCCCGTTTGTCTTCCTCGTTCCCAGGCCACCACCTGACTCTGCGGATACCGTTTATTGCCCCCAGTACAGTAGGAAGCTTCCTCCCATTAAAGGACCCTCGGGTCAATCAAAGCCCCCACCCTACGAGATCCGATCGAACCCCACACATTCCGTGAATCGGCGGAATATCCAGCTGCGCGATGATCATCACCTGTTGTGACCGGGGTGGGGACTTCAACTGTAACTATGTGTGGGAACGGGCCTGAAGGGGAGGTTCCGAGGATGTCTTTCCGTACATCAAAGGATTAACGAGAATGTGTTTCATGCAATAAAGTGATTAACTTGTGTATAAGAGGCCAGGCCTCAGAGATGCAGACAGAGCACCTCAGAACGATACCTGCTGTCCGTTTTGCTGTGTTCTCCTCCGGAGAGAATAAAAACCTTGTTTCCTGCCTTCCAGTCTCCAGCGCCTGCCTCTTCAATAGTTAACTTCTTTGTGGGTTCAAGAGGCGACACCGCCGGGCAATACTTAAGGATCTTATATTCTGGTTGGTAGCGTCACCCCCTTTTTACAATTGGCGTCCCAAGCGTGGGGCCCATCAGCGACCCGTGGATCCAGTGGGAGAGGTCCTGACGACAGAGTGAACGACTGCAACGATCGGGAACGCGTCTGTCCGATAGACCCTCGTCTGACAGCCGATCATCCAAACTTCACTGGTTCCGAACAGACCTCTCTCGAGTGATCTACGGTCCTGACTGGGAACCATCAGGAGTGCCGCGAGGATAACGGAGAAGAGAGGACGATCGGGCGCTGGATTCGGAAGACAAGAAACTGTCCATGCGGTCCGGGTAAGGTCGTGTAATCACGACAAGTTGCGAAATGATTGCTTGATTGCTTGATTGTTTAAAAAATACTAGTATTGCTCTTTTTATTTATTTGGAGATTCACTGTCTGCAAACGGAGAAACAACGGGCTCTCTCTTTGCAAGCAGTGGAGGATAGGTAGGGCAGCAGCCGTGCTTATTTTTTTCTCCCCCACTCAATAATTACTTGAAACTGAACTGTTGTTCGCAAAACTATTGTTTTCTGGAGATTCTCTGTCTGCAAACAGGGAAGAGACCACCCTTTTTGCAGATAGTGAAAAGGGTAGGTAACGCAGATCTTTGCGGACCTACTCATTCTCCCCATTGAATATTTATTGGTCTTTTTGTTATTTTGATCCATGAGGTATTCACTGCCTGCAAACAACGTAGAATAGAAATATTCTGTCCAGTCTTTGCACCTAGTGATAAGATAGGCAGTGCTGACTTTTTAGTCCCTCATTACGAGCCGTCATGTCTGTCTTCTCCCCACTGATTAGTAGCCTGTTTAGCCCGGACCGCTTATTAGAGATGGACCATCCAGCCCCGCTGGAAGGCACCCCTAATAAGGACATGTTCATGAAGCATGGATTGACCGCTATAGCCTATAGTAAACTATGGCATAAATATACGAAAAAGGGTCAAGAAAGTCAGTGGCCCCTGATAGGATCCTTCGATGATGATAAAATAAAAACGCTAGAAACTGCCCTGGGTAAAAACAAGACAACACCCACTATGCTTGACAGTTTCGGCATGTGGCGAAAAGAAACTGAACAACGTAAAAAGAAAACTGAGAGTAGGTTGGAAAAAGAGCTGCGAAAAGCAGCCCACCTAGCTGCCCAGAAACTAGAAAAAGAGATAAAGGAAAGAGAGAAAGCTAAACAGAAACTAGAAATGGAAACACCAAGCCAGTGTCCGGTTAGAACTCCCTCCATGCTCTACCCTGATTTACCCTCGAAACAACGAGCCAACGAGGATCTGCTGTTAGGTCCTCCTATCATCTACATGCCCCCTCCATATGCCCCTTCCCAACCCTTGGCGCAGCACGCGCCACCCTCAGGTACAAACGAAGGTACCGCCACAGCTTCGGCCCCAATGGCCTCTGTGCCAGCCGAACCCCTTGTATTAAAAACCGCATCAACAACACTGTTAGACGACCATGAGACTCGAGGGGCTGGCCCTGCAAGAACAAGCAGACTAAGCAAAGATGAGCGAGCGGGGATCGACAAAATAGCAAGGACACTGGTAGAAAGGAAGGATGATGAAGAGTACATCACAGATATGTTCAGCTCGTATACAGGGAGTCACAGACGACATTTTACCGTACGACTGTGTTATCATGTCTTGAATGCATACGAGGACCGATATCGAGACAACGGTCCCGGGAGCCTAACGACTCTGTACCGGAAGGTCGATATCGGGGATGAGGGCGAGTGTGATGTGTCGGACCTCCTTACGCGTACGCTTGAGGTTTTCCGCCACCTCACTGAACGAGAGCCGGGAGCTAAATCCGCGACCTCCGTAGTGACCAAACCACCAACCGAGCAATCTAACACCATGATGCCGATACGAGAGGCTGCCCCTTACTGGGTTCCTCCCCGAGGTACAGGGACTCACGATGATGCAAACAACCAAGATGCGAAAGGAAGGGTAGTGTACAACTGGGTCTACCAGCCATGGGACCGGCAAGAGATACTGACATTCCGAAAATCTCTACCCGACCTACGTAAAAACCCCACTGCCTTCTATACTGAATTGGGTACAGCCCTGGGCTCAACGATTATGACCCTGGCTGACATCGACTTGTTCTTCGGGTTATGTCTACCAGCTGATGTGTGGAAGCAAATCCGGAAAGTCGACCACCTTGAGCTGTTTGGACAAACCTGGTCACAACTCAATGACCTGGATAAACAATGGGGACCAGGACAAAAGCCTTTGAAATCCATTCTAGACCTTCCAGATAAAATCGTAGAGAAATTAAAAACCCTGATCCCAGAAAAGAAAGTGGACTGGTCGATAGTAACAGCCTGTCGCCAGAAACCCCAGGAGGATGTATCAGAATACTTCTCCCGGTTTGAAACGGTGTTCTCCGATTACAGCGGCCAGGACATGACCACTGCAACCGGACACCATCTGTTTCTCCAGAATTATGTTAAGGGCCTGTCATCGGAGATCTCCCAGAAACTACAGGCCAGCGAGAGTAGTTGGGCAGCCTCCAAACCTACAGCGATTCTCCAAATGGCCCAATATTATGAACATCAGAAAAATGAAAACGATAGGGCAACCGAGAAAAAGAAGAAGGACTTGAAAGAGAGGGTGATGATTGCCAAACTACAAGGGGTGACTATAGGACGAGACCAATACCGGGGAAACTACCAGACGAACGTCCCCAAGACTACATTTCCCCAAGACCGCACTCTGACTTCCTACAGTGGGCGCACAGACCTTAGAGAGAACCAGTGCGCTTTCTGCAAAGGGACTGGCCATTGGAAATCCCAGTGCCCAGTTCTTCTGGAAATGATCAGAAACAAAGACCCCAGGGACGTAGCAAACGGACCGAGACCTAAGGGACAACAGCGAGGGCCCCCAAATGACGCGACTAACGACAGATCAGGCAGACCAAATACGTTCGATCGACCCAGGCAGAACCAATATCAACAATCTGACTATGAAGACACCCACAACTTCGCATAGGACAGCCAAGGGCAAGGGAGGGATCCAGTCGAGCTCTATGTTGACCAGCAGGGCCCTTACGTCACTGCTAAGGTCCTGGGTACCAAGTCACCATTTCTGGTAGACACTGGCGCAACACGTAGTGCGTTATCTAAACGACTGATTCCAAGGGCACCCTTGTCTGGCTCACTCATAACATCGACAGGTTTCGATGGAACGCCCTCCACCAACCCTTTGTCTGCCCCGATTCTCTTTGACGTAGAAAACAACACCACCGACACCACGTTCTTGCTCTCCTCCAATAGCCCTGACGCCATTATGGGACTTGACTTACTGAAACACTTCCGAGCGACGATCAGGTGTTCTCAAGATGGAGTTCGAGTGTTTCTCTACGACAACCCCGTTCTGCTTAGACATTGCTCTCCCCGACACATGTTTTCCATCACCGACGTTGACGCATCCCTGCTTGACACTCTGCCTCCGTATCTGTGGGCCAAAGCGGATTCGGACGTAGGGCGTATGTTAATTGACCCAGTACACATTACTGTCCGACCAGACGTAACACTCCCAAAACTCCCCCAATATCGGATATCGCCAGAGGGCGAGAAGGCATTGGTAATGATTATCCAGTCACTGATAGACGCAGGAGTGGTAGAGGAAGTGGTTAGCAACATTTGCAACAGCCCTATCTTGCCCATTATCAAGAAGCAGGGAGAGGGAGATGAGAAAGCATACCGCTTTATCATCGACCTCCGAGAGATCAACAAAGTGGTGGTACCCCAGTACCCTGTGGTCTCAGACATCACCACCATCCTGACCTTGATTCCATCCACTGCCACCACCTTTACCGTCATCGACCTCAAGAACGCATTCTTCTCCATCCCCATCCACCCAGACAGCCGATATCTCTTCGGCTTTACCCTAAAAGCCCGCTCATATAGGTTTTGCCGAGCGCCTCAAGGCTACACGGAAAGCCCTAGCATCTACAGCCAGGCCCTCAAAAGACAACTAGACCAAGTCCAGTTACCCGACGGAGTGGTGTTGGTACAATATGTCGATGACATCCTTTTGGCAGCCGACACCACCCCTCTAGCGGTTACCGCCACCATTCAACTCTTGCACTTCCTTGCGGAAAATGGCCACAAGGTCTCCAAGAAGAAGTTGCAATTCTGCCTACCCCAGGTCACTTACCTAGGCCACCTTTTGTCCAAAGATGGAAGAAAACTCACTCCTGATCGAATCCAAACCATTCTAGATACCCCTGTCCCTAAGACCCAGAAGCAGGTTCGCTCCCTATTAGGCCTCACCTCCTTCTGCCGACAATGGTTACCAAACTTCAGCCTCGTTGTAAAACCACTGCTTTCTCTGCTAAACAAAGACGTCCCTTTCCCACTCCCGTGGACCCCTGAGTGTCAAACTTCCTTCACGGAACTGCGAGATGCCCTTTGCTCAGCCCCTGTCCTAGGTACCCCTGATTACAAAAAGCCCTTCTCCCTTTACACTCACGAAAGGGAGGGGTGCGCTTTATCTGTCCTGACTCAGGCCATCGGCCCTAAGCAACGACCGTGCGCTTACTTCTCTGCCACTCTTGACCCTGTCGCCAGAGCCTTGCCTGCCTGCCTTCGAGCTGTAGCTGCTGCTGCAATCTCTATCCGACAGAGTGAGGGGATTGTACTCTCGAATTCCCTCACGGTACTGGTACCCCATGCAGTCGACACCCTCCTGAACCAAACCAAGACGCAACACCTGACGAGTGCACGACTGACTGGATATGAACTGACCTTGCTTGCCCCCCATATCACCCTGAAAAGATGCACCACACTGAACCCGGCAACTCTGTTACCCTTGCCAGAGAACGATCCCAATGTGCACCCCGTGCATGACTGCGTGACTCTTACGGACGAACAGACCAGGAGTAGGGTCGATCTCAGAGACACGGCTTTCCCTGACCCCGACGGGGAGCTGTGGGTGGACGGTTCTTGCATCAAACTCTCCGATGGTACCACTTCCGCTGCCTATGCAGTCACCACGGCTCGAACCGTAGTAGAAACAGCCCGCATCACCCAGCGATCTGCCCAGGCAGCGGAACTGATTGCTTTGACACGAGCCTGCATCCTGGCAACAGGAACCACAGCGAACATTTACACCGACAGCCAGTATGCCTTCGGGGTGGTTCACCATTTTGGGCTCCTTTGGAGGGAAAGGGGATTCTTGACCTCACACGGCACACCCATTTTGCACGGGATCTAGTCTCCGCCTTAATCGAAGCTGTCCTCCTCCCCAACAAGCTTGCCGTCATCAAATGCCAGGCACACAAGAAGGTGACAGACATTATTGGACAGGGAAATGCACTAGCCGACATCACCGCCCGAACGACAGCTGAAAATAGGACGACAACACATATGTACGTGACCAGATCACAAGCGGAAAAATGGACTGACGTTGGAGACACTATCAGGGACATTCAAACGGCTAGCACACAACACGAGTTGACTGAATGGACACGGGTGGGATTGAAAGACGATGAAGGCTGCTGGCGGACAAAAGACACGAACAAATGGTTGCTACCTGATTCATACTTGATTCCCATATTGACCATGGCACACTCCCCTGCCCACATAGGATCAGCCCCCATGATCGAACTTGTCTCCAGGGTTTGGCACAATGATAAGATCCCAGATTCCGCCAAACGCCTGGTCCAACAATGCTTAATATGCCTGCAACACAACCCCGGGAAAGGAACTGTAGTACCCCGGGGGGGATTTGGGGTCCCAAACCACCCATTTGAAGTCCTGCAGATGGACTACATCCAGCTAGACAGATGCCAAGGCCTGAAATATGTACTTGTTGTGGTGTGCGCATTTAGCAAGTGGGTGGAAGCATATCCAACCCGTGACAACACCGCTATGGCCACTGCAAAGGTTCTGTTAAAGGAGTTTTTCCCCCGTTATGGCCTCTGTCGTGTTTTATGGAGTGATAATGGCCCCCACTTCATAGCCAAAGTTATCCAGCTCATCCTAAATGGGTTGGGTATTAAACAGAAATTCCACGCAGTCTTCCACCCCCAATCTGCTGGACTTGTCGAACGACACAATGCCACACTAAAGCTTAAACTGGCCAAAATAGTGGCTACCACGGGCCTGAAATGGCCAGACGCCCTCCCACTGGCATTGCTATTGATGCGCTCTACCCCCACCCGACATCACTTAACTCCTTATGAAGTTGTCTTCGGTCGCCCCATGAGCGTCTGGTCTGCCCCGAAACCAACTTCCATTCATGACGTTCCGGACGTCCTAATGTCTGATTATCTGTATAAATTGACTGAAACTCTGTCTGTCATTCATCAGCAGGTGCAGCAGGCCATCCCCGATGCTTCTAGGGGTCCGGGTCATGCCATCCAGCCGGGGGACTTCGTGCTGATCCGAAATTTTCAGCGATCAAAGAGTTTGGAACCCCGGTGGACGGGCCCCTGGCAAGTGCTGATCACCACTCGGACCGCACTTCGAGTGGAGGGGAAGAAGCACTGGCTGCACGCCCATCACTGCAAAAAGGTCTCCCCAGCCCTGGCCACGACAGACACCGTCAACACCCAAGAAGAGCTCCTGAACCAGGACCGACCATCGTTGAATTGCTATCCTGACACAGAGACACTTGAACTTTCAAAACATCCTGACCCCACTGTACCATCTCGAGAAGGGTATTTCCTGCGTCGAAAGGAGGGAGCTTCGGCTAAGTAGGCCACGGACTAGGTTAAAGGATCTCAGAACGGTGACCCAAACTACCAAGGGTTACCTGGAGAGAAGCTAAACTAAGTCTGTGGTCCTGCCCACTACCGAGCACCTTGAAAACGAAGATGATGGAAGCGCCAGATAAGAAGATGATGGAAGCGCCAAATAAGAAGCCGACGGAGACAGCAGGAAATACCCACTACAGAAATCCGAGAACAGACAGACTTCATCGCTCAAAGACGATTGCACTCTTCATCACAATCCTCTTCTGTTTTCTCCTCATGACCACGCTCTGGATTATGGAAGAACATGCGCCTGCTCACGAAACATTCCTAACCACTGCTCAACCTACCACCATGAAGGAACATTATCTGATTTCGCTCTCTCCTCAACTAAGAGAGAGGCGAAGGGAGTTTTGGAACAACTCTTTCGTGCAGCTACTTCACCAGCACAATCTTGCCACCAATACCACCAACTGCTGGATCTGTGGGTTGCTACCCCATGCCACTGGACATTCAATACCATTCATCCCTTCACCCTTCTCTGTCCACGGCTCCTGCCTTGCTTGGCTGATCCTCCTGCAAGAGAGCTATAAGGACAATGCCACCTCCAGCAGAACTGCAGCACATTCTTCTCACGGGGTCGGGCGAAACAAGACAAAGACACACTTCTGCCCGCTGACCCCCAGCGACTCAATCCACATGGACATCCCTGAAAAAGAACGAATTGAAATGCAGGTGTTCAACAATCCAACCAGACCCACCTTCTCCTATCTGCGGAAACGAACGGCTGCCACTCTGACTGTGGCCCTATCAGTCATCAACGTCACAGGCCACATGTGTGTAGAAGGACTTGGGACGCAGCTGGTGGGCCGCAGCGCTTGCCGCTTTACCAGAACTTTGGATTCCACGGACCCACCTTCCTTTGTGTCGTCCCCAAACATGTATTTCGTCTGCGGCACAAAAGCCTACACCTGGCTCCCCAAAGGCTGGGGGGGCACTTGTTTCATCTCCTTCGTCCTTCCCCCGACTTATGTGGCACCAGCGAAACACCATAGACAAAAATGAGCCAAAGACATTGAGCAAGCCGACTCAACGGGAGCGCAGTTCCTCGATGCTATGAAAGGACTCGTCCCCCTCTGGGGCCCGATGGCAAACAGCCGTGCCATCCGACATCTGACTCAGGCAGTTGAGACAACCATGAACATCACAGCTGGTATCTTTGCTAACAACACTGCTGAGCTCCAAGCGGTCCGTCTGGTGGCTCTTCAGAACCGCCTTGTTCTAGATGTGGTTCTGGCGGACCGTGGAGGAGCATGCCGCATTATTGGGTCCAGCTGTTGTACATACATACCGGACAACTCACCCTCAGTGTACAAAGCCATCGAACATCTTCACAGACTCTCTTCAGAAGTCCGCCAAGAACAAGAAGAATGGTCACTCGGTGGTTGGTTCTGGGACACCGTTAAGAACTGGGGCTGGAGACTGCTCACCATTATCCTGGTTCCTGTAGTTGTAATATGTGGTTTATGCTTAGGAATTCAATGTCTGCCACCTCTGTGTTCTTTATGTGCAAGTTGTATTTTCCCCAAAACTGTGGACTTTGGAAACGAACACATGAGAGCGTTGTATGATGTCGAGGTTAGGAATTTGATGAAAATTGACATTGAGTAAGCAAGTTGGCTAGATATGTTGAAAAGGGAGGACTGTTGAAAGTTAGGCTGAAACCGTCAACATTATCGGCGCCCTTTTGCTCTTCTCGAACCCTTTCACGCACATAAACAGTCGCCATTTTGAACACCATGGCTTCCCTGCCCCTTTGCTGATAGCCAGCGCGTCTCTCTCCCTCTCCTAGCCTCGCAGGCACCCCTACCCCCCCCCCGCATACCGACAACCCCCTCGCCCTCACATGCCTCGGGTCATAAACCCCTCTTCAGCGCAGCTTTGCCTCGGAATCCCATCCTGTTCCCAGCACGACACCTCCCTTCATTCCTTTCATGGTCCCAGGTCCTTTGATACAAACCCTTTTTTCCCTGTGTGCCCGTTTGTCTTCCTCGTTCCCAGGCCACCACCTGACTCTGCGGATACCGTTTATTGCCCCCAGTACAGTAGGAAGCTTCCTCCCATTAAAGGACCCTCGGGTCAATCAAAGCCCCCACCCTACGAGATCCGATCGAACCCCACACATTCCGTGAATCGGCGGAATATCCAGCTGCGCGATGATCATCACCTGTTGTGACCGGGGTGGGGACTTCAACTGTAACTATGTGTGGGAACGGGCCTGAAGGGGAGGTTCCGAGGATGTCTTTCCGTACATCAAAGGATTAACGAGAATGTGTTTCATGCAATAAAGTGATTAACTTGTGTATAAGAGGCCAGGCCTCAGAGATGCAGACAGAGCACCTCAGAACGATACCTGCTGTCCGTTTTGCTGTGTTCTCCTCCGGAGAGAATAAAAACCTTGTTTCCTGCCTTCCAGTCTCCAGCGCCTGCCTCTTCAATAGTTAACTTCTTTGTGGGTTCAAGAGGCGACACCGCCGGGCAATACTTAAGGATCTTATATTCTGGTTGGTAGCGTCACCCCCTTTTTACACACCTGAGATCATCACGACATCGCTGGTTCCTTCCTGGTTCCTTCCTGGTCACTGGCTAGTGACCCAGACTCTGTCCCCTCTGCTTTCAGGTTCTTCAGTTCTTCGATCCACCCTTGGATCCACCCGGACACTCTTCCTTTGGCAGCCTGCAGCACTTCTTTTGCAGATCTCCATTGAATGTATAGACGAAACCGACACCAAAAGGCACCTATGCACCCGGCTTCCCTGGGTGAGGTAACATGATTACTCCGGTGCTCCCGTGGGTCTTGACTCTCAAAGTGTCCTAGTCTAAAGGGGTTTTGTCTTAGTCCATCCGGAAGTGCCCTAAAACAGTAACTTTGTAACTTCTTCGTTCTCCATTAGAAGTCAATGGTAACTCGCGACGGTGTTTAGACACTGCACGCGTCTCCCGTGGGTCTCCTACTTCCTAACCTTTGGTTGTTTAGTGTAGCCCCAGCGATTCCCTAGGCCCTAGGCCTATTCACTATTTCTGAAGTGGTTCTTATACCACTTACTTAGTATGTGGTTTGTGAGACCCCTAGGACATAACTGTATTTGTGCATCTTAAAGTATGCTAATTGAGTAACTTGTGATGTACTTCGATCTCTGACCTCATAAAGAGTGCAGAGATGTTGTGTTAGAAATAAATACATATATATTTGATATATACCTTGTGTGGTGTCCTTTCATTTGGTATTCAAGGGATTATAATTGGTAAAACAGCTTGCTTCACATGCTCTCTGAAGTCTTAGCCTATGACTGCTGGTCCATGCTACCACTAGGATAGCTTGTCTATAAGGTTGAATTTACCACCACCATCAAAAAGGATTATTTAGACTGGTGCAAGGTGCCCACTAGAATAGTGGACATCATATGCCAGGCTAACTTCTCACAATAGAGAGTACCACTGGCCCACCCCTTCTACGATATCTCCTTCTGCCTGAACAGACTTTTTGACACTCCTTCGCTCCTGTGCTCTCTCCCACTGGCTGCACAGAATAATTTATAGAAATCTCTGCACACATGTGCCTGAACTCCAGAGATGAAGCACTAAGGTGGCCAACAACTCCTAGATACTTTTAACTAGCCCAAGAGTGCAACATCACCGAGCTAAATCCATGGCCATACTTGCAGATGACTGAACCATCATGTTAACCTGGCAGACTACACATTACAGGCTTCTAGTGTTTGTACTAAGGATTACCTAGAGACCGACCCTGACAATCTTTGCTTATAGGCAGCCTCAGGACATGATTTATAAGGTAACACTTTCTGTCTATTTTGGTATTTAATGTATGAATAACGTCATGGGTTCTTTTGATTCATGTATCTTGCTCATCATACTTCATTAATTCATCAGTGTTTTGACTCATGTAGGCTGGTGGTTTGTTCTACCATCTAATGGCTTGTTTCCGTATCATATGTGTAAGTTCATATCCTCTAAATTAAGCCAGTTTTTCTTCGAAGTTAGAAACACATTTAAAACTGTATTAAAATCCATGTGCATTAAAACCATAGAAACCAAATCATGATTTGTTTCTGTGAAGCTCTGATTATCTGGACCTGGTTTGTTTGAAAGCTGTTAAAAGCTAATAACTTTTGTGCCATTTAACGAATCTTCACAAAACTTTCCAAAAAAAAGTCTAATTAAACTGAGGTCCTGCATGGACAGTTTCAAGGTGAACAAACAAGCGGGGCTAAGAAAAAGGGCGGCCCCTAAATGTATTATCCCTATGCGATTTTCCAATGGAAAAATACACAGCACCAGCCAAAATGGCTGACCAGAATTCCACTAAATATGGTAGAAAGCTAGACCTGGTTCAGAAAGGGTGTTTTTATAATTAGGTGTAAATCTGTTCAGTAGGTTTTGAGGAATTAAGGTAAAACGCTTATGTAGATTTCACGCTGCAGAAGATCTGCAGATCCGACAGATCGAAAGTTAATCAATCAATGACATTTATAGAGCGCACTACTTACCCGTAGGGTCTCAAGGCGCTTGGGGGGGGGGAGTGCCCTTACTGCTCGAACAGCCAGGTCTTCAGCTTCTTCCTGAAGGAGAGGTGGTCTTGGGTCAGGCGCAGGTCGGTCGGGAGGGAGTTCCAGGTCTTGGCGGCCAGGTAGGAGAAGGACCTTCCTCCTGTTGTCGCTCTTTGGATGCGGGGGACGGCGGCGAGGGCGTGGCTGGCTGATCGGAGGTGGCGTTTGGGAGCGTAGAAGTTGATTCGGTTGTTGAGGTAGCTCGGGCCTTGATTGTGTAGGGCTTTGTGTGCGTGGGTGAGGAGACGGAAGGTGATTCTTTTGTTGACGGGGAGCCAATGCAGGTCTCTCAGATGTCCGGAGATGTGGCTGTTTCGTGGGATGTTGAGGATGAGTCTGGCTGAGGCGTTCTGGATCCGCTGGAGTCTCTTCTGGAGCTTGGCGGTGGTACCGGCGTAGAGGGCGTTGCCGTAGTCCAGTCGGCTGGTGACGAGGGCCTGGGTGACCGTCTTCCTGGTCTCGGTGGGGATCCACCAGAAGATCTTCCGTAGCATGCGTAAGATGTTGAAGCATGACGAGGAGACGGCGTTGACCTGCCTGGTCATGGAGAGGGAGGAGTCCAGGATGAAGCCCAGGTTGCGTGCGTGGTCCGTCGGTTTGGGTGCGGTGCCCAGGGCGGGGGGCCACCAGGAGTCGTCCCAGGCGGAGGGCGAGGAGCCCAGGATGAGGACCTCCGTCTTGTCTGAGTTCAGTTTCAGGCGGCTGGTCGTCATCCACTCGGCTACATCTTTCATCCCTTCGTGCAGGTTGGCTCTGGCGGCGGCGGGGTCGTTGGTCAGGGAGAGGATCAGCTGGGTGTCGTCGGCGTAGGAGATTATGTTGAGGTTGTGTTGGCGTGCGATGGCCGCGAGGGGGCTCATGTAGACGTTGAAGAGGGTGGGGCTCAGCGAGGATCCTTGAGGGATGCCGCAGATGACTTCGGTGGCTTCTGACTTGTACGGTGGTAGGCGGACTCTCTGTGTTCTTCCGTCGAGGAAGGAGATGATCCATTCCAGTGCCTTTTCCTGGATTCCGACGTTGCTGAGTCGCTGCACTAGGGTGCGGTGGCAGACCGTGTCGAATGCCGCGGAGAGGTCTAGGAGGATGAGGGCCGCTGTATCTCCGTTGTCCATCAGGGCTCGGATGTCGTCGGTGGCAGCGATGAGGGCGGTCTCGGTGCTGTGGTTGGCTCGGAAGCCAGACTGTGAGGGGTCGAGGGATCCATTCGTCTCGAGGAAGGCGGCCAGCTGTTTGTTGACGGTCTTCTCGATGACTTTGGCTGGAAACGGGAGGAGCGAGATGGGGCGGTAATTCTTGAGTTCGGTGGGGTCCGCTGTGGGTTTCTTGAGGAGAGCGCTGAGTTCGGCGTGCTTCCAGCTCTCGGGGAAGGTGGCGGTGTCGAAGGAGGTGTTGATGATGTCCCGCAGGTGGGGTGCGATGACAGCGTCGGCCATGTTGAAGACGTGGTGAGGGCAGGGGTCGGTCGGGGATACGGAGTGGATGGAGTTCATCGTGCGGACGGTGTCTTCGATGCTGATCGGGGTCCAGGCGCGGAGGGTGGTGGTGGGGGGCGTTGGTGCGTCTGTGGGGTGCGTCGGTTGAGTGCTGAAGCTGTTGTGTATGTCCGTGATCTTGTTGTGGAAGTAGGAAGCGAGGGAGTTGCAGAGGTCTTGCGATGGGGTGATGTCGTTGTTTCCGGCGTTGGGGTTGGAGAGCTCTTTCACGATGTTGAAGAGTTCCTTGCAGTTGTGTGCGTTGTTGTCCAGCCGGTCCTTGAATGCAGTTTTCTTGGCGGCGCGGATCAGTTGGTGGTGCTTCCGGGTGGCGAGCTTGAGGGTGGTCATGTTGTCCGGTGTTGGTTCCCTTCTCCAGACTTTCTCGAGGGCTCGGCAGTTCTTCTTGGAGCTCTTGAGTTCGTCGGTGAACCATGGGGCTTTCTTGCTGCCGGGTCTGCTGGGCAGGGTCCTCAGAGGGGCGAGTTCGTCCGCGCAGTTGCTGATCCACATCGAGAGGTTGTCGGCGGCCTGGCTGGCGTTCGCTGAGCTGGCAGGAGGGTGCTGTCTCAGAGAAGCGGCGAGCTGGTCGGCAGTGATCTTGTTCCAGCTTCTACGGTTAAAGTTAAGTTAAAGTTACAATCTTATTGGCTACAACATCAACAAAGATGAGGCGGAAGGCATTTTAGGACTTGGGGACTAAGACCACTGTCCTCGAAAAAGAATAAAAAAATTATAAAGGGGAGAAAGTTGGGATGCCATGGCCACGTGGGCCCGTTGGGCTGCTCCAAAAGATCTGTGGATTGCAGTTCAAAAAAATAATAGGAGAGCTCCCTTCTTTTAAAAAAATAAGCCCCCCAAGAGTATGACAGTACCTAGGGTGTTGGCCGTTTAATTTTTTTGAGGGTGAGGTTTCATTTCTCTCAGAGGTCCCTCTCCCAGAGCCTCTGAGAGGCCCCACAGACACAATTATCCAGGGCAGAAGACTTCATTTTGGTGTGGGGCGATACAGCCCTCCTTTCTGAGCCTCAGAGAGGCCACGGGCCCGCAGTTTATTTATAGGGATGTGGGAGTCAGGCCACCCTCTCCAAGCCCTAGACTGACCCCCTGCTTTCGAATCCCTGGAGCCCGATGAAAGCATTGTCCTCGGGACCACATCTCTAGGGACACTAAAGGCTTGGAGAATATGGGAAAGAAAGATTGCTTTATCTCACTGCCCATGTTCTTCCAGGCCGGGAACACATATTTGCTCCTGCCTGGGCACGAGTGCAGAAAAAAGCTGCTCCTGCCCAGAGGGTAGCACAGAAACAGAGATCGCTTCCGCTGGCATCCATGATAGATGATGGCAGGGCGACTTAGACTGGCCCCCGGTTCTCCATTCCCCAGAGCCCGATAAAAGCATTGTCCCAGGACCGTATGTCTAGGCACAATGCAGGCTGGGCGTTTAGGTGAATGAACATAACTTTATTTCCCTGCTCACTCTCTTCCTGGAAGGGAACACATATTTGCTCCTGCCGCAACAGGAGTACAGAAAAAGCTGCTCCTGCCCAGATGGGAGTAAAGGAATGGAGCTCGCTTTTGCCGGTGACCAGGATGGTTGATGGCAGGGAGCTTGCATGGGCCATTGAGGCCTTCCTGCTCCCCCTCAGAACTACCAATAGTAGGCCATGTTGTTGGTACCCCCAATGGGTGCCAGGGCACCCACTGTAAAAATATTTACTAACTAGCATTGTAACCCAGTATAGGTGCTGGCTGGGGACCCAGCAGGGGCCGCAGAAGCCTTGGGACTTCTACCAGCCCCCAATGACTGACCATGTTGTGAGTGCTCCAGGTGGGCACCTGGGCCCATATGGTAAAAAAAAATACATGTACCCCCCGGCACCCAGTATGGGTGCTGGGTGGGGAGCTGTCAAAGGCTGCGGAGCCCGTGGGAATGTAGGGGCTGCAGGGCTCCCCCTGAGATCCCCAATATTTTCCATGTTGTAGGTGCCCTGAGTGGGCACCGGGACACCCATAAAACAATATAAAACAAAAAAAGAGTAATAAATGAGCATCAGGTGCCGCTCATTTATTATTTACTGCCCAAAGAAAGGAGTGCCTAATAATGCCCTGTGAGGGCTTATTACTTGTATAAGGGAAAGGGGCACCGCAAAGAATGTTTTTAATGTTGTTAAGAACTGCAGAGAGAGCAGAACCCACCCTCTCCTAGCAACATAACTAAACACAATCAGTGTCCTAGGTCATTAAATCCACGACCCCAGAAGACCTTACCATATTTTTTTAAACACTCCAATCTGGAGCTGTATGCTCTTCAGCTGCGGTGCAGAGACACCTTGTGGTTGGTTGTATGGCTGCATATTGTAGCCTGAAAAAGTTACCAAAGACTCATGAAATGTTTAATGTTTTTTAAATGCTTTATAGAAAATATTTTGCAACAATCACTATTATTAAACATTGCAATATATGCATTCATAAAATATACATTTGATCAAAGTCTTTGGTGATTTTTTGACAAGATTATTAGGTGTGCTTTCTATTTATTGATGTGCTGACCCCTTGAAAAAGCCAATAGGCTTGTCTCTATTTTATATTTTTGTTTTATGACCCTTTAACAAACCCAGTAAGTAGGTCTGCCTTGCCTAAAATTGCACCTTTTATATTGTTTCATGGCACAGTCTGCTGTCCCGTCAAAAAAAAGGATGAAGTCCTGCCCTTTTCTGGTGGTGGTGGGGTTTCCTCTTTATTATTTTAGTGGAGGGGGAGTGTGGTTCCTGGGGACTCAAACAGGGGAGTTCAACGCCCTCCTCCACAAAACAAAAATACATTGACCTCAGGCAATTGGGTCTCCGGGTCCTTCTGAAGGTTCATCAGGGGATCGCAATCCCATTCCTCAGAAAAAGAGATATTGATCACAGGCCAAAGGATCCCAGGGGTCTTCAAAAGACTGGGTGATGGGACTCCATATCCTCCTTCCCATCTAAAAAGTGATCAGGTCCTATTAGATGGGGTCACTATGGCCATTAAATGGCTTTGGGAGGGGCCTTAAACACACACCCACCTCCCCATGTAAAAAAATGATAAAGCAGGAATGTGAAATGAGTGGGGTACCCACTGATATAACATCACTGCTTAAGCTGGGGAGTGAGCCATAATGCACCTCAAGGGCTATTTTATAAGATGTTTTGATACTTGTGATGCCCCTTGAACTTTCCGCGCACAAACTAGGCACAAAGAGCTATTTTCAGTGAATGTTCCATGGACATTTTTCAAATGGCACCAATGTCATTAGCAAAACAAAAAAGGCATTTCCTATCAAAACCCACACTGACTAAACTATAACTGCATTATAAATATATATATATATATATATATATATATATATATATATATATATATATATATATATATTCCACACCTCCTCCGAGGCTGCTAGGACTCCATGACAGCGGTGCACCTCAGCGTCGGAGGTCACCCTGTCGCTAAATCACCAGTTCACAAAGCACAAAAACAGTTTGTGCCGATGCACTCCACTCCAATAAAGGTTTGCCACTCCAAATTCGTAGTTGCAGAAAAGAGGGTTTATTTAGCAATATTTAAGCATGATATATCGAGTGATGGAAAAAAACACCCAACGCGTTTCGACGATGAACTCTTCTTGCTCACGGGTAAACACGTTGGGTGTTTTTTTCCATCAACTGGTGAACTGGTGATATATATATATATATATATATATATATATATATATATATATATATTGTACTTCCAGGGGTGTCCTGAGATACCACAGGACTCCCCTAGGAGTTCAGCACCCCCATTGTACAGCAGGACCTTGCAAAAAGCAATAAGGGAAAAATGCATGGTACCACATTATCATGTAAATGAACCTTATGTGGCAGTAATGCGAGAGCAGTGTGGTGCTATGAAAAAAACGACAAAAGAAGCAAATGGGAAAATAGTAGAGCGGGGGTCTCTGGGTGTTTTTTATGTCAGTGAAAGGAGGCTGCCCACTGGAGATTGGGCACAGGGCTTGGCTGCAGACCACACCCTGTGACTAACCCCATACTAATCACAGCCTTCAGCAATGCACAGCTGGTTGTCCCCCAGCATACCAGGCCCTGCAGCTAACCCGTGCCATGCACAACATTTGGCCAGTCACGGTGGGGAGCTGACCATCCACTGGGGGATGACCACATGGCAAGGCCAAATAACGGGCTCTGTGCCAACTGTCTGCTATGCAAGGCCATGAGCCATGCCTAATGAGAGGTTGGGCTTTTTTGGGGTGTTGGGTGCTGGTCCTGCAGCCAACCCCATGCCATGCATGGCCAAACACCATGATCACCCATGGAGGGTTGGTCATAGGGCCCAACCCCTCAATACGCATAGCTAAAGGTTTTGCTCATTGGTGAAGTTGGGTAAATATAATCACAATGCCTCAGAAATTGCCTGAAAATAACAAAGTTTAGCGTGACGTTATAGTCTAATATGGTAATAGGATTTTACTGTATAAAAAAAAAAGAAACTCACTATAAAAACCAAAGGTTAAAGTAATATTATTGTTAAGTAATGAAATTAGATTTTAACTTGTGTTTAAAAAAACTAGAAATTCACAGAAAAAAGGTTAGAGTGACGCTATATTTAAGCACAGACATAATACTAAAACTAACAGTTAAAGACTAAGGGCCAGATGTATCAAAGGTTTTTAGCCATTCTGTGTCTATGTGAAAATGTGTTCATACATATGGCCCTAAGAAAACACCGGCATTCATCAGTTATAGTTTACTGAGCTAAACATAACTTGTGCCCCCTCCATCCATTGTTATGTCCTCACATAATATATCACTCGTGAAAATTAAATTATATAATTAGTGACACCGTCGTTGACATTATCCTACGGATACCTATAATGTTTCATAATAAATGGTATTTAGTAAGTTACAGGTAGATCCAATTTTCCATTACCTTGGTAGAAATAATGGGTGTAATTTTTCATCATCAAGCAAAACAAGCAGAATATGTAGCATATTTATGAAATCACTCACATTCATAGTTATAATGCTTACATTAATGGTATTTAGATGTGTAAGATATGTAATGGCTCTGTAGACAATAATGAGATCCGCAACTTATGAAACCTTTAATACAGTTCAAAAACAGAGTTTATTCATTATTTACCTTAATGAGATGTGCCTGTTAACCCCTTCCATGGCGATGACAGCCCCGTCCATCATGCAACACGGTGGGCATGTGCTGGTGACGGCTGGGGGCCGTCATGAACCCGCCCACTCTTCAGAAGTGCCGCAGAGGTGCAGAATCGCGGCCGCGCCCAAGGGGTTAAACATCTCAGCTGGCACAAACCGGCCCTACTGACAAATATCAATAGTCTGTAACAGTACCCAAGACACATTTGTGAAATGATCAGAAATATGTACACACTTTTAATAACACTTACAATCATACTGTGACTTAAACTGCCTGTGAGTCAACCATAGATTATACATTTTACAACAATTTGTAATGTCGCACAATTTGCACTGAATGTATGGTAATAAATAGCTGCTCTTTATAAATCTCCAGTTTAAATAGAAATTGTTAAAGCACTATATAAGAACTCCTTATTGTTAGTTTGAGCACAGAAATCCACAGGTAATCTATTGTCAGGAGAAAGCTTTAGTTTACCCCACATATTTTGGCAAGATGACTTTGAATTGCCCCGCAAATGTTGCAACTCACTCTGGCTGGGCCCAGTTCCTATCTTTTTTAATTGAAGTACTGCTTCACCGGTAGTTAAAGTCTGTTTAACTATTTAACTTTTAGCACACTAATTCAGACTTGTTTCCAGTAATACTCTGATTCGATTTCATACATGTACACATGTACATCAAATCAATCTATGCTGTTTACATTTATTGACCCTTTAATACCTACGGTCTGATTTTTTGAAAATATTCAAGTGATTTATAGACATAGGTGAGAACCACTAGTGTGGCTAATGTCATCAATGATGTTATTTGAGAAGGCATCAGTGATGTGGCATCAGTGATGTGGCAGATGCCCGCCTTTGGAACTGTCTTCCTCTGGAAATTAGGAGTGTACAGAACCTAATGCTGTTCCGTAAGAGAGTCAAGACATGGCCCTTCCCCCAAAGTTTGATCCTCTGACCTACCTATGTAATCCTTCACATCAGCTTTCTCTCCTTGTGTCTCAGCGCCAGGATGCCTGCAGGTTTGCAGTGCGCTCTACAAATGCAAAAAATAAATAAATAAAATAAATGTCATCATTGATGTCAATTAATATGTCATGTGTGGTGTAATATGTCAGGTCATAATCATTTCATGGTGGGGTGCAAATTATAGTTAACCCAGAAAACTAGAACATGATTAATTTCATTTTGTTTTCAATTTGAATCTCTTGGGAAGTTTCCTGTGGTCAGTGCCCCTAACCAGTCCCCTTATGCCCTTTTGTGAGAAGAATTTAAGGACACAGTGACAGAGGCCATGAGTCCTTTAAAGGCCACTACAACATTTTCTTTGGGTGTTGGGCCAAGTCAAACAAAATGTTCTGTAGTACAGTGCGGTAGTGAGGTGCCACTATACTACATTGGCTGTCAGGACAAAAGGCCCCCTTAGCCAATGGGATTTGTGCATTTTTTTTAAAAATTTCCATACCACAGGACTCCCATGGTATAGAATGGTCCAAATATCACAAACTATTCCAGGAGATTAGTCCCTTCGTGACCACCCCAAGCACCTTTTGAATTCAAATGTTCTCGAAAATTGCTGACCAAATTTAAAATTAAATAATTGAAAAATAATCTTTCTTCAATACGTTTTAACATTCTTGCAAATTTGATGTAATTCTGTTCCATAGAGAGCTACGTTTTTCTGAAGGAATGAACAAGGGCATCAATGTTTTGGGATGCCTTTTTCTACAAGCTCTGACTTGACAGATCAATGTGAAACTTTTCATGAAGGAACAGAAGTGAGTGAATATTTTTGGGAAATTTTTGTACAGATTTGTCAAGCGGCGCCAAAGTAATAAAATAAGTAAAAATTGCCTTTCCAGTGGAAAGTCAGACCTAACTAGAACTACACTGGTGCTAAGGCCACCAGGGTAAAAAAAGCTTGTATATTGATATATATATTTATATATATATTCACTGAAAAAGCCATAGGTTATAGACCATATATAGTTAGGAATTAGCATTTAAAAAACCTTATTTTACTCACACAAAACCATTGAAATTCCATATATAGTTAGTTGCACTAACTATATATCGCGCACCCGCAATCCACTGCTGATCATGTCACATATTACATCATTCATGACATGGTCAGTGACATCACTGATGACATCACTGATGACATCTCAAATGACATCACTGATGAGATCACTGATGACGTCATCCAGTGACTGTGTGTTTCTGTAAAGTTTAAATATGTTTTACATATTGAAGAATGAGTAGATGTATAAGTGTCTGGACGAAGGATTTAGTAGGTGCATGACTGAATGTATGAGTGAGTGATTAAATGTGTCTCACTGAGTGCATGGGTTAGTGACTAAACTGTCTTAATTTGTGCATCATTATGTCTGTTGTTCTGTAAACTGCTGCATGTGTTGATCATTAGCTATACGAGAGGCTATATGTGTTATTAATTGGTTGCCCAAGTATTTCTATGGCAGATTGAGTTTGTGTGGGGGTGGCTGGAAGGTGTGTGACTCTATGCATAGATGTGTGAGCAGTTTATTCACTAGGTGTATGAGTTCAAGAGTGCATGTGGAAACAGCTACATGGGCAGTTGACTGTGTGCATGAGTGTATTGATGAGTGAATGGATATCTCAATGCTACATGTCATAGTAAGTACATATGTAAAACACAGTACATGTGAGAGTTGGCATATATAAATAACTGTGCATGAGAGCCATTGAATGAGTGAGTGGTTGTATCGATCATTGTGAACTTGTATCAGGGATTGTATAAGAGAGTAAATATGTGTTAGTATATGTTTCAATAAGTAAGGTGTGTTTAACTGTATAGTTGAAGAAATGGAGGTGAGATTGTTTCTTTGCATGACTGACTGGGTGTGTGAGTAACTCCATGGATGAGTGGCAGTGTGTGAGTGTCTGTATACACTGAGTGTATCTAAGGTTATATTAGAGTCTGAAGAGGTTTATCGTATTAGCACAAGAATGATGTCAAATGAGATGTCATCAGTGATGTCATCAGTGATGTCATTTGAGATGTCATCAGTGATGTCACTGACCATGTCATGAATGATGTAATATGTGACATGATCAGCAGTGGATTGCGGGTGCGCGATATATAGTTAGTGCAACTAACTATATATGGAATTTCAATGGTTTTGTGTGAGTAAAATAAGGTTTTTTAAATGCTAATTCCTAACTATATATGGTCTATAACCTATGGTTTTTTCAGTGAATTTTCAAGGTTTTGTAAATGCTAATTCCTAACTATATATGGTCTATAACCTATGGTTTTTTCAGTGAATTTCAATGGTTTTTTAATAGCAAATATCATAAGCTGTCGAATGTCAAGTACGTGGTAAGTGAAAACATTTTCGTGTTTATGCACACTGATCTGCTTTGAATGGTGCCCCCCCCTCATTTCTATTAGGAGTACTCTCTCTTTGCAGATAGTGAAAGGTAGTTAACGCAGGCCTTTGCCCCCGTTGTAATCCGTCGTGCCTGCTTCTCTCTCCATTTGATTGATTGTTATCCAAGTATTTACTGTTTTAGAATTAGTTCTCTTTGGTTCATTCTCTATTTACAAACAAACACAGAGGCGCAATACTCTGTTTAGTCTTTGCAGATAACGAATAATCGTGTAAAAAAAAAAGAAAAGGAATCGAGCAAAATCAGTAGGCCACTAATGGGATCTCTTTTTGACCTCGCTAAAATAGAAACATTAGGAACAACCCCTCATGACAAATACAAAACTAGTGAGATGAACTGAACTCCACACAATGATGGCTGCAAAACAGCTCGGCTCCGCCACCCACCCCGCCCAAAATAACGATAAAGAGCGGCTGCCATGATTGGTTGCGGAATGGCCACAATGGAGCTACGAAATGGTGGTGCTCTCATGCTAACCCCAGCTTCAGTCTGAAACATCCAGAAACACTGTAGACTACCAATTCGATCAGTTCCGGTAGCGCCCCAATGTAACCCGGTAGAGAAGAACTAGCCCTCCCCTCTTTGACTGATGGTTCTTGTTGCCTGTCCCTTCTGTTGTCATTTAACAGAACTATTTAGCCTGCTGAAAGGGGTTGTGTTTCGACCGCTGGTTGGTGGAGACATTTTGACTATATTCTGGACCTGCGTTGTCGCGTAATGCGTCATATGACGCGCCGCGTTAGCGCATCCGGAAGTCATCCGGGGCGCGCAGCGCGTAACGTAAGCATAACAAGTCATGTGACTTGTTAATAAAACTTTTCATTGGTTCATTTTACTTTTCTTATTCTAATGATGAAAGCCTTGGTCATATCACCTAAAAATTACGCTTTTAATTACTTCCGAACATTATTTTTTCTTAAATATATGTTATAATGTTCCAGGCTAATGTACTTTCCCGGAAATTTTACAACTGTCCTGCAAGTAAAATATATTCTTTTTTCGAGAAAAAGAGCGTTTCTTCGTCCCATGACGGAGCCGTTGAGCAAAAGAGGGTCGACCTGCTGTCTTAGTCGCCGATACGCCTGAATATGAGATTCTTATCGATCACTTTATGTTGCAGGAATAGAAAACACAACAGCCCTTGACCATTTATCTTTACTGCGTTCCTTCGTATTATACCTTTTACCCTTCATGTAATTGGTCTGCTTTATTTCACTTGCCTTTTAATGATTCTAAAACAGTGACTATTATTAAAAACTTTACCAATGTATATACTACTACCATGTTTTCTTTTAAAAACCTTTATTGTGAAAATTTCATTATACAAATACGAGCCTATAACCACGTGGGCCTGCCACAGAGCAAACTGTAATCGTATATGATGAATAGACATTTACACTGTAGAGGAACGTAACGGGCGGGCCATTAGGTTGCAAGAACTAAGGTGTCTAACAGTTACGGAATCGGTGGACGTACATTTTATAATTAAAATACGACAGGGCCAGTTACAATAAAATTATCTAGATATACATTTGCGGGCAAGTACCATGGGTGACGTTAATTCGAATTTTCAACAGTACAGTAATCAATAACACATCAGAACTTAATATCAATAGGGATGTCGAAATATTCAATCAATTCTCGTCCCCGCCCGCCATGTGCTTCAAAACTGCATACGTATCTCGTGATTTCAAGGTTCTGCAACCAGTACACAACAAGGAGTTACGAGTCCCATTTATTCCGGCGCCATTTTGGGCGAGGACGGGCAGGTCCAGGATATAGTCAAAATGTCTCTACCAACGATCGACTATGATGATGTTCATATGCTGTATTTATTAGAGTAACACTCATCTGTCCACATGAAATTAATTTACCACAATCTAAACATGTCATTTTAATCTTTCCAAAGTTCTTCTAAATATTTGGGACCGTTTCCCTTGCCTCTGAAGCTCTCAGTGCCACTTCTTTGATGAATGTACTAGCAGGTCAGGGGTTCTCCTCCAAATCTCTCTTTTATGCAGCACTATAATTAATTGGTGCCACCTCTCCATATGACGATGCATGGTATAGTTACCACAACTATATTTTTTTTCGGTTCCTCTGGAGAGTTCATCGTGGCAGATGAAGCGTGTAACGTACCGGGCATTTACCTTTTTTTGCATGTACAGGAAAGGGAAAAAAAAATCGAGCGTCCGAGTTCTAAGGTGTCCCAGGGCCATTTTAGTGGACCAGGCCCAAATCCAAAGAACAGGCCGCCATTTTGAGAGTCCTCTTGCAGCCGCCTGTCGCTGTAGCATCAAGAGCAGCCGAAACTCAGCTGAATGGCAACTGAAACGGTAAATGGGCGCCCCACTACATTTCAGCATTGTAGGATGACCACACCAGTACAGCAACTTGCTAGACATCACCTCGGTGCCATCCGGATCTCGGCGCCCCACTGCAGATGAAGTGCCTCTCAACTATGAAACCACCACGGTGACATCCGGATCTTGGCGCGTTGTGCTGCCTTCGGCCTATTCGCACATCGGTCCGCTACTGACGCCATCTCACAGGCTAATGGGTTGACCCACGCCGAGTTTCAGCATTGTAGGATGACCACACCAACTTGCTAGACATCACCTCGGTGCCATCCGAATCTTGGCATCTCAACGCCTAGTGGTATCTTCCATACAGAAAATATTGTTACGCTGCCTTTGGCCCCATTCGCACATCAGTCCGCAACTTAGACATCACCTCGGTGCCATCCGGATCTTGGCATCTCAGCGCCTTGTGGTGTCAGTCAGAAAATATTGTTGCGCTGCCTTTGGCCCCATTCGCACATCAGTCCGCTACTGACACCATCTCACAGGCCAATAGGGCGCCCCACGCCGACTTTTACCATTGTACGATGGCCACACCAGTGGCACAACTTGCTAGACATCACCTCGGTGCCATCCGAATCTTGGCATCTCAACGCCTAGTGGTATCTTCCATACAGAAAATCTTGTTACGCTACCTTTGGCCCCATTCGCACATCGGTCCGCAACTTAGACATCACCTCGGTGCCATCCGGATCTTGGCATCTCAGCGCCTTGTGGTGTATTCTCTTCAGAAAATATTGTTGAGCTGCCTTTGGCCCCATTCGCACATCGGTCCGCAACTTAGACATCACCTCGGTGCCATCCGGATCTTGGCATCTCAGCGCCTTGTGGTGTCTTCTAATATTGTAGAAAATATTGTTGCGCTGCCTTTGGCCCCATTCACACATCAGTCCGCTACTGACACCATCTCACAGGCCAACAGGGCGCCCCACGCCGACTTTTACCATTGTACGATGGCCACACCAGTGCCACAACTTGCTAGACACCACCTCGGTGCCATCCGGATCTTGGCATCTCAGCGCCTTGTGGTGTCTTCAAATCAGAAAATATTGTTGCGCTGCCTTTGGCCCCATTCGCACATCGGTCCGCTACTGACGCCATCTCACAGGCCAACGGGGCGCCCCACGCCGACTTTCAACATTGTAGGATGGCCACAGAAGTGCGACAACTTACTAGACACCACCTCGGTGCCATCCGGATCTTGGCGCGTTGTGCTGCCTTCGGCCTATTCGCACATCGGTCCGCTACTGACGCAAACTCACAGGCCAACGGGGCGCCCCACGCCGACTTTCAGCATTGTAGGATGGCCACACCAGTGCGGCAACTTGCTACACACCACCTCGGTGCCATCCGGATCTTGGCATCTCAGCGCCTAGTGGTGTCTTCTATTCCGAAAATATTGTTGCGCTGCCTTCGGCCCCATTCACACATCGGTCCGCTACTGACGCCATCTCACAGTCCAACGGGGCGCCCCACGCCGACTTTCAGCATTGTAGGATGGCCACACCAGTGCGGCAACTTACTAGACACCACCTCGGTGCCATCCGGATCTTGGCGCGTTGTGCTGCCTTCGGCCTATTCGCACATCGGTCCGCTACTGACGCAAACTCACAGGCCAACGGGGCGCCCCACGCCGACTTTCAGCATTGTTGGATGGCCACACCAGTGCGGCAACTTACTAGACACCACCTCGGTGCCATCCGGATCTTGGCGCGTTGTGCTGCCTTCGGCCTATTCGCACATCGGTCCGCTACTGACGCAAACTCACAGGCCAACGGGGCGCCCCACGCCGACTTTCAGCATTGTAGGATGGCCACACCAGTGCTGCAACTTGCTGGACACCACCTCGGTGCCATCCGGATCTTGGCGCGTTGTGTTGCCTTCGGCCTATTCGCACATCGGTCCGCTACTGACGCCGCCTCACGTGCCAACGTATTTTCTCCGCATTTTACACCCTATGCCGCATAACAGGTCATGTGACTTGTTTATAAAACTTTTCATTGGTTCATTTTACTTTTGGTTTCCTAATGATGGAAGGCTTGATCATGTGACCTAAAAACAACACTTTTCATTGGATGAAAACTTTTTTTTTTCCCAAACGATGAAAGCCCCACCTTGTTTCTGGATGTTTCAGACTGAAGCTGGCGTCAGCATGAGAGCACCACCATCTCGTAGCTCAGTCGTGGTCATTCCGCGAGCAATCATGGCAGCCGCTCCCCACCAGAAGCCTGCAGGAGTCGGAGCCCCCAAAACTTTTGATGAATTCTCAAGGCGGAGGGGACGCTTTCGAGAATGGGGTCCAAGACCTAGCAGACAAGCGTCCGATTTCCAAGGTGTCCCAGGGCCATTTCAGTGGACCAGGCCCAAAAAGGAAACAGCCTGCCGCCATTTTGAGAGTCCTGTGACAGCCGCCTATCGCTGCACCGCAAGAGTGGGCGCAACTCAGCTGAATTGCGGCTTTTGACACAGTGGACCAAAAACGGACGGAATGGCAACTGAAACGGTAAAGGGGCACCCCACTACAACAGATGACACTCCACCTGGAGAGGCCCGTTCACGCCGCCTCCCCCGGGGCGCCCCACGCCGTTATTCGGAGCAGCATTGTAGGATACCAAAACCAGTGCGGCAACTTACTGGACATCACCTTGGTGCCATCGTTCTGCTGCCTTGGAACTATTCGCGCAACAGTTTGCTACTGATGACCCACCCCCCGCGACGCCCCATGCCGTTATTTGCTGGGTGGCAACTTACTAGACATCACTTTCGTGTCATCTAGATTTCAGCGCGTTCTGCTGCCTTGGAACTATTCGCACAACAGTTTGCTACTGATGACCCACCCCCCGCGACGCCCCACGCCGGAAATCTGGACGTTGTGCTGCGTTGGGACTATTCGCACAGCCGACCGCTACTTCGTTGTTTTTCCCTAAAAATGTTTATATGTTATTACTATTTTTGTTTTCTTGTATATATTTATAAATTATTAAAGTTTGATAATCTTACTACTTTGTCGGAGTGCTATATATTTTTAATGTGACACATAATTGTAAAAACTTTGATGTACAAAGAGTCATCCCTGGAATCTTCCGCTTCAGGCTCGGTCCCCTCCCCAATCACAATACAGGATGGTTTTCAGATAATAGCAACGCTTCTGCTGTGACGGATCTCATCGAGTGTGGGCCTTGATCTACTATAACTCCTTTGAAGAGGGGTGATTCTTTACAGCTGTGGCCATAAACTACATCTGCAGGGCTAGCTGATACCCTAGGACCAGCCTGGACAATCGGACACAGAGGAAAAGGAGTGTCAGAGGGTGCGGTAGTGAATAGGGCGAAAGGGAGGTGTCGGGCGGGCACAGGGTGTGATTCTCAGGGAAGAGCAGCGCAGATGGGGGGATGTTTATTACCCATGCATAAGACAGAGAGCGGGGGTGACCACTGCCTGGGGGAGATGCTTGCGAGGGTGGGGAGCCATGCTAAGGATCGACAGCGTGCACAGAGTGGGTCTGGTCAAGGCATCTAAAATGGCTGCCGTGCACGACAAAAGTGTGGCATTTGAAAAAAGACAAGATGGCGCAGACAATGTTTTTCAACACTTCCTGATTTCCTTCGAATCGAACGTTAACAGACGTTGGGGCATATTACCAAAGTTAAGCGATATTTATCCCTAACGATGCTTAGCAACGATTTTTTTACCGTCAGAAATTATCGCAGATAAACCTTGCTATTATCAAGGTTTATCGGAAATACGATAAAAAACGACCGCAATGCATTAATATCGCTGAAAACTCAGCGATATTCATGCATTACCGAGCTAATGCTCTTAGCCATGTTATCCACCTCCCATTGGATAACATGGCTAAGAACTGCTCAGGGCAGGTGGTAGCTTTTGGAGATATTCGCGCTTATCTCGAATATTTCCAAAAGTTGATAATAGGAGATAGCGATGTTAGCGACTGTTTCCAGTCGCTAACATCTTGGCATGCCCACTTTGCATGTCATTAGTGATAAATATCACTCACATGCAAAGTGGGGCCCAAGATGGTCGCTATCTTCTACTAGCCGTCGCTAACTGGTGTTAGCAACAGCTAGTTAATACACATATAATTTTATCTCCGCGAAGCGGAGCGCTGTTACAGATATATATCTTGTTTCTGAACGTTAATTTCTCAAAATGCACTGAAGCACATATATTGAGACCTAGCAAAGGCACATCGGGCTACCAGTCCCTACAATTTTGCCAAGTTTCGTGCAAATCCATTCAGCTGTTCGATTATTATTATTTTTATTTTTTTTTGCCCCGCGGGGCCCTTTTAAAACCTCCACATCAAACCTAGGGGGTGAGCGACAATGTACTATGCCCCCTTATGGTCATTTGCCCCTTCGCTTTGGCCTCCTCTTGTCTCTCGATCCTACCGAGAGACAAGATGGCGGCCGCTACGGACTGTTTGGAATGTTGACAGACACCGGAGAGCCAATCAGCTTCGCTTCGCAAAGCTCCGTAACGCGAAAAGTACGCGAAGCGGTGCGCTGTTACAGATATATATCTTTTTTTGAACGTTAATTTCTCAAAATCCACTGGAGCACATATATTGAGATCTAGCAAAGGCACATCGGGCTACCAGTCCCTACAATTTTGCCAAGGTTCGTGCAAATACATTCAGCTGTTCGATTATTATTATTTTTATTTTTTTTTGCCCCGCGGGGCCCTTTTAAAACCTCCACATCAAACCTAGGGGGTGAGCGACAATGTACTATGCCCCCTTATGGTCATTTGCCCCTTCGCTTTGGCCTCCTCTTGTCTCTCGATCCTACCGAGAGACAAGATGGCGGCCGCTACGGACTGTTTGGAATGTTGACAGACACCGGAGAACCAATCAGCTTCGCTTCACAAAGCTCCGTTGCGCGAAAAGTACGCGTCCTGGGGCGCTGCCCGGTCCGCTGTTACAGATATATATCTTTTTTTAAACATTAATTTCTCAAAATCCACTGGAGCACATATATTGAGACCTACAAAAGGCACATCGGGCTACCAGTCCCTACAATTTTGCCAAGTTTCGTGCAAATCCATTCAGCCGTTCGGGCTAAAAGTGAGGCCAACCGCCCTATGGAAATTAACATGGGAAAAACGCGTTTTGGGACCCCTCTTTTTTCTCGGCCCCCCTTGACGAACCCCCCCAAAATTTTCAGGGGCTGCTCAGAAACAAAATGTGCCATTTTCCTGAAAATTTCAGCCAATTCCGTCCACAAACGCCAAAGTTATTAGACATAGAATTTTCAAAAATCCCATAGGGAAAAAATCCTAACTATATATACCTACTGGCGACCGCCAGTAGGTAATATATATATATCTATATATAACATATCTATATTCTTAGTGAGAAAAGGCATCTGATCACAATAAAGTGATCTGTTCGCTAATGTTTCTTGATTGACATAGAATATGTATTAATTTAGTGTTTGTGCTTAGAACACAAACATTACCAAGGGTTAAACGTGCTACATGTGGAGGTAGGAGTTTCGTCCTGAGGACCACCAAGCTATGAAACACCCTTCCACCTAAGGAAATGCCCATTTTTCCTAATGAATGAATAAAGACCTGGCTCTTTAATCGATAAAGAGTTATCATACTTCTGCACTATTTCTCCTCTGATTAGTATGGCAGTAGCGCCAAGACGCCTCAGGGCATTTGAGCACTATACAAACCTAAAAATAAAATAAAATCAAGTCAAATTAACATATAGTCATATTTTGTTTTAGTGTTTAAGGATAATATACGGAACAATGTACCTGGGCTAGAGGGCTTTTGTGGACTGGGTGTTTTACTTATAGTTGGAAGCCCTATTTAACATATGTAAAGTCAATGTAATTTATCCCCAAATGAACAGAATTTAGTGGTTGCCTGGATGAAAAATATGCCTTGAATGACCCTAGAGAGCATTATCTTAAGCATACGCATCAATCAGAGGTATTCCTATGCATCCAATGAGAAGATCCGGGCTATGTGGGTTGTAGGAACACACCATTATGCATTAGTCTGTCAGTCCACTGCAACATGGTCTTTTTCTCCCTACCTGTGGGACTTGTTTGCAAATGCATATCTAGTTCATACATGTTCAATGGAAGGTGAGGGAAGTAAGTGAGCTTACAATCAATCAATTAATCAATCAATCATTTGTATAGTGCACTAATCACCTGTGAGGGTCTCAAGGCGTTGAGGGGAGAAGGGGAGCATCTACAGCTCGAACAGCCAGGTCTTGAGAGTCTCCTGAAGGTCAGCAGGTCCTGGGTCTCTCTCAGGTGGGTGGGGATGGTGTTCCATGTCTTGTCAGAGAGGTAAGAGAATGATCTGCTGCCGGTGGTCATCCTGTTGATGCGTGGGATGTTGGCGAGGGCGAGTTCAGCGGAGCGAAGCTGGCGTTTTGGGGTGTCGAAGATGAGTCGTTTGTTGAGGTATACTGGTCCGGTGTGTGGAGTGCTTTGTTATCACGGGTGAGGAGTTTAAAGGTGATCCTCTTGTTGAATGGGAGCCAGTGTAGGTCTCTCAGGTGAGCTGTGATGTGGGTGCGGCGGGGGATGTCTAGGATGAGGCGTGCAGAGGCGTTCTGTATGCGTTGTAGTCTTTTCCGGAGTTTGGCCATTGTTCATGCATAGAGTGCATTGCCGTAGTCCAGTCTGCTGCTGACGAGGGCCTACACATGTGTATGTAGTTTATACATGTGCAACAGAATGTGTGAGAAGCAAGCAAGCTGAATATCACTATGACAACCAAGCAATCCGCTTTAATTTCCTGATCCAGAATGGTACATAATGTAAAGGTTCCTCAGTCAAGAAATGCCCATGACAGGGCTGCTCCCAAGCCTTTCAGATGTTATTTTAGTAAACCAGACACTATAGTGTGAAGGGTAGGAGACAGGAACAGGAAAACCCCGGCCTTTCCTGCTTAAGCTTTGTAGTTTTACAACCTAATTACGATTATTAAGTGTAAAATATATCTAAAGCACATTATTAACATTGCTTCTCTGTTCATTCCTTACAATAAATGACCTTGTTTGTACCTTTAACTTAGAGATTCGATTTTTTTCCCCGCAAAATGTAGTCCAATATGTTATTTTGACCAAACATATTTGATTCTAAATATGAGCCTTCAGAAATTTATGTCCAAAGACTTCCATTCCACTATTCTCCCCAGAGCAGAATAACTATTCACAGGAGGTATGCATTATTTTGGAGCGGTCACAGATACGTACTTCAAAGTACGTGAAAAAGTAATTTGTAAAACAACGCATTTCTCAGATTTCAAACAGAAAATCCAACTTCCATTAGGTTTGGAATTTTGTGATCGCTTGTTCTCCAAAAGGTATTGGGTTTGTTTCCTTTTCATAAATTTCTAGCTGAGGTTATGGTGCTGAACACGAGTTCAGTCAGACAATCATCTCCCATGATCGCAATCTGTTCAATTCTTTCTATCAATGTTTACCTTCCATTAGAAAAGCACTTTATTTAAGTTTTCTTTTCTTGGCATATCTTGGCATATCTCATGAAAAGGTTTTGATGCCTAAACTTTGCTTTTTCTATTTATCAATGTATCAAAGCTCCCATTCCCCCTGAAGTCTTTCTTTTATATTGTCATTCGACTGAAACTGCACAGGTGATGAAGATCAGTATTAAAAGTTCACCACCATCCTTAGACAATCCTCAAACTGGATGGTACTGGCGTCTTTTGAGCAAGTTGTGCATGTACTATTCCTGTGTGTGATTGAGAGACAGTAGTGCAAATTCAAATACAAATACATTTTTTTGCAGTCCTTTGCTTCAAAATCTACTTTTGTGACAGTGTCTATGAATTGATGATTTTGATCCTGAAAAAAGGAAAATATGAATGCCTCCCCATTCGTGAAGGATAGGTTGCCCCTCGGCTATATGGAGCAACATATTTCTGAAAAATGCACCAGTTGTCCTTGGCCTAGAGCCGCAGTTCCCTTCTCACAGATCATATGATCATCTCTGGACACAGAACCCATTGCTCCAATGCGTAATCGGAAGTCGGCCAGCACACCAGTTTTCTTTATATCTGTTTTCCAATGAAAGACCCCTCCACTCACATAGTGGACCTTGTGGGTGTGAGAAGTAGTAACGTTTTTCTGCACAAACTTCCTATAAAATGGCATATGCATTTTTAGCCTCCACTTTAACTTGCGAGGAAATGCTGCCAAGGTGCAGGGAAGAACAGAACAGACGTAACTGTAGGAAAAGCAGGAAATTCTGCAAACTTGGAACCCAGGTTAGGAGGCACCCAGCACAGTAGCATCTTGAACCGAGTTTGGTAATGAGCAAGGAAGAAAAAGTAATACTGCAGATATTTATCATTCGAAATGATCTTCCACACACACTGTTATTCATAATTGGTAGGTATAAGGAGTGAAGCACGAGATAAAAAAAAAATATAATTTGTCAAACCGAGGGTATTATGCTTACTTATCACCTTTAGTAAATATCTAGATGTATCAATGACTGTGTTGCATGTGGTGATATCCATCTTGTCAAAGACTACTTCACACATGATTATATTATAGCAGTGCATAAAATTAATGCTAACAATGGACTACTTTTACACTGGAAATCAAGCAAAAATCAACGGAGCCAGGGTCATATTAGCAAGAACCGCGTTAAAATTATCGCCGTTTTAGCAGCAGGATCTGCCGCTAAAACGGAGATAATGGGCTTGCTAATATGCGTTATAGAATTCCAATGGAAGCCCAGGTTAGATGTTCTGCACATCTAACCCGGGCTTCTATTGGAATTCTATGTCTGCTGGGATAAAATACCTATACATCCTTTACCAATACCAAAACATAAACTAATCTCAGGTGTCCTTGCCATGCTAGAGGGCATGGGACAGTTGCCCCCACACCAACTACATTCTCACCTGAAGACATACATTTTACCATTGTGACTGTCTTTCAGGCTTCAGAATTCAGCAAGCACTGAGGCAATGCTACTAAATATCAGGAAAGAGCTATCCAACACTTGTAGCGTAATCAGTCCTTGTACCTTGATCCCGTTAGACATCTTAGTTGTATTTTATACCATCGACCACCACAGGCTCCTCGACATTGCCATGCAATAGTGGAAGAGCATTTTTGTGGTTTGCCTAATACCTGCAAAATAATACTGTAGTTAAATTGGACCGATTCCTCCAAAGAAAATATTCGTTACTCTGGAGGATGTATTAAAATAAAACACTTTAGCTCAGATATCAATTTGCCCTATGCAAAACAAAAACGAATTCTATATTTCTGAGTAATGGAAGAACCAATCAGCTCTCGATCCTTTAAATCCATGGAAGTCGAACATTCATACCAGTTCCTGCTTTCCTTCAATATACACTTTTACAATCCTCAAAGATAATTAATTAGCTACCACAGAAAATCTGGAGACGATCTTTCAGTCAATCTCTTTTGGCCTAATTACGACTTTGGCAAGGTTGCACCAGCTCTCTGCCAACACAGCTGCGCCAAAGCTATGCAAGGACCGCCCACCTTATTACAAGTTGAACTCATGTAAGGTGAACAGTCCTATGCATTTCCCTTGGCACTGCTTGGAAACAAGGACAGCCATTTGAACATCATAAACATTCCAATAAGGCATGGAGAGTGGCTTCTATGCCATGCTGGAACTTTGGGACAGTACAGACAGTGGGGCACATGTTGTGCCCCCCCCACTCCCCCCAATGTATCCCCATGGCGGGGGGCTTTAATCCTCCACCGCCAGCCATTTCACGGCGTTGTCCCGCCATGAAATGGCTGGCGGTCGTGGAACTCGTAATATGCTCAGCTACGCCAGTCCTGCTGAGCATCTTACATTGTAGCGCATCTCTGCCACCAACAGGGAATGGCTGTTCCCTATCACAAAAGAATAACGGTTATGGTCCAAAATTTGCCTGCACACCGTGCCTCCCAAGCATTTTTAGATGTGCTCACTCTTTTGGGTCAACCGAAAAACCAAGCAAATTCCAATGCCTCAATGTTTTTGACTTGCTAACTTTGCAGTTACAGAGAACCTTCACTATTTGAATGTGTATACCTTTTGTTTACAGACAGTGAAAGGGGTTTCATACAAACAAGCGCTCTAGTGCTTTTCCCTAGCGATTCCAATCTCTTCTGTTTCCCTAGGGCCTAATGTATGTGATTTTGATTCTTGAATACACAAGAAGGATCTTTGGCTTTAGGGAGGCTATGGTCTGTCAGCTTAAATTATCATTGTAGCCTTGGTTATGCTACCCTTCTGATTCACTAGCAAAGTCTGTTCGCAAAGCAATAAAAAAGCGCTCTGTATATAGTGACTTTGGTCCACCATGAAAGAACTAATAATTAAATCATCAAATTTCAAAATATGTAAAAATCATAAAACTCAACCCAATAGTTTTTGGTTAGTTAAACTGCATAAGGAAAGACATTAGGAAATGACAGACCATGAGAGCAAATCAATCAGAGACTTAGGAGTGCAAAAGGAGCAGTAAAAAAGTACAACATCGGTCAACTAATGCAAAAATAATATCCCGTGAAACATTCTTCATACCACATGCAAAAGAATGAACGTAGCTTTCAAAAAACACAAAATACAAATCAAATAGCTCCCCTTGCTTTTCAGAGGGCAAAGCTAGACGTTCTATCTCCAAAAATATCTTGTTGCTTTGTAAGTTGATTTCACCTGCCTTATTGTCATTACCCACCAGAAGAGGGCCTTGCCCTACTTCCACCCAACTCAGACAGCAGTTAAAACATTTTAAAAGAGCAATTCTCAACACAATAAAAAACATGAAGTCCGCCTACTATAAAGATGACTGCATCTCAGACAAAATAATAAAGAAGCATTCAATATCTTCTATACCTCTTGGTGTAACCATAACCAATACCTTGCAGCAAGAAGGCATTTTTTCACACTAGTTACACATTGGGCAAATTATGTCAATACCAATAAATCCTAAAACGGATATGATCCTACTAACCAGCTACCGTCATTTCAGAAATCCTCCATGGCTTGAAAAAGTAATTGAAAAGTGTTTTGCTCCTCATTTCTTTAAGATTATCGAAAAGGTAATTCTGTTATAGGTGAGTCTTTCAGGCTGAAGCTGTCTAACACAGCCAAATCAGTCATAAACACATGACAAACCTGGTTTAATTCCCATCTTATTCTGTACACTGGGTTATTTCACTGTATGAGCACTATCTGACAGGCATTTAATTGAAGGTACTGGAAGGGGTTGACATTATACTCTGGTCTCATATACTGCATACAATTTCTAATCTGTATTTATGTATCCTAACTATTACCCCCAGGTCCCCCCAGTCCTCGTTCCATTCATCAGTTGTCGAGAAAACCATCTCCCTGACAGAAAAAAGAACATAGAAATGCTGGTACCCTAACCTTACTTCCTCCCAACGGGAGTATTTAACCAGTACTTACCCAGCATTCCGCCTGATCTTTTTTCTGTCTTTTGACAGGAATGGGACGAGGTGCTTTAATGATTATTACAATAATATGTTAGCCTTCTCTGTTCCCATTTGCTGTGCTAAGCCTCATCTCTGACCCTGCACAGTGGCTGCCTTTGTGTGACTGGTGGTCAGGGGCTGTGTTGGGGGTGCTCCTGGTGTGCCTAGTTGCCAGTGGGATGCTTTGGCTGTTGCCCTGGTGCTCTGGCATCGGGGCATGCCTGGACTGTTTGGTGGGCCTGTTCTAGTGGCAGATGGTGCTATCGGAGTCTGCCGGCCCTGGGGTGTGTGCTGCGTAGCGTTTTTTCTTTTCCCTTCTCTTCTGCTGTGTGCTGCTTCAGGACAAGTCCTGCAGGGTGTGCTGTGGCTTGGAGTCATTGGCTTTCGTTGCATTAACCTCTGTTTTCAGTGGTGAGGTCTCACCTGCTGTGTCACTGGTCCTTCTTAGGTCTGGTTTGGATCCCTGCAGTGGTGGTAGGGTCATGGTGCATTATCTCCTTTGGCACAGTCTTGCCATTTTGTGTTTAGTCCTTTGGTCCAGCCCACCTTCCTGCTGGTTTACCCTGCACAGGGCGTTGTGTCTCGGGGGCTGGGTTTTGTGCCACTGGTGAGTCCGGTCCTTCCTCATCCTGGGTCTGTGTCTCTTCTCCGGCGGCTCTGTTTCGTTGGACGTCATTTCGGCTGGGGGTGCCTTGGTTTAGTTTAGGTGGTGCTTTGCTGCATGTTTTTCAGTGTCTCGTTGGGTCTAGGTGGCTGGTTTTCCAGCCATGACCAGCTTCCAGCACTGTGAGGGTGTAGCCTGTTGGGTTCTCCTTTTCCTGTCTCTTGTTGGTGTCAGGCCTTGGTTTTCTTCCTGGGCTTTTCGTGCCCTTCTGTTGCTGTGTCTGCATGGGTCCGGTTTCTGGTCTGTCCCTCTTCCATTCTCTGCTCCCTCATTGGGTTGTGTGGCTTTGTGTCCTCAAAGGTCATTCTTCCTTGAATGTTGCCCCGCAATTTTTGGTCTGGTTGTGGGGCTTTGGCTTCTGCTTCTGCTTTTGTGGCCTCACTGACCTTTTTAAGCCCTTGTTGACCTGTGATGTTTGGATTGGCCGTGTGTTCTCTGCACCTGCCTCCTGATTTGGGTGCTTCCTGGTTCAGGAGGGGGTTTGCCTCCATGGTGTGTATAGATCTCGCTGTTGAGGCCTTGGTGGTCACCATTTGGGTGTTTGCCTGTAGGTCTTTCTAGCTTCCCTGTCTCTTATTGTCACCTTGCTTGGGTGTTGGTACTTCTGGCTTTCTGAGGGTCCAGCAGTTATGTGCCTGGTGTGGCTAGTTCCAGGACTGACCTTCCTGCCCTTTCCTTTTGCTTATATTCTGCACCTGCCTTCCCCAGGCGCAGTCTAGGCTATGGCGTCAGTGTGCCGGTGCAGGTTGCTTGACTTCAGCTCCTTGCTTCCCAGATGCTTTTTGTTGCCTATATGGCCTGGTTGTGGCTAGTTCTGGCACCGTTTTTTCTCTGCCCTCTGGGTTGGAGTGCTTCTCGTGGGTGGATGTTTGGCCCTTTGTCACTCTTTTTGGGCCTGTGGGGGCACCGTGTTGGTGGCCTCCTGTCTCTGCTGGCATGTCTGTGGCTTAGTCAGCTGGCTTATCTGGTGCCTGTGGGGACATCAGCGGGGTTGGGCTGTGAGCCGCCCTGCGTGTCTTTCCTGTCTTTGTGGTCCTGGCATGGTGCTTGTTTTCCTGCCCTTTTTGGCCTAGGGCTTTGGGGCGGGTGGCTGTTTTTTTCTCTGGTTTCTCAGGGTGTCTCATGGAGCTTTGTCTCGTCCCTTCTGCAATGGTTGTTGTGATTCATTGGGGTGGTTACTTAGTGATGTCCTTTGACCTCCGGTCGGTTGGTTAGCTGGTTGTTTGGTTGGGGGTTTTCTCCCTCCCAGTTTGAACTGGTAAGCCCGGGGTCCCATGGCCCTTGTTCCACCTCTAGGTTATGGGTTGGGCGGTGGTGGCTCGCTGTTTTTGTTGTTTGGTGTGTGGCTCATCTCCGGTAGCCAGTGGGTTTGTCTTTCTTTGGAGCTGTGTATTCCGCCTTCGGTCAACCCCCGGGGATGTGGTTCTTGGTGTGTGTTGTTTGGGGCTGGGTAGTCCCTGTTTTACCTGTTTGGTCTTGGGGTTCACCTGGTCTCAGTGGCCTTGGGGTTTGCCTTACCCTCCTGTTTGTCCTCTTTGGTTGTTGTGTCTTGGTCCGGTTTGGAGTCTGATGGTGTCTTCCCTTTGGGGGCGTCTTTCTTTGGGTGGGGCCCTGTTGTTGGTCTCTTTCCTGGTGGGGGGGTTTGTGCTTCGCTGGTTTCTGGACTCTGGCTCTCCCCCTGCCTTTTTCCTGTCCAGGTGGGGTATGTGTTTCTGGCTGCCTGGTCTATCTGGTTGGTCTTCGGGTGGCTGGTGTTCTGGTGCTGGTTGGGCCTGCCTCCTTCTGGCCTCTGCAGTGCCTTTGCTGGGCAGGGTTCCGGTGGTTTTATCCCCTGCATTCTTTGTGAGTGCCTCAGTGTTAGCTTGTTGGCCTGTCCCTGTGCCCCGGGTCTAGCTCCTTCTCCCGGTCTGGGTGCTTTTGCAATCGGCCAGTGTCAGGCCCTGGTGGTTGGTGTTGTAGTGTAGCTCCTATTTTCCCAATAGGCTCTGCGCATTGGAATAGTACCTACAGCAGTAAAGGCCTAGGCCAGACGTTAACTAGGTCTACTACTGTCGATACTAGACTTAATTTTTGGGTTTGCCAGCTAAGCTCAGAGTTCGCTAGAAACTTTCTCGAATGTTCAAGGAAGGAATTAACTCCCCTGATTAGACAAGAAGGGATTTAGTTTCTGACAACCATAGAACATGACAACTTTGCTCTCCCCTAATCAAGAGTCAATCTCGAGAGTCGTGTGAGCACAAGGCAATTATTTTACTCAGTCAGTACGTGCATTCTTAGTCTCATCAGAATGTAGAGAAAAGGAAGAGACGGGCGTGTTCAATAAAAGATGTTATTTATTAATCAGTCTCTTTTCTCATACATGAGAAATGGATCGATATTATTGCAATACTTATAGTTAAGTAAAGTGCATACATTAAAAGCAATAGTATAAAATAATACTGTAAAAACATTGATATGGTTTCTGAGCCATATGATGTTTAAAATGATTAAAATATATTTACATACACATATACATTTGACTAAACGTACTCAACTGGTGTTTCTAAATACGCCTACCCCGTGTACCTGACCTAAGTCTAATGCGTGGGCGGGAATAGAAAGTTACAGTTTAAGTTAAGTTTGTTTTTGCCAAGTGAATAACTAAAGAATTCTCTGTGAGGGGTTATTCAGTTCTGTACCTGGAATTTAGGATGAATGAGGAATGGTATCTCTTTCTCTGCTCTCGATATTCCAGGCTGCCTGCGAGGGCTGCCCGAAAGCGCCGGTGCTGGGTCTCTCGGCTTGAGATAGCAGCGCGTCTCTCAGCGCGTCAGGAAGGCGGGGCTGCGCCAGCGGGGTCTGCTTCTGCTCTCGGCTTCGGCAAGTATGGCTGCTCCGTCTTGTCACCACGCGTGTGTTTGCATAGGGCAAGATCGGCAATATTTATACCTTAAAGGTGCCGAGATTGACGTAAGGATGGACATAGATACGTCAATAAAGATGTCATACAACTTGCTCGTTAGCACATTCTTTACTAAAGTTCTCTGTGAAATCAAAACAATGGCCGCACGGATTATCCAGGTTGTCATAGGTTTGATTTGTTATGAGAACGTCGTATGCCTTATCAGGGGCTGGAGGAATGTCGCTTGTCTAATTAGATCTCAAGCGTTATGACCTAATCAGATAACACGTTCCTGTGCCGTAGTGTGACTGCGTCAGATAACGGTATCTGCATCATGGGGGTTTTCTTGCCTCATGGGCTGACTGTTAGTTAACTTGATAGTTAGTTTAACCAGAATAGGGTCAGGAATAGGGGGATCGATTCAGAACCTATAGAAATACACGACACCCACTCCACGCTAACTATGGTCATATCTACTAATCTATGCATAGTATAACATAGTACAACATACTATAGAGTATAGTGTATACCTTACCACCCCAAAATACATAAATGCATTTCGAAATTTTCAAATATACTGAAAAATTGCAGTCATATATATGGTATGCACTTAAGCTATGAATTAAATGCAAAAGTAAACACGCATTGTTATGCATTATTGCTTATTGGTATATGAGAAATACACATGAAATGGCTCTTAATATAGCTATACAGAAAGGAAGTTCGAGACCATCTCATCACATAATAAAATATTTGTGAACATCCCAGCGGGCAACTAAAGTTTATAAAGTATCTAAAAATAGAAATCTTAGTTCTCTAGGAATAGTTTCTTACTTTAAGCAGAAGATAAGTGTCCCGAAAAATTTGTGAAAAATAATTTGGGGCTGCTAAAAAATTGTTGTCCGTGAACTGGTGGGAAGAATTGTTCATGTGACTTTATTTTTAAAGTTGAAGGCCGAATTCAGGGAACGCCGTGTGCGAGCTTGCTCAAAAGTCTCTATTTCTGTTCTGGAGAGAACATCATATCATTCAGGCTTTCGAAAAAACTGTCAACAGCTTCATGGGAAAGTTCCACTAAGTCGGAAATAGGGGTAACCATGCATTCGTGCGCATGATTGTCTGCATTGACATTCTGATTCGCATTGCTGACAGAAGGTCGTACCTGTTCGATGCTGCTTTCATCTTGAACTTCACTACTCTTCAATCGCAGTGGTGAAGATTCCAGGAATGCCGTCATCAGGATTGGCAGCCTTTGAGGGCAGCACAAAGCGTGAACCTTGGTAGGAACCAACAGTGTATCTGCATCCACTGGCGCATCCGATTGTAGCGTCAGACAGGTGTCTAACACGCACTCTTCTCCGCATAGCAGACACCTTAGTACAGGTAAAACACACCTTTGCCACATTGGTCGAAATGATAGAAACCAAGCCATGTTTAGGTCTCTAAGCCGGGAGAGTCCCAGGATTTTTGATATCCGGTCCCGGTATCCAATGGCTAGGATCGTATCTTCCATTGTCGCGAGAGTTTGATCTGTGACATGGGTTGCCATAACGAAAAATAAGGACTAGGAATAGGATTCCTGCAATTAGTCCCAGGATCAGGGGAAGTCCGCCAAAAATCGAATGGACGAAATCTGGAAAAATACCCAGTATGGCTTTGAATGGTGTTAATGCCATCGAAAATACTGTCTTAAATACTTTTGAGACCCCAGTGGTATCAGAAATATTTAAGATTTCGCTCAGGATTTCCGCGAAATGTACGGGGGAATTAGTTGATAATAATGTATGTATCTCTGCAGTCGTCCTTGCGACTTGTAGATCATACGTTTCTTTTGATGACGTGAGCCTTGTAGGCGTCTGAAGAAGCACTGTTTTCATTCTGCTTAAAGTATCTATTCGAATAGAAGTAATTTTCAAACTGGGCCATGCCCTTGCCTCCCTGTCTGGAAAGGAGCTGGGGAATAAAGAACGTCCACAGCACTTGACCTTCGCCGTTGTAGTTACTAGATAAGGAGTCCCGGGCATAAGACTGCAACATCTGCGGTCTACAATAAGAATGTAACTCCCATTATAGAGTCTTTGAAAGAATGGTTCTATTTCAGTTGCAGGTGTGCCTTGCTGGTGACATGAAAGGTTGTATGAATTCCCTTCACAGGCTCCATGCAAACTAATTCCGTTACACAGAAGCGTGCCGCTTAGTGACATAGCACAATTGTTGCCACTAAGAAACACTTTCTGTCCTTTATTACTGACACATGCATGTGAATAGGGCAGGTTCCAAGTTGTTTTAAGGTACCCCTTTCCCAATTTCTCGTACATGCCAGCCTGTATATATTTTTGGCAGTATTGAAACCTGAAGGTTGAGATTGGAATATTTATGATTCCGTGGATTATCCATTCACTGACAGGTCGTTCTGACATTGTCATTGGTAATCTTTCTAGTTTTTCAATGCTCAAGATTGTATAATCAGCACCCTTTTGCGCCATACCGATTTGTCTATCAGTAAGGTTAAAGATTTGGAATAGTGACGTTGTGTTGATTAAACGCCAAGGCACATAGCCTGAACGCAGATTTTGTAACGTCCAGCCAAGCTGTACAATGGAACGCAATTGTGACTGACCATGTTGTAATAATAGTAAGTCTTGCGATAATATATCGATTGCTGAAGACACAATGCTGTCCAATGAAAAAATTCTGGAGGACAGAGTCATTAACCCATTGTCCACTACAGATAGTGATTTTTCCAAATTAATACGGTCAATTTCCCGTATTCTTTCTGCTGTCTCAATTTGAGTAACCTTCCAGGCCTCATTGTATGCTGCATATACAGAGGCTGCTATGAAACGCTTTTGACGCTGTTTGCGTGGTCCCAGTATGAAATCACGCAAGTCAGCACCATCAGTAAGTAAAGTTAGGTGTTTCTTAATTTCAGGCAGTGTGGAAGTTTGTAGCCATTGAAGGCATAATTTGCCCACACTGTAGGTTGTTATTATCCCTGGGTGATGTCTTTGGGGATATCTAGGGTCTGGCCTGGTCATTTTGAAACCCTGTGTTTTATTCAGGAATCTATCTTGACAGTTATTTGTATCTGTGGGCCAGATCAACCATTGTTTCCAATCAGGATGTGTTCTGTTTTGGTTTATTATATGGTTTACGTCTATTTCTTCATCTGTATCAGAGCTATTGCTAAATATTGTTGGCTTTGGAATAGACGGTTTAATTAAATCTTTGATTTTGGCTAAGCCAAGACAGGTGGTTTGTTGAACAGTGTCATTTAAAAATATCATTTGTTCTGGGATCATGCAGGCTCTAAACAAAGCTTCTATACCCTGTACTTGCCATTCTTTTGTACCCCAAACACTTTTCAGATCAACATTTTTGTCCCAATAATCAAATCCAAAAGTATTCATTTTTTCAAAGAATGAATCTGAATATATCAATTTTGTGTTGGTTATCATGGTTTTCATCCCTGTCTTGTTTGACAATTTAAAATAGAATGTTTCAGCATTACTTATGTTAAAACCTGAAAAATATGAATATTTGTCATATACGGTTCTAGAGCTTCCTTTTGGAGGTGTAGCACAATGTTCCCATTGATTGTAATTCAAAACATTTCTAGGTTGTGCAGATTTATGTAAAAAATGGTTACCATAATGGTTATAGCAATACATACTATCATAATTTGTAGAACCTTGGAAATAATCATGTTTTGTAAATTTAGCAGACATTACTAAGTCAGACATCATGTTGTTAATACTTTCGAAGTCCCAATCATCAGCAAATGAGTTTGGTTTTGCAAAGTCACTCAAGGAGATCTTGATTTGGTGTGGATATTTCAGGATCTCGACCGGACCATAAATTTCATAGTCAGTGTTGTCCCAGGCTACCCCACCAGGTATAGGATTGGCTGTGAAGTTGGCTGAAGAAAGTTCTCTTTTCTCGATGTGTGAAGATGTGTGTGGTTTGAGGACCAAGTTGATGTTCTGGCTTGCTGTGTCCATTTTAGCATATTTTCCCTCAATGAAGCGTCCCAAAGTAAATACCATGATGAGCCAAAGTATGAGGATAAATGCACCAAAACCCACCCAAAATTCAATCCATGGAGAAACCAGATATGTTTCTTTCAGATGTTTCAAAAGTTCCTTAGCTTTGTCTTTAAAGGATTTTGATGATGGCTGTGTCTTTGATTCACTGAAGCCGTCAGAGGAATCATCGAAGTTGATGAAGTAACCGGATGCAGTTCTGTCAATTGTTCCAATTGGTTCAGGATTTCTGTTTTTTGCATTTTCACTTGGTACTTCAGTATAGATTGGTGTGTCTCTGCTAAATGTCTTTATTTGGGTTTTCAGAGGTCTGAGTTCTATTGCATTGTTGCATAGTCCTTCTTGTTCTTCTGCAGGCGTTTCGAATGTGATGAGCCTTTTTGTTAGGACCTCTGTACTGGTAGCAAACCTTGGTGTTCTGCTACTTATTGGGAGTCCACTTGGCCTACTGTTTGTTATCGGCCACATGTTGTGGTTTTACCAGGTCGATGGATACAACTCGGTTCTCCTTTTTTCCAGCAAGTGGCGGTAGTACAACTGATCTTGTCCCGTTGACAGACAAGACAGGAACTGCTTTTCTGTAAGAAGGCCCAAATTCCTTCTTTACCGCGATCTTTTCCCTGACTAGATCCCCGACTTTTGGAATCCAGACAGGTCTTGCTGGGACAGGTGGTGATTCTTCAGTGGTCGTTGGCTGTTGTTTCAACTGTATGTTGCTCAGGTCTTTTCTTGTTTTGTTTAAGTCCTGCAAAATAGCCAAACGGTCTTTGACATCAAAGGTTTTTTCTATTACCACTGAAGTCTGACTATCAAGGTCAGAGATCAACATCCTAGTTCCGAATAATAATTCGTACGGACTGAATCCCTTCAGAGAATTTCTTGGCAAGTTATTTAGACTACGTTGGACACTTATTAGATGTTTGACCCACCCAGCTCCCGAACCTAATATCCTTTCTATTATAGATTGCTTTCTGCCTTGGTTTTTTCTTTACACCATCCCGTACCCTCAGGAAGGAAGTGATAAGATTCCCGCTGGGCTGTGCTCATTTGGCCATGTTTCCCCCCAGGCTGGTTTGCCTGAGTGAAAACAATGGTCAAACGTAACATGCTCTTAGCGTATATGCCAATTAGACTCGCAAATCTTGTATAATAGTCCGGACGTCAGCCGAGTGCTGAGGATCTACATTATAAGTGGAAACTAGCCTGTATATGTTAATCGCAAGCCATTCTTTTTGCTGGTAATATTATCTGCCTTGATACGACGAGGTATTAAACTGCTTCTCTCCCCACTGCGATCTCTGTTGCAGTTTGGGCAGTTTTTTACAAACATGGTGTAGTGCAGGCTCATGCCTGGCCACCAGTACCGTGATTGTAATTCTTCCAGAGAATCTTTTAATTTAAGGTGTCTGAGACCCTCGCCCATGTGTGCGTCTGCGATTAACAAGTTTCTCCTGTCCATGTTTGGAATCACTCTATCCCCCACTCCAGGGATTCGAGCAAAAGGGACGGAGTTTGCATCGATTATGTATGTATAATTGAGTGGATAGTTGATCGGTAGTGCTGAGCAGTCGCCGTTTGATGACGTTTTCACCGCCAGCAATGTTTCACCGTCAATGTATTTTAATGTACGCTTTTTTCGATCTACGGGAGCCGGTTTAGTGGCTGCCGCTGCGGCTGCTTCAGCCAATGAATTCCCCACAACGTGAACGCCATCACGCTGATGACTCAGTGAGTGTGTCACGTGAGTCTTTGGTAGTTCTTTTTTCAAAAGAGCTATTTGTTCCCAGAGCAGTTTCTGTTTTATTTGTGCATCTGTGTCATCTTTGTAACCGTTTTGAATCCATGTCTGCAAATCGCTGTTATATGATTTGACGCAGTAATATGAATGTGACACTATAAGTGTCGGGAATTCGCGATCCGCATTATCTAGCGCCATTTTCAAAGCTATTATTTCAGTTTGTAGTTCTGAATTAGTTTCTACTGAGTGTGATTTTGTTAATAGAGGTCTTAGTTTACCTCCGCGCCACACTTCTTTTGTAATCTCACATGTGGGATTGTATGCATGCTCTCCCCAAACGGAGGGTTGAGCATGTCCGTCTGTATAGATTACACAGGCGTAATGTCGTAGAGGCAGAATGTCGATTGGCAGAGGATACGTCTTTTCATATTTTAGATTTTTTAATTCTTCTAGTTCTCTAGAAAATTGTCAACCAGGCTATACTTGATAATTCATATCCTACGTATAGGACTGTTAAATGAGCAATTCTGGACTTTTTAAAGTTGAATTTGTAACCCTCTGCAGCGAACCCAAGTATTATGGTGTTCACCCTTTTCAAGTGAGTCTCCAAGTCATCATCTGTTAAGTAAATGTCATCGACATAAGATAATGCTTCATCATCATATAGTTGTAGTAATTCTGTTACTCTCGCTGAGAATACCCCCGGGCTGTTCTTGTACCCCTGGGCTAACCGACAGAATTGCTTTTGAGTGCCATTTACTGAGAATGCAGTTAAATATCTGCTCTCTGGTGCTATGTTTTGACAAAAGAATCCATTGGAGATGTCCAAGGTTGTTTTGTATTTTTTGCGCACTATGTTATTCATTAGTGCAGCACTGTGTGAGTTTTGCACTGCAAAGGTTTTGCAACATGTGTTAAGGTGTCGGTAATCCAAAACTAGACGATATGAATTGTCTGGTTTGGAGACCGGAAACAAAGGATTGTTCATTTGTGAGGTGCAAGTTTCAATCACCCCCTGGTATTCTAGCTGATCTAGTATTTCATTTACCTGTTTTTTAGCTTCTTGCTTAATTGGGTACTGCCTTTGTGCAGTAGGTTGTGATTTTAACTGGATTTTGTGAGGAGGAGAATCCTCATCCCATCCTACATGATTTTTATATAAAGCAGGTGCTAAGGCCACTGCCCACTTTCTAGCAAGTGTGTATTTTTTATGAATCGGTATTTGATTCGAGAAGGCAGGCATAATTACTTCTTCGCCATGAGGGCACTCCCTGACAAACTCTGGTGGCCAGTCTTTTTCAGCTAGAAGGATGTCATAGCCTTTGGAGAGGTTATCCCAAAATAGTCCCCTTATTTTCCTAGTCTTATCTCCCTCTATACGTAATGTTATCTCGTATATCTTGTGGGGCTTGCTAACTCTGGTGTCTGCAGTTTCCACTTGAAGGTATTCATTCGTGTCCACTGTCTCCAGATGATTCATAAGGACTTTGCGAGCTATGCTCACCTCTGCTGCGCTGTCTAGCATTGTCTGAGCCCATTCTCCGTTTTTCAGTTGTGTCCTCAGTATTCTCGGCATTTTTAACTACCTTGATACTGGCTACCTTCTTTTTTGGAAATTGTAATTTCTTTTTTAGCTGACCAGGTTCCTTGTCTTTGGACTTGGCGTGCTGTTCTCTTTGTTCTGATCGTCCTCTTCTTTCCGATTTCTGCGAGGAATTCTGAAAAGATTGAGAGGGACGTGTATCAATGTCTTGATATCTATCAGGTTTTTTAATATTATCCCTATTTCTAAGGTTATATCTATTCCCCGAGGGGTCACTCTGCGGTGACCTCTGTCTTTGGTTTGGAGATTTCTCTCTTCGCCTAGGAGACCTTCCTCGGGACTGGAATTTCTTTTCTTTAGGATTGGATTGTTTGTTTCCATCCCAGTTCTTTTTTGGTGAATTATTATTATTAAAAAATATTTTTTCTGGACTTGTAGTCAGTTGCGGTTTTACTGGTATTCCACCTAGACTATCTCTGCCTAGTTCTTCATAGGATTTTTCTATGATTCTTGCAATTTCAGCTGGTTGGTCTGCTATATCTGTCTCTTTTAACCTCTGGCGGATCGCCACTTTGCTGCTTCACCTTTTATGTTGGCTAGTAATATAGCCGAGACCTGCTTGAAGTCTTTCAGTAATTTCATACCAAGAGTTAAAGCAGGTTCTGGACCGTATTCATCTTGAATTTGTTTTAGCACATCTGGTATTACCGAAATGGATGGAACACCGTGCGTTTTTGTGTAGATGGAAGCAAAGACTGTACCCCAAGTGTCACAGTCCTCAATGTGTGGTGCGATTCCCATTGGGAGACATATAGTCAGAATCCTGTGTTTTTCTAATGGGGTGGTGTCAGGAAACACCGCCTCTATTTGGGTAATTTTCTGTGCCAACCAGAATGGTATCTGTTCCCGTTTAGCTGGAACTTTACCTAGGCAGGATTGGATGTTCTGTGGTGTAATTTTATTTGTGTTCCCCTGGTGAGGGGTCAGCTGTGGAAGTTTAATCGCTGGCTGAATTGTTGAAGTCCGCATTACATACTGAACTAATTGTCTATGAATTTTTAGTAGTTGTTTTAGCTGTATTAACAGCTCTGCTGCAGGCATTCTTTCGATGTCTGGATGTGGTGTGTATCCGGCTAAGACCGGCCACGTTGCTCCTGGTCTACCTAAAGGACCGAGCCTGGTGATGTGATTATTATGTTTTAGGGCGCCATCAAATAAGAGCAAATGCTCTTGGAATTTGAGTGGTACTTCCACCTCCTCAAAAGGAGTGTACTCATTAGGAGGTTCCTCTATTTTGTAATAGTGGAAGTACTTTGTTACAGCATTAGCTGCTGGAAAATGTATCCATGAATAATATACCTCTGTCTGCCGATATTCGTGTGCCTCAATTACGAATATGACTGTGCCACCTCTAGGTGTCAGTCCATTTTCTATAAGTTTTAAGGTTATAGATCTCCTTTTAATGACCGGAATGAGTGTTATATTCGGGTCTGCTGCTTGCATGGTAGCATCAGCATCTGCGAGTTCAGTTGCTAATCTAACTGCCTCTCTTTCTTCATCACTGTCTCCCATTTTACAGACAGGATGGTATTATGTCTATTTGCAGATCAGGTTTCTTTATGGAAACAGAGATTAGATGCACAATATTTTGGAACTGTTTATCCTTCAACGTTGACTTGACCAAGAACCATACATAGGAGTTCCCTCCCGCGAGGTTATTGGAGGATATAACCTTTCACCCACTCCAGACGTCTTTGGAGTATTCGGGAAAAGGGGTTTGAGTGAGAAAGCACGACTGAGTTACTCTAAATGTCTTACGTTAGTTTTATCGCCCTTTCCAAACGCGTTGGGCGCCATGTAGTGTAGCTCCTATTTTCCCAATAGGCTCTGCGCATTGGAATAGTACCTACAGCAGTAAAGGCCTAGGCCAGACGTTAACTAGGTCTACTACTGTCGATACTAGACTTAATTTTTGGGTTTGCCAGCTAAGCTCAGAGTTCGCTAGAAACTTTCTCGAATGTTCAAGGAAGGAATTAACTCCCCTGATTAGACAAGAAGGGATTTAGTTTCTGACAACCATAGAACATGACAACTTTGCTCTCCCCTAATCAAGAGTCAATCTCGAGAGTCGTGTGAGCACAAGGCAATTATTTTACTCAGTCAGTACGTGCATTCTTAGTCTCATCAGAATGTAGAGAAAAGGAAGAGACGGGCGTGTTCAATAAAAGATGTTATTTATTGATCAGTCTCTTTTCTCATACATGAGAAATGGATCGATATTATTGCAATACTTATAGTTAAGTAAAGTGCATACATTAAAGCAATAGTATAAAATAATACTGTAAAAACATTGATATGGTTTCTGAGCCATATGATGTTTAAAATGATTAAAATATATTTACATACACATATACATTTGACTAAACGTACTCAACTGGTGTTTCTAAATACGCCTACCCCGTGTACCTGACCTAAGTCTAATGCGTGGGCGGGAATAGAAAGTTACAGTTTAAGTTAAGTTTGTTTTTGCCAAGTGAATAACTAAAGAATTCTCTGTGAGGGGTTATTCAGTTCTGTACCTGGAATTTAGGATGAATGAGGAATGGTATCTCTTGCTCTGCTCTCGATATTCCAGGCTGCCTGCGAGGGCTGCCCGAAAGCGCCGGTGCTGGGTCTCTCGGCTTGAGATAGCAGCGCGTCTCTCAGCGCGTCAGGAAGGCGGGGCTGCGCCAGCGGGGTCTGCTTCTGCTCTCGGCTTCGGCAAGTATGGCTGCTCCGTCTTGTCACCACGCGTGTGTTTGCATAGGGCAAGATCGGCAATATTTATACCTTAAAGGTGCCGAGATTGACGTAAGGATGGACATAGATACGTCAATAAAGATGTCATACGACTTGCTCGTTAGCACATTCTTTACTAAAGTTCTCTGTGAAATCAAAACAATGGCCGCACGGATTATCCAGGTTGTCATAGGTTTGATTTGTTATGAGAACGTCGTATGCCTTATCAGGGGCTGGAGGAATGTCGCTTGTCTAATTAGATCTCAAGCGTTATGACCTAATCAGATAACACGTTCCTGTGCCGTAGTGTGACTGCGTCAGATAACGGTATCTGCATCATGGGGGTTTTCTTGCCTCATGGGCTGACTGTTAGTTAACTTGATAGTTAGTTTAACCAGAATAGGGTCAGGAATAGGGGGATCGATTCAGAACCTATAGAAATACACGACAGTGTTGGGTTGGTTAGGATCGTTTTGGGATGTGTGCTCCTGCCTATTTTATTCCTGTGATTCTCCTGTTGCTTCGCTTGGGATGCTGTTTTTCAGTTTGATGTCCTGGGTGTTCTTTGGGAGCTCACAAGGCCAGTTTTCTGGCTTATGTATGTTCCATAAGTAATGGATGATACGAAGACTGGAGGGACCTGGGGGAAATGCCCTATTACTTACTGGGAATCTTCATTACTGTTGGTTCCATTGTCCTTGACCCATTCATTGCGCCAGCCTTCCTGTTGATGGCTTGGTAGTTCAGGTTGAATTCCTATATTTTCAATGTATTGTTTTATTGTGCAGGAAGTCATGGTCTGGGAAGATCATTGATATCCCCTTGATACTATGTTTACTCCGTAAAACATCCTCCAATGGAGGGGTTCTCTAGCATACAAGGGGCACATGGAATGTGACCATCTTTACTGCTTCCTGAGGCTTCTCCAGGACCATTCGTACTTATGAAAAAACATTTTTTTACAGTGAGTTGTTCTACGGACATGTGATTATCTTGCCATAAAGATCATTCAAGAAATTGGGTTTTTAGTTGAGAGGGGGAGATCCCCACACAAGTGATAAGAACAATGCTTGTCAGAGAAAACTGCAGAAGTCACAAAATAAACCTGTGCTTAACCCTTAGCTTGTCACAACAATAGTCAGGCTTAACATAGAGGCAATGTGTAAACTATTTATGCAGCTTTTAAACAGTATTAAAGTGATAACACAGCACAGGAAATCCCAATCCAATTTAGAAAAATAGCGTAAATTGTAATAAATCAAATGACAAGAAAATGACAAAAAGCTAATCAGAGTAGGACCAGAGTTATGAATTTTTAACATTTCTAGAGAAAATAATGCCAAAAAAGTACCAATTTCTATCTAGTCATGCTGGGCAAAATCAGGCCGACTGCGATGGAGAGCGGGTTGGATACAGGGACCATGTTTCTACAGGTGTAGAGTTGTACCTTGTCTGAGTTCAAGTCCACTCTGCAGTGGAGTTTTAAAATGGCGGTCAATGGGAGTAAACTGTTGTCAGTGGAAGGAGCAAGATGGGCATTGCAGACGGAATCTGTTTGTTGCAAAGAATCGGTTGTGTCATTGGAGCTTCACATTGGGTGTTGACATGGAGTGTCGCTGTTGATGCTGGATCTTGGGGCTGCACAAAGAGCTAGTTATTACCAGAGATTCACATCAGGCAGGCATTGTGGACAGTCAAGAATTGATGCAAGGAATGCGTTTGTGGTTGTGAAGAGCCTAAAAACCTCTGGATTATCACATGGAGTTCACAACTTGTAGTTTTGGCGTACGGGGAGTATTCTATGATGCCAGTCAAGGGTCCAGGACCTAGGGAGCACCACTTGATGATCAGTACACTCTCCAGCAAAAGCCAGAAGCAGGGCTCAGCAGGACCATGCAGGTCCCGTGGTGCTGGTCAACTGAGCAGTGGCATGGAGGCCTCTTGAATCTTGTTTTGTCCCTGCAGCTCAAACTGGAGGTTGGCCAACCGAGCATTGAAGTCAGGCCTGGACTGGCCGTTGCGGGCACCGGGCAATCCCCCGGTGCGCCGCAAGGGCGGGGGCGGTTTTGGGCCCCTGGGGGCCGTTTTTGTTACAGGGCCATTTTTGCAGTGTTGCTGCAAAAACGGCCCTGTAACAAAATCGGCCGAAAACCAGCCCTGGCAACGAGCGCGGTAGCACCCCCAATCCCCCTGGACACTTTGCCAGGGCCGGTTTTGGTTCTCAGTCCGGCCCTGATAGAAGTCACTCAGGTGAACTTGGGTCCAAGGCAAGCAGGTTCAGTCTTCCATCTTCAGACAGCAGGGAACTCCTTCTGAATCTTGCACAGAACCAGGAGTTTGCTGATGACAGATGTTGAAGGTCCCACATTTATACCCTGTGCAAACCTATGTGCAGTTGAAATCTCTGCCTAACCCCCAAAACTGGTTCTGGTCAGTTCTTCCTCTTTCCTTGGGTATGGCTTCAAAATGTATTGAACGACAAAGGCAAGGGCAGTCCTGGTGTCTGTCTCCTTTGTATGTGGTGCATACAAGGTCCATTGAAATGTAGTCAGGGCAGGGTACAAACACCTCCCCGGCCAATCTGTCAATAGTTTACAGTGCTACTTCAGTGGGTGGCACAATGAGTGCTGCAGACCAGTAAAGCATTTAATTTACAGGCTTTGGGTACATGTAGTACTATTTAATAGGGACTTGTAAGTAAATTAAATGTATCAATTGGGCACATGCCAATTTTACCATGTTTATGGGAAAGAGCACAATCCCTTTACAACTGGTCAGCTGGGGTAACATGCACAGAGTCCTGACTCTAACAAAAACGAGTTCAGCACAAAATGGGGGAGTGAAGGCTAAAAGTCTGGGCAAATACCAAGCCAAGGATGTAAGGTCTAACATGTCTTGACTTTATCAGTAAGCAATGACCCACCAGAGCCTCTTTGTTACCTCCCACCATCTTTCTTGTGGAGAAGGATAGGTAAATAAGGTGTGTAACTCCAGTCTCTGGGTGTAGAATGTCCCAGGAGAATATTGCACGATGGTCATTTATACCCAGTCAAATACAAATATTTTAGCTTACATGGGGCACATCCAAATGGAACTCCAGGAATGCCCAATTTAGTATATCAATGCAGTTTTATATCAATACCCTGGTTCCCTTTCTGTAGACTAAAGTGTGGGACCTGTATCTAAAACTGAATTATTTGGATATTTCGACCGGGATAGTGTGGTGTTTAACATGTTTTTGCACAGTTCAAAAGTTATAAATGATATTCTGTTGTGACTTTTAGTTGTTTCATATTCAGCTACATATTAGGGCTTTGCAAAGTCTCTTGACCCTCAATTTCATAAACGTTTCTTAATCTTGATCAGCTAGACGAAGTAATAAGCTTTTGAAGTTTAAAAAGAAGGCTGCTCTGGATTTTATTCGTGGTAGCTGGAAAATGTTTTTCCATGACACAAAGAGCCACTGGTGGCCTCTGCCACTTGTCAGCCCTTCTCTCCTCTTTGCCATGCCCTGCTATAAACATCCGACCAAAGGCATCTGATCAATAGTCTCTTTAAGGCCACCCCACTCACCATTTATTGCCATGGCCCATCCTCTTCTCGGTGGCTCCCAAGCCCCATTGCCCCAACACATGGCCGCCCTCAAACCGTTCCCAATGGTGACCCTCTATCCGTATCATCTTGTAGTCCCTGCACCATTCCATGCTCTGCTCCTCTTCAGGTCACATCGGAGCAGGGCCAGCCAGGAAGACGACACGCCCTCCAGGCAGTGTGCTCTTATATTGAAATTAAATAAAAGGACTCCAGTTGGTGTTAATGACCAAGGTTCAAACGAAATTCTCGGTAATTTTTTCCAAAGCCTCAATATTTCCTCGAAAACTGCATGCCTCTGCACATTTATGCAGAGAGCCATGTGAATGCAGCCAGCTACAATTTGAGCAACCTGTGCACCTATCCGTTCATGGATATATTGATCACACTCTGACCTGCACATTTTGTAACTCAAGATATCTGTGTGTACGTTTGCATAGGCCTTAATTTAACCAAGAGTGATACTGTACTTTGCCCAAATATTCCTTGTTGTTCACATTATTTCTGATGAATTAAACACATTTTCTGTCAACAAGGAATTATATATATAAAAAAGTGCTACTAAATTATGCTCTCTAACTCTAAAAGTTACAGGCAGGAAGGGGGAAAAGCAGCCTGACCTGACATATTCATGGGAACGTGTCTGTTGTGAAGCCATAAATCATACAGAAGGGGTAGGATTCACAGCAAGGAGGAAACGGCTGATCTACTAAAATAGCCACCTTATCAATCAAATTACTTTCCAACGCATTGGAGCTGCAAGTGAGGGGGTTTGTTTCCCGTCTGTGTTTGTGTTTGTACGGGTTTACCAATGGTTTGTCACGGAGGCAGTAAATTACCTCCTACTGCTATAATAATTTTCAGTGACGGTGGAATTCTTAAGACAATCAATTAAAACCTCAAAATCTCAAGGGACACATAACCAAATGGTTTATGTTATCAAAAGCACAATATAAACGGAAGAAAACTATTCAGATTAGATTCTAAAGACGCGTATTATGGGCGGTAGTTCAGTGAGCAAAGAGGCCGCTTGTGAGCTACATGATGTATCTGCAGGATGGAAGTTTTGCAGAGCTTGGCTTACCTATTCACACTGTTAGCCAATAAACCGAACGTTATTAATTGTGGTAGCTATACCTGTTATTTAGAGCATTATGAAACAGCAAAACGCCAATAACAGGCGGACAGAAAAAAACAAAAAAACTACCGTTATTATAAGCAGCCAACCATAGGCTTTGGGAAAATTAGGAATTTCTACCAGACTTTATATCAATTGTTTGCCTGGTGATAAACGGAGAGATACAGACAACTATATAACACTTATTTGTATTCCTTTATAAATCTTAATTTTCATGTTTTAAGATAGTTCAAAAGTATGTCTTTTTAGAAGTCTTTTTTTTATTGTATTAATCATGTTTGTAATTTTTTTTACCTTGCATTCAGATTCATGGGTCTCTGTGTCTAAGAAGGAATGAGATTTGCATAAAAATACAAATTTAACAAAAGAGGAATACGTTTTCGTTCTGAGCACCTGGGAAATCAAAGCTACTAAACTTACTGATGATCATTCAAGTGAGTTGACAAATGTGTAAACAAAACTCCAACAAATTTGAATTTGGCGAAGTTTGTAATAATATTTGTAGCATGTCACAGTCATCACATCTGGCTGCTAGTATGGCCCTTCCACTCTGGGTTTTATCTGGTGAAGCACTTGTGGTTTCACATTTGTAGCAGTCAACAAGTACATTAGTATACTTTTATGCACAGGATTTTTTGTAGACCCCAAGATCACCATTGCCAACAGGTCACCCTGCCTTTATTCCTATGGCTCTTATTCTACCATAAATATACATGTGAAGTACAGTACTTACAAGATATCTTGATAGCATGAAATATTTGTGATGGAGATTAAAAAGCCTTAATCCAAAGCTCCTCTAGTTCCTCTCACCGCTGCATTTCTAAAATTAAAGCAGGTGTTCAACGTTTTGTAGAAGCAGAGATTTGAGCAAGAGAACCTATGGCTTTGAAAAAGGAAAATCATTTCAAGATTTATTTTCGCAGATATATGGTTTTCTTGAACATGAGTAACACTAGGCAAGGGAAACTATTATGGTGGTTATGAAGTTTAAGTACCGCTCATGAAATCCGAAAGTCAATAAAATAAGAACCCCCTGCTAAACATCTCAAATGATCCACAGAGTTAAATTAAGGATCTACAAAGACTTTCTGAGAGTGGATCACTGTCCCCATTATCCATGGCACTGCAGTGCAGGAGACTCCATCACACCATTCATCTATTTCGATTCAATGTAGCTCTTGAATATCTTATGAACTGGTCACAGAATTAAGCTAGTCTAGTGCTGATTTTAGGCATGGCTTTAGCCAAGACCTTTCACTAAAATAATATGCATAATATACTTACTTACGGGGCTTCAGCCACCTCTCTTTACCCATTGTGATCTGTTCTTGTGCCATTCCCATGTTGCTTCCACCCACTAAAACATACAGCATAAGGCAGTGTGTCAGCATACTTATGCCACTAGTAAATGTCACTTTGAGTAACTACATTTTGCACTTTTGCAATGAGCACACCTGCAAACAAGGGAGTTTAGTTCCCTTTAGTGCCATTGTTGCCTGATGTGATAGTAGGATGCTAATGAAGTTAGCACAGGTCACATTTAATCTTAATTAGTTCCTGTCTCCTTCAATGTGGTTGTAAATTCCTTTTGAATTTGCGGCTGCCTGAGGCCACGCAGTGGCCTTCAGGAGGGCGGCCCCCTAGACAAACAGGGCTTCCCCCGCTCCTCTCTCGCCCCTCTCCTCCCCCGGGTGGGCGGAGTCCCGAGGGGAGCTAGGAGGAGCTGAGTGGTCACGTCCGGTGCGGCAGGCAGGGCGAGGGGTACTTAAGCCCCCCTCGCCATCTTCTCTGCCTCTTTGCCGCATCGGATGCGTCGTAGTGACCTCGTGGTGGGGACACTCATTTTGTCCTTCGCTGCCCTGATGCCGTTGGTTCGTCCTGGTGACGCGTCGTACCTGGTCTGGCGTCAGGAGTTCCGGTGAGTGGGGCACTGTAGCCATAGGCCCCCCCCTTTTCCTTCCGGTGGCTCTGTTTAGGAGTCGGGCGCTCGGTTTTGTCGGGCGGGGGGGGGGCGGGGAGGTCTGCGATCCCCTCGCGGGTCACGCCGTCTTGTTACTTTTCTTGGCACCGTTGGAGGTCTGCTTTCCTCCTGGTGCCGTTTGCGCAGTGAGTCGAGCCCACAACCCCCCCACCCCCTCCCCATTATGGGGCAGTCTCTCGAGGCGGTTAGCTCGGCCATTGCCGATCGATGTGTCCGTCTGCCTCCAAGTGGGAGGGCTTCTGCTCCCGGGGGGCAAAAGTGGCGGCAAACAGAGCAATTTTGTCACGTCCGTGCAGGGGGGAGCATTGAGGAGTGATCCCGCACTGGGACCGGAGGGAGGTGACCGGGCCATGGCACGGCTCTCGCCCCGCATGTGCTCCCAGCAGACCTCCTCGTTTGCTCGAACAGTAACTCGCAGCCGACTTAAATACACATTGCCATGTTTACCCTTCCGAGCCAGGCGCTCGAACCCCCTATCCTATGCCGTCCATATGCTACGCTCTCCCTTCCCAACTGAGTTTGGGAGAAGTCCCGGAGATGTCCCAACAACCCTCTCCAACTCGAGCATCTTACCTCAGTCGAGCTCCCCATGACACCCCTCAGCCTGAGACCCCTAATTGCCCCATTTTATGCCTCCGCGCGCTGCCTCTCTTGCGCTCCAGGCTGCTGTGCTCCACCTCACCCTGCCGCCGCCTGTGTTTATAGACTCGGAGTTCATACGGCCTCCGGTGCCAGTCGAAGCGCTCCATTGTCCTGGGACTCGCGGTTTCGAGTGCAGGGGAGAGGCTGGCCAAGCATATGTGGTGCTCCGCATCCGTGGGGAGCGGGGTTCAGCTCCATGCCGGGGTGGCCGTTGAGTTTGCCGTCTTTCGTCCCCACAAGTGACTGCTCCTGCGCCCTGGTTGGAGTTGCGCTGCGGGGGTTTGGAAGTACCACATCTGCCTTCAAGCATGTAGGTGACCGAGGCCTCCTTCGCTACCCTAGGTGTAAGATGGCGACCGGGAGGTGCTATTGTGCATTCACAGCGGGTAGGGCGACCTGGCCATAGGCGGCCTCGACTGCGCGTATGGGTCATTTTGCCCGGTTTCTGGGGCTGCAGGCGGGGGGAGGGGGGGATTCCCCAGCCACTCTCATGGCAATTGCTTTCAGCCACGTTGGTACGCCAATTGGGTTATGCGCTCCGACCAGCACGGGGCAAGTTTGGGCCACCGAAAAAAGAATATTCTGACCTGTGTCAATTAACCCAGTGCTCATCGAGCGCTCTTGCCCTTGGTCCGTGTGTGTGGCCGTAAGCCTGCAGGCCATGATTATAATTCAAACCAATAGGTACAAACTAACTAACTAACAAATGTTCAGCTATTTAGTGGCTTATGGCAGTTCACATGTCCAGTGAGCGCCTTTTATAGAGAGCTTAGGACTCTGGGCTTAGGATAGCTCTGTGTGCATCAGTAGACATTTTTTGTGATTATTTCACACACAGGACAATTCTAAGTAAGAGGATGGCGTCCGGGCAACCTTCACTTAAAAGGCTCAGATTGTTTTACTCGAACGGTGCTCAACAGTAACGTGCTGGATGAACACTGCTCCAAAGGGCCCTTCTTAGTTTACTGGGGCATAAATTGTTTAATGATGTTTTAGCAAATATTTAGTTCGTGTTCATACGCGGGCAGTGAGGTGTTTTGGCCACCGGGTGGCGCATTCCTCGGTTTTACAGTCTCTCCGTACCCGCCGGAGTCTCGCATGTCCATTCAATGGGTTTTTCTCCTGCTATTTCATTAAACAGCACTGTATGATATTATGGAACTTGCTCTGCGTGTAGTGTTTTGTTACCCGGGCACGTTTAACTGTATGTGAATCTGGCCAGCAGCGCACACGTCTCTCGGTTTCGGTGCGACGGGCTGATTTTTGCTACGGGCCTGTTCGTCCCTGGGAGGGTAAGAATTCGACCGCAGGTTGGGGCGCTTTGAGTCGTAAGCCCGCGGAGCCTGAGTCAACATAAAGACACATTCTCCCCGCCTGCGGGTCTCTGGTAGGGATGCCCCAGACCCTCGGTATCTTACGTGTAGGGGATTCCTGCGGGGTCCTCTGATTCTTTCTTGGTTCTGCATCCGGCCGGGGCTGTGCCTGTGCCAGCGTTGGGGGCCGGGTTAGAAGTACCGCGGGTGTTTATGTCTCCGGTTGAGACACGGCAGGCGCTAGAGTCGCCTGCTTTCTCCACGATAGTGTAGTAGGGGACAGGCGGCGTGTCCTCGTATAGCCTGGAAGCGCTCTGGAGTAGTACGGTATTTGCTACCACTTGTGGATCAGTAGGGTTGTTTTGTTAGGCCCTATAGTGCTGTCGGTCAGCATGCGCCGGGCGGCGTCTTAGCTGAGGGTGCCATTCTGCCACTATATGAATTGTCGCGCCTTCAGAATTGGGGTATTGTGTTTTCAGGGTTGGCACGATTCCTTTTGTTTCCGTTTGTTCCAGAGGAGAGAGTCCTTTTATTTGTTTCTGCCTAGATACCTGTGGATTCGTCGGGGAAGGAGCTTTGATGGTAGTTGTGTCTCGTCCTGTGTCTACATTGGGGCTAGCAGTCATGTTTGGTTTAAGCTATGAGCGAAGTTTTACCACCCCTTTAGTTACGCGGACCTGCTTATGTAAGGGCTGGGAACATGAGAGATTTTGTGGTCGCCCGAGTTTATAGAATGCCCACCCTAGACCCGGGCCGTGTTCGAGGCAGCGGTTATCACATTCAGAGGCCGAGGAGCACACTGATGCTATCGCACTATTTAGTAAGTCTGTGGGGCGCTCGACCTGGTGGTTGCAAGGGTCCCTTGCCCACCCCCTCTTTAGGCCTCCGTCCGGGCAGGCCGCTCGTGCCAAGGACCGGGTCTATTCCAGTTGCTCTATACCGGCAGAGGTACGGAGCCATGCTGCGCAGCACGGATGTCCCCGGCGCTTCCCTTCGGTGCGCCTTCTGCCCCTGCACTGTGTCCTGGGCCTTTGGATGGGCCGTGTGGTGTGGTTCTGCGGGGGTGGATGCGGAGGTGGGGTCTCCCTGAGCGAGGTGCGGCCTCCCGTGCTGCATGGTTTTCGATCTGGCTCTTCGCGAATTCGTTACGGCTTGGTGCTTCCACGGCTGGAAGTACAGACATGGTATCTAATTTTGTTGCCTCCGGTATACAGTACTAGCTCAGTTCAGCCGATTTACATATACACTTATACATGCGTTTCTTATAGCACGGTCTTTACCTGAAGGCGTCGGGGCGCTTCACAATCGGAACAGTAATGACACAGGAGGTGAAATTTACAAGTGAACAGACTACAAGCGGTGTTACAAGAGAAGAGTGGCTTGTGTATGTTACACACTCGTACAAGCTCTGGCGCAAACATTACCCTGGGTGTCAGAGCGCTGCATAGAAGAACCAGTTGTGCAATAAATACAAGCCATGTTTAATGCTTCCCTCATGCTGCGGGGCAGGAGCTGTAGCTGCGTTTATTTAAAGGTGTTTTATATAGCGCAAACTTTGCCCGTAGGTGTCAGAGCGCTTTACAGAGTATCAGTTGCATTACATTGACTCTGGCCCACTTAATTCGCTATTAGACAGAAACGTCTACAGTTGCGTAGGAGAGGAGGTGAGCGGAAGCGTTTCAAGTTACCCCAGCTATGCTCTGCCATTGGGGATTGTGTACACCTGACTTAGAAGGGCTGCAGTACGTGTGAGGCAACCTGGCTAGCAGCAAGCCGACACTGCATGATATACTCAGTAGGGATAGACGACTGAGTGCCTGCATATAAGATAAGATGATATACTCAGTATGTATACGAGTGGAGTACCTGCATTTGAGGTGTGCGGTACACCAGGCCAACAGCTAGTGTACACTGCATGATTCCGCTAGGGGTACGTGTGACTGGGTGCCCCCGTGCAAGAGGTGTAATACATCAGGCAAGCAGAAAGCTAGAACTGTATGATGGGGCTAATGTGTACATGCAACTGAGTGCCCATGTTAAGAGATTCGTGCTATTCCAGACGAACAGTAAGCCAACAATGTATTAAGGTGATCAGTATGTACAGGTGCCGGGTTCCCGTTTCTAGGACATGTGTGTTACACCAGCCAAGCAAATGCTGTCCGCATGGTGTGGCGTTATGCACACACAACTGTTTGCTGGTTTTCAGGTAATGTGCAATATATGGAGCACTCTCCATACACTAGAGCACACGTTATGTATGCATATGGTCTTCCTGTCAGATCTCTTAGGTAAGCGTCGCAGTCTCTTGCTGCGGTCCCAGTTATAAGAAGAGCACGGACTGGGGGCCGGTCTTTCTAGCGCCTGGCGCCTCAGCTCTGGAATACCCTGCCAATTGTTCTTCGCAGGAACTCCAATCTCTTGGCTTTCAGAAAGGACTTGAAATCCTGGCTATTCAGTCAGTAGGCCATGTCCCTTTTTCGCCTGCCCATTTCGCTTCTGTTGTAGGTCATAAAGCGCCGGGACACTCCCCGGAGTAGCCGAGCGCTATATAAAACACCCAAAAAAAAAATGGTGGCACTTGTGCAGGTACCGGAACCAAACACAATGTAAGAGGCAGCAATCAGTGTGACATAGAGTGTAGTGACGCTTGCATGTTATTGGAGAGTTCCCACCACAGGTAGAGGGAGTATTCCCCGTTCATGGCAGACTCAATTCTATTGGTAACAATGGGCGGACCCTTCCTTAATAGCAATCAGTGTGACATAGAGTGAAGTGACGCGTGCATGTTATTTGAGAGTTCCCACCACAGGTAGAGGGAGTATTCTCCATACGTGGCAGACTCAATTCACTTGATAACAATGGAAGGACCCTTCCTTAGTAAAGGAGAATTTATGTTATTAGGTCTTCTTTCAGATGAGAGAGGGCTTGTAGTTTTGGGAGGTGTCTTTTAAGGAGAAGAACCTTGAGGTCAGCTTTGTCGGCCCGTGAGGAGGAGGTGTTCCTGAGTTGAAGTAGAATGGGACGGGTGCAGTAGTGTCTTTACTGCACACTCCTAGGTGCATTGGTCATTATCAGACTTAGCATGTGAATCTTGTCTTAGTTTCGCGACGCTTCACTTCTGCATCAGGCGCCGGAAGGAAGCAAATTTGTGCCACACCCAACTCCTTCGAGCAGGTATTGTGGGCAAACTAGCGCTCGGGCTGCACTACTAGTGTGACCTCTGTCGTGTGGGGGGCAGTGTTGGCGGCCTGTGCCCTTCTTGATTAAAAGACAGGGTGGCTTGTACTCAGTTGCACCGTTTCCTGGGCTTTGAGATCTCCTCCCTGACCAAACTTGTCAGCTGGACTACATAGACTTGCACAGCCTAGGAGCCCTTGAAACTATGGCATCTTGCGATGCAGCTAGGATACAAGAGTCTAACGAGAAAAGCGGCATCCCAGTACTCCAGGAAACACGCACTTTGTTGTTTAACATGTCCTTCGCATCGTTGATAGTTGGAAAGGCCGGCAAATGGCAGCTAACGTGCCTAGTGCAGGCTTCCGCTACCGGGTCCCCCAGGGGATCTAGCAGGCTTTCGGGGATTTTCTCATGTATATGCAACTTAGGGCATATAGGCTCCCTAGATATTAGAAGTTGTGTTCAAGCTAATGTGTTGGGCACTACTTGGTTCTCTAAGCAGTGGTAAGGCAGAAGGTTAGAATTGTGAGGTGAACAGAGTGCAATTGTGAGCCTATTTTTCCTATAGACTAAGGAGAAAGATAGCAATGTCATCCCAATGAAAGACCAGCATCAGTCTCACAACTGCCATTCTTTTATGTGCTGCAGAAATAAGAAAACGTTTCTTTCTGATAGCCATGGTAATTTTCTTCGTTTTCTAACCATAACTTATTTGTTATCCGAGAGATGGAAAGGTCAAGGTGTAAGCACGTTACTGATGTTAGGGATCTGACATTTAATCCATGGAGTAGCTGGGACAGCGTGCCCTGTAGCTTTCCCTACATGTATTGCAGAATCCTTTAAAGCGCATTCCCTGTAAAACAGAACTTCCAACAGCCTTCCCCCTTTTAGTATGGACGCTCTCAATGCACTAATAATCCATTAGAGTTTATGGACGAGTCTGGTCAAAAGGCTGTGCCAATTGTGGACGCCAAGGATTGATGGCTGCGAGTAAGCAAGTAAAGCTACAATAGTAAGAAATTATGCTAGATACCTTAGTAGGGACACTGCTAACTGAGAAAAGTTAATTGCAAGACAAATGGACAAAGGTTGCAGGTAGGAAGGAGGCTAGGTAGTGGGGTCCCGGCCGGCGACGGTTGCCGCCGGCCGGGCTGTGGCGGAGTTACAGGGCAATCCGGAAGCAGAGAGGTGCAGCACTGGACCTCAGCGGGCACATAGGGGTGCCAGAGCCTAAGACCTGGGGCCTCATGGGAGGTTCCGGGAACACGTGTCGGCGCCCCATTAGTCCTGCAGGCGGTTGTGGGCCTGTGCAACCAGGGGTTTGCCTAGCTACGCCCCGCAAGGGGCGTGAGTATAATGTTTACCATAAGGGGCAGCAAATGGTGGTTCGCCACGGTGCTGCCTGGCTCATCAGGCAGGCAGGTGGCGAGAATGCGGCCTGCCCTTGGATTGCCCGTAAGATAACACACTATGATTACATACGGTTGTATGTAGTAAAATAAACCTGCAACAGTTTCTTCCCAATCTAACACTGGTGTCTAGTGTGTTATTTGCGGGATGCATGCTAAGTGTGGGGTGGGGGGTCCTGTTGCCATGAAGTGTCTATGCGGCTGCCCGAGGCCACGCAGTGGCCATCAGGTGGGTGGCCCCCTAGACACAGAGGGCTTCCCCCCGCCCCTCTCTAGCCCCTCTCCTCCCCCGGGCGGGCGGAGTCCCGAGGGGAGCTAGGAGGAGCTGAGTAGTCACGTCCAGTGCGGCAGGCAGAGTGAGGGGTACTTAAGCCCCCCTCGCCATCTTCTCTGCCTCTTTGCCACACCGGACGCGTCGTGGTGACCTCGTGGTGGGGACACACATTTTCCCTCCCGACCTCTCACCCTGTGTGTCAGGTTGTGGGAGACAGTTTGAACATTTTAATGTTCTAATTTTCGTTGCAGGTGGAGTTACAGGGCAATCCGGAAGCAGAGAGGTGCAGCACTGGACCTCAGCGGGCACATAGGGGTGCCAGAGCCTAAGACCTGGGGCCTCATGGGAGGTTCCGGGAACATGTGTTGGCGCCCCATTAGTCCTTCGGGCGGTTGTGGGCCTGTGCAACCGGGGGTTTGCCTAGCTACGCCCCGCAAGGGGCGTGAGTATAATGTTTACCATAAGGGGCAGCACATGGTGGTTCACCACGGTGCTGCCTGGCTCATCAGGCGGGCAGGTGGCGAGAATGCGGCCTGCCCTTGGATTGCCCGTAAGATAACCCACTATGATTACATAACGTTGTATGTAATAAAATAAACCTGCAACAGTTTCTTTCCAATCTAACACTGGTGTCTAGTGTGTTATTTGCGGGATAGATGTTAAGTGTGGGGTGGGGGGTCCTGTTGCCATGAAGTGTCTAGGACTGTTGCTATTTCACTGCATACCATATTGTGTTTCACCAATTGTTCTTTAAAAAGCTTTGCCAAGGAACAAAATAAAAAATTATTGTGTTTAAATTCTGCACACTTGGCGTGGACAAGATGGCGGCCGGGTCGATGCATAGTGAAGAGCTTTGCGTCACTTCCGGCACACCGCTGATTCCTGCACACCAACAGTGATTCCGGTGCTATGCAGACTCATAGGACAATATCTGGCACAGATCCGGTCACATGGCTATTTTACAGTGGTATGGTACCCGAGGCCCAGAGAGCCACCACAGCCAGCAGCCTGGATTTCTTTTGGGCTGCGCAGCTGGGAACTGCCCCATGCCCAATGGCATGCCCGGGGCTGCAGCTGGTCAAACAACAGTGCTCGAAAGCAGCCCAGGAGCGGGTGTCCCAATACAGGTCCACCTGGAGACCACATCACCCTCTGCGCAATTGTCGGACAGCCCCCTGATGTGTGCACTCACCAGGTCGACAATCTGGAGCCAGAGACGGTTTAAGGTATGGGAAAAGTGGGTCCTGCCCCAGGGGGCCAGATTTTCAGGGGGCCCACTGATAGAGTCAGCTCTTTTCTTCAGAGAGTCTTGCCCTGATAAGCTTGAATGATTCTCAAAAAGTTTGTTTAAAATGCCATTTTCCTTTAGTTCATTTTTAATGTGGTTGATGAATGGGAATCCAACTAACATCCATTAACAAAGTTTCTTTTATATCAAAACAGGACCTCACATATGAAAAATGGGAGAGGGGTCACAACGATTAGTTGCAATAGTATTATTGAGCTGCTGCTGTATAATAATATTGAAAACACATGTTATGATCCTTAAATGTTTGATGTAAAGGTAGTTAGAATTTGCACCAGTATATCTGTGCTCTGTCAGTGACCTAACCTAAAGGGCATGAATGAGCTGAAATTGCATCAGAAATTCAAAGCTGTTCTGGGCCCCCAAATTACTTTTTGCCCAGTGTAGCCGAAACCCTTAAGATGTCCCTGTCCGGAGCTAATGCAGATCTCCACACACAACGGACTGTGCCCCTAGAGATTATGCTGGGCAGGGCAGGGCCGGACTGGGAACCACAACAGGCCCTGGAAAAGTGCTTGGCCGGCCCCTCCCTCCCCACTCGGGGGGTTGGAGGTGCCGCCGAGCTCTTTGCCGGGGACGGTTTTTGGACGATTTTGGTACAGGGCCGATTTTGCAGCTATGCTGCAAAAACGGCCCTGTAACAAAAATGGCCCCCAGGGTCCCAAAACCGGCCCCCACCCCTGCGGCGCACCGGGGATTTCCCGGTTCCCGCTATGGCCAGTCCCGCCCTGATGCTGGGATGCACGGCCTGCAAATAATTGACTCGATCTTCACCTGAAGGCGGTGCGACTCTCTCTGAGGGGATTGGGGAGCCATCTCCTTTCCTCCCCCACAATTCCCCATCGGCGTTGCAGTGGGATCGAAATACCCCACAAGGAGGCCCGAATTCCATGCAGCCCCACTCGCTTTAGAATTAAGGATTGTACGGGCTATTGAAGAGGGGCGGCACTATGCCCAATACGATGCATGGGTCGCGGTGTGGTAGATGAGTCAATCCCCGCTATGATAAAGTGCTCCAAAGTATTGGGGAAAGTGGATGCCCACCTGCTGAACCATTACCATCTTTGGAATTACACTGCACTAGGCAGAGGTAAGGCCTTAATGAACTGTTGTGTTGTTCCCATATGACTGCTCCAAGTGACGCCTTGTCCCCTGTGATAGTTCACTGCTTGAGACCCGGCATGTCACATTGCGCTACCTAATAGCAAGTTGCCCTTGACTGGTGGCAGGACGACAGCGGGAGCCCATAACGTGCAGTAGCCATCAAGCAAGTATTGCTCTATCGAGGCAATATCTTTACCCCCCCCCGAACTTTCCCACTCAGGAAGACCCACCATTGCTGTAAATGATGTAGAAACTAACAAGTAATAACTCATGTACCAAGCTGAATGTAAATGTAATGTACCTAGTACTCATCTGCACTATGATGTACCTTGTGATGTCGATTCTTAAACGTTCAATATAAAGAATTTAAAAAAAGCAATTATTGTTCAGTGGCTTGCTGCTTGATCATAATATGGCTTGCATTTGTCACCTCAGCATTATTGCCGCCATTTGCTGCATGAGAGAATAGCATAACTGTTAACTCTCTTGCCCCAGAGATGGTGAAGACAAAATTAGACAGAGCCCCAGCAGTACCTGGTGGTGCACATGGGAATGACAAGTGCCCAAACGTCGATGACCCCACAAACAAATCATTGTCAGACACACTATCAGAGCACTCCCAACGCTTCAACAAAATCCTAGCCGCAGTTTTGGACATTAAAACCACTCTCAAACCTAAACTGGACTCTTTATGTATCAATGTGGGCCTCCTCCAGGAGACCATAAAAAATTGAAGGACCGCTTTGAAATTTCTGAATCTACACAGGCTGCCCTGTGACCCACGGTGGTGGATTCTGACAATCGTATCTGTCCCATGCAGGAAGAGGTTAAGTATTTGTGTGGATGAATTGAGGACCAAGAATGTCAATCATTGCAAAATATTGTACGGATCTTTAGCCTCCCTGTGCTTGAAGGAGGACCACAACCACTTATAAAACCTTAAGCTTGAACCATTGTTTGTCGATTTTGTTTTCCTACTCGTGTTCTTGCATTTTAAGGCACCTTGTTACATACACAGTATATGTGCTACAATTAATATTGTTACGTGTGCTCTGGACCTTGTATTAACAATGTACCTCAAGGTATGGTTCATTAACATGATCTTACAAGGAAAACAATCCATCTTATTCTCAGTTGAGAGGGCCCATAGGGTGCCTAGAGAGACGTCTTCACCCAGGCTCACCACTATGTCTGGTGGTAGCATGCTTATTTAACTAGAGGGGCAGAAATCATAGTTTTCAGGCAACAAGAGCCAGAGGTCCCTGGAACGTCAAGAGCACCCAAGTCCATATTTACCCGGACTATGCCCTGGAAGTCCAGCGTCACAGATATTCCTTCCTGGAAGTGAAGAAATGCCTTCGTGAAAATGGCATCAAGTATGCCTTGCATTTTCCTGCTAATCTCTGGGTGACGCACAAAGGCGCCACCTACTTTTGTATGACACCAGAGGAAGCTTGGTCTTGGCTCGAGCACAGGGGCCTTGCATCCACCATAGGTGGCAAAATGGATCCCTCCACCTCATGGCAAGTACAGCGGCAATTCAAATCACGTACCAGACATGAACATGGGGCCCCACTAAGGAGCAAGTTGTCAAGGAGAGTGCTGACGTGGTGAAAGATGTGGAGAAACATGCATCAATCCCCTCTCCCTGGGCTCAAAGTGCAGGCACAATGACTAGCTAACAATATCTTACTCACAAATTGCTGCAGTGCTGGGTGGCGGTCCATATGTCAGGCAACAGTCATCTGAGGATTTGATGTACCTACTCCTCTCAGGCCTGAAGAGCACTTAAATTGGTGCGCATGCCATCTAAGTTATTGGGCACCTATTTCTTCAACTGCATCTGTAGTTGTGGTGCAGTCCACAGGCTGTGGCTACGGTCCTAAGGGCCTGCCTATGCCATTGAATAGTGCCCCCCTCCACTAAAGAACCACTGGTAAATACTATTGTTTGGAATTTTTAGTATTGCATTATAGTGCCATTGGCTGGCCATTGGCGAACTGGCCGGGGAGTGGAAGTTGGGTGTTTACGTTTTAATATTTTAATTATTCACAAACTTTTCTTTAATCTTAACAGAGATGTCTCATGCTGTGTGTGTGAGGGGTCGAGAGGAGTGGGTGTGGGGTGGTCAGGTTTTGCTGAGGGGTTACACTTTCTTAAAATGTAATGACCTTAAGTATAAATGAACAGGGCTCATCTGTTCTGTTACTGACCTGGAATGTCCGGGGACTTGCAGGTTTTGCAAGCGGTACTGTGTGCACCAATACCTCTGCATACACGAGATTCATATTGAACTACTACAGAATACACCCCTCATGCTGCAAACACTAGAATTTTTGTGCAGGCACTGGAGAGGGACTCTAATAGGTACAACATATTCTAGTTACGCTAGAGGAGTGCTCATTTGGGTGGCACCCAGATGCCCCTGGAGGTTCTATGCACTCAAGTTGATCGCAAGGACCGTTATGTAGTGTTGGAAGGCCTGCTAGATGGCCTTCTGCTGTTTCTCTTTTCGCTTATTCCCCCACTACAAACCAAGCTCTCTTCCTGCAGTTCATGACCCAAACGCTGCTGCGGAATACTCTGGATCTTGACAAAGTTCGCTCCTTCCCCCCACTTCCAGGAGCCCAATCGGTAGCTCTCTCACAATACTTGCAGAAATGGGCCACTGATCTTAAGATACAGGAGGCTTGGCAAGGCTTACACCCGGATTCTAGGGAATACTCACATTACTCTTGGTTGCACGACCTACACACCAGAATTGATCTAATCTATTGCTCACAAGAAGCCATCGCCTAAAATCTTGGATGTACCCTCTCAGATCACTGTCCTCTGCAATTACAATTGAACTGGGGGAGAAGTAAACCTAAAATCCCAACATGCCATTTACCTCTGGAGGCCCTTCGGAATATCCCGCTCTGTTCCTTCCTTTCAAGCAATATCACATCTTATTTCCAGGATAATGAGGGTACTAAATCAGGAGTTGGAGAAGAGTGGGATTCATTCAAGGTCGTGCCTGTGGCTACAGGATCAAAGCAGTTTACAGTGCTAGGCTTACCTTCCAAGGGGGGATCTCAATAACCTAGAAAGTGGGATACACCGGTGTGGGCCTCTATCTCCAACCTATCAGTCATTTGCGACTCCCTTGTCCCAGGTAAGACTAGCGCACAAGACAACCCTAGAATAACTGGGTGCCCTTGATGACAGGGAACTATAGGCTAGACAATATACTGAGGGCAACAAGATGAGCAAACTGCTGGCAAGGCTGCTGCTGTCTGAATCCCCCAGGAACAATTGGGTTACTGGGGCTTTAGGGATGGCGTGGGAAATATTATAAACATGCAGGAGGGCATCAATAATGCCTTTTACTCATATTACGCATACTTGTACAGAGCCCCCATGGGGATGATCCAGCGGGGTACAGTCCTTTTCAGAGGGCATTGCCCTACCCCATATCCTGCCCTCGCAGCATGGTGAGCTAAAGTTTCCCATTATCGAAGCAGAGATAACTGATGCCATCAACCAGATGGCCTGAAGCAGGACTCCTGGAGCAAACGTTTGACCCTTGGAATTTTATTCCACTTTCAGTATGAAATTAGTCCCCACCTACACTGTATTTACACTTAGGCATTCTACAGGCGAATATTGCCCCTCTCCCAGCAAGAGGCAGTACTGGTGGTCTTGCCTAAACCAGACAGGAACCCACTACTGCTTGGATCCTACCGACCATTATCACTTTTGAATTTAGATTTTAGGATCCTTGCTAGGGTGTTGGCTGGCATATCAATCACAGTGACACAAACTTTGGTGCATCATGACCAGAATGGCTTTAGACCTGGTACAAACACCTTCCTAAACGTACGTAGTCTTTTCATGATGAAGTACTGGGCATGGGCAACAGGTATACACCATGGGTCACCTCACTTGATATCAAGACGGGTTTTGATATCCTGGGATGGCGATATTTGAAGGAGGTACTCATTAAGTTTGGAATGGCCCCCTTTCCTTAAGTGAATCCCTCTATTGTACAACTCACCAGGGCGCGGACTGGGCCTACAGCCTACTATCCCTTCACCATAGGGCGGGGCACCCTGCAGAGTTGCCCCGTATCCCTGATTATATATAAACTAGCAATGGGACCACTCACTTGTGCATATCGACAGCAGGCCATGAACTTGGGGATAAGGGCATACAACCTTTGGCATATGAGGAGAAACAACCTTTATAACGCAGTCATTACATCGCACTACCTTTACAACGCAGTTATTACAACGCAACATCCTTTACATCGCATGTCATTATAACGCAGCCAATTCATTGAATATCACTACAACGCATGTCATTACAACGCATGCCACTTCAACGCAAATATAAGATAAGTAATGGGGAATAGTCATTTTTACCCCATCCCCATCCAACAATTACCCTACTGTTGCACTCACTGGAGTGGGAATAGTAATTTTTACCCCTACACTATCCAACACTTATCCTACTGTTTCACTCACTGGAGTGGGAATAGTAATTTTTACCCTTACGCTTACACTATCCAACACTTACTACTGTAGTCCTAAAAGTAATATGTGTTGTAATGTATGCGTTGTAAGGGTATGCGTTGTAATGGAATGCATTGTAAATGTAGTTTCTCAAAATGCATTGTGATGGCATGCGAGGTAAAATCATGCATTGTTATGGATGTTGCGATGTAAAAACTGCCTTGTAACGGCATGCATTGTAAATGTTTGCGTTACTACCAGACGTTATGGCATTGGTAGAAGGGTTTATGAGGGTATCAGGTCTAAAAGTAAACTAGAATACATCCCTACTATTCCCAATGACTTTACTAACTCTTAAACAGAGTAGAGCACTCATGTCCACACCAATTCCATGGTCCTGTGACTCCTTCAGATATTTGGGGATCCAGGTATACCACTCACCTAATGATCTGCTGGACAGCAATCTGGATGGGCAGGGCAATGGCTAGCGCCAGGTCCTCCTTAACATTCCGGACTGAGTTGCCACTTTTCCCGATGGGTCACATAGACATCTCTAAGATGTTGGTCCTACCCAGATTGTTATATTTTTTCACTGCTCTCCCTATTCTAATATCCCAGTATCTCAAGACATTCTTAAGTGTTTTAATATGAGATAAAGGTAGGAGTCGGGTTTCCCTTAAAAAATGGTATGCCCCCTGATGGAGGAAGGCTTGGGGGCTCTGAATTACGAATATTATTACGCAGCCACTCAGCTGTAATGGCCAATGCACTGGCTAGCCAGCCAAAATTTAACAGAACTGGGAGGCTGGGCAAATAGTATTGGGATGGGTATTGGGTGCTGTGACTACAGTCCTGAAGAAGGTAGGGAATGACTACACTAAATACACATCAACAAAGGGACAAGGGTCTTAGGGATCGTTTAGTGACCAATAACCAGATTCAATCTTCAAATTCCACTACGATTAAATACAAAAACAATCTGGCGGTCAATAGAGAGACAAAGAAGAGTCAAAGCACAACGCCTGGTTAAATGACCCACTACGACTGTATTGCATCTTAAACCCGAGCAAACTCCCAATGTGAGACTAACAACTAAAGCAGAGACTCTTACGAAATCGTCAGATTTCCAACAACTACCAAGAGTGGCCAGTGTCATCATTTGGATATCTTAACATCTTGCCACTTGACCTCTTAAACACAGGGAGAGGTCATGTAGTTCTAGTTTCATAGTAGTCACTGTGACCCCCCAGAACCACAAGAAACTGATGACTGTTACAGTCAACACTTTTTATTATATAGGCAATGGATATCCATGGTGATGGAAAACATTTTTTTACATACGTGCAGTGCAAGTAAGTGAAATATAAAAAGGATATGGAAGGAAAAAACTTTTCATTATAATATTCCTCCCAAACCTGTTAAAAAAAAGTGCAGAGGCAGCGTTAAACAAATATGCCGCTGATCACAAATCGGTCAACTAGTTTCAGCCCAACAGGCTACTAGCCCCTGCTTTCTTCAGAACATATGCTTAAAAAGCTACTGCAAACGTGAGAAACATACAGTGTTACCTCATCATATTACCTCAATACAGGATGAGTAATTTTCACACCTGAAAGAAATAATGACAAAAGACATATGTTGTAAGCACTCAAACCAGTCACAATGTGCTTGTCTAACTTCCTTTTTTGCTTGCCCATCTCAGTGGCATCATTCTCATGACAAGAACAAGTACACTCACCTGTCCTGTAGAGGGTATAGGCCTCACCTCACCCGGTAACCACTCAGGTAAATGAGACCCCGCCCTGTAGACAAATATAGAAACAGGGGGTATTTTCACAAATTGCCATTGTAAGGTGGACTGTTCGCTAAAATACAGCACACCATTGTAATTAGCTTCATTGGGGATAAAACACATCAGGCCCAAAACTCCTTCAGTTGTACTCTGTGGATAAGCAACTCTGTTCCCATAGCTCTTTAATGCCCACAATTCATATCTTGTATTACCGCACTGCAATCATTCTCAGAAGCAATGAGTTCGTGGTTGGCTTTCAAACTCTATCGCATTGATAAACCTTGTGTACAGCTGGCGGTTACAGGATTTGGATAAAAAGCATCGCAGTCATTCTCAAAAGTACTGCGTTAATGGTTGGCTTTCAAACTTGATCGTGTTGCTAAACCTCACGTACAGCTGACAGTTACAAGACTTGTTTGACTAGCACCGCAGTCAATCTCAATGGCACTGCATACCGGGTTGTCTTACAATCTATCTCGCATTGCTAATCCTCGCGTCCAGCTGACGGTTACAAGACTAGCCCTCTGTAAGTTACGCCTAGATTTCAGTTAAAGCGTTCTGGTAATAGACTATTCAGAGAGGAAAAGATTGCCTCACCTTTCCATCGGTGCCTCGGACCGGACCCAAGTTCGTGGGAGGTCTCGAGGCCCCGTCCATGATCCCCTATAACCACACCTTCGACGCAAGCACGTTCAGTGGCTACGTCGAACTACAGAATGACGTCAATAATGGCGGCTTTGTAGTTCTGCTGTCTTGTTCATTTCTAAAAATCTCCGTATATTCTAAATTAGGACAATAAAATGCTGTGTATTAAAGGAGACTCATTTTGTGACAAGGGCTCTCACATTTCATCAAAATAGAGTCTAAGCATAGTTTTTTAGATGATATTTACGTAGAATAACACTTGGTTGGTGTTGCCATTTTGTTCTTTGCGTAGAACAATAACGTTTTTTGGAAAGCTAAACAAAGTGATACTGTCTAACTAAAACCAAAAGGGGGTCTCCATGGCCAAACTAAAGGTGCCCTATCAATGCAACACAATGTGCACACCATACACATCCAGCTTCTACACGCAACAGATTAATGCGCCTCAGTCTTAAAAGTATAACGATATATCAAAAGCCTCCCAAAAGTATAGGCGAAAAGTAATTAAGAGTGCCATGTATCGATTATTCTGTCACAGAGGAAATATTTGTGGATCTACAGTTCGAATACAGCATAACCCGATGTAGATTTCAGGGAAAGTGTGTACTTTTATGTTGTCAGGAAACACCCTACCATTGAATCTACCTCTATGCTATTATCTTGACTCATGACCATCAGTAGACTAGGAACCTGCAAGTGTGAGTTTTATTCAGTTAGTCCTATCCTTATCCAGTGTGAGCCCACCTGGATTCTAGAGTACAAAATTAACAGAACAAGGAACTCAGTGGTCAAAACTTAACGAAGCCTAAAGATATCACAAAAAGGGTCCAAGGTGTCGTATCATTCAGCCCTTTGGTATCGCTTTGTAGTCTGAACACCCATTTCTGTTCTTTGTTAAAAAGGAATTTTGCCTTATCACTCACACGAGGTGGTATAAAAGGTTTTTCTAACACTGTCCAAGAGAAAGTATCTGGAGCATGATTGAATTCTGTAAAGTGCCTTGTGAGTTTGGTTTTAGTTTTTCTACATCTAAATGTACTTTTATGCTCAAGCATCCGAAGTCTCACTTTACGAGTTGCCATCCCAACATAAGGGTACCCACAGGGGCATTTGATCAGGTAGACAAGATTCTCACTATTGCAGTTTGTGAAGCTAGTTTGTGTCCATGGTCTTGATGTACCAATATCTACTGTTTTGGACTGTTGAGTCTGCGGGCAAATGGCGCATGCGCCACATGGAAAGTGGCCCAAAACCGGTGGAAGATTCCAAAATGTCCCCACTGTTTGTGGTTCTTGTTGTTTGGGGGCACGTGTGAAACAGACTATCCCACAAGTTCCGACCACGTTTAAAAGTAAAAAGGTAGCATCGGTATTTTCTCCTTGCTTGTGTTCAGGAACCGCCAATTTTTCCGAATACATTTTTGTATCCCATTAGTGAGTGTACTAAATGTGTTTACGAAAGTCAGTCTACCTAATGGGGTTTTTTCCATCTTAGGCTCCAATGGTGCTTCTCTATGATTGTTCGTTACACGCTTGCACGCCTGTTTGATAAGTTTCTTGGGGTACTGCTTCTCTTGTAGTTGGGTTGTCAAATTACCAGCGTGTTGTTTAAACTTCTCCATGGTGGAACCGTTTCTTCTAAGACGTAAAAACTGGCCATATGGCAGGTTAAACCGCAAAGCCTTGGGGTGTTGGCTGTCATAGCGTAAGATGAAATTGCATGCCATCTGTTTTCGGAAAAGCTCGCTTTCAAGACCTGTTGGTGTCACATAGATTGACAGATCAAGGAAAGATATTCGTTCTTTGTTTACCTCTAGGGTAAATCTTAGGAATTCATTCCGGGTCTTGAGCCAAGTTTGAAATTCAGAAACGGACTCGACATCTCCACACCACACTACAAGGATATCATTGATATATTGCTCCCGTAGTCTAATCGACTTATAGAAGGGATTACCGTTGGTCAATACGTATTGTTGCTCAAAACTGTGAACGTACAGGTTCGCCAAACTAGCCGTGAAAACGCTCCCCATACTAGTTCCAGACACCTGGAGATAGATGGTCTCTTCAAATTCGAAGAAATTCTCCTTCATAGCCAACTTTGCTAGTGTTATAATAAAATGAACTAGAGCAATTGAGTCAAAGGTTGTCTTATTTAGGATGTTAGAAATAGTATCCAACATAGCGTCCTGCGGTATAGATGTATAGAGAGATTCGACATCGAAAGAGACCAGCAGGTCTCTTTCCGAGTTGAATTCCACCGTAGGAAACAATCATAATACATCTTTTGTATTTTGCAGATACGTAGGCATTTTCTTCACAATTGATCTTGAAAAGAAATCTACAAAAGTAGATAAAGGCTCTAACAAGGAGCCTATCCCGATATTATGGGTCTCCCAGGTGGCGGTCTCTGAGCCTTATGAACCTTTGGTAAGGTGTAAAAGTAAGGCATCACCGGGTGTGCAGTTTGAAGATATACCGATTCTTGAGATGTTATCCAACCTTCAGTATAGGCTTTTTCTACTACTTCTGTAATGACTCTGCTTATTCTCTCTGTAGGATCTTCTTTCAATGGACGATAGCACCTTCTGTCGTTCAATTGTCGTAGACACTCTGAGCGATAAACTTCTGTGTCCAGAATAACAATCGCACCCCCTTTGTCCACGGGCTTGATTTTAATAGTGTGATCTTCAGTCAGCGCCCGAAGTGCAGTTTGTTCTTTCTTTGAAAGATTACTATAGTTTCTTTTTCTATTTGTACAGAGGGTATTGATATCCTCCTGTACCGCTCTTTCAAAAGCTAGTACCTGTGGAGGTACACTCTGTAGAGGAGGATTAAGAGTCAAGTGATTTTTAAGCCCAGTCTTGTTAGTGTCAATCTGAGGTTCTGATTGGTCTTTTTCTTTAAAAAAAATGATGCAGATGGACTTTGCGAATAAAATGCGCTAGTTCTTGCTGGACAGTGAAGTCATCACCGTCAGACGTGGTCACAAAGCCCAAGACCCTGTTGAGGACCGTCTCTTCTTCGAACGTCAGTATATTGTTGCTAAGATTGACTATCAGTTCCCGTCTGGGTTCGATATTGTCTGCTGCTGGTTCTGATTCAGTTTGGTTCTGCTGCGGGTACCCATCTGCTGAGGTTCTGACAGAGACTGATGCCAGTGCACCTGTGCTTGCCGATTTCTTCGCCTGCCTCGCGATCTGCCTGATCCAGTTGGTCCATTTATCTACACAAGAAACAACTTGTTCCCTCTTACACCTCTGAGCTGCCCCTCTGGGTGATGCCTGGTTGCATAGACATTGGTTCTAGACCAGAGGCAATCGCCTGGACCAAAGTAGGTCTCACGTCATGATGAGACCTGTTCTCCTACAAGATTCTTTGCACATTTGAGAGCTTGATGGATGATTATGGAATTCAACTGTGGTCCTTTCTCTTGTATGCCTATCTTACCTGACACTTACATAGAGTTTAGGGCAGAACACACAAAAAATCTGAAACATCCAGACTCCTTCAAACCATACTTAAACATGGCACCGGCCATCATGCTATCACAATATTATACAATTCTTAATAAGCAAGGACAGGGTGACTCCCCTAACTGTGCTCAGGGCCTACTGGGATGATGATTTCTCAACTACGTTTGCAGATAAACAATAGGAGCAATGCTTGGGAGCACCAAATTAAGTTCCCATGAATGCTAGGCTTAAGTATACCCAATTTAATTATCTCCATAATACATATCTCACCCCGTATAGACTTTCATGGATGTATCAAGGTTCCTCTGACTCTTGCCCCTGTTGTCATTGTCCTCGGGGTAACTTTATCCATATGGTATGGTCCTGCCCATGCTTGTCATCCTACTGGATGACAATAGCCTAGACTTTATCCAAAGTCGTGAGCTATACTGACCGATATATGGCCCGCACTTCCTATTGGGATCACCTCCCAAACTGCAGTGCACAAGACCCTTAACACATTTTAGATTTGGCACTGGTGCTAGCCAAACACAGGATAACCATGAACTGGAAATCCCCAGCAGCACATCCCTTTCAACTATGGCTCACTGACCTGTGCTGAGGTATTGCAGCTGAGCTGGAGATATTAAGTGGGGCCGTATCTAATCACTCAGTCATGCCTAACCCTCCAGATTGGAAAACATATACAACAGTGGTCGAGGCCAAGTTTACAGACACTCCTATGTAAATGGTTATGATATATGGGGCTCTCATGAATGAATAAGCGAGAGACACACCCAGCCACACATAGTTGGCGCATTGGCCCACTATTCCCCGCCTTGCCTCCTGCGGTGCCACCCTCTGCCAAGGGTAAAGCCAGCATTTGCTACAGTCGTAGTACTCGTCAAACTCCCCCTTTGCACCACACACGGTTGGTGACAATATGAACCATCACACTCAGAACATACAATTATTTTCCACCCGTAGTTAATGTTCGGAGTATTTCTTGATATGTGACCCAAGTGGCTGTAATATTGGCTCTCATATGTATGGGTTGATGCATAGATGATGATGTGATGTAGAATGCATGTTATCTGTATAACATGTAAGACCTATATTTGGCACAAGAAAAATGCCATTCCGCCATTATGTGATATCAAATTATTTTGCTGACCACTGCGCCATGTACATCTGTCAAACTGTTAATAAAGATTATTTTTTTTTAAGTTTACCACACTTGTAACAGCTTTATTAAACATAGGTTGGGTTTATTTTTGATTTTAGTGGGCAATATTTTATGCTCTGAATCCTCTTTCCTTCCTTCTTTCTTTCCTTCTTTTTTCCTATCCTCTTTCCTACTTTCTGTATTTCTTTCCTATATGTCTTTTCTGCACTCTTTATTCCCAATTTCTTTTTTTTCATTCATATGTGCTTTTCTTCTTTTGCACCATCTTACTTTTTTGACTTTCCTTTTTCTTTCCTTCTGTCTTCCTTTTCTTCATTAAGGCTTTCTTTCATACTTTCGCTATTCTTTTTCTTTCTTGTTTGCTTGATTTCCTTTTTCTTTCCTTCTTCAATATTTTCTTTCTTTCTTTCTTTCTTCCCTTCTTTCTTTCTTCTCTTCTTTCTTTCCTCTTTCATTCTTTCTTTATTTCTTTTTTCCTTCATTCTTTCTCTGTTGCTTTCTTTCATTCTTTCTTTAATTGTTTCGTTTTTTGCCTATTTTACTTTTTGCCTATTTTTCTTTTTGCTTTTTTTTCCTCTTTCTTTCCTTATTTGCTTTTTTTTTGCTGTCAGTTTTGTTTCCTCTATCTCTTATTCATTTTCCCTTTCTCTTTCTTTCTTAACATTTTTATTTCCTCTGTTCTTTTTTCTTTCCTTCTTGCCTTCCTTCCTTTATCTTTCATGCATCCTTCTTTTCATTGTTTCTTTCCTTCTTTCATTCTTTTTTGCCTTTTTTCTTTTTCCTTTTTTTGCCCTCTTTCCTCTTCTCTTTTCTTCTTTCTATTCTTTGTTTTGTGCGTTCTTTCCTTTTGTCTTTCCTTGTTTGCATCCTAATTTCCTACCTACTTTGCTTCTTTCCTTCTTGTGTGCCTTTTTACCTTCTTTATTTGCTTCCTTCTTTCTTTTTGCCCTTTTCCGTTTTCCCTTCTTTTCTTCCTTCCTTTTTTTGTTTGTCTTTTTTCCTTTGTTCTTTTTTGCCTCCTTTCCTTGTTTATTTCATCTTTTTCTTTCACTTTGCCTTCTTTATTTCATTCTATCCTTACTAATTTCTTTCTTCATTGCCTGCTTTTCTTTTTTCTTTTTTCTTTCCTTCTTTTTCTTTTTTCTTTCTTGCTTTCTTTCTGCCTTCATTCTTCCTTTCTGTCCTTCTTACCTTTCTTCTTTGCCTTCTTTCTTTTCTTCTTTCTGCTATGCCCTCTTTCCAATTTTCTTTTTTTTCTGCCTTCACCTTTTTCTTTCTTGCTTTTTGTCTGTCTATCTTATTTCTCCCTTTCTGTCTTGCCTTCTTTCTTTCATGCCATCTTTCATTTTTGACCTTCTCTCTTCCTTTTTGTCTGCCCTCCTTCCGTCTTCGTCTACCATCCTTCATTTTTTCCCGTCCTTCCTTCCTTTCCATCTTTCTCAAAGGCAAGGCTAACAGCAAATGCCAGATCAATGGCTTTTTTAGGCATGTGTTAGCCAAGCCTTTTGATTTTACTGAAAGCATGCATCACATAATTACTTATAGGGTTTTCAGCCACACTCCATCCATTAATTTGTGATTGTATCAGTCATATTTTTCTTCCATCCACTCCACCATGAATAAAGTGGCAATATTAGAGCAGTTCAGCCATTGACTGACATCAATATGAGCTACAACATGCTGCCCTATCACAAGGAGCACCTCCACACACAAGGTATGATCCTTTTTTGAAACCAGAAAAAAAACTCTTGTCTTTAGGCAATGTTTGTTTTACATTTATTGAGGACTCAGCAGCTTCCCGTACAATAACATTTTGCTAAAACTATGACAAAACATAAAAAGAATTGCTAAAAGACTGGTGCCCAACGTCAGACATATTGACTTTTTCAATGCACATTTTATTTTTTTATGTTTTCACTTTGTTCATGCCTCATGGTTCTGAGAAACTGGGAAACTGGTATTCACATTAGGCTACCCTTACAGTACAAAATACTATGTTCAGAGACATTTTACAACGTTTCCTACTTTGTAACTGTGTTGTATAGTGCAGTACACATACAAAGTTGGAAAAAACAAAATTCTGCTACTTTGTGCATGCCTCAAAGAGGTGCATTTCTTGGCACAAAGCCCTGTGAACAAATGTTAGTAGATAGGGATTAGTGTCGAAAACCATGAGTGGCAGCATTCGAACATCAATGTACAACTTTCAAATGCCCCATAGCAACTTTCGAGCACAAATATATTTTCTGCTGCAATTAAATAGTTTATCAAGACGTTGTGCCAGTTTGCATCAATTTTCATGACTTTGCACTAAGGCAAGACCTTGATAAATCTGCCCCTTAGTATTTTAAAGATTATTTCGGTGGAATGATAAGAATTAGTCATGTCATTTCGGTCTTCATGATGGTAAGGAGGAGTTTGTGGTCTATTTTATGAATAGTGGCAACATTTGGATAGGGAACATTAGGCACGCTTTACTGTTGATCTTTATCAGTGGTCCATCAATCAGTTACCAGTAGTCTAGATGTTCTTGCGACACATGGCAGCCTGACTCTAAATGGACATTCCCCTTCTAAGTTTTCTCTTAGTCACAAATGTAATCGTTTACAAGTTGATGCGTTTTGTTTGTTTTGGCTAAGAGAGGAAACGTTGCGACTGGTCACAATTCGATGAGTTTATGAGGTCAATTAGTGTTTTGGGTTAGAAGGGCACTTGTCTCGCTTTGAAGCTGGAGGACAATTCTCTCGTTTCAGGCATAAAGAATGTGCCAATGCTACTAAAGAGTATTTTGTCTTACAATTGGGTGGTGGGCCCAAGTTGTTCAGTGAAGTCATTTCTTTTATGTTTCATACTGTATTCATGTACGAACCCCACTGTAGCAGCGGTAGATCTCTAAGTAACCTAAGAAATAGTGGGATGTTCCACTACCAAGAAAGGCAGTAAAAACAGGTCCTTGCTAATAGAGCTCTGGGAAAACACATTTGCTTTCATAGAATTAAAAAGTTCACACAAAGGATTTGAAATATTTTGGCTTGCTATCAAAGGCACTCTAAAGTACTCAATTACAATCCCTGTAATTACAAGTAAATAATCAGGGCATCTAGTTAAGTTTTCCAGAGATCTGATGAATGGGGAGTGAGTCACTGTCATCAATATATTAGCATATATTTAACTGAAGCTTAATCACATCAAATGTTTCTCTTTGATTAAAGGTTGTAGCATAATATATTTCATTCACCTATTCTGTCCTGCATCAATGAGATAGAAGTGTAACAAAGGTTATTATGATGCAAGGATTATAGCTACCTATGCATTACAACTTTATTGTATCACATGCGTCATCAGAGTTGTATTGGCTGAGCAAGTTAGGGGGAAAAGATATTGGGGCATATTATCAAGACAGGCAATAAAATTATCGCCATTTTAGTGGCAGAAAACTGCCGCTAAAACGGCGATAATAGGCTTGATAATATGCTCTATGGAATTCCAATTGAAGCCCATGTTAGATGTCCTTCACATTTACCATGGGCTTTAATTGGAATTCCATAGAGCATATTATCAAGCCCATTAACGCCATTTTAGCTGCAGTTTCTGCCGCTAAAACAGCGATAATTTTATCGCCTGTCTTGATAATATGCCTAATGGTCATAATAAAAGTGCAAAGCTGGCAATGATGGGGATGGAGAGTGGGTGGGTTAGTGGTTTAGTCAAGGGAAGCATGGCATTACGAGACAGCGAACAGGCGCAGAATTTGGTTGGCTGTTTTAGGGGAGTGGAATAGAACAGGAACAACTTGTGAGGAAGGATAGGGATGCAGCAGAGAGGAGAACAAAAATTCACCCAAACCTTCATTCAATAATTTCCAATGGACACCACCTCCCTTTCATTCACCACATCAAATCCATGGCTTCAAGGCCTTTGGATTCTTTTCTAATTACGGATTTAATGGGTGCTCATTTCTGAGTCAATATAGCGTTTAAGGGCAGGTAGTGGTCCCAGGGACCACTACCTGCCCTTAAAAAAATGAGACCAGCCCGTTTTCATTAAATAAAAACTGCTTTATTTAAAAGCAGTTGCAGACATGGTGGTCTACTGAGCCCAGCAGGCCACCATAGCACTCCCAATGGGATCACCAATTGCGAGTGGCTCATTAATATTCATGAGCCTCGCATTTTGCAACCTAATTTGGGATCGCTAACAGTGTCTCTGACACTGTTGTACATCCCAATTTGCAACTCGCAAAGAGCGACTTTGAATTGTGACGCAATTTACGAGGCACAAATTGGGTGGTCGTACATCTGGCCAAGAGTCATTACTCAGAACCAGAAAGATAATAAAGATGATATCTCAGAGTTGGCACCCATTTTACATAATTTCTCATGCCCTGGCACGAAGGGGCATCTGTATTGACTCCGACATAGATGCTGAGATACCAATTTTTCAGAAGGTCATGAACAGGTGTCAGAGAACGTTTCTTCATCCCTCTGCCAACCTCAGGAAATCTTCATTGAACCGGAAGTGGGAAAAGGAGCTTAAGGGATTGAATCCTTGTATGTGTCCCGAACTTGGTTTCCCAGTCAATTCAAGAGGGACATTATAGGCGCCTTTTGAACCTACTTGGGCCCATACGTTGTTGCGCTACCTTGTGCCTCATCCATGTACAATATTACGTAATATGCAAATATCATGAAGAGGCTCTTTGTGTGTTTACCAGTCAGCTAAAGACTCGGCCGAATGTGGCCAGAAACAAAGCATTCTGATGATTATGCAAGTTCCTGAAGAATGGCAGTAGTTTTAGCAGATGATGAGGTGATGAAGGCAACCTCCGTAAAATATAATTGTTTTACTCCAGAAAAAAAATCAGACAGAACTGCCAATGGGGCTTTGATCTAATCTGCTTTCAACTTTTGCGCTTCTGTTGGGGTGATAATTGTTTATGCTTAAGGAGAGGCAAATGTATCATCTGCTGCTCTCACAGATATGAGTAAATAATTAACGCTGGCAGAGCAATGAAAAATAGTGAAGCAACGCGCATTAACTGGTTTGTCCGCTCCGATCTTTTACCTGCTCCCCTCCGCTGCACCCATGTCAAGGATTCCGATCTTGTCCGGTTCGACTCTGCATTTCACCTTTCTTTGTTGTGTAAGACTGTTGGTACACTGTACTGGTGAAGGCTTTTTGATAAATCGCAGTAACTTAAAAACCCTGGGGGGCTTATTTATGAAGGCCCTGCGCCGCCGGTGCGTCACTTTTCCCCATTTTAAAAGTGGCGCATCGGCGGCGCAAGGCCTCCATAAATAAGGCCCCTATCGTGGGAGGAATTCACGGTATAATTTAATTAAATGTGAGACGTCAGTGCAACCCAGCCGATTCGCCAAGCCGACAAAAAAACACTTGAGAGTGCAATATATTCAAGGCCCATAGGAATGAATGGGAAGACATATCAATGTGCGAATCGCTATTAGCGATTCGCATTTTGATCTTGCGATTTCAAGGGTGTAGGGGTGTCCAATGGACACCCTGTTGCACCCCTGAAATGACATTGGATGCTGGTGTTACGCACACACATGTCCTTGGGACATGTGTGTGTGTAACATACAACTTAGAAAAATGCACTTAAGTGCATTTTTCTAAGTTTCCGCTATTTACCACGAGGTTTGACTTCGCGGTAAATAGCAGCCCAAATTTGGGAATTCGCAATTTTTAAATGTTTCATGAATTGCATTTAAGGAATCTCAAATAGAGATTCCTTAAATGCAATTTCTCGCAAATTTGCGAATTCTATAATTGCGATTTTTGCATTTGGGATGATGAATCCCAAATGCAAATATTGCGCTCGCAAAGGGCCAGATTCTCAGAATCTGGCCCTTTGCAAGCCGATTTCACTTTGATGAATCTAGCTGTTAGTGTTCAGGTAAGCAGCCAGAAGATAGATGCGCTATATGCACAGGCAGCTGGCTGCCCGAGCTGAACTTTGCCATGAACTTCCCCTAATGACGAGGGCTAGCATCATTGATAGTCTCGGCCCGAGCGCTTTAGTTTTAAGCCCTGAAGGGCCCTGGGCCGAGTGTCTATCATTGACACCTGGTCATAGAGTGGAGTGGGATGAGCAACTCTCACTGACTCCATCCCATTGTGTGATGAGGTAGGGACTGCTGCCTCCTCTCATTCAGAAGTCCCAACCCTCCTGGGGCCTTTGAGGCGTCTCTCTCCAGAGTATTAGTGTTTGGTGCGTGCATCCATGTGTGTATGTATGAATATTAGGGAGTGAGTGTTGTGAATGAGTGCGTGTGCATGTGTGTGAATGCATGGGTTTTGGTCTGCCTGCCTGCTCTCTCCTGGCTAAAATTACTGGCTACCTCAGGAAACCGTAATCCTGTTTTACATGTAAAACAGATGTGTTCACCAAAAATGGGATTCTTGCCCCATCATAAATCGCCTACTTTTATCCATAGTTAAAAATTAAGTGGAAAGCAAAATATTTGCATCCATTTTTGCTTTCTCAGGAAAAGGAACAGGATATTGCATAATTCAACCTGAAAGATTAAGTGAGTGAGGTGTAGTTTAAGTGTTCAGCTACACAAAAATATAAAATTCTTTATATTCTAATGCATCTCCGAGATGCCATCATTTTTGAGGTGTGTTTGTGTGTTACATTTGGCCCATGCTAACCATGAGGCATGGTTAAACTGAGAGGGAAAACAGACTTTACAATGCATCATTTACCACACAATACATTTATTAGACATTTACCATGCAATGAATTTACCACGCATAGCCTTTGCCACACACGTTTTTTTACGCATAAATGCCTTTAACATGCATGCTTTCACAATGAAAATGTAAGTATATATTAGGCAAGTGACAACCTATATATATGTATATATATATTCACTTTAAAAAAACCAAAGTTTACAGGGTCGATGTAGGTCTGAAATACCATTTAAAAACCTTAGAAATTCACTGAACTAAACCAAAGGTTACATGGGCAATATAGTTAGGCTCTGATTTCACTTGTACAAAACCAGTGAAATTCCGCAGCTATAGTTACCTGAGCAAACTATAAAGTACCTCCCTGCGATGCACTGCTTATGACCTTACACATTACATTACTCACGACATGGTCAACATCACTGATGAGATCATCCACAGAACCACTCACAAACTCACTCACACCCTATACAACCTTTTGTACACCTACTCACTCATCAGCTCAACCACTCACATACCTATTCATCCCAGTACTCAGGCATCCACTCACTCCATCATAGAGGCACTCAAACGCCCGCTAAATAATGTGTACAGCCACTCAGACAACCACTCACACAACCAGTCATTAACAGTACATCCAGTTACATACCCACACACTGACCCACATTTTTATAAACAGTTACTGAAAACACCCACTGACACACCCATCCAGCCTCTCAACACAGTCACACACATATCCATATGAGCACTCAGATTCTCATTCACACACCCACACAATCACTTTCATACCCATTCCTACATCCCTATAAGCACTCACACATCCACCCACTAACCCATACAGCCATTCACACAAACACTAAGTCTCTGATAGAGCCACTCATACACCAACTCACTTAACCAAACATTCACTCAAGCAGCCAGTCACTCAACCATACAGCCAATTACACACCGAGACACTCATTCATACAGCCATTCAGACACCCAGTCATTCACAAATAAATTCACTACACTTTATAGATAGAGCCACTCACACCACCACTCATCAGTGATGTCATCAGTGATGTCACTGACCATGTAATGAGTGATGTAATATGTGAGGACATAATCACTGCATTGTGAGGGCGAAAGTTATAGTTAGCTCAGGTAACTATAACTGCTGAATTTCCTTGGTTTTGTGTGAATGAAATCTGAGCCTAAATATAACGTCTCTTTAACGTTGTTTTTATCAGCGAATTTCTGAGGTTTTTCATTCTATTTTTTGACTATAAGATCCCTGTAATGTTTGTTTTTTACAGTGAATTTCTAAGGTTTTTTAATTCTATTTCCTAATTGTTGTTGCAGGGATTCTGCAGAGTTACAGAGCTATGCTTGGGACCAAAGAACCTTAGTAGGCCGGGACTGAGTCATCCTACCACCTGAGTACCCATGAGGCCAGGACTGACTAGCCATAGTGCCTCACTTGCCCTCCGACTTACTCACAGAGAAACACATGATTAGACACCCCAGAACAGAAAACTCCTGACCCTCTCAGGAATAGCGGTTGCAGGACACACCCTTTCACTCTCACACTTGCGGTGGCCCACAATAAGAGCTGACAGAGACACGATAAAAGTTTAAAATGTTAATTTTAACTATTCTGCCGTAATATGCATTATACGTCCCATGATGAGTAGAAGATGCCTAACACAAATACAGTCAGCATATTACGTAGTTCATAAATCATAAAGGATCTGACATTATATAAGACAGGGTAGCCCCTACTACAGAAGCAAAGTGATGAGTGTCAGACGATCTCTGGGTGTTGGCCACAGACCCTGTACCTTAGCAGACACAGATGAAAGTTCTACAGCTCAGGTGCTATCACGATCACTTCCCTGGAAAGATCATTCTCCAAGTGTGTGTTGTTAACTATTTGACAATGATTCACAGACCGAAGGAAGCACATCGAGCCCACTTTGAGGATCAATAACGCCAGCGGTCTCGTCATTGAAAAAAAGTACCCGGAGCGGCCGCCATTGACAACGAGGACAGCCTTTCAGCTTACGGATTGGAAGCAGCTCAAACTAGCAGGAACCCACACAATGAGCTGCTCCTTCCTGGGTTGAGTCTGGGAGTGCAACCTTTCTGACATACAGGTGTTGAGCCTTGACCCAAGATTTAAGTGAAATTATTGGTCCTGAGGAGAACCCTTTACACAGTGGGGTTTGAAACGCGTCGACCGATCTGGTTCCGGGTCACTTAAAATATATGACTGTAATTATGATTGTAAATAGCAAGAGGATTTTCCTCTAATCGGAATATCAAAAAACTGCAATTTGGATTAAAACGGTGGCTGTATTTGGTATTTTTGCAGTGTCACTGACACCGGGACCTGAGTGTGTGTGTAAGAGTAGTGTGGTATGAATGGTGGCCAAGAGTGTTAGAAGGGATAGCGTGTTGTGATTTCTGTTTAATTGAACTGCATTGTATATAAATGTATATAGTCTGTATGTTTTATTTGTATTTCCATGCACAAAAAAATTATGTGTTAAAAATTGAGTGATGTCTAAAAAAGAGTAATACAAATTTATTTTTTGCAATTTCAAAAGCAGGTTATTGTGTTATGTTCATAACAACCATTCTTTCCGAAAAGCAGTCTAAGTTTATGTCCTCAGCACTGGCAATTGTGTTGTTTGATCATTGTTAACTATTCGTGCAAGCCTATATGACAAAACTATGTGTTCCCAAACAACAGCTGCATTTGTGTGTTTTGTCTAGGTGTTAGGGCCTGACAGGAACAGAATAACAAGGGGCATTATTGTTTGACCTTGTGTACAGTGCTCAGACCAAATCCCAGGAAAGCACAGAATGCAAAAACAACAGCAGGTTCTGTGTGAAAGTACAGTGCGGCACAAAGCAAAATATATTAGTATAGTAAAGTGCGCAAAGCAGGGGGCAGTCTACAACGTGCTTATGGTAACATAGGGAAAACGACAATGGGCCGGCACGAGACATATGACACCACAACATAACATCCACACAGTTTTTGATTTGCAGTAATGTAATGCCGTAAACAACCCTGTGAACAAGGACAATGACTGTCCGGAAGACATAGGGCGAGAGGAATTGTGGAATATCCGCCAGTTTTACCAATATATTACAATTCTGCTGGGTAGTGCGGCTTCATACGAGGAGAACAATGGAAACATTTGCACAGCAGTCCTAGCCGTAAAGCTCACATCACTGAATGAAGGGAAAGGCAGGTCCGGGTCTGGATTGTCTAGATAGATAAGAGAACAGCAGTTTCACAATTTAAAAACTGTGAGGATCACGACTGCGGCACACTGGAGGGCATGATTTGAAAATAGATAAGGATTTGGGGCATTTTATACCCACTGGAGGGAAACCTACAGTGCAGACTACACATAGCAGCCTGCTTTGCAACTTAAATAAACAAAAACACTATAGGTAAATAAAAGGGGGATATTGGTGAAAGGTTTGTGTGGTCTGCAGTAACGTAATGCCGCAAACAAGCCTGTGATCAAGGACAATGGCTGTTTGAAACCCGTAGTGCGACAGGAATTGTGGAAGTATCTTCCAGTTTTGCCAAAATATAAAAGTTCTGCTGGGGAGTGCGGCTATATATATATATATATATATATATAGATATAGATATAGATATAGATAGATAGATATAGATAGATAGATATACATACAACAACTATGGCGTTGAATGATGAATCTGCGCAAAATTTTCCAAACTTTTGGCCAGCTCAGTTCCACTCCTTCCTGAAAGTTTGGGGGTGATTGGTTAGGCGCGGCCCGGAAAAAAGGGGGTCCCAAAACATGTTTTGCCCATGCAATTTCCCATAGGACCTTTAGCCACGGCTACAGCCTTAACTGCTGAACGAAATTACACCAAATTTGGCAAAGAGGTAGTCCCTGTTTTTTTTTTTAACAAAATCACGGGAAGCGCAGAGGATCCGTGCATTTTGCTGCTGTAAAAAAACAAAGCACAGGCTTCCACGGTTTAAAGGTTCTTAGCCCCCGGGGGGGTCAAGTTCCCAGGGGCATTTAAAAAAAATAGTGTGGGTGGGCCCCAACCTCCTGCACACTGCCCCGGGGACTGCCACACCCTGGCGCTGTAACTTAATATATGGGGGGCTCACGGGCCCCCCCAGCAGCCCTGGGGACAGTCACCCCCGGGGCTTGTTAAAAAAGGTTGGAGGCTCCTAGACCCGGTCCCAGCCTCAGGGACCGCCACCTCCGGGGCTTCAAAAAATTAATAGAGGGGGGCTCTGAGGCCCCCCCATCCCCGGGGACCACCACCCCCGGGGGCTTCTTCAAAGTGTGGGAGTGGGACCGTGGGGGCATTGGGGCTCCCCCCACGGTCTCCAACGTATTACATAAGCCCCGGGGGATGGGGTCCCCGGGAATAATAAAAATTACTGATAGAGGCGAATTTTTTTTACGGTAAAATTAGGAGTCGCGCACCCAGCGCGGTGCTCAGTGCGGCCCCTGGTGTGCACGCGTTGGATGCACGGCGTCTAACCCGTAGGGTACGCAACTCCAGCACGTATGGTGTGCGACTTGTATGCGTTGGCTGCACGACTCCTAACGCGTTAGGTGCGCAACTCCAAGCAAAACACAAATAATATTTTTCAGATATACATCAAGCTTATGTGTTTAGTTGTTAGGTGGCTCTAAAAAGAGCCCTTGTGTTTATTGAGAGGTTTTAGTACCTACAAGTAAGTTCCAATGCAGAGTCTGAAGTTCAAGAAGAAGACTCTGTTCCCTTCATCTGTAAAATGGATACCATCTCTTCTATAGATGCCATGCATATTGAAACGCATGTTGTTGTGGTATATGGACCTCATTCTATAGTCTCGGAGAAAAGCAGAAACAGATTTATTCACATGTTTCCTAGCTTTCTCAATCTGTGGGCAAAATTGATTGGACCAGTTCTATTTCTGCCTTTAGCATATGTTAGAATAGGCAGAGGCAGTTTGGGGGAAAAGTGACATCAATTCTCCAAAGGTGTGCTTCATAAGCATTTCCAGACCTACCCCAGTCAAAGTGCCTAGGTCATTGCCACCACTGTGCACAATTAGGACGTCAGGGTGTTGGAGATGCAAAAAGGATTTAAGCAATGGCATCAATTGGTGCGACTTTAACCCTCTCTGTCCAATCCATTTAATGTTTACATTTGGTAAACCTAGGTCTTTGTGAATTCCTTTCTGTTCTGCGTACCTTTGGCTCCAGAAAATATAGCTGTGTCCCACAATCCACACTCTAAGCATCTTGAAAGGAGGTCTGGATGCACTCAGATGGTCTCTATAAATGAAGTGACAGTTTGAAAACTAAGATTTTTCTAAACTGGTGGATAACATGCAGTGTTGAAAAACAGAAAATAAATCATTGGTTGTTTGACAACATTCTACACTAAAAACTAGGGTGCATGTTTCTGTTTTTTAAAAGCATGATTCGTATTGGTTATCAGAAAGTGATTGAAAAGAACATTACATAGGATAAGCTGGTATATTGAGAAGTCAAGCACACTTGCTGTTTTGATTAGCAACACTGTATGATTAACTTTTGACCTATGTGCTCAGTTAAGTGTTCCATGAACTGTTTCTATGGTAACAGGCAGAAGGCAGATTGGGGGTAGGGTTGAAATGTATGTCATTTGGAAAGGTTTGCAGAAAAAAATGGTACATGTAGTCTTGCAGTGACGCTACCCCGGTATGATTTCCTACACTACCCAAACACCACTGCACTATTGTAAACCCTTAATCTACCTCCAGCACGACCACCTACACTAGCTATTCACCACTTTACTACACCCTCCTACTCTACCCAAAAAACACTTTATTTCCTAGAACACTACCCTACTACGACCTCCTACACTACACAAACACCACTGCACTACCTTACATCGTAAAACGCTATCCCTAGCATGATCCCCTCCGGTACATCAACACCACTGCACCATGCTAGAACACTACCCCAGTATGACTCCCTATACTATCTAAACACCATTTCACTACTCTAAAGCTTAAATCTATCACAGCAGTGCCCCTTACACTACCCAAACACCACTATACTATTCTACTACTGTATTTATAGGAAATGTTGTTATTTGTCTAGAATCACCCAGTGAGTCTGTGTATTTAGGAATCACTCTGAGAAAATCATTTTGGTAATTCATCCTGTTCCCAATATGAAATTGGTTAAAAATGTATTGTGTTCTCACATTTTGGTAGAATTAGAAAATAGTCATTGGTTATGTGTTTCAAAAATGAGTTTAGTATTAATAGTAAAATGCAGTTCTGAAATATATGGAATGCATGCCTGATGTTTTTGCAGACAAATTAGTACATGTTCTCTTGCAGTGACACTACCTCCAGCATGACAGCCTACACTACCTATTCACCACTTTACTACCATATACCTTAAATCTACTCAGCACAACCTCCTACACTACCCAAACACCATTATACTCCCTTAGAAAACTATCCCAGCATGACCCCCTACACCAGCCAACACAATTTCACTACTCTAAAGCTTATATCTATCACAGCAGGACCCCTTACACTACCCAAACACCACTATACTATCCTACTACTGTATTTATAAGAAATATTGTTATTTGTCTATAATCACACAGTGAGTCTGTGCATTTAGGAATTACTCTGAGAGAAGCATTTTGGTAGTTCATGTGTTTCTCAACAAATAATTGGTTAAAAATGTATTGTGTTCTCACATTTTGGTAGAATTAGAAAATAGTCATTGGTTATGTGTTTCCAAAATGAGTTTAGTATTAATAGTAAAATGCAGTTCTGAAATATATGGAATGCATGCTTGATGTTCTTGCAGACAAATAAAAACATGTTGTCTTACAGTGACACTACCTCCAGCATGACCACCTACACTACCTATTCACCACTTACTGCCCTAAACCTTAAATCTACCCAGCATGACCTCCTACACTACCCAAAGACCATTGCACTACCCTAAACCTGAAATGTACCCTACAACAACCTTCTACACTATCCAACCACTGTACTTTCCTAGAACATTGCTCCAGCACGACCCCCTACACTAGACAAACACCACTGTATTACCTTAAAAGAGTAATTCATAACGATCTACTACACTATATAAACACAACTGTACAACCCTAAATCTACCCCAGCACGACCCCCTACACAACCCATTCACCACTGCACTAAACTAAATGGTAAAACACTATCCCAGCACAACCCTCTATACTACCCAGACATCATTGCACTACCCTAAACCTGAATTCTACCACAGCACAACCTCTTACACTTCTCAAACACCACTGTACTACCTTAGAACAGTATCCCATTATGACCTCCTATACTACCGAAACACCAGTGCACTACCCTAAACCTTAAACCTGTCCCAGTACGATCCCTTACACTACCCATACACCACTGTACTTGCCTAGAACACTACCTCAGCAGGACTCCCTGCTGTACACAAATACCACTGCACAACCTTAAGCCCTAAAAACTATCCCTATCATGACCCTGTACATTACATAAACACCACTGAAATACCCTAGAACACTAATTTAGTATAACGTCCTACACTACCCAAAAACCATTGGACTACCTACATTTTAAATCCACCACAGCATGACCTCTTACACTAGCCAAGCAACAGTGTACTACTTCAGAACACAATCCGAGCATGACCTCCTGCACTACCCAAACACCATTGCACTACCCTAAACCTTAAATGAACCCCAGGACAACCTTAGACACTATCCAAACACCACTGTACTTTCCTAGAACATTGCTCCAGCACAACCCCCTACACTAGACAAACACCACTGCACTATCTTAAACCCTAAAACACTATCCCTAGTATGACGCCGTATACTACATAAACACTATTGCACTACCCTAGAACACTACCTCAGCACGACCTCCTACACTAGCCAAACACTATTGAAGTACCCTAAACCTTAAACCTACGCCAGCACGACCTCTTACACTACCCAAACACCATTGCACTATCCTAAACCTTATATCTACTATAGGACGACCTCTTACAGTACCCAAACACCACTGTATTACCTTAGAACACTATCTCAGCACGTCCTCCTACACTACCCAAACAGCATTGTACTACCGCACAAATAAGTAATCACTTTTTCCTTACTTTGAATGAAGGTGTGGACCAGTGAGCAACAATATTCTAGCTCGTGACATTTTTTACCATAACAAGATTGCGGGAGATTTTGGCAACATTGCATGAAACAAAACTTGTATTTATTGATTGGAGGATGTGGTATTGTGAATAAACACGCTCGAGAGAGCAAACGCACTGGGACCATATGTTAGCAACTCCGTCTCCATGCCATTATATATGACAACTGTGTTGATCCAGCCACGTTAAGCTACATTTCATTGGAGTATTAAGAAAACCGACGCACATATATGGTTTTTCCAGTACCATTCTATATTTAAAGGATTTTTTTATTGATGTGGACAATTGCTATCCAGACCTCGTATGACTTAATCCGTTTGAAGACAAATGCGATTTTCAAGCTTTGACCATACCTACTATTGGAGCCTTGAAAAAGTCGCAAATGGCGCCGAAACACGTGTCTGCTGTAGCTGTGTCAATGTTGTAACAACTGAACAACCGTGATGAAGATCGCTTGCTGAACAAATCAACTACAGAATTTTTGTATTAAATATTTTGCTGATTGTGGGAAGTCAGCTGTTTACTTATTTGTGCTGTGCTCTGTCTATGTTCTTAATTTGACTTATATATAAGAAGAATACTGCGTATATTGTACGATACTGTGGGTGGCACGGTATAATTGACATAGAGCACGCCTTGAAAGAGAGAGTTATTACCAAATCCAAATGCAAACATAACAGAGGTGCTGGCTGTTTAAGTTATCCACTGCCACCATCCATTTATCAAAACCAAAGGTGGTGATGGACGGAGCGTTGACAATACAAGCACTCACCCCCCAGTCAACTGATCTGGGTTTAATCCATCACCGTTCTTTAGCCCACTCTGCCACAAATGCAAATCAGTCTGACCCTGTGCCTCATGGGAACAGTCCAGCCCGAACTGCCAAGCCATGCCTTCCCTGGACCGGAAACAAGCTTCCGAGGACCAGTTTCTGGCATTGCAGCCGTCTTCAGCCCGGCTTGCTTGAATCCAGTGGCAAAGTGAGCAAGGGACTCACGTCTGAGCATACCCTGCCAACTTATGGCGAACAAAGCAAAGCCAAAGGTGGTGATGGACGGAGCGTTGACAATACAAGCACTCACCCCCAGTCAACTGATCTGGGTTTAATCCATCACCGTTCTTTAGCCCACTCTGCCACCCCAGTTCAGACATGGCCATATGCAAATCAGTCTGACCCTGTGCCTCATGGGAACAGTCCAGCCCGAACTGCCAAGCCATGCCTTCCCTGGACCGGAAACAAGCTTCCAAGGACCGGTTTCTGGCATTGCAGCCGTCTTCAGCCCGGCTTGCTTGAATCCAGTGACAAAGTGAGCAAGGGACTCACGTCTGAGCATACCCTGCCAACTTATGGCCAACAAAGCAAAACCAAAGGTGGGGATGGACGGAGCGTTGACAATACAAGCACTCACCCCCAGTCAACTGATCTGGATTTAATTAATCACCGTTCTTTAGCCCACTCTGCCACCCCAGTTCAGACATGACCATATGCAAATCAGTCTGACCCTGTGCCTTATGGGAACAGTTCAGCCCGAACTGCCAAGCCTTGCCTTCCCTGGACCGGAAACAAGCTTCTGAGGACCGGTTTCTGGCATTGCAGCCGTCTTCAGCACAGCTTGCTTGAATCCAGTGGCAAAGTGAGCAAGGGACTCACGTCTGAGCATACCCTGCCAACTTATGGCGAACAAAGCAAAACCAAAGGTGGTGATGGACGGAGCGTTGACAATACAAGCACTCACCCCCAGTCAACTGATCTGGGTTTAATCCATCACCGCTCTTTAGCCCACTCTGCCACCCCAGTTCAGACATGGCCATATGCAAATCAGTCTGACCCTGTGCCTCATGGGAACAGTCCGGCCCGAACTGCCAAGCCATGCCTTCCCTGGACCGGAAACAAGCTTCCGAGGACCGGTTTCTGGCATTGCAGCCGTCTTCAGCCCGGCTTGCTTGAATCCAGTGGCAAAGTGAGCAAGGGACTCACGTCTGAGTATACCCTGCCAACTTATGGCGAACAAAGCAAAAGCAAAGGTGGTGATGGACGGAGCATTGACAATACAAGCACTCACCCCCAGACAACTGATCTGGGTTTAATCCATCACCGTTCTTTAGCCCACTCTGCCACCCCAGTTCAGACATGGCCATATGCAAATCAGTCTGACCCTGTGCCTCATGGGAACAGTCCAGCCCGAACTGCCAAGCCATGCCTTACCTGGACCGGAAACAAGCTTCCGAGGACCGGTTTCTGGCATTGCAGCCGTCTTCTGCCCGGCTTGCTTGAATCTAGTGGCAAAGTGAGCAAGGGACTCACGTCTGAGCATACCCTACCAACTTATGGCGAACAAAGCAAAACCAAAGGTGGTGATGGACGGAGCGTTGACAATACAAGCACTCACCCCCAGTCAACTGATCTGGGTTTAATCAATCACCGTTCTTTAGCCCACTCTGCCACCCCAGTTCAGACATGGCCATATGCAAATCAGTCTGACCATATGCCTCATGGGAACAGTTCAGCCCGAACTGCCAAGCCATGCCTTCCCTGGACCGGAAACAAGCTTCCGAGGACCGGTTTCTGGCATTGCAGCCGTCTTCAGCACGGCTTGCTTGAATCCAGTCGCAAAGTGAGCAAGGGACTCACGTCTGAGCATACCCTGCCAACTTATGGCGAACAAAGCCAAACCAAAGGTGGTGATGGACGGAGCGTTGACAATACAAGCAATCAAACCGAGTCAACTGATCTGGGTTTAATCCATCACCGCTCTTTAGCCCACTCTGCCACCTCAGTTCAGACATGGTCATATGCAAATCAGTCTGACCCTGTGCCTCATGGGAACAGTCCAGCCCGAACTGCCAAGCCATGCCTTCCCTGGACCGGAAACAAGCTTCCGAGGACCGGTTTCTGGCATTGCAGCCGTCTTCAGCCCGGCTTGCTTGAATCCAGTGGCAAAGTAAGCAAGGGACTCATGTCTGGCATACCCTGCCAACTTATGGCGAACAAAGCAAAACCAAAGGTGGTGATAGACGGAGCGTTGACAGTACAAGCACTCACCCCCAGTCAACTGATCTGGGTTTAATCCATCACCGTTCTTTAGCCCACTCTACCACCCAAGTTCAGACATGGCCATATGCAAATCAGTCTGACCCTGTGCCTCATGGGAACAGTCCAGCCCGAACTGCCAAGCCTTGTCTTCCCTGGACCGGAATAAAGCTTCCCAGGACCGGTTTCTGGCATTACAGCCGTCTTCAGCCGGGTTTGCTTGACTCCAGTGGCAAAGTGAGCGAGGGACTCATGTCTGAGCATACCCTGCCAACTTAGGGCGAACAAAGAAAAACCAAAGGTGATGATGGACGGAGCGTTGACAATACAAACACTCACCCCAGTCAACTGATCTGGGTTTAATCCATCACCGTTCTTTAGCCCACTCTGCCACTCCAGTTCAGACATGGCCATATGCAAATCAGTCTGACCCTGTGCCTCATGGGAACAGTCCAGCCCGAACTGCCGAGCCATGCCTTCCCTGGACAGGAAACAAGCTTCCAAGGACCGGTTTCTGGCATTGCAGCCGTCTTCAGCCCGGCTTGCTTGAATCCAGTGGCAAAGTGAGCAAGGGACTCACGTCTGAGCATACCCTGCCAACTTATGGCGAACAAAGCAAAACCAAAGGTGGTGATGGACGGAGCGTTGACAGTACAAGCACTCTCCCCCAGTCAACTGATCTGGGTTTAATCCATCACCGTTCTTTAGCTCACTCCGCCACCCCAGTTCAGACATGGCCATATGCAAATCATTAGACAAAGAAGAGGATGGATTTGCTATTATGATTTGCACTTCAACCTTAGTTCTCAGTAATCACAGAACAAAATAATGTCACACACACTGGATAATATGGAGTGCTACCTGGTGCTGAATGCACATCCACCTCGTGCATCAAAACGCGACCCCCTTTCCCAAACAGCCGTTCGGAATGGAAATCACTCAAATATAGACAAAAACACCAGTGCACTTCCGAAAAAGTCTCTTTGATCCCTTCGCTATTTTAGCGTTGTATCAATAATCCATATACTTGGTCAAGCAGTTGATTTCACAGACACCAGATGCTGTAGATGTTTCAAGCCTTTATTTGTTTCATTTTATGGTCCACAGCCGACGCGCGTTTCGCCCCCTTTGGGCTTTCTCAAGGCTTTGTATAGTGCAAAAAGATGTATCTCAATTCCAATCGTTATAAGTACTTTTTTGAGCGGATAATTGTTTATCTTTGTCCAAACAATCTAAAAAATATACACTTGGACTGTACCTTCATTTGTGTTGTTGCAGGATCCTAATAATATTTCTTTTTTTCAATCGTAGTGTCAGTGTTTCATATATCGTCATTCGTGTGGAGCCATGTTACGATCCACAATCTCAACACGAGTCTTGCTTCATTATGTACGCCGTCCCTGCAACCCGGCGGCATCTGGTGTTTGTGAAATCAACTGCTTGACCAAGTATATGGATTATTGATACAACGCTAAAATAGCGAAGGGATCAAAGATACTTTTTCGGAAGTGCACTGGTGTTTTTGGCCATATGCAAATCAGTCTGACCCTGTGCCTCATGGGAACAGTCCAGCCCGAACTGCCAAGCCATGCCTTCCCTGGACCGGAAACAAGCTTCCGAGGACCGCTTTCTGGCATTACAGCCGTCTTCAGCCGGGCTTGCTTGACACCAGTGGCAAAGTGAGCAAGGGACTCACGTCTGAGCATACCCTGCCAACTTAGGGCGAACAAAGAAAAACCAAAGGTGATGATGGACGGAGCATTGACAATACAAACACTCACCCCCAGTCAACTGATCTGTATTTAATCCATCACCGTTCTTTAGCTCACTCCGCCACCCCAGTTCAGACATGGCCATATGCAAATCAGTCTGACCCTGTGCCTCATGGGAACAGTCTAGCCCGAACTGCCAAGCCATGTCTTCCCTGGACCGGAATCAAGCTTCCCAGGACCGGTTTCTGGCATTACAGCCGTCTTCAGCCGGGCTTGCTTGACACCAGTGGCAAAGTGAGCAAGGGACTCACGTCTGAGCATACCCTGCCAACTTAGGGCGAACAAAGAAAAACCAAAGGTGATGATGGACGGAGCATTGACAATACAAACACTCACCCCCAGTCAACTGATCTGTATTTAATCCATCACCGTTCTTTAGCTCACTCCGCCACCCCAGTTCAGACATGGCCATATGCAAATTAGTCTGACCCTGTGCCTCATGGAACAGTCCAGCCCGAACTGCCAAGCCTTGTCTTCCCTGGACCGGAATAAAGCTTCCCAGGACCGGTTTCTGGCATTACAGCCGTCTTCAGCCGGGTTTGCTTGACTCCAGTGGCAAAGTGAGCGGGGGACTCATGTCTGAGCATACCCTGCCAACTTAGGGCGAACAAAGAAAAACCAAAGGTGATGATGGACGGAGCGTTGACAATACAAACACTCACCCCAGTCAACTGATCTGGGTTTAATCCATCACCGTTCTTTAGCCCACTCTGCCACTCCAGTTCAGACATGGCCATATGCAAATCAGTCTGACCCTGTGCCTCATGGGAACAGTCCAGCCCGAACTGCCGAGCCATGCCTTCCCTGGACAGGAAACAAGCTTCCAAGGACCGGTTTCTGGCATTGCAGCCGTCTTCAGCCCGGCTTGCTTGAATCCAGTGGCAAAGTGAGCAAGGGACTCACGTCTGAGCATACCCTGCCAACTTATGGCGAACAAAGCAAAACCAAAGGTGTTGATGGACGGAGCGTTGACAGTACAAGCACTCTCCCCCAGTCAACTGATCTGGGTTTAATCCATCACCGTTCTTTAGCTCACTCCGCCACCCCAGTTCAGACATGGCCATATGCAAATCATTAGACAAAGAAGAGGATGGATTTGCTATTATGATTTGCACTTCAACCTTAGTTCTCAGTAATCACAGAACAAAATAATGTCACACACACTGGATAATATGGAGTGCTACCTGGTGCTGAATGCACATCCACCTCGTGCATCAAAACGCGACCCCCTTTCCCAAACAGCCGTTCGGAATGGAAATCACTCAAATATAGACAAAAACACCAGTGCACTTCCGAAAAAGTCTCTTTGATCCCTTCGCTATTTTAGCGTTGTATCAATAATCCATATACTTGGTCAAGCAGTTGATTTCACAGATAATCTTTCAGCCATAATAATTAAGACCAATGTTGTTTTTTGGGTTTGGCCCTTCCTGGTAATATTTAAGAAATAACTTTAACAGGGATGATTCTAGAAAACTGGAAAGGGGATATCATAATGCCCGTATATAAAAAGGCAACACCTCTGATATAAAGAATTACAGATTAATAATCCTAATGGATATCGTTCCCCTTGAACAAGGTGGTTTTAAGGCTGGCCTTTCAACAATGGACTGTTGATTCAGCCTATGGTTAATAGCTAGGAAGTTAATAGAAATCAGGGGGAATCATTTTAATAGCTATGTCAACTTCAGAGGTAGCATTTGACTTGGTTAATAGACAGATACTTTGGGATAGTTTAAAATAGTTGGAACCCACAAATGGCCTACAAGGTATGTTGAAAGAACCCCACAGGTAAAATTTGGCGAAATGTGTTCTACTTCATGGTGGCATCTTATCTGGGAAAATCTGAATAAGAAATGTTGGCACCCATGTTATTTGTACTGTATCTAATAGATTTGCGATCAGGCATGAGTACTGCATTATTTTCTTCAAAGTTGGGAGGTCGCCATGTGTAATGTCTTCTGTATACAGATAATGTGTTGATAAAACACAAGACTAAAATAGGCAGACAGCTTTCCATAAATATTATTAATTGAAAATGTAATCAGTCAATATAGAAAAAATTAAATGTTTTTGGTAATAGGAAGAAAGACTTTAAGTGGTATCTTGGTAAGATAAAGGTGGATGAATTTAAATTCAATAGATATCTAGAAATGCAAATTACAGCACATTTACGTTTGAAAACCCATCTTGAAATTGTGAAGTCCAGTGCATTACCCAATATTGTGGGCTGTTTAAATCTGGCACACATTATGGCAATCTCAATTTAGTACCAGGCAATGGCACAAATACACTTGCTATATGGGACAGACCTTGTATTTATGAGTGGGATGCAGAACTGCGGGGTACCCCAAGGCTCCTCCCTAAGCCCTACGCTGTTCAATGTGTACATGAGGCCGCTGGCTGAGGTCGTCCGACAATACGGTATCAAGATCATCTCGTATGCGGACGACACTCAGCTGGTGGTTTCTCTGGCACAGAAGAACAGCAGGCTCCCCCAAATCAACCTAGCAGCATGCATGGAGGACGTCAGGAGATGGATGACAGCATCCTCATTAAAACTCAATGGCGATAAGACCGAGATAATGCTCCTTGGCCCCCCTATTCTCACTCCCATGGACCTGCTATGGCCTCCCAGTTTGGGTCCTCCTCCATCCCCAAAGGAGGACATTAAAAGTCTGGGAGTCTGGCTGGACAAAACCCTCACCTTCAATACGCAGGCAACTAAAACAGCAGCAACTTGCTTTGGGATTATCCGAATGCTGCGAAAAATCCTGCCTATTCTGCCCCTAGAAGCTAAACAGGTTGTTATTCAGGGCCTCATCCAATCTCGGCTCGACTTCAACAATGCCCTTTACTTGGGAGCCCCTGACTACGTGCTGCAGAAACTGTGCAGCTCGCACGCTACTCCAAATCCCACGCAGAGAATCAGCTAAGCCAGGGATCAGGTCACTGCACTGGCTCCCGGTCAGGGAAAGAATAAAATTTAAGACGCTGAGCATATCGCACCAAGCCTTCCACAGAGCCAGACCTGAGATTAACCACACACTTCTCACTCCCTACTGTCCCGGTAAGTCACTTCGCTTAGAGAACGCATTCCTCGCTGCAGTTCCCAGAGTCAAAAAGTCCAGAGCAGGAGGCAGGTCCTTCACTCTCAACGCTGCTAAATTATGGAACTCCCTTCCCCTCTCACTTAGGTCCAACCCTATCCTTTCATCCTTCCGTAAAGAGCTAAAAACACATCTTTTCAGAAATTAGCTCCCCACCTGGATCTCTCCCCTCTTTCCTCAGAGCTCTGTTACCTTTACTTAGCGCTTGGACGCCTTTGGGCAGCAGCCGCCCTTTACAAAACTCCTTCATTTCATTTCATTTCACTTCTGCTCCCAGAATCTAGCTACCTTGCCCACCCCTTTTTGACTGTATCTTTGCCTTTAGGGATGTACAGTGCTCTACTGGCTAGATTTACGCTATATACAGGTTTGTACTATCTGCAGATACCACATACATATATATTTGCATGCATACATACAATATCCAACTTGAACTCTATATACAGAATGTTGTGTTGTTTAAAAGACAAATCAATAAAAAACAATAATTACTGTAAACCCAAAAATTATTTCTCAGTGAAGATTAAAACTCCTAGTATAAACATGAACAGATGTTAGTAGAAACACACTCCATGAAAGGTGCAAGTGTTGGAACTGGAACATCCCTTACCCTAGTATACAGATGTGTCTCCCTGACCTGAATGCCCAACTGTATGTGAACCCTGAATTCTGACTTTTATTTTTGCTTTTGTGGCATACTAATCCAGTGTGGATACAGGGGTTCTAGCCTGTCCTTGAATATGCAAGAGCCAGGGCCTGTCCTGTGTCCTGAATTGAATTGAATTGAAAATTCCATTTATATAGCGCATAACCACCCGAAGGCCTCGCAGCGCTTGAGACTGATTTCTGTGTGCGACTGCAGGGTAGGATTAATGCGCTTTTGAAAACAGATGGGTTTTCAATTCTCTCCTAAATGACATCAGGTTATTGTTTTTTCTGAGGGACAAAGGCAAGGAATTCCATGCCTTCGCCGCTGAGTGAGTAAAAGAGCGGCCACCCCATCGGGCTCTCTTGATTTTTACTTTGGTTGCCAGATGCAGTGAAGCTGAACGTAGGGTTCTGAGCGGCACGTAAGGCGGTATCAAAGGGCACAGTACTGCCGGGCCAGTTTGATGAAAGGATTTGTGCAGAATGCACATGGCCTTGAATAATGTTCTGGAGGCCACTGGGAGCCAGTGAAGCTCCTTTAGGGCAGGTCTCGCCGACTGCCAGCGAGGGATATTAAACAAAAGGCGTGCGGCACAGTTTTGAGTGACTTGAAGTTTTTTTGTCACTGTTGCCGGGGCCCCTAGATATAAAACATTTCCGTAGTCCAGGCGGGAGAGTATCAGGGCCTGGACCATGACCCTCCTCGCCTGGAATGGGAGTAGAGGGAGCACTTTCCGGAGCATTTTCATTAGCCCCACGCATACAGAGGCAGTGATAGTAGCTTGGGACGAGAAGTCTAGCGCTCTGTCCAGCCAGACTCCTAGACTCTTTATCTGCTCTTTAGGAGGAGGGGGAGTACCGAGACACGGAGGCCAATCATCCAGAAAGGAGGTTGGAGAGGAATTACCAAGCACCATGATCTCGGTCTTCTCCCCATTGAGCTTGAGGTGGGAGAGTTGCATCCACCCAGCTACAGCCTCTAGACATGGCCCCAAAGTGTTCGACGAACCCCCCTCGTGGTCCAAAGAGACCACGAGTTGAGTGTCGTCTGCGTAGGTGACAATCCGCACACCAAAGGGGAGAACGATCTTCTCCAGAGGCTGCATATAGACATTGAACAGCGTGGGGCTCAGGGAGGAGCCCTGAGGAACCCCACAACTGAGTGGATGTTTTGATGATGCCACCTCGCCTTCAAATACCTGGAAAAAGCGTTCCTCTAAAAAGGAGGTCAGCCACAACAGGGCCGCGCCCGACACTCCCAAGCCACTCAAACGATGTAATAATGTGGCGTGGTTCACAGTGTCGAATGCGGCACTGAGGTCCAGGAGTATGATAGCTGTTTTACCACCTTGGTCCATTATGGCTCTGGCTGCCTCTGTGACCGCTAAAAGAGCGGTCTCGGTGCCATGTTGTGGGCGAAACCCTGTTTGGGAGACCTGGAGCAATTTATTGGACTCCAAATATTCCCCTAATACTTTGTTGATATGTCTCTCCAACAGCTTACTCATCCACGGAAGCAGCGTCCTGGAGAGACATACTTGGCATGCCTTCATATTTGATAGATTACCATCCACGTCTTAGTGCCCACATCCCAGGACCGGGTGCAATGAATGTAAAAAAAAAAGAAAAAGGACAAGTAATTTTAAGTTTCACATGTCCTGGTAGAGAAAAACTCTTGTATCAGTTTCTCTCTATTGCAAGGCCTCCCTCTCGTCTACCATAACATTGAAGTTCCCTTATTACACTTAATAAGAGGCAACTTCCAAATGGAAAAAGGTAACTAGTTCATGTTTGGTACTTCTAGAATTATAATGGAAAATCCTCTTTTACAGTGAAGTTGGATTTTAAATTACAATTTTCAACATGCAACATTTAGAAAGTTGGTTCTTTCCTTAGTCATTTAGTACCTGCAGCCTACCTCTGGGTCACAAGACTCGGTGTAGCCGACCGCTGGGTTTGGTGTACTACTCCTAGACAGCCACACACAATAGAGAGCATGGTTGTGCCTGTATGGCACAAGCCCATTTACACTTGAATAGATGGTGTGCTGCCTCCACACAAAGGGCTGCATACCCCTTATAATTAGCCAGGAGTCATGGCAGGGAAGAAAAGATGCCTGCGCAGGGAAGATTCTCCCACTTCAAAGAAGGCACCTGGTATACATATTGGACTCTTCAGTACACTTCTGGACCTTTGGATACTGCCAGGAAGAAGGACTGTGGTGCTCCTGAAAGGACAACCACTCTGCTGGACTCTCTCTCTGAAGGATCATTGCCCTGCTGTGCTGACCTGCTGTCTGCTGCTCTCTTGCCTGGGTGAGAAGGACTGGACCTGGGTCTGTTTACCCCATAGTGATTCCAAGGTCTGGTTGGCTCGGCTCCTGACTAGAATCTCAGGTACAGAAGACTCCAACAACCTTTAACCCAACACCTGGACCCTGTCATATGTGAGTCCTACTTTGACAAGTGGTGCCACCTTAGACCTGGACCCTTGGAACTGGGCCTGTAGGTGCTCTACATACACAAGGAGAGGATGGACGTAGTGCTGAAACTTTTCAGACACTCACCCCCAGACACAGATCTGTGTTGAATCCACCATTGTTCTTTAGCTCACGTAGCCACCCCAGTTTGGACCCAGCAGGTGCTCTACCAGCCCACCTGTGAATCCAGCAGACCTTATGCTTTTCCTCTCCTGAAAGGTGCATCCCAAGCAGAGCTGTCTCATCACATCTGCTGTTGAATTTCCTGACACAAGGACTTTGCTTTGCAGTCCGCAATCCCATTGGGATTGCTGCTGCACGATGCCTCTCCGGCGCAGGCACTCACATTGCAACCCTCTTGTCGACAGGATTCTTGACAAGGACACAGGCCCTTACATTGCAGCCCTACAGTTCCTCTGTACCGATGCATCTCCTTGACTGCACAAGGTTTCCTCAAATCTAGACTTAGCATTGCAAGCACTCATCACTGTGATTCTCTATGGCGACACAGAACTGCAGCCTCACAGTTCATCTGAACCAATGCATCACCTCAACTGTGAAACAGATCCTCGACAACTCTTTGCAACCAGGACTCTGTTCATTGGGCCTAACTGGGTCCTTGTAGCTGGCCCACGCTCCAGCATGGCAAGCCTGAACTTCTGACTTTGTCTGGGTCTAGGGCAACCAGAAATCTGCACTTTGTCTTTTTAGTGCTATTTTCACTGAAATATTTAAAATTGCATAGCTCCTGTTCAACATATTGCACTTTTATCACTTTGATCTTGTTATATTTCTTAAAATTCACTCTATTTTTCTAAATTAATGTGTGATTTTTCTTTTTTTGCATTTTCACATTATTACTGTTTGAATTTTCTTATAATAACTTTTCAGATTGACTCTAAGTTAAGCCTGATGTGCCAAGCTACCAAAGGTTTGACCACAGGTTATTTTGGGGTTTGCTTATGACTTTGCCCTGACAAGGATTGTGGTTGGTTACTGGTTTCACCCTGCTCAACCAGTTACCAACATTCTTACAAGGCCCATAGTGCTCTCATCAAGGAGAACTCTAGAGAAAGTTGATGACCCAAGAGAGTGTGCAAGGAGAAATCCTGTGCTGTGTTTCATTTGGAATTCAGTTGTTGGGTCAACAATCAGATGCTTGCCTCTGAAGAGTAAACAACTGCATCACTGCTGAGCAAACAGACCAATTTGCCCGAGTGCTGCCACTACACAAGATATCACCATTAAAAAAATTGGCATGGAGCCCGCAATTACCCCACTTTAATAGTTGGTGCTGCTGATCTTGACACTGCCATAAAGACCTGCATCTCTAAGTCTGTTGTCTGATGCCATCAGAAAAGGCCACCGCGAATAAGGAAGTGTGGCCCCATCTACCACACACCCGTACTGTCAAGAGCATTCTTGCAGGTTTACCACAGAGTTAGGCTGCCAGGAAATTGGAGACAGTGAGTTGCACAGGCCAATACACCATGTGCACTCCCAAATCTTATTTTGGCGATAAAGAAGTAATAAACAGTTGAACTGGGTTTCCTACGTGAGAACTTTTGAGCTAACTGTGCTTGAGCTTAATCCTACTGAGACCTATGGAAGGGTGGGCAAAATTGTAGTGAGAGATGTGGCTATAGCAAAAAAGAGGACAATACCCATGAATAGAATTGGTTGTAGCATCTCCCTACAGACAACTTCATTCTTCAAGAATATGATTCATATTCATTGAGGTGTACAATATTTAATTCTGTTGTGAGATCAACAGTGCTTTCCTTTCCATAAAGTCAAGCATTGACTGAATAATACTTTACAGTGTCTGTTGGTTGATTGTTGAGTTCTGAGCGCTTGAACCCCATACTATCTCTCGTAGAAGTGTTGTAATTTGGCAGCAACTGAATTAGCATTTAGCTCAGCTACACGAACTTCCACTGTTAACTTGACCAAACGTGCGGGGCCATTTTGTATTTCTTGGCTTCCATTCTGTATGAACGTGCGGCCTCGTGGTCAGAATGCCCTTTCGTCCTTCCTCTGTACCACTGACCATTCACTTTGCCCAGCAACAGGCTATTTTTAGCACTGGTCAAGCTCACGCATGCGCATTCGAACATTTAGGGTAATGAGCGGTCACTTCTTAGGAATGTTCTCTAAACTGACCAGTGGTACTAAACTCCTCCCACATGTTGGCTGTGTTCCAAAAATGCCCTTATATGTACCTAAACTGTGAAAAGAGTATACCGCCTACCTTTTTATTACTGTTAAACTTGTATAAAAGAGGTCGCGCACCGATGTTCAGTGTGATACTTCTTGCATTGCCGAAGGGTGCTGTAGGAATGTACCACCACCCCATGGGGTAATAATAAACTTGTACTTTGCATTTTCCAGTATCCGTGCCAACTTCTATTCTATGGTGTTCGAGAGTTTTTTGCAGAGTATGTAGACCTGACGAAACCCAATACCACAAATTGGCGACCACGAAGGGACTAATCGGCGACTCGGATGCCCGAAGGAGAGGTCGCGACGAAGGCTTGGAAACTCGCCATGGACGCGTACGCTGCCACTGAGTGACCCGAGTCTTGGCATCCACAGTGTTTTTTCCTTTCCTTCTGACTCGACCTTCCAGGTGGCGCCGGTCCTCGACTGAGATCCTGATCGGTTGGGTTGTCGTGCAGTGCCTGTTTGGCTAGTTCGATTACAGAACTTGGCAGTTGGAACCTGGACGTTTGAAAAATATTTGGTAAGCTTGTGATTGGCAAGGTAGTCTACTGACACTTACTGTGGCTTTTTGGATTTGTTTGAGTTAGCTAACATTTGGACCTATGATTTGAGTTATATGTGGAGTGCACCTCACATAGACAGGCACATAGAGATATTTCTCTGACTTTGTATTTGTTTGAACAGCACACAGTGTGTAAAACATATTTAAGTGCCATTTTACGTAATATCGCGTTTTCGTGATATTTTGACATGCCTGTTCTAAGCACACTTCGAGGAATGTGCTGTTTTGGAAATGGTACCAGTTATCGATTCAATGAATCTCAGCCGGCTCCCCCAGAGGGGACACCTAATCGTGAAATGTACATAAAATTTGGCCTTCCTCCCATTATGTATAGTACATTGTGGCACAAATACACGAAAACTGATCGTGAATTGCAATGGCCACTACATGGGTCGTTTGATCTACGAAAGGTTCAGTATGTGGAGCAGTGTTTGTTTCAGCGCAGGTCTAGACAGGATATGTTTGATTGTGTGCGTATGTGGGAGAAAGCGGTGCGTGAACGAATGAAGCGTGACCAAGCCTTGGCAGACAAAGAGCAGCGAAAGGCTGCTCGTGATAAAGCTTTACAGTTACAAGAAAGAGAATTGCAGGAACAGAAAGAGAGGGAGATTCGGGAACGTAATTTGCAAGTTAATGGTCAGTTTCCTATTCCACGTCCTCTTTATCCTGTCCTTACTAATGAGTCAGATGATTTTTCATTATTAGACCGTTGCCCGCCTCCGTATGTTCCGCCTACGGCCCCGGATGAGGACTCGGGCGAGGACGATCAGGGAAGTCAGCGTATCAGGTTAACTGCTGATCCAGCTACGGAATTGCGCTTGCTTGCTCGTAAACTTAATACAAATTCTATAACTGTTTCAGAGATTGATGGTCTTATGAGTAAGTAATCCGAAAAAGAACGATTGTATTTTCTAGATCATTTTGGAGATGAAGTTGTCGAACGGTTTAGACGACATTCACCTGAGTTGGAACCTAAAGTTATATCAGTTGGTCGTGAGAATTTTCGTAAAGGTCTTTTTGTTCTTGCAGATGCGGATGAGTTTTTCCAGCGTTTGGTTAAGCTACGGGATGAGGCGACACGGCTACGAGAGGAGAAAAAGGCATCGGGTTCGTCTACGTCTGGATCAACAGAAGTATCCAATGAGTGCCCTATCTTTGGAACAGATAACAGCGCTGCAGTTAATGTCATGCCTATGCGAGAAGCTGCGCCTTTGTATGTCCCTCCTAAAGGGCAAGGCACAGATGATGATAAGATGTCTAAAGATGCGAAGGGATATTTTGTGTCTAATTTGGTTTATACGCCATGGAATAGAGCGGACGTTATGGCGCTCAAGAATGCTTTGCCTCACCCCCGTAAAAACCCAGCAGCTTTCTATGAAGGTGTGGAAGGTGCTATTTCTTCGTGTGTTATGACATTAGTCGATATTGATCTTTTCTTTGGGTTGATACTGCCTCCTGATATGTGGAGGGCGATTCGTAAGTTTGATGATCGTGCGATTCTAGGTGCAGATTGGAAGGAGTTAGCCCAAGCTGATTTAGATAGAGAACCTGCGTGTAAGCCATGTCAATTGATTTTAGATCTCCCGGTGGCTATCTTGAATAAATTAAAAACGTTTGTTCCTCCTAAGAAAATTGACTGGACGATGTTGGCTTCTTGCAAACAGAAGCCGGATGAATCGGTCTCTGATTTCTTTTCACGTTTCGAGGAAGCATTTCATGATTATAGTGGGCAATCATTAACAGAGGACACGGGCAGGCATTTGTTCGTTGATAAGTACGTGGCTAATCCCCTACCGGAGATTGCAAAACGTTTAAAAACTAGTGAAAGTTCATGGACCACGGCAACCCCTGCTTCTTTATTGACTATGGCTCAGTATTATGAACGGCAAGAATTGGAGGCTAAGGAAAGTAGTGATAAGAAAGCGAAAGATTTGAAGATGAAGGTGATGTTGGCTCAGGTTTATGCAACACAGTCGAGAGGGAATGATAGGGGTAGACGAGGATCGTATGGTGCGTCTTCTACTTGTACTGATATTTCTGAGGATCAGTGTGCATACTGTAAACAGTTTGGACATTGGGCTTCGGATTGTCCGGTGCTCCGAGAACAGCGTAATCAGCGGGGTCGAGGAAGTGGAAGGTCACGGAATAGTTATTCAGGACCGAGGGGTGGAGCGATGATCGTGGTAGGTTTGAAGCAAGGGGTCGTGGTCAGGTTGATCATAATACTTTTGATCGACGGAATCAGTACCAGATAGCTGAAGGAGAGTTTACTGAGTCTCAGGATAATACATATGCATAGGATTGCGTAGAATGGGGTGTTGAATCGGTTGAAGTACCAGTCGATCAAAGGGGTCCATATAAATCAGCACATGTTTTGGGTTCTACTGATCAGTTTCTGGTCGATACAGGAGCTACTCGTAGCGCTCTGTCCAAACACTTGGTTCCAAGGGCTCCCCTGTCTGGCGAAACGATTACATCGATAGGGTTCGATGGAACACCTTCTCTTAGCCCATTGTCTGAACCCCTTACATTTCACATTGATAAATTCACTGCCCCATGCCCGTTTTTGTTATCTCCAAACACACCAGATAATATTGTGGGACTTGATATGTTAAAACATTTTCGAGCAACCATACGCTGTGCCCCTGAAGGGGTGCGGGTTATTTTGAATGCAAATTACCCAGAGGTTGAAAGATCGTGCCTCATGCAGGAGGCCGATGCGTTAGCTTCTCTTCCAAGCACTTTATGGGCCACTTCTGATACCGAAGTGGGTCAAATGATTATTCCTCCCGTACGTATTACTGTAAAGGAGGGAGTCTCTTTGCCTCGCGTACCACAGTACAAGACCTCCAGAGAAGGCGAAGTAGCCTTGACACATATTGTAAATGACTTGATTATGGCAGGGGTGGTGGAGGAAGTTCCCTATAATGTTTGTAACAGTCCGATTCTTCCGATCCTGAAGAAAGACACAGATACTAAGATTTACCGTTTCATTATTGATTTGAGAAAAATTAATAAGATAGTCGTACCCCAGTATCCGGTGGTGTCTGACATTACCACCTTACTTACTTTGATTCCACCTACATCCACTACATTCACTGTTATTGACTTGAAAAATGCTTTCTTCTCAATTCCTATTCATACAGACAGTCGATATTTGTTCGGCTTCACATTAAATAATAAATCTTATAGATTTTGTCGAGTTCCTCAAGGCTATACAGAAAGCCCTAGTATTACAGCCAGGCTTTAAAAAGACAGCTTGATTCTTTCGACTTACAGTCTGGGGTGGCTCTTATTCAATATGTTGATGACATCTTACTTGCAGCAGACACGCAGGAACTATGTGAGGAGAGTATTCTCTCCCTACTTTCTTTTCTTGCCAAAAATAATCACAAGGTCTCGAGGAAAAAGTTGCAATATTGTAGACCAAAGGTGACCTACCTCGGTCATCTTTTGTCTAAGGAGGGGCGTGCATTGACTTCAGACCGAATTCAAGACATTTTAGATACGCCAGTCCCTTGCACTCAGAAAGATGTTCGTGCCTTCATAGGTTTGACGTTATTTTGTAGGCAATGGATACTAGGATTTTCGCACATTATAAAACCTTTGTTAACGTTGTTGTCCAAAGCTACACCAATTCCCCTTGAATGGACAGATGAATGTCAGAATGCTTTTGAACAATTGAGACAAGCCCTTTGTTCTGCACCAGTGTTAGGTACACCAGACTATACAAAGATCTTCACACTGTATGTACATGAGAAGGATGGGTGTGCATTGTCAGTTTTAGTGCAGACACACGGAGATAAACAGAGACCTTGTGCGTATTTTTCAGCAGTACTCAATCCTGTGGCTCGAGGACTGCCTGGATGTTTTCGAGCAGTTGCAGCAACAGCAGTAGCTATACGACAGAGTGAAGGAATAGTTTTGTCACACAAATTGTTGGTGTTAGTTCCCCATGCGGTAGATGCTTTATTGAACCAAACGAAAACACAGCATCTAACTAGCGCCCGTTTAACAGGATACGAGTTAACACTGTTGGCGCCACATATTACATTGAAGAGGTGTGCCACTTTGAACCCTGCTACTTTATTGCCATATCCTGTTGCTGAGACCCAGAAGGAAGAACACCATGATTGTGTTTCTCTAACTGAAGAACAAACAAAGGGTCGTATCGATTTACAGGATACGCCACTTCCAGATGTAGATGGGGAACTGTGGGTTGATGGATCATGTTTAAAGTTGCCAGATGGTGCGACTTCCGCAGCCTATGCGATGACGACACTTAAGACAGTGGTAGAAAGAGCACGAATACCGCAAAAATCGGCCCAAGCAGCTGAATTGATAGCTTTAACGAAAGCATGTGAGTTAAGTTCTGGATTATGTGTGAATATCTACACTGATAGCCGTTAAGCTTTTGGAGTAGTGCACGATTTTGGCCTACTCTGGAAGGAACGAGGGTTCTTGACCTCACATGGAGTGCATATTATGCATGGAGAATTAGTACGTGACCTCCTGAATGCACTATTACGTCCAAAGAAGGTAGCGATAATCAAATGTAGTGCACATAAGAAGGTGACAGACAAAATAGGACAAGGAAACGCTTTTGCAGATCGCATAGCGAGAGAGACTGCCATGTTACAAAATGTCTCTCCTATGTATGTGGTGAGATCACAAGCTGAGCGATGGCATGATGCTAGAGAGGAAATATTAGACATACAAAAATCAGCATCTGAAGCAGAACTTGCAACCTGGGCAACAGAGGGAGTGTTGGATGATGAGGGTTGTTGGCGTAGCAAAGATATGGAGAGATGGAAATTGCCTGCCGCTTATTTGCAAGCAATGGTTCAAATGACACATGGGCTGGCACATGTTGGAGCTCTTGCGATTACTAAATTGCTTACTCAAGTTTGGGAGCATCCTGAGATTGCCAGCACGGCTAAAAGAGTAGTGCAGACCTGTCTGATATGCCTACAGTACAATCCTGCTAAAGGGACTTATACTCCTAAAGGAGAGTTCGTGCCACCTACTGCACCATTCGAAGTACTGCAGATGGATTACATCCAGCTTGAGCGCTGTAATAACTTCAAATATGTCCTAGTGGTGGTGTGTGCCTTCAGTAAATGGGTTGAGGCCTACCCCACGAAGGATAATACAGCATTGACAACAGCTAAGGTGTTACTCAAAGAGTACTTCCCACGCTATGGTGTTTGTAAATTTTTATGGAATGACAATGGTCCTCATTTTGTTGGGAAAATAGTGGAGTATGTCCTGAAAGGATTGGGAATTAAACAGAGGTTTCATGCTGTATTCCACCCGCAGTCAGCAGGTCTAGTAGAAAGGTATAATGCGACTCTGAAGTTGAAGCTAGCGAAGATCGTGGCATCCACGTCTTTGAAATGGCCGGACGCTTTGCCTTTGGCATTACTGTCTATTAGATCAGTGCCACATTCCCAATATGGCCTCACACCCTATGAAGTGGTGTTTGGAAGGCCTATGAATATCTGGGGAGTTCCAAAGCCTCGTTTGATACATGATGTACCTTGTATAATGATGAACGATTATTTGGCACGATTAACAAATGATTTACTTTCTATTCATCAACAGGTTCGAGAAGCGCTCCCCGACAATTCCATTGGAGAGGCTCATGATCTCGTCCTGGGGACCACGTAATGGTCCACGCGTTCGAGAGAACCAGCAGTTTGGAGCCGAGGTGGCGTGGCCCTGAACAGGTATTGTTGGCAACTCGGACGGCTGTGCGAGTCACGAATAAGAAGCGGTGGATACATTCTACTCACTGCCGTCGTGTCTCTCCGGATCTGGTGAATCCTGCGGTGCTGTCTGATTATCGAGACATCTTGGATGCAGAGAAGAGCCCAGCTGTTACGTCTCACGAGTCGGAGGGAGCCTTCCCGGACCACTCTGTTTCTGGAGGAGCGAAATATAACCTACGTCCAAGGAAAGCAGTTATTTTGTGCAAGACTGGTTGAGTTACCGTTCTGAGGTTTGCGAAAACGGAAGCCGAGAATATCAAGGGGGGGGGGGGATCAGTTCTGGCTAGTGTAGCGACACCCGTCTTGAATCTCGGAGAAGAAACCTGCGGCTACCTCGGATCTCAGCACTCAATTTTTATTTTTCAGTTTATTTTTTGAAACTTTGTTCTTTGCACTATGGCACCTAATACGATGAGAAACAGAAGAATTCTGGGTGCAGTACTTTTTGTTACGACTATAGTGGTAATAGCAGTAATAGCTTGGACTGTAGAACGATTGCTTCCTGCACGAGAATATTTACTGCCTACCACTCCAATCCCATCTGAACACTTCCATTTTACTCTGCCTTATCATGAAGAGAGACACAGACAGACTTACTTGAATACCAGCTTCATTCAAATTCTGCATCATACTCACAATATGACGAACACTTCGAACTGTTGGGTATGTGGAATGTTGCCAGGACATCAAAAGAAAGGAGGAACTCCACTTATTCCTGTTCCATTCTCACATAATGGTTCTTGTAATGCTTGGTACACTCTTCTTTTTACCCTAAGATGGCCAACAAAAGGTGGACTACTCTTTCAATTAAATAAAGTGTGTTATAATGATAGAGATGGTTACCCACAAGCAGAAGGAACTAAATTTGAGTGGGAAGAATATCGACCGGACAATGTATCTACACCTCGTATTTTCACTAATCAAAGATTTGTAAATATGTCCAGTCTACATGTGATTACGTTTATTGGTACTAAGGCTGACCTTTGTGTGAGGAATAAAGGAACAATTCCGGTAGGGAAAAGTGAGTGTAATACTACTCTCACACCGAGTGGTATTGCTTTTGTAGCCTCACGAAATACTTACTTTATCTGTGGTAATAAAGGATATCATCGTCTTCCCATTGGGTGGTTAGGAACTTGCTATATATCTTTTGTACTACCCCCAGTATTTATTGCCCCGCCTATGTACCATAATGATTTTGTACTATATCATGATTTTATATTAAATTGGGTTAAGAGAACATTAGAGATTGAAAATGTAGATCAAACAGACACTTCCTTACAACAATATGTAGATTTTAATTTAGGCCTGTTTTCCTTTGTTGGTGCTGCATTAAACAGCAGGAAAATAAGATGGCTAACACGTGTTGTGGAAGCTGTTGCTAATGAAACTGCCTCTCTCACATACCCAACAGTTCGAAGTGTTCGTCATATTGTGAGTATGATGCAGAATTTGAATGAAGCTGTTATTCAAGTATTTCTGTCTATGTCTCTCTTCATGATAAGGCAGAGTAAAATGGAAGTGTTCAGATGGGATTGGAGTGGTAGGCAGTAAATATTCTCGTGCAGGAAGCAATCGTTCTACAGTCCAAGCTATTACTGCCATTTCTCAAAGTTATACACTGCTGCTGATCTAGGGACAGGGAATTTACCTGAAATTGATTTAGATTGGGCGTCCCTTCATGAAAGTTCTGACTTTACAATAAAAGAAGTGGAGTATGCCATAAGTTCTATCAGGCCACAAAAAGCTGCTGGACCGGATGGCATACCGGGGGACTTGCTGAGATCTGATATTCAGAAGTGGGGAAAATTCATCTACTGCCTCCTTGTTGCCATCTGTAGGGGTGCACCGATTCCCACATCATGGAAAGGGGCGGAGGTTGTCCCCATTTATAAAAAAGGCGCCAGAGATGATCCATCCAATTATAGGCCAATTAGTCTGTTGGATATCAGTAAAAAAGTAGTTGGCAAAGTCCTATTGGTCAGAATATTGGACTGGATAGATCAAAATAATATCCTCTCCGATTACCAGGCAGGGTTCCGTGTGGGCACTGGTACAATCGAGCAAGCCTTTAGGCTAATGATGACATATTGGAAGGTGGTGGTTATAGGCAAGGGCAGTCTTTATCTCGCCTTTATCGATTTAAAGACTGCCTTTGACCTTGTACCGAGGGCGACCCTATGGGGTGTTTTGGCAGACATGGGGTTGCCGCACTACATCCTCTCATTGCTTATAAGGCTTCGTGAAAATAGTTTTGCCCAGATAAGGTGGGGCCAAGAAGGTGAAAAAACCAGCAGCATCCCGGTAGAGAGGGGGGTCCGCCAGGGATGTGTCCTTGCTCCCACCCTTTTTTCCCTTTACATCAATGGGGTGGTTGAGCACCTTCGGAGACACCCTTCAGATGAACCATCCCTGGCTGGAGAGCACATACCAACCCTTCTCTTCGCGGATGATACGCTTTTGATGTCGAAAACCCCGATTGGCCTCCAAAGACTTCTGAACAATTTCCAGTCCTTTTGCCTTGAACGGGGTTTGATTATTAATACCGAAAAGACGAAGTATCTTGTCCTGAATCCCCCCAAAAAAACAATTTGTCCTCCTACTCTGAATGGAGAACCCTTGGGGAAAGTAGAAGTTTTTGACTATCTAGGCATACGGTTGTCTCACAAAATGCAATGGGCCTCTCATTTGGATAAACCCCACAAACGTATAACTGGAGCTTTATTGAAAGAACAACGCTCTTGTGTTTTTAGACCTATATCTACTGTTCTCGAAATCTACGCAGCGAAAGGGGTCAGCTCTGCTCTTTGTGGGGCTGAGTTATGGGGCTCAGATATTACCAATGAGTTGCCAAGATCTGAGAGGAAATTTTGCAGAGCAATTATGTCCCTCCCTCAAGGTACGCCTATGGTCCCACTAATGTTGGACTTAGGTTGTCGCCCAATTGAAGAAAAAGCAAAACTTCGCCCACTGCTGTTATGGGCCCGCCTGTGGCGTGTACAGGAACTTGGTAAATATGCACAAGGCCTTTAAGAAATTATGTCACTTCCTGGATGGCAGAAAATTAAATCGTTGAGAGACATGAAAATTTTGTTATCCAATATGGGTCTAAAAGAAGCATGGCTGAACAGAACCTCTCCACCTAAAGAAACTCTAAAAACCTTGTACTGGAATTGGATAGCGTAAAAAAGGGACACTAATGTCTGCTTGGGCAGATTAACGGAAGATTTCCTGAATTTTAAGGACTTGCCAGTGCGAGAATTGTACTTGGACATAATTGAGAAACCTTTTGACAGGGCCCTATATTTTAAATTTAGAGCAGGTACTCTTCCTTTGCATGCCTTTTCATCAAGGTGGAAACCACCCGTACAAACCACAAAGTATTGCCCAATGTGCACAGGCAGACCAGAGACAGTGGCGCATTTCTTATTTGAATGCGGAGAGTATACCTTGCCACGGAAGAAATGGCTTAAACATCTATGTCGCCAGCTGGGCACTAGGCATCATGCGGAGGCTGTACGCATACTCAGGTCTGACTGCTGTACCTTATATGCTTGCACTCTTGCAAAATTTTTATCATGGGCTTGGTCCATTAGATCCAAGAGGCTTAAATCAATTGTTTAATCTGTTTTTTAAAATTAACTGTATGTTAAATCTTTTGTGTCTTGACTATTTTGCCATTTTTCTCTTTTTTTTAATTTTATTATGAAATTGTGTATTTTAAAAGCTTTTATGATAACTTTTATCGAAATAAAGCCTTCTTGACCTGACCTGAAACTGCCTCTGCTTTAGGGAACTTAACTGAGGAACTCCAAATTACCAGAATTGTAACGCTTCAAAACAGAATGGTTCTTGACGTGGTACTGGCTGATCGTGGGGGTGCATGCCGCATTATCGGAAGTAGTTGTTGTGTTTACGTCCCAGACAATTCGCCTTCTGTGTATGATGCTATTTCCAAATTGCACAAAATTGCTGCTGAAATCCACCCCGAAAATGGTACATGGACATTCTCTAATTGGCTCTGGACTTTACTTAGTACCTGGGGTTGGAAACTACTGACTATCCTATGTATGATTATCGGAATACTATTTTTCTTTTGTTTGTGTATTCAATGTGGCCCTACCTTATGCTCTGTATGCATTACAGCCTGTATCCCATCCAAACGAGCTATTGCCAAGAATGAGCGAAGGATTAATGCATAAATGATGAAAATCATGATGATTAATATTGATGACGAGTATCCCGATTACTTCCATTATGAGGTAGCTTCAGCTAAATGCTAAAAGGGCCGTCTGTCGTAATTTGGCAGCAACTGAATTAGCATTTAGCTCAGCTACACGAACTTCCACTGTTAACTTGACCAAACGTGCGGGGGCCATTTTGTATTTCCTGGCTTCCATTCTGTATGAACGTGCGGCCTCGTGGTCAGAATGCCCTTTCGTCCTTCCTCTGTACCACTGACCATTCACATTGCCCAGCAACAGGCTATTTTTAGCACTGGTCAAGCTCACGCATGCGCATTCGAACGTTTAGGGTAATGAGCGGTCACTTCTTAGGAATGTTCTCCAAACTGACCAGTGGTACTAAACTCCTCCCACATGTTGGCTGTGTTCCAAAAATGCCCATATATGTACCTAAACTGTGAAAAGAGTATACCGCCTACCTTTTTATTACTGTTAAACTTGTATAAAAGAGGTCGCGCACCGATGTTCGGTGTGATACTTCTTGCATTGCCGAAGGGTGCTGTAGGAATGTACCACCACCCCATGGGGTCTTAATAAACGTGTTCTTTGCATTTTCCAGTTTCCGTGCCAACTTCTATTCTATGGTGTTCGAGAGTTTTTTGCAGAGTATGTAGACCTGACGAAACCCAATATCACAGAAGTATTTGGCCATTCACCCATGCCCCCTTGAGAGTCAAGAACAGCAAGATGTGTACTTGGGCTTGTTTGCAGAGCCATAGTAAGATTGCCCCCCCCAAGACACCAGTGGAAAACAATAACAATCACTGCGGTTATGTTCCAGTAGGCCCTGTCTGCCCTGTGGCTCCCGAGGATGGGGTCTGACCCAAGCATAGAAACTTTGACTACCTAGGTGTTAATCTTGGAAGAAACATTATGAGGATTCAGCAAGTAGCTACATTTTAGAGGACGTTGAAACACCAGGACCCATATTACAGAAGTGCCCCGGGGTACGATGCGTATTTGCCCCCATTTTGCGTGCCCCAGGGCACTTTGGTATTACAGAAGGGGCCATAGATAATTGTGCGGCCCCTTCTGTTATACATATTGTGCTGGCACACATGTTGCAGCAGTGCTACCTCAAGAGGGCGTTCTCTCATTGCATGAGTGGCATGGCCCCATGCAAATGAGGGAGTCTCTTTACCATTGCAACCGCACTGTATTATGGACATAGGCGCAGAGGTAAACAAGTTATCAGGAGCTGCACTGACAGTGCACCACAAAAAGGGGCACCCCCTGTTGGCAGCCCCCTGGAGGGGGGCAAGAGGTTTCTATGGACCCCCCAGATATCCCCTTGTCACTCACTGGACCTGCATGCAAGAGGATCACTCTCCCTTCTTTTTAAAGTGCAGGTGGGTGCCGTCTCTACAGTGAAAGATTATGCGGCGTTGAAGCAGAGGCTCTGTATTTCACTTGAATGTAATGCAGCACGAGTTTCCAGCTTCCCTGAGGGCAGCACATTTAACCTAATAGGGTGCACTTTCCCTGCTTGTGCTAAAGCACACATTTAAACAATTGGCCCATGGCGCAAACAGGAAAGTGCGTCCTATACGTATTAGGGCACCAGTATGGTTGTAATTATTTGAGCCAGTTATTAAAGTATGAATAGGAAAAGGGAAATGGATTGCACTATAAGTTGCAGTTTGAATACAGCTGGTAACAACGCAGGATACATTTCATAAATCTTTGCTAATCCTCTCCAACTGGAGCACGAATTTCCTTTATTCAATGGAATTGGCTCTGAGACCCTCAAGAATGCTATTTACTGTATGGATGGTTGCATCCATATTGCTAGGTCATGCCATCTCATAATTGAAGTACAAGCAACCTCAAACTGGTTTCTGCCTTGTTGGGCTTTGTTAGTGAGGGGAAGCTCTAGTCCGAAGGCACAGCAGATTGGGGACCAAAATCTGGATGTATCAATCACATTTAGGGATAGTCTGCGAAAAACCACCCCGAGCCACGTCAGCACACAGCACATTGGGGTAAAGAGGGAAGAGGCAAATGATGATATAAATAGAGGAGCTTTATGTTTTGTGAGGGTAGTATCTGATAATGCACTGCAGTCTACCCACCAAAGAAGTTGCAATTTTAATGTTTTGTTGGATAGCTTAAAATTCGAATTGTTTAATAAATTATTCATGCAGGCATTATAGTTTTTGTAAATCGAAACAACTTAACACTGATTCTTTGACTTTACTATCACTATGAAGAAATAAACACATTTAAAATATAGCAATATGATGCACACAATAAAGTGTCCGAAGCTACTGTTTTGTGTATTATTAACAACATCTGTGCATACTCAAGGGGCCCTCAGGGATTTACTGAAAATTTGTGGCACTGGGTACTGCTTCCTTGTAACAACAGGCGGTTGATACGCTTGAGAGTCTGCATAATGCCAACACTGAGTGGCATATTCACATGGATTTATCACTGTGTTAGCGCCACTTTTCTACCACAAATGCGGCAGTAATTTTATCACCCTATTACGAAGCTGCCGCTAACAGCCGATAGTGACAGTTTTTTAGGAAAAAATGTAAAGATAGATACTCCTGTTAGAGATAATTATATGCAGGAGAGGCGTTCCTGTGCAAAAACGGCTGCAAACCCCACTACTCAATATTCACAAGGGGATCCTTGAAGCGCTGTAGACCAAACGAACTGTCTCTTACTCCAGTTACTTAAGACCAGAAAATAGCTGGGATAACACTTGGGGCCTCATCTCAGCAGGTTTTGGTGCAAGAAAGCACTGCAAGCAATGTTGCAGCACCGCCCTGCGACAACACTACATGGAAGGAATGCGCACCATCAATAAGATAGTGCACATTCCAGGGCCCAGTCATGAAAAGTGTTGCAGCGCTGCAACAAGACAGCTTTGCAACACTATTCACTAAGCCCTTCATGCGACAGCATAGATGTGCTGTATTCATTGGACAGTGCTCCATGACGCAAGTATTGACAGATATGTCAGGAATCCTGACATATCTGACTGCGCTAATTTCACACATTGCTGCAGTCATGTCACAACCATGAAGCAACTCCATCAATGCATGGGGCCAGCCTATCCCTGTGGCACTGCGTCCCCATCACACCTGTCATCAGGCAGGCAGAAGGTACTGACGGAGTGCTGTTCATGAGGGGTGCATGAATGTCGGTGCTTTTGGAGATCCATCGGTGGCGTTTGCACGCTGTGGTCGTCTGTAAGCGTTGGTGGAGTGTTGGTGTGGAGGGAGTTGATGAGGTGTTCTTTGGTGGCCTTGATCCAGCTTAGAGGGGGTGCGGTGATGGTGCTGGCGTCCGGTGGGCAAGGTGAAGATGTGATGTTACCAATGATGGTCGGTCTAGGAGAGTCTGGCGTTGTTGCTGTTGTTGAAGTTCCCACTGGCGGAGGTGACGTGCTCGGCTGTGTGTCCTGCTATGTGGCTTGTTGAGGTGACTTGCTGCTTGCGTCTGAAGTAGGGGACCTTCCCCTAGGAGGGGGTGGTGTCCTGGTCACTGGGGTTGAAACCACCGCAATGGAGCGCACACCGCTAGCCCCTCCTCCGGATCGCCCCTCGGGATTCTGGTACTTGAAGTTCAATAGTGGATCACCCAGGTGGGTGCAAGTCGGTACTTGTTGGACTGATGAATCTCTAGACCCGATACATGTCCCGGGTTTTTGGGTATCGCCCGAGACATGGCTCGGGTTTCGGGATAACTTCCCTCATCAGTAGAGAAATGGTTAGGGGTGGAGGAGAAGGCCGCCAAACAACCGTCAATGGCCTCGATGCCCGAACCGGCACGCAGGGCAGCATCCAGGAGCCCGTCGGCTCAAAGCTCAAGGGAGCCAATTAATAGAAACCACCGCAATGGAGCGCACACCGCTAGCCCCTCCTCCGGATCGCCCCTCGGGATTCTGGTACTTGAAGTTCAATAGTGGATCACCCAGGTGGGTGCAAGTCGGTACTGGTTGGACTGATGAATCTCTAGACCCGATACATGTCCCGGGTTTTTGGGTATCGCCCGAGACATGGCTCTGGTTTCGGGATAACTTCCCTCATCAGTAGAGAAATGGTTAGGGGTGGAGGAGAAGGCCGCCAAACAACCGTCAATGGCCTCGATACCCGAACCGGCACGCAGGGCAGTATCCAGGAGCCCGTCGGCTCAAAGCTCAAGGGAGCCAATTAATAGAAACCACCGCAATGGAGCGCACACCGCTAGCCCCTCCTCCGGATCGCCCCTCGGGATTCTGGTACTTGAAGTTCAATAGTGGATCACCCAGGTGGGTGCAAGTCGGTACTTGTTGGACAGATGAATCTTTAGACCCGATACATGTCCCGGGTTTTTGGGTATCGCCCGAGACATGGCTCGGGTTTCGGGATAACTTCCCTCATCAGTAGAGAAATGGTTAGGGGTGGAGGAGAAGGCCGCCAAACAACCGTCAATGGCCTCGATGCCCGAACCGGCACGCAGGGCAGCATCCAGGAGCCCGTCCGCTCAAAGCTCAAGGGAGCCAATTAATAGAAACCACCGCAATGGAGCGCACACCGCTAGCCCCTCCTCCGGATCGCCCCTCGGGATGCTGGTACTTGAAGTTCAATAGTGGATCACCCAGGTGGGTGCAAGTCGGTACTTGTTGGACTGATGAATCTCTAGACCCGATACATGTCCCGGGTTTTTGGGTATCGCCCGAGACATGGCTCGGGTTTCGGGATAACTTCCCTCATCAGTAGAGAAATGGTTAGGGGTGGAGGAGAAGGCCGCCAAACAACCGTCAATGGCCTCGATGCCCGAACCGGCACGCAGGGCAGCATCCAGGAGCCCGTCGGCTCAAAGCTCAAGGGAGCCAATTAATAGAAACCACCGCAATGGAGCGCACACCGCTAGCCCCTCCTCCGGATCGCCCCTCGGGATTCTGGTACTTGAAGTTCAATAGTGGATCACCCAGGTGGGTGCAAGTCGGTACTTGTTGGACAGATGAATCTCTAGACCCGATACATGTCCCGGGTTTTTGGGTATCGCCCGAGACATGGCTCGGGTTTCGGGATAACTTCCCTCATCAGTAGAGAAATGGTTAGGGGTGGAGGAGAAGGCCGCCAAACAACCGTCAATGGCCTCGATGCCCGAACCGGCACGCAGGGCAGCATCCAGGAGCCCGTCGGCTCAAAGCTCAAGGGAGCCAATTAATAGAAACCACCGCAATGGAGCGCACACCGCTAGCCCCTCCTCCGGATCGCCCCTCGGGATTCTGGTACTTGAAGTTCAATAGTGGATCACCCAGGTGGGTGCAAGTCGGTACTTGTTGGACTGATGAATCTCTAGACCCGATACATGTCCCGGGTTTTTGGGTATCGCCCGAGACATTGCTCGGGTTTCGGGATAACTTCCCTCATCAGTAGAGAAATGGTTAGGGGTGGAGGAGAAGGCCGCCAAACAACCGTCAATGGCCTCGATGCCCGAACCGGCACGCAGGGCAGCATCCAGGAGCCCGTCGGCTCAAAGCTCAAGGGAGCCAATTAATAGAAACCACCGCAATGGAGCGCACACCGCTAGCCCCTCCTCCGGATCGCCCCTCGGGATTCTGGTACTTGAAGTTCAATAGTGGATCACCCAGGTGGGTGCAAGTCGGTACTTGTTGGACTGATGAATCTCTAGACCCGATACATGTCCCGGGTTTTTGGGTATCGCCCGAGACATGGCTCGGGTTTCGGGATAACTTCCCTCATCAGTAGAGAAATGGTTAGGGGTGGAGGAGAAGGCCGCCAAACAACCGTCAATGGCCTCGATGCCCGAACCGGCACGCAGGGCAGCATCCAGGAGCCCGTCGGCTCAAAGCTCAAGGGAGCCAATTAATAGAAACCACCGCAATGGAGCGCACACCGCTAGCCCCTCCTCCGGATCGCCCCTCGGGATTCTGGTACTTGAAGTTCAATAGTGGATCACCCAGGTGGGTGCAAGTCGGTACTTGTTGGACTGATGAATCTCTAGACCCGATACATGTCCCGGGTTTTTGGGTATCGCCCGAGACATGGCTCGGGTTTCGGGATAACTTCCCTCATCAGTAGAGAAATGGTTAGGGGTGGAGGAGAAGGCCGCCAAACAACCGTCAATGGCCTCGATGCCCGAACCGGCACGCAGGGCAGCATCCAGGAGCCCGTTGGCTCAAAGCTCAAGGGAGCCAATTAATAGAAACCACCGCAATGGAGCGCACACCGCTAGCCCCTCCTCCGGATCGCCCCTCGGGATTCTGGTACTTGAAGTTCAATAGTGGATCACCCAGGTGGGTGCAAGTCGGTACTTGTTGGACTGATGAATCTCTAGACCCGATACATGTCCCGGGTTTTTGGGTATCGCCCGAGACATGGCTCGAGTTTCGGGATAACTTCCCTCATCAGTAGAGAAATGGTTAGGGGTGGAGGAGAAGGCCGCCAAACAACCGTCAATGGCCTAGATGCCCAAACCGGCATGCAGGGCAGCATCCAGGAGCCCGTCGGCTCAAAGCTCAAGGGAGCCAATTAATAGAAACCACCGCAATGGAGCGCACACCGCTAGCCCCTCCTCCGGATCGCCCCTCGGGATTCTGGTACTTGAAGTTCAATAGTGGATCACCCAGGTGGGTGCAAGTCGGTACTTGTTGGACTGATGAATCTCTAGACCCGATACATATCCCGGGTTTTTGGGTATCGCCCGAGACATGGCTCGGGTTTCGGGATAACTTCCCTCATCAGTAGAGAAATGGTTAGGGTTGGAGGAGAAGGCCGCCAAACAACCGTCAATGGCCTCGATGCCCGAACCGGCACGCAGGGCAGCATCCAGGAGCCTGTCGGCTCAAAGCTCAAGGGAGCCAATTAATAGAAACCACCGCAATGGAGCGCACACCGCTAGCCCCTCCTCCGGATCGCCCCTCGGGATTCTGGTACTTGAAGTTCAATAGTGGATCACCCAGGTGGGTGCAAGTCGGTACTTGTTGGACTGATGAATCTCTAGACCCGATACATGTCCCGGGTTTTTGGGTATCGCCCGAGACATGGCTCGGGTTTCGGGATAACTTCCCTCATCAGTAGAGAAATGGTTAGGGGTGGAGGAGAAGGCCGCCAAACAACCGTCAATGGCCTCGATGCCCGAACCGGCACGCAGGGCAGCATCCAGGAGCCCGTCGGCTCAAAGCTCAAGGGAGCCAATTAGTAGAAAACACCGCAATGGAGCGCACACCGCTAGCCCCTCCTCCGGATCGCCCCTCGGGATTCTGGTACTTGAAGTTCAATAGTGGATCACCCAGGTGGGTGCAAGTCGGTACTTGTTGGACTGATGAATCTCTAGACCCGATACATGTCCCGGGTTTTTGGGTATCGCCCGAGACATGGCTCGGGTTTCGTGATAACTTCCCTCATCAGTAGAGAAATGGTTAGGGGTGGAGGAGAAGGCCGCCAAACAACCGTCAATGGCCTCGATGCCCGAACCGGCAAGCAGGGCAGCATCCAGGAGCCCGTCGGCTCAAAGCTCAAGGGAGCCAATTATTAGAAACCACCGCAATGGAGCGCACACCGCTAGCCCCTCCTCCGGATCGCCCCTCGGGATTCTGGTACTTGAAGTTCAATAGTGGATCACCCAGGTGGGTGCAAGTCGGTACTTGTTGGACTGATGAATCTCTAGACCCGATACATGTCCCGGGTTTTTGGGTATCGCCTGAGACATGGCTCGGGTTTCGGGATAACTTCCCTCATCAGTAGAGAAATGGTTAGGGGTGGAGGAGAAGGCCGCCAAACAACCGTCAATGGCCTCGATGCCCGAACCGGCACGCAGGGCAGCATCCAGGAGCCCGTCGGCTCAAAGCTCAAGGGAGCCAATTAATAGAAACCACCGCAATGGAGCGCACACCGCTAGCCCCTCCTCCGGATCGCCCCTCGGGATTCTGGTACTTGAAGTTCAATAGTGGATCACCCAGGTGGGTGCAAGTCGGTACTTGTTGGACTGATGAATCTCTAGACCCGATACATGTCCCGGGTTTAAGGGGCTAGCGGAGTGCGATCCATTGCAGAATTCTACTGGTCACTGGGGTTGTCCAGGTGGAACTTGAGTTCACCGATTAGGATGTCGTCAGAGGATGGGAGACCCTGGTGTGCAATGAGGTGTAAAATGGATTTGGAGAATGGATGGCCATGGCCCCAGGGGCCTACATATGAGGGTGCCACAGAGGATGTGTTTGGACTTGGTCCAGATCTGGGAGTGGTCCATGGTCACCGTTGGGTCATTAGAGTGGGTGGTCAGTCAGAGTGTGCTTCTGTAGGTGATGGCAATTCCTCCTCCTTGATGGTCTGGGTGCTCCTTGCAGGTGATACTGCAGCTGTCAGTAATGGCGATGCCAAAGGCGATGTCCGGTCTGGAGCAGAGGTTGGTCCTGTCAGGTGAGGTGGCCTCCAGGGTTGATGGCGAGGAGGGTGCTGGTGTCGTAGCGGTGGAGTGTCCAAGAGGAAGGCTCCTTTTTATTGGCTGTTGACTGATAGGCTATTTTTTGCATTAGAGGCAAAAATAGCTCACGTTGGGCTGGCCAATGTGAGTTTTTTTGCCGCTAATGGATCTATCGGTAGTTTTCGCCCGCTAACACCGGATTTCCTATCACCTTCGCGCTGATGTTGGTGGCAGTTTTCACAGCTATTCTCTGATACGATCGCCATGTAGCACCAGCTTGTTAACACGCCGCTAACAGGGCAATGTTTTCAGGATTAGGCGGTTATAAAAAAACTGCAGATAACTGGCATTTGCGATAGGTATCGCCGGTCCTTGTGATTATCTCCTGAGTGAGATGTGTTTAGTGGTGCACTGTACACTAATCCACAGGCTGTAGTTTTCCTTCCTTCATCAAATGCAAGTTTGCTTCACAGTCGTTTTGCTAGGACATATTTTACAAATGGTAAACGCCTCCTAGCATGTCAATGTTTGGGTTCTAATTAGGTTATTGATTAATCAAGTGTAAATTGGCTTAGCACACCCAGGGCTGACTTTCTATCAATAACACCTCACATCACTATTTCCTAGCTCATCACAGACGGGGACGAATTTGCAAGTCTCATTGACCCCACCCCAATATGTGATGATTTAGGGAAGGAACTCCTCTCATTGGCTCACACATAATCAGGTTAGTAGGTGAAAAGTGGCCGCCGGATCTTACTTTGCTTTATTAACTCTCCAAAGTCTCCATCTCCTTCCTGGACTGTCATACTTCTCCTTGCTGCCACCCCCTGGTCCTATCTTCACCATTTGTAGGTCCAGTCAGTGCCTTATTGAATGTGACATCGTGTGTGTGTATATATATTGGTATGTATGGGTTTTCGCCCGTGTGCTGTAAATGGGTGAGTGTGCGTGTGTTCATGTATGTGCTTGTAATTATGTGGGTGTGAGTCTGTGCGTGCATGTGTATGAATTAATATTTATGCTGAACTAGATTTGAAGGAACACACACAAACACAGAAACAAATATGCAGACACTAAATGATATAGTACACATTTCAAAATAGTTCTTAAAGTCTTAATTAGATCAATCTATTATTAAAAATATGTTTTATGTGAACTTGCTGCATAAAAGGCAATTAACAATATAGCCAAAACATTATGAATATTATGTTAAATAAAGAGTAAATGGTGACCCTGTGACTCTTTTAGAACTGCTCTCTATTTGTTTTATAAGGCTACATAGCAAAATTAAATAAAAAAGAGATCCATTCAAATTTGGGACATAGTGTCTGTTCCTTGCAATAGTCACTTGTGGACTTTTCTTTATCTTAAGCCCTCTTCAAACTATTGCTTTCTCCTGAGAGGCTGGTTTGGCCTGCAAACAGTATCCCAGTGATACAGGACGCCCACAAGACTGACCTTTCCATCAAGAATTCCGGGTCCAAGCCTGTCTAATGATTATTAAGCTTGACGAGCACTCACAGTGGTATAAACTAATGGTTAACTGAAGACTGCACATAAACCTTAACCCCTTGGGGGCGGCCGCGATTCAGCGTCTCCGCGGCCGTTTTATTGAGTGGACGGGTTCATGACGGCCCCCAGCCGTCAACAGCACACACCCACCGTGATAAATGACGGCCGGGGCCGTCATCAGCATGGAAGGGGTAAAAGTAGCAGAAGAGACCTGGAAGACATGAAGAATTGGAAGAGAAAACCTGACATTAAACATATACAGAAAAAGAGAGCTGTCAGGATGTAAGAGAAGTTGGTAATCCCCAAACCACTATAGGTCCATATGCACAAGATGATAAAAAATGCTTAGGGTATCTGAACAAGACACACATTTAGCCACACAGATCTTCAGCCTCAGTCTAACCAGCTATGACTGAATTTGTCCAATTTTGGTACTGTATCCCAGTTTACCAAATAAAATCAGATAGGCAAAGTAAGTTTTAAAATACATAATTCACAACACCTCACAACATATACAATGCAAACTCCCAAAATAAGAAGATTATATTAGGATATATAACTTAGGACCAGAGCAAATCATAAATACCACTAGGGGGGGCGTGGCCGACTGCCGAACATGGCGGTCGCCTTCTAAGGGAGCTCCGTAACCAGGCGGCAATTATCCTGTCTAAGTGCTGTATATCGTAAAGTCACTCAGCAACCGGGACAGAGCGCCGTGATGCTACCTTGGTGCCGACAATTAGAGACGTGTCTAAGCCCCTGAGTGGCCCCCGCAGGGAGGCGGGACGATCTAGAGTTACGGCGCCCGCGAAATGGCGGCATATTGAGGTGGGCCGGGCTGTGGTGCTGGTGCGACCCGCTGCAGGAACTGAACGGAGGACAAGGAGCAGGCGGAGCTGATTCCGGGAACGCCTGGGAGATTTGCGAGTGCCTAGCGGAGCCACGTGAGACTGTTGCGGTGCGACCTGGCCCCGGCTCGCTGGAGGAGGTGAGCCTCGGCTTCTGCGGCAGGCTCAGCGCGGAAGGCTGTCACGCGAAAGCCGGGGATCCGCTGCACCTACACAGGCATCTTTCTGGCGGCCCTGACTGATGGTCCACCATTCCAGCTGGCGGAGAGAGGCGGAACCAGAAGCCCAGGCAGCGGGCACTGTTGTGCATGGTCGAGGAAAAGTAAGAGCAGGGACATTGCCCCAATACATCATTGAAGCGCTGGGTGAGCGGGCGGCAGAGGCGGCTGGCTCTAGGGGAGTGGGCCACTAACCCCTGCGAGATCGAGACAGCACTGTCTTCAGGAGAGGTGTCCGGGCCGGCACAGGAGGCAGAACAGAGACACTTACTGTGCAGTGGGACCAGCGTTGACGTGACACAGGGGGGATTGCCTGAGAGAGTGCATGTACGTGGTGGAGTGGCCAGAGGCGATTTCATCATACTGCTGCCCTGGGTTGGCCCGGAACTGCGCATTTCACCGGTGCCGCATACCGCCAGGCGGGATGCATTACACCTGGGACTGAGCAACAGCGGCAGGGCCAAGGACTTGTAGATTGGAGCCTGTGGGGGACCACGACCTGCGTTGGGAGGGGCGAGGACTGCAGCGGAGAGAGCAGCGTGGTGAGGAGTCTAACACAGGCACCTGGCACTGGGTGAGTCTGGCCCAGAGGAGACTGAGCGTGCGGCTCCCTGTTGCCACGGGGTTCTGGGTCCTTGGTACCTCTGCGATAGGGAGACTGAAGGGCAAGCAGCAGGACAGTGACACTGGTGCTGACCAAGTCCCGAGTTCGGCAGCATCTACGGACGCCTCTCAACTGGTCAACTGCATACCCCCTACCAATGCAATGGAAACAGCGGATAAGTTGGAATTAATTCTGCAGGAGGTGAGAGACTCCCGGAAGGCCCTGGAAACTCAAAAAGGTGCCCTTACGACTGGTCTGTCACTACTCCGAGCCGACCTTGCCAAGCTCGCTGACAAGGTGAAAGACCATACGGTGGAACTGGGTGTCCTGTCCCCTCAGCAGACCCAAAACACTGCCCACATTCTACAATTGCAGACCCAAGTAGCCACACTAATGGAGAGAGTGGAGGATGCGGAAGGAAGAGCACGGAGGAATAATATCCGCGTTATTGGTATGCCGGAGAAAAGCGAGGAGAACGACGCTGCCCGATAAATGGAGGGGTGGCTTCAGGAGCATGTCACTTCAGAGGGACTCTCGGACCAGTTCTGTAATGAGCGGGCGCACAGGATTCCTACGGGCCGTACGAAGCCGGGGGCCCCGCCACGACCTATCATAATTAAGCTGCTTAATTACAGGGACCGGGATGTGCTCCTGCAGAAGTTGAGAGAAGTCCCCCAAAGCCGCTTCGAAAACACTAAGGTCTCGTTATATACAGACTACACTATGCTGGTGCAGAAGCAACGGTCCTCCTTCATGTCAGTAAAAAAGAAGCTGCGGGAACTGAATTTACAATACGCCCTCCTCTTCCCAGCGCGACTACGGATCATTCACGACCGAAAGACATATTTCTTTGAGAGTCCGGGTGATGTGGAGGAATGGCTGGAGGTGATGGAACCAGAGGGTCAATCGCGGACAGCATCCCAGACAACAGCCCCTGCGTCACGTGATGGTCAACCGATGGGGCAGCGCAGCTTGCGCAGATTGCCCAGAAGACACGCGCAGCTCTGCCCTATGACCAAGCAGATGCAGACGGATAAGGTGACAGCGATCCTTGCGGTTTCATCTTTCCGAAATACAGCACAAATAGGCGACTTGACCACCTCGGAGGTGGACACTCAGAGATCAGTCTCAGAGGGAAGAATGGCACTGTTTCCCTCTGTGACCCCACAGACGGAGGATGGACTGATCCCTTAGCGGGCTGGACTACGATGCGCCCCCGGATCAGAACTGAACAGTAACGTATAAGGCTGTTTATTTCGGATCATCTTAAGTGTTGCAGAAGGCATTGAATTGTTTGTATATGAGGCCCGGGGGGAGTTGAGCTATTATTGTCACCCTGAACCGGAGTGTGCACTGCATGGGTAGGTTTGGCCACGTACTCCAAGTTGCGAAAGCTCTGAATGGATGCTATTTTGGTTTAAGTGTTCTTTGTTTAGTTGGGTGGTCTGGTATAGTTCCACGACTGGTCCGAGCATTGGGAGTTATCGGGGTGGGAAAGGGTCCTGGGTTGCATTTTCTCTTGGGCAGGCACGGAAATGCGCATGCTGTGGTGGCCGCAAGACGGCCACGCCTGGGTAAGCGAAACACATGCAGAATAGCTATAACGTAGTAACGTGGAATGTCCGAGGCATGGGCTCATTTCAGAAACGCCATAGGATACATGCGCAACTACAGAGACGCAAGGCGCAGATAGTGTGCCTGCAAGAGTCCCACATGGTTGAGCAGGAAATTGGGAAACTCCATCGGAAATGGAGGGGGCAGGTATTTTCCACCACATGTTCAGGGTTTGCCCGTGGCACTACTATATGGGTTAGACATGGAGTGCCCTTCATGCCACTAGAGCAGAGAGTAGATCAACAGGGGAGGTACGTATTGGTACGGGGTACCCTGGATGGCCAACCCATAGTCCTGGGGTATATATATGTGCCGAACTCAGAACAGGAGCGTTTTTTGGGTAGGCTGTCTGTTGCCCTGGCAGGTTGGGAGGATTGCCCGTGGATACTTGGTGGAGCCTGTAATGCTGTAATGGATGTGGCTCTTTATAGGTCTCACCCTCCCCTCAATGGAACGGGGGTTTGTAAACAGGCGAGTGCACTGCGTGGGTGGGCTGCTGGATGGGGGTTGTGTGACGTATGGAGGATGAGACACCCAACACATAGGGAATACTCCTTCTACTCACCAGTACACATGCGGCACACGAGAATTGATAGGATATACTGCTCAGAGAACATAGCGATGCGGGTGACGTCGACCACATATTTGGCTAAATCCTTCTCGGACCACAATCCATTGAAAATAACGATTGGATGGAGCAGAGTACCCCTCTGGCCCCAAACGCTGGAAGACTCAGTGTTCCGCACCACTATGTCAGACACTATCCAACGGTACTTTGATGAAAACAGCAACACGGCATCCACTAGATTAATTGAGTGGGACGCCGGTGGACCGGGGAAAGGCAATAGGGGTGACGGTAGGTGCGCGACAAGAAGTTCATAGGTCCCTGGAAGAAGTGGAAGGGAGGCTCAACAAGCTGGAGCAGGAGGCAGTGCTGAATGTGGATAAGCGGGCGCCCTTGCAGGAGGCTAGTATTAGACACGCCAAATTACTGGAGTCTCTCCCTGTCATAGACTATCAAAGATATACGCAATTGAGTCACACTGAAGCAGACAAGGCAGGGACTCTGCTGGCAAAATTGTTGCACGACAACCCCCCCAATGTTGTCATTAATGAAGTTACTACCCTCACAGGAGAGACAGTAGCTTCACAGGGAGAGATTAATGTGGCCTTCATGGAATACAACGCAGCACTCTATAGTGAGCCAGAGGAAGGACAGAACACACGCATAGAAGAATTTCTATCCACAATACCATGTCCCCAGTTGTCCGCGGCAGCTCAAGAAAGGGTTGCTGGGCCCCATAACTCAGTCGGAAATTAAAGCCGCCATCAAGGATCTCCCCTGAAATAAAACCCCGGGACTGGATGGCCTGCCAGCGGAATTCTATGCTACCTATGGGGATATTCTTGCGCCCCAACTGGAAATTCTGTACAGAGAGGCGCTGGACAAGGGTCGCCTGCCCCTTACTACGGTGCAGGTGCTGGTAGTTTCGATTCCGAAGCTGGATAGGGATCCCACTGACATGGCCAGTTACCACCCTCTCTCACTGCTGGCGACAGAGTACAAGATACTTGGTAAGGTGCTGGCTAATAGACTCCTGCCAACATTGCATACCCTGATACACATAGATCAGACGGGTTTCCTGCCTGCGCGGAGCACATCATTGAACACTAGGAAACTGCATCACCTGCTTGCAGAGGTCCCGAGCCGATATGACTACACGGGTTGCATCTCACTAGATATGCGTCAGGCGTTCGACTCCATTAAATGGGAATACATCTTTAGGACCCTAAAGGGATTTGGACTGCCGGAGGAATATATTAGGTGGGTCCGCCTCCTTTACAATCCCCCTACGGCAAGAGCGCGCACGGGTGGGCACATATTGGCTGAATATCAGATACGCAGGGGAACGCGACAGGGGTGCCCGCTTTCACCGCTCCTCTTTATCTTGGTGCTCGATCCTCTGGCATTGAAGATCAGGGCAGAGTTGGTTGATATGGGAATTGCGGTGGGCAATACCACACACCTGCTGTCGGCATACACGGATGATATTATCCTATACCTGCATGACCTCCGTGCCCCTATGGACAATATTGCTGCGCTATTCGAGCTTTTTGAGCGGCTGTCGGGTCCAGCTATTAATCCAACGAAATCAACGGTGTTCTATTTTAAAGAACAGTCGCCCTTACCATACTTCACATTGGGCACGTTACAATTCAAGGTTGCCCCCCACACTTTTAAGTATCTAGGCATCCGCGTTTATCGGACACAGGCAGATATGTTGGAAGGCAATCTGAACAGAGCCCTGAGGGCCTTGAGGTCTAGCATTGCCTTCTGGACCACACTACCACTTTCAGTAATGGGTAGAGCAGCAATAGCAAAAATGGTGGTCCTCCCGAGGCTACTTTACTATTTTACAAATATACCGCTCCTGCTCCCGAGTACCACTTTTAAATTAATGGACTCATTACTTATTGACCTAATCTGAGGACGGATAGGCGAAGGATTAGCCTAAAGAAACTGCAGTGTAGTACATCTGGAGGGGGCCTAGGAGTGCCTGATCTCCCAGCGTACTTTTACGCTAGTCAATTGCAGTGGCTGTCCTAGTGGACAGCGGGACATAACCTGCAGGAAATTGGGATGACTGAGCAAGACATAGGGCGAGGAATGCTACACGCTTATTTGCTGCCACACAGCAAGATACAGAGGGACCTCCCCCCACTGTTGCGCACGGCTCTGCAATGTTGGAGAGCAGCCCTACAATATGTCAAAGCGCCCCCTGCATTCGCCGGGAATATACCTTTGCTAGGTTTACCTGTACAAGGTGGCCACCTGACGACGCGTAGACTTGCACCGTGGCTGGACGCAGCGGTTACTACTGTGGCGGATCTCTTTGGGGATGGGGTGTTATTGGACCACGATAATTTTGTGCGGGCAACTGGGGCACCGACACATCTCTAACTCTTGCACGCAGCATTACTGCAATATGTCCGTACACACTGGGCCCCACAATGACAGGAACCCCCCACAAATGACTTGGTTTAAACACTGTATTATATGGGGAGAGGCCGGCACCTCATTAAGTGGCTTTATGTAGGGATGCGCTCCCACGCACAAATAGATTTGACTCCGCTTCGCAATGCCTGGGAGGGTGACATTGGTAGGATCCTGGAGGATAAAGAATGGGAGAGAGTAATGGAACAACCCAAAAAGGTTTCGCGGAATGCACGGTTCAAGTATATCCAATTCATGATTTTACACAGGGCGTACCTAACACCCAGGAAACTAGACAAGATGTATCCCACCACACGACATAACTGCCCCAGATGTAGGTTAGAGGGGGCGGACCTAGTACACATTACATGGTCATGCCGACGACTCTGAGAGTACTGGGACTTGGTCAGGCGCCACACAACGGAGGCCACGCACAGGGAGATACCTAATACAATAGAGGGATGTATTCTGGGGTTGCGAAGAGGCCCTTCTAAGTATAAAGTGCAAAATAGGTTCATAAACTTGGCGCTCTTATTGGCGGTGCGAGCTATCACCATGCGGTGGAAGTCCAGAACCCTGCCCACAGCATATGCGTGGCACAAGGAATTGTTGCGGTTGGGAGGTGCGGAGAGTGTGGCGTTGAGACGGGAAGAGGCAAGGGGGCTTAGGAAGACCACGATAGTGATGGAATGGGATGTCATGCTGGAGGCGTGCAGGTCCTTGATTATAGATCCCACAGATACTGTTAACACCACGCAAAGGAGCGAACAAGCCTCGGACTGGGATGTACACTTACAGACGAGAGGTTGATCTGAATAATGTGTGGTATATGAAGTGATCATGTAAGTGCTGCCGCAAGTTAAGAGAGTCTCGCATATACTCAGGACAAGAGGGAGCGGGGAGGGTACAGTATGGTTGAGGGTTTGTAAGTTATGTGTCACGACACAAAATGTTTTAACCACATGCAAAGATGCGAGCGGAAATAATCTGTACACATTTGACTATTTCTTAGTTGGTCTGAGACGCCACCACTTAAGTTGTGTAGGAAGTCATATGAGTATAGTACTACGGAAACGGATCCATACCTGCATAGTGTAAAGGACACGGCTGGGTGTACTATATTGTGAATAATACCACATGCTGTTTGTTGGAACTAAAGTGCAGCTGAAGATCAATGTAAAGAATATATGCAACTGTAAAATCAATAAAATTATGTTTAAAAAAAATAAATAATAAATATATAAATACCACTAGGGAAACATAAGGTTAACTGTTAAATCAGAAATTAAATATAAGAGTTTAGGCTGAAATTAGTATCTAGGGGACAGTAAAGCGGGTCTTTGAGAACTTCTTGCCGCAATGCAACAGATTCTGAACTTAAGGAACAAACTTACCATAGGACTGGTTTTCTTGCAGCAAAGATCCCAAAAGCAGGAGATGGGACTGAAGGCTGCTTGAAGAAGCCTTATCATCTGGTAATAGACTGAGTTGGGTGAAACAGCTTTACAACTTACCGGTGGAAAGAGCTCCCACAGGTAATAATATCAGATAGAGGCTCCCAACAGGGATGATCCCTCTCTCCTATTCTATTTGCTCTGTCAATGGAGCCATTGGCTTACCTTCCACACAATAATGGACTAAAGGACCAGATTGGGTAGGGACATGCAATTGAAATTGGTAACCCTGATATGGGGTACAAGAAGACTTAGGGTTGCGATATCAAAGTTGTACACCTCCTTGGGAGACAGAAGATCGGGTGTTCCAAATTATGAATCAAATTATGTGGCTGCTCCATTTCAGTGGCTGATGCAATGGCTGAGAGCAATGACAGTCTGACACTAGAGGATGATCCCACAGGTATTCAGGAAATCAATGTGTTAGAATGACTTATGAGACAAAGAACTGGATCAGGCACATATGCATAGAAAGTGCTAATAAGGGTAGCCAAGTGGTGCTGGGCGATATATGCTCCCTACAGAGGTACACGGACCCTTTATACCCTGGAGCTCCTTCTGTGGGCATTGCTGGGATGTGCAAAATTCAAAACATTGCATAACATTACCTTGTGGGCTGCAGCTGGGCTTATGACATGGGTGATTTAGTAAAAAAATGTATGTGGTACACCCTTGTTAGAAGTTAATGGAGGTATAAAAATGTAAACGGAAATCAAAATGGGGAGGGAAGAGGTAGTGCTAGAAAGCACTAAGGTGGGTGCACCTCCAGTCAATGGTATAAATAAACAACAAGGTCCACCTCTAAGAGGTTGTCTGTGAGCCAAGGTCTAGCAGGCATACACAGTATTTGCTAAAATACCCCTCACACACCAAAAGGGCCCCTGGTGTCATGCTTCATCTTCGGGGTCTTCCCGCCCCTCTGCGGGATGGGGCGTGCTTCGACTGGCGACTACGCCGGAGGACTTAGATATTGTAAGTGCTATGTGAGGTGTATTTGAGTGAGTGTAAGTAGGGTCAGGAGTGATTTGGAAAAGTGAGTTTTAAAAAGAATACCTGGCCTTATGGAAACAAAAAATCTTTATTGGTCATAGGCTGGTATTGTTAAAAATGAGTGTAGCGGAGAAAATCAAGCGTAACAATGAGTTAATTCTCCTAGTGATGTCAACATGTTTCGAGGCTGACTGCCTCTTCGTCAGGAGGGGGTCAGATCCCTCTGTCACTCAATAACGTTGTCATCAATGTGTGCTATGTGTATATACAATTGAAATAGATTTAAATTACAGTTACAGCCCAATCAGTATTTCTGAATTATGAGCTGGAATAAGTAGGAGTCAGTGCCCCATGAGCCGATCTGGAAGAGGGGTAAATGGAACTTCCATTAATCCTCGAGCAGTCCTCGCTTCCTCCCTCGTCCGCGGCTTCCGTGGTATACAAATTTAGTCCCATGGTCTTTCTGTGTTATCTGGTGTTGCTGAGCAAATTCTCTGAGATATGGTGCACTCCCTATTCTCCACCTGAGGTCTACCCTCTGCTTCAGACTCTTAAATAACAAGGTCATGACAGTCAGGCAGGTATATGTCTATACATTGCTTTACAACATCGCTGGTGGATGAGAATTGTCTACCTTAAAGAATTGTGGAAGTTACAGGCCTGATGAGGGCTTTCGGGTAAGGAGTGAGGGATGTGCCTCTGGAGTGTGAAAGGTGTATCCAGAAATAAAAGAATGAGATACACACAGTGTCCATATATAAATAGATACTGGGACGAGGTGTTAGCTAACATCTCAAACATCGCTGGCAAGCTAATAGCTAGGGTGCTCTCACAATGTATTTTGGGGTTGTCAGTGCAAACAAAAGAGACCTAACTTGTCTGTAAGTTTACTGACCTAGCTCTGGTACATGCAAAAAGGTGCTCTGCAATGTCCTGAAAATCCTCATAGGTGCCAAAGGTCGTGGTATGGCTCATGGACTTAAAAATCCCTAAAAGTACCATCAACACAAAAGAGGAATTTTTGGCGAATGTGGGATAACCCATGATAAATGTTTATGAATATTCAAATGGTCCTGCATTTTTTGACATTAGGGACATTTGAGTTGTAATAGGAATAAGATTTAGAGCAGAAATCAGGAACATAGAGTCGCTAACATTGAGCCTTCAAAACGCTATGCTTGCCTTGTGTGTTAGTAATACCAAGGGAGCTCTTACAATTTATATTGGGGCTGTCGGTGCAAACAAAGGTGACAAAGCATGTCTGTAATTTATTGATCTAGCTCTGGTATTTGCAAAAAGGCACATTGCAATGTCCTGGAAATCCTCATTGGGGCTATGGGTTGTGGTATAGCTCAAAGACTCAAAAAAGTGGGTCCACATAAAAATGGAGATGCAGTCCACCATAACATGTGCTTTTGTAAAGCACACGTTCACCACTACGGGTATCTTGCCGCTGAATATCAGATGTTTGTTGTTACCCAACTCAATGGTACTCATTTTATCGACCTCGCATGGATGAAACGCTGAGTGGAGCCACCAGGATATGAACCTGTGACCATGAGGTCAAACACAGACCCCTGCAGTAGACGCAATTGTCCACTGAGCCACCAGACCCAGCCACATTTATCACAAATGCAAGAGGGGGTGCAACATGAAGTGGGATGTCGAACTAGAAAAATGGATGCATGGGTTCGAGTCTCGGTAACGACGCCAAAACCTCCTGTGATTCTGGGCAAATCACTTAGGGGTCGATTCCGATCCGGTAAAATCCCCGTCCGTACGATCCGTATCCGGAGCCGTTTCCGTACGACTCGTACGGATGACGTACGACCGGACGATTCCGATCCCGATCGTCTGACCCGGGCGCGATTCGTACGGTACACGTCGATTCGTACGGAAAAGCGCACGATCACCTACACACCGTACGGCGCGTACCCCCCATGATCGCAGGGGTACGCGCCGTACCCCTGTGATCATGCGGGGTACATGCCGTACACCCAGCGTACATGGGGTACGTGCCGTACACCCACCGTACATGGGGTACGGTGCGTACCCCATGTACGCTGGGTGTACGGCACGTACCCCGCATGATCACAGGGGTACGGCGCGTACCCCTGCGATCATGGGGGGTACGTGCCGTACCCGGGGGGGGGCGTTCCGTACCTGTTTCGGCGCGAACTCTGCGTTTACGACTGTTTTCGGCTCCCGTAGGAAAAGGGTCGTACGGTGCGTACCCGACACGAATCGTACTTGCTGGGTCGTAAAAACCAGCCGCGAACAGTAGTGATGTCGTGTACAGCGGGTTCCGAGTGAGACTCGTACGGAGATTTGAGTCGTACGGAGTCCTGTACGACTCGTACGGAGTTCGGCTCCTGGTACGGATCGTACTTCGTCGTACGTACGGGACGTTTACGGGTACGATTCGTACGGGGAAAAAACGCTCCGTACGACGATTCGGAGCGCATTTTACCGGATCGGAATCGACCCCTTAATCTACCCATGCCTAAAATGAATGTGTGTCCTCATGTAACGTACCTGGTGCTATGTAAAGCGCTCTGATACCCGATTCGGTTCGGGTCTAGTTTGCGCTATATAAAACTCTGCAATAAAAAATTCCACCTTGAAGGGTTGTGCTGCTTTCTATGGCTGTCTGGTCAGGCATATATACAAGGCTGGAATGGCTGTACTAGGCATTGGGCTATTCCCTGGGAGGCAGGAAGGGTAGGGGTCATAGCAACATGCAACTTAACTGAGTACCGATACCCAAACCTTCCCCTATTTAACTATACTGCCTGCTGTTCGCTGTTTTGTTTTATAGTCACACTCATTTTTATGTGTACCATCGAGGTCATGCCCAACAGAATCAATAAAATACTGTGTAATTATTGCTGATGTTATATTTGATTGGAGCAGTCGCTGTAAACCTAAGTGGTGTTATACACAAGTAAACTATTAACAACGAAAGACCATGGTCACAAAATTAAAAAAAGAATCCTCAACATAATAGATTTGTTTTGTGGGTGCGCTCATGAACAATTACTGAATGCAGACCATCTGCTAAAAAATAGTGATGGGCCAGACAAAATCCGAAGAAGGATAGCTGAGTGGTTGTCTGTTGAAGATACTACATTCCAGGCGCTGGTCCAAAATGAGCTCTCAGTTTCTTGCTCAAAGGATTTGTTGGATTAAGAATTGTGAAGCTATATTGGAGACATGTTGGTAGTTTCAATTGAACTTTCAGCAATCAGTTTTTCTGTTCATTTGATTACCTACTGCACAACAACCAGAGCTGGACTGGCCATTCTGACTCCCTGCAATATGCAGCAGGATAGGAGGATGCTCTCAGAAAAGAAAGGGCTTCTACAATCTGACTATGCTCCATTGAGGTCATTTTACTCACAGCCTCCTGCAGGAGGGGGTTGGTTTTAACATTTTTGCAGAGGTTAGTTTTGATTTCCAGTACATTTTAAACCAAAACAACATGACTGCCCCTTTCAAGCTTCCTATACATTCAGGCCAGCACTTCTCCAGTGATCAGAAGGCGGATTATTTTCTTGAGTAAGCAATGTCTAATTGTTTTAGTGTCATGTGAGGCGGGACATGCTAGTCACCTATGTTTCTAGCTAATGCTTTAAAGTATGAGGGTTTCAAGGCAGTCAGTGGAAGGACTTCACTTGATGGCTGATGTCAGCTGTTACACTGTCTAAACTAGGGGAGCAGGAGAGCCCTCCAATGCACCACCAGCAGACTTACCCTTTGCAAGGCTAGACACCCTAAAAGACCAAAAGGAATAAACAAAAAGACGCCTATTCAATGGCGCCCCAAGATCTTGGAATTGGTTACTCTTGTATCACTAACACTTTACAACAATTAAAGAAATGGCGAAACACCAAACTGTTTACAATTTTCCTGCTGCCCACTCTCATACTTGTGTACAAGAGGCCTCAGTCCTGTTGAAGTCACCCAAACATCTCTCTCCCAAAATAATATGCATTACTTTTTCCTATAAACTGCATAACCAATCTTGTTTGCACACTGTAACCACACGCCTCACTCATGTTCCAACTGTAATATGCATAAGAAAATAGTTAAACACCCAGCAATTACATATTTCTTCCACCCCTTTGCTGACTGCCAGCATGTCTGATCCCTGCCCAGCACTCAAATACGTGAATATGTCAGCCACAAAAAATAAAAAGAATTCATATTACACTGACCGAAGTAAATAACCTTATGTACACTTTGTATTCTTTCCTGGGAAGCATGTATGTCAATTACAATAAAAAGTACCATGGGTGTAGCTGCACAGTATATAAATGCACCAATAAAATAAATAAATAAATAAAAATGAAAACAAAAAAGATGATATTAGATCCGAAAGTCCTAGCCTACTGCTTCTGTAAGTAAGCAAGATCTGCAATCTATCTGTTTGTATCTTCTTCTTTTGCAATGCGTTTCCTGAGATGAGATACCACAAGTAGATTTGAATTGCAGTTCTAGAGCTGAGCTAGCCGATTCATGCAATCATATGGGTTTCTGATGGGTGCAGCATTCGCGTCCTAATAATCTGAAACCAATCTTAAATTAATCAAAGTAACTGGGAAGCACTCAGAATAATATAATTAGTGCCTCCCTCGATCATAGGGATTCCATTTACACAGATTTCTTGGTGTACTATTGGTATCCAGCAAAGGATGCTGGGAAATATAGTGTTCTTAGCTCAATTTACCATCTTTAAAGGAAGTAAAACATAGTATCATTCAAGGATGTAAACAGCATTCCCAGAGTGGGTTGGAGGTAAAGTATGCAAGAGACCTTGGTGCTGTTGGGCACGTAGGTTGAAGAAATAGAAACCTAAGGGGTTCACTGATACACCTGGTTCTTTAAACCAACAAAGAAGAAATTGGCACAGAAGCTGTAGTATAAAGACAATGCATTAATTAACCTCACATGAGGGAGACTGCGTCATACAGTACACTCAGGCCGCTGTAGGAGCAAGTCTAAGGAGTACAGATAACAGGGGTCTTATATATGCATATGTTTACATAGTCAGCATAAAACCAAGGGGAGGTCCTGGCACACACAAGCATGCAAATTGACTAATATGAGTATACAAAATGTGCTTGCTCAACAAAGTGGGAGGGGAGACTAAACTGAACACATCAGTAAGAATAGCCTGACAGTTCTATACTAGGAGCAAGTGCATTCTGACAGCAAGGCCTTTCTGAGAATGTGCAAGTCTCCGGAAGAGGGAGAAAGCACATGGCAAGCACATGGCTAACTAAAATAGCGCCAAGTACAAAATGGCTTTCAGCTCATGCTAACAGCGATTCCTGCAATTTTAACAAGGTGGGCCACATGCTTGGATGGCATAATCGGGAGGAGTTGGTGGAAACATATAATTAAATCGCTGGTATGTAGGTGGTTCTTTTAATGACATTTGGCAAACATTCTAAAAGTACTGTTTGACACCACTTGGGGTTCCAAGTTCTCCTTATCATTTTATGGGAATGTATCAGAGAATATATGACTTGGGAACAAAATTACATACAAAGCTCTGGTTTCCGTGAAGGAAATGGAAGTCTTTTAAATGCTTTAATATTAAAGGTTTCTTTTGGAAGTTTTTGAGGTGAATAATTTTTGGAACAAATGCAATCATGCGAAAAGTAATACCCATGGCACAGTAAACAATTGAATTCCATACCTAATTTTCTGATTTATCCGCTGCTACAACTTTTCCCATTTTACAATACCTGAAAAGCTTTAATGTGGAAAAACAATCTACAGGCTGCTAAATGTCAAACTGAGAGGTTGAGCACATTTTGAGTCTGTAATGCTACTAATGGAATCAGGATCGTACAATAAACTGGCACCCATCATTAGCAAGAACCTTTCTGGCAACCTACTTCCTAGAATTATCTGTCCATCTACTCCAAATGGCCACAAATATTTGAATCTACCATTAATGAGAGCGACTCGGCCATTATTCAGGATATACTATCAACTGGCGGAAATCCCAAATATACAATCTGCATGGCTGCCTGCTGAAACTACGCCGCTACTGTGCAGCAGAAAAAGTCACTGAAGGATTCCGCTATCTGGGACTCTATGTGACCACTGACCGTGACTCATTCACAACAATCTGGTGCCTCCCGAGAGAGGCTTAAGAGCGATGTTCTAGTTAGTTAGTTAGTTAGTGTAGTCCCCTCTTTTCCCTGGTCATAAAAATAATCACAGAGGGGGTCCCAAATTCTATGTTAATACATTCACGGTTATTTAACTGTGGGATATTCAATCACAACTTAGAATGGAACTAGTTTCCCTTCTAAGTTAAACTGCCATTACTGTGGGATATCCGTGCACCAGGATATTGGCACCAAGGAAGTGGAGGCTTTTGACCAAATTAACCCAAGCCTAACTGTTTAAAAAGTAAAAATCCTCTGAATATAGTTGGCTAACAACCTTGTACATTATGGACAAAATTGAAACGTTTGGGTTTTCTGATGAAGAATTCAGTTCCCTATTGGGATTAGTAACTGATGCAAACAACCCCGCCCCCACTACGCTAGGAGATAATAGTGAATGGCAAAACCTTTTAAATCTAAAAAAGAAAATGAAACGCATAGAATCACATGCATTTTACATGCTTGCATATCTTAAAGAGGGAGTTATTCCATCTGGCCTAAGGGTTCGCAATGCTCCCTCTTTATTTATTGAAGTCCGCAAATTTCTGGAGCGGTGGTCACTGATTTCAAACCGCTGCTCCAGAGATTGGATGATGTTAATCATCGAAACTGTGAAAGATCTTCTGACAGCCCTTATTGAAGAAATTCAGGAGCTGGAAGAGAAGTTACAGACTTCCAGTGCAGTTGATGATGCTAAAAACAAACTTGAAAAGATTCAATCAGAGATTAAAGATTTTGACACTTACCTAACCAATAAAAAAACCGACAAACTAAAGAAAGATGTACGTTGGTTTACGAAAGAAAAGATCTATCCTTATCTAAATCCTAATTACTATCAGGGAGGGCACCAGGCCAGTTACAATCCTAACTATGATAACACCTACAGGAAAAACTATACTAACTTTTCAGATACTGGTTCCTCAGATTCTGACCCAGACAATTATCAAGATTCAGGGAGAGGACGTTATAACCCCAGACCCCCTTATAGGGGTAGGCAAGGATATCAAAACACCCATACTCTGGGTTTTTTATCGAGAGGCACATACAGGGGAAAGAACGTGCATTGGCAACAGGACGGGGAAGGACACCAAAAGATGAGCCCTCAACCTCAGCAACGATACGTGAAGACGAGAAATCAGCAATACTGGTGGTAGACCCAAAGGAAAACAAAAATACAGACAAAACAGAAGATACAATGCCAATCTACAATTTATCATCCTCTGAGTTGAATAGCGAGGAAATGTCTGTCTTGAATTGGGGCCTATCATTTGTTCCTTGCACCCCGTTGAACAAATTAAAACTCCATGAGGACCTGTTCGCATTTTTTAGAAAAGTTAGACTCAAGAAATTCTTTGAAGGCAGAACACGAGAGGAAGAAAATCTTAATCTATCGGGTTGCAAACCACCATCTAGTTTCACACCCACCCTAGATGTCGTTGGACCTGAGGTTCAAATTTTTGAACGGATGGTACTACAGGACATCACACGTCTCCTTACAGGAACCAATAGATCTAACTTTAATCTAACAAAACAAGAAAATCTAGCCCTAAAAAACATCGAGAAGAACACCAACTTGATAATAAAACCATGCGACAAAGGTGGGGGCATCACAGTCTTTGACAAAAGTGAATATAACAAAAAGATGTTAGAGATGCTGAGTGTTGAGGAACATTATAGGCCAGCTCACCCAAGGGAATTACAGCGGCTCAATGTAACCATAAAGGAAATTACAAATACTGCATTTGAAGAAGGATTCATCTGTGAAGACGAATTCATTTTTCTGAATAAAACCTGTCCGGTAACCCCAGCCTTATATGGCTTACCGAAGACGCACAAAAATGAGACTAGCCCCCCCATGCGACCAATCATTTCCACGATTGGGTCAAGCACAGAACCCCTATCGAAATATGTGGACAGATTCCTGTGCCCATTGACACAGAAATATGAATCATTCGTCCGTGATACGGGAGATATGATTGTCAAGATAGAGGGAACTACATTTGATGCAACCACCGATATACTCGTAACGCTTGACATTGAGGCGTTGTATACCAACATACCTTAATGTCAGGTGTTACAAGCTGTATCGTCACTGCTACAGAGATATCCTGAAAACCGACCGGATAGATTCATCTTGCAATGCCTGGAGGTTGTCCTATTAAACAATTATTTTGACTATGATGGTGCCCTCTACAAACAAGTGAAGGGCACCAGAATGGGGGCTTCTTGCGCGCCCAGCGTAGCGAATGCCAACATGGGCGAATGGGAACTGAGACATGTATACAACGAAGTTGCCCCTTTTTTGAAAATGTTCATTTATGGCGCCGATGTATTGATGATATTTTTTTTGTTTGGCACGGTACTGAGGTCCAATTGAAGGACTACATACTCTGGCTAAACACGAGCGACCCTAATCTGAGGTTTACCTCCAATTACCACACAGATAAGGTGGAGTTCCTAGATATTGAGATAAATGGCAGGAGTGGAATCCTAGAAGTGAGTCTATATAGGAAACCCACAGCTAAAAATACCATTCTGCAATTCGGGAGTTTCCATCCACACTGCCAAAAGGACTCAATCCCCTTTGGCGAATTCCTCAGCACACGTCCTAATTGTACTAACCTGATGGAATACCAACGCCATGGAGAAGAACTCAAAGCTAGATTGCTCAAAAGAGGCTATCCTCTTCGATTAATTCGGCAAGCTTTTAAAAGAGCAAAGTATTATCATCGTGACTCCTTACTAAGTGGTACAAAAAGGAAACCTACAGATCGTATTACCTGTGTCATCAACCACTCCCCACTGAATTATAAAATCAAAAATATAATCAATAAAAACTGGAGTATACTGGAAACAGAGGAGAGTGAGAGCTTTGGACCTAAACCCCTAGTAGCATATAGGAGGAACAAAAATGTAAGAGACCGGTTGGTCCATACTAGGAATGAACAGAAAATAGGAAATATCCAAACATCAATAACAGGACAGAACCCAGTACTTGGCAACCACAGATGTGGATCCTGCCATGCCTGTGATGCGGCAATTACAACTGAATCAATGAACTATAACAATTTCTAAGTCAATTTAAAATCATTGACAAACTGTAGGAGTAGCATACATAATTCTGTGTCCTTGCGGCCTGGCTTACATTGGAGAAACAGGTAGGGAATTTCGCACTAGATTTAGTGAACATAAGTCAGCAGTAAGAATGAAGAAAATATCAGCACCGCTAGTACAACACTGCATAGACCTGAACCACAACGAAATTGAACTTCGGTGGTGTATCTTAGAGAAAGTGCAACATAAATTGGGTCAAACCATGGAACACACCCGTAAGAAACGGGAGAGTTTCTGGATTTTCCATTTTGACAGCGTTCGCAGAGGACTGAATGAAAATATAGCTTGGTTTGTCACCAAACATACATAAATTGACAAACTCCGTCTGTGTTTGCCTAGAGACATGTGAAGTAAGGAGTGATTTTCAACAATAAGACACTGGATACCAGGACTTTAAACATAGGCCAAGGAGGGAGTCACTCGCGTGTTTTCTAGATATCTGCAGGTTATTATAGAACACTCACAACACATAGTAAGTATTGGTTATTGTCAATAATCTAACACCATACGCCTTTTAGAATACCAAGTCAGCCATCCCACAAGTATAGAAATCAATACTCTCTTTAGATTAAGGCATTCTGACAATAAATATTTGATTAAACTCCGGTCCATGCCTTATAATATTCGGCACAATAACCTGCCCTAAAATGATGCATTTTTAACATAACCTTTGCAAAATCAACATAATAATTGTTTACATTGAGGCAGTTTCATTACGAAGTCTAATGCCAAATAGATAGTGTGTGGAAACAATTATGCCATTAAATATAGAATACATCACCTCACTCTAATATGGCGTCTGCATACACACTGTGAGATAAGATATAATTGCACTTTGCTAGCTACATGCCGCGTTTGCATATCATAAACCCTTGCTATTAATCTCTATATAATAGAACTTTGTTGTATGTTAAGACAGCCAAATTACGAATTTGCATTAGTGTAAAGTAGCCAGGGAAGAGAAAATAGGTTATCAATACCATCCGATGGTTACAATACCACCCCGTTCCAACATGGCCCCCACATTTCGACCGGTTTGGAATACAACTTCTTCCGGTACGCTAAATTTTGAAAGCGTCAATGGCGCGAAGTTGTGGAACCTATTTAAAGCTTTGACCACAACTATTAGTAACAGCGTCGACTTCGGAAGGGGAGACCAGGCAGGAGGACCGTGCACGTCGTGCATACCATTGCAATCAGGTATGATCGGAAAGTCACAATGTTTTACGTTAATAAGTTAACCTTTTTAACGACATCTTTGAGTTTAGTACTCCAGTTTAGCGTTTGTTAATTTAATGACCAACATCAGCGAGGGGCAATACACTGTGGGATAATTACAATATGACCACAAGTTAAATTAAGTGTGCCAAATATATACCACGCATTTCTAACCTTCTATGCATTTTAAATATTCAAAAACTATACGCACTCGTGATGGCACTTTAACATCAGCCATGTACAAAAAGAATGATTCTTTATTCACTAATTGAAGGCAGGCGATCGGTATCAAAAGTCATCAATGCGCACCTTAGTAACTCTTAACGCGTTCGTGATGGCGAAGTTATTAACACGCATTCTTGTAATCTCTAGCACATCCTTAATGGCGAAGACCATATGTCTTTAGGGTGTTAAATGTTGGCAGCCCTTTTTGGGAAATAGCTAAAAGAAGATAGACCTACAGTCAGAAATATGACCACGAACTGCTATAATACACTGTATGTTATGACACCGTAAGTGACACCGTTATTGGCGCCCGCCTCTTTAGCACTGATGGGCAATTTGAAATCGGGTTCTCCTTTGGATCCCTGCCCTGCTAAAATTCTGGCGAAATTGGCAGAGGTGATTAACCCATTGGCCAACCCGCTAATGAATCTCTCGTTGAGTCAGGGAGTGGTCCCGCAGGCTTGGAAGCAGGCTATGGTCATCCCGCTGCTCAAGAAGCCTGGTCTGGACCCTAAGGCCCCTGTGAACTATCGGCCGATCTCTCTGCTGCCGGCTCTTACGAAGATTGTTGAAAAGCACGTGCAGACGGTGCTTTCCAATTTCCTAGAGTCGAACGAGATTCTGCACGCCACCCAGTCGGGTTTCCGCCCTAATCTCAGCACGGAGACGGCGCTCCTTGAGGTCTCCGAAACAATCAAGGAGACCCTGGATTCTGGGGGCAAAGCCATGCTGGTGCTGCTGGATTTGTCGGCGGCTTTTGACACCGTCCCCCATGATGGCCTTCTCACAAGACTCTATGAGATAGGACTACGGGGGACGGTGCTCAGCTGGTTTTCCTCCTTTCTAGCTGGCCGCCGGCAAACGGTCTGGGCCTCGCCAGACTCCGCCGTGATGCCGCCTCTGGGAGTTGGGGTCCCTCAGGGCTCTATTTTGAGCCCGACCCTCTTTAATATCTTCAAGACCCCACTGGCGGCGCTGGCGGAGTGGTTTGGGGCCCGGATCGTATCGTATGCTGACGACACCCAGCTCCTCTTCTTGTGTAAGAGAGGAGAAGATTTTGAGGGGGAGAGTATCCGGGATTGCCTTGGGGCTGTGTTTCAATGGTTCCAACTGCACAGCCTCAAGTGCAATTCCGATAAATCTGAGGTACTCTTCTTTGGGTGCGATACGGAGCCAGACTGGCGGGTCTGGTGGCCTACCAACATGTTTCCTCCAACGTGTTCCTCCCAAATGGCCAAGAACCTGGGTGTTAAGATGGACAAGGAATTGTCTATGAAGGCCCAGATCCTGGGGGTGTCGGGCATGTGTTTTGGCCTCCTCAGGATGCTACGGAGGTTTCTTCCCCTACTATCCGAGGAGCACAGGAAGCTGACTGTGCAGGCCCTGATAGGCTCCAGGTTGGATTATTCCAACGTTCTTTACCTGGGCCTGCCAGAGTACCTGCTACAGCGGCTCCAAGTTGTGCAGAACGCTGTAGCGAGGGCGATTTACGGATTGAACAGACGTACCAGTGCCACTGGTCTGCTTCAGACCTTGCACTGGCTCCCAATCCGCAAGCGGATCGCCTTTAAGACCTTGACTCTGACGTACAAGGCCCTCCATGCGACGGGAGCCAAGTACCTCCAAAGGAGACTTGCCTTTTATCGACCGGCCCGTTCCCTGAGGTCAGAGTCTCTATTTTTGGCGATGGTCCCGCGAGTGAAGAGAGCGCGCCTGGGAGGCCGGTCCTTTGGACTTTTGGCCCCCCAGTTATGGAACTCTCTGCCTCTTACCCTTCGGGGAGCCACCAGTTTATTAGTTTTTAGAAAGGATCTTAAAACTTGGTTGTTCACCCAGTAGGCCTTTTGTTCGAGTTTTCTTTTATCTTGTATCCTTTCTTTTTAATGTGTTATGTTAGCAGCCTACCTTAAATAAAAGCGCCGGGACACTCTTTTTGAGTAGCCGTGCGCTCTACAAAAACCAATTTAACATAACATAACATAACATCATAACTACATAAAAAATGTTTTTTGAATTATATACAGTGACAATCCTGAAAGTGAAGTATCGAAAAGATGGTCATGCTGGACTATAGATGAAGTACAAGAAAATCCAAGTCTATATCTCTCACAAGATCTATAAAGGTGGGTCATTAAAGAAACTGATGATATATAAGACTATTGATAACATATGCAGAGTAAGTAATTAATCTCCCTCCATATTTCCTTAGGATAATTAGAAAGAGAGTTACAAGAAACAGAATCGTCCCATCCTGCATCTCCCTCGCATTGAGGCAAAAAGAATTGGCCCTTAAGTGGCGCATTCACCGAGAAATTGGGGTAAGAATCTTACTAGGCTGCTACTAGGACCCAAAGAGCTAGAAAACATATGATACAATCTGAAAAATTACTTTATCTAGAACAATCGTAAGAAGAACACCACCAGTGCAACCGTTGGAATCTGTCACGCAAAAATAGATAAGACGCAGTCTTAAACTGATGCATTTATGAAAGATTTGCGGTAAGAAAAATCTCTCTTACTCGCATGACAGTGACCTACATATACAAAGATGTAAAACAGGCCCTTGATATATATATATTTCTCACTCAGGTGTCGCTGATGTATCTCTAAAAGAAAAGACACCATCCATACTTGAAAAAGACCACATAACGGTTGGTCATCACTTAGTTTAAGGTGAGATTATAAATCAAAATATAAGGAAAACCAATCATTCCAAAACTTGGAACAGAATAAGTAATAGTTATCGTGACACACTCTTGCTTTGTTGTACCCTCAAATAGTCAACCTGTTACTTGTTTCCATAGAACTTGATGACAGGGCAGTAATGTGTTCATGTCTCAAAACTTTGAGCTTTAGCTCTAAATCTCAGAATAATTGAGTTATCGATTTGTTTGGTGCCACTTCCTTCATGGTGTAATCGGATGTCTCTAAGTTAATGTCTAAATGATTCCATAAATGAAAAAGTATGGAGCAAGTGAAATGTCCTTCAATTTAGATTTAGTCACAGGTACATTACAATGTGTTTGTATTTTCAGGTACCCTGCACACACAAGCTGAGGGAAGAGTTAAACTATTTCTGAGTTGGTCCTGAGGAAGGTGGTATGAACCCACCGAAACGCGCGTAGACCTGGCATGGAAAAAACAACATTGACTATCTGTGTTACCTCAACCTTAGAAATCGTTTTGGAGCTTGTAAGACTGTAAGCATGTATGAATTAGTGGTGTGTATGTGAGTTAGTGTGTGTTAGACAGGGTATTAGTTGCTTTTTCACTTATTTTGTAAAATATACAGTACATTTTGGATAGATTGCAAAAATTATGTCACTTATCTTTGTATTTTTTTAAAAATTGATTGGATCATTACCTATGTTCATGAATTGATGTACACACAAGAAAAGACACAAAAAAGAAAAAAATATTTTACATAATTTTGATAAACTAATGAAAAAAAGAAATAAAATATATTTAACAAAAGAAAAGATATTGTTGTCCCTGTACTAATTTGAAGGCTAATTGTTTCATGTTATGAGCTACGCCACATGAGAAATTAAGACTAGACCATGGGGGAATCTCGATATATTTGCTCAATAAAGAGCAATGTTCAACACTGCTGGTCTCTCCCACTGTCAATATTAGGCAGAGAGGCACTGATTAAAATGTTGTCCCTGCCCCGTTTTCTTTATGGCCTACCAAAGTCCCCATACCCGATCCATACTTCGCATCTTAAGAAAATCGAGAGTGAGATTAGGGCTTTGCTCTGCAATGGGGGCCCTGAGCGAATTGCTCAACACAAATTAATAAGGGTATGTTATGATGGAGGTATAGCACTACCAGACATCCAAAAGTATTATTGGGCAGCGCTGCTGACCACTAATAATAGGTGAGTTTTTTGTTTCACAGAAGAACTGGCCTTACGGATGGATAGGCTGGTGACGAAACCTGGGGGACAACTTAGGGCTCTTTATGGTTTGCTTTCACACCTCAAATTTTATGGCCCACTGCGATCGTGTTAAACCTTTGGCACACAGCCACTCGGGCCCTGAGATGGAAGGGGAGGATCACACAGGGTACGTACCCCTATGGAACACAGCAGCACTGGGTACACTGGGATGTTTACCAGGCTTAGATAAATGGGACCTGATTAGACTCTCCCAAGAGGGTGACTTGTGGAATAAGGGTGATGTTATCTCCCTTGCTGACCTACAGCGTGATTACCAACTAGCACAAACCAAAACATATCGCTACATACAGGTCTGTCATGCCCTGAGGGTTAATGTATGACATTGTTTTGCATTCTGTCCATCAATTGTTCTTTTTACAGTTAAAATGGGCAGGACACTGACTGTTGAGTGCCGAAAAGGCTGTGGCCATCCCGGTACCTTCTTTCACATGATTTCGGACTACCCAATGTTACTGGGCTTCTGTATTGAGGTGTTTGCCTGTCTTAGCGAGGTGTATGGGGCCTCCCTCACAGTCTCAGTGAAATGGTGTCTCTTGAATGTCTGGTAGTAAAAAAGACTTGCTCCATATGGAGCAGATATGGATTACTCTATGTCTGGTGGTGGTGAAGAGAAATGTTGCTAGGTTGTGGGGTGGGGATCAGCTGCTGCAGTAGTGGAAACATGACATGGATTGGTGCATATAAATTGAGAGAGTAGTGTATGAAGGCTGAGGTTGCCCCCACAAATGGGCAATATATTGGAGACACTGGAATAAATACTGAAGCAATATCTGTGAAGGCCCAGCGCAAAAATGCCCTGGGGGAATGGTTAGTCAAAAACAATTTTGTTGGGCCATGATACGGGTGCTGGGGAGGACTGAGGGGCAGGATGGTAAAGGTCTGAAGTGTCTAGGATAGAGAATATAAGGTACTTTGCGGTGCTTATTTATGTTTTCTATGTCATTGTGTTGCTAATAAAAAGATATGTTAAAAAGTAAAATAATGAACTAATGAGAGAGACTGAATTAAAATATATAGCTCAGTTTACTTCGCCACAAAAGGTGCAAGGATGTTCAGTGTTCCAGGCTAAACTGTTTTTTTGTGTGACTGGGGAGCTCCCCATCCACTAAAGCAAACAACACTGTTTAATCTATAGTCGTTTAATATGGTACAATTTAGTGGGCTCCATTAGTTAGGAACCTTGCTAACATTTATGGATCTACTGGACCTGGACATGGCATCTTAAAACACCAGTAGTTGATAGAAAACCAAAACAGCACATTAGGTACCTGCAGATTGTCTTTCAACTGTATATTCATGGGTATGATGTCTGACAGCCTTAGCCAGACATGCGAAATTGGGTTCTTTAACACTGCCAACTGGCCATCAGTTGCCCATGGCATGCTTTCAAACACAGCCATCGGGATATCAGAGACCCTCAAACAGTCCTTAAAATGTTTGGTCTCAACCACTCCCCACAACTCAGGCCCATGATCTAATTTCCCTGACCAGACATTTGGGATCCTCAACATACCATTAGTCGGAGTTCAGGCATCCAGTTATGTTTTGTAATATACCTCAGGGTAGCCACCTAACCTTTCACCTTCTTTTCCCTTACATTGTACTGCATAACGGTTTTTTGGTGTAGACCTTTTACCTAGTTAGGTACCTCATACAATATTGTGTGGTCTTCCCAGAAAACTAGCCTCATTAATTATGCATGAGGATTCTCAGAATCACAGCAGGATTACCATCTTCTGCATAATATCTATGTATAAGAGTCAACCCTTCCATCATCCTTGGCCAACATGACTCAGCAAGGTAGAACCCCTGAGGGTGCCCTTTGCGTATATACACACACCTTATCTTCGCTGGAGCAGGGAGAGGAGAAAGACTTCCATGCTGACATACTGGTGCGAGACGCTGAGGTTCCTGCACGCAGACACTCAGGCACGCAGTTGTCTGACATCCCTTGCGGGGTGTGCATCTCAAGACCAAGACAGGGTCATTCATTCTCTCACACCAGGTAATGGGGTGTTCCTCATCCTAGGGGGATTCTTGGCTATACACCTACATACATGCTAAGTACACTTAGGTGCATCTAGTTAGGGTTGCATCGTAGGAGTATGCATTATTACTGTCATGCTTTTACATGCTTGAATATATTCCTTGTTTTAGCACTATGGTAGATATCTACCATCCATTTATTCGTTTATATCTGCTTCTGTCTTATGGTTGTTTCAGCACATATATTTTACACTAGAATGATGCTGGTTCAATACATTCTAATTGAAATGTCCCCACGGTTTATTCAGTGTATCTCTCTGAGACAAAGTGAGCATGAGTTTCTGAGCGGGAAAGTACTGTACTGTTTCCATGATCCCTAATGGAACAGAGTTGTCATGTTCAATAGTTGCCAGGAAGTATTCTCTCCTTGGTAAAGGGAGTTTATAGTGACACTGTGAGCTAGCTGGTATAAATGGCGAACATACCCAGTGGGGCCTTCTGGAATCAGTCTGGACACCAATCACACAGTGTATGTTGTCTAAACGTGCAGATCCTATATAGATTTATAGGAACTACACAACAATCCATATTTAAATTCAGTTAAATTTACTTTTATTGATTTAGATCTCTTACGAGATGAACAATTGCACATAATTCCTTCTCTTTACGTAAATTTTTTTTATAAAAATATCTGTTTAAAATCTCATTTAGAACATGAATAAGACAGATTTCATAAATTTGTATAATTTATAACAGACAAACTAATTCGGTGGATTTTAATAAAAAGTGATCAGGTCAGTGAAGGAGGAGAGGTTATAACTAAAACCAATAGGTTTTATAAAACGATTTCTAGCCTCTAATACCTCCTTATGGGAACATATCCATAAGATATGTATTAAGCCTTGGGTTCTGTGATTGCACATGTCGCATACCCCTCTATCTTCATCAAGGTTATACCAACTTCTTGTATAAGCCTTCAAAGGAAGTAAACCTAGACGCAGCATGGTACTCTGTAGCATAGGTTATGATTGGTGCAATTCTTGCCTAAATATTTCTGAAAAAACGCTTGAAAATGCCTCTTTCCCTAGTAAATGTAACGTTTCCTTATGGTGTTTATGTGTGCTAATGCTTTTTGCTTCATCTGATGTAGGTGAGAATGAACTTCTAGGGTTTGTGAAAAGAATCAGCTGAGATAGGTATAGGCTTTTGCTACCTCGATTGTAGTGGCATCTAGTTTCCATTTATAACGTGTGTGATGTTTCCTACCACTAAATGGAACTACCTTACGTTCAGAGATATTCACCTTTAGGTGGTATGCTTTTGTACATTTTGTGAGTGCATCTATGTTTCTCTGTAAGCCCAACGAGGTAAGGTTAAAAATGACCACGTCGTCTGCGTACATTAGCACATTATATTAGCACAGTATATTTTCAAAAGCCACTTTCGGAGGGAAATTATTTATATTTTGAAAAATGTCGAGAAGATCGCTTATGTAAAGTGATAACAGGAGGGGAGCTTAGAGGCAGCCCTACTCTAGGCAGTTATGAATGGGTATCTTGTGAGTTAGGTCTTTGTCACCAACCATCTGGACTTTACACCATGTTGAGGTGTAAAGGGTTACTATCAGCATCAAAACTAAATCCGGTATCCATATTTTCCTTTGTTTCCTCCAGAGAGATGGTCTGTCGACCCTATTAAAGGCTGTCGAGAAATCCACAAAAAAACTATTTATTTTTTGTGCTTTAGATAGCACATACTTATTGATAATTGAGTTTAGAATACCTATGTTATTGATCACAGAATGTTTGCACCGAAAGCCTGCATGAAACATTGGGATTACACCCCCTGGAGAAAGCCCAGTACCTTAGATGCTCAAGAATACCTGCTGCAAATATTTTCCCTTTGACGTCCAGGAGTGTAATTTGCCTATAGTTCCAGGGTTAAGCCCTTTTTTAGTATTGGAATGGTGATACACCCAGTCCATGAGTGAGGAATTTAGGTGATGGTGTAGCAATGTAGAAAAAGGGGCACCAGAAACACACTATACTTCACTGGGTCGCCTTGTTATACTTTTATTGGTATCATATATGGACCCATGGTTGCTGATGTTCTCGCCTTCCTGATATGAAGCTCAATTTGTTTTCCTTAAAGGGAAGATAAAGGTTGTTTAGTCCCATCAAAAGGTCTCAAGTTGAATGGTGCATCCTTATTGCCGGAAGAATGTATATATGATTTGTACAGATCCAAAAGGTAGATTTGCCACTCAGTCTCTAATATCGGCGTTGCTTTTATGGAATTGGGGCTACCCATTCCTTTGGCAATCAGGTGCCAGTGCTGCTTGGAGTTCCTTTTGGTGGCGGCCATGTGTAATTCTATCCAGCGTTTGACGTAGGTTGCTCTATTTTTTTCCTTAATGAGTCTTTGCAGTTTGTTCTTCAGGCTAGCTATTTCTGCTTTTCTTGAACTAGAAAAGGTGATAAAATGCCATCTGATTAATTGATTTAATCTTTTGGAGATGTTCTCCTCTCAAGTGATCTTCTTGGACTTAAGAGAGGAACTATATGGAGGAACCTTCTTATGGAGTTTGTTGGTAATGGCAGAAAGAGTTTGTTCAAAATGCTTAATTGGATTGAGGATGCTATGTGGTGACCAGAGCTGTTGAGAGGATATTACTTCATTGATTATATTTATGCTTGCCGTATTCCAGATGATTCGGCCCTGCTTGGAGTATAGGTCCGACATACCTTTCATCCAAGAGAGCGCCCATGGGGAGATCGAAGAGAGATTTAAAATGAGATTAAGATGGAGAATCACATGGTTGCTATCAGGTGAGAATTGGGAGTCAAGGTAATTGCATTTTTGGTATCGTATTGGGTTGCATATTATGTAGTCTAGTATTGAGCTGCCAATGGCTACTTTTCTTGTGTAACTTGCAGATACATCCCATCAAGCTTTCTGCTTAAGATCACTCCGCTGATTCCGATTTCTAATTCAAGCAGGATCTTTCCCTGTTTGTCTGCCTTGATGCATCAGGGAAAATTGGGGTTGGAATAGCCTAGGTGACTTCTTTATTTATATTTCTACAAATTGTAATCGCATGGTTGCAGATTTTTGCATTGAAGTCTCCTGTAATGAGAACTTGATTTCTACCCCACATCTCTAGTATTGAGACTATCTGGTTGAATATTTTTACAGGCATTGGATTAAATTCAAGTCTGGGTGGAATGTAGATGTTGAAAATAAATATAGTTTCATAATTCTGAGCATTTTTGTTACCTGAATTTATCTTTATACATTGCACATTGTTACTTTCCATATCGATTCTTTCAGAATCCCAGTTTATGTCTTCCTTTAGGGGGATCATCAGACCCCCTTTTCGTGTCCTTGTTTTACCCTTTTTGCTGGGATTTGGAATGCGAAATAAGCCTTTTGACTAGAATTTCCAAGAAACCAGGTTTTCTTGTTAGGCAGCAGACCATTGCTGGCAAACTTTTAAGGAGGCAGAATAGATGTGGATATTCCAGGCCTGTAATGTTCCATGAGAAAAGATCGAGGATTTTTGTGAAGTTTGTGCTAAAAAGGTAGTTTCGAGCCTCGACCCAGTCTATTTGCATTTAGGTTGTGTTGTCCGCGAGCAAAGACCAGGAATTTTCCTTATTTGATTTTCTAGTTTCAGATGGCTATGGTTTCATATTGATCATTCTCCATCTGTTATACATATTGATAACTTGTCGATTTGCCGACATGATGGACTTTGTAAAGGCTTATTTTGAAAAGAGGTCAAGAAGATATGAGGAGTATCCCTTTGAGGCGATGATAGTACCTTCAATAAGGCCTGTGAAGACTTGTCTGATTCAAATCCTGTCAAATCTGTAATTATAAAGGGTTTCTTGCTTATTTAAAATAATTGCAGTTATCACACCAGAGCAGAAGTGAACTCGGACTGTAAGGACGTCAGCCTTATCTAGGAAGAAAATAAGTTTTAGTGCAGAAGATGAAAGCATTTTCAAGTGAGGGAGGGTATGGATGAGGTAAAGTACCTTTTTCTGATTTAATGGGTCATTTCCTACAGAAACAAGATCGGATTCCTCTACAGTTAAATAAACATCTTGAATTTGTCTTTTCCCTGTTATAGATGCCTTAGATTCAAACCAGGAGCATCCTGGTTGAGATGGCTTGTGGCCTGTTGATAACCTTTAGTTATAAAATTAGTAGCCAGGGGATTTAGTTGTCTTAATGAAACTGCCTGTAAAGATTGAGGAGATAGCCCCTTCTCGTTATTGTTGTTGATGTTACTTAACGTGTCCACAGGTAAGTTGCTGTCTTCTGTCTGTGTGTGTGAGCTTACCCGGTCTCTTTGGGAAAACTTTATTTTTCAAGGCATTGCTTTCGTGAGTCTGCGGTTATTCCTTTTCCTTCTACTTTTTAAGCTTTTTGTTTGTATTTTTGAAGTTTTCCTTACTTGTTTTCCACAATTAGATTTTTTGCATTTCTCTGGATGGCGGCGGTGGCCGTTGAAAAGCAAGTTCTGTGGGGTGTTGCTGAAGGTTTTGGTTACTCGCCTGTATTGTTTTGCAAGTGAAAATAGGGTACAATTTAGGGGTTGCAATTTGTAAGCTGCATTCCGTTGTCTCAAATAGCTTTTTTAACAAATACACTTTGTCGACTTGATCTCTGTTTGTGATTTGAGATTTGTTGTTTTTGCTGTATGTTTGAGTACCTCTTGATTGTGTGTGCTGAAGCATCTCCATTCTCTTTTGTTTGAAGTTGATTGACAATTGATTGGTATAGTTTCTTGGTGTGATTTTCTTTTGCGCATATAGAGGTTTGGAAATTTTCCTGGTCTAACAAAAATTGAAGGGTTACTGTTTGAGTTTCCAAAAAATGATCGGAATTTGCTGTTGATGTACCTAATAATGCCAGGATTGCTTCCAGAACACTTTGTAAATTAGGCAGCGATTCCGTGACTGATGATCAATTTTGTTTTAGATCCGGAGATAATATCAATAGAAAGTTTGGACATGAGGATAGATTATCTTCTACGTCCAAGGGGTTGGTAGGCATACTGTTGAACAGTTGTAGCGTCTTCTTGGTGTTTTTACCGGAGGAGCTGTGATTACACAACTCATATTTATGCCTAGGGGAGTGAAATCAAATACAGATGTATGTGTTGTCACAATTGGAGGTGGGGTTGATTTTGGGGATCCATTGCCTCTAGACATGAGTTTGACGGACGTTCAGTACCCTGAGTCTGATGTACAACAGGCAGGTCTGTGGACTTCTTAGTGATTTCCATAAGGCCCCTTGTTAGAGGATGGAGAGCATGAGGGAAAAAACATTGGTATCGTGAGTGTTCCTGGGAGTGCCCTGATGTGTGCTGATCAACTTTTGCTTCTTCTCTGTGATTGGGTTGGGCCCAATCTTTTCATAAATGCTGTTCTACTTATTAATTTTATGAAGGCCATTACTACACCGTAAACGTTTATGAGGAAGTCCGACTACACTCTGGTAATATATTTTTGAATTTCCTTCCTATTTAATTGAATTCTTCAGATTCCGCCTTGCAAGAGGTGATTGCTGGGGCTGGTTACTAGTCCCTAGATGTGTGATGGAAAATGACATCTCCTTCTTCGGTATCACAGAAAGATAGTCCCTACGTGTTTTTACTCTTGAGAGACCCTTCACTAGTGAGTCAAGCTGCTCTAGTCTGACACCGGCCGCTTATGCCTACATGTTAAGGGGACCGCAGTGCTACCCTAACATGTCTTATTTTGCATTGCCACTTGGGTTTATGGTCAGACACCTGTAATGATCCTGGTTCCTTTACGCCTGTTCATCCCTCTGGTGTCAACAGTACTTACAGCTTCAGGGGATGGACTGGCATATGCCAGTAGGAGGAAGGAGGTGTGGCATTGGTAAAATTTAAAAATGCCGGATACCCCTGTACTAGATCTGCTGGGCAGGAGTAGATAATGGTGAAAAAAGTGGCTATCTGAGATTTCAATAAACATTCTCATATCGAGTTTGGAACAATCAGTGTCTACTGGATCCCACCACCACAAATTCAGTCCTACAGTTCCACAGTGTGCGGTGGCAAAAGTAATTGCACTGATGGCCACCTGTCATGGACCTGGCGTGCAGCTACTTTCTCTGCGATGTCCTGCAGGTCGCACCATGATGCCCCCACCTTTGCTGTCTCTCTGGGACTGATGTGTGCTTGGTGAGCGTTGGGAACTCTTGAAGGCACAAGGGATGCTGAGGGCTGGGCAGGTAAGCTAGCTCGCTTAGGTCTGATGGTCCGCTTCCAAGGCCAATGCAAGCTGCTAATACAAGCTGCTGCTGCAAGGTGCTGGTGTAAGCGCGGCGTGCGGGATTGACTACAAGATGCACCTGGCCAAGCTAGGCTGCTTCTGCGGGCACCCCTGGGGCACACATTGTGATGTCTGACCTCTGGCTACACACACCCGGCTAAATGGCTAGTCACCATTAATGACCTTGAGCATCTCAACCCACCAGAATCTCCAAGGCAGGCCGCCGGCTGCTCCGTCCGCGCTCACACTCAAGCTCCGCACCCACTCAAAAACAGAAACAGGAAATCATCCAGTTTCATTATTAGCTGTCTTGGTCAGCCCTTGTTAATTGACAGCTGGGAATTACATCCAATCAGATGTCTCTAGCTATAACTTGCGACCCCCACAATGCACTGCTTATGACCTGAGATATTACATCCCTCATGACATGGTCAGTGGCATCACTGATGACATCACTAATGACATCTCAAATGACATTACTTATGACATCATCCTGTGACAGTCAGTGTTTTAAAAATGTTTATGAGTAATAAATATATATACCATGGTGTAATGATGAATTAATGAGTGTATGAGTGTCTGTGTAGATGATTCTGTGGGTGCGTGACTGACTGTATAAGTGAGTGATCAGGTGTCTCTGTGGATGTATGGGTGAGTGACTGGTTCTGTCACACGTGAATGCCTGTATCAATCTGTCAGTTGGCGTCTAAGTTGCTGTATGGGTGTGTGAGTGGGTACATGAGTAGCTGTATTGGTGAGTGATTGGTTGTCTGAGTACCTGCATTGTTGTCTGATTTGTTTTGTTTTTGAGTGAGGAGGTGTGTGACTGCCTGTATGAATGAATAAGTGGGTGAGTCAGTGGCTATATTGGTTAGTGAGTGTATATGTGAGGGGCTGTATGGGAGAGTGAGTGTGTATATGGCTGGGTGGGTGAGTAAGTAGATGTGTCAGGGGAATGTGGTGGAATAACTGGTAATGTGAAAGGCAGTATAGGTGAGTGATGGGGCATATGAGTGACTGCATGGGTGAGTGAGTGAATGTGAGAGTAGCTGTATGGGTGAGTGTGGGCTTATGGTAGTATCTGTATAGGTGAGTACATACTTGTTAGTATCTGTAAGAGTACGTGAGTGGGTGTATGTTTATCTGTATGTGTGAGTAAGTGGCTGTGTGATTGTATGGGTGAGTGACTCGGTGTGTGAGCAGCTCTAAAGGGTGACTGTCTCAGTGTGTAAGTGACTATGTGAGTATATATGAAATGTTGTATTGGTGACTGAGTGGGTGCATAAGTGGCTGTATGGGTGAGTGAATGGATATGAGTAGAGATCTATGAATTAGTGAGTTGGAGTGTAAGTACTGGTATGGGCCTGTGAATGGGTTTGTGAATGATTGTGTGGGAGTGGGAGTGGGAGTGGGAGTGGGTGTATGAAAGGTTCTTTGGGGGAGTGAGGGGGTGCAACAGTGATTATGTGGATGATGTCATCAGTGATATCATCAGTGATGTCATTTGAATGCTCAGCTAACAATAACAGCTGAATTTCACCTGTTTTATATGAGTCAAACCTGAGCTTAACTACAATGTCTGTATAACCTTCGGTATCTTCAATGACTTTCAAGTTCATTTTAATTCAGTTTCCGAAACTAAACTGTCCCTTTACCCTATGTTTTTTAAAGTGAATTTCTAAGGATTTTTGAATGCTAATTCCTAACTATATTGTCCCTGTAACCTTTGTTCTTTTCAGTTAATTGCTATGGTAAATTACTAATTTGAACAGTAGTCACGTTTGCAGAGTGGTGGAGAAAGTGTGCTGGGCCTCCAACTAGCTCTCAGGAATCCCACTATGGAAGACGTACAGATGGTACCAGAAGTGCTTCTTGGCCCCCAAGGTCTCTCAGGACATACTTGGGGGCCAACTACCCCTCCTGTTACCTCCATTAAATCCCACACAGCAGAAGTGCTGAGAGGTAGTCTGAGGCCACGCCCCATTTCCATCCACTCTGCAAAACCACCTCCTGGTGCACTACTAGTTGGCGTGTGAATTCCTCTTGGCTCTTGAGGGTCCTTTGAGGCCAACTACTCCTCCTGTTACCTCCAGTAAGTCCCACATAGCTGGATTGCTAAGAGGTTGTCAGAGGCCACACAGCTTTTCTCCATTACTCTGCAAACTCCCCTCCTGGTGCACTCCTGGTGGGGCGAAGTCCATTTTAGTGCTCAGGCCGTCAGGAGGCAAGGGTACTACATCCCCCCAACCAGCAGCCCGCCAGGAGACACATTTGTAGAGTGGTGGAAAAAAGGGGGCATGGTCTCCAAAGACCTCTCATCAATTCCTCTGTGGGATTACTGGAGGTAACAGGAGGGATTGTTGTCTCACAAGGACCCTCTTCGTCCAAGGGAACTTCATCCCCCAAACGACTGCGCACCAAGATGCACATTTTCAGGCTGGTGGAGAAAGGGGGGTGGGCCTTCAGTGAGTTGCTGGGCTTTTTTTAAACATTTAATTTTTTTTCTTTAGGTGAAGGTGGGCTGCATAGCCCCCTTCCCTGGGCCAATTTTGTCCCTGGGGAACGCATCCTCTAGGGCCAGGCCTTTTTTAATGTATTTTTTTATTAAAGGGAGGGGGACATGTAGCCCCCCTCTCAGTGCCAATTTTAGCACCGATCATCCCATCCCCTTAGGGCCAAGCCTCTACTGTGGGTGCCCTAGTCCCACCCGGGGGACTCACTCTTATCAGTTGGGGACTGCAGGGGAACCTCAACGCCATCTCCCTGGGGCTCATATAATATAATAGAGGGAGTCTGCTGCGGACCCACCTTACCCTGAGACCACCAATTTCCCGGGGCTGCATGAAAAAGAGGAGGGGGGCACACAGCCCCCCTCTTGGAGCCATTGATGGCCCTGGGGACTGCCACCCCCAAGGCCGGCTCCTGCTATGCCCCGGGGTGCTCTTGCTTGCTGAAAGTAAGCACAATTGCTTTTAAAAAGAGGGATCTGCATGGTAGCAGCTCCCTCTCTGTAAAAGCACTGCCAGCTCTCGTCGGAGGCGGGGAAGCCGCAGGGACCACTGGGCCTTAAGGCTCCACTGCGGTCCCCACTCATGGTGAGTGGGTGTCCTGAGTGGGTGTCCGGGTGGGACCAGGGCACCCACTATAGAGGCTGGGCCCTGGGGGATGGGCTCCCCATGCTATAATCAACCCCAGAGGTGGGTTGCGCAGCCCCCTCCCCTTATTTAAAAAAATAAATAAACAAAAAGAGGCTGGCCTCGTAGGAGGGGGTCCCCGGACCAAAATTAGCCGAGGGAAAGGGACAAAGTGACCCACTTTCTAGAACAAATTTAAAACATTTATTACAAAATTCCATCCTGGCATGTCGCCAGAGGCCCACCCCTATTTTCCACCAATCTGCAAACATGCCTTCTGGTACACTGCTGATTGGGGGATGAAGTCATTTTAGGCCCAGAGGGTCCTTGGGGACCAACACGCCCTCCTGTTACCTCCAGTAAGTCCCACACAGCGGGATTGCTGAAAGGCCTTTGGAGGCCTCGCCCCCTTTCACTGCTACTCAGCAAATGCACCTCTTGGTGCACTACTGGTTGGGGATGAAGTACTCTTGAAAGCTGACAGTCCTTACAGGCCAAGAAGCCCTCCTGTTGCTTTTAGTAATTGTGACATAGTGGGATTGGCCAGAGCTGGTTGGAGCCCCTGTCCCCTTTCTCCACCTATTCTACAAAGTGACTACTGGTTAAAAAAAAACATAGAAACGCACAAAAAAACAAAGGTTACAGAGATGTTATAGTTAGGCTGACATTTAACATACAAAACCAGAGAAAGTCAGCAGCTATGGTTAGCTGACCTAACTATAACTGACACCCCCAAAATGCACTGCTGATGACCACACATATTACATCACTCATGACATGGTCAGTTCCCATCACTGATGAAATCTCAAATTACATCACTGATGACATCTCAAAATGACATCAATGATTACATCATCCATACTCACACACCTACCCACTGATTCATAAATCTGCTCTCACAGCAACTCACCCATTCAGCCACTTATGCAACCACTAACTCACATATACAGCAACTCATTCTCCTACTCACTGACCAAAACAGCCACTGATGCAGCCAGTCATCCAGATATACAGACACTTACACACCTACACATCAATTCTCATACTCAATCAGTCACTTACACAAATGCGTAATGCCTACTCACTCACCCATACAAATACTCACACATTCAGTCACTCACCCATACAGTTACTCACACATCCACTCACTGCCTCATAGATATATTATTGGATCTACTTACTCATCTATATTCACTAAGACAAGTACACAATCTCACATACAACCTCTCTCATACTCACTTCCTCATGATACAGCCACTTAAGCACCCATTTACTTACCCATACAACTGCTCACACATCCACTCACTCACCCATATACCCACTTACATAACCAGTCATGCACCGATAAAGTCACTGATGTACCCTGTAACTCACACATACAGACATTTATGTACCTGCTCACCCATTCAGCCACAAACACACTCCCTTATTCACTAGTTACAGCCACTGACACACCCCCACCCTCACCCATACAGTCAATCATTCATCCTCCCATTTACCATTACAGCCACTTACATACCAACTCACTCACCAATACAGATACCTACAAAGCCACTCACTTACTCATAGACCCACTGACACACTCACTCACTCACTCACACAAAAACTCACACACCCACTCACTCATGTATACAGTCTCTCGCATACCCACTCACTCTTGTATACACCAATGACACACCCACTCACTCACCTATATAGGAATGCCCACAGCCACCTACCTTAAAAGATATGCTTAACACTCAGTAACCTTTAATAAAACACTCACAATCACTGGATGATTGTATCAGTGTTGTAATTAGTGATGTCATCAGTGTTGTAATTAGTGATGTCATCAGTGATGTCATTTGGGATGTCATATGTGATGTCACTGCCCATGTCATGAGTAATGCAATATGTGAGGTCATAGCAGTGCATTGCAAGGGCGTAATTTAAAGTTAGCGCAGCTAACTATAACTGCTGAATTTCTCTGTTTTTATACGAGTCAAATGTATATATAATCACCCTGTAACCTTTGGGTTTTTTGTGAATTTCTAATGTTTTTCAAATTCTAGTTCCTAACTATAACGCCCCTGTAACCTCCATTTTTTTCAGTGAATTGCTATGGTTTTTACCTAGTAGTCATGTTTGTAGAGTGGTGGCTAAGGGGAGCCTTCGATGATCTATCACATATCCCACTGTGTCACACTTACTTGGGGTAACAAAAGGGCTTGTTGGTAAAGGTGAGCGGAGCTAGCGTAGTGCCTCTACACGTAGCTCCATGGAGTTTGAAAGAAACTCACTGGAGCTACGAATAGCTCCGGTCTGCAACCTCCCGCTCCCCCCTCTCAAATGCTTTGAACATAATGAAAAGAAGGCACTTAACGGTGTTTCTGCCACCTCCCCTGCCTGAATCCTCTCTTTCCTGCTCCTTGCCACCTTGCGTCCTTTCTTGAAACATGTAAGACATACAATGTAGTATTTTTATGAAAAAGAACGCGGGAGGAGCAGGAAGGAGAGCGGCCAGGCAGGAGAGGTGGCAGAAACAGAGGTAAGTGCCTTCTTTTTATTATTTTTAAAGTATTTGGAAGGGGGAGGGAGGGGCTAGCTCTGCTCTGCCACAGAGGTGGAATGTTGCCTATCCCTGCATTCACCACGGAGCGCGGAGAAAGTCAAATCCTTGCAATCTCCGCTGGTAGAGTGGAATTTCCTGCCCAGAGTTACTTTATTGCCCCCTAAGGACCCCCAGTTTTCAAGAGAACTTCATCACCCAACCAGAAGTGAGCCAGAAGGTGCGTTTGCAAAGTGGTGGAGAAAGGGGGCGTGGTGTCCAAAGACATTTGAGCGATCCAGCTGAGTGGTTTTTGCTGGAGGTAACAGGAGGGCTTGTTGGACCTCACAAACCCTCAGCATTCAAGGGGACTTCCTCAACTAGTAGTATACCAGAAGGTACATTTGCAGAGTGGTGGAGAATGGGGGCATGGCCACCGAAAACCTCTAAGCAATCCTAATGTTTGGGACTTACTGGAGGTAACAGGATGGATTATTGGCCTCTAATGACCATCAGCTTCCAAGAGGAATGCATGCCCTAACCAGTAGTGCACCAGAAGCCCCATTTGCACTTTTTGGGACTTACTGGAAGTAACAGAAGGGCTTGTTGGCCCCAAGGACCCTCAGCCTTCAAGGTGACTTCTCCTCCAAGTAGTAGTGCACCAGAAGGCATGTTTGCAGAATGATGGCAAAAGGTGGCATGGCCTCTGACCCCCCTTTCAGCAATCCTACTTTGTGGGACTTACTGAAAGGAGGGGTTTTGGCCCTCAATGACCCTCAGGAGACAAGGGGACTTAACCTCCCAATAAGTAGTGCACCATGAGGCTCATTTTCAGAGTGTTTGAGAAAGGGGGCAAGCCTTCCAAAGACCTCTCAGCAATCCCGCTATGTGGGACTCACTAGATGTAACAGGAGGGCTTGTTGGCCCCCAGGACCCTGTGGAACCAAGGGAACTTTGTCCCCCAAGTAGTAGTTCACCAGGAGACGTGTTTACAGAGTGGTGGAGAAGAGAGATGTGGCCACTAAATCGTCTAAGCAAACTCACTGTGTAGGAATTCCTGGAGGTAGCAGGAGGATTGGATGGTCCCCAAGGATCCCCATAGCCAAGGGGACTTTATCCCCCTACTAGGAGTGTGACTTGTTTTGAGGGTGGTGGAGAGAGGGGTTGTATGTGCATAACTTCCTAGGCAATTGATAATCGAAACAAGTAAAGAAAGGGGAAACAAACAGAGTAACTAATTAAAAAAGCATATTCATTTTAATAGTCATATCTAAAAATATTTTGATCATTATTTGAAAAGACATTGATCATCAATACACAATTAAACAATAAATAGAAACTACAAATTCATAAAAAAATTCAGAATAAAGCAGAAAATCTTTATATTTAGTCAAAGAGTGGCAATAAAACTCGACGCGCGTTTCGACAATCAATACTTTTAACATAATCAATTTCGACAACGTATTGTTGCCATCACATATATCCTAGTTACAAAAATTAATACTATTTCCCCTATTATAAAATCAAGTTTCCATTTTACAAAGATGTTTATATCTGAGTACTCATATTAAAGATAAACTCACAGGGAAGGAGGGCTATCTCAAGCAGGAATGATTAGAGAATTACCCAAAAGGCACCTTCTTCTTAAGATTTGTATTGCACCATGAAAAATAAAGCCTAGTATCAGACCTTAACTAAGAATAAGTGTGGGTCTGAATAACATACTTAAGATTAAGCATGGGCGTAAAATCCGTTCCGTTCGCGGAATTTGCTGATTTTCCGCAATTTCGCGAAATTGCAGAAAAATCCGTAAAATCGCGCTCGGGACGGATTTTCAAAAACTGAAGTACATGAAGCACTTAAAGGGTTACAGCAGGTGCTCAAGTTGTAGCTAATTTCTTTGTAACCATATACAAAATGGTTACAAAGAAAATAACTTCAACTTGGGCACCTGCTATAACCCTGTAAGTGCTTCCTGAGCGGCGCCTCCAGAGTTGTTGCCTACTTGCAACTATTCTCTGACCCTGCTCTGACCCTCGAAGCAGGGTCAGAGAATAGTTACAAGTATGGCACAATGCTCCAGGCTGTCACAAAAATTAACCACAACAGGAAGCACTTGTACATAAGGAAGCAGGTGCCGGACTTGAAGCTCAAATTCAGTAACACATTAACCAGCCCCCGGTTGAGGCTGGGCAGGTGTGCTTTCTCCCTATAATCTACAGCGGTGATCCAGAGGGTGCTGTGATGAACCAGCAGGTGCAGTTGTGAACCAGAGGGAGCTGTGATGAACCAGAGGGTGGCGGTGGTGAACCAGAGGGTGGCAGTGGTGAACCAGAGGGTGCTGTGATGAACCAGAGGGTGGCAGTGATGAACCAGAGGGTGGCAGTGATGAACCGGAGGGTGACAGTGATGAACCAGAGGGTGGCAGTGGTGATCCAGAGGGTGGCAGTGATGAACCGGAGGGTGGCAGTGGTGAACCAGAGGGTTTCAGTGGTGAACCAGAGGGTGGCAATGGTGAACCAGAGGGTGGCAGTGGTGAACCAGAGGGTGGCAGTGATGAACCAGAGGGTGACAGTGATGAACCAGAGGGTGGCAGTGGTGAACCAGAGGATGGCAGTGATGAACCAGAGGGTGGCAGTGGTGAACCAGAGGGTGGCAGTGATGAACCAGAGGGTGACAGTGATGAACCAGAGGGTGGCAGTGGTGAACCAGAGGGTGGCAGTGATGAACCAGAGGGTGACAGTGATGAACCAGAGGGTGGCAGTGGTGAACCAGAGGGTGCTGTGATGAGCCAGAGGGTGGCAGTGATGAACCAGAGGGTGACAGTGATGAACCAGAGGTTGCCAGTGGTGAACCAGAGGGTGGCAGTGGTGAACCAGAGGGTGGCAGTGGTGAACCAGAGGGTGGCAGTGATGAAACAGAGGGTGGCAGTGATGAACCAGAGGGTGGCGCTGCTAAACTGCGCGGGAGCCCTGTGGGTGTGAGCCCCTGCGCTGCTGAGCGGCCATGGGGTTGTGTTCCCCCGTGCTACTGAACTGCCCCGGGGCCGAGTGGGTGTGAGACCCGTCCTGCTGAACTGCCCCGGAGCCCTCTCAGTATGAAAATCATTCATGCTCAATTGCCTGGGAGCCCTCGGGGTGTGAGCACACATTGTGCTAAGTGTCCCCCTGCCCCCAGTACATATATACCCGCACCGCACAGCACCATTATGCTCTTGCACCATGAAGTCTGGTGCCTGGATGCTCCTGATCCATCTAGGTGGTACCACCATCTGGTGCAGTCAAAATGTAAAGTCATAACTTGCTACACAGCACCAATAAACACATGTCCCTCCTGGCACCGGTATGCGCATGTACCAGGCGTGGAGCACCCGCATGCCACTGCACCCTACTGCCCAGCGCCAGCATATGCCTGTTCGGGGCAGTTTAGTATGAGATGGGACATTGTCCAGCAGCAGCAGCTGCATGCGCCTGAACCCACTGAGCAGGATCACAATGGCTTTGTACCAACACACGCAGCAGAGCTATCTTGGACATCTGAAGGATTCTAGGGTCCTGTGCCAAACGTATTTTTGTATCCATGAGTTTCCCGAGCGCCATCCCCGTGTAGCTCCTGTGACCAGGAGGCTGCTTTCTCCTCATCTGCTGCTCTGCTAGGTCTCTGACCCTTTATAAACAAGATGCATGTGAACTCGCATAGAAGCCCCGCCCGTTTGGCCCCATCCACCACACACTAGCGGTATGAAACGTCTTCCCGCCCGTCCCCACTATAATGGCCAGCTCACTCAAGGGAACTCGGCGCTTTTGGCGCGCTGGCAAAGTTACAGGCACACGTGGTCACATATTTGTGCAAATGGCACAAAAATCCGCAAGTTCGCGGGAAAATTTGCGAACTCGCGGCCTTTTTTTGCAATTTTGCGAGAATTCGCGGATCGCGAATTCGCAAATTTCGCCCATACTTACTTAAGATGGCTTTATATATAGATTTAGTGTTGACATATTTCATTCCTCAGTATAAGTACCAATGCATGCCCATTGTTTTTAAAGCTGAAAGATCTTACTAAGATATCGAAGATCCAATGCTTGGTACAGTGTAGATATTTCTTAATAATAAAGAACGGTAGATGATCAGACCTAAGAAAAACAACATATATAATGTATGGGTCAAAATGCAAACATATGTGATGGTTCACTACAAACTATTCTGTTTAAAAGGAGCATACCTTTTATCATTCAATGTATTCCTCCAATTGTAAACGTAATGTTGATGAAAGCATAGATTTAGTCAGTATAAGTCCTAGTGCAGATAAACAATGAGTAATCATTAGGACAGTGTTAAGGTATCTTAATAATCCAACACAAAACCCATTTCAATGTGTCAACTATCCAGTATGTGGAAGAAAAAACCAGGGAAAGGATGGGGCCAAGGGAAGGGAGGTCCAAGGGAGGAAAAGGAGGGGGGAGACTAAAAAAAGAAAAGGGGGGAAAGGTGAAAAGGGCCTAATGCCAGGAACAAGGAGAGGATGGAGGATAAAGCGAAGGCCAGATAGCAGGGTATCATGAGGCCGTATGTATCTCATAATTGTGATAGCTTCTACCTTCATGAGGATAAAGTTATATAATTAACAATGCATGACCTCTCAGTACGTAAACTATCCCGTCCATGAAAGGGGAAGGGAGCTGATAACAAGGGGGAGAATGGGCGGGGGAAGGAAAAAGAGCCAAAAATTAAAGAATAAACGTGGCAACATACCTCTGATGCGCTGGAGTAATATTTCCCGTCACAAGCCAAAAATGTAATTGTTCACTAACAATGTAGTGCAACCTGAAGAAAAATAAACCAAATACATATTTATTGGACTTTATCCTTACAGATAGAAAATAAACTAGGAGCAAGGAACTATTTCCAAGCTATAAGACATACGTCTCGAGCAACAAAATTATATTTCTGCCGCAAGGAAAAAACCTTCCTGATCACTGTCAGTACTGAACGACCTAGCGAAAATACAACAGGTAAAAATGTTCAACAAATAATCATGACAATCCGAATTACGCCAAAAACGTGTGGTTACTGGATATCTCCATATTTACCTTTATTTAAGTATTTTAGGCAGTTAATAACTCGTGAACGGGGACAATCTAAAAATACCCGGAAATGGCATTGTAGTTAGGAACGTCTATCAGAAGCCCGGATATGTGCATCTGGAATAAAAAAAAGCCACAAGGCTCAATGACAGCTATAATAATCGAATCCAATACTAATGAGTAGTGAACTAATCCTGAGCATATCAACTAAAAGGTCCAGAGCTTACCTTTGATACGTGCTCAAACACATTTGCCAAACGTGGGGCGGAAAATGGCCTCCAGCATCTTACGTCACGGGAAGGAGGAAACAAACTCCCCTTCCAGAGCAGTTGATTAAATAGCTTAGCGCAATGATCACGTCACACGCTGTCAGTGTCGTGTTAACAAGCTACAGTGTTTCTTAAAACAATATGGACGTTATCGTCAAAGGATAAATATAAAAATAAAGGGAGACAATTCAATTATATTAAGAATGTTACAAAAAGCAGCAAAATGTATACTCCACAGTTGTTTCTATCAATATCGCGGACAATGTCGCACTAAATAAATAAAAATAAAATAAAACCCAGAAAAAGGGAAGGAAGTAACAGCCTATTATTACGGAATGGACAAAATTTATATACTACAATGGTGATGATCGTGATGTCACTAACACCGATCATCAAACAATGTCAGCGAAACAGAAAGGGCACTATGTCTTTCTCAATGTAAACAACACCGATCATCGAACAATATCAGCGAAACAGAAAAAGGACTCTGCCTTTCTCATATCTCGTCCTTAGTTTGCCTCGTGATAAGATACACGTGATAGTATCTAAAGGGTGATCCTACAAGACCTCTGTCAAATCATATTTACAAGCAATAAAGATATAATAAATTAAAAATTGAATGTTACCGTCAACACAATTAATACATGTCGACATACGCATACAAGAGCTGAAAATGGGAGTCATTGAGGGTAACAATGACATTGAACAACAAATGACATCCATAATATGGTATATTGTAATCTTATTGAATGGCAATCATGTACAACATGATCAAAAAATCAAACATTTACCTTGGGGAACTAATTACCTAGGCTAGCTAACCACTAATTAAAACTAATACTAAGGGTACAGCTGGATAGAACAAGATTTATCGTATTCTTTCAAAGTCTTGGGGAACTAATATATGGGCCTATACTATCGCATTCTCCCAAGGAATCTCACTGTTTAGACCCTTTTTAAAGGTGTCCAACATAAAAATCCAAAAGACTTTCCATTTCTTTCGTATTTTGCATCCTCCTTTGCTGTCTGGTGTCCTTATTTTTTCTAAGATACGCCATTTAAATTCGTCAGGTTTATGATTCATTTCCTCAAAGTGTTTGACTAATGGGGCCTGAGTCTTACCTGTTTTAATGGCTGATCGGTGCTCAGTCAATCTTACTTGGATGGATCTAGAGGTCTCACCAACATAACCAAGAGGGCAGGGGCATGGGATAAAGTAAACCGTGTTTGCAGTTTTACAATTCCACATACTGGTAGCACTCACCGAAAAACCATTGTGTGTGAATGTTTCACCTCCCAAGATGTTATTACAGGATTTACACGAGGAGCATCTCACAGTGCCCTTAACAGGTAGATAAAAGTGAAAATGATAAAAGGTATGCTCCTTTTAAACAGAATAGTTTGCAGTGACCCATCACATATGTTCTGCATTTTGACCCATACATTATGGTGCCGATTATGATGGCGGACGGAAACGGGTTCTGTCCGCCAAGGACACGGCCAAGATACTCCCGACCGCTCCGCGGATAAACAGCCGTTGCGATTAGGATAATAATGCCATGAAACTCCATCCGCGGCGGACGGAGTACATCAAACCCCCTCCGTGGCGGACGGAGTACACCTGAGACCGCCGCAAGCGGCAGAACCTAAGAAACACCGTCCGCCGCGGACGAACATGACCGCGGGAACAGGCACAGCCACCGCAATACCTGCGGAGGCTCCGTGCCCGCGATTAGGATAACGCCACCAGTCCCACGGAACTCACCTCCATCCACGACCGCTGTGGAAACAATGCAACGATAAACCCAGCATCCCAGCGGAAGGACAACACGAACACCATCTCTACTGTCAAACCATTTTCCAAATGGCTGACGGAAGTAAATAAAAAACACACTAAACAGGACACCCACCCACCTGAAACACCCACACCAATCACAAGCCACAATGACACCCCCCCAAGCACCTAAAAATCCACTGAAGTCAACACACCCACCTAGCACTTGACTGGAAACAACCATTGGGACACTACCACGACACCGAGTATAAAAAGATTCCCACCCACTACCACAATCCTTTGCACCACAGCATAGCTGCAAGCAATAGGCTCAATACGACTAACAGCAGACACAAAAGTCCACACGTACAACTTGCACACAAACACACCCACCACACCATTCCTACACACCACACACCTGCACATCCCAACCCACTCCACCCACACCTTGAACATCACACACCATGGCACCAAAGAAAAATCCTAAATTCACTGACACAGAGTTGAAGGTCCTGGTGGATGAAATCATCCGTGTCGAACCCCACCTATTCGGCACACTAGTCCAGCAGACCACCGTGGCAACCAAAAACCACATTTGGGACAGGATAGTCAGTCAGGTGAATGCGTCAGGGACCGTGCCAAGAACCAAGCACGACATCCAGAGGTGGTGGCACGACCTGAAAACAAGGGTCAAAGGCATCCGTGCAAAAAATCACCTGCAGGCACACCACACTGGCGGCGGCACACCCCCGGAGCCCATACCCTATGCAGAATGGGAGGGAAAGGTGCTGGGCATACTGCACCCAGAGAGCCTTGAAGGAATCAATGAGGGAGAAGAGGCTGGTAAGTACAAACCAAGCACCACTATCACACCGACATGGTCTGCCTCACACAACTGAGAGGATACATCCCCCAGGCCCCAAACCATGCATGTGGGCCACATACTCACCAAAATGTGAACGACTCCCAACAGGCCCCCATGTCCACAGTGAGGGTGGTGGTGTGTGTTGGGGGGTGGGTGGGGTGTGTTGGGAGGGTGGTGGTGTGTGTTGGGAGGTGGGTGGGGTGTGTTGGGAGGGTGGTGGTGTGTGTTGGGAGGTGGGTGGGGTGTGTTGGGAGGGTGGTGGTGTGTGTTGGGAGGTGGGTGGGGTGTGTTGGGAGGTGGGTGGGGTGTGTTGGGAGGGTGGTGGTGTGTGTTGGGAGGTGGGTGGGGTGTGTTGGGAGGTGGGTGGGGTGTGTGAGAGACCAGCACTACGACTCCCAACAGTCCCCCATGTCCACAGGGAGGGTGGTGGTGTGTGTTGGGAGGTGGGTGGGGTGTGTTGGGAGGGTGGTGGTGTGTGTTGGGAGGTGGGTGGGGTGTGTTGGGAGGTAGGTGGGGCGTGTTGGGAGGGTGGTGGTGTGTGTTGGGAGGTGGGTGGGGTGTGTGAGAGACCAGCACTACGACTCCCAACAGGCCCCCATGTCCACAGGGAGGGTGGTGGTGTGTGTTGGGAGGTGGGTGGTGTGTGTTGGGAGGTGGGTGGGGTGTGTTGGGAGGGTGGTGGTGTGTGTTGGGAGGTGGGTGGGGTGTGTTGGGAGGTGGGTGGGGTGTGTTGGGAGGGTGGTGGTGTGTGTTGGGAGGTGGGTGTGGTGTGTGAGAGACCAGCACTATGACTCCCAACAGGCCCCCATGTCCACAGGGAGGGTGGTGGTGTGTGTTGAGAGGTGGGTGGGGTGTGTTGGGAGGGTGGTCGTGTGTGTTGGGAGGTGAGTGGGGTGTTTTGGGAGGTGGGTGGGGTGTGTTGGAAGGGTGGTGGTGTGTGTTGGGAGGTGGGTGGGGTGTGGGGTGTGTTGGGAGGGTGGTGGTATGTGTTGGGAGGTGGGTGGGGTGTGTAGAGAGGTCAGTGATATGTAATGTTGGAAAGATGAAAACATGTCATGTCCACTGCATTGATCATTAAAATATTGTCCCTCAGGTGATCGCAACCTGACTGGCGAAACCAGCAACCACCTGCAACAGTCGCCCCACTCACAGCACGGACTCTCCGGGGACGATCCCACTGTCAGCTCCGGTGCGGAGGACGAAGCGGGCCCAAGCCGACTCCCAGGGCCATCAGGCTCACAGGACAACCCTGCCTCCACAACCTTGGCCTGTGTCACCCCACCAACACCTGCCATAGTGACCTGTGCAGCCACCACCACCACCACCTCCACCACCACCAGTACCACCACTCCTGCCTGTGCCACCCTGCCTGACCCATCGTATGACGCAGGGCCATCTACATCCCAGCCAAGCAGGGAGAGTGGACGGGAAAGGACAGACCAGAGGGCATATCTCACCAACAGGAGTGCTTCTCACCGGCGAGGTGTGGAAGGACACCCACCCCATCCTGCTGCAGAAACACTGGAAGCCCTAGCCAGAGTCCAGGCCTCCTATGAGCGGGGGCAGGCACAGGCTGATCGTGCCCACCAGGACTCAGTGGAGAACACCAATCAGTTGCGGTCAATTGACAGGCGCATAGGGCAACTAGTGCACATCATGGGCCAGGTAACAGCACTGTGGAGGGACTGGTTATCCCACCCCCTCCCCCTCAGCCAAGTGCCCAGCCGCCACGGTCGCCAACACCACCGCCACCGCCCCCTGAGCCCATGGACACGGATGTGGCCCCTGACCACCCTGCCCCCCCAGCTGTCTCTGCTCCGGCTACAAGACGGAAGGGCCGTTCGAGGCTGGCAGTAGGTGAGAGCAGCGGGGATGCACCATCCACCCGCTCAAAGAGGGGCCGCCAATGACATTAACCTTGCCTGACCCTGCCATTCACCCGCCAACTATCCTGTCCCACAACGCCAAGTATTGGCACCGGTCTGCTGGACTAGCTGGACATCACCCAATGTGGTGTCACCACGGTCTTTTCATCTACCATGACCTTCAACTCACACTCCCCCACCCAACACTTACTTGTAAATATCCACCAGCATCAATTCACAACCTGTAAATACATTTCACTTACACACTCAATGATGTGTTGCCTCCATGTTTTAATCACATGATTGTCTCAGAATCAGACGTCACCAGGCGCAGGGAACTCTGTTGGTGAGAATTATGCCTCAGTGGGAGTGACCTAGGGAAAATGAGAGACAACAAACACACGTCAGGAAACTGATTCACAGCCATCACAACACACTGTACTGCAACATACCACAAACCACACTCACCACCAAATCTGTGGATGAGAGGACACACATCATGGAGCCTTGCATGTCCACAATAAATACAACACACACATGCAAACATAACATACCAGAACAGCCAGCTTTCAAACACCACATCCACACACCACCAGCAAACATACATCACGCATTGTCAACCTGCACAAGAGGTAGTCACTCACATTCAAGGAAAATAGCGATCAATGAGCTGACGCCTCTGGTCCACACCTTCTTCCTCACCACTATCCTCATCAGTCGACATGGGTGGGATGGGAGGCCGAGGGACTTGTTGGTCTTCAGGGTCCAAGATCAGTTCAATGTCATTGCGCAAGGCCAGGTTGTGGAGCATGCAGCAGGCAATCACGATCCTGCATACTTGCCTGGTGAGTAAGGCAGGGCTCCTCCGGTTTTATCCAGGCAGCGAAACCTAGACTTTAGCAGTCCAAAAGTACGTTCCACCACTCTACGTGTCCTTCAATGGGCATCATTGCATCATTGTATCGCATTTCACCGGCTGTAGTTGGATTACGTATGGGACTCAGCAGCCACGGCCTGTTTGGGTACGCAGAATCGCCTATGTGGGGGGATGACAGACACAGATATCACTACCAGGATTGGTGGGTACCCCATGCCACACAGAATACACAACTGTCCCCACAGCATACTCATCAACAAGCCACGCACGTTCTGGACGCAGATTTGCCATCAGTTGGGGGACAATGCTGCTCCACATGATGTGGGAGTCATGTGGGGAGCCTGGAAATCTGGCACACACATGGGATAGGATGTTGTCGGCCAGGCACACCACGTGCACGTTGAGCGAATGAAAGTGTTACCGATTGCGATATACAGGCTCACGTGCCCGGGGTGGAATGAGACCAATATGGGTGCCATCAATGGAACCCACTACGTGTGGTATTTGGCCCAGTGCATAGAAGTCTGCTTTGACTGCTGCCAACTCTGCCGCCCGTGGAAAATGGATGTAATCATCCTTGTAAATCATCATGGCTTTGAGAACATCCCGCAGTACTATGCTGAACATCGACTGTGACATCCCCCCGGCATGTCCAACTGTGTACTGGAAGGTGCCAGTTGCAAAGAAGTGAAGTGCCACCATCACCTTCGCTGTGGGTGTAATGGAACCAGGATATGTTCTTCGTGGCTGCAGATGAGGAGACAATTGGTCTACAAGCTCCAGCAATCTACGTCGGTCAAGCCGGAATTTCCTGATCACCTCCTCGTCAACCATGTCCTCCAGCACAGTGTATGGGCACATTTGGAGCCCTCCTGTGTGGGATTAGATGTAGTAGATGTCAATTTACCAACAACGCATAGCTGTGCAACTGTATCACATGTAGGCCAACACAATGCATGTATTGGTGCTCAGACACAGTAGTGACTTCCATGGTGAGTATGTTTAGCTGAAATACCATGCTGGTGCCATTAGCGGAGTGAGCGTTGGCATCCATGTCCGCCAGGTGGACAGCCCACTTGCTTAGTAGTTGAGGGTTCCAGGACATGCCGTTGAGGTCTTTGGTCCCATGGCATGACATGTGTGCAGATATACAGGCACTTGCCATGTTCGTATGATGTACATGTTTGACAGCCAACACCGGTTCTTTGATGTGAGGATGACTGGTAGGGGTGGGACGTGTGCAGGATGTGTGCTACATGTACTATGTATGTAATGGAATTCTAGATCTGTTGTCCTTCAGTGCATGAGTTTGGCACTTACACACACCTCGCTTCTCTCTATTTCAGCTTTGGCAGAGGGCACTGACCCACAGACGACGGAGATGAGTGGTGGCAATGCTTCCGGATCAGAGGTCACACACACGCAGACTGACACTGAAGAGGGCAGCCCCGGAGAGGGGGACAGGACCGTCTCTGAGGACTCACATGTGGAAACACCATCGCCCTCATCCTCAGAAAGTGTTGGTGAGTCCTTACTGTTGGCACAGACAGGGAGTGGGCAATTGACACCTTCAGTCGGGACACAGCACACAGGGCCCACACTGCCACCCACTGCAACATGTACTGCTCGTGCTCGCCAGAGGAGGGGGAGCAGAGTTGCCTTCGGTGCAGGAACCGCCGCCCCTACCCCGGTGACACAAAGTGCACTTTGTGCAGAGGCTGTAGATCTGCTGCGACAGCTGTGTGTAGGGCAGGCCAACAGGATCAATGCATTCCAAGACCAGGATAGGAAGTTGGGGCAGGTGGTGGCATTCATGGAGGGTATGCATGGCGATGTTGCTGGTCTACACAGAACAGTTCAGTCATTGGCAAACACTGTGTCTTCTGCCATTGTACAGTCGCAAAGACAGGGTGCTACTTCTGTTCCCCCATCCACACCACTTGATGTCTCAGTGGGGAGTGACTTCTCAGGGCAGGACTCTTTTACAGGTTATTGCACTGGGAGCAGCCACAGGCAGCAGGGCAGGGCACGTAGAGCACAGACCCCATCCCCTAGGACTGGTAAATCTGGCACCAAAGACGACGTGAGCTACACTGGAGTTGACACACAGGATCCTCAAGGGGTGTGGGTGGAAATGGCTTCACATGCTACACAGGCATCCCCCACAAAAGGTAGTCCCAAGGGAAGGGCAACTCCCAAGTCCAGGGACACTACCAAGGACACCACGAAGGAAGGTTCAACTCCTAAGAGCAGGGACACTCCCAGGGACAAGAACACTACAAAGGCAAGGCAACCTCAAAAGAGCAGGGACACTCCCAAGGACAAGGACACTACAAAGGAAGGGGCAACTCCCAAGAACAGGGACACTCCCAAGGACAAGGACACTACAAAGGAAGGGGCAACTCCCAAGAGAAGAGACACTCCCAGGGACAAGGACACTACAAAGGAAGGGGCAACTCCCAAGCGAAGAGACACTCCCAGGGACAAGGACACTACAAAGGAAGGGGCAACTCCCAAGAGCAGGGACACTCCCAGGGACAAGGTTGCTTCTAGAGACAGGTACACTACAAGGGAAAAGTCTGCACCCAGGGACAGGGCACCGCCCAGGGATCAGGGAACTTCCAGGGACAGGACACCTCCTATGGCCAAGGCACATCCAAGGGACAGGGCTTCTCCCATAGACACTAGCTCCATCAAGGACAGGCATACATCACCCCTGGCTGCACTGAGGCTGATGTTGTTGAAGGAACGTAGTAAAGATGTGTCCGTGGTGGAGTCCCCCCATACCTCTACTCCCATCAATGCCCGTCAGAAGCAGAGGAAGAAGTACCCTGTAGTTGCATCCCCCATTACACATGATTTAGAGGGCAGAAGGCAGGCCCACAGCAAACGACAAGCAGGGTCCAGCACGTCCCCAGAGAGCAGACCCCCGACAGCAGATGATCCACCTTCGCTGTGTGATGTTTCAGATGAGGCCACACCACTTACCAGTCCAGTCATGTCCAGGGTGCACTCACATATCCCTAAGAAATGTAGACACACACCATTGACACCTGAACACCCCGATGTCGCTCAAGTACAGCTATCCCCAGCTCCCAGGGCCACCCTGCCTCCTGGCCCATACAGTCCTGTGGCTCATCATTTCACTGGTCCCAGTGGCGCAGCTGCAGTTGACTCTCATGTGTCAGATGGTGGCACTGTGTCTGTTGTTTGCTGTCATGCTTCATGTAGTAGCACTGTCTCTGTTGTGCCCTCTCCTATTTCTGGTGCTGGCAATGTGTCTGGGTCTGTGGCTCATGTGTCAGTCAGTAGATCTGTGGCTGTGTCTCACACTCCTGTTTCTGGTGCTGGCAGTGTGTCAGGGTCTGTGGCTCACGTGTCAGTCACTCGAGCTGTGGCTGTGTCTCACATTCCTGTTTCTGGTGCTGGCAGTGTGTCTGGGTCTGTGGCTCATGTGTCAGTCAGTAGATCTGTGGCTGTGTCTCACATTCCTGTTTCTGGTGCTGGCAGTGTGTCGGGGTCTGTGGCTCATGTGTCAGTCAGTAGATCTGTGGCTGTGTCTCACACTCCTGTTTCTGGTGCTGGCAGTGTGTCAGGGTCTGTGGCTCACATGTCAGTCACTCGAGCTGTGGCTGTGTCTCACATTCCTCTTTCTGGTGCTGGCAGTGTGTCGGGGTGTGTGGCTCATGTGTCAGTCACTCGAGCTGTGGCTGTGTCTCACACTCCTGTTTCTGGTGCTGGCAGTGTGTCCGAGGCAGGTAGTTCAAGCAGTCCACCTGATTCTGTGATGTGAGGTGCTGTTCACTTCACTCCCATGTGATTTGACTTGGTGTGTACATTGTCCATTGTAACCAGCCTTGCACTGTTGTTGTCGTTGGGACGGGTAGCTTGACCCACGTACTGGTGTTGCTAGTGATGTACCTGCTCTGTTGTTGTTATCCTCCAATTCCTCGGGATCAACGTGATGTACAAGAAAGGCCACCTCCTGATCTATCCAAACCTTGAATGCTATGATAGCCAAAGGTTAAGGAAGGATCAGACGAGGGCAATAAAGCCCGCGGGAAAGGGAGGGAACTGCGGGGAAGGAGATCTGAAACGACAAAGAAAAGAACGATGAGTAGTCCCTTCTCCTCCTTACTACTAGCACTACACAACGTGAAATACCCCAGCTTTCTAGCCCGAATCTCTTATGTCTACCTGAAAATGAAAAGAAACGTTTGGTAGTTGTGGATGATAATTCTCTTCACCCACGTCCAGGACTGGGACGACTGTGAATCACGCTATTCCCACCTGTAACACATAAACACAACAACAACCTTACACCCAATCCTAACAGAGGGCTAGAGGAATGCAGAGGAATAGCATAGGCCGTGTACGTACCCCCCTTTGTTAAAGTCTTAACTTCGAGAGGGCCATCAAGGAGGAATGGCGTAGTCAGAGGTACAAAAATTGAAAAAAACCAAAATAATCCTGAGCAGGTTGCTTCACCTGGTAAGTGTTATAAGCTGGCACAGTACCTCTTTGTAAACGGAGAACAGCATAAGCGATGGACTCCCTGGTATCCACAAATCAGTAGGTGAATGGTTAAAGCAGAGCCCACCTATCGGATACCCAAGCCTGGGCAGCAAGACGCTGATATCCCTTGTAAAGCATTTGAATACCAAGCCTGGTATAAATGAGTGCTGAGTAGTGAGATCGTCCTCCGCACGAGCCTAGGTTCAGGCTCACCAACGGAGGGCAACAGTTGCAATGCGGAAATCAAGCAGCAAGAAAAGAGAACACTGTTTCATCGTCCCCCGCATGAGCCAAGGAAGCTCGTCCAACGGGGGGCAGCGACGGGTCAGAATACTGATAACGCTTTTAGGCCTAATCGTCGTCCGCATGAGTCAACCCGACTCTCCAACGGAGGGCAATGCGGGGCAAGGTAAACGCTAGTGTATACAAACGTAATCGTCCTCCGCATGAGTCAACCCGACTCGCCAACGGAGGGCACGACAAGAGGCTTGACGGCAAACGTGCCAATCATCAAAAGCGCCAGGTAACAGCAAAGTAAACACGGTTTACCAACAGAGAGCAGCATCCGCTGAACACGTCCAAGCGTCTGTGGTTCGAAGAATATCCGACACCAGAAACAGGAAGTGAGTTCCCTATGTAACCTTCCTTTGCTACCGCAAAGGACTCTGGGAGATGTAGTTTCATGGGGGGGGGGAACAGGCCGCTTCCATATGTTCGCTGCAGCGGCGCTCTACCGGACCATGACAGTTGTCCACAATGCCCTGTTGCTGTTCTGATACTGCATTCTGCCCTCTCATTTGCGGCCAATGATGTACCTGCTGTGTTGTCCACAATGCCCTGTTGCTGTTCTGATACTGGATTCTGCCCTCTCATTTGTTGCCAATGATGTACCTGCTCTGTTGTCCACAATGCCCTGTTGCTGTTCTGATACTGCATTCTGCTCTCTCATATGCTGCCTCTGATGTACCTACTGTGTTGTCCACAATGCCCTGTTGCTGTTCTGATACTGCATTCTGCCCCCTCATTTGCTGCCAATGATGTACCTGCTCTGTTGTCCACAATGCCCTGTTGCTGTTCTGATACTGCATTCTGCCCTCTCATTTGCTGCCAATGATGTACCTGCTGTGTTGTCCACAATGCCCTGTTGCTGTTCTGATACTGCATTCTGCCCTCTCATTTGCTGCCAATGATGTACCTGCTCTGTTGTCCACAATGCCCTGTTGCTGTTCTGATACTGCATTCTGCCCTCTCATATGCTGCCTCTGATGTACCTGCTGTGTTGTCCACAATGCCCTGTTGCTGTTCTGATACTGCATTATGCCCTCTCATTTGCTGCCAATGATGTACCTGCTGTGTTGTCCACAATGCCCTGTTGCTGTTCTGATACTGCATTCTGCCCTCTCATTTGCTGCCACTGATGTATCTGCTGTGTTGTCCACAATGCCCTGTTGCTGTTCTGATACTGCATTCTGCCCTCTCATGTGCTGCCACTGATGTACCTGCTGTGTTGTCCACAATGCCCTGTTGCTGTTCTGATACTGCATTCTGCCCTCTCATGTGCTGCCTCTGATGGACCTGTTTAGTGCAATGGACTGTTGATGCACTTAGCCCCTCTCATGTGCTGCCTCTGATGGACCTGTTCAGTGCAATGGACTGTTGATGCACTTAGCCCCTCTCATGTGCTGCCTCTGATGGACCTGTTCTGTGCAATGGACTGTTGATGCACTTAGCCCCTCTCATGTGCTGCCTCTGATGGACCTGTTCTGTGCAATGGCCTGTTGATGCACTTAGCCCCTCTCATGTGCTGCCTCTGTTGGACCTGTTCAGTGCAATGGACTGTTGATGCACTTAGCCCCTCTCATGTGCTGCCTCTGATGGACCTGTTTTGTGCAATGGACTGTCGATGCACTTGTCCCCTCTCATATGCTGCCTGTGATGTTGCTGTTCTGTGCAATGGACTGTCGATGCACTTACCCCCTCTCATGTGATGCCAATGATGTACATGATCTGTTGTACACAATGCCCATGCTCTTGGATATTCTGATATTATGCACCTAATATGTTGGATAAAGCTAATAAATCATGTTTTGTGATATGTCGTTGTCATTCCTGGTTGTGTACTTCAATTGTGTATATTTTTGTGAGATCGTCAATGTATTTCCTATGACAAGCCACTCCCCCTTCCAACGTCACAGCCCTGGCAAGTACTCCCCTTCCGGCAGCAATAAGTGAGTTGGCGTACCTGCGTCGTCGTCGATGATGGTCCATGACTTGCTGGTGGAGGCACGCGAAGAGTATCGGAAAAGCGTGTAGCGCTGGGTCCATGTGGGCGAGCTGCTTGTCGTGGGTATCTTAGCAATGTGTGGTTTGTTCGCTGTGGGGAATCCGCCGTGTTCAGGCAGGTTGTTTTTCCGCAGCGTTTTTATGTGTGTTTTCCGCCATCGTGATTTGGGACACGGTCGGAGACGTCATTCCGTACGGCGGTGTCTCTGGATTGGTTACATCCGCCGCAGGGTCGGGTGTAATTCCGCGGCGGTGCGTTCTCTTCCGCCGCGTACGGAGTTTTGACAGTGTTTCCCATCCTAATATGGCGGTCGGACTGTCCGCGGCAGGCGGACACGGAAAAGGCATTTTCCGCCTACTCCAGGACGGCGGTCGCACTTCCGTCCGCCATCCTAATGAGCCCCTAAATATGTTGTTTTTCTTAGGTCTGATCATCAACCATTGTTTATTATTAAGAAATATCTACACTGTACCAAGCATTGGATCTTCGATATCTTAGTAAGATCTTTCAGCTTTAAAAACAATGGGCATGCATTGGTACTTATACTGAGGAATGAAATATGTCAACACTAAATAATATATAAAGCCATCTTAAGTATGTTATTCAGACTCACACTTATTCTTAGTTAAGGTCTTATACTAGGGTTTATTTTTCATGCTGCAATACAAATCTTAAGAAGAAGGTGCCTTTTGGGTTATTCTCTAATCATTCCTGCTTGAGATAGCCCTCCTTCCCTGTGAGTTTATCTTTAATATGAGTACTCAGTTATAAACATCTTTGTAAAATGGAAACTTGATTTTATAATAGGGGAAACTAGTATTAATTTTTGTAACTAGGTTATATGTGATGGCAACAATACGTTGTGGAACTTGATTATGTTAAAAGTATTGATTGTTTGCACTAATTATGTATATTGATATTGTATTTTTATTTATATTTTTATTTTTGTATGTTCATTTTAGGTACTTTGTGGCTCCTGAAGAAGGCGTTGGACACGTCAAAATGCGCGTCGAGTTTTATTGCCACTCTTTGACTAAATATAAAGATTTTCTGCTTTATTCTGAATTTTTTAATGAATTTGTAGTTTCTATTTATTGTTTAATTGTGTATTGATGATCAATGTCTTTTCAAATAATGATCAAAATGTTTTTAGATATGACTATTAAAATGAATATGCTTATTTAATTAGTTACTCTGTTTGTTTCCCCTTTCTTTACTTGTTTCCATTATCAATTGCCTAGGAAGTTATGCACATACATTTTTCCCTGTCCTAGGTTTTGAACTTATTATTGTTCGGGGGGTCCTTGTTTTTCACATTTTGGAGAAAGGGGCTGTGACTCCTATCAGATCTCAGCAACCCTGCTGTGTGGGACTTCCTGGAGGTAATTGGAGGGGAAGTTGGCCCACAAGGATGTCTTTGGGGGTCAACTACCTCTCCTGTTATCTCTAATAAGTCCCACACAGCGGGATTGCGAAAAGGTATTCAGTGGCCATGCCCCTTTCTCCAGCACTCTCCAAACATGTCTCCTGGCACACTACTGGTTGGATAATGAAGTCCTCTTGAATGCTAAGGGACATTGGGAGCCAAGAAGTCCCCCTGGTACTTTCTGTAAGTCCTACACAGTGAGATTCCTGAAAAGCTATTCAGAGGCCCATCCCCTTTTCCACCATTCTGCAAAGACCATTACTACTTAAAAAAAACATAGAAATTTACTGAAAAAAACAAAGTTTACAGGGAGGTTATAGTTAGGCAATGGAATTTTAAAAAACGTAGAAATTCACTGAAAAAAACAAAGGTTTGCACTGATTGTGACCTCACATATTAAATCACTCATGACATCACTGATAACATCTCAAATAACATCACTGATGACATCATCTGCTGAATCTCTCATTACAACCTCCACACTACAGTTCTTAAAACTATTGACACACCCATACCGGTACTTATATACCCACTCACTTAACTGCTGTGCAAAGCTCCACCTCAGCAACAACACCTCCTGGACCACCTTCAACTTCTACTGCTAAGAAATTATCTTAAATACACTCACAGATCTGAATCCCTCCAATCATTACACAGACCCGATCCCAGTAACCCACTTAAAAGCCTTCATTCCACTGCTAGTGCACCTATGGACTAGGATTATAAATACCTCTCTTCTGCAAGGAACCATCCCAGACATCCTCAAAGCGGGTCAGGTATCCCCCATCTTAAAGTAACAATTGGAGAAACCAACAGACCCGAATAACTATCGCCCAATATCCCGCATTTTGACCCTCACCAAACTACTAGATAAATGTGTCCAGTCGCAGCTTAGCAACCACATAGACCACTCCAACCTGCTTGATCAATTCCAATCAGGCTTTCGATCAGGGCACAGCACCGAATCAGCCATGACCCACATAATAGATGGCGCATTACAAATACTTGATCAAAACAAAGCCTGTTTGTTAATCCTGCTTGACTTATCCTCAGCCTTCGATACAGTCAAACACGACAACTTACTAGACCTCTTGAAACATAGAATGGGACTACCTAGAACAGTGTTAAACTGGTTCAATTCCTTCCTCCAAAACAGAACACAAAGATTCAAGATCAACCAATCTTCATCTAACTGCACCCCAGTCACTTTGGGAGTAACCCAGGGATCTTCCCTCTCCCCGACACTCTTCAATCTGTTAATGGGACCACTCTCTGAGCTTCTCAATTACTCAAATATCCAATATCACATGTACGCTGACGACACACAACTCCACATTAAGGTCCACTTTCTTGAAGACATCAAGTCCCTTAATTAAAAAAACACAGACCTGGCTGGCAAAGAACCATTTAAGACTAAACATCCTAAAAAGAAATTCCTCTTAGTTGCTCCCCTCAACGAAACAACCATCATCCGTGAGTGGATGAAGCACCTAACAGTACTCCACGGTCAACCTGTCCTCATTGATTCTGCTAAATCACTAGGAATAACCCTGGACAATAAACTAAATATGCAGAAGTACATCAGCGCTGAAATGATAGAAGAACATTTTCAGATGACCACCCTGAGAAAAATGAAACCCCTTATACCCGCAAATGACTTTAAACAGGCAGTTCAAACTCTAGTAATTCCCAGAGTGAACTATGGGAGTGTTGCTCTCTGCGGCCTTCCTAGATCAAAGACCGCTCCTCTAAGAGCCACAATTAATACAGCTGCGAGCCTCATCACAGGCTCCAAAAGAAACTGCCACATTTCCCCTGACCTGTCGGGTGGTAACAGATCTACTAGGAGTTCTGATAATCTTCTACTTAAACCACAACATTTCTCCAAGAAGAAAACGTCCAATCGTACCTTCTCAGGAATGGCTCCTAGGATTTGGAACGCCTTGCCCCCAGAAACGAGACTTAATCCGTCCGCAGATTTTTAAAAAAAGAAGTGAAATCGATTCTCTTGTCCAAATTCACCTGAACCTTTTGATACACTTTTGTAGATATATGCTAGTACCTAATAGTTTACCAGTACTGTATTCACTTAATTCATTGTATTTATATGTATATGTCAATCACCTGTATTTGCCCTGTAAAGCGCTCTGATACCCGCAAGGGTCGGGTTCACGCTGTACATTCAGTCACCCATGCAGCCACTCATACACCAACTCACTCACCAATACAGCCACTGATATATCGACTCATACAGCCACTCACACTCTGTCAGTCACCCATAGAGTCAATCACACAACCACTTACTCACCTCTACAGGTATACACACACACTCACGTATTCATATACATACTGAAATACTCACTCACCTATACCGTCACTGACACAAGCACACGCTCACCCATAATCCACTCTAACAATCACTCACTCACATATAGTCACTCATATAATTCAACACTCACCTTTACTGCCTTTTACATATGCAGTTACTCACTCACTTACCACTGACACATCCATTTACTCACCGACACCACAATACACAACTCGGTCACCCATACAGCCTCTCGCACATGCACCCTTCTAACCAATACAGCCTATAGACTCACCCAATTCACTCATTCATGCAGGGAGTTACACACACCCTCACCCACCAATACAATTAATTGTTAACAAATGTATTTTACTTTTATTATTTAGATACAAAGTTATGGTACTCATCTTCTATTTGATACTTACATATGTATTTGTGCTAGTAAGTGCAGCCTTATTTTCTGGTTCCTTTTTTGGGAAACAAATTGCTTTGCTTTTATCTGAAACTTTTGCTTGTTGGTATCCAGTGGGGGTTGAGGAAGTTCAGTTTTATTTTTAGTATTTTACGGTGAGGTGTTATTTAGAAATATTTTTATGTTCCTACTTTTTGTGTGCCTTTTTCCAGGTATATGATTGCTGTCGTTTTTTTGGAAGATTAGTAGTTTGTCATCTTCCTACTGTCTGAAAGTTGTCACCTGGTAAAGCTTGGACCTTCAAAGATCTAGCATGCCATAAAATCTACTCAAGCCTAAATGGTGCTCCTGTAAAACACCTTTGTTAGCTACAACAATGTCTAGCACATATACCCTGATAACACTCAGATTGCCAGAGTAAGAGCTTAACCTGGAGGATATCAGTACAATTTTTGTGCTAATTGTTTATGACTCCTCCCTAAATAATCACATTTTATTCCCATTTGATGGTGCCAATTCACAAACCTATGAAAGAGTACGTAAGAGACACTACAGGAGTATTGTTTTATGTTCTCCAAACTGCCTTTGTCAATTTCCTCAGATGCTGGTGGAAGAAGTCTAGCTGCTTTTGCAGCCAAATACTCAAGAAATTTACCAGCTTTTTTTCTGTGAGCAGAATTGGGTTTGGTGCTCCCGCACCTCTGGAAATTGGGTGAACTCGAGCTTCACATCCCTTCCTTTGAACCTATCCTCCACCACTTGTTGCTTTACCAGGCTAATAAAGACACTGGTAATGCCCCTTAGTGCTTAGGGCCTGAGTATGGTAATCAATTTAACTTACTCCAGGAGAAGGAAGTTTTATTAAACCGTGCTCAGAGTGCCAAAGATCTTATTCAAATCTTGGTATACATGGGGAATTTGGAGAAGTCAGACCTAGTTCTATCGAAGAGGGTGGAGTTTCTGGGGTTTCTGTAGACTTCGAGAAGGAACTTATTCTAATTCTGAAATCAGAGCTGAACTTAAGCAACAAAGGGCTAAGGGCAATCCTCAGCAGCAGGTGGGTTCTATCCAACATTTAGCAATTCTGCCGATTTTCCCAGGTCCTCTGGATTACAGTTTGAAGTTAAGACATTTACAAAGTATTTTAGCCTATTCAGAAGTGGCCCAATCAGATTAGGAAGCTTAAGAAGAGATTTCCTGAAGGACAAGTAACCCAGATGCATGGAACAGTTGGGTCATATTTCCTACATATTCAATGTAGGATTAGAGACTGATGCATGTCTATGGAGATGGGGGCCTTGGTGTGACAACTTCTTGACTGGAGAAAGATGTTTAAGTATAGAGTCGTTAATGCATATTTTAGAGTTTCTTGAAAGCTCCTTTGTGGTGCAAAATCTTATCAAGGGTAAGTAGAGCTGTACAGTTTTTCAACTAATGGACAAATCTATTGATGTAAGAGATATAAATTGGTTAGGTTAAATGAAATCGAAAATATAAGCAGCCCTATAGGAATTCTGCCTTTGCCAACTGATATCTTTGGTAACAAAGTATCTTCCAGGGACTGTACAAAATGGTGGTGTACTCAAAAAGGGTCTGCAATGGCTAGCTATTGGGACTCGTAGCCTTGGGTTTTCAGGTCCCTCAATGAGACCTGGGTTCCCTTTATGGTGAGCCTTTTGCAACCTGATTGACAGCGCATTGCAGCAGTTTTTCAGTTTGAGACCTAACCCGGCGGCACTGGCAATGGATGCTTTTCTGCAACATTTGTGTTGTGAACATCTCTACGCTTTTTCTCCTTATGTGATAGTGTTCAGATGCCTGGTATGGGTTTGCAGGCAGGCAGCTCCAGTACTTTTGATAATGGCTCTGTGGAGGGCACAGTCATGGTAATCTTCCCTTCTAGAGGTATTGTTGGACAGCCCGTTTCAATTGCCAGTCATACCCAGTTTTGATGAGTTCAGATGGGCAGCACCACATTCTAATTCTAGACAGTAGCCTTTTTCTAGTAACCTGGAACCTTTCAGGTCATTTTCAGCACAGACATCTCAGGACTTTTGAAGTCAGCTTCTGAATAAATTAGAGCACCCTTGGCAATGGGACCTCATTACAAGCCACCCTGGGACATGTTGTCTTGCTGGTGTATGTAGAGGAATATGAATCCCATTTCGCCAGATTTCACAGTGAGACAAATTTCTTAGCATCCATAGCTTCCTATAAAGAAATCATATTGTACAATTAATGGGTAAACATCAGCAATTTAATCAGGTATTCAGAAGTAAGGCGATAGACAGGTGGGGGAACATCCCTTGATATGTAATTTATTTAAGAGGATTAGGTTGTCAAATCAATCAAAGCGATGTTGTACTTTACTTTGGGATGTCAACATAGTGCATCCAATATTTTAGTTGTGGAAGGAAAATTATGAGCTTTCACTAAAAATTTATTCTGCTAAACTTATGATTTTGTTGTGTTTCGTGTCTATCAAGAGAGTTGCTGAGGTGAGATCTTTAGATACTTCCTCAATGCAATTTCCCTCAACTGGTGCTCATTTCTCCAAAACCAAATGTAATATAAATTGCTGATACTGATATAGAATATCTTGCTTTTTTGTTACACCCCAAGTTATTTGTTGTATCAAGTTAAATCTTAGTGTCACAAAGACCTGAGAATGTGTTCAGTTGCCATTCTTTATTCTGAAATCTGTCACTCCAATTTCTGGTAACACCCTAAGTTGCTGGGTGAAATAGGTAATGTCTTTGGCAGGGGTTATTACAGGGGTCAATACAAATTCAGTTGAAGTGGATTCTGCCAGGAGAGCTATGGCTTCAAAGGCCTTTTGGGCCAGCCCTATGGCATAAGCCATTCTCAGATCCGCTGATCAGGCAAGGTTTACCACTTTTAACACATCATATTACACACCAATACATCTTGCAGCACTGTTAGTGGTGTATAAGCTTTGATCATGCATAATAGAGCCTCCTGTATTGTAATAAAATTGCACGTTCTCCTTGCTGTTAGTGAAGGAGATAGCTGATTGTATTAAAGACACTGAGGTGAGTACTATCCCACATTTCTGAATACAACCCTTCCTTAGTGGAGACTCATTGAAAACTCTATTCTTTACTAGTTCCGGTCTCGACTGCTCTTACACAAACAGCGGGAGTGTTCCCCCAGGAAGAGGAGGTCTGCTGGAGCAGGATCATGGTTCTGTCCTACCTGAAGAGTACAGGAAGACATATTGTGGTTTTGGGTGAGATTTCTCTTTTCTTTCCCTTTTTTTTCATATGCTGTGTGAACTATGATGCCATTCATCAGGAAAAGAGGCACTTAATCTATTTATGAGAAATTACAGAAAGAAGCTAATAACCAGAGGTCCTCGCACAACACAGCAAAGTCTACTTCCTATACAGTATGAAAAATAATTAAATTAATTAAAACCACACACGCATGATGGACTCAAGACTCATTGTGCCACTCGACCCCACCCAAGGCCGCCCTCACATGGTTCACCTCTCACTCCAACATCCCCCCCCACTGACTCAACCCAAACTCGCTCGACAAGTGACAGGAATGCTGCTCCTTTTCCAAACAACCAGTGGTGCCTAACCCCCACCACAGTGTACTCATGGTGAGCTCCAGTCTCCGCGTTCCAGTCTCCAGCAAGACACACTGCGTAAAATGGGTGGGTGTACCAGCGGCCATGACCTGGAGAAAGAACGCCGCTCACTGACGAAGCGTAGGTGGTTCACCGTTTCAGTGAATTATGATGCAAGGGGGATTATTCCATGGGGACATGAGCACTCCTGGACTCAGTCCTCTTCAGTCCTATTGATTCTGGGCTCAAACTAATGACTGCATTATGTGTTAAGTACAAGGGGAAAAGTGACATATGCAGGTGATTACACCACCATAAACATACAATAATTTAGTGAATGCTAATTAGCTAAATGCTGCCCCTTTTCATGTTTTATAGCTTTATGCCATGATTATACAATGATTAGAAAATTGTTTTTAATACCATTTGTAATCTTATATATGTGGAATTCTCCGCTACACATGCATTTAATGAATCAGTGCATGAATGAAGTGCACTAATTTTCCACTTCACCCTACTACAGATTGCCGCGATACTGTAGTGAATATCCCCCAGTGTTTAAACGACACAAAGGCAAAAGAAAAGTATTTTGTAGGACAGAGGAATGCATTCCTTTTTCATGAGAATGCTATCATTTGGAAGAATCACTAAAACAGATATTAAACTATTACATTGGAAAGGGTTAGTGAAAACACGTATCTTTAGGATAGAGCAAGCCTTGCAGATAATAACAGATTAGGTTTTGAATTAAACTAGTTAAATACAAACAGTCAAATAATCAGCTACATCAACATTACATAATCTCAATTGTGTTTGCTAGATTGTCATTAATGATTAATGGAAGTAGTCCATCCTGACACACTTTCCCTCCTGTAATAATCCAATCAAATATGTTTTCCACTGTATAAATCACTTCAAGAGGATGGACATACTAAGAATAAATTTGACAAACACATAAAATCGTAGACTGAAAATATATGGCCATCAAATAGTAACCCGATGTTGGGAGAAACATATATAATGGAATTACTAAATCCGACCTTGATTTAAGATTATAATTCAGATAAAAAATATTTTCACATGGTCAAATGGTGCGGTTGATTTGTATTCTACTTGAGCATTTGGCAGTCATATTCGGGTTCCACAAGTGTACTTAGTTTATTGCTTTTCTTATTCAAAAGTCAAGTTAGCAATCATAGTTTTAAGGGTGTGGACCATGAGATCAGAGATATAGGGAAGTCGTGTTTGGAACAGATACACAATCTAAATAAGCAAATTAACATTTCACACCCCACTCCTTGCATAGGTAACTGCAAATAATTCTAGCAAAGTTGACAATTCTATGACATCCCTGCTATGGCATATTACATAAAGTGGGTAGCTCAAGCAATCCAATGCAACCAGGGTCAAGAATACAAATGTATCCCCATCCTGTGACACCATTATTGTACCTGGGTTTGCAAAGTGGAATCTGCCATGTGGGATGATTTCCCCTTTGTGAGTGCAATTGTTTCACTTTGAGAGGAGCGTTCGACTATTCACTGGACTGCTGCATGTTATGTCTAATGTAATTTATTGAATGCCAACTTGTTGTGCCCAATTTCCAAAGGTAAACTTAGACGGAAAGGTAAGTTACAAGTAGTATCTTTACTTATGCAGTCGAGGCGAAAATCCAACCTGGAGTTTGGAGGTTCCACTCCGCACTTGGTGTGTAATCTTCAGAATTGGAGAGTACACTCCAGGTGTGGAGTGGAATCTCCACACTTGAAGGGGAGATTCCTCCCCAAATGCGGACATAAAGATACTACTTGTACCTTCCCTTTGTGAATACTGAAAGTCATAAACTTAGACTTTTGGTCTAAGTTTACCTTGGTAAATTCCGAAAGTCTTAAACAGTCTCCATCCCTGCTGTTCACATAGAGTAGGAACATGAATGAAGTATTTTTGCAACTCCCTCTAAATGGTAGGTTTTAGTGGTGACTGGCATATACCATGTGAGGAGTGCATGACTCAGGTCAAATCTCAAACCCCTTGTTGAGCAAAAACTACCCACTGGTCTGTGACCCAACCATGTTGTACAATAGCCCCATGGAGCTGCACGTTACAAGTGAGATAAGGGCATGAGATCATGGGCACTTTCGAAAACAATGACAAGAAGCATAATTGGAGACAAAAAGGAAAGGTACTGATCAAAATGAAATGAGAAAGGAAGAGAGTCTGGTAGTGTTTGACAGTTTCAAAAGAAGATGTATGACAGAATTAAAGATCCATTTTGGAGACACAAATCAATAGGAGAAAGTGGAGAGATGTGGCACATGCAGTGCGTTTGAAAAGTGCAGGGGAATTATGCACACTCAGTTATAAGATAAACATGTCTAATTCAATATTCACCCATCTGACATTGATGACATGAGTCCAAATAAGATTGCCTGTAATTAAGCAGGAAAATAAAACCACCGGTCAGTACTTCACAAAGTTGGACGTGGAAGGGAAAACCCAGTTCTTCAATCTTTGGCTGGATAACCCTTTTGATCCATTACCCTGTGCTTAATCAGACTTATTGGGTGATGTGGCATTCCACTAATTGTTTGAAGAACTGACTCATACACAAAACATAACTTTGATGACATATCATGACAAAATCTGGAATGACACTGTTTAACATCTCCTCTGTAACAGGCTGTTTATGTAGCTCTCTTGAATCTTGCCCTGAAAATCAAACCAAATATCCCTGTAAACAAATGCTCTCAGCTCAAATTCAATATAGATCATTTAGCCAGTCTGTGAACACTCCAGAATTACACTTATGACTCACCAGGGCTCTGTCAATGAAACATTTGTTTTATTTGCCAATTGTATAATTGGCGTCTTGACAACTGTTCCAAAAGTTAAAAAAACAGGTCAATAGAAGTATAGAATTAAGATGAAAAACAAGATTCACCCAGGACAGAATTCTGTCATTAATATGGTGAAAAAATAAAACATAGCTGTAACTGATGCAAAGAAAATGTACTGATACATCAAAAAGAGAAACAACACATCTTTTCACATACGTTCTCTCAGCTACCATCTCTTCAAGCTTGCTTACATCTACTCATTTGTGTATTATGTCAAAGCAGAGGGGCAGGGACTGACCATCATCATGAAGTGGTACTCCACCTAACTAGTAATGCATATGAGAATCCCTACTTCTTATTCTTAGATCAAAATGTTTCCATGAAAGTTAGTTGGAAAAAAGCGGTCGTAAAAGCCCTTTTGAAAAAGCCTGGTCTAGATCCATCAGACCTGGCTAATTTCAGACCGATCTCATTGCTGCCTGGGTTCGCTAAGATAGCGGAGAAACTGGTGAACAGGCAACTGTCACTCTTCTTGGAGTCTAATGGCCTGTTGCGGAATTCCCAAACGGGATTCAGGCCAGGCCAAGGCACAGACACCGCCCTTCTGGCAGTCGTGGAGGAAGCCAGGAGCATTCTGGATTCAGGAGGATCAGTGGCAGTGATCCTCCTGGACCTCAGTGCGGCTTTTGATACCGTAAACCATCAGGTACTGCTCCAACGACTGTCTGACGTGGGTCTGACTGGAACGGCCTTGAAGTGGCTCGCGTCGTTCCTTCACCAACGAACTTTTCAAGTCTGGGAAGGTAGTGCTCAATCTGTCCCCATTCCCCTTCAATGTGGTGTGACTCAGGGCTCCTCCCTGAGCCCCACATTGTTTAATGTCTATATGGCTCCGTTAGAGGATGTGGTGGCACCACTGGGCATCAAAATAATCAGCTATGCTGATGATACCCAGTTGGTGGTGGCTCTCTCCCAATTGGGGGACCACCCTGACCCTTTGCACTCCTGCCTGTCCAAGGTGTATACTTGGATGGGCAACTCAGCATTACAATTGAACGGCGCTAAAACAGAGCTGATGTTGCTGGGACAGGCGGGGCCTTTGTTACCGCCTGGTAGCTGGCCGACTTGCCTTGGCGATCCTCCAACTCCCAAAAAAGAGATTAAAAGTTTGTGTGTGTTGCTGGAACAAAATTTGTCATTTAAAACCCATGCAAAGAAAACTGCCGGAGTCTGCTTTTCCTTGCTTCGATCGGCCCGCAAGATCTTACCCCTTCTCCCTTCGACCTCCAGGAAACTCCTTATTCAGGGGCTGATAGTCTCGAGGCTGGACTACAGCAATGCGCTCTTTTTGGGTGCCCCGGAGGCAACGCTCACTAAACTTCAACAAGTGCAGAACGCGGCAGCAAGACTGTTGTTGAATATTCCTAGGAGACAATCTGCAAAACCAGCATTAAGAGCGCTGCATTGGCTCCCAGTACGGGAGAGGATAAAATACAAATCGCTCTGCACGGCTCATAAAATTCTAAGAGGGGAAGCCCTCCCATCCTGCACAATATGGTTCTCCCCTACAAGGCTACTAGAGCACTTCGCTCGGACCATAAATCCCTGGTAAAAGTGGCCAGAGTTAAAAGAGCCCAGACGGGCGGGAGAAGATTCTCAGTGAATGTGGCCAAGTTATGGAACGCTTTGCCCTTGAATCTGCGGACAGAGACCGGTATCATTCGGTTCCGAAAGCTGCTAAAAACTCACCTATTCCCCGCCTAATGATGTCTTTCTCTCAGCTCCATCCCTCTGAGCAATGAACGAGTGCTGGGATGCCCGAGGGTAACCACGCGCTATATAAGATTCCAAATAATAATAATAATGATGATCTAGATTTGTTATCACAGTTGAAAACATTCTACATACTTTAAAAATTATTGATTCCCTAGCAGGTCCCCACCAGACTGGCTACCGACAAAGCATGCTTCCTAATTTACCTCGAGAATGGGCTTTGGTATAAATAAATAAATCCATTAAATCGTGGTTCGAACATCACTAAATGCTTTAATACAATGTTTTGTTTAAACAAACCTGGCCTTCACTCGTTTGTTGCATCAAATTATAGGCCAGCTAATACTCTAACAGTACTGTCTGCAATTGTAGTAAAAATTGTAGTGGCACAATTGCAGAGCCATCTTGAAACGTACAACTGCCTATCTCCTCTACAATCTCCTTTCATACATCATCCAAAGTATGGGATATACTAGTTCTATGAGTTTTTGGGATGCCTCCTATTAATTCTGATACTCACCATAACCTTTGATGCTAAGCCCATCCCTCTTTGTTAAAGATGTTGTCCAAGGTAGACCAAGCTAACCACACCACTCTCAGGTGTTTTCACTCATTTTTCAGCCAGATGACTCAGAAAGTTTTATTCACCTCTATATCTGTCTAATAAAGTTAAGGCTTTACAATGGATCCCCTCTAACTCCCATATTATTTAACAACTACCTGTCTCTTTTGATTGAGAACTTTACGAACACCTAGTCATATGTCAACAAGACCTTCAGGAAGTCATGGAAAGTGCTGAAACTTAGATGTATAAATTAGTTACAGCTTCATAGCTCTATGACTAAACTTATCGACTACTATTTGAAGAGCCCATAACATGTCCGCTCATACTGTATCAGGGCTGAAAATTAGAGGTCATGTCTCCCAAGCTAGACAATGGCTCCCGTTAGAGACTGTAGTCTATTTAAAAATAGTTGTCTTATCTTTATATTTCAATGGAGTCTCACTCGATCATATTTGTCCCAGAGGATCTGTATCTGTCACCTTGATGTAAGGTGCAATGACAGAGGAGCCGTCGCTTTTCAGTGAGCAGCCTTTTAAATTTCCTTACCAAGATGCATTAGGAAAATCTTCTCTCTCTCATTTTTAATACCCTTATTAGTTTTTTAGGTAGTGCTAATTCCTACACCAGGAGACCTTTGAGTAGTGAGCACATTCCAAATGTAATAAATCAATAAATCAATTAATCACTCAATCAGTCAAGCAAGAGAATGCTTCCTTGCATATCATAACCTTGAACCAAGTCTGGTCTATCACAGAGCTGTATAATAACAAAAAGGGGTGAAAAAAGTGTTATGAGTGGTTCACTACTCTTTCCAATGCTTCAAGCCAATCAAAGTTGAGAGAATTCACTATTTATCAAAGATCCATATAATTCAATCCAACACTACCAGAGTGGGAATTCTTTTAAATTATTTAAATGACTTTCACCCACTAGAAAAAGTTAGTGCATGCTTCATCATCGAGTCCTCACCCAGACACTTCGGATGAAGGGAGTTCCTATGTAGGTTGAGGGAACTGTATTAAAAGCTACAATTGTCTCGGTCCTTAATTTTTTGAGCGAAATCTTCGCATCGGGTCTAGCTTATCGGACCGTTAACGTGTATAGATTGGCAATTCCTGCAGGTCACTGTTTGATTGATGGTACCTCGTTAGGCCAAAATCTACTGACCAAAAAACGTTTGAGGAGTATGTGTGTTCTGAACCCTCCTCTGCCAAAATACTCTGCTCTCTGGGACGTGAGAGATGTCCTCATGCTGGTTTCCTCTTGGGGCGAGAACTCTTCTCTCTCTTTAAAGAAACTATCCTATAAATTAACTGTTTTATTGTGCCTTGTCTCCTTCAGATGTACTTCAGATGTTAAAGCCTTAGATGTCTCTAGTAGGGCTTTTCAAGCTGAGGGAGTTTGCTTTTTCATTAAAAGACGGATTAAAACTATGTCAACCTCTGTTTTCTACCCCTTTTTCCCTTAGAATGAAATCTTGTGTGTGGTGCGGTGCTTGTTGGAATATGAGAGAAGGACTTTAGGTCTAAGGGGTTCTGTAGATCAATTGATTATATCCCGCAGGTATCCTCATAGAGCGGTTTCCTCTCCCACCTTAGCTAGATGGGTTAAAGACGTCATGAAAGAAGCTGGGATCGATGTTTCAATTTTTGGTGCTCACTCTCTTAGAGGAGCTTCAGCTTCAAAAGCTTTTATTTTGGGTGGTGGCCTCCAGGATATCCTTAGGGCTTCAGATTGTTCTAACAAATGTATTTTCAAAAGATGTTACTTTAAACCTGTATCAAATGGCATTGATAATTGTGAAAGCGGCCAATAATACAAAGGACGCTTAAGAAGAATAACATTGAACGTTTATTAAATGCGTGGTTATCCTGACGACCTCAGCCACAGCCGGTCACAGCAGTCAGCACATCTTCATCGCCCCCGGCGCTCGCCTTGGAACGTGGGTCGCGGTGACATTCTAAGTGATGTCACCGCGAGCCGCTCCATTACATGCGGAGCCGCCGGGGGGAAATGTAGGTGGGAGATACCACACATCCCCCTCCCCTGCGGAAAGAAGCATGAGGATTACAAAAGAACAAAAACATTACAGAGCATCACATCATAACATAATGATCAAAATATCTGGGGGGCCTGGTCACTCTCCTGCTAGACCTACCACCTGGGTGGGGGACCAGCGACTGCTTCTTGGTGCTAGAACCTTTGCTCTCCCTCGCATCACTTTCCCCCTCCCTTCCACTATTCAAGTCATGCCCTGGTGGGTGAAATCTCACTATCCTTCCCAGGTTCCAGAATTTCCCCTCTTGGGTCTTAACAGCGTTCTTGAACAGTTTGGTGATCTTGGTGGGACTACTGTATCCTGACCAACTTGCTCTGCCAGTAGGGGTTCTGATCTTGATATTATCCCCTACTTTGAACCCGGCCTCCCGTGTAGATTTGAGTCGGTCATATCTTTCTTTCCTTTCCATCATGGCTCCCTCTTGTTTCTCCAGGCTTTTCGCTTCTTTGGAGTGATCCGACCATCCCTTGTGCCACTCCATCCATCCTGGGGATAGCTTAGTGTTGGGTACTCTTGCCCGGAGCAGCTCGAAAGGGGGGACCCCCGTTGTTTGATGCGGGGTGAACCTGTATGCTTCTACGCGCCTCCACATTTCTTCCTTCCAGTTTAAACCACTGGCCTTGGCTAGTTGGATGCTTTCCTTGAGGGTTTTATTAAAACATTCGATCATGCCGTTGGTCTCAGGGTGATACAGGGCGCACCGTTTGTGTGTGATACCTCTCCCTTCCAGGAAGTCTTCCATCTCTTTGGAACATAATTGCACTCCATTGTCTGTAAGCAGGCTGCTGGGTAGCCCTTCCCTGACAAACAACTCTTGCATGAACTCGATGACAACCTTAGTTGTGACTTCACTCACTAATCTCACCTCCGGCCACCTGGAATACATGTCCATGAGCACCAGAATATACGGTGTGCGCACTTCTCCCATCAATGGACCCACAATGTCCAATGCCAATTCCTCCCACGGACCTGACGGTGGCGGCCTGCACACCATTGGAGGAGTATTTTGTTTCAAGATTTTTTCACTGTTGCTGCACGGAATGCAGTCCCTAATTTTCCTTTCAATTGCAAGGTCCATGCTTGGCCACCAGTAATTCTCTCTCAGCCTTTGCTTTGTCTTGGTGATGCCACCTGAACAGGCATTTATCTACTATGGAAAGCTCGTCTTTGACAACCCAGTATGGCCGTAGGGTCTCCTCCCTTTTGTCTTCAAGTTTCCACCTCCCTTTTATTCTTGTACACACCTCCTCCAAGATTTCGTCTTCCTTCATTGCCTTTTTCCATGTTTCTTCTCCCAGTGCCCTCTGGATTGCGCAGACATTTTCCATCTGATTTTCATCCACTTCATCATCCACCCTGTCCTGCGTCTCCTTCGCTTCCTCTTTTTTCACGAGTCTCGACAGACAGTCTGCTGCAAAATTGCGCGTTCCTGGAACATACTCAACACAGAAGGTGTACTCCTGCAGGCTGACCACCCACCGCCTGATCCTGCTGGAGATGGCATCCAGGCCCTTCTTGCTGAAGACTTCTACCAACGGCTTGTGGTCAGTACGCAACGTGAACTGTGTGCCCCACAGGAAGTCTCTGAATTTTTCCAACGCCCAGGATACTGCCAGAGCCTCTTTTTCTATTACAGAGTAGTTGTTTTCTGACTTCTGGAGTGCTCTAGAGGCGAATGCTATCGTTTCCTCCCCGTCTTTGCCTACTTGAGTGAGGACTGCTCCCAGCCCTTTTGCGCTTGCATCAGTGGTGACTACTGTTGCCCGGTTGGGTATGTAGGACTTTAGGCTGGGGGCTTCTGCTAGTGCCCTCCTTACATCTTCAAACTCCTTCTGACACTCCTGACTCCAGTTGAACTCCGTCTCCTTCTTCAAAAGCAGCCTGATGGCGTACGTCCTTCCTGCAAGGTTCCGTATAAATTTCCCGTAGAATTCTAACATCCCCATAAATGACTTGATTTCGTCTTTGCTTGAGGGGGGCATCAAACTTACTATGGTGTTCTGGAGCTCGGCCTTGGGGCAGATTCCTTCGGCTGTCACCTTGTGTCCCAAAAATTCTAATTCTGCACAGCCAAAGACACACTTTTCTTTTTTTACTGTTAGTCCTTGCGACCTGAACCTTCCCAGCACGCGTCTCAGCCTCTCGTCATGCTCTTCATGGTCTTTTGCAAATATCAGCACGTCGTCCTGATAACACACGACGCCTGGGATGCCTTTCAAGATGTTCCCCATGAGCCTCTGAAACACGGCGGCCGCCGAGACTAATCCAAAAGGCATCCTTTTGAACTTGTACGCGCCCATGGGTGTCACAAACGCTGTGAGCTCTTGCGACTCTTCGTGCAGTTTGATCTGAAAGTAAGCCGAGGTGAGGTCGAGGGTGGAGAACACTTTTGCCCCCTCTAGCATGCTCATCATCTGGGGGATGTTCGGTAGGGGAAATCGATCGACCACGACCTCTCTGTTCAGTGCTCTCAGGTCGATGCAGAGCCGAACAGACCCATCCTTTTTCTTTGCGGCCACGATGGGTGCCAACCATTCCGTCGCTTCCACCGGTTCGATAACTCCTGCCTTGCACAATTTCTCCAGTTCAGACTTCACCTCCTCCTGGATGGCGATTGGAAGCTTCCTGACCTTGGCCACGACTGGCTTAGCGTTCTCCTTCAACCTTATTTTGTGACAGTAGTTCTTTAGGCATCCTAGCTCTTCTCTGAATACTTCTTTGAATTCAGATGCTACATCTTCCTTTTGTTCCTGTATCTCCTGTATCAAGATCTGGGGAATACTATTCGGATTGAGATAGACCCCCAACTCCTTCTGTGCTTGCCATCCCAAAATGTTATCTCCGACTGTAGACACATACACCTTGGACACTGTTGACCTGTTCCTGTACTCTATCTTGCCCCAAAAGTACCCTTTCATAGATATGGGGCGGCCTGCATTCCCTCCAGGTCTCACATCCATTTTCCTCAAAATTATCTTCCCCTTGGACACACAGGCGAATTCTCTAGCATTAATAATTGTTATTCTAGAGCAGGAATCAAACAATGCCTCTAACTCAGTGTTTCCCACTCTTATGGTGTCTTTGGGGCTGCTGACTTGACCCTCATCGACCTGCACCACAATTTCTTCACAGATGGTGTCATTACAGCTTTTGACCTGACTTTCGTTAACTTGTACCACAATTTCATCGCAGACTACGTTGGTCCTGTCTCTACTCTGTCTGCTGAACCCTTGTCCACTCTTGCAATACTGCTTGAAGTGACCTCTCTTTCCACACTTGTTACATGTGAATCTGAGGGCAGGACACTCTTTGTCATTGGCTAGATGCCCCTGCTTGCCATACCTGTAGCAGGTGCCCTTGAATGATCCTCCCACTCTGTTTTCCTTCTGCTCTCTACCTGTTACCTTTTGTCCTTTGATCACAGGCACGGCCTCGCATTCGGTCACCACTTCACTCACACTGGGCTTATCTTCGTTTCTTTTCTCCCCAGTGTCTTGCTTTATTTCCTTGACACACTGCAACATGTGCTCAACTTGTTTGGCTATAATTAAAACCTCTCTCAAGGGCGGATCATCCTTAAGCCATAGCTCCTCACGTACGCGTTCCATCCTGCAAGCTAACACAAACTGATCCCTGATCCTTTCTTCACTCGCACCACCAAACTTGCATGTCGCAGCTAGTTTCCTTAACTCAGAGACAAAATCTTCAATAGATTCCCCCTCCTTTTGTGTTCTCTTCCCAAAATGGTACCTCTCCATTATGGTGCTAGTCTTGGGTAGGTAATGTAAATCTAATTTCTTAAGACTCACTTCTAGCTCATTGAGGCCCCTCGCTTCCTGCGTCCCTAACTCTGGGAGGTGATCTAGAACTTCTTCTCCTTCTGCCCCTAGGTAGTATGCTAGTAATGCTACCTTCCTTTCTAGCCCAAGGTTTGGCCCACACACAGTGGCATAATTCAAAAACACTTTCTTCCACTTTTTCCATTGAATACTCGGGTCACCTGGGTTAGTCAGGAAAAAGGGTGGAGGAGTCACACTCTGCATAGTATAGTGTACAGGGTGTTATAGCAATACAGAACCTCAACCCGTATGAGTAATGCTGGGCTACAATGATGGATGGGAATGGAGTTGGGCACAGTGACAGGAGGCGCTGTAGCAACGAGAATGTCAACCCACTGGGTAAGGCGCTATTAAGTTAAGTACAGGTGGAGCAAAGTGCACTGGTATAATGGGGTACAAATACTCAATTACCCACACATTTTCTTTAGTTAGTTTCACAACAAGTAGGCACCATGGCGAGCACACCAATCCATGGGGGCGCAATACATACTATAAAGGATACTTTTCTTAAAATAAACAAAATGATCCAGAGCACGCAGTGAAGGGCCCAAAGTTACGATTTTTTTAGTTCCCTAGAATCGACTTACACAGCCAACACCCCTAAGGTAGGATGTCAAAGGCCAGTGAGGAGGATTCCGCAATTATGCACAAGTTCCAAAGTAATACACAGCCTGTGCTTCACGCAGTAATGGCGTCAGTTTCAATGTTACGTGAGGAAGTCTCAAAAGTTTTCCTTCTCCTTCACGTGAAGCAGTAGGGGAAAATGCGCTGCTACACTGCCATACGCTAGCCCAGTGCGTCGATATATAGTGATGAACACTCAAGTTGGTCCTGGTGCGCTGACGACTACCTGACGAAAGCAAAACGATCGCAAATGAAGGCGCGAGCCTGGCCTGGAGAAATCACGCCGTGCTGTCAATGACCCGGTCTGAAGACATCACAGGCCGCACCTCCTACTTCCCTTCCTTGGCGCTGCAGATGAGTAGGACGTGGATTATAACAGTCCGCTCAAAACCGCTTCGCATTCGTGACTGCCTGACACACGCTCCCCTCAGGCTCCTATTGTGGGCGTAGGAACTGCGCGCCTCACGCTTTCATCTAAGGTGCAGTTTGCGCTTCGCTTCACAGCTTGACAGGCGTCCGCCACCACCTCCGCCTCACACGCTTAGACAACCCCGGTGACGGGTTCAGTTCTGCCAGTTCATAGCCCCTGGATTCAAACACAACGCGCTGAAAACAGCTGATAGCTTACTTATGCTTAGGTGTAGACGTGCACTTTTCTTCCTTCAGGCCAGCAATCGTTTACTTCAAAGTCCTTGCCGCACTTCAAACTGCCACGGTTCCGTCAATACTTCTCACTGTTGCGGTACACTATACTCTTCATACCGATAATGTCTGCTTCCGGTGCGTTAAGATGTATTTTTCCCCGTCTGCTTTCTCAGTCCGTTTCTTCAAGCGTGTTGAGGTCGCAGGTGTGAACTCGCCCTCGTCGCCAGTGTGAGAGCGGCCAATAATACAAAGGACGCTTAAGAAGAATAACCTTGAACGTTAATTAAATGCGTGGTTACCCTGACGACCTCAGCCACAGCCGGTCACAGCAGTCAGCACATCTTCATCGCCCCCGGCGCTCGCCTTGGAACGCGGGTCGCGGTGACATTCTAAGTGATGTCACCGCGAGCCGCTCCAGGGGGGAAATGTAGGTGGGAGATACCAAAATAATGTTTTGAACACACTTTGAACTTGCATAATATTGGCCTCCGTGTCATGCCATAAAATTTTGATTTTTCACAGCCTGCTGGGCAGAAAATCTGGATTTTATTAAAGACACGGAGGCTAAGATTATCCCACCTCTTTTGCTCCCGCCCTGGGAATGTGTTTCTTATCCTCTTGTTTTTTTCTTCTTTTTTTGCAGATTAGTAGCTTCATAAGGTCGCTGTGATGGCTTCAATTTATCTAAAATGTTGTGATGTCTTCAAGGTTCTCTAAAGTTGTTTCTAAGTTATCTTGTTCACTACACAAAGAAGGGATACCACTGCTTGCACATGGACTATATACCTGGTTGGAATGTTCATTAAAGTTCTAGATCGTTTCATTGTTTCTGCTGTGAGCTAAGCAATAAAGGATATTGCATAATCTTAGCCTCCGTGTCTTTAATAAAATCCAGATTTTCTGCCCAGCAGGCTGTGAACAATCTAAATTGTCTCTAGTTCCCTTTAGCATAATTTGATATAGTGCAGGGTTACCGGAAAAGTTTGAAAACACAAATGATGGTGATGGGAACAATAAGTGATCTCCTGCATCAAAGGATCAGATGTAATGTGTCAGCCATATTCAGATAACCCCAACGGGTCTTGTGGCTTTCCTCAGGATCTAACATTTCAGATCCCTAAATGTGACAGGGAGAGCTTTCCCTTAGGTTTACCTTTGTTAGGTTAATCAATGCTTTGATTGCTATAATGTGCGAGTCAAAAAAACACAGTCATGCTTGTCAAACTTAGAAATTAAAAGAGTTCATTGGCCCTTTTAAATATCAATTTAGGCCCTTTTGTGCCCCATAGGAAGATTTGAAGGCGGACTGACCCTGTAATCAGACATTTGTCAAGGTGTCTCGCACAGCTTCTGCACCTGCTGTATTCTCAAAACCCTTACATGCAGGGGTTTGGTGGATGCAGTAGGTGCGGTAGCAAGGCGAAAAATACAAAACTGTGAATATGCAGGATGAGCCAGGCATTTCGAACAAGATGACGTTGAGGCCTACCTAGCATATACCTAGTTAACATAAGTCAATAAAAGGCACTTTAACAGGTCACAGCAAAATCATTCCAAAGGCAATAACATCAGATAGGTGTATCATTGAAAGGTTAAATCCATATTCTCAATGTTGTTAAAAGTGCAAAATATTATAACTGAACAAAAATGTATACATCTACATAGCTCTAAGTGCACACAAACATTCAGACCTAATTTGCTCACATGGCCTGTGTTTTCTGTATGCTTTTTCCCAACAAACTACCACAAAACATTATTCACATACCAACTCACTGTTACTCTCAGAGCACAAAAATGTCTACTCCCCTTTCTGTTTCGAAATATATACTTCAGTTAGCGTGTATTCTTGAAATCATACCTATACTTAAAATGTGTATTCATTGCTAAAAATTAATTGCTAATTATCCTCATCCCTTCCTTTGATATGCCCTGAACCAAGGGTGTTGGCAGCCTCTAAATCATAAATGCCCTTTAATTTCCTTTTTTGCAGCCTCTTTAACTCTTCTCTCATTTGAACTGTTCTCCATCTCCTTAAATCTATTAACTTCTTAAACACATTGCCTACCACCTGCCCGAATATAAAATACATTTTACAGAATGTAGTGACCAAGTTCCATCTATTTCTCTATTCGACAACACAATGATCTTAGCTGTAAATCTAAATATCTACTGGAATAATAAGAATTTCCAAGTAAACAATGCAGTGATACACTTTGTTATCATCCTTGACCCACTAGTTTTGTGTAAACAATATTTTCTAATTCTCTGCCATTAGAATCAAGTCACTACTCCACAGTCACAAAGCTTTACATTCATGCATAACGTTTGTGCATGCAGTTACTAAGTTAGGTATTCAACTGTGTTGGGCATTATACCATGCACAGTTCGATGCGCAAGGCTCAAAAGGATTGGACCCCTTAAACAGGACAAGCATTAAAGAACGGAAATAACTCAATAACTTCTCTCACAAGGAAAAACTCTTAGGCAGTGCAGTTGAAACTAACTATACATTTTATTTGCATAAATGCAGAAGGAAATCTAAAAAGGACTGTTATAAATATGGTAATGGAAAATATGCTAAGAAATGCAAGTAAACACAGATTTACGAGCCCCGTGTGCCACATTTACACCGCCTTTGCATCACTTATTTGGCGCAGAGGTGGTGTAAACCATGCGCCACGTTGCCCCCTATTTACAACGTGATTTATCTAGGGAGATGCATCTCGTAGTAAAGCCCTGCGCCACATGAAACCTGCGCCAGGTTTCATGTGGGCATTTCGGTGCAAAGGGGGGGGGGGCGTTCTGTCGCAGGAACACCTCGGAAAAGTGCCTGAGTGAAATCTACAAGATTTCACTCAGCCACTTTTCCGTCACTGCTGCGTCAAGACCTTGTGCCTGCTTGAAGCAGGCGTAAGGCGTGACGCACCATGTTGAGGATAGGCCAGGTTGGAACAGTGCTGGAGTTGCGTCGTGCCCGCGACACAACTCCAGCACTGGCCCAACCTTTACGCCGGCAGATGCGACAGGCATCTGTTTATCCTTGCGCCATGATGCGCTGCATTGCAAATGCGGCACATCTGTGGTGGCGCAAGGGTAAACTTGTGTCACGTATGTTTCCTGGCGCATCCCTGTTGATTTGCAGGGATGCGCCAGGAAACGTAAATCTGCTGCTACATACTGTGTTTGGCACTATAGTTTCCAGTTTTCCATATTTTATTTCTTTATGATACGGTCCACATAACATAACAACAGGAAAAAACAAAGATACATAATATGTATTAAAATCAATATACATTTTCAAGCTAATACATACATCATTTTAAAACCATTGATTGCAATCCTTTATAAAGTGACAACATGCATAGAACTATGTAGATTATGTTAAATAAGTGCAGAACTAAAAGTGCAGTTCTATAAGTGCCACCTTAAAAGAAGGCAACAGACAGAGCCTGATTAAAAATTCGTAAACGCCATATAACAATTTCCAAGTCCCCAAAACAGTTTATTCTAAATACTATGCCATCTCACCATAGACACGTGCTTGTTTCTGGCTCTAAAAGGGGGAATTGTGCACCATAATAAAAAGAACCAGTATAGCATAGAAACATGATCAATATATTCAATATTGTGTCCTCAAAGGTGCCACCATGAATACGCCAGAGTCCTAATATATATTTTGAAAAGATCAAAAACATTTTCAAAACTGCCTTTCTGACGTACACCGATTCCCTACTAGATGTCCAAAAAAGCTAAAAAAAAATTGATATATCTTATTGCATATAATTTCATTCATTGGAAACAATACGAATTTGTATACCTCCAGGGTGGAATGATGTTATATTTAATAAACAAAGGCCTTAAAAACTCACAGAAAACATTTTGTAACAAAGAGCACTTAAATAAAACGTGTCCAGAACTTGAAGATATAACAAGGGCAGTAAAATCTTCTTTCCTTTTTCGGAATGTTGTCCCAAATGCCAGTAACCACTCATAAGGGTAGCAAATCCAGTTTCAGCATTTTGCCTGGGAGGATTTGGGGCTCTTCTTATACAGCGGTACAATAACACTACCCTTCCATGATTGAAGGATTTTCCCAGAACAATAGCAATGATTAAATAATAGGGCACGGAAAGCTCCCACAAGCTGCAGCCTCAATTTTTATGACAGCAATGGGCACCTCATCAGGCCCCACAACTAATCAGCGGCAGGAGCACCATACTCAGAATAGAGCACCTCCTCCACACAAAAAGTCACAGGGGGATCTAACTCAGTATCACCAGCATACAACTGGGAGTTATATTCCACACAAGCATTTTTGAAAATAGGAATTACTTGTGCTTTCACCCTGGAGTCACAATAGTCTGCGCTCAAACACCAATACTTCCTTGAGTCTTTGGAAATTGAAGCCTCTCTTGAAGGGATTAATTTAAGATCACTTTCCCTCCTACTTTCCTGGAGCTTGTGATGACTTCTTAACCACTCAAGGTGGCCAATTTCATGCTGTCTAACCAGAGAAAACAGCAACTGCTCGTTTCTTATTAGGAAGTTTATTTAACGATTCAACACCTTAAGTGGGGATTTGCACTTTTTCCACAGCCGAGGACGATCCACCCTAGTGCTTCATTTGTGGAACTCTCCCATATGGTACGCAAAAAGCACTGATTGACGCCATGTTGTTAACTTTCCAAAAAGAGCAGCTATTAGTCTCATTAAAACCCATTGTGCCCAACTAGGGGTTCCCAGAATCTAGCTCCTGGAAACTACTAGGCAATGATCACTCATATTGGTGGAACGGACAGTGAGTTTCTCACAAGCCCCAAACATTTGATAGGAGACTATGACCTAGTCAAGTAGACTGTGTGGAGGAACCATGGAAAGTATACAAAGCGGCTTATCCGCAGGACATCTCCCATTTAAAATAATCAAATCACGCTTGTCTGTTCTGATTTTGTCAGGGAACAGAATGTCCAGAATAGATCACATCTCTTATTGATCAACATTAGCAAAGGTTGAGTAGGCAGATTTAAACACCTTTGCATTTAAGTCTCCCATAATAATGACCCAAGGACAATCTTCAGAAATACATATATCATAAACGTAAGAAAAAAGTGAGCTCACCAGGAATTCAACGGATTTCCTGGGTGGGATATTGATAGTCACTAATAAAAAATAGGACGGACAACTGTTAACAAACTGTATGGCCAATTTCAAGCATTAGCACAAATTCAAAGGATGTGTAGAAATGACATGATTCTGGTTAACATGATTTTCAGCAGGATTGACACCCCCACTGGTGTCCCGTATTTCCAAACGTCTTGCATTACAGGAAATAACCACTGCAGTCAAACTCTGTACATTACCAAGTTTCCTGTAAACACACAATTAATGGGTTAAGAGTTTTCAAAAAATGTTGTTCTCCCTCATCTTGACCTAATTCAGACATGTCCCATGACAGAAGTAAGCCGCCCCAGCCACCTTAAAGGCTCATTGGCCCTGGGTAGAGGGCTGGCATAATTCAAAGCACCCACCACCCAACTCCACTTCAATGGGTCATCCTTCAAGTCAGAGGCCCAAGGGCGGATTACAGGCCCCTCTACCATTTAATTACTCAATCCCCATGCCTTAATGTGGTAACTATATTGTTGGGGTTCCTGTGTTTAAAGTAAAGGTCAGGCCTCACTGCATTCAGCACCATTGACTTATATACTTTCAAATCATTAGATTAATTAATAGAAAGTTTCAAGGACTCAGCAATGGGGACAACATCAATCCCTCACTTTAAAAATTACTTACAGTTCATAACAACCAAATTTGCAATAGCCAAGGATCCAAAATGTAACTCTAGAGAAAGAAGATGGACCGGCGGAGTTAATAATCACATTTAAAATGTTACTACTTTTCAATTTCCAAAAAGGTTTTGAATACCGTACTTCTATTTACCTATTGGGGATATCCATAAAGATTACCCAGCTTTCAGGCAAAAATGTTTTGCCCCAGAACTAAGCAGAGGATGGGAGTGTGGGGCAGTAGCTACATTAGTGCCAAAATGCACATTTCTCGCACTTGGTGGGTAAGGCACCTAGTAACCCCTATTTAACCCTCCTAAATAAGCATTTTCCCCATGAGATCCCCCTCATCATGTTAACATCAATGGAACATGTCTCCGGCAAAGGAAGAGAAACCACATTTCCAATACCCTCTCCTATTCTCAGAGGCTCAGATGAGACATTGAATGTGACAATCAAGGTCCCCTGTGGGCAGGGAGAAGACAGGGTGGGATCGGTCAGCAAGGGTCTAGTTCTAGTCTCTACCCCCTTTGAGTTATCATATGTATTATGAACAAAAGGAGCAGTCAAGGCACAATTTTTCTCTTTTCTGTTTCTGGTTTATTTTTATTTTTCTTTGCTTTAGTCACACTCTTCTTGACTCCTAGCAGAGGGCTTGTTGCCCTTCATAGGAGCTGTTGCCAACTCATCTTCTAACCCAACTGCAATGTTGGTCAATTTAACGTCAAGGCTTTTTAGGTGCTTTTTTCGACCCCCTTTTAATCATTAGAAAAATCTCTAATTTGAAGGTGCCCAAACAGTTGCACAGATCCGGATCCCCAAACAGCATACTTATACATAGCTGTTCGTTGTCATGAGTACAATCGTTTTTTGGAGACACCACATAACTAAGTGGTATACCAGCCTGGACAGTAGCTTCTTGTACCACTTCCAATGGCACAAACGTGTTAGACTTTTGTTTCACAATGTTATCCTTAAAAGGATTAACAACTGACTTTAATGGAGAAGAACCAACATTTATATTCTGTACTTCCAGAAAGATTGTGGACATCATTTCCAAAATATGATCAATACAGTTTTTCCAATAAAGAGGATATAGAAAATAAGAGCTTTTCATTACAAAATAAATTGTCAGAGGCAATAATCTCTCCTCCACTTTGAATATTTAATTGAGTACTTGGGAGGGAGAAATCATGGACTAGCTCTGAGGGGGACCGCCCCACCCCCAGGTAGAAGAGCTACAGTACAATGGAGGAAGTGATGGTCACTGAGAGCGAGGAGTGGAGTTAAGTTCAACAAGCCCCCTGCATTTAGCATAATCTGGGAGGGACCCCAAAAGTGAAACCCCCCTAACCTTCTCATGCAGATCAGGAAGAGATAAATCTTCAGTAGAAACCATAGCTTTGCAAGCAACTGGAACAGCCTCATTGCAAAACTTACTTCTCTGGAGCATATCACAAGCTGTGCATAGCCCCTCCAACGGGGAAACCTCCTGGAATAGTCTTGTAGAATGATAGTCTTTTTTATTAATATCGAAAGAGATAAAATCTGAAAGCTGAATGGCCACAGAAATCTTCAGAGAAGACAGAGTCGGGGGCAAGTGCACCAAACCCTCCTGTACATCACCAGCTAACAGAGTCCCACTATCCTTATTGACTCACATTGTACATCTGTGGGTCAAGGAAGAGGGAGGGAAGGACAAGAGCCTCACAGGCTACTTTAGACATGTTGCAGATAAAAAACTGTGATGACGGGATGAGATTTAAAAACAAGGTGCTGAGTGCTTCCGGTGCCATTGGTGAATTTCTTTACTCTTAGGTTTTGACCTGACCCAACACCCGGGCAGCTATTACTTAATAGCGGCTAAATAGGACAAATGACTTTGGGTTACTTGCGCTGAACAGGAACTCAAAAGATGCTCAAACGGCACCAAAGGCCTTAGACAGAGCCTACAATGGCAAAACTGCTGCAAACCACAATGCGCAGCCACGAATCAAAACCCACCCTCAAAGAGATGAAAAGCAGCAGCAGTAATAGCAGTATCAGCGGTGATTGCAGCAGTATTAACAGTGTTAGCAGCAGGTGACAGCAGCAACAGACAGCCAGAGGTTTAGATTTGATGACCCATCAGTGAGCAAATGGACCAGTTGTGTTAGATTAGCAGAAAATAAATATTCGTGCAGAAAGCAGGTTACCAACAAGGAGGCTCAAGCCGCACCGGCCCGAAGCCAGTGCCTCTCCACCACCGAGGGACCTTGTGGCCCAAGCTTTTTCCTGCACCCAGTAGCACAGGGAAACGAGCCCCCACTGATTGGCTCCTACACTTTTTGTCTTTAATGTACATATCTCACATCCACCTTGTAGTGGAGGGACCAAAAATAGAAAACATAACAACCATAGTAATTAAAATAATTCAGCAGCTGGCTAAAATTCTAGGAGGCTAGGAGGCAGAGCCCCCCTGCCCTTAATCTACAGCCGGCAAGCAAACAGTCCTGAAAAAGGAGGTAGCAAGAATCCGCAAGTGTGACAATCCAATTGTCAGGCGGGGAGCGGAGCTGGGAGGCAGAAGCAAACCCCCGACACTCGCCACAACAGCTGATGCAAGCTTAAAGAGATTCAGTGGCAACTGTCTCTATCATGTCAGGTCCGCACCTGACCAGCTATTAGTCGACTGCAGACTGCGGCCCCTTCCAGTCCTGCCAAGTATCACGCATCACGTGTGACACTGACACATTTCCGTGTTGTGTTCCGAATTGCCACACTGAAATGCTTTGTCAGGCATTTTTAATGCCACTGAAACTGGCTACCACGCTGGTGCTAGCGCGCAGGCTCTGCTGCTCCAGACTTGCCACCAGCAGCTCTGGCAGTGTGGCTCATAGACAGTTAAATTCTTGTGCTCCTCAGCTCTGGCTGAGTAAGTCACTGAGAGTGCTGGCAGTAGTGCTATAATGTTACATTTGCGGCCTCAGCTGCCTGCCAGCCCGGCTGCATTAATTAATTAATTGCTTGGCCTCCCGCGGCGCCGCGCGCCAGGCTGTCTTCCAGCCCACACTCAGCCGATTAAACACCGGGGGCGGGGCCTGCCCTTAAATCAGGATGTAACCTCACGTGGTCCTGCAGCAAGTGAGGTCGCCAGAGAAGAAGCAGCGGGGGATTCATAGTAATTTGCGGGCTCGGCCCATGTAAGCGTCTGTGTGTGTGTGTTAATATAATAACAGAAATGCCGAATGACGCCTTGACTCGTGACCAGAGCCCTCTAGTGCTTCTCTCGCAACTAAGTCATGCCTGGTCTGTACATGTAAATGCCTGAGTTTCAGCCTCTCCTAGGAGTCCTTGCTCTCGCCTCTGGTCCATCAATTGAATTTCATTTTCTTGCAGTTCTGTTTCCTTAACTCAACTTGTGATTAGCTCCCTTGGTGGCACTAGAGAAGTGTGACTGCATATTCAGATGTTTTTCTATGGTGATTACCAGGGATTTTGCTGAGTCAATGATGAGGGGGACACAGTCAAAGGAGGTTAGGTGTTTTAACCATAGGTCTATCTCTGGTGTGTGGTTCGGTGGCGAGATGAGAATGAATTCAGTTTTTTTGACATTCAGCATGATGTGGTTGTTAGTGAGCCAGCTTTGTGTGTTCAGTAGAATAGTGTTGAGGGCAATGAAGTCTTCTGGCGAGGTGAGTTTCAGATACAGCTCGGTGTCATCCGCGCACATTTGGTACAGAATGTTCGCTGATTTCAGTGCGTTTGCAAAAGGCTCTATTAGGAGGTTGAAAAGAATAAGTGATTGGGCAGATCCCTGAGGAACACCAAGGGTGACTTTAGAGGGTTGCAACAGTGAATTCTTTGAGTTCTGTTATTGAAGAAGGATCAGAGCCACTGCAACACTGTGCCCGAGAGGCCCATCCTTCGTTCCAATAGGGACAGAAGGTTGACATGCTGGACCATATGGAAGGAGGAGGACAGATCAAGAAGTATCAATAGACATGATTCATTGCGGTCAAGCATTTTTAGTATGTCATCCATATTATGTGTGAGTGCAGATTCTGTGCTGTGTCCTTGGTGGAAGCCCGATTGGTGACTGTCTAAGAGGTTATAATTCTCAATATAATTGCATAATTGAATTTGTGCACATTTCTCCAACAGTTTTGCCAAAGTGGGGCCAGTAGTTGTTTAGATCAGATGGAGTAGCGTCAGCTTTCTTTAGTATAGGTGTGACTTGCCCTATTTTAAGGCAGTCCGGAATGACACCTTGACTCAGGGAGGCGTTTACAATTTTAGCCCATAGTGGTAGGATAGATATTTTAAAAACATTTTAACAGGGAAGGAAGGGGGTCAGAGAAATGATTGGAGGGGTTGATTGCTAGAAGAGTGTTGTTGATAATTTGTTGAGAGATTGGCGAGAAGGTGTGCCATAAGGCATTATTTTTTGTGACTTCCCCGGGATTATTAAAATATACTTTCAATAAATCGTCACAGTTAGAATCTTGGACCATAGTTTGCGGGAGCGCCATCTTGGATTGTATGTCAAGCTCGATGGTCTTAGTGTTTTCGTGGAAGAAATTGGCAAGCACATCACAGGTAGGTGTGGCCAGGTCGTTTAATTCCCTAGAGTTACCTGTATTGCATGATTGATGCTTGACGATTCTAAAGAGTTTTTTTGGCTGGTTTCTAGCCTGGTTCAGCTGAGTTCTGAAAAAGTCTGTCTTTGCCTTAAAAAACTTTCTATTGTAAGAATTCCTTAACCTTCTCAGGTGCTCAAGGTTATCAGTGGTAGGAGGCGATTTCCATAGATGTTCTGCAACTCTTAGATGTATACGCTCCACTTTCAGGCCCTCGTTGAACCACGGTTTGGAAATCTTAGAGGAGATGTTTTTTTCCTGGAGGGGCGCTGTAGAGTCCAGGATTTCGAGTAACGCGGCATTGTAGAAGGTTGTGTGGTCATGTACATCAGTCATGTCCATCATGAGTGTCAGAGCAGGGTTACAACGGTTTACCAAGGTGATTGGGTTGATATTTTGTAAGTTCCTTTTCCATTGCCTTGTTTTTGATGGTTGACCCCTTTTTTGAGTAGCTCCGCTATTGATGGAGAAGAGGATGGAGTAATGATCAGACCAATTGCATGGGGTGATGGATTCTAGTAGAACAATGTTTGACTTTGCAATGATGAGGTCCAATGTCTCTCCCTTTTTATGAGTTGGACAGTCACAGAATTGAGATAGCTCCTGTTCTGACAGAAACTCTTTAAGACAACCTAAAATATGATTGTTTGCATTGTTCCAATGGAGGTTAAATTTACCCAAGAAGATATGATGAACTTGTGAGTTGGCATTGGATGCCATGATCTCCATGATCTTATGAATACAATGCACTAGCAACCAATAATGCCTGAGACTGAGTGATGGTATACCCAACCTTGTTGCACTTGCTATGCTATTCATTTTTCTTTTTTAAGCTAGCGCAGGTCATGAATGAGCCGATCAATGATATCATCTCCTTAACAGCTGCTGTGCCTGCCTGCCCTCTGATACTGAAAACTGTAGTCACACAGTCTGTGTCTGTTTAGTGCCCTTCCATTTCTGGTGTTTTACAGAAGTTTTAAGATGATCTTAGAGTTTCTCGTTGATCAAATGGGGGTAATTTCTGATATTTAAACGTTTTCCTTGTCTTCATTGCTTGATTTTGCTCGCAATAAAGTGTCACTCATAGTCCTCGTAATGTCACTCATAATTACTCAGAAATTATGATAATGTCGCACACAGCAATCTGAAACCTTGGCAGCTATGCCCTTCTCGTAGAAGCCTGGGGTGGTACACAGGCTCATGAGGCTCAACACTCAGATCTCGAGTCTCGGGTCTCAAGGCTCCCTGCTGAGCTCACTCACTCCTATGCTTCCTCTGTTGCATCTGACGTCAGAGGCTCTGTGACTGTTTTTCTCAATAACACATAACTAGCCAACTATAGTATTCCCAACTGCTAACATGAAATCTGACATTCACCTATGACACTACTTCTGCACAAATGCCTCTTTTATCACATCTGATGTGTGCCTGTCAAATTCAACCAAGTAACATTTGTCTTTGTTACTGCCAGATGATTGTGCATCTCCTCAATGCAGGTCCGCAAGAGTCATGTAAGGCTCCATTGCTCATGTGAAATCCAATCCATCCTCCTATTCTGCTGCCTTTCTGCATGTACTCAGTCGGTCAGCCTCTGTTTGGGTTTTTGGAAAGGATTAGTTGTGTGCCAAAATGTCAAGGTGCAAAATATCGACCAGCAACAATCTCGATTGCGGAATATTGGCTAACACTATGTTGTCAAGGTAAATATATATACAGGCAAATATAAGTTTTTATTCCTAAATCGACATCTAATTACCTTCACTATATAAATTGTCAAGGTAAGTAGGTGTAGAGTTTTACACTGCAATAGTGTTTCTTAACCTCTTGACGTCTGTGAATCAACCACTTAATCATTATGAGGACCCAGGGGCCCCCACTGAATCATATATGGAATCTGGGGACCCCCTCTGATTGATTAATGGAAGCTGAGGACCCCGGTCTAAATATTTTTGATAATTTGGACCCCCAGAACAATAAATACAGACACAAACATTCATCAAACAAATATACAAATAATGAAATGTTTTATTTCATTCACAAACAATTATAAATAATGTAAATTTTGATTTTAATGGGAAGGTTGGAACTATTCTAAATTCAATTGAGGCCACTCATTGTCCATACTATATTCAGTTTGATGCACTTCAACTTCCTTTTTAGCCTTTCAATGTACATTTCATATCTTTATTTCTAGAGACTCTATTAACCTGTTCGTTCTATTACATTTTCTAAGGAGTTGTGGACCTCCTAAGTAGGCTTACGGACCGCAGGAGTCCCTGAATCACAGGTTAAGAAACATTGCACTACACAACTCTTAACTTAAACACCAACCTATTTTTACTTACCTTATAAATGATAAAGTGGGAGTCGGTATTCTGCCATCAATATTGCTCTAGGACGATATTAAAAACTCAGGAGGATATGTACAATGAAATGGCGGAGCGTGTCGTTAGCCTCCTGGGCTTAACCACATGCTCCGCCACTTCGGAAACGCAAGGCTGCACCATATTTACAAGAATGTGGTGCAGCCTTGCGTTTTCCCCTGCGATAGCACGAAGTTTAACAACTTAGCGCCAACGCAGGCACCCTTGCACCAGAGTGCAAGGGTGTCTGTGTGCAGGGGAGGATTGGTTATGTGTTGGAAGGTGTCTGTTCCTGCACATAAACAATCCTTAAATGCCATTTTCTAACTTTCATGTGTGCAGCTTCATGTAGCACACATGAAAGTTACAAAAAGGCATTTTTAAAAAAGGTTTGTTTATTTACAGGAAAGGGCAACTTCCTGTACATAGAAAAGGCATTTTGCTTTTTCCATGTGTGCTGCACAAGGCAGCATACATGGAAGAACCAAAAACGAGGAGAAATAATGCATTCCTACTCATTTCGTCAACTTAAGAATAGGAGTTTCCTGGTCTTAATTTTGGTGCTGCCTCCTATGTACACTACCCTTGTACATAGGGGGCAGCGTCAAACACAATGGGTGTTGCGGTGGAACGCCCACAACAACAATCACTGCAGTCCTCTTTCACACTAAAAATAGAGTGAAAGGGTGCCTTATGTACAAGGCAGGGTTAAGCCACGTTAAGTGGCTTAACGCTGCATTGTACATAAGGCAAGACCCCTATTGCCACGGGAAGGTGACAAAAAGAGACATTCCAGTGGCAATAGGGGCTTGTACATATGCCCCTCAGTATAAGGGTAGAACACCACAAGTACCAGGGGCCTCATAAAAGCTTTCTATCGAGAAGTGCCTGGCTTCGATCACAAAAAGCATAGTTTAAGAAAAGGAGTGAATATGATCTATAACAGATAAAATGAAAACACAAATTTTAAAAGTATGGCTTTCCCAAAAGATTGTAAATAACTTAATTTGTAACCAAGGTTCATGTACCACGAATAAGAAATAAAAGCTGATACTTTGGCAATGCAGCTCGCGTATATTTCAACCAATGTTAAATAATACAGCAGTAACAATGAAATCTTTCATACAATTGCAGTATGCTGCTATTGGTAACATATATGTAATACAATTAACTTGGATGCTTTAAATGTGTACATAGTAATAATAAACTGCAGTAAACGTGTACATAACATGCAGTTTGCTTACACTTACCCCAAATTATACTTCATAATCATACAAAACGTGTGAGGAGTGAATTATACCTTTCAAAATTGTAAACATAGAAAAATAGAAAGAAAATGTAATCATAAATGTCTCTTCACCTGGGTTCAAAGGTTACCGCACCACTGCACCAGTGGCCATAAAATAGAATCTGAAATGATTGTAGTTTGTAGTTTGTTCTGACTACGTTAGGATTACCTTTCAAATGTTCACCAGTTTCCAAAACACTGACAGCTCACCCAATGCCAATGAATGTTCTAAAATGACCCTTGATTTACAGAGTTTTAGACCATTTATCCTCCGCCATACCTGATCTTAGAAATGTCCACCTGACCTCCGGTATCCCAGAAACTCTCATAAATGACTGAGGATAAAAAAAACGTTTGAAGTACAGAGTACGTGCATAAATGGGGTTTTTTAAATAAGGACATCTATTCCAAGGCATTCCATGGATGACAATATTATGTCTAAAAATATCACAGGCATGAATAGGTACTGCCACCTATAAATTCCTGGAACTACTCAGAAGATTAATTGGAATGCTTACATCTTGCTGCGCTTATTTCAAAGTCTAAGTCTGAAATAAACGGCACTTGTCTTCTACTCTAAAATAATGGACTGCTTAAATGCTTTTCCTGGTAATTCCTCTAGCACACATTCTTTTTCTCTGAGAAATTAATAACCTTTCATGTGGTCATAAAAAGGATTCATTGTGATGCCTCTCCCCTGCCATTCTGTCGCTCAGCGTTGAAAATATTTTGATAAATACATATTGTTTGCTTAATAACGAAAGATTTGTATTAAAAACAACAAAGCTGTACATTAACAAACTATGGGGCATATTAGCAAGAACCTCGTTAAAATTATGTGCTTGCTAATATGCTCTATGGAATTCCAATAGAAGCCCAGGTTAGATGTGCAGGACATCTAACCTGGGCTTCTATTGGAATTCAATAACGCATATTATCAAGCCCATTGTCGCAGTTTTAGCTGCAGTTTCCTGCCGCTAAAACTGCGATAATTTTAATGAGGTTCTTGCTAATATGCCCCTATGTTTTTCTAACATTGGCCTTATTAGGCCAATTTTTTATCGCTCGTTCTGACATCGAACGTAGCAAAGTGTGCACTAATTCTTTGTGATTACTCACTATTACTGGTGAGGCTTGAAGGACGCTGTCCAAGGTCTCTTCCTGCTTGAAAACTGTGAACACATTCATTTTATGAGTTTGTTATTGTTTTGTTTGCTCACTTTGTACTGTAACATCCAATGACTTTAGGCTAGGGTAGAGCACACTAATATTCATTTAAGGGACGGTGCTAGGATGGTGTTAGGGGTTGGTATTAGTTGATGAAATATTTATTCTGTATTGTGATTTGTCATATCATTGAGACATTTTGCTAAGTTTAGGCTGACTGTGCAACTTTCCTTGTGAACTTTATTATAAAAAGCCACAAATCTAGAAGTAAGCCAGACTTTTTTTGACTCAGATGTAAAGAACAAACATATGCTTGACTGTCCCATGCTTGCGATCTAAAATATAATGTTAGACTTGTGCTACATTTGAATGAGCATTATGCAAATTTCCTATATTGATTTACTGATGACTGATTATTTTTGCCGTTACACCAATCATTTGTATCTTCGTATATATAAATATCCCATTTAAAAACGTTGCCCAAACCATGTGGGTGATCTTTCCTAGGTGACTGTAAAGATCATCACAATGAATACAGCAGATAAAAGACGGACCCCCAGTGATGTATTCCACCTTACCTTATTACATAGAAAGACAGAATAGTTAGGAAAATAACACCTTAATGTGTGTTTAGACTACTTGTGTACCTGTCCGAAGACAGGTTATCTCCAAAAAGTAAATCTAACCTGATAACAGTAACTCTAAACTGAAGTGCTGCAGATCAGCAAGGAATTAGTCTCTCTCAAGCTGCTTGTTTCAAACTGTCTGATCACTGCATAGAGAGGAGGGGTGTAAGGACAACCAATATCACTGTATTTACACTTGAGTTCCTAAAAAGAAAAAAGTCACTGATCGATAATCCTTCCCAGGCAATCAACACTCACCACCCAAAGAAGGTCCACTAGTTATGATATAGAATGTATCTAACATCCAATCCAAGCATTTGTTGCCTACCAAGTAAATATCATTCTGCTGCCAATCGCTGGACCATGATAAGTCTGCTGTGAATGTAAAAAAATTATGTTACCAATTTATATCCTCACAATCGTTAATACAACAGTTTCGAAAAAACAAAAATATGACCATTATTTCTTACCGTTTGACTACTCTGTACTAGAACCTCACAGACAACAAAGTCAGAATACGGGGTTGTAAAGTCACGCAAAATAACTGGTGCATCCCTGCTGATATGCAGGGATGCACCAGTTATTCTAAATCCGCCCCACAGTTTTTTGGGCTGGCGTTTGGTACACATTATGAAAAAAAGGTCCAGTTAACCAAGAGCTGTTTCTTACATTGTCTGTATTAGCTGGCTATTGTCAAAAGAAACGCTTGCAAGCAAAGGTATTCCATGTTCACCCATATAAAATCTTTAATTACACTCATGGTCAGCCAGGGTGACCCTGACAAGAAGTGTCGAAGGCTTGATATTGTTTTACAAATCAAACGTTGACCATTTTCTGAATGAAGCCAGATTATAGAGAAGGATTCTGATTAAAAGAGTCCTTCTCAAGGTCTTTATCTCAATGATGTTAGTCTGCCACTTTGTTTCAAATGAGGTCAACATTTTATCTCAGCTGCTACATTTACACTTACTGATGCCATTTTCATTGCTGTCCCACATGCCTGGAATATGATATTTGATGGAATTGAGATTTAAATTAATTTTATCTCGTTTTGTTAATTGACGTTATTTTTTTCTCATATGTATATTGTATAATCCTTCCCAGTCTTAGTTTAACTTTGTATTTGTAATGATACAATTAAAGTTTGATAAAACTGTGGACAAGCAAATGAAGAAAAGAAAAAGATTTAAGCTGGAGCTCAGTTTGCAGAATAAATCGTCAAGAGAATGAAAATGCACTGACTTTGGCAGAGTTTTGAGGAGATGGCAGAGGCAGCCATGCTCAAACCGGGAGTAACCTGTTGTCCCACTGGAAGTTACCCTAATGTGCTCTGTTGAAACTAATAGAGTTTTTTGTATGTTTACTTGTTCTGTTCTCTGTTTACTTTGGAATGTTAAACAACGTATTTGAGAAGAGTACTAGGAGGGCAGTGGCTTTCTATTCATAGGACACCGATAGGGGCCAACAGGGTCAGAGGAAGTTCCAACAAATCCTTTGTCAATTTTGGCATTTTATTGTCCAGGTGCAACTTTTAGGCATTTAAGAGGAATTTATCTAAACAGCCTTCTCCAAATGCATAAAAAGATCTTGGTGCACACAAAGCAATCTTCAGTATTTCCAACAATTAACTAACATTCTTAGCCATTTTGAAATGTTTTAAGACTTGGGCGTATTTAATACTTTTTTTGCATGTCTAGGAATAGTGTAAAACCAAAATCTCAAGAAATGCATCTCCTACGATCCAAAGCGTTTGCACTAGACAATAAACAACCTTTTCTATAAGACATGTTCAACAGAGGGACTTCATCCTAAATTGATAACTGAACGATATATCTTGGGCCTCATTTATGAGAAATGACGCATCGCTGTGTGAAAGCAGCGATGCGTCACTTCTCAGTGCGCACTCCTTGCGACATACCTGATGCGTCATATTTAATGTATGACTTATCATGTCGCAAGGAGTTACAGATATGTGTCAGTATTTCTAACATATCTGTAAGCGCAAAAGTGACGCATTGCTGGAGTGTGTCACAAAAGTGACGCAACTCCAGCAATGCGTCCTCAAAGGTCCTGCGTTAGTCTTACGCCTGGTGTGAGGCAGGTGCAAGATTTTGACGCAACGGTGTCCTAGAAGTGACGCAGTGAAATCTCATAGATTTCACTGCGTCACTTCTACGAGGCTTTTTGCGGGGGAACGCCTCCCCTGCATACATTATACCTGACGCAGGTATAATGTAGTGAAGGGGTTTACAAAGTGACGCATCTACTTATATGCGTCACTTTGTAAATAGTGCGCAAAAGGAGGCATGTTTTACGCCACTGATGCGTCACAAAAAGTGACGCATCGGAAGCGCAAAACTGACTCAAGGCCTCATAAATGAGGCCCACTGTTTTTAAGCAAGCTTTCCCATTAACAGTTGTATCCGAGCACTAATTCATTTGTTCCAACTATTGCACTGCCAATTAATCTTTCTTTTCAGTGTTTTTTAGAAGTCCTTGAAATGAAATGTTCGCACCAGTTAGCTTGTAAGTTAAAAGAAAGCTGACAGTATACCTCACCTACAACTTACAACAGCTTGGCCAATATTTACAAAGGTTTTGCGTGGGGTTTGTGTTACTTTTTTAACACAAACCCAACGCAAAACCTTTTCGGGATTTATAAACTAATGCAAATTGCTATTTACATTGGTTTGTAATGAAAAGTAACGCAAAGCACTGCTTTGTTTTACTTAGCTCGAAGGGGGCTTTTCATGGTGGTACATGGGCGTTCTCATGTACCTACTCAATGGTTTCTGGTGCGAAACCCTTTCTTCTAACATTAGCAGACAGGTGGCCATATTTACAATATTTTGGCGTAGGGCAGTGCCGGAAGTCTTGTAGCTGCACTGCCCTATGTCAAAAGAAAAGGGCAGGAATCTAAAAGGCATGGTGTATTCCTGTTCTTTCTGCCAGCGTCGGCGCCCAAACGGCAGCGGTGTGCCAAAGCCGGCACCATTGCACCATGGTGCAAGAGTGTCTGGGCTGTTGGCATTATTGTTTTTGTGCAGGAAGGAACACCTTCCTTCACAAAAATAATCATGCCTCGTGTGTGTTGCAGAATGCAGCACATGTGGAAAACCGTAACATTTCTCCTCGTTATACCTGGTTTGGGAAGGCGTTAGTTTTTGCGCTGCTCCAGTTTCACGCTATGTTGTAATTCTAGGGCAGTGTCGAAAACCATGGGTGTTGCGTGGGAACACCCAGAGTAACATCCATGAAACGCCTCTTCCATGCAGAGTAACTCCATATTTACAAGGCCATTTAAAGCTGCATAGGGTGGCTTTGCCTAGCCATAAAAATATGGGGCAGCACACAGCGCCACTGTAGAGTTACAAAAGTGATACTCCAGCGGCGTAAAAGTAACATTGGAGCATTGTAAATATGCCCCAGGATTTTGCGCCCCAAAAATAACACAGCTAGAAAGCAGGCATTAAAAGGAGAAATGTTTTCATTTCTACTATCGTTCCTGACTTTGCATGTGTGCTGCACTGTACATCACCGATACAAAGTAGGACAAGTTTCAATACTTGTCAAGGCATAGAATTTGTACTGGAAGAGAGCCCTTCCAGTACAAAATATATGCTTGACTCATGTACACACCCTTGTACTATGGCGCAAAGGTGTGTGAATGGCCCTCTGCAAAATTCTGCATCGGTGCTAGAGATGGGGAGGAGAGTGCCATGTCTCTGTGGTTATGGCGCTCTTCTGCTCTCTCTCTCTCTGTCTGTCAAGCAATGCAGTGCAGCAGATTTGGATGCTGCACTGCATTCCCTGACACCTTTGTAAATCTGAGCCTAGTATCTGCGGCCCTCGTTTACAGAACGGTTCAGTCTTTGGGAATACCCCAAATGTATTAATTATTTCGCCATAATTGGGGTGATCAGTAGCTTCCTCACTTACATTTCATAACAGACTATTGAGAGGAAATATAATTATATATACTCCTTGTGGCTTATTTACAAGCCCCTTGCGCCACCCGAACATCACTTTTTCCATGCTAAAAATGACACAAAAGTGGCGCATGGGTCTTGTAAATCTACCCCCTAGATTTCTGCAGTTAACTGCATTAATGTGTAGAGTTGGTACCATCCTACCTAGCCGTCTGGACTATGGAAACTGTCTGCATGCAGGAACTACCACCCAACTTATGAGGAGATTCCAGACGATACAGAACTCAGCAACCAGACTCATCCTCAATCTGCCCAAATGAACCCAGATCACGCTCACCTCAAGAACCCCCACTGGCTCCCTGTCAAAGAAAGATACCAATTCAAATCATTGACAGACACTACAAAGCACATGCACTGCACATCCGCCAAAGCTACAGTGTAGGACGTTCCCTCCATGGATTAAGAAACGTGCCTTGTAATTCTAAGGGAAGAATTATCGTGTTTGCCGAAAGTCAAAAGGAGCTGCTTATCTCCAACATGGAATCTTACCTCATAGCGAAAGTAAGTTGATAAGGCCTAATTTTGAGCTTGGTGCCCAGGATAAGTATATATGTATGTATGTATGTATGTATGTATGTATGTGTGTATTATGTATGTATGTATGTATTTATGTATGTATGTTTGTATGTAAGGTTGTGGTATTGCAATAACACAACCCTAGCCAATGGCAGTTAAGTGCTGTACTGTGTCAAATGCCAAAGATAAAGTCAACAAGTGATAGGAGAAAGGTAACTGGTAGATTTTTACCTTGACTCGTTTTGCTGGCTATAGAACCTGGTGCACTTTACCCATGCTAATCAGAGGCATAGTGCCTGTGCTCCCCGTTCAACAACAACAATTTCCATATGTTCTCAAACTTAGACGATGCTCAGGGTCTTCTTAAGGAGGTTTCATCCTCAAAGTGAAATGATATGCTAGAAAATATGTACATGTATACATCGTTGATCTCTATTGCCGGGGGAGGCAGGTCACCCAGGGTATAGATCCATGACCCCAACAGAGAAATATGGGGGGTAAGATGTGATTAGTGTGGTGGTCCACATTTCTGGAGGGGGTTAGTAGAGGGGAGGGGTGGTTTCAACAAAGGGTATAGCAGTAAAAAAGAGCCGCAGCCGGGGCAATTGTGTGAAGGTAATCAGGATCTTGGGATTCTACTTTGTCTATCCAAAACTTTATAGAAATGATGAATAAGTGCTGTATTATTTCTATCAATGTTAATGGGATACTAAACAAACAAAGGTATGGAGGACTTATCAGATGGTTAGCTTCAGTTTCACCCCAGGAATTATTTCTCCAAGAAACTCACTTAAAAACTAACTCCCCAAAGCTTTTTCTCCCTAGAGTATTTTCTCATGCTTTGTATGCATCAGCTGGGGTGGCCAGAAGAGGGGTAGCTAGGTACTTTTGCAGAGGTCTTCCGTGGGAATTTGGCCAAGTCCAGAGAGACCCCTTTGGAAGATGGATCTGGATTGAGGCCAAATTAAACGGAATGATAATAAACTTTGTAAACTACTACGGCCCAGTAGTGGATAATACCACCGCACTATTAAAAATCAGTAAGTTACTTGGGGGAATACCGGGACAGATCATTATGGGTGGGGATTTTAATTTCATTCAAGACTTGAAGAAAGACACCTCCAATAAGAACAAGAAACAGTAAAAGCCGAAAACCAAAGAAATCCTAGATGCTCTAGAACAGGAGCATCTCCTGCTAGATCCCTGGTGCCTAACTAACCCGACTGAATGTAAATTCACATGTTATTCTCGCCAATTTCATACAGCATCACGTATTGATTCTTTTTTTAATATCGCGATCCTTGAAACATATAAGTACTGAAATAGGGGCAAATTCATTCTCTGATCACTCCCTTGTGAGGCTTGAGTTGGAAATTGAGGAGGGAAGGAGGATAAGATTCAGGTGGCAGATGGATCGTCTCCTCCTTCAGGATCCCCAATGGGTAGCCGACATAAAAGAGTGGATACTAGAATATTTTAGGATTAATGAAAACATGGAAGAGGATTTTTCTGTTGGGGGGTTTAAAGCAGCCTTGCGTGGGCAGATGATTGCTTTTTCCGCCGCTCAGTCTAAACAACGGCTTAAAAAAATAGCCAAACACCAGCAGGCTGGGGACAGTGCCTTGAGCTTGAGCAGTACCTCGGTACAGTGGACGGGAGAAGCTCGGCGTCAGCTTGAAAAGGTGAAACAGGCTTTGAAGGAATTCTTTTTAATCGAACAAATAAACAGTTCTAGGACACACCAACAACGTGTGTACAAGGACAGCCAAATGCTTGGTAAATTGCTAGCTGGGGCAACTAAAACCAAACAAGAAGCAGCCTTGATTTCCGAAATTATTGATCCAAAGACCAGAGATACAATTACGGGTAAAGATGGCATCGCCGACGTTTTTATGGAACACTATTTGCAGCTTTATGCCACTAGATATGCCACAAGACTGGATCAAATTCAGGAATATTTTGAGGGGGTAAATCTTCCTAGTTTGTCAGAGTTGCTAGTGGAACAAATCCAACTTGACATAACAGAAACAGAAGTTTTAAATGCTCTGAAATCTATTGCAGGGGCAAAGGCCCGCGGAACGGATGGGCTTCCGATCAAACTGTACAAAACTTTTTCTAAGGAATTGACTCCCTTCTCGGTGAAGCTGTTCATCAATATTAAGGGGGTCATTAGGCTCTCGGGCGGATCGCCACCACCCACAAGGCGGTGGCGATCCACTCGAGATCCCCGCCCGCCACCCATTTCCCCCCGACAAGTCGACCAGGCGGAAAAGAGTTTAATATAGTGGCGGTGTCTGCTAGACACCACCATCCATATTATGATGGGGCGGACCCATGCCTTTCCGTGGCAGTGTTTCCGCCACAGAAAGGCATGCGGACATCTCTTGCAGGGGCCCATTGCGGGCCCACAGGGACTCTGGGGGGGAGGGGTGGACATGGGGGTCCCTATGGTACCCCCCCATTGCAATGTACAACATGGCAGGCACTGTGCGATGCCTGTCACGATGTGCATTGGAATGCATGACGTGCATTTTAGCATTGCGGCGGGGATGCGCCCACCACTGAGACAGGTAAATCCTAATGGCCCCCACGGGACCCCCGCCCTTATGGCGGGCGGTCCCTTTTTACGTCGGTCCGCCCGCCATCCTAATGACCCCCTAAGTCAGGAGGCTGTGTTCCCTCAAGTTTCAAAGAATCTACAATAGTCAGCTTTGTGAAGAAGGGAAAAAATCATAAGGATGTCAATTCATACAGACCTATCAGCATCCTTAATCCTGATTATAAGATTCTAATGAAAGTCTGGGCCCAATGCTTTTGCCCCATAGCCCAAAAACTGATTCATAGTGATCAGTCCGGGTTTGGTGCGGGGGGTCAATGTTCTCTAACACTGTGTTCTTGATTCAAACTCTCGACTATTTTATGAATAATAAAACTCCAACGCTCATCATGATGGTGGATGCGGAAAAGGTGTTTGACCTGGTTAATTAGGACTCACTCTTTTTGGTTTGGACAACTTTGGTGTCCCTGGCCAAATCATTAATGTGTTGAGGAACATCAATCAGGGTGTCCAGGCTCAGGTAGTGATAAATGCCAATCAATTAGGGACAGTTACTAGCAATCCTGAGACCAGACAAGGTTGCCCGATGTCCCCCCTACTGTTCACTTTCTTTATTGAGCCCCTGGCTATAAGAATTTGTGGAAATCCATAAATAAAAGCTCCAATAACGGGGATTGCAAAATTAAAACTCTTTGCAGATGACATTGTTCTTTATCTGAGCCCTGAGAGCCTGAACTTGGACCAGACATTAATAGAATTTTGCCGATTTGAATCAAAAGGAGGGTATCGAATTAATCAAAATAAAACCAAGATCTTACCATTAAGGGCTCGATTCCGATCCGGTAAAAAAACGTCCGTACGATTCGTATCCGGAGCCCTCTCCGTACAACTCGTACACACGCCGTACGACCGGACCGCGGTATCAGGACGCGATCCGTACGGTCCACGTCGGGTAAGGGCGATTCGTACGGAAAAGCGCACAATCACATACACACCGTACAGTGCGTACCTCCCATGATCGCAGGGGTATGCGCCGTACACCCAGCGTACATGGGGTACGGTGCGTACCCCCCATGATCACAGGGGTATGCACCGTACACCCAGCATACATGAGGTATGGTGCGTACCCCTGCAATCATGGGGGGTACGCACCGTACACGGGGGGCGTTCCATACCTGTTTCATCGCGAAAGTCTGCTTTTACGGCTGTTTTCAGCTCCCGTAGAAAAAGGGTCATACGGTCCGTACCCGACACGTATCGTACTTGCTGGGTCGTATACACCAGCCGCGAACCATACGGATGACGCGTACAGGGGGTTCCGACGGAGACTCATACGGGGATTCGAGTCATACGGTCTCTGTACGATTCGTACGGAGTCCGGCTCCTGGTACAAATAGTACTTAGTCGTACGTACGGTGGACGTTGCAGGGTACGATTCGTACGGGAAAAACGCTCCAAACGGCTACTCGGAGCGGTTTTTACCGGATCGGAATCAAACCCTGAATGTGGATTGTAATTTTCTACCTTCCAATTTCAAATCTCAGGCTTTGAAAGCGGAACCAATATGATATCTGGGTATATATGTCTCGAACCACTATGATCAGTTGTTCAGCTTAAACTATTTAGCAATGCGGAATAATGCGGAATAAAATCAAAGTATTGCTTGATAAGTGTTTTTTTCTACCCCTAAAACTAATAGGCCGTGTAGCCTATTCTTCCCCTACTGGTATTCCTTTTTATAAATGTACCTTTAAAAATCAATTTCTACTATTTTAAAGAGCTGGAGTCAATGTTCAGGGAATTTGTCTGGAGTAGGAAGGCTTCTAGGGTCAAGTTAGCAATACTGCAGTTAGACGCTAACCAGGGCGGTTTAGCATTGCCGAAAATCCATACCTACTATGAGGCAGTGATTCTGGATCTTACAGCGCGTTTATTGGAATCAAATCATTTACTAGATAATGTTTTCCTTGACAAAATGGTTCAGGAATCTGGCTCGCAAATTCCGATATTTCTAAAAACAGCTAAAGAGCCGAAGAAGACTAGATATGAGGCAGCACAAGACTTTACCTCTAGACTACAGTCCTTTGCTAAACAAGGCGGCTCCTCAGGATTGCACTTTTTAAAGTTAGTGGAATGTAAAACTCTTGGTCTTCAAATTTACTCGAATTGTCTTAAAAGATGGAAGGATTGTGGTCTACATGAATTGGGGCACTTTTTTTTATCAATAATAAACGAATTCCCTGGCATGAGGTCCAAAGTAGATATGGTGATCGTAAGAAGCTCGGCTTTTTGGAGCATCTGCAGATTGTCAATTTTATAAATAGATATAATCTATCATCCAGCAGTGCTCCAACAAAGCAGGTGAGCGCATTATACAGAGCCAAACTAAGGGGGATGGAAACTGGTACGATCAGCTGATAAAGTGCAATGAGTCTCCCCTGGTGGAGGAATTCTTGGGAAGAGGAATACTCGGCAGGAATGGCAGTCCAAAGCCCAGTTAAGGTGTAAGGATCTAAGAGCAGCCAACTTTAAAAGGATGGCTTTTCTATCTCAGTGGCTGACATATTATACCCCGAAACGCTGTGTAAAAGACATCTGAAAGTGGAAAATAGATGTTTTCGATGTCAGGCAGAAGGGGAAGGGAGTTGGCTCCACACATTCTTTACGTGCCCAAAACAGAAGTCATTCTGGGTCAAGCCAGGCAATTCAGAAGAGGCTCGACCCAGAGGCAGAGGTAGCTCTCATTGACATTTCTAAAGTAAGATCTGATCTGACAAAAGCAGAAAAGACCTACACGCTGATTTGTTTTTTTGTTGCGCGTTCCCTATTTTTCCAAAACAGGAGGCTAGAAGATGTACCTTCCTATTCTATTAGCACTTTTACATGGTGAGCAGTCAAAATATGGATTTTTTTATATCGACATACAGTAATATCGAGTTTTGTATATCGTAGGGACCTTAAGGTAAGTAATATTGTTTTTTTTTATGTCGAAGTAAGTAATAAGTTAATAATATCATTAGCAAAAATGCCGTTGGTAATCATATTGATATTTATATTAGTGGTATGTATTTTATATGTATGTTTAAAAAAATTGTAAAGTAGTTTTATTATCTTTAAATATATGTATTAAATGTTTCGAAATTAGTAATTATTTTTAAGTAAATTATGCGTTTTAGTATCAGAACGGGTTGTGGGTTTATAGGGGAATAGGGTGGGAAGTAATTTAATTTTAATTAATTAATGTATATGCTTTTATTTATTGTTTTTGATTATTAATGTATTGTTAATTAATTATTAATTGGTAATTCGTTTTTATTAATTGATTAATTTATCATCTTATTAATTACACATTTTTATTTTTATTTTATTTACTGTTATTGTTAATTAATGTATTGTCAATTATTTAATAATTGGTAATTCAATTTTATTAATTGATTAATCGATAATGACATTAATTATGTTGATTTTTATGTGTAGCTGGTTGTGAGTTTATAGGGGAATAGGGTGGAAAGTAATTTAATTATCATGAATTAATTAATATTTTCGTATTTATTGTTATAGATAATTAATGTATTATTATTCAAGTATTAATTGGTAGTTATTTTTTATAATTGATTAATTTATAAGTATAATAATTATATTTTTTTCATTTGTGTTGTTAATTAATTTATTGATAATTTATTATTAATTGGTAATTCATTTTTCATAATTGATTAATTGAAAATTAAATTAATTATGTGTAGTGGGTTGTGTGTTTATGGGGGAATAGGGTGGGAAGTTATTTAATTGTATTTAACTTAATATTAATTTAATTTTATTGTTATTTAGTAGTAATTTCTTAGTTAATTTAATTTGTAATGTTATTTATTTTTTAAAAATGATTTAATTAATAAGTATGTTAATTTAACCCTTACGCTATCTAAATTTTCAACACTGTTACATTCACTGGAGTTGGAATAATGATTTTTACCCATACGCTATCCAACACTTTCCCTACTGTTGCACTCCCTGGAGTGGGAATGGTAATTTTAACCCCTACGCTATCCAACACTTTCCCTTCTGTTGCACTCCCTGGAGTTGGAATATGAATTTTTAACCCTATGCTACCCATTACTTTCCCTACTGTTGCACTCACTGTAGTGGGAATAGTAATTTGTAACCCTACGCTATCCAACACTTTCCCTACTGTTGCACTCCCTGGAGTGGGAATAGTAATTTTTACCCCTATGCTATCCAACACTTTCCCTTCTGTTGCACTCCCTGGAGTGGGAATAGTAATTTTTACCCCTATGCTATCCAACACTTTCCCTACTGTTGCACTCCCTGGAGTGGGAATAGTAAGTTTTAACCCTATGCTATCCAATACTTTCCCTACTGTTGCACTACCTGGAGTGGGAATAGTAATTGTAACCCCTACGCTATCCAATACTTTCCCTACTGTTGCACTCCCTGGAGTGGGAATAGTAATTTTGCAATGGAGAAGGATCTAAACAATTGATCCTTTCTTTTTAAAACTCAGAGTAGCTTCTTGTAACTAGCATTTTTGGAGACTCAGTCTGGCGCATAAAATCCATAATATCACAATTAAGCATTAAAGACATAAAATAATCTCTAGTTGTAGAAACATGATGAAGAATGTACATAATTAGCAACATAGTAAAGCTTTAGGTCTGAAAGCCCAAACCCGCCTTCTCCAATTGGCATATGTAACATATGTAGAGCCAACACTGGTGGTTTATTATTCCAGGTAAAAGTGGAAATCAAACCCTCCATCTGCTTAAAAAATATGTTATGTAAAAAACAGGGTAAGGAAGAGAGTAAATAATTGAATAGTAGTAGTACCAACATTCTTCTTAAAGCAGTCCTACCCATGATAGAGCGGGGAAGAGGATTCCATTTAAAGAGTAGGGATTTAATATGATGAACCAAGGTATACATTACAAATTGTATAAATCCTCGATATTGACGTTGTAACAATCCCTAAATAGTAATTCGGATTCAGGTTGGCTAATGGCTGTAACTCTGGCATACAAAAAAAACTCTACATAATAAAATTGCAGTTTTCCCTTTATTAATCTTATACTTACCCAATTCCTGAAACTGGGTAAACACCTCGAAGACTCTAAATTGAAATTCTACCTCCGACTTAGAATATATCATCAGTGTAGAGATACATTTTGGGAATCCACTGATAGGAGTCTTAATTTGATTATCTACTCTGAATGCTATTGGCAAGATTTCTTTGAAAAATGCAAATAAAATCAAAGAGAGTGGGCACTCCTGTCTAGTCCCTTGCTTAATTTTACAGATAACGGCTTCTGAAGAATTCACAATAAGCATAGCACATGCGCCTTCATATAGGTAAAGTAATTAGTAGTAAACTGAGCTGAAAACTGAAACTATCATATCATGGCGGGGGTAAATGGGAGGTGGGCGCCAGATTCTGTCGGGCGGATCACCACCGTTGAGAGGGTGATTGGTCTGTATGAGTTCAGGTTTTCCGGGTCTTTTACATTTTTTTACCACTAATGCGGTATTAAAAGACTAAGGGCTAGCCCCTCCCCCAAAAAATGATGATTAGTTAATAATACAATATATGGATTCAGAATCTTGGCATTGTTTTTTAACTCGCTTTCCAATCCATCTGCACCACATGCTTTGCCATTTGCCAAATATTTAACCACATAATACACTTCTTCTATTGTGACTCTGGAACAATAGGGTACAGAGTCATAATATCAATGTTTAAATATCAATCTGTCATAATATCGATGTTTAAATATCGATGTGACACAATATCGACCTGCAAGAACATCGTTGACCAGAATATTGGCATGCAAGTAAGAAATATTGTTTTTGTAATATCGTTAGTCAAAATATTGTTGTTAATAATATCGAATATCGAGATTTATTTTAGAGTTCTTTATTTTAGTGTATGTGTTAAAAGTATAGTTTATTTTTCTAATGTATGTTTGACATTTTTAGAAGTAATTCATTTTATGTTAAGTGATTTTTGCATATTTTAGATCCATAGCGGGTTGTGGGTTTATAGGGGAATAAGGTGGGAAGTAATTTAATTATAATATATTTATTAATAATTTTTAGAAGTTAATAATTTTATTAAAATGAAATATTGTGTTTTATTTCCGCAGCAGGTTGTGGGTTTTTAGTGGAATTGGGTGGGAAGTAATTTATTTATAATTAATTATTTAATAATTTTAATTAATTCATATGTTTGTATTTAATAATTTATATTGCTAATTGGGATAATTAATGTGTTATTAATTAGTAATTAGTTGGTTATTAATTAATAATTGGTAAATACGTTAATTGTGTCATTTCTTTAGAAGTGAGTTGTGGGTTTATGGGGGAGTAGTTAGGGAAGTAATCTAATTATAATTAATCAATTAAAATGTTTGTTAATTAATATTGATGCATTTAAGAATTTATATTGTTAATTGTGTTGATTAGTTTGTTATTAATTGGTTATTAATTATTAAAAAAGTCAAATGTGTAATTTTTTTAGGAGCGTGTTGTGGTTTTATAGGGGAGTAGGGTAGGAAGTAATTTAATTATAATTAATTCATTAATAATTGTATTAATTAATATGTATATAGTTAATATTTATTATTGTTAAAAATTTTTTAATAATTAGTTATTAATTGGATATGAATTATTAATAATTAACTGATACATATGTTATTTGTGTGATTTTATTAGGAGTGGGTTGTGGGTTGATAGGGACGTAGGGTGGGATGTAATTTAATTTTAATAAAAATGTTATAATTTCTTACTATACTATTTATTTAAAGTTATTTTATAGTGTTAATTGTGTGATATAATTTATTTTTGATGGTTTTTAAATTTCTTGTTAATTGTTATTAATTAATTAATACATTTTTAATTGATGTTGTTAATTGTGTATTATTTTACAATATTGGTGTTGTTTACAGGGGGATATGATTGGAGGTAAAATATTTTGACGAATTAATTATTTCTTAATTAATATTAATTATTTTGCAGGAGTGGGAATACTAATTATTCCCCTCCGCTATAAAACACTTTTCCTACTGTTGCATTTGCTGGAGTGGGAATAGTAAATTATTCCCCTACACTATGCAACACTTTCCTTACTGTTACACTTGGTGGAGTGGAAATAGTAAATTATTCCCACCCGCTATCCAAAACTTTCCCTACTGTTGCATTTTCTGGAGTGGGAATAGTTAATTTTACCCACTAGCTATCCAACACTTTCCCTATTGTTGCACTCACTGGAGTAGAAATAGTAAATGTTACCCCTCCACTATCCAACACGTCCCCTACTTTTACACTTGTTGGAGTGGTAATATTAATCTATACCTCTCCGCTATCCAACACTTTCCCTACTGTTACACTCACTGGAGTGGGAATAGTCATTTTTACCCACCCGCTATCCAACGCTTTCCCTACTGTTGCATTTGCAGGAGTGGGAATAGTCATTTTTACCCACCCACTATCCAACACTTTCCCTACTGATGCACTCAGTAGAGTGGGAATAGAAATGTTTACTGTCCCGCTAGCCAACACTTTCCCTACTGTTGCAATTGCTGGAGTGGGAATAGTAATTTTAACCCCTCCGCTATCCAACACTTTCCCTACTGTTACACTCTGTGGAGTGGGAATAGTAATATTTACCCTCCTGCTATCCAACACTTTCTCTACTGTTGCACTTGCTGGAGTGGGAATAGTAAATCATGCCCCTCCGCTATACAACACTTTCCCTACTGTTGCACTCTCTGGAGTGGGAATAGTAATTTTATCCCCTAAGCTATCCAACTTTTTCCCTACTGTTATAGTTAATGTAGTGTAAAATATTTTTTTACAATTAAATATGAATTTTAATATTTTAATGTATTATATATATGTTTTATTTTGTTATTTATATTACAGGTGTGTGTATATATATATATATAAATATATGTATTTATAATTTTTAATATTTTCGAATTAAATTAAATAATTATTTATTAATATTATTAAGCTAATATATTTATATATTTTTAAATATGTATGTTCCATTTTTTATATTACATTTTTTATTTATCATTTTTAACTTTTCAAATATTTCTAACTATAGGGTCTATTATGAAGTCTGCCCGCCATTGTCCCGGGGAAATTAGGATGCGTCCCCCCACTGGAGGGCACAAACCTCGCCTTCTTTTGCATTGCAGCGGGCGGTGCTGTCGGCAGCACCCGCCGCAATACAAAAAATGTGTCAAGTTTTAACGGGGTTAACCCAAATAAAACTACCCGACCTGGGTTATCATAACATTACATTTGAGAAAGGGTCGAGGTAGTATCAATATTTATACATTTTAACACATAATACACCACAGCAATATTTCTTGATTTATTCGCCAAGAGCATGGATTTATTCTACTCAGTGACACATTTGTTAGATGCTTTTCAATTCAAAACATAAATGTTGTTTCATGTATTCACTTGAATATATTTCCTTTGCGTGTACATTCATTAAATGCTTTTCAGATCAAACCATTTACCTTACTTCATGTATACACTTGTATATACTTCGAATACGTGTGATATTTACAGTGCTCACAAAGTGATAGAAGGAAGGTTGATTGGGAAGAATGGGAGTGATTGGATAGGTGAGGGACAGGGTAAAGGTGATGTGACAGGCACAATAACAATTATGTATAATAAAACCTTTACGCTCTTTGAAAGGTCCTCAATTCTCCTAGTATCATAACACATAGGAGATAATCAATTTATTTTTTCTATTCCCATGTGTTTGACGATATGTAGAAGTCTACGTTTCAACCCCTATGTATTGAAGGACTGTTAGTTCCTCATGTTGGGGTCTTCGTCAGGACAGGCAATTGTGTGGAGCACCTGAAAATATTTGATTCGATTTAATATACGAATTGTAATGTGGTGGAATGCAAGTGCAAGGTAGGTAACAAATGGTACCTACTTGAAGGAAAAACTGTGTATGAACCTTCATTATGTGGCAGCGGACTGCTCCTTGGGATCTGTAAAGAGATGTACAATCTCTTTAATATAGCGAAGATGTTGCATTATATGTCCTCGATTGACTGGGTTAGGAGGGAGGGAGACTCACTGTACTAGGCGTGGGTAAATGAATTTCCCACGGCGTGATGTCCACCGGGCAGAGTCATAAATCACTGCGATGAGGGGTCATAGATCTCCCAATTTCTAATGTTAGCAGAGAAACTGAACAAATCTGTGGATAAGGTCAACAAAGGGATATGTTCGAAGAGAGGAAAAAATATAGCTTAAAAAAAAAAAGCTAGAATGTGGCATGGTGCTTACAAAACACTGTTGAATGGAGAGCAATTATCGAGATGGCACTCAATGCTGTACTCCCGCATGCAGTTACCTGGGGGTCAGTGTGCGGGTTCTATTATAGTGGACTAACAAAACCCGTTGTGCGTTCTATGATCGGCTGATGGTCGTTGGTTAAAGTGATTAAAAATAGATACAGGCTTACGTGTGGGGTCAGGTATGTTTGGCTCTAACCCAGTACGGTTGGTAAAGAGCAGGGCCCTTTTAGAGCGCGATCTCCCCAATTTGTGAAAAATAATAGTTACTCTGCCTCGTCAAATGAAAGATAGTTGGCTGGATTAGTGCGGGAGTCGGAAACATATTTAAAAAAAAACCTGCTCAGTGGTTGGGAGGTTTTGAAGGACGTGCCGTCATTATCGTGTAACTGAGAAACGGCGCACTGGCTCCAGAGGAGGAGACCGGGCTCTTACCTCGAGCTCTTCTGCTTTGGGAATGGCAAGCTGATTGTTCGTGCGGTCAGCGTGTAAGGCGGAACAGCTTGTGGACGTGGTCAGTGCACGCAGTGCTGCCGCTGCATGCTGACAGGAGGTCCGTCTCTACAGGAGCCAATGGGAGCCCTGGGCGGTTTTAACTAAGCTGGCCGTTCGTAGTCAAAGGAACTGCCCTGATATGACGTTAGTGTGTCAATCTGTGATTAGCGTTGGGAGGCCAACTGCAAAATATATATTGTGGTCAATCGTTCACTGTGGTTGCTCCGGGGGACATTGAATGGTGTGCCAATGGAACGTGAGCATGGCTCGGACGGTCTCACGGAAGGGGGTGCCTAGTTGTGTGTCACTGGAAGACTTATAGGATGGATGATTCTGTACGGTTGCACAACGAATCGTGTGTGGTACACATTAAAACAATCTGTTTTTGGCACAGCATAGCGTGGAAATAAACCTTATATTTAGAGTTATACAGGGGCCAGTTGTCGTATATATTTTTTTTGCCTGCGAGGGCGTTGGTCTTTTACATTTGCAAAAAAAGGAAGACGTTTTCTCTGGTTAGGTGCACATTGTGTGGTAGGGTGTGCATACAAATTTAAGCAGTGTGTACATTGCATTCATAAATTAAATTACCATGGGCGCCTAACAAAATTCTCTGATTAAGTGCACATTATATTTTTGGGTGAGAGTACAAATTGAAACATAGTGGTAAAACCCCAGCATAACGTTGTTGTAAATTATATTCAAGATTACATGGTGTAAGATTGTCATCATCCAGTGAGTCTGGTAAACTGGTTCATAGTCATTCCCCTTTTTTCAGACTTAATGTTTTGGATCTTATCATATGTGATACAGTGTTGTACTCTGTGCGTGTAGCTATTCTGTTTCTAGACCTGTCATTTGAGCATATGTGGCGTCCATTTCAGTGAGGCCATTGTTTACAGTGTCCAGTAGGTGCATACACTTACATTCCCTCGTGTTCAAGATAGGGCTGAGGTCACCTCCTCTAGGAGTAGGGTTACCTTTTCTAACACAAACCATTTTAGAGATTCCGGTGTTTGAAACTTTGTGTTGAAATGTTCAACTAGAGGGGCTCCAACCGTCTGACATCTGATGCGTCTGCAGTGTTGAAGGATCCGATTTTTTACCCTTTGGATAGTCTGCCCTATGTACATTAAACCGCACGGACAGAGAATAGCATATATCACCTCACTGGTGTTACAGTTCGTATGTGATTTCAGGTTGATGGTGTGGTTCCTGTAAGTCAGAGTTTTGGTCTCAAGGCACATTCCACAGGCTTTGCATCTTGTACATTTGTAGTGTCCCACTACTTCCGGTAAATTTCACATTGCTTGAATCGTTGCAGTGTTCCGAGTTTCAAGCATTGAGCGGACCACATGGCCTTTGATATTCTTAGCCTTTTTAAATGCATGCATGGGAGGTTCTGGCATGTCGATGGTGTCTGAGATAAGTCTCCAATGTTTGTTAATTGTTCTTTTTAAGTCATTACTTTTAGTACAGTGTGTTGTCACACATATCATTCTGTCCTGGGTGGTCAACCGTTCTTTCGGTACCAGCAGGGTGTCTCTGTTGTTGAACCAGGCCCTCTTTTTGGCCCTTTTGACGTGTCTTTTAGGATATCCCCTCGTTATGAGGCGAGAGATCAGTTCATCCGATTCTCTGAAAAAGTCATCTTTTAAGGAACAGTTCCTCCTAATCCGGAGGTACTGTCCAAAAGGTAGATTGTCACGGAGTCCCCTTGTGTGGTGACTGGTATATCTGAGCAACGTATTTCTCTCTGCTGGCTTCCTGTATAAGGTGGTGTACAGTTGATCATCCTGTACCTTTATACTAATGTCTAAGAAGTCGATGGTGTCTCTGTTGTATTGCATAGTGAACTTGATGTCTTCTGATTGTGAGTTCAGCCAGGTGAAGAAGGAAATCAGATCTTATTCCTCTCCTGTCCATAAGATTAGCACATCATTAATGTACCTGCACCATTCGGTGATGTTATTCATGTAAGGGTTAGTGGTATGCAACTCTGTTCAAAATCGTCCATGAACAGGATTGCCAGATCTGGGGCAAATGCCTCTCCCATCGCCACCCCTTTGCTTTGGATAAAAAATTATTTTTGAAACACAAAAAAGTTTTTAGTCATTGCTACTTCCAATAATTCTATCAAAAATTCAGAGGGTACAGTAGTTGGTTGTGGTCTTCTTTGTAGCACTTTTGTCATTGCTTCCAAGGCGGGTATCTGAGGAATGCTCGGATAGAGCGAAACAATGTCCATAGTGACCAGTATTTGCTTGCTTTTGTCGAAGGGCATCTTTTCTACCAAGTTGATCACTTGCATAGTATCTCTCAAGTATGTTGCAGTTGTTTAGGCCAATGGTTTTAGAAAAAGGTCTACATATTTACACGTGGGTTCAAGGAGGGATCCGCATCCTGATATGATGGGGCGTCCCGGTGGTTTCAATGGATTCTTGTGCACCTTGGGTAAGGTGTAGATTGTTGGGATTCTAGGGTGGTTGACGTTAAGATATTCATATTCCTTCTCTGTAAGGAAGCCTGCTTCTTTGCGCCTTCTCGTGATGTCTTGGATCTTGCTTCTGATCTCTTTAGTAGTGTCCGCATCGATTGATATGTAGCTGGTTCCATCTCTTAGCTGGGAGTAGATCTCTGCTTTATAGTCAGTGGCGTCTTGCATAACAATCGCTCCCCCCTTGTCAGCTGGTTTGATGACGATTTACTTATTGTTCCTCAAGTGGTTCAGTGCTTCTCGTTCTCCCTTTGAGATGTTATGTTTCACACACGGTTGTCTTGCGCAGATCCTCATTACGTCCCGTCATACAACACTTTCATAAGTCAAAATCCGGTGTGAAATGCAGTGCGCTGGTGGTATGAAAGTGGATGGCGGGCGTAATCCAGTGAATGATGATGTGGATATTGGTAGACTGTGTTTGAAAAAATATCTTAGCCGTATTTTTGGGAAGAATCGGAATAGTTCAGCTATGACATTAAAGCGATTTGCATGGGAGGTTGGTACGAATGATAATCCGTTACTTAAGATACTCATCTCGTCATCAGAAAGTTCATGTGTAGATAGATTAATGATGGGGTTCGTCTGGGTCACCATCTGTAGGTTCTTCTCCTGGTGTTGATTTTGCCGTGGTTCTCTTGCTGGAATCTCACTTGTTTTGGGATTTGTCCCTGTTGTCTGCCCTCGTCCCAGTTCTGTTGGTTCTGGCCTCGTCTTGGGTGTCTGTTCCAGGGACCGCCTCTCCCCCTCGGTGGTCTGCAGTTGGTATCCTCTAAAAAAGACTGATGTTGTTGTATTGGTCTGTCTTCTGGAGGTTGGTACCATTGGTCCTGGTATTGGTAGCCGCTGCTTGGTCCTGCCTGTTCGTTGTCACTTCCTGTACTGTACGAAGAGTCAGAGAAGTTGTTAAATCTCCTAGTTCCTCGGTATCCTCCCCTGCCTCTGTAAAAGAAACGTCCTTGGGTATCTTGATTGAAATAGTCTTCCAGCAGGTACTGATATGTTCTTTTTTTGTCGTAGTATTGGATATCTTTAGCCAATTTGTCTAGTTTTTTGGCCTGTGCTTCGACATCAAAATCCTTCAGAGTCTTCTCTACCCTTTCCAGGGTTTCCATGGCGTTGGCAAAGGCCGTGTGGCTGCCTATCTCTTGTCTTAGTTCTCTGATTTCCGTAGTTAGTTGTTCCACTTGCTCACGCGCCGTCTCCACCCCTTGCACCATCCAATGGCGCGAGCAATTGTTAGGTACAAAGCTAAATCCCTCCTCAAATTTGGGATTATCTACGAAGATGGCCGGTTCGTTGCGGACCTGTAGACCTGTTGCTATTATATTAGCCTGGAGGTACTTGGTGAGTAAATGTCCATGTAGTCTAGTGCGTACTAATTTTTTCTCTAGCCGTTCTACTTTGTTTATTTTTTCATTTAGCGAATAATCAATGTTAGAAGTGTTGGATGATAGGAAGGGTGTACCTGAGTCTCCCTCTACTAGGTTCCTGATATATTCATCAGTGTAAGAAAGGGTTTCGTGTTCATTCATGATATTACCCTTAATAGAAAAATATTTATTTACAGTGATTAAGGAAAAGATACCCTCACAAGACAGCTCTTGAGAGTGTTACGTTTTAACGGGGTTAACACAAATAAAACTACCGGACCTGGGTTATCATACCATTACATTTTAGAAAGGGTCGAGGTAGTATCAATATTTATACATTTTAACACATAATACACCACAGCAATATTTCTTGATTTGTTCGCCAAGAGCATGGATTTATTCTACTCAGTGACACAATCGTTAGATGCTTTTCATTTCAAAACATAAATGTTGTTTCATGTATTCACTTGAATATATTTCATTTGCGTGTACATTCATTAAATGCTTTTCAAATCAAAACATTTACCTTACTTCATGTATACACTTGTATATACTTCGAATACGTGTGATATTTACAGTGCTCACAGTGTGATAGAAGGAAGGTTTGATGGGAAGAATGGGAGTGATTGGATAGGTGAGGTACAGGGTAAAGGTGTTGTGACAGGCACAATAACAATTATGTATAATAAAACCTTTATGGCCTTTAAAAGGTCCTCAATGCAACTAGTATCATAACGCATAGGACATAATCAATTAATTTTTTTTATTCCCATGTGTTTGACGATATGTAGAAGTCTACGTTTCGACCCCTATGTATTGAAGGGTTGTTAGTTCCTCATGTTGGGTTCTTCGTCAGGACAGGCGATTGTGTGGAGCACCTGAAAATAATTGATTCGATTTAATGTACGAATTGTCATGTGGTGGAATGCAAGTGCAAGGTAGGTAACAAATGGTACCTACTTGAAGGAAGAACTGTGTATGAACCTTCCCTATGTGGCAGCGGACCGCTCCTTGGGATCTGTAAAGAGATGTACAATCTCTTTAATATAGCGAAGACGTTGCATTATATGTCTTCGATAGACTGGGTTAGGAGGGAGGGAGACTCACTGTACTAGGCGTGGGTCAGGCGGGAAAGGAGAGCCAAATTTCGGGAGGGGCTGAAAAATATTTCGGGGGGGGGGGCTAATTCTTCCAAACATAGACAGAGTGGCTGTAAGAAGGGGCGAACACACAACAAAAGCCTCATTTACACGTAAATGGTCTTTTAAAGACCTGTTAAGTACTCGGGTGCGGCTGCAATTAAATGCTCGCCAGCCCGCGAAGCGGTCTCCGGCCGGGCTGACACAAACGAGGGGGGGGGGGGCTGAAGCCACGTGAGCCCAATGGGTGTTGCGCGCCTGGCGTGGGTAAATGAATTTCCCACGGCGTAATGTCCACCGGGCAGAGTCATAAATCACTGCGATGAGGGGTCATAGATCTCCCAATTTCTATTGTTAGCAGAAAAATGGAACGAATCTGTGGATAAGGTCAACAAAGGGATATGTTCAAAGAGAGGAAAAAATATAGTTTTAAAAAAAAAAAGCTAGAATGTGGCATGGTGCTTACGAAACACTGTTGAATGGAGCACAATTATCGAGATGGCACTCAATGCTGTACTCCCGCATGCAGTTACCTGGGGTCAGTGTGCGGGTTCTATTATAGTGGACTAACAAAACCTGTTGTGAGTTCTATGATCGGCTGATGGTCGTTGGTTAAAGTGATTAAAAATAGATGCAGGCTTATGTGTGGGGTCAGGTATATTCGGCTCTAACCCAGTACGGTTGGTAAAGAGCAGGGCCCTTTTAGAGCGCGATCCCCCCAATTTGTGAAAAATAATAGTTACTCTGCCTCGTCGAATGAAAAATAGTTGGCTGGATTAGTGCGCGAGTTGGAAAAATATTCGGCCTCGTGGGGTGAAGGGTTGATGGCTGGATTGGCGCGTGAGTCGGAAACATATATTTAAAAGGTAAGCCCGTCTGCGCCCGTCCGTGACCGGATCGCGACCAGCGCCAGGACCCCTGGCCCCCGAAGACCCCGACCGACCCGCCTGACGTACTCCGCCGCCACCCTCATCGCTCTCAACTCCGGCCGACTCCCAGAATGCCATCAAGCCACCCCAAGACGTACCCACGGACCCTTCAGCTGCCACGCCTGCAAGTTCTCCTGCATCCGGACCTGCCCCGCACCAGCACCCGCCAAGTCGAACACCAGCAGCACCCACCTCAAGTGCATCCTGCTCAACACCCGCTCCGTCCACAGACACGCCGTGGAACTCTGGAACCTCCTAGACGCCACAGCCCCTGACGTTGCCTTCCTCACGGAGACCTGGATGAACGCCTCCTCAGCTCCAGACATCGCCATCGCCATCCCAGAGGGCTACAAGATCGTCCGGAGGGACCGAAACGCCAACCAGATGGGAGGAGGCATCGCCATCATCCACAGAAGCACCATCCGTCTCACGACCAGCACCGACAACACCCTGACCAGCGCCGAACACCTGCATTTCCAGATCCACACCAACCCGAACACCACCCTCAGAGGCACCCTGATCTACCGACCCCCTGGACCATGCACGCAATTCAGCGAGGACATCGCCGACTTCGTCAGCCCGCATGCCCTCCCCTCCGCTGACTACATCCTCCTGGGAGACCTCAACTTCCATCTGGAGAACAACAACGACCGCAACACCAGCACCCTGCTCGACAACCTCGCCAACCTGGGACTCAAGCAACTGGTGTCCACCCCCACCCACCGCGCCGGACACACACTCGACGCCGTCTTCTCATCCAGCACAGACATCGACTTCAGCCACACCACAGAGCTTCAATGGACGGACCACAGCTGCGTCCACTTCACCTTCAAGAGAACGACGACCCACCAACACCAGCAACAGGCCGCCCGCAGAAGCTGGAACAAGATCACAGCAGACCAGCTCGCCACCTCCCTGAGCCAGCACCCCCCTGCCAGCTCAGCGAACCCCAGCCAGGCCGCCGACAACCTCACGAAGTGGATCAGCAACTGCGCGGACGAACTCGCCCCACTGAGGACCCCGCCTAGCAGACACGGCAGCAAGAAGGCCCCATGGTTCACCGACGAACTCAAGAGCTCCAAGAAGAACTGCCGAGCCCTGGAGAAAGTCTGGAAAAGGGAACCGACACCGAACAACAGGACCTCCTACAAACTTGCCACCCGGAAACACCACCAGCTGATCCGCGCCGCCAAGAAAACAGCATTCAAGGACCGGCTGGACATCAACGCACACAACTGCAAGGAACTCTTCAACATCGTGAAAGAGCTTTCCAACCCCAGCGCAGTAAACAACGACATCACCCCATCGCAAGACCTCTGCAACTCCCTCGCTTCATACTTCCACAACAAGATCACGGACATACACAGCAGCTTCAACAACCAACCAACGCACACCATGACCGAACAACCACCCCCCACCACCACCCTCCACGCCTGGACCCCGATCAACACCGAAGACACCATCCGCACGATGAACTCCATCCACTCCGGATCACCGGCCGACCCCTGCCCTCACCACGTCTTCAACAAGGCCGACGCTGTCATCGCACCCCACCTGCGAGACATCATCAACACATCCTTCGACACCGCCACCTTCCCTGAGAGCTGGAAGCACGCCGAACTCAGCGCCCTACTCAAGAAACCAACAGCGGACCCCACCGACCTCAAGAATTACCGCCCCATCTCGCTCCTCCCGTTTCCAGCCAAAGTCATCGAGAAGACCGTCAACAAGCAGATGGCCGCCTTCCTCGAGACGAACGGATCCCTCGACCCCTCACAGTCCGGCTTCCGAGCCAACCACAGCACCGAGACCGCCCTCATCGCCGCCACCGATGACATCCGAGCCCTGATGGACATTGGAGAAACAGCGGCCCTCATCCTCCAAGACCTCTCCGCGGCATTCGACACTGTCTGCCACCGCACCCTAGTGCAGCGCCTCAGCGACGTCGGAATTCAGGAGAAGGCACTGGAATGGATCATCTCCTTCCTCGACGGAAGAACACAGAGAGTCCGCCTGCCACCGTACAAGTCAGAGGCCTCCGAAGTCATCTGCGGCGTCCCCCAAGGATCATCTCTGAGCCCCACCCTCTTCAACGTCTACATGAGCCCCCTCGCGGCCATCGTACGCAAACACAACCTCAGCATAATCTCCTACGCCGACGACACCCAGCTGATCCTCTCCCTGACCAACGACCCCGCCGCCGCCAGAGCCAACCTGCACGAAGGGATGAAAGAGGTAGCCGAGTGGATGACGACCAGCCGCCTGAAACTGAACTCAGACAAGACGGAGGTCCTCATCCTGGGCTCTTTACCCTCCGCCTGGGACGACTCCTGGTGGCCACCCGCCCTGGGCACCGCACCCAAACCGACAGACCACGCACGCAACCTGGGATTCATCCTGGACTCCTCCCTCTCCATGACCAGACAAGTCAACGCCGTCTCCTCGTCGTGCTTCAACATCCTGCGCATGCTACGAAAGATCTTCTGGTGGATCCCCACCGAGACCAGGAAGACCGTCACCCAGGCCCTCGTCACCAGCCGTCTGGACTACGGCAACGCCCTATACGCCGGTACCACCGCCAAGCTCCAGAAGAGACTCCAGCGGATCCAGAACGCCTCAGCCAGACTCATCCTCGACATCCCACGAACCAGCCACATCTCCGGACATCTGAGAGACCTTCACTGGCTCCCCGTCAACAAAAGAATCACCTTCCGCCTCCTCACCCACGCACACAAAGCTCTACACGATCGAGGCCCGAGCTACCTCAACAGCCGAGTCAACTTCTACGCTCCCAAACGCCACCTCCGATCAGCCAACCACGCCCTCGCCGCCGTCCCCCGCATCCGAAGAGCGACTACAGGAGGAAGGTCCTTCTCCTACCTGGCCGCCAAGACCTGGAACTCCCTCCCGACCGACCTGCGCCTGACCCAAGACCACCTCTCCTTCAGGAAGAAGCTGAAGACCTGGCTGTTCGAGCAGTAGCGGCACCCCCCCCCCCCAGCGCCTTGAGACCCTACGGGTATGTAGCGCGCTTTATAAGTGTCACTGATTGATTGATTGATTGATTGATTAAAACCTGCTCAGTGGTTGGGAGGCTTTGAAGGATGTGCTGTCATTATCGTGTAACTGAGAAACGGCGCACCGGCTCCAGAGGAGGAGATCGGGCTCTTACCTCGAGCTTTTCTGCTTTGGGAATGGTCAGTGCACGCAGTGCTGCAGCTGCATGCTGACAGGGGGCTCGCCTCTACAGGAGCCAAAGGGAGCCCTGGGCGGTTTTAACTAAGCTGGCCGATCGTAGCCAATGTTTTTTTGTGTTTTTAGAAGGTTTATCTCAACCTTGCAATGCTAGAAAACACCCTGCATATTTTCTCTGTTCATATACTTTCTACATTATGCTATATTACTCTGATTAACTTTATGATAATCATCCCGCAAAACTTTTTCAGCCAATTCATATTGATGACAATTATGAATATTTTTACTATAAAGGAAATTCATCTGGCTGTATTTTAAGTTATCCACCACATTTTGTCTTTATAATCGTGGATTCTGCAGCCTGAAACTATCTTTAGATGCAATAATAGCCGTCATAGATGCCTTAAAGGCATTCCAGACTACTTCTGTATTGGTGGTGTGAATATTTAAAACGGCAAAATTTTACTTCTCATTTCTACACCAACTCTCATCCTCCAGTAGTGATCTATATAAAAAAAAAGAAGGCTGCGCAATGTTAGCTCTATGCATTTCTAACATCACATGGTCTGAAAAACCGTTGGGTTGATTTATATATTGCTGAAGGACCAGAAAATAAACTCCAGTCTAGCCACAGATCCATATCTAGGTGATATGCAGGTGTATTCTCTCTACGTGGGAAATTTCACCCTTCAGGGATCATGCAAACTCAAGCAAGTCTTGTACTGTGTTAAAACCTGGATTTTTCTAATTTCTTATTGCCTATGATTCTTTTCTGTGGAGTCTAAACCTGGATGCTGAAGAATGTTGAAATCTCCTCCAAAAATTACCAAACCTGAGACAACCATAAGTGATTGAAATAGCTCCACCAGCAGCTCCGGGCAATCAGAAATAGGGGCATAGACTGTCGCCAATGTGCAATGACATCCGTCAATTAAGCCATTAACCCACGCCCACCTTCCATCTTTATCCCCTTCATAGGTGACAACCTCCGCTGTAAATGCTTATTAACAAAAATACTCACACTTCTGTGTACGGAATTTGCAAAAGAGTGACATTCAAACCCAGATCACATAGAAAACATGATTTGATTATTTCAAACTTGGAATTTGGGTTTCTTGCAAAAACGTTATATCTTCCTCATGCCCCAATAAACAGCACTCTACAGCCAGCTTCTTGCGCCTATTATTTAGCCCAATCACATTAAGTTCAAGAACCTACAGCTTATTTCTCCCAACTAAAGCCTAAATAAAAGTAGGGTATTAATAAGTGCATGATGCAGAGGGCGAATCATGAATCTTAGGTCACCAATACCTAAGACCAACCCTTCGTGATAATAAAGTGCAAACACACAAACACACTGAAAAGTGCATTATGTATAAAAGTGCAAAATAATACAAACAGTGCAAGAGTGCTTGAAAAAGAGCTTGAGTGCCAACGTGATTAAATGCATTAAACATTCAACTAATATAAATCTACCCCAGTTCTTATCTGCTCTAAAAGTCCCCTCTGTCTCTTTGATTCTCTATGAGCGCCATAACCTCACAAAGTTCCCCATACACTCTGATTTCTCCCTTTTTTCTTTACCATCCCTTTTTTTACACAAACTTTATTGAGTGCTGCGAATAAATCACATGAGATCACATCTCCATGTATACATTTTTGATTTTTCTAACGGTCAGGGGAATATCCTATTTCAAATAAATTATGGCCTGCCAGCCAATATGCCAGCAAATGTAGCTGCCAGACTCTTCAATATGCTAAAACATCAGGTGCCCCCATCCCACCCGCAGCAGTGGGAAGCTGCATCTTGGTTAATGCTAATCTATGTCTACCCTAACCCCAAAGTACAGAGGATAAAAGTGTTTCCAATGTTTAAAAAATCCGTGCCGGGAGGTTTACAATTGATAGAGGAGTCTGGGCAACATAACCATTTTGGACACACCTAGACGGCCCACCACTGTCAATGGCAAGGTTGTCCAAAAAGAGATTTGGGAGCGAAGTGAGTTAATAGTCCTAACCACATTAATATCTATTGTATCGGCATCAGTTCTATAGATGTACATACCTAAGTATTTAAATGTTATAGATTCTACTTTGAATTGCATCCAGCCAAACCTTAAATAGGAACCGGTATATGTATTATAGAAAGAATTAACCCTGGGCGTAGTGGGCGTAGTGGGGCTACGGGAAGCACCACGAAGTGGGGAGAAATCTACGCCCATCCACACACTTCGCGTAGCCCCACTAAGCGCCTTCCGCCTCCCTCCCGTCCTCTTCTAAATGCCCAACATCATTTAAAACATTGTAAAACTAATTAAAACGACTTACCTGAGATACTGCGTCCCGGGGCTCCCTCTTCCTGGTTTCTCGCCGACTTCTTCCTGACAAATGCATGCGCATTTGTCAGGAAGAAGTTGGAGAGAAACCAGGAAGAGGGAGCCCCGGGACGCCGCATCTCAGGTAAGTCATTTTAATTAGTTTTACAATGTTTTAAATGATGTTTGGCATTTAGAAGAGGGCAGGAGGGAGGCAGGTGGCAGGCAACTTCGCTCCGCCATGGCATGTGCGTAGTGTTGCCTACTACGCCTACTTTGCGAATCGTGACGTAGGCAACACTACGCACACTCTGTGGACGGAGCGGAGGGCTACGCCCACCCTTAGAAAGAATACGCTAGAGATTTTGAAGCATTAAGACATAATCCGGACATCTCCCCGAATTTTGGGTACATAGTAGCTATAGTATGCGTGCTTTTGTTCAAATCCTGAAAAGACAATAGCATTTCATCTACATAAAGGGACAAAGAATGGATTGTACTATTTAGTGGAATACCGTACGGGACCATAACTTGACACAAATATTGCGCTAGGGGTTCCACTGCTAATACGAACAATAAGGGCGACAGGGGGCAGGCCTGGCGTGTTCCCCGATAAACAAAATAAGCGGATGAGATTGTCGATCCGGTTTTAGCACGGGCTGTAGAGTTATTGTAGATTAATTGTGTCCACTTGCAATATGCCGGGGGTAACCACAATTTGGTCAGCACAGCCAGCATATAGGGCCAACAAAGAGTATCAAAAGCTTGGCGAACATCTAATGATAATTATCCAGCAAATGGAGCAGTTGCCGAAGCTGCATGTAGTAAGGCTTGTGGCCGATGAATATTTAGTGAGGTGCTGCATTTGGGTATAATCCTGCATTGATCTATGTGTTTTAGCTTAGGGAGTAGTGGGAGAAACCTCGACGCTAAGATCTTACTGAGTATCTTATACTCAGTATTAGGGATCGATAGGGGCCTATAGGACGTAACTTCACTAGGAGCCTTGTCCGGTTTCGACAGAGAAGTAACTAAAGTTTCTCTGGTAGTGGGAGGTAGTGAGCCCTCTTCGAGCGATGAGGTGCAAAGCTGTAGCAATTTAGGGTTCCAGGTTGCGGCATTTCAGGATATGATGGTATAGGATTTAGCAATTGACATCATATGGTGATGAATTCGCCCTAACCCCCCCAACTCCCACCCCCATACATTGGACTATGCAGCAGAAATACTAACAAAACAACTTTTTCCCAATACTCGGTCCAATGATCTAAGCTCGAACAAACTGTGCAAGAAAAGTCGACATAATTCACATCAAACTGTTGCTAACATCTTTGGGGAGGTTGCAGATATTGCTTCAACCTAAAAACAGTGAGCAATATAGGAGAACACCCAGAACAGGCCAGGCCAGGGGATTCACCATTCTGCCCCTTTTCTGCTATGCAAATATTTAATCTCTAAATCACTTAAGGCGAGATGTAGGTAAATACTATTTACCGATTCTCAAATACCGAATTTTACGGATTCGGTATTTAAGAATAGGTAAATAGTATGTAGGTAATTTTTCGGTAAATTTTACCGAATCGGTAAAATTCGGTATTTACCGATTCGGTATTTACCAAATCGGTAATTCCCATTCATTCCTATGGGCCTGAAGGCCCATAGGAATGAATGGGAATTACTGAATCGGTAAATACTAATTCGGTAAATGGGGAACACATACAAGGGTGGCAGGGTGGCACATTGACACCCTGTTGCACCCCTGAATAGTGCATGGGTGCACATGTGGCACACACACATGCCCTAAGGGTATCTATGTCTGCAACATCGCAGTGTTGTAAAAGCAAAAAATTGCTTTTTCAAAGGTTTTCTTTATTTACCATCAACTTGTAGTTGGTGGTAAATAACAAATCCTTAACTGAGGAATGAACTCACTTGAGTGCCCTCTACATTACGGATTCGGTAATTTACCGAATCGGTATGTTAAGAAATCGGTAATTTACAGATTCCTTAAGTTACCGATTCGGTAAAATACCGAATCCTACAAAAATTCCACCTACATTCCAAATGTCAAATACCGACCGGTATTGGGCGACCTACATCTGGCCCATAGTGCTGCATATACTGGTGAATATGACTTTGAAGTCAATGCTACAGTTTACATACCAAGTCTATATTATTCATACAGACTGGCCTGGGACAATGTACCATGGTACACACTAACTTGTTACCCCAGATGGTCATTACTGAGCTGCCTGGACTTCGTTGGAAACAGTGTCACACTTCCGCCCGAATCAGAGTCTGAATTGGCCTCATGTGATGGGCTGGTACTGATAGGTGGACACGTTGGATGGAAGGACTAGGCAGTTTGAAGAGTCTGTGATCTGTGTAAGGAGACCCCTTCTGTGTCTCAGTGGGGCCCGCTGTGATTTCAGCTGCATAGAGTCTATCAGTCTGGTGTCTCAAAAAATAGAGACCGTTGATTATATATGATTTTCAATTTTGCAGGGAACAGTAAGACAAATGTGAAGCCTTCAGCTCGAAATTGAGCTTTAACTTCCATAAATGAAAAACGTTTGTGCTGCACAGCTAGCGTGTAGTCGGGGAAGATCGAAATGTGCACAATGTCCACTTGTAACGGGCCATTGTCTCATGCTGCTTGTAACAGATGGTCACGGTCTCTATAGTTCAGGATTCTGACCAATATTGGGTGGGGGTTTGTATCAGGTATTGCCCGATGTGCAGGCACTCGGTGGGCACATTCAACAGTAAAGTGTGCAGACAGACCGGCGGGTCCACACTAGTTTTCAGCCAATTCTCATTATAGATCGTAGGGTTAGGGCCTTCTGTTCCTTCCGGGAAGCCAACAATTCTGAGATTATTACATCTGGCCCGACCTTCCGCATCATCCGCATGAGCTTGGAGGGAGTCAATCTACTGGCGCTTTTGACATAATTGTTCTTCATGAGCGCCCACTTGTGGTATCATTGTTTCCAAAATTTGTTCTGTGGACTTCACTTTATCCGCCAATTTTCTATGGTCGTTTTTGAGTAGATTGAGCTCCACAGAGATCATGCCTAGTTTAGTTTACAACATAGTTCTTGAATCCCGTATCTCTTTCAAGATCATATATAACTTATCCCCTGCAGGATAGGACATAGCTCCTTCTACTGCGTAACTTGGAGTACCAGAGGAATGTTTGGAGAGTGGTGAAAGTGACCCTGTCCTCCCTGATCTGAAGGTTGTTCTAAGCTTTCCTCTGCCCAAGGTTACCGGTGTGTTAAGTGACTGAGTGGCACTGGACTATACAACGGTCCAATCGTAGATTTGAGAGAGGCTAGGACTGGTAGTAAACAAGAGCAGTGCTTAACCGGTTTGCTATGGGGCCCTGAGGCCGTAGACCAATGTTAGATCTTACCAATAGACAACTGTCACGTCGCTGAGCAGTGTCGTCCTTATCATTGACTGCCCCAGTGGTGTGGTTCCGCCTGCAGCCACTTCTGAAGAGGGCGGTATCAGGCACCTGAGGGTTCACTGCTAAACTGTTTTGCCCAGATGCCGAGACTGTAGTATGTATATAGTATTCACAGGACTGATGTTGTGCCACAAATCCGAATGTTAATCCTGCTACCAAGGGCCCCCCAGCGTGCGGTCACAATCTGCTCAATGCTCTCAAACCGACTCTCGCATTAACTGGGTCAGGCCGAGCCTCTGTCAGATGTGGTCACGCTGTAAAGCCGGGAGTATTACTGTCAATGAGAAATCACTGCTGTTGGACTTAGTCTGTAGTGAAGCCCCAACCTAAGCAGGGAGGGGGTGTTTACCCTCAGACGGCCAGTGAGGCACAATCCAGTAGCCACTGCATGGAGTTACACTCCGAGTGTTAATGAGGCGATCTTAACCAGTGTCCAACTTCCGGTACCCAAGACTGTCCCCGCTGGATCACCTCATATATGGACAGAGTCAAGCATGCACGTAATGTGTCCCAATTTGTTCAGGGTATCCACTGCTACACCATTCTGTTCCAATTCAGTGGATTTCAATAAAGGGCCGCCCATTGACCTGCATATACAGCCTCAGCCTGCAGGGCCGACCAGGTAATTGGAGCGCCCCCAGGGAACTCCACGGTAATGCGGCAAGCAGCGTCTCAGATCTCCGCCTGCCACTCAGTTCCTACAATGATTGAGCGGTTCGGTCTGGGCGCAATGCTGCACATTCAAAGTCTGGATTCTGCCAGCAAGATACTGCATTCAAACCCCGCCCCGGAGCTCCTACGGCCACGAACAACCTACGGCAACCAGCTGGGAACAACGGATACCATGGCGGAGGAGAGGGGGCGTTGCAGCCTCAACAGCACTGGCCCAGTTTGCCGACTTGAGGGGCAGTGCGAGTCATCCCCGAAATGACACTGCTGTTGATTGCCCAAGCAGCACAGCACAAGGGGGGGGAGTATCTTTGCCGATGGAGGACAGGCCGCCATCTTGCTGCAGGTATGGACTCTCTACATGTATGTGGCACTGTCGGGGTGCCAGTACACTATAGGCTGCATACCATACAGGCAGTCCCAGGGTATCGGTCCGGGTGGTGAATTCAGACTCAAGTTGATGCCCAAGCCGGCCCCAGGGCTTTGCAGCCCGGCTTAGCTTCAGGCGATTCCGTTGTGATATAGGCCCCTCCCTCAGGGCAGGCCCAGTGTTGCACTGGAGTCTCTCATGTGCTGGAACTTCAGACTGCGAACCTGCCGGAGACTGAGAGTTTCTGTGTAGCATTCCAATTATTGACAGCTAGAACCCTGCTTGTCAGCACTCTTCGGGTGCAGCAGGTAATATCGGATGTTGTCCGGATCAGTTGCCCCGGCCCAGAGCACGTCGCTTAAGCAACCACCATCTTGGACTGCAAACCACACCCCCTTCTTTACCTTCCCTTTAGCATGTCCCCCTCCCCGCTACCCTGACCATCCCACTCCACTCCAGACCACCATGCCCTTGAAATCATTCTGGGGACGACACTTGCCTTTTCCTCCAGGAGGCGGGAATAGTTCCCTCTGTTACCAAATACCATGACACTGCGGGCTTTCCCAAAGGGGCCAGGGCTATCACACCAGTGTTGTGTACTTGTCGTAATGCCCACATTAGTCTCTGAAGCCATCAGCTTTAAATATGTAACATTATTAACAGGCCATCATATCTAACATTTTCAATGTTAGAAGCCATCTAGACATTAAGATATTTTAATAATCAAATATAGGTGGTTGGTCCACCACTTCCTGAGGCTACTTCAAGTTCCCCGCATTCTGAATTGATTTCAAGAATGCTTGTGCATGTTCCACTGAAGAGAAGGTCACAAATTTGCCCTTAATGCAAACATTTTTATCCAAGACTGCTACACAGGTTGAGCCTATACGCCCACTGACTTAAATGGATCCAGCAGATTTCAGAATTTTCAGCATCTCTTGTCTTCTGCCATATCTGGAAAAACAAGAAAAGAGAACTACTCCGGAAAACCAAATGACCCCAGTTGGTTGAATACTATAATGGAGCTTACAAGTTGTGCTATGGTATTTTATGGGGGGGTCTAAGCAACACCGAGATCTTTTACGTAATCGTTATCTTAATCAGTGGACCCAGTCTCCGAGTGTTTAGTGAAAAGGGGATAGGACTGGCTTGCCTGACTTTCTCCTGGCAGCTTGTCACTACAAACTATAAGACCATTACCTACCCTTTTTTTCTGTAAGACCAGCAGTGGGTCATCTAATGCTGTAGGTGATAGCTTTTGGTGATCCATCAGATCTGCAGAAAAAATAGTATTCAGTAAGTTTTCTTCAGTCGATGTCTCCACATAGTGCATGAGGAGTGATTTCGATATCTTTTCATAGTTACCAGTCTAGAATTTGCTTCTTGCTTTTCCAGACATGCCAGTTAGCTTTTTGTAATGTGTATGTATCTGCTTGTTCCCACGGGGGAGGGGGAGTTATATATGGTTTCATGTCTTTATGTTAAACGACCTCAGTGATTAAGAATTGAATGAAAAGAAAATCAAACTCCACTGCACCCTAAATAAAGTGAAATGTATCCAGCAGCTGGCCAATGCAATCATCAGGCTCTTTAATGTTTCCTTTCTCTCCCCCGCTTCACTTACCAACGCTTTAGATGAAATAACGCTTTAGATTAAATACTAGCAGCCCGTCCCGACCTTGTCCGGGAGCAATCAGGCTTTTGGGCCCCCGCCCGCCCCGGCCCCCGTCCGCCCCGACATTGTCCGTTGGTCCCCCAGAGCCTTACCTCATCCGTCGCACCTCCCCGTGCTCCCGAGTTCACCGGCCCGCGCTCCTCGCCACTCCTCCCGGCCTGTTCGCCACTCCTCCCTGCCTGTCCGCAGCTCCTCACCACTCCTCCCCGCCTGTCCGCGACTCCTCCCCGCTCTCATGTCCGCCGCTCCTCCTTGCGCTCCTGGACGCCGCTCTTCCCCGCGCTCCTGATGTCAGCACGCACGTCCCGCCCGGCGCTACTTCCATGGGACTACTTTTTTTTTTCTCGTACATTTTTGAAATAACTTATATATTTTTTATTTATATAGCCTATGTCCATCTGCACACCCTGACAATTACAACGATGTATCGGGTGTGTGGATTGGCGCTGTGATTCCCGAGTTTACCCGCCTCAAAGGTTCAAAGTTCTTCCTTTATAATAGTAGTATAGATTAAGAGTGACCAGCCACTCCAAACACTCCTATTGGATGACGCTCGGTTGCCTGCTTGCTCCCTACTCCCACATATCAACTTCTAGAAGAGAAACAAGCATTGACATAGCCAATAGGTCTTGCCTTTGGACCTTATAAGTGTTTAGCCATGCAGCACTTTATTATGGGTGCTGAGCCACCAAGGATTGAAGACCTATACAATTACTACACACTGTGACATGCAGTCTGATTCAGGTATACACGCTTGCCTCTGAAAAGATTTATAGACACATTCCAAGGCTTTTTAATGCACAGACAGAAAAACAAGTGCCTTAATGCAATTCAATAGCACTATAACATTCTTAACCACAACATTTTTAAAGGGTTTAATGGTACAAGTGGGCACCTTTAGTTCATATGGAACTGGCACCTGCATGATTTGCTAAATTGCCAAGTGCAACATGCAAAGTTTACCCAAGCAGGTTCCTTCCGTGGTAAATCAGTGGAAAATGGCCATAAAGCAGAGATAAAGTCAATTTTGGAATAGGTTACTTATGGTGGATTTTTCTTCCTACAACTGCACAGTGAAGTGACCCAGGGCCTAAATGGCCCACAACAAGGAACAGGTTTAGCAGCCTGTGACCCCTGTGTAGAAAATGCACTGGGCAACAAAATGTTAAAATAATCTTACTCGCAGCAGTAATCAGTGCTGAACGCAAAACAGTAAAAAGCACAAGAACAATGTTGTGTCATCTGTAGTTCCACACTGCAGAAAATATGTCCTTTGTAGTCAGGTCAGTTAAAAAAAAACACAGAAAGCAAGGAATGGTAAAGCAAATAGGCGTGGCTAGCATTGAGTCGACACTAATATTAAAAAAAAGGCTGAAGCAACGAGAAAACGTTTTGCTTTCTGTAAACAATGCATCTAAGAAAAACATGTAATATGTGGTGCATTAGTATACTTCTGAGATGCAAATTGCCCTTGTGTACTGCAGTTCCAACACTCTACGGAATCTGGACTGGTTCACCAAAAAGTATTAGGTGTGAAAAAATACTTTGAGAGGCATAGTCATCTATCTATACTTTCAAGAATTGGTAACAATAGCAGTGACAGACAGAGATGTTGATGAGGCAGACCTGAAACGTAGGATCTTATGAGACAAGGCCACAGCTGGCCGTCGGTGTGATCTACACAGAGAGCTCTGGTGAAGCCAGGCTAGGTCTGGCATGGTGTAAAATATATGCAATAGGATCTAGTGAGACCAGCATTGGGCTGGCCTTCTGTGCCTTGCAAACCCGTCACTTGAGAGTCATGGCTTGGGCTGTCTTTGTGTGCAACGTCCACGATGGGCTCTGGTGAGACAAGGCTAGGACTGGTCTTGTTTGCCCTGCTTTCGGTAGGCACTTGTGAAATAAGGCTAGGACTGGTAATGTGTACAGACCTGAAGCTTATGGTCTCTAATAGACAAAGGGCACAAAAGGGTCTGTTTGTGGGAAGTTTACACTAAAACACATTAAACAAAAATGTGTGGGAGAAATTTTGATTATGGAGTTGCACCTTAATCCCTCGAAGCTATACCCTCCCACAAAGGCCCTAAAACCAATGTGAAATAACATGTCTTAAAAAGACAGCACAAACACTGTCTATGCTCAACCTAAAAAGGCTGTGTGTTTTACAAAACTTACAAATAAATAATTCACTCCTGTACATGTAAACTTACAAAATAATTCTGCCTTAGTTATTGTCAGTGCAGTCAATAACATTTTAGAATGACGTCTAATCATTAGAGGAATACACAACAGAGCCAACTAGGAAAGTAAAGCAAAGGTCAGCATTTTTTTGTAAACAATGTAACCACACAGATACAATTGTGGGGTTAGTGAGGACGTGTGTAAATGGCGCAATACAGGCAGGAATGCTGGTCTTCCCACTGTGATTTGCAACACAGGTCTTTGAAAAACAGTACCTGCAGGCTACAGGAAGTCAAAACAGGTCACCTTGCAAGCTACCGATCTGGAAAGCAACTGGGATATCGGGCATGCCTACAGAATACATGCAATGGACAAACCATTAATTCTGGTTGAAGAGGTCCAGTACTTAACAGCCCCAATTAGTAGGGTCAGACTCTGGAGGGGTAGGTTCAGTTCAAATACCACTAGAGTCCTCATAGACATACTGCGCTTTAAGAATGTCATTGTGATCACAATTTTTCCACCTTTGAAAAAACATTAAATGATCGAGATGAATGTAAATAAACAGCTGCTTCTGGACATTGAAGGTTGTACCCTCCACTTACACCTGAGCTTGGACGAGCAACTGGCGAGACTGCAAAAGGAGAGGGCAGGAATAGGTTCTCTGGGACACGGGTCCCTGGAGTGACAGTGGGTGGCAGTCAGCAAGGGAAACAGCGATGGTGCCATCAGCCTGTAGCAGGTAGTGAGCACAATCCTTCCAACTGTCAGAGTGGACGGGCGCTGCCTCTAACAGTCAACAAACCTTGATCCAGTGGAGAACCATGCACAACCTCAACCACTGTCCCAGCAGAGCATACGATGAGTATGCAGCACAATTCCTGTAAGCTGTCAGGATTCGCTCTTTGTTTTCTGTAGTTCTGTCAGAGCTGTTACGATCTTCTTAAGTGCAAGACGCGAGGATATAGAGAAATAAAATGTCAAAGATGAGCACAAAGGAGGAAGAGAACCGGCAACAGTAATGAAGAAGGGGGACAGTGAGGGGCGAGCAGCTAAAGTGTGAGGGCATAGGTTAAAGAAAAATCAGTAAAGTTGTGTGGGCTCACCAAACATATAATTAAACTTTGTATGCATATGAAACTTGAATTGTGTCACGTGGACGCCGCTCTGCTAAAACAAAAGCTGTGTGAATTCAATAAACAAAAAATTTAACTTTGTATTCATATGAAACCTGAAACGCAGCACACAGGGTGCCGCACTGCTAAAATAAAAGCTGTGTGGGCTGAACAAACATATCATTAAACTTTGTATGCATATGAAACCTAAAGCGCTGCACACGGATGCTGCACTACTAAAATAAAATCTGTTTGGGCTCACCAAACATATAAACTTTATATACACAGGCTACAACTGTAAATCCCATCAGCTGAGTGTTAGTCGCTTGAAAAGCATCAAAACATACCAATCTGAAAACACAAGCGAAAACAAATATTTTAAAAATAGAGCACCGCAACTAACCTAATTAGACAGGAGGAAACAAGTACATGTAATGAGTGCAGTAGCCATGAGAGGTAATCAAACAATAAAAGGAGGGAAAAATACAGCCAATGCACCACTAAAACGCCAGGTTTTCAGAACGGCATACATAAGAACCAATTAAAAACGATGGGCATGATCAAAGCCCACAGAAGAGATACAGCATGTCTCGAAGACAGAATATGTGTGCTGTCTAGGCATGACCTAAAAAAGGGTAATATGTGTCCCTTCCACCAGGTCTCCGCGTTTCTCCCCCTTATGCCACTGTTTGGTGAAGTGCACACAGGCACTATCTGTAATTTGGAGATTGTAACTGCCGGCAATTAGTTCTCAGGCATCACACGCATCAGGTATGACATACAAAACCGTTATAGAGCTGCTATGCTGTGTTCCTCATCCATAGTGTTCCCAGCATCCACAATGGTGAGGAGCCCCAGCAAGAAGCATGTCCCGCTATTAAATTATGTAAGAAAACAGATTTTTATGTTCAGAGCAGCATATCTGAACATAGAAATCTGGCACCTACTGAATTTCATGTTGGGACACTAATACAGTTATTTTCTTTCTGCCAACATCAGATACTTTACAAAATGGGTGTTTAAAATTAGATCCTTTGGATATAAAGAGCTAATAAAGGTGTGCTACATCCTCTTATATGCCTTGTATTGAACAGCTTTCAGAGCGATTTCGTCTTTCTATCAGGAGCACCGGGCATAAGCAGACTATATAGATTAGAGTTTCATCAGCTTGTTTGCAAAGTCTGCACACATTACTTCCCCTGGTTGTATTCCACTTTGGAGCTTAATCTAATGTTAGCAACAAATCAAATGGCTCTTTTAAATGTGGATCATGTTGTATATGTTTTTTTGCACTACACAAAACCATGTAATTTAAGCACAACACTGGCAAAATGTACACTATTCTAAGGTTTAGCAAGACAAAGTATGTGGTTTATTATAATAAATGTATTTGTTGAAAAATTTACATTAGCAGTCCGATAAGGCCTCTTAAGGAAATAATACAGGAATACGTGAGAGCAATCAGTAACAATAATGAACACCATTCTATTGCCACACATCTTAATACAAGGCATACATCGAATGAACTGTTAAATCTTGGTTTTCAAGGAAATTATGTGGTATGCCCTGCGTTGTGCACGGAGATAGAATGGCCAGACTAAGACAAATTGAAAGTGAATGGATTGTCAAATATAGGGCAGTATAACAAGGCCTAAACATTGATAAGGAACTATATGTGTTTCTCTAAATATTGTTGATAATTATACTGAGAAAATAATGAGGTACTAACTGTTCAAGCACTATAAGAAGTGAGGTAAGTTGTATATCCTGTACCTATAAATGCATTACACCCTGTGGCTTTGTGATCACTACCTCTGGGTATACTAATACTCACTCTTCAATACTAACATTCACTATATATAGAAATATTATAATCATGGATCCATTTGACTAATATCCATCAATTACGATCGGGGATTCGATGCATACTTTATTCAGTTGCCAACTGTATGAATTGGTTGTGACAGCATTCATAATCTTTGAATAATTATTAAATGGGGGTATATAAATATTGGACCATTACATACATAAATGGCCTTTGCAGAGACCATCATTTGATTGATCAATCTGTGCACTGAGAACAACAAGTGTTGAACTAGACTAATGATGGAATTTAGATCAGTCAGTTTTTTTTAATTTTACTTAACAAATGGAAAACATGACACTTTTAAAACAAATATGTGCCCCTTCTATTAGTGACAGAATAAATAATAGATAACACACTTTTTCTAAAGTGATCATGTATGCTCTGGTTAAGGTAACTTAATAGACAAATTTGTGTTTCAAGCAAAGTTTTGAACCATGATAATATGGCCGCCATTCACATTCTCTCTTACCTGGATGGCACATTAATTAGTCTGTCTTCAACTTTTGTGACTATATTTTCACTGATAGAGATGACAGGAATTTTGGCAAAGTACACAAGACTTTTGGTGTCTCTGAGGTTCTAGTACAGAGTAGTTAGACGGTAAGAAATAAGGGTCATATTGTTGTATTAACGATTGTGAGGATATAAATTGGTAACATAATTTTTTTACATTCACAGCAGACTTATCATGGTCCAGCGATTGATAAACAGAATGATATTTACTTGGTAGGGAACAAATGATTGGGTTGGATAGTGTTTTAAAGGAGTATGTTACATACATTCCATATCATAACTAGTGAACCTTCTTTGGGTGGTGAGTGTTGAATGCCCGGGAAGGATTATCGATCAGTGACTTTTTTCTTTTTAGGAACTCAAGAGTAAATACAGTGATATTGGTTGTCCTTACACCCCTCCTCTCTATGCAGTGATGAGACAGTTTGAAACAAGCAGCTTGAGAGAGTCTAATTCCTTGCTGATCTGCAGCACTTCAGTTTAGAGGTACTTTTATCAGGTTAGATTTACTTTTTGGAGATAACCTGTCTTCGGATATGTACACAAGTAGTACTTTAGCACAATTTTGTTCACATTAGAATTGGGTGCCTTTTCCTTTGCTGTCGGAAAGGCAGTAGTGCAATACCATGACATGGTATAAATCTGCATAAGGTTGTGTCTAAACACATATTAAGGTGCTATTTTCCTAACTATTCTGTCTTTCTATGTAATTAGGTACGGTGGATTATATCACTGGGGGCGCGTCCTTTATCTGCTGTATTCATTGTGATGATCTTTACAGTCACCTAGGGAAGATCACCCACATGGTTTGGGCATGGTTTTTAAATGAGATGTTTATATGTACGAAGATACAAATGATTATTCTATATGATTTTGCAGCCTTGAATAAGTCCAGGAGGACGTAACACGTGTCGGCTGCTGCATTTGTGTTTATTGATGGAATACAAAAATACCTTACATACCATCATCTGTTGAACTTCAATCGACGACTGTAAAAGAAATTATTGCTGCTCAAAGAGACTATTTTGTTTGGATAAGAGTAACAGTATTGTGTGTGCTTTGGTTCATTGTTTGATTAGCAAACAACCAAAGTGATAGATAATAAAGGTATGTTTTAGCATACCCTGCTGAAAAATAGACATGACTATGCAATAGTGTGTAACTGTTTAAAACCATCCAGGTTTGAGGTTTTTTTGTCAAAACATTTTGATCCTGAGTACGTGATAATTTCTTCATACTTTTATTGAGAAGTCTTTTAAAAGTTTGTAAAGTGATTGGTTCATTTCAGT